>NC_077229.1:96847527-98047527 GCF_027887165.1 Monodelphis domestica | reverse complement strand
ACATCAATAGATGATAATGCACAAAGACAATTGTCATTCTCAGTAACCGAGAGACTACCACTAACTAATTAGGTAAGAGAGCTCACAAGTCACTTACTAGTTCACACTCTTAAAAGCCACAAGTACTGTGCCCCTCCTTGGGCAGTGCTAGGCAAATTGGGAGACTGCAATTAGTTCCTGTAAAGAGGGGGAGAAATAGGAAATGAAGGAGGGGGAGAAATAGGAAATGAAGTGGAAAATTGGGGTATAAAAAAAGAGATGAACGTGGTCTGGCACTCTTTCTTGCCTTGGCTTTTGGAGAGACTCTTCCCTTGGATTCTGTGTTAGTGAGTAGAGCCATGGAGACACACTTTTCCTTGGAGTCATTCTGCGTTGGTGGAACTCTGGCTGAAGACACCACCGGGACTTCTGGCTGAGGACTACTGAGAAATCCATGTGGAGACCTGGACTTGGGGAAGCCTGTACTGGGGAGGCTGAGCCAGACTTCACCAGAGCAGCACTTAGGGCTGGTAGACTAGACCAGGTTTTGTCTCCTTCCTATATTTTCCACTTTCACTATCTCTACCCTGTTGTAAATAAAAGCTGCTTACAGTCATTTTGACTTAGGGGCTACTATTGTATAAATGGTGACCACTTTTATAACTCTCATATTGAGTCAAAACCTAAATTTAATTGTTACATGGGTTAATTTTTAAGGAAGTAGCAGAATAAAGGGGAAGAGGTATTCCTCTGTGTGTGTGTGTGTGTGTGTGTGTGTGTGTGTGTGTGTGTGTGTGTGTATTTTAGGATAGAGGAGACCTGAATCTGTTTATAAATTATATATTTATATAAATTATAAATTAAGGAGAAAGAGGAGGGAGTCAGAAGACCCAGGTATGAAATCCCTTTCTGTCACTTATTATATTTGTGACATTGAGCAATCACTTAATTTCTCTTGTCCTCAATTTGCTCATCTGTAAAATGGGGAGAGAGATGAATTAGATCACTTCTAATGCTCCTTACAACCCTGATCCTATCTAGGATGGCTAATGGAGTGGGGTCCTGGAGAAAAAGGGAGGGGATAGGATCAAGGTAATGGGATTGGAATCCTCAGGAACAAGGAAAGCTGCCTCTTCCTTTGTGACTACAGAGAAAGAGAGGATGGGTAAAGGCACTGAGAAATTTGGAGGAACACAGGAAGGAAATTAAGGATATAGTTCTAGATGGACTTAGTCTTCTCAATAAGGCAATTGGTGAAGCCATCTGTTGGGAATAGAGGATAGAGGGGACAGAGCTGGGCCTTTGAGAGAAGAGAAAGTTTGAAATAGCTCTTGTGGAATATGTGAAAGTAAATAAAATATTAAAAAAAAAAAGGATTACCATGCAACTGCACCAGGGCCTGACTGAGGTTAGGATAAATATGTCATAGATGAACTCAGCATTTTTCTGGTTTCATTCAGGAACATTAGGCTACTTGGCAGGAAGAACCAAAGAGTTGAATGGAAGGAGTTGCCTAAGTTGAATGTTAGTAAGATAAGAACAGTAGGTCACGGGAACATGTTTCACTGGGCATAAAAAGGCAAACTTGAAAATACCAAAAAAGACAAGCTTGTTCTTGAGAAGCTTCCTATCAAAGAAAAGTGTCATGGGGCACTGATCAATGAAGACTCAGTTCTGGAAGTACTGCTTCCTCTGGGAGTTCTGCCTGCTCCCAAAGCTGTTTCTGAATGTGAGTGATATTCTCCCAATTTGAAGTGTGTACAGGTTTTCTATGGCTGTTTCCTGTCCAATTTTTACATGGTGGCAAAAAGCCTTTTAATTGGTCATTGAGCAAAACTGAGTGTGAACAGTATTGAATCTTAAATCGGTGCTTGCTTTGGCAGCACACATACTAAAAAAGATAAACTTAGGTAGAAGGTAAAGGTTTAAAAAAAAAGATTAAAGGATATGAAAAAAATGCTCCAAATCGCTAATAGTTGAAAAAGTACAAATTGAAGCAATTAAGGTTCCACTTCATACTTATCAGATTGGCAAAGATAATATATTGACAAAGAAAATTATGTATGTTGGAGGGGCTGTGGGAAAAGAGACACATTAATGAGCTGTTGGGGAAGCTTCAGAATTTGTAAAATTGGTTCAGTCATTTTGGAAAACAACTTGGAAATATGCCCTCCCCCCAAAGTCACCAAACTGTGCATGCCCTTTGCCTCAAAGTATTATTACTAGTGCTATACCTCAAAAGGGGCATAAGAGGAAAAAGACCCACAATTACAAAAAATATTCATAGTTTTGGTGGTGGAAAAGAAAACTGAAAACTTGAAACTGAGGAGATGCCAGTTAATTAGGGAATGGATGAACAGGTTATGGTATATGAAGGTGACAGAATACTATTGTGCTGTAAGAAATAATGATTTTATTTTTATATTTATATTTATATATTATATTTATATTTATAATTGTTTTTTTTAATCCTTACCTTCCATCTTTATTGATTCTAAGGCAGAAAAGTGGTAAGGGCTAGGCAATGGGGGTCAAGTGACTTGCCCAAGGTCACACAGCTAGGAAGTGTCTGAGGTCAAATTTGAACCCAGGACCTCCCATCTCTAGGCCTGGCTCTCAATCCACTGAGCCACCCAGCTGCCCCCTGAAGGAAATAGTTTTAAAGAAACCTTGGAAAACTGGAATGAACTGATACTGAGTGAAGTAAGCAGAAGCAGAACAATTTATACAATAATAAACATTGAAAAGACAAACAACTTTAAAAGAATTATAAACTCTCATCAATGACCAATCATGATTCCAGGGAATCAATAAGGAAGTTACCTTTTGCCTCAGTTTTCTCAACTGTAAAATGGGGTTAATATTAGTACCTACCTCCCCTCCCCTCCCAGGTCATTGTGAGAATAAAATGAGATAATATTTGTAAGTCACTAAGTATAGTGCCTGGTACATAATAGGCACTATATAAATGCTAGCTATTATTATCATTATTACTACTATTACTTTTATTACTATTATTATTATGCTCCTGTTCAAAATGGATTCAAGATGCAGAATGAGGGTCTTGAAGGAATAATGAAGGAACTTGTTTTGCTTGAGTGCGCGTATTTTTACAAAGGGTTTGTTTTTTCCTTTTTTCCCCAATGAGCGGGAGAAGAAAGAAGAGAAAAAGAAATGCTCATAAAAAAAAGAATCAAAGCAAGATGACCATGTTTTTGCTCACTTTCATATGCACAGAATATTGAAGAGACTTGAAAAAAGAAGTTAAATGGAAACTTGACTACCAGAAAAATGACTTAAATGTGAGATCGTTTGATTATTAAGTTATTATTATTAAGTACCTACTGTGTGCCCAGTACTATGCTAGGCACTGGGAATGCAAAAAAAAGTTAAAAGCCCAGTACACTCAAGGAGCTTACAATATAATGGAAGGGACAAAATGCAAACAGGATATATACAGGAAATAACAAGGGGAAGGCACTGGAATTAAGAGGAATGGGGGAAGATTTCCTGGAGGATGTGAAATTTTATTTGGGACTTATACAAAGCCAGGGAGGTCAGAGATAGCTACACTAAAGAAGACATTAGACAGTGAGGTAGTCCCAACTTCTTTTGTTAGAATAAAGAACTTAAAAATGGTGTAAAAAAATTAAAAAAAGCAAGCTACATTGAATCAGGAATTCAAGCATCTCTAAGTCCTGCTTGTTTCCAGGTTATCACAGAAAACTGCCGAGAAGGTTCTCAGAATAAATAGATACTGTATATAGATACCCAGCATCTTTGCCTGCGATAAGAAGAGTACACCAGACATGTCAGCTGCGGTTTTCTTGGAGTCTACCCATTTCCCTGATTTCCTGTTTTGCTATTTGATATCCCTGGTGAACCTGATCCAGCTACAAGACTGTGAGATCAAGTCTGGATCCTTTCCCTGGCCTTAGCAAATCCTTACACAGACCCTTTTCCTTAATTCTGTCAAAGGGGGGTAGAGTTGAGGGTTAGTTAAGATTAGGAACTGTAGATTTGGGTTAGGGAGAAATAGAGAAGGGAATTTCTAAGAAGAAATCCCTTTGCAGGGATTATTAGATCTGGTGGGGATAGATAGATTAGAATTAGATTAGAAAACCCTCAAATCCCCTTCTCACCTTTCCCTTATGTATTAAATCCAACCTGTTCAATGTTTATATATTTTGTCTGTGTTTAATAGCTCAGGATTTGTCTCTGCCTCCCCTGAGCTGGGCTACCCTTCTCCAAACCAGATTACTGGCCCTAAATATCACACCTGAACCTAATAGTTTATCCAGTTAAATCAGATAATATTTATAAGTAGTATTTTACCTATTTCAAGAGTGATAATAGAGGCTGGAGGAAAGGATAGGTTTCAAACAGGTATCACATATAGTATGATACAGAATCAATTTGGGGTAGGAGTAGCGCAGCTGAGTGACTCAGTGGATAGAGAGACAGGAGGTCCTGGGTTAAATCTGACCTCAGACACTTCCCAGCTGGGTGACCCTGGGCAAGTCACTTAACCCCCATTGCCTAGCCCTTACTGCTCTTCTAACTTAGAACCAAAATGCAGTATTGATACTAAGATGGATGATAAGGGTTTAAAAAAAAAGAGGGAAAGAATTGATTAGGGAAGGGCAAAAGGATTGTTTTGCCACAGTGAGTGTACAATTGAGATTAGATAACACAAATTTATGGTAGGGTGGAGGCTGCCCCCAGATTCATTCGGCAGTAGACAAATAAGAGCTGAAGAGGTAATGATGAGAGTAATTGAATTACTGTTCGGCAAGGATATGAGTGATGATTAGACAGTGGGACACGATTTCAGAGTAGAAGATGGTGCGTATCATTGAGCTGCTGGGGCCTAGCAATCAAGGAAGATGGAAACAGGGTAGTGGAGGGACAGGGACTACAAGTCAGGGTGAAGATGAAGACTAGGTCCAGGATGGATAAGCTATAGGGAGAGAGAGAATGATAAGGCCTTAAGGATGGATAAAGAACTTTAAGAATTCTTGAGGAAGGAAGAGAAACATTTCTCCATAATGGTGGCATCAAGGTTCTGGCCATCCTTCAACCTTTTGAATATGCCTTCAACCCATGTATTCAAGCAGTTGTTTTTCTTTGGTATTCTTACTCCCACAGTGTTTTCTCTGGATGTGGATAGTGGTTTTTCTCATAGGTTCCTCCAAGTTGTTCAGAGTCATTGCATTGCCACTAATGGAGAAGTCCATTACATTCGATTGTACCACAGTGTTTCAGTCTCTGTGTACAATGTTTTCCTGGTTCTGCTCCTCTCGCTCTGCATCACTTCCTGGAGGTTGTTCCAGTCTCCATGGAATTCCTCCACTTTATTATTCCTTTTAGCACAATAGTATTCCATCACCAACATATACCACAATTTGTTCAGCCATTCCCCAATTGAAGGGCATCCCCTCATTTTCCAATTTTTGACCACCACAAAGAACGCAGCTATGAATATTCTTGTACAAGTCTTTTTCCTTATTATCTCTTTGGGGTACAAACCCAGCAGTGCTATGGCTGGATCAAAGGGCAGGCAGTCTTATCGCTCTTTGGGCATAGTTCCAAATTGCCCTTCAGAATGGTTGGATCAATTCACAACTCCACCAGCTTTGCCACATCCCCTCCAGCATACATTACTTTCCTTTGCTGTCATGTTAGCCAATCTGCTAGGTGTAAGGTACCTCAGAGTTGTTTTGATTTGCATCTCTCTGATTATAAGAGATTTAGAGCACTTTCTTCATGTGCTCATTAATAGTTTTGATTTCTTTAACTGAAAATTGCCTATTCATGTCCCTTGCCCATTTTTCAATTGGAGAATGGCTTGATTTTTTGTACAACTTGTTTAGCTCTTGATAAATTTGAATAATTAGACCTTTGTCAGACATTTTTGTAATGAAGATTGTTTCCCAATTTGTTGTTCCCTTCTAATTTTGGATGCATTAGTTTTGTTTGTACAAAAACTTTTTAATTTGATGTAATCAAAATTATTGATTTTACATTTTGGGATTTTTTCTACCTCTTGCTTGGTTTTAAAGTCTTTCCTTTTCCAAAGATCTGACAGGTATACTATTCTGTGTTCACCTAATTTGCTTATAGTTTCCTTCTTTATATTCAGGTCATTACCCCATTCTGAATTTATCTTGGAGTAGGGTGTGAGATGTTGATCCAAACCTAATCTCTCCCATACTGTCTTCCAATTTTCAAAGAAGTTTTTATCAAAAAGTGGGTTTTGGTCCCAAAAATTGGGATCTTTGGGTTTATCATAGACTGTCTTGCTAAAGTCATTTACCCCAAGTCTATTTCACTGATCCTCCTTTCTGTCTTTTAGCCAGTACCAAATTATTTTGATGACCACTGCTTTATAGTATAGTTTGAGATCTGGGACTGCAAGTCCTCCTTCCTTTACAATTTTTCATGATTTCCCTGGATATCCTTGATCTTTTGTTCAACTTTGTTATGGTTTTTTTTTTTCTAATTCCGTAAAGAAGTTTTTTGGTAGTTCAATGGGTATGGCACTAAATAAGCAAATTAATTTGGGAGGATTGTCATTTTTATTATGTTAGCTCATCCCACCCATGAGCAATCAATGTTTTTCCAATTGTTTAGATCTAGTTTTAATTGTGTGGAGAGTGTTTTGTAGTTGTGTTCATATAGTTCCTGTGTTTGTCTCGGCTAACCCCTACTTTAAAGGATTTCCTACTGTAACATACCTTGACAAGGGATCATCCACTCTGAAGATATCCAAGGAAGGGTAAACCTACCACCTCTTGGGACAGTTTACTTCACTTTTGGACAGTTCAAATTATTAGGGACTTTTTAGCCCCTTCTTTTTTTTTCTTCTGACAATTGCTTCTTTGCAATTTCCAGAGTCCTGATTTCTTGAGCTGTGCTGGCTGCCCAACAGGAGATGATCCCTGCAGCTATTTTTACTTGTGGAAGGAAAACCAGGATTACCAGGAAGAGGATGCTTTGACCAGAAGTGTTAAGAAAGTCCAAGTCATGCCTGTTCAGAAGATCTGAACATTGTATTACCTCACAAAATTCTTTGCTTTTTTGGAGAGTGTAATAGTGATGGGTTTTTTGTTTTTGGCATTTTTTAACATGCCCTTATGAATCTTCTGATTTGTCTTTTTTTTTTTGGCTTAGAGGAAATAAACATCCCCCATTGGATATCAAGTTTTGACATTGTGTATCTTTTTTTTACAAAGCTTCTTGTTAAATCTTTTTGAACGTTTATAATTAACCATTCTGTTTTCTTCTAGAGACTTCTGAAGTTCTACTCCTAGAGAGTGAGCATAAGCAAGATATAAAAGAAAACCTTGACTTCTGGGGGGAAGGGGGTCAGCCTCAAGGTGAATACAGATTCTGTGAGTCCAGAATTAGAGACCCTTTCCCAGGATCTTCCTCTCACATTCCTAACAAATTTTTGTTGAATTGAGTTGTATTCCCTGCCCCTTCCCCAGTGAATTCATTAAAGATTTGCTTTATTAACAGGATGACTCATTTCATTACTTTTTACTCTTCATAGAGTAAATCATATCTTCGGACTCATTCTCTCAACTTGAACTGGCACTTGCAAGTTGGATATCCACAGGGACAATTGCTATTTCACGTACTAGGGGTGATCCTATGGGTGGGTAAGCTCCTAACACTGAACCTCACCAGTCCCCCATTGATAGGTTTCCCCTTAACAACCAGCCAGTAGACTAAATTAGCTTTTAGATAAAGCATTTACTCAAATGGCATAGCAAGAACAGTAGTTACAAAGCATTTCCCCAAAAAATCTGGGATTCACTCTTCCACAAATTCACAGAGACAAGCAGATATGAACTTAAAAATACAGTATGGTGAGGCACACATATAGAGAACATGTGTAGCCAAAGAAATTCACAATTCTGGAATTCAAAGCATTTCATGTCCTTTCTTTTTCCAGAGTCCTCAAGAAATTCTCTGCAGGGCAAGGCAATTAGTAGCAGCGATGAATGAATCACTTTACTGCTTGGCTGGTTCTTCCTAGGGTACAGCATCTCCACTGGATGGGCTGTTCAGTTATGCTTGCCACTCAAAGGGTAAGGTATCTTGGATGGATAGCTCAATTTGCAGCTAGATTTAGTCAACTAGTTTGGTGTTGATCCAGCTCCTTACTGGGATTATGTACTGACCTGCACAAGTCTCTTGGCCACTGGGCAGCTGCTGCCAATCTGGTCTGGGAAGGGTGTTTGGCTGCTGTGTTCTTTATAGCATGGGGCATCTGCTAGACAGGTCAAAAAGATGTTCTGATTCAACTCCTGACTCAAATCAGAATTCCCTCAGTGAGGAACCACACCCAAATTTATAATGGTCAATCAGTTCACCTCCCAGATCTGATGGGATCTCATGCAGCTCATCGGCTCCAGACAAAGGCAAGGAGTTTTGTATTTCTGCAAATCTCAGGATCTTCCTAAACTTATGCTTCCATGTTCCTGCCTTACCCAGCTTCCAACTTTCAGCTTTGTTGAAGTCTAATAGGGTAGACTCCTTACAACAGGTCAGATTTACAACTCCTTCAAGTCCATCTAGTCAGTTGTTTTATAGATGAGAAATCTGAAGTCCAAAGAGGCTTAAAGTCTATTTGATCCAGCACATGCAAAGTCCCTCCTTCAATATTGTTCAGGCTGTTGGTCGCACAGTCCTCATTGTAGATGGTCCACTGAACTACATTCAAGTGTCCAGCTCAAAGACATTCTAGTTACCACTTCCAGCTTCCCTCCTTTTCCTGGTGGTAGTTACTGTCCCAATTGTGCTTCCATCCCAGTTACTGAGGGAGGGAGGGATGGGATCCTTTGGAAAGTCTATTTATATCTATATGGATGCATATCTGACTCTCTGTATAAGTATTGGAGAGAGGTGTCACCAAAAGCTGGAATGAGGCACTGAACTTTGCCCAATGTGAGTATCCAATTGTAAATAAAGGCAGTTGCCTCCTCAGTCCCATCCACTTGTATAGTGCCCAGAAACTTCTTCCTTTTTATTATTAAATCTTTTCCTTGGCTATAAGTCTATTACCCTTAACACTCAAGCATTATGCCATGGGGCAATTTATATAACATCTGCATATCACTCATCACCTCTAGAGGATCCTGTTGTGGGGAACTACCTGCTGTTCCTCTTCCTTCCCCACCAATACTCCCAGAAGGCCTCTTGAGTGTGAAGCTCTGGTGAGTACCAGGCTGTGGGCAAGAGAGGAAAAAGTCCCTGCTTTCAAGATTTACATGATGGCTAGGGAGACCTCTTTCAAACACAGACACACAACACAGTCACTCTTTCCTGAGTGTGAGTTGCTAGGGCCCCATATCCAAACCTGACCAGTAATTGGAGTCAGAGAATCTCAAAGAAGCTGAATTTACAGAAAGAAGGCCTGCTGGACTTGAATGGTAAATGAAAAGGAGATGGCAGTGTTGCATAGAGAAAGGAAGTGATACAGTGATGACTAAGTACACTCCTATCCACACCCAGCCTGGATTCACTTTAGAGCCCAAGAGACTCAGTATGGGGGAAGGGAATGGGAGAGAGACAGGGAGAGGGAGAGACAGGAGACAGTCCAGTGTGGTTAAAGTAAAAGGGAAAATGGAGCTCAATACTTAAGCTCATTCTACCTCATCTAGCCTGGGTGCTTGACCCCAGAGGAAGTAGGTCTTATCTTTTAACTTTTGAAAACAGGAAAATTTATCTGTGGCTTCCTATCCTTAAGATCCTTAAGACCAGGATCTGTAGCATTCTTTCCTGGGTCAACCTTGCCTAGCTCAAAAAGGACTCGTAACACCTCCCTACACAGATGAAGCTTGTTTTTGGCAGAAGGAACATGAGTTTACTTGTGGGTAAACCTGGGCACTAAGAGTATACCTGACCTGGGATGAAGGTACAATGGAGAAGACAGAGGACCTAACAGAGGTACACCCTAACGATTCTCCATTATGCTTAGGTTTCTATTCTCAGTCCTTCCCTATCTGAAATGGACCCTGGCATAGACAGGAGAAGAATGAGGGGGAAGAATAAAGGCAGAAGAGGGTTAAGGTCTCTCAGAAGGCAACAAAAATCAAGTTTTCCCCTCATTGGTCCGGAGGTGGTGAAGGGGGAAGCAGAGGTGTGTTTCTGGAAAATGGAAGGCCTGGGGCAAGGCACAAGGCAGTGGTTGCCTATGGGGAGTAAACAAATGGCTGATCCCTCATTTCCAGTTTTGAGGGAGGGGCTGGCAGAAGTCACAGTGTTAGGTCCCTCCCTTAGTTGGTATCTTATTTTCAAGGTTTCAAACTTGAAGGTGTTGGGTGGGTAGCTAGGCAGCCCCAGCCATACAACCCCTGGGCACCACCTGGCATTGGGGAAAAAAAGCTGTGGATGGCACCAATTGGCCCTTCCCCATGAATTCCAAGGGGAATAAATATGGCCTCAACCCCCCCTCTCCAGACTGGGGATAGTGTGGGGAGAAGACGGTCTCCAATCACTGAGGGGGCCTAACAGTGAGGCCCCAATCAGATCTTCCACTGCTATGGGATATCAGATGAACCCAGCTTGCCTACAGTTGCTGGAGGCCTCTCCTTCAGCATACACTAAACACGGAGGGCGCTTGACTCCTGTACTTCTCATGGAATGTCTTGAGAATGGGATCAAGCTTCTCAAAGGTTGGGCGAAAGGAGGCTTCAGATTCCCAGCAACTCTTCATGAGGGCATAGATCTGCCAGGGAAAGAATGTGGGTGAAGAAGAGAGAGCTGTAGATTCTATGTTTTCAGGTGGGGCTCATCTTACAGAGTTTGGGACCATGGAGGACTTTCCAGGACTTTTTTGTCCTGGCCTATAAGAGGGTTTAGGAAGATTTTACATCCACCAAGGTTGGCAAGACCTCTTTCCTCCTATTGTCTAGGGTCATGTTGGTGAACCTACGGCATATGTGCTGGAGTGGGCTACTCCCTTCCCCTTTTCCACTCGTGCCATTTCTCATATCACCCTCCCCTCTGTCCAGCAGCCCAATAGGAGTGTTTCCTCCCTCCCCTGTTTGAGGTAAGAAGGTGCCTCACATGCAGCATGAAGGTTGCCATTTTAGCACTTAGTCTCTAAAAGGTTCACCATCACTGGCCTAGGGTTACTAAGGTAGATATTCTGTAATCAGTGACCACAAGCACAAGGAAAACTCAAATGATAATTTATGTGCAGGGGCACAGAGAGAAGGGTTGAAATCTCCTAGCATCTTCATCAGTGGTTATGGGTTCATATCTTAGTATAAGGAAGGGTCATTAGTAGAAAGAACTCACCTCAGAGGGACAATCCTTGGGACAAGGCAGTCTCTGACCTCTCTCTAGCAAGTCAATAAGCCTTAGCACAGTCATCTGGCCCTGGGTAACCCCAATCATTTCAATGAATTTCTGACCAGAGAAAGGGAAAAGAGGAACTGTCACAAGGATGGCTCTGCTATGAAGTATAGGGGGGAAGGGATCCAAGGCCAGGCTCTCACCAAGGGGGGACTCTGATTGTAGTCACAGCGGGTTAGCAGCTCATAGAGGGTGACCCCAAAGGACCAGACGTCTGAAGCATAGTAGAACTTAGATTCCTTGAGACACTCCATGGCATACCTAGGGGATATTGGGATGTTACTCAGGCCACTGGGAGGGGAAGATGGGAGACACCCAATAGGTATAGGAGGACGAGAGGGGAAAGACACAGGGAACCTAGTGGTAAAACAAAGGTGGTAGCTCTATCAATCCCAGCCCCCTCCCAACCCCTTCCCTCCCAAAAAACACTCCCATACTCTTAGGCATGAGAATGGTGACAGCATGTGGTATTAATCCCCCTGTCTATGCCCTTGGTTACCAGAAGACAGGGCTGTCTCCATCTTCCCGGACACAGTAGTAATCACGGCCCTCTGGCACAGCCTTGGCCAGGCCAAAGTCCCCAATCTTGATAATGTTGTCATTCTCCAGAAGGACATTTCGGGCTGCCAGGTCTCGATGGATGTAGTGTTGAGAATGGAGGTAGGACATGCCCTATAGGATGGGGAGTGTCACCTGAAGCCGGGGTCATGGGGCACAGGGCCCACAGTCCCCTACCTCAACCTTGCAGTGCCTCACCTTACAGATCTGCTGAGCAAACAGCAGAATCTGGGCCAGCCCCAAACTATGTTTGGGCAGGTAGTCCCGCAAACTGCCCAGTGGCACATACTCCATGATCAGCTGGACAATCTTCTCCCCTGCAAAACCCATTCCAGGAGAAGGATATGAGGGAAAAGGGGAGGTAGAAAAGTAGAGGGAAAAGAATACTGAGTTGAGAGTCAGAGGACCTGGATTAAAATCCTGATGTGATACTGAGCAAATCTCAACCTCTCTTGATAATTCCCTCAACAATACAACGAGGGGGGTTGGAACAGATGATTTCTAAGAGTTCAGATTCAGTTTCTGTCTTACAGGATGTGGGACTTTAGGCAAACCTCTTCCATTTAATGGGTCATCTGTAAAATGAAAGGGTGGGTCTAGAGTGTTTAAGGTCCTTTTCCAGTCTTAAAGTATATCATTCAAGGGCTAAGTTTCCAGAGAAATTCCCTCCTCAGGCCACATCCAGGGTTATCCTTGCTCCCTGACCTTGGTCACTGCAGCAGCCCTTGTATTTGACGATGTGGTCATGGTAGAGTGTCCGAAGGATCTCAATCTCCCGTTGCCAGCTGCTCAAGAGTTGGGAACTGCAGCCAGCCTTGAGAGACTTCACAGCCACCATCTCACCTGTCCCATCATTAGTTGGGTCATAGCAATAGAGGCTCACTTTGCCAAAATGGCCCTGAGGATAGGGAAGAAGAGAGGGAAGTACCATGAGGATGAGCTCTGGGCATGACTATACCAGCACAGGGGCACTTGCAGCCCTTGGCCCTTATCTACATATGCAAGTCCCCTTCCCACCCATTCCCTACAGACCTCTCCCAGGTCTCGAATCTTCTTTAGGTAGCGCTTCTGAAAAACGGTGGGGTCTGAGGCTGGGAACTCTGGGCTCATAGTGGTAATGTCAGAGAGATCTGGAAAAGATCATTGGCCCATGGAGAAGGGATCCAAGAGAGGCAGGGACAAAACTATGGCATGTAAGCTCACTGGGCTCTCCACTCCACCCCAATCTTGGGCCTAGATGGGCCTGTCTGTCATGGGTCCCAAGAATAGCCTTTAGTAGTCACAAATAAGAATCAAAGTCCCTATCCAACCAGACAGAAGCCATGTCTCCTCTTGGATAGGAGGATTTTCAGTGACAGGACAGTGGATCTTCTTTTGTGGCTTCCCAAGTGTAAGTGGGCATGACTGGTCCTTAGTAGATGCTTTGTTTAATGACTATGAATATCAGATAGAGGAGAACCTGGGAGGAACAGAAATAATCAAGAGTCAGGGCAGAGGGCACATGTAGCAGAGTCAACCTTACTTTGGGGCTGCAGCTGGGTGAGGTCACGAAGGATGGTTCGGAAGGAAGGTCGCTGGTTGGCCTCATAGGTAAGGCACTGGCTGATGAGTGTGGCCAGTTCCTTGCATGAGGGCTCCTGGAGCCGATGTTTCTTCTCATAAAAGCGCTCCTTCTGTAGATTATAGGTGAGAAATTGGGTGAAGGACTCAGCCCCTGGCACAGCTGAAGTCCAGGTTCCATTTTAACTTCCTATCTTGGTGACTCAGGAATATCCTAGATGACTGAGGATGGGGTGAACATAAGGGAGATCATAGTAGACAGCGTGACCCTGAAGATGAGTGAAGCATTAACTGTGAGAGGGCAAGGGAATCATACCTCAGAAGGGGTACGACCCTGGAGGGGTGCTTCTCCATCAAAGCAGATCTCTAGGAGGGTTGTTCCAAAGCTCCACTTGTCAGCAGCTGTGCTAAGACCAGTCCCACTGGGTACACATTCAGGAGCAATCCAGGGAATTCGTTCTACCCTTTCTGGAGAAAAAGGGCCAGAGGTCAGAGCTTGGGAGGTCAGCACTAGCCTGGGGGCAATGACTCTCCCATCCCAGACCCCATCATCCTCACCCTCCCTGGAGAGAGCAGTGACGCTGACTCCAGGATCACTGAGCTTGATGAAGGGCTGAGTGCCATCCCCAAGGCCACGCCTTGCCAACAGGATGTTCTTGGCACAAACATTACCATGAACCAGGTTCTTATCCTCCTAAAGAGTGATATCAGGAGGAGAGTGTCATTCTCTAGGATCCATAGTACACAAGTATAGAGGTAGCAACTCACACATGGCATGCATACAGGACACATCTCACGCAGAGCCTATGTCATTATGGTTTCTGGTTGGGCTTCCAAGTTGGAGAGATCCTACAAAGCCTTCATAACAACCAATTCTGCATTGGCTCCTACTTGCCCAGACTCTACTCCACTGGTACTCCCATTCCCTAGGCCAGGCACCTACTAGGTAGCTGAGAGCACTGGCAAGCTGCTGGGCCACAGTAATCTTCCAGGCCACAGGCACATGGCCCTTCTCCCGGCGGAGACATACATCCAGTGGTCCATGCTCTACATATTCTGCCACCATGATATCTATAATGAACGAGACCAAATACTCACATCTAGGGGCAGTTTAGGCCAGGGGAATCTCAGAGCCTTTGGAGACAGAAGTTCAAGAACCAGAGAGAGTGAGGAAAAGTGGATAGGAGAGAAGAAATAATATACTCACTCTCAGAGCCCCGGACACAAACACCATGGACGAAGGCCAGGTGGATGTGGGAGACCTGGCTCATTAGGCTGGCTGTTTCAAAAAATGCCTGAGGGAGGTAGAACAGGGATGTATAGGGGATATGCACCATCAAACAGGTGATGCCTGTACACGTTTCCCCCATTCCCCTCTTACCAGGGCAATATCACGGTGACTTGGGTCCAGCACTTTCAGCACTACTCGAAGCTCCCGATGGTTGTTGTTGGGTTCTGAGGGAATGTTCTCTTCTTCCTCATCCTCAGCTTCCATTCCACCCCCCACATGCAGAAGTCCCTCATAAATATTGGTCCGGGTGCCCTGGCCCAGATGAGCCAACTGAAGTATGACAGGGAAAAAGGGGAGATACCACATCAGTACAAAGACAGAACAGTCTATCGAATTCAAACCAGGGGCCTTAACTCCATGAAAACTCTTTTTGTCTACCCTGTCACCCAAACCCAAAGCAAGAGATCCAGACATGGAGGAGCAAGTGTCCCAACAAGGCATCTTGGATGGCCCAAGAAAGAGGCCTTAGACCCACCTGAGTAATTTCATCCTTTCGGATTTGGTAGAAGCTGAGCTGGGATAAGTTGAGTGGTTTAGGGCCCTCCTTAGGACGATGCCGAGTGATGATCAGGTTGGAGATTTCTGGGGGAAAATAGGGGTGAAGAGATATAATTAAGAAACCTTATCTAGTCTTTCACTAGGATAAGCTTTAAGAATGGGAAGTTTCCAATGTTCCTACAGAGAAGCAGCCTCCTCCCTCCTCAGCTTATGATGGGGATAATGTCTTTGTGCCCAAGGAACCTAGCCACATTCCCCCAACACATATGCCTGTCCTTCCTGCCTATGGCTGTACCTCCTGCTCGAGGCAGGCAACATTTGCTGATGGTGAAGCTTTCTAGACTGGATCCAGGACCAGAGCCAGAGCTGGATCGAAGTGTGCAGCCCTGCAAGGCAGTTGTGAGTTCACGAACACTGGAAAAGGTTTGATCCCAGCCTTCCAGCTGGAAGGTCCGGCCCTGCTCTTCAATACGGAACTGCTTGTAACGGAGACCCTGTGCCTGTAGAAGCATTGAAGAGTAAGCAATCCAGCACCCCAGGGAAAGGGTGAACAGGCACCCCTATTCCCTGAATTGTGAGGCTTTTACCTGGTCCTTCCGGGCCACAGTCAGGATGAGGCGGTGGAAGTCAAAGGAACTCCAACGAATAAGGTAGAGACCATCTTCTACTTCCTCCCTCTTCAGTTTGGACAGTACATAACTCTCCCTGGAACATTGGAAGGTAAGGAGATTAAGGAAGCAAATGAGATCTGGATAAGCCTTTCTCTCTACCCAATGTATTAGTTCTCATACTTCCATAGTGACACAACCATACATTGACAAAGTGAAAGTTATACAAAAGACAGTCGTACACACACATGCCAACACACTCACTGCAGGGGTCCATGGATGCCATTCTGAATGCTCATCACCAGTCTGGGGGGAGCCACCTCATGGCACAGGTAGTGGCTAGAGTCTGCTGTCAGCCTGAAATAGCCATCTATCAGGGATACCAGGGAGAGAGCCACGATAGGTGAAGGGAGAGTCAGTTCCTGGGGATAGAGGGAAGGAGACCTTAGCAGGCCTTTTCTCATTAGAACTATTCTTCCTCCCTTTAATAGTATCAACCTAAGTTTTCCTGATCCACCTCCCCTGCTTTAGCCCCACCAGGCACTTGTTGTCTTGACGATGGATGCTGACGTTGCTCTCCTTGACCACAACATGAGTGATCTCTTGGAAGTCACAAAAATATGTCCAGGAAGGGTCTTTCTTTTCAGTTGGCAGCTGGCTTAGCTTCTGGTTCTCTGCCTTCTGGGCTTTGGACTTCTTACCAAAGGAACTTTTGGGGCGGTTAATTTCCAATTCAGAGACCTGAAAATCAGTCATGTATAGATGAGAGCATTGTCCCTTCTCGCCTCAGTCTCTCTAAGGTGAGAGGAGTTTGAAGACCCTAAAGGGTAGCCCTCCACATATGTGCTCACCTTCTCCTGAAGAAGCCTCCAACGGATACCATTTGTACCCATTACTAGAACCTCATGGGTAGGAACCTGAGCATCAAGAGAGAAAGTGGATCCTGCTGGACCAGCAGGTGTTTGTCCACTGCTGTTAACATAGCACAACTCCCTTTCGGCCTCTGTAGGTAATGCTAAAGTTAGGGCAAGAAATCGCTCAGCACCAAATCGTGGGGCTAGCTGCTCCAGAGTAGCCAGGTATTTGAACATAATGTTCTGTTTACTAAGATGCCCTGGACCCACTGTCTGTAGATGGAATCGTCTCATAAACTTCTGGAAGACAGTCCTCAGGCGGAATTTAGTCAGGAAATTGTTCTGTTGGATTTGTCGACTGAAGGACCGTGGGATGCAGTCTTTGAAGCTGAAGTAGGGAGAAGTAGGGTGGAGGACAAGCAGAGGATGAAATAAGGAAAAGGGTAAATGGGATTTGAGGAGCTTTAAATGAGCCTGCCCCATTCCAATCCTTTGTGCAAATGACTACTAGAAGCCCCAAGTACTTTTTCTTCCAGCCTCAAAGGTCTCTCATTTCACTAAGTGATATTTCATCAATCTCAGTGTTCAGTGTTCAGCACTTTCTCAGTAGACCCACTGCTTCTTATAGCAGCTTGCCCAGGGGCCAACAGACCTCATTAGAAGTTCCTTAATCAGGTAATATACTTACTGCCCTATATATGTATAATCCTTGATACAGTTTCTCGTACCAGAACACCCACTCTAGTTCTCCATCAATCTAAATCTGTCTTTTGGGACAAATTGACCTCTCATCGCTTCTTTCAGGCAGCCCACATATGTTTACTCTCCTCAAAGTGTTTCAGGTATATGACTGAGTTGCCCAAGACCCTAGGGAATGGGTCTTACATATATTCTGTCTCCCTGCTGACCAGGGCATACTTATTGACTGACTGACACCCTGAGGGGCCCCTAGTGTGTCCTGGGCCAGTTACCTGGTCTTCCTTACCACCTCTTCCAGAGGGATACCACGCTGCAGGGCAAGGTGGGAAAGGTGCAGCACAGCCATGCCAAGGCTCTCATTCTTGAAGTGATGTATCTCTGCTTCACTGTGTAGGTCCCAAAGTGAGGCAACATCATTGACAAATTCGAACTTCCCCTGGGACACAGGATAGGGTAAAATGAATAATTCTGGAGGATATTCTCATGCCCTCCCTCCTTCTCCTCCCCGCCCCTTCCAGAGAGGGTCCTGGCCATTTGTGTTCACAGCTCTTAAGAGAAAAAGAAACATCAAAGTCCAGCAAAACAGTTCCAAAAAGCTGATTTCTGTAGTGTCTCCAGAAAATAATTCTGGGGTTTTCCCATCCAATCCCCCAGACTTGGCCTTCAGAGTATTGCCCCACTTTTCACCTGTTCAAAGAGGTACTCGAAGGAGGCTTTGTCCAGCAAAGCACACCCCTGTTCCATTTGGATCTTATCTTCAGAGACCTCAATATTTCTAGTCATGCTTCGGTACACAGCTGGCTCCTGGGTGTTCAAACCATGCCAGTTTCGGAAGTAATACCTGTAGGGTATATGGTCTTATCCCATGGCTCTTTGCAAAAGGGAATACTTCCTTATTCTGTGTCCACCATAGCCTATCATCCTGGGGCCTGTATCTGATGGGTGAAGAAGAAACCACCTCTCCACAAGGGACTGGCTGGTACCTATAGTTCCTACTGTCTCTAGTGTCTCAGATCAAGGAAGAAATAAAGGACAAAAAGCCTCCTACTCTACCCCTCTCCAAACTCCAGGGAATAGGCCAAGTCAAAACCTGTCTTTAAGTTTACTATGTTGTCAAAGGAAAGTAGGTGAGCCATTGATATACATAGAATGGAACAGTATAGATCCACCTCTCACAATTTTGAGAAGAATTGGTCACCAAAGGAAACTGCTCTTCCAATCTAGAACCTCAGATGAAAACCAGTTCTTGGATATTCTCCTAAAGCTTCTATGTGGGGATTTTCCCTGAAAAGACCACTACTATGGGATCTGCCATTGGAGAAAGACCTCTGTCATGACCCCATCCCCCAAGCCTAAAGCTCAGGAAGCTGCTGCTACCTTATTCGAAACTGTAGGGTGAGGTTGGTGTCCTTAGTGACCTCAAAAAGGTGGTTAGGAGGCAGCCAGATTTGGGCCTGGGTATCATATAATGCAAAAAGGTTGTAGCAGAGTGGGGTGATCCCTGGAAGCAGAAACAAGATAGATAAGGGCATTAGTTTTACACTCTGGGCACACACATGATACATGCACACACATGCATCCCTTGAGAATTTGCCCTAGCTTCTAGAAGCTAGAAATAGGCCTCATCAAGACATCCTTTCTCCCCTCTCCCACTCTAATATTTTGTTCTTTTCTCAGAGGTAGGCATAGGATAAAGGCAGAAAATTCTGAGGAGCCTATGTAAGGAAATGGGTAGTCAATCATGATCCCAGTTGGTAGAAGAATATGGAGGGTGGAGTCAAATCCTACAGCCTGGTACAGGCACCATAGAACCCTCCCCATAGGACCCAGGTGCTGGGACTAATGGTTTGATAATCTTTAGACAAAGACTTCATCTTGGAAAGCCTCTAGAATCCAAGCCCCTGAGGCCATACCACAGGCCACTTCCTGAAACCACAGATTAGAACAGTAGATGGAACAACTATACTTCCCCTTTCAAAGGCACTGAGGGCAACTTGGTGGGAAGCAGACCTTTGTTATCCTTCCCATCCTACTCTCCTCATTTATCCATTTCATTAAGGTCATATCCTGGAGGAAGAGCTGCTTCTACACGATTCAAAACTAAAGTGCTTCCTCACCCTTAAACCATGAATTCCTCATCTTAAATCTATCTTTCTACTACCTCAAACCCCACTCACCCACTTTCTTTGCAATGTGGATGCAGACTTCCTCTGCGGTCATGGTGCCTTGGTTGTAGGTCACATACTGTTCACCCCCATTGCTCCAATGGAGGAAAACCTTGAGTCCACTGCCAGGGTGGACCCAGTCTCCATCGGAGTCATTGTGTCTTGCAGCACAGTGACATAGTGGCATCTTGATCTTCTGCCACTTGAAGGGGCGCTTTAGGCCCCACACTCCAAAGCTCTTTCCACCCAGGTTGTCCTAGTCCAGAGTCAGGAGAAAAGGAAAGAAAACAAATGGAAACCCACTGGATGGAATTATGGAAAGGGCATTGGCCTTGGGGGGGTCTAAGACCTCATCTGAGTCCTAGTTCTGATATTCACTAGATATATGACAGAATAACTTATTTCACCTCTGAGTTTGTTTTTATAAAATGAGGAAATTGGGTTAGATCTTTAAGATTTTTTCTTGCTCTATGATTCTAATAATAGACTTGAAGACATTGCTTTAAGAAGTAGCCAGTCTTTCAGTAGAAAACCACACTTCAGGGCACCTGAAATTCTCTCTAAGTCAAGCCATCCTTGGCAAGCCTTCCTCTCACCATGTGTGCTGGATCCAAACTCTCTTCCAGAAGCAGTTTTAGCCCCTTTCCCAAATAGTAGAAGAGATCATCTTTAGAAAGTCTAAGGCATGATACCCAAGGGCTCAGATTTGAGGACAAATGGGATCCTAGGTTTTCTCAGAATGAATACAGTTCCTACAAAAGTAGACAGGTACCTCAATCTATCTTACCACCCAAATCTCCTTGCAGCCCTGAGATATACAGGCAGGTTTATGCAAAGAAATCTAATTCTAATCTTTCAGAGACAGAGTGCTGGCCCCCTTCCTCCCTACCCCAGACAGGGGAGGGAAGGAAGCACTCCCACTAGGCTATTGGGCAGAGGGGTTGGGGAAGTGAGAAATGTCCTCAGGGGCATGGAGAGGGGAAGGGGAACAACTCAACAACTCGGCCCTGAGTTCCTCTGGTGGACAACTGCAGGTGTGCCTTTTTTGGCATATGCTCCATAGGTTCACCACCATGGTTCTAAGCTCTAGCCCCTTAGCAACCTCATCATAATGGTTCAAGCATCTGGGAGATGATTGGGGCAAATGAGGAAGGGGCACTGGAAACTGAAGTTTAGGACACTTAAAAAGGGATATTTCCATCCAACAGTACATACTCTAACTAGCCAGGGGCTTGACACCAAATTCTCAGTTGTCTAGCTGAGAAAAAGTCAAGTTGTCCCAGGCAGACAGATCTCTCCCTGAGTGAGAACACTGGACTTCATGGTGACATGAACTCATCCTACTAGTTCATCAGTCCTAAATCCAGTTCCTAAGATACTAAACAGAGGAAAGAAATAGTGGAGACAATGAGGGAAACAGGCAGAGTAATGCTGTATATATCTCGAGCGGAATCCAAGAGGGAAACATTTCTCTCAACACCTAATTCAGGAGGTATCCCTTTTCCTTAAGAAGGCTCATTTTGGGGGGCAGCTGGGTGGCTCAGTGGATTGAGAGCCAGGCCTAGAGATGGGAGATCCTAAGTTCAAATCTGGCCTCAGACACTTCCCAGCCTTGTGACCCTGGGCAAGTCACTTAACCCCCATTGCCTAGCCCTTACCACTCTTCTGCCTTGGAATCAATACACAGTATTGACTCCAAGATGGAAGGTAAGGGTTTAAAAAAAAAAAAGACTCTTTTTCAGAAGGCCTGTTCTAGCAGGTAGGGACTCTGTGTCACATAAAAATCTATTTCCCTCATTACCAGGGCTTATCATAGACACCCAGGTGTCCATAAAAGAGCATTTTCTTGTCAGGATAACCCCTTAAGATTAGGAATATGTGAACTCCACCCTATTTCTAGCTCTTCTCAGTCACAGCTCATACTTCTTAATATTCTTGGACAATCCTAAAAGATTTATGGAGAGTGCTATACACTTCCAGAGAAAGAACTTTTTGGAGTCATCTTTCACATCAGTGTATTTTTGGTTTTATTTTGGTGTTTTGGTTATGTATGACTTTGTTCTTACAACAATGACAAATATGGAAGTATTTTGCCTGACAATAAAAAATAAAATAAAATAAAATAACCAGTTTAGTTGTTTGGAAAACTGAACTGTCAAAAGGGTTTCTGAGACAGGGAATAATTCTGCTGGAGGGTTAGGATCAGTCCTTGAAGGAATGAAGGGAAATTCTCAAGTGTTCTCAGGGAAAGAGCTTCACGGTTCTACCACACATGCCCAAATACCAGAGACAATGGACGGACAAAGATGGCACAGTTCCCTGTATGCAGTAAGGGCTTAATGAATGCTTGCTGGAATGGTTTCGAGGTAGTGAGAGGGCACACACTGCAGTGCAGGATCCCTGGAGGCAGTATCTTAGAAACTGTAGGTAGGCCTCATCACTGATGCTTCCTAAACCTAGCAACGATACAGTCACCTCTTAATATGTTTATCGAATTCGCATTCCCTTTCATCAAATGCTATCCTTCCTCCTATCTCCCCACAAAGTCTACCCACATACCCCTAGTCTGTCCCCTAGTTGCAGCCCATCCCGGGCGTTTCCACACAGCTCCCCACCTCCCCTCACCCCGGGCTGCTCTCTTCTCAATCGCTGCCGCCCCACCCCTACTCACCCCCACCTGCCTTCACCCTGCTTCAGAGCCCATTCCCTAAACTGTTCCTACTTTTGGAGTTCGTTCCAAGCCCTGAGCCCACGCTCTAGCTCAGCCCCCCACCCCAGTCTTCCCATCCTAGTGACTGCCTGCGCCTCAGTTCCTGCGCACCCGGGAACCCTCCCCATCTGCGTCCTCTGTGGGCACTGCCCCCTCGGTGCCAGCCGGGGAAGGCAGAGCCGGAGCCGCCAGATCACAGCCTCTACAGCCCCGGGGTCCCGCAATCCCTAGGGTTCCCGTACACCAACCGCGCCAGACTCCCGATCAGCCTTCAGGGCCGAGCAGCTTCTTGGCTTCCGGGCCTGTGCCCGGGGCTCACCTGTCAGCGCCTAACCCCAGTCAGTACCCACGTCCGAGTACACTGCCGCTGCCACCGCCCCCGCTACCGATCCCAGACCCTCCGACTGACAGGGCTTCTCTCTTGGCGCAGATGAGAGGCCGCCTCCCATTGGTCTCCTGCAACAAGCACATCCATTGGTGGCTGCGGCAGCGCCTTCCCATTGGGAGAGCGGCGGTTGCCAGTCCATTGGCTGGCCCTGCGCATCTTGGCGCTCAGAGCTGATTGGCTAGATCCGGCAGGCGATGGCAGTGATTGGTTAGTGGAGAGAAAGGCGGAAAAGGTGGATGGGACTTGGTAGTGAGGGAGTGGGCTAGGGATAAGTTCCTCTCTAAGAGGTGGGCGGTCTCCAAGTTCCCCCTGGGGAAATGAATCTTCTAAAAGGATTTTTCTAGTCACGCCCTAATAAAGAACTTTATAATTATATATATATATATAAAGTCCGAGTTTGTTGCCTGTAGGATCAAATTCAAACCCCTTAGAGGAGGCAGTGTTGTGCAATGGAGAGGAGAGTTTTGAAATCAGAGAATCTGGGTTCAGATCTTGCCTTTGCCACTTCACCTCTTTGAGTTTGTTTCCTCATCTCATGGAACATGGAAGGGGAGGAAGGTTCATCTAGATGGTTTTAAAAGTGCCTTCTAACTCTTAAATCATTGATCCTCATCCTGGCACTCAAGGCCTCAAAGGTGTTTAACCAAATCTTTCTGTCTCCTTTTAAAAAGACAACAAAAAACCATTCTCACCCTCTATCTTAGAATTGATCGGTGTAAAGGCAGAAGAGTGATAAAGGCCGGGAAATTGGGGTGGCTTCCTACAGCTAGGAAGTGGCTTTATGTCACATTTGAACCCAGGACCTCTCCTCTCCAGACCTGACTCTATATCCACTGAGCCACCTAGCTGCCCTTTCCTCCTTCGACTGACACTCTCACGTTCCATATTGCTAGTGCCTTCTCCATTTAACAATGTATCTTATCTGCCTTATCTATCCCCCAGTTGCTGGGATGAGGGATGGGAGATTTCACCCACAAGTGCCCGCATCTGAGCTGGAATCTACCTAAGAATGTCCCTCTTGGCTTCCTCATTTCAATGAAAGATCCCAGTTTCCCTTTAGTTTTTTGTATTTCCACTGTGCCTGGCAGGGTAGCTGGAATTTAGCAAATGCAGGAAATATCCGCATCTTTCAGGCACCCACCCAAAGGGACTAAGCATTGCTGTGTGGGGCAGGAAGAGGACCGGAGCTGAAATCTGTCTCTCACAAACACCCTAATTTCCTCTGAGCATTTCCTGTAATAGCCTTCAGCTCCTATTCCTCTCCAGGGAGGAAGGAAGCAGCCACTTCTACTCCCAAGTAATTAAGAGGATAATCCTCTCACAAGCCTCCCCACAACCAGCTCAAAAAAATTCCCACCCTAGGGCCAGGCCCCACCTACTATCAGTCCTTCCTCGGTTCTCAAGGGTGGAGGAGGGTCGCTCTCCAAAGCCAGAGCAGGAATCTACAATGCATTCCACAGAGGCTAAGATTAGGTTCTGGGTCCTTCTCCAGCTTTTATCCAAGCAAAGCTTCCACTAACCACCCCATACTTATGGAAGGGACAGCCATATTCCTCCATACAGTCCCCTCTCCTTTCTCCCCTTGAGATAAAAACACAAAAACAAAAACAAAAAAACAACCAATTGCTTGAATATACCAAGAAAACAACTCCACAATTCAGTTATTCATTTACAGGAAGTTTAAACATGTGTTCCCATTTTATACCTGGGGCTGTGACAATTATTTCCCTTTGAACCAGGGTGCCCAAGCTGTGACAGGATAGGAAGCTGAGCCAATTTGGCCCTGCTTGCTATTTTTTTTTTTAAATGAGTTCACTACCATTCTCTGTATTCAAACCCCAGATATGCCAATATGCAAAGCAGAAAGAGATCTGCATTCATCCTGAATCAAGTCAACAACTTTCCCTGGCTAGAGGGAAATGTGTTTCTTATTAATAATCAATTATGTCAATAGTTTTCTTAATGTTGAAACTTTCTTGCATTCTTAGTACAAATACAACTTTGTCATAATGAAAGATTTAAAAAAAAATATGTTTTGCTATAGCCTCTTTGCTAATATTTTATTTAATCATTGTCCACGGGTCCTACCATCTCTAGGTCCTTTGGGATTAGGGTTCAAATTGTAGAGACTTACCTTTTTCGCTTATTTCCCCCCCATCTGTTTAGAAAAATGAGAACTTCTGAAATGAACTCTGGTCAAAATAGTCACAGGATCATAGATTTAGATCTCGAAGGAATCTGAAAAACTACAGAATCCAACCTTTTATTTCACTGATGAGGAAAAAGTCCCAGAGAATTACTTTGAGTCACACACTAATAAATATCTGAGGGGGATTTTCAATAGTTATTCTTGATTCCAGGACTCCTCATTTGCTTTCAATAATTTGTACCTATGTAAGAAAAAGTATAACATTTGATCAAGCCATAAAAGAATAGTAAAGTATAGAAAAAATAGTAAAGAAAAAAATCTGGTTCTTTGAACCCAAAGTAGATAGGGAAAGCTCCTCCAAAATTCTTGAATGGGTCAAAGTAAGGAACAGGCAAGATATCAATATCTCTGTTGTTGGATTGAGGGATGGGAAATTTTGCCTCTTGAGTGCTTGCCTCTGAGGTGGGATCATCAGCTAGTCTCCCTAGTTTTGCCACAGCTTGGATATCTTCTCTTCTGGCTTACTGGCGCCAATAATTCCTCTATTTCTGGAGCAGTTAAAGATACCTCTTCTCTCTCAAACCCACCTCTTTCTTAGCCATCCCTATTCCAAATCCCAGGACCTGACTTTTTTTTTTTAAGATCAACCTTTTGTTTTGCTTTAAAACAATCTAATCACAGTCTTCCTACACCCTCTCCAGTCTCCTTGGTTTAAATGCCTAGTTGAACCACAATAGAGATGGCCATTAAGCCTGAGTAACCCCAGAATTCTCCTTCACCAATCATTCATTATACAGTTTTCTTCTTCACAGGCAAGTTGCAAATGTTTTACTTCAATGGATCTGTGATCTTATCAAAGTGGGTATTTCTTCCAACAACACAGATCACAGTCCATTCATTTTTACGTATCCTGTTCAATTCTCATCCATGTTCTCTGGTAAGTCTGCCAGGGGAGGGCAGGGTTCACACAACATATTAAGGTTTTCCTTTACATCTCTTGATGTTTGATAGATACCAGTAAAACATTTGGAATATGTTATTGGTAATCCTCTTATTTCACTTTGGGAGACTCTTTTTATTCCCCTGTCATGCATTTCTCTAATGATATCCTTTACTAACAGGATGGCAGTTAGATGGCAGAGTGGATACAATGCTGGGCCTGAAATCAAGTAGACATCTTCCTAAATTCAAATCTGACCTCAGACACTTACTAGCTATGTGACCCTACGGAAGTCACTTAACCTTTTCCCCTCAGTTTCTTTGTCTGTAAAAGAAGCTAGAGAAGGAAATGGCAAAGCATTCTAGTTTCTTGACTAAGAATGCCTCAAATAGGGTTACTAAGAGTCAGACATGACTGAAACGACCAAATAACAACAAATTGGAATGAAAGGACAAGAGGAAAACTGGCTCTCACACATACCCCAATTTCAAATCTCTCATGTTTTGTCCCACAAGATTCCTTACTTGGAGTGTGTTGCACACTGTTCACGTCTACAAAGTGTTTTCTTCTTTTCTTTTGGAGAGATCAACTTGAATCCTTTGGAGAATGGAATTCTATGGATTGCAGCTATATGTCACTAATAAAATATTATTGATGTTAAAAAGGACTTTTGTTGGGGCAGCTAGTTGGCTCAGGAGATTGAAAGCCAGGCCTAGAGACTAGAGGTTTCAGATACTTCCTGACTTTGTCCTTGGGCAAGTAACAACCCCCATTGCCTAGCTCTTGTCATTCTTCTGCCTTGGAATCAATACATAGTGTTGATTCCAA
Source organism: Monodelphis domestica (assembly GCF_027887165.1). Lineage (NCBI taxonomy): Eukaryota > Metazoa > Chordata > Mammalia > Didelphimorphia > Didelphidae > Monodelphis > Monodelphis domestica. The sequence goes on along the minus strand of NC_077229.1, from coordinate 98,020,930 downwards.
GGTGGAAGGTAAAGGCTTTAAAAAAAAAAGAGAGAGAGATCAATGAACTTTATCAGAAATGTGGCTATGGAGTAAAGAAACCATCATGGGTATAAGTCCTGGTCTCTCATGTATACTGACTATGTGACCCTGGGCAAGTCAATAGACATCCCAGTGTCCTAGGCAACTATTAAAGACTAAGATGCAGAATAAGAATCAATTTATATTGGAAGGGAGTTTCCTACACAGAAGAAATTACAGGTCTGGCAAAAAAAAAAAAGAAAGAAAAGATCCGTGCTTTCTGATTCCTCCTTAAATTTGAGCCCAGTTCATTTTTCCTGTGCAGTGTCTGTAAAAGATGCATATCAGACTCAAAGGCCAGTTCTATGACCTGTCCTCTAATTGCTATCCTACTGGCAAGTTCATTGCTGATAATCAAGGAATAAAACAGGAGAGACAAGCTCACCCCAGGTGTTTCCCAATGTCATTAACACTGTCCAGAGCAAAGACCAAATCAAAGAGAGCTTCTCAAAAGAGGACTGCTAGATACTCCCTTTTGCTGATGGTGTTGTACTGATTGCCTCAAGCCCCAGAACATTTCAGGGCTTCATAAATTATATTTGTAATCACTCAAAAGTATTTGGCCTAACTCCAAACAGGAAAGTCATTATTATTCAAGGATATTATTGTTTAACATTCTTTCTGTTCACCAAATCCTGCTAAATGATCTTTAAAAAAAATAAATAAAATAAAACAAAACCACAATACTCATTAACTATAGTTTGTTTGGCTTGGCTTGGCTGTCCCAATCTTGTCCCTCAAACACACCCTTTTCTTGGCCAGCCCTGCTCCAGATCCCAGGATCTGGCTTAAAAAAATAAAAACCAGTCTCCTCGTTTTGCTTTAAAACAATCTTCCTGGCAATAGGTTGATGCAATACTACCCATAGGACTTTATTCCAAGAATACTAAATTAATCTTTAAGATAATAATTTGATCACTGTTATGGGGATTAAACAATAGTTGTTTCCTTTGTTCCCTAATGACAAGGAAGGTAGGAGGACTTCTGAGGAATCTACTCCTTAACTCACACAAACACTGCATTTTATATAGACTTTTCAGGCCTATCACTGGTTTCAGTTTAATGAATTTGTACTTCAAAGCCCTGCTTATATTTGGTTATCTGTGAAAGAACCATTGAAATCTATCATTTTGTAATAGGTCCATTTTTTTTCCTACTTAAAACTACGCGTATGTATTATTCTGAGTACAAGTTTGCTTTCTCTTTTAGTTTTTGGCATAGGATATTTCAGCTTTTTCTTTCATATCTTAATCTAAAGAGTACCTCCATGATTAGAGCTAGTTTTTCAAAATGTCAGTTGTCTTCTAGTTGCTGGCAAAATTAAATTTTTTAAAAATTAAAGCTATAAGCAAAATAAGTAGCTCTGCTGATGTTTAAAGCAAACTAACCTTAAGATTTTTCTCTGAATAAGGCTTGTGAATTCTCTTAATTTGTACTTTCCTTTCTTTCACTTCCCCCTCTTCCCAATCTGGGATAGAATGTCATTCAGACATATGAAATTCAGTATGTCTAAAACAGAATTTATCCTTCTCTCCAAACCCTCCCTTCTTCCTCGTCACCAAGGTTCACAATTTAGGCATCAGCTTTGACTCTATTCTTACTCTTCTCTCCATCCAATTTGCTGCTTAGTTCAATCTGTGGATTTCATCTTTGTAATACTTCTTATATGCTCTCTTCCCTACTCTGACTCTACTCATCACCCTAATGTAGGTCTTCAGTACCTCATGCCTGGATTATTGCAGTGGCCCCTGCTGATTAGTCTCCCTACCCTGAATCTCTCCTGACTAATGTTTTCTACTTCCAGTGATCTTACTAAAGCTTAGGCCTCACTATGTCACATTACTCAATAAATCTCAGTGGCTCACCATCACCTCCAGGATCGAATACTGAATCCTTTGGCATTTAAAACTTATCATCTTCCGCCTTCCTAGTTTTAATCCCCCCCCCCCAACACAGACACACATACCCACACTAGTGACATTGGATGTAATCCAATGTCACTAGCCTTCCTGTTATTAATTTCTAACAAAACACTCAATATTTTGGCTTATGGAAAAAAAAAAACTCCTCTTACCTTCAGTTTTAGTATAAATCCTAAGACAGAAGAGCTGCAGGGGCTAAGCAATTAGGGTTGTCATTTGCCCTGGGTCACATGGCTAGGAAGTATTGAGACAAAACTTGAACTCAGGTCCTCCCAACCCTAGGCATGGTACTCTATCCACTGTGCTATCTACTTGCCCCTCTGGGAGTTGTCCTCCATACCTGAAATTCTCTCTTCATCCCCCATTTTCTAGCTTGCCTCTCACCACAGTTAAAATCCCTCCTTTATAAGAAACCTTTCCTGTTCTCCCCGAATTCCATGGGTTATTTCTCATTTATCCTGTTTTTATTTTGTCTCCCCTATTAGATTGTGAGTTCCTTCAGAGCAGGGAATGTCTTTTGCCTTTCTTTGTATACTTAGCATTTAACACCAGGGTTTGCATATGATTGGCACTTCTCAAGATTCTTTTCAAAGTTTGTGGCAATTTTGAATTGTCTTCCAATTTGTCTTCAAATCCCTCACAAACCATTCTCTTCATTTTTGGTTGTCACTTATTCCAGAGGTTCTTGTAGTTGCTTCATTTTCATTCATGTAGACCTAGTTCTTATATTTGTTATTTTTTTCCCCTCATGGTATTTCTACATTGTATTAGGACTTCTTTAATTTTGTCAGTTTCTGATTGGTTTGTGGCAACGCTTTCCTTGCTAGGATATTACCTCCCCTTTTTTTGGTGCTATTTTAAAGTGTATTTATTACTATTTTGAGGTAAAGAGCTAAATAGGTCCACTTATTTAACAACCTTACAGGAAGTCCCTCTAATTCCCAACATCTTGTTGCACTTAGGAAGAAATTTGTAGGTGATCACAGTAGCTTCCCAAATTTGTCCTCATGCCCGGGAATAGAATGGTCACAAGAAGGCAGACATATCCCCATATCTTCGTGTAGCACCCTAAGGTCAGGAGAAGAAAGATGGAACCTATCTGTCCATAAAGACAACTAACCCCCTGGTTGGGGATAAAAGCCTCCTAGAAAGAGTACGAGGGAAGCCAGGCAAATGACACAGTACAGAGCAATGTTATGCCAAGAAGTCAACCCTGGTCATAACTCCTCAAAATCTTTTATTTGAAGATGTTTTACCTTCACCTCAAAAATAGACACAACAGCACACTAATGGGTTAATAACAGTGCCCAGAGCCATGCCTACTTAACCCTAGTCAGCTCTAAGTCCCAACCAAGAGCCTTCCCCAATACCTGGTACCAGTTCCCATTCTGACTGGGCACAGGGCAAGATAATAACTGTTGGGGGGATGGGAGGCAGTAGTGGTGGCACACAGAGCTGTTCAGAAGCCCCTTCACACTCAAAGCAGATATTTGGATCAGAGCTGGGAGAGAGGGGGTGTTGGGAAGAACGCCAGCACTGGGGATTTGGTGTGGAAAGCGAGCAGGAGACTCAAAAGCTCACAGATTTGATATATTTATATATTTGTTGGTTTTGTCGTCTTAAAAGAGAGTCTGGTATAAAGTTTCCAGCAGGAGTCAGATCAGACGTTCCCTTTCTCTTCCTCTTCGACCCTGCCCTTCCTGGCCTCACCCACAAGGTCTGAAGCAGGGGCTTCATCCTCTCCTTTCTCGTGCCCTCCGGCTGCCTTTGCATTGGGGACCCAGAGGCCTGAGTCGATGCAACGTTGCATGTGATATTTTGCTTCCTGGAACAAGAGGTTACCCTATCACCAATGAGGACGTTTCCTCTCCTCCAGGTCTCTCTACTCCCTAGATTTCCCAAAGCCCTGGTGGCTCTGCATACCCCTATCAGCTGAACCCACAACTCCCAGACATATGTGAAGAGGCAATAGTCCCTGACAGCCAGCACACTTTGCTCCACTGGGGCTGAGGTGGCTAAGAGCCAAGTCAAACTCCAAAAGAAAGTTTCTTGTTGCTTCCTGGCTTGGGAAAATGGGAGAAAGTAAAAGCCCAGTTCTTCCAGCTAACTTTACATAGACTCTGGAGTTCTAGAGCCTGCCAGGTTAGGAGAATGAGTCAACTGCTGACTACCAAGGAGAACAGGAGCCTGAGAGGTGAAAAGTCTGGACAAAGAAAGGAAACTAAAATCAACCAACAATCCTGCACCACACCCCAAGTGCTTAAGGAAGCCAGTGTGACAATGGCCATGGCAAGGCTGCACTTTATTCCAGGCTCCCCCTACTGGCCACTCACCGAAGGGTCCATTTTGCTGATGGTGTCTTGTAGCATCTGTACATCCTTAATGTCAAAGCACTTCTGGAGCTCCTAAGTAAGTACAGGGATGGATAAGGGGAGAGAATTGTCCAGAATGCTGGCATTCCAAAGGACAGAACTAGAGTCAGCTAGACACAGGATGGTCAACGACTAAAACAATAACTAGCCATAGGAGAACAGGTTCAGCAATCAAGTGGGAGATGAGCAGGAAGTCCTTTCTGGGCAGCTGCCCGTCTGTGAACTTACCCCTTGGGGAGTTCAATGGGCTGACCCAGCCCTAGGACATCCTGGGGCCAGGGACAGATGAGATCAAGCAGTTCCCCAACTAGCTCCCACTGCAAGGACATACCACAGGCAGTGCCTCATAGACCTCCACAGGGTCCAGGCCCCCAGGCCCCAGTCGTTTCTTCCGTTCTTCTTCCTCATATTCCTTCATAGCCTTCTCAATTCGCACCTTGGCACGGCCTCTCACCCGCTCTTTGAAGGACTCCAGCTCATCTGTGAAGCCTTCCATGTACTGTTGGTCAGCTGTCTGCAAGGAATGAACAGGGAAAAAGAGAGATGAGAACAGTTCCCTTTGCTGAGATAAATGGAAGCACAAGGTTCCCTTTGGCTGGTGTGGTTCAGAGTTCCCCATAATGCTTAAATTGGGGCCAGTCCTACATGGCCAGGGAGTCTCCCTTCCTGTCACCTAGTGCCAAGTCTCTAGTTCTCACAAGACGACTCACCTTAATTTTTGTGAAGAATTGCCTGAAGCAGGCTCGAGGATCCACCTTTAAGCTCTTAGCTAATTCCAGAATGAATTGCATAACAATTGTCTGATGAGCCACCTGCTCCATGAGGGCACATTTCTAAAGGGGAGAAAAGAATTGTCAAATAAGCAAGCCTTCTCCCCAGGCCCAGAGAGACTCTAGGATAGTAACAGACTATTTCTACCCCTCCATTCTAGGGTATAATAAGTCACTTTCTTTTACAATTCTATAGAGCATATACTGTGCAATGTTTATTGGTGTACATCTCCCATCTTTACTAAAGGATGAGCTCTTTAGAGCAAAGACCACACCTTATCCAAACTTGACCCCATCTCCCTCCTGTCCTGCCCCAGGACCAGCAGAGTGCTTACTCTACATACAGAGTTCTGGCCCATACTTGTATTTGTTCTAGGCTAGCCACAAGGCTCCCATCCCTGGCAGCCCTTACCTCCTCTACTTCCAGGTCAATGCACCAGATGACCAGGTAGTTGGCAGTCTCCTCGCAGACCAGATGTGGGTTTTCAGACAAGTACTTCTGGCTGTCATCCCAGCGCCGAAGCATGCCTGTCAGAATGCATGGCACTGACAGGGACTTCAAGGCACTGAGCCCATACAATCACATCTCTCTACTAATACATGCTTTTTCATTCATTCATCTTTCTCACACACCAGGAGACATAGCATACACTTCAGAGAAATTCATACTCTATCCCCACACTTCAACACTTTGACCTAGGAACTTCCTGAAGACATCAATTCTTTCATTTTGTATACATCTCTTATGTTTTCTAGTTTTTTGTCTAATGAGATTAGCATATCTATAAGGCTAAAGATTGTCTTAAAAAAAAAAAAAACCCAAACCCTTACCTTCTGTCTTAGAATTGATATTAAGTATCAGCTGCAAAGCAGAAGAGCAGTAAGGGCCAGGAAATTGGGGTTAAGTGACTTGTCCACAGCTAGGAAGTGCCAGGACCTCCTGTCTCTAGGCCTGGTTCTCTATCCACAGAGCCACTTAACTGCCCCTAAAAATTATATCTTTTGCTTTTCCCACTGCATAGCTCTGGGCAAGCAAAGATATGTTATAATTAGTTACTTTGAGTGACTAAAGGGGCCAGAAGTAGTCAGAATTCTACTTCAGGGTCAATTAGGGGTCCAAATTGAATGTCTTTTTTCTTTTGAATTCAGGACATTAATGGCCTAGGAAAGGCAGAAAAGGAAGGAAAGTCACTCAGGAATCCCAATATTTCTTGTCTTTGCCTACAAGTTGAGATCAGGGAATTTGAAAAATTGAATGTTACAGCTGAATAGGCCTTCAGAGATCATCTAGTCCAATACTCTTATTTAGCAGGAAGGGAACTAAGGATGAAAACATTTCATATCCTACAGTGCTTTGGGCTCTAACTATAGCTTCAAGGCCATGATTCCTGGAAACTTTGTATTTTCATTAGTCTTCCCACCTAGATGGAAACTCTCAAATGGTAGGGTACGCTACCATCTCAGGAACTAGCCCCCCACAAATGGTCCACATGCAGGTTCTGCTAAGGTAGAATTTCTTTTTCCCAGGTAGGAGAGCCCAGGGCATACTAAAATAGCTGGGCCTTACCAAAATGCTTAATCTGCTTCTCATACTTCTCTACAAAGGTCTTGTGCTTCTGTTCTTTCTGCTCCTCAGAATCCTCCTCCTTGTCTGGCTTAATATTGAACACACTCTGTGATGGGAAAGTGAGGGAGAGAAACCAGTGAACCAAATCTTCCCTGTGCTAAGGCTCAAGCTGGGGAGGAAACAAGAGCATGAGCCCTACTGACCAGCTCTGCTACCTGTCTCTCCCCACAGCATGTGAAGGAAAACTGAGTTGGTCCATTCACTCAGGTAGAGAGAAAAGAAGCTGACTTATTCACAGGGAAACTGGCTAAAAGAAAATTAACTGGAAGGCTTCATACTCTTGGAAATAATGGGATGACCACCTGCCTGTCTCAATAATGGTTTTGCTGCTTACAGTCTCAAATAGTATCTTCCTCAGGGAAGCCCTGGATCATAAATCTTCACTCAGTATGTCTTTGCTTCTACTGACCTCCTCTTCCTCCCCACAGGACACCCCTAGAGCTAAACTCTGCTACAGACATATCTGATCCCTGACTCACTTTGCTGAAGCCATCCTTGCTCAGCGTGTCTACATTCCAGGGCATGTTTTTCTCCTTCTTGCGCAGTTCATCAAGCTTTTGCTCCCAGCTCTTCTCCTCCTTCCGCAGTTGCTGGGCCTCTGCCTGGAGTCGCTGTACCTCTGCTTGGCCACCTTTAGGTTCAGCCACCTCCAGCTCCTTCAGTTTCCGCTGACATTCAGCCACCTTCCGCTTACACTCCCTGCATCCTTTGTCTAGCTCCTCCTTTTCTTTCTGAAACTGCTCCATGCGCTCTACTCGTGCCTGTTGAGAGCAGTGACCACCTTAGGAGGAAGCAGGGCAGAGAGCAGGACCTGGGGGAGCTGGAATTAGAAAGAAGGGCAGGCAACACGGTGGCCCTGGGGCTGAAAGGGCTAATCTTAGTCCTCTATTATCCAAAAACACAGTTACAAAAATATTTACAATAACTCACATTAAGGTTTACCACTTTCCTCCAGTCAACCTCATGAGGGGAGTGCAAATATTATCATCCCTATTCTACAGATGCAGACAGTAAGGCTAAGTGATTTGCACAGGGTCTTATAGCTAGGAAGTATCAAAAGTAGCATTCAAACCTAACTACCTGGACTTCTTGACTGCTGTTTTTTTTCTGCATTTTACCCTATATTTCCTTTATTTTTAAAATGATTACAGGGTTCACCATCCTTCTCAAGTCACTCCACCCCATCCCTGGATTAATTTGCTCCATGTAAGGTTTTTCCAGATGCCTCCTCTTCTGTAGGGATCCAGAGAAACAATTGATTCTGGCTAGCTTGGCAGGCTGCTCTTTGTCCCATGGACCCAATTCTGATACCCACAGATGCCAAATCCTCACCTCTGCTAAGCTAAATAAAGATATGTGAAAAAATACTTAATATAATAACAGGAAGAAGCAGTAACTTGGACCTGACTTCCCATGAGAGCATCATATTATGGAGTTGGAACCACAACTGACTTGGTCAGAGGATTCTGAGTTTGGTCTGAATGTCCCCAAGCTTAAAGGTCCAGGGCAATAAGCATTTAGGGAATGCTTAGTAGTGCAAACTCCTGTTCTAGGTGAGGATTCACACAAAGATACAATTAAAAGGAATACCTGCCCTCGAGGGCCTTATATTATACTAAAATGAAGACTCTATTGGTCTCATGGAGTTATATGAGGAATTCTGGATAGGAGTTATGGCACATGTTCAGGTATGAGGGAAGCAGGTGGACCCCCAGCAGTGACCCTAGGAAGTGAAGTCATGGAGAGTCATCTCAGGTAGAAAAAGTTATCAACAGAAGAACTGAAGAGATCACAGAGGTCAAAGTCCTTTAGGGCTAGAAAGGGTATTCTCGATCTAGTCCAACCCCCTCATTTTACAGAGTCCCTTCATTAAAGGGATTTAGGTCACACAGCTAGCAAATAGAAGAGCCGTATGCTGTCGGGGTTTCAAACTCCCGACAGAAACTCTTACATTAGATTTCACGATGGAGTTGGGCTAAGGAAGTGAGTAACAGGAAATTCCTACAGGGATTTCCACCAGTAATGGAAATTTCTGGGCCTGCCTGAGAGGTGCCTGAAGACACCCTGCCACCTCCCTGAAGCCTATCCACCTACATCCTGGGGGTGAGAAAAGATTTTTGGGTTGCTCTAAAGTCCTCTAGGAAAGTCTAGTTGGTGGTTGGAGAAAAGTTCCCCCAGAATGACAGAGTCCTGGGACTTGCATCAGTTTAAGAAGGTGGGATGGGGGGGAGGGGGAGAGGGGCTAGGCTCAGTATCGGAGCCCACGGCGTCAGCTCAAGAGAATTCCCACCGCCAGGATGGCGTCCCCTTAGCCCCGCACGCTGCCACCTCGCACCTAAGTGGTCTCGTAGTAAATGGGCTGACGTCGGGTTAGGGGGAGCCCGGACAGAGAAGGGGGGCAAGAGCCGGAGCCAGGGGGAGGAATGCCCCCCAGCTCCGCTCCAGGGGAGGCCCGGATGTAGGGTCAGGGGAGGAAGGAGTCAGGTTAGGAGTGCAGGAGCCAGGCGTGTGATGTCTAGTGATCGGGGCGAAGGGGGCTAGACCCTGGGTCCGGCCCGGGGTCCAGAAAGGAGGGCGGGCAGGCAGGTGAGCGAGGCAGGGTAAGGGCGAGTCCGGGATCTCCGAGCCTGAGGAGGAAGGTCCCAGGGTAGGATCCGGCCCCGGACGCACCTGGTGCCGCCAGCGGAAGAGGCTGGCCGTGTCGATGTTAGGGTGCGTCTCGTCCTCATCGTCCGACACCTCGATGTGGTCCCACACGCTGTAATCCACCATCTTGGCGCCAGACCGATCCCGCCTAGCTCGGCTTCCCAGCGGCTGCGGCGCCTCCGGCCCGGCCCCCACTCGCTCCAGCTTGGCCCCAGCCCGCCTCTTCCGCTTCCGGGGAAGGGGGCCGGTCCGTCCCTCCCGCCGAGTCCGTCCCTCTCGCCGAAACGTCACTTCCTTAACAACGGGAGCTGCTGCTGCAACTACTACATCGAAGACCCAGGAGGCTCGCGACTTAGAAACGTCTTTAAAGAGACATCCAGTTTAGCCAGTAAGAAGGAGGCCCCTTTCCAGCCCGAGTCCGCCTCCTTATGGCTCCGATGTCCTGGGATTTGGCTGCATATGGGGGTGGGTCTCGGGTCAGCCAAAGAGAACAGAGCGCGCGTAGCTGCTCAGCCACCTCTCACTTCCCTCCGCGGCTGGTTTCTGTCTGGGGATTGAAAGCCGGGCGGATGGAAGGCGAGGAGGGTTCAGCTAGAGTGCTAGTCTGGTGTCATGGATTCCACCCACTATCCCCATTTTACAGAAGAGGAAGCTGTATTCTGGAGAGTGGAAAGGACTTGCCCAAAAACTTAAACATAGTCTCTTTCCTCTTGGTTCAGGACTCCATCCACCCAAAGCCCTGGTCTAATTCTTTGCCAAAGCCCCACTAAATTTTGGAGAAATGGGACTTATTTAGTTGGTTATTTATTCTACCTCTGACACTAACCTTGTGACCTTTGGGCAAGTCAGAACCTCACTAAGCCTTAGTTTCCTTATTGGTAAAATGGTTATAATACCCATAGCATCTACCTCACAGTGTTGTGAGGCTCAAATGACAAAATGTAACTCTTTGAAATCTTTAAAATTCTAATTTAATGTCACTAATCATGTAATGCATAAACTGTAGTTCCCTTCCAACCCCCATTCCAATTAGCTGTCTTTTAAAAATTTTTTATTTTTATTTTCATGCAAAACACTTCCATATTGGTTATTGTTGTAAGAGCCTAGTCATACAAAGACAAAATTCCAAAATAAAACCTTAATATACTGACATGAAAGATAATATGCTTTGATTCACATCCATACTACTCCAACAGTTCTTTCTCTGGAGGTGGATAGTATTTTCTATCATGTCTTTCAGAACTGTCCCAGATCATTGCACTGCTGAGAGTAGCTAAGTCTTTCACAGTTGATCGTAGTAAGATAGTGCTTTTACTCTGTACAACGTCCTCTGTTCTGCTTATTTCGCTCTATATTAGTTCCAACACATCTTTCCAGATTTTTTTGAAATTACCTTGCTTATCATTTCTTATAGCACAATAGTATTCCATCACCAACATGTATCATAATTTGTTCAGCCATTCCCCAACTGTTGGACATCTCAATTTCCAGTTCTTTGGCAATCTGAGGAAAAGCTGCTATAAGTATTTTTGTACAAGTAGGTCCTTTTCCCTTTTTTATGATCTCTTTGGGATGCTGTACAGGATCAAAGGGTATGCACAGTTTTATAGCCCTTTGAGCATAGTTCCAAATTGCCCTCCAGGATGGTTGGATCAGTTCACAACTTCACCAGCACTACATTAATGTCCCAATTTTGCCACATCCCTTCCAACATTTATCACTTTACTGTCATATTGGTTAATCTGACAGGTATGAGGTAGTACCTTAGAGTTGTTTTAATTTGCATTTCTCTAATCAAGAGGGATTTAGAATATTTTTTCATATGATTATTGATAGCTTTGATTCCTTCATCTGAAAATTGCTTGTTCATATCCTTTGATTACGCCCAATTGACAGTCTTAAGGCCTCATAGAGTGGTAATTATTTCTCCTCAAGGCTCTTTGGGTATAGCCCTGAATGTTTGGGGGTGGTTTTCTTGAACTACAGCTCAGGATACCACTGTAAGGAATGAAATTTTATGTTTGGACAAAATACACGAAAATTTTAAGATAATGATGTGGTTGCCAATTTTAAAAATATTATACCTCAAGCCAAAAAGGACTTTTAGTAGTTTTATTTACAAAAAAGGTAGAAAGAGTAAAAATAGAGAAATGAAAACGAGGATAGAGGAGATGTCTATCCTACCACACTAAATATTTGCTCTGGTGCCTGTTCAACTCTGACAGGGCTCGTTGACCCCAATCAGAGGGCCTAGTGGTAAATAAAACAAGGGTTCCAGCCACAAGGCCTTCTCAGAATTAATCTCTCCAGAAGCCAGGAAAATAGGGTCAGTTTCTTACTCACCCTGGTCATAACTCCAAGCCACAGACCCAGTCCAAGATCCTTCAACCCAAAAATTCAGGAAGAAGACCTCTCGCACAGGAAGTTTATCATCTTTTATAGTCCTTCTTTATGTTACTTCCTATCCCTCCACTTTATGGGGACTAATTGCAGTCTTTAGATTTGCTTAGCACTGCCCAGGGGGTGGTCAGTTGTTTCGGAGTTGTCACCCACTTTAGCAAGTGGCTTGCAAACCTTCCCTACTTGGTGTGAAGTAGGGGTGTCTATGCTTTTGATAGATTAAATTTAAAAGTAGGCAAGGGGAGAGTCATTCCCATCTTCACACCACATTAGTCTTCTTCCCCCAAAGATTGTTGGTTGATATCAATTAGTTGGCTAGACCATATCAACTTTTAGAAACCAGTACTTACTGTGGTCATATCACTGGCAGGGAACTGGAGAGGGGTGAGAAGCTCCCCCAGATCCCCAATCCCCATAACACTATCCAGGATTATTACAATCAGTAAATTGTGCAGACAGACATGAAACAATTTTGATTCACTTTGTTTGAGGTTGATTGACCTGAGATTCTGCTGTAGGTCCTTTGGACAATAAGAATACAAAAGCAATTTTGAGGATTTGGGGGGAGAGTTCCAGGGAAGAACCTCCTTGCTGAATACTATTGACATCCTTACCACAGGGCTTTTATTTGATTTTAGCTTCCTGAACTTTTTAATTGCCTTAGGAACTTCTTATAGCTGAAGGTATGGTAATATATTTTTAGTAAAAGGACTATTTGTTTGAACCTTCAGGCTCAATGTTGTTCACAACTGAGAAAAGTACTATAATTTGTTTTTTAAAAATTATCTCACACTAGCAGTAGCAATTAGAGAAGAAAAAGAAATTGAAGGTATTAAAATTGGCAATGAGGAGACCAAGCTATCACTCTTTGCAGATGATTTATTTAAGGAATCCTAGAGAATCAACCAAAAAGTTACTCAAAATAATCAAAAACTTTAGCAAAGTTGCAGGATACAAAATAAACCTGCATAAGTCATCAGCATTTCTATATATCTCTCTAACCCATTTCAGCAGCAAGAATTAGAGAGCAAAATACCATTCAAAATCACCCTAGACAATATAAAATACTTAGGAATCTATCTGCCGAGACAAACACAGGAACTATATGAACACAACTACAAAACACTTTCCACACAGCTAAAACTAGATCTAAACAATTGGAAAAACATCGATTGCTCATGGGTGGGATGAGCTAACATAATAAAAATGACAATCCTACCCAAATTAATTTACTTATTTAGTGCCATACCTATTGAACTACCAAAAAACTTCTTTACGGAATTAGAAAAAACCATAACTAGGTTCATTTGGAAGAACAAAAGATCAAGGATATCCAGGGAAATCATGAAAAAAAAATGCAAAGGAAGGAGGACTTGCAGTCCCAGATATCAAACTCTACTATAAAGCAGTGGTTATCAAAACAATTTGGTACTGGCTAAGAGACAGAAAGGAGGATCAGTGGAATAGACTTGGCGTAAATGATCTCAGCAAGACAGTTTATGACAAACCCAAAGACCCCAGCTTTTGGGACAAAAATCCATTATTTGATAAAAACTGCTGGGAAAATTGGAAGACAGTGTGGGAGAGATTAAGTTTGGATCAACACCTCACACCCTACACCAAGATAAATTCAGAATGGGTGAATGACTTGAACATAAAGAAGGAAACTATAAGTAAATTAGGTGAACACAGAATATTATACCTGTTAGACCTTTGGGAAGGGAAAGATTTTAAAACCAAGCAAGACTTAGAAAGAGTCACAAAATGTAAAATAAATAATTTTGACTACATCAAATTAAAAAGTTTTTGTACAAACAAACCCAATGTAACTAAAATCAGAAGGGAAACAACAAATTGGGAAAAAATCTTCATAGAAACCTCTGACAAAGGTTTAATTACTCAAATTTACAAAGAGCTAAATCAATTGTACAAAAAATCAAGCCATTCTCCAATTGATAAATGGGCAAGGGACATGAACAGTCAGTTCTCAGCCAAAGAAATCAAAGCTATTAATAAGCACATGAAAAAGTGTTCTACATCTCTTATAATCAGAGAGATGCAAATCAGAACAACCCTGAGGTATCACCTCACACCTAGCAGATTGGCTAACATGACAGCTATGGAAAGTAATGAATGCTGGAGGGGATATGGCAAAGTAGGGACACTAATTCATTGCTGGTGGAGTTGTGAATTAATCCAACCATTCTGGAGGACAATTTGGAACTATGCATAAAGGGTGATAAAAGACTGTCTGCCCTTTGATCCAGCCATAGCACTGCTGGGTCTGTACCCCAAAGAGATAATGGACAAAAAGACTCGTACAAGAATATTCATAGCTGCGCTCTTTGTGGTGGCCAAAAATTGGAAAATGAGGGGATGCCCTTCAATTGGGGAATGGCTGAACAAATTGTGGTATATGTTGGTGATGGAATACTATTCTGCTAAAAGGAATAATAAAGTGGAGGAATTCCATGGAGACTGGAACAACCTCCAGGAAGTGATGCAGAGTGAGAGGAGCAGAACCAGGAGAACATTGTACACAGAGACTGATACATTGTGGTACAATCAAAGGTAATGGACTTCTCCATTAGTGGCAGTGTAATGTCCCTGAACAATCTGCAGGGATCTAAAAAACACTATCCACAAGCAGAAGATAAACTGTGGGAGTAAAAATACTGATGAAAAGCAACTGCTTGACTACAGGGGTGGAGGGAATATGACTGAGGAGAGACTCTAAATGAACACTCTAATGCAAATACCAACAACATGGAAATGGGTTTGAATCAAGAACACATATGATACCCGGTGGAATTGCACGTCAGCTGTGGGAGAGGTGGTGGGAGGGGGGGAGGGAAGAAAAGAAAATAATCGTTGTTTCCAATGAATAATGTTTGGAAATGACAAAAAAAAATTATCTCCATGGGGGCAGCTGGGTAGCTCAGTGGATTGAGAGCCAGGCCTAGAAACGGGAGGTCCTAGGTTCAAATCTGTCCTCAGACACTTCCAGCTGTGTGACCCTGGGCAAGTCACTTGACCTCCATTGCCTAGCCCTTACCACTCTTCTGCCTTGGAGCCAATACACAGTTTTGCTTGGAGCCAATACACAGTTTTGATTCTAAGGTAGAAGGTCAGGGTTTAAAAAAAAAATTATCTCCAAAATTCTAGGGCATACTAAGCTACAAATACATACAGAAACACAGTAATTGAAAGAATCAAATGTTCATAGGAGAATAGTTCTAGAAAAGAGCCAGTAATTAAATCTATGGTCTTCAAATTACCATAACAACAAAAAGAGTTGGAGGGCTTAATATAAAGAGGTAAATTTGACTCAATAGGTATCTCTGAGAATTGGTGGGGTGAAACATATGACCAAATTAAAAGAATCTAGAAACCAAAAGGGGGAAATGATGGAGAGTATTTGAGTAAATGTCAATGGAAAGAGAAATAGAAGTGATTTTGTTATTGACATATACTATAAACTACCAGGACAGAAAAAATGAAATAAAAGCGGAACTTGAGAAACAAATCATAAACCTGGCATGAAAGCATGATGTAATATTGGGAGACTCCAGTTATTCAAAGGCTGCTAAGTGGTGCAGTGGATAGAGTGTGATGCCTAGAGTCAGGAAGACCTGAATTCTAATCCAGCCTCAAACAGTTATGAGCTGTGCACCCTTGGGAAAGTCAGTTAACTTCTTTTTGCCTCAGATTCCTGATCTATAAAATGGTTATCACAATAACACTAACCTCCCAGGGCACATTGCATAGCACATAATAAATCTCATTTAAATGTTGCATATTATCCAGGTATCTTCCCTCTATGTGTTATTTCTATCATTAAAATGTAAGCTTCTCAAAGGCAGGAACTATCTCAGTTTTGCATTTGTATACCCAAAACTTACCATATAATTGCTTTTCAAGCATTTCTTTCAACCACTCTCTCTCTCTCTCTGAAAAATGGGTCTCAAATGTTTTAGAACAAATATAGATAGGGTCCTATGGATTTAAATGTTGTAAGAGAAGTTATTCCAGGAAAGATGAGAAATGCTTGAAAATGGAATTCTAAAGACAGGAAATGAAAGAATTCCAGTGAGGGGGGGAAATGAGATTTATCTGAGAGTCTAATGTGGGCGGGCAGGGAACTTATCAACTTACTTATATTTCTTAAGAAAATGTACAAAAGATGGAAATTAAGCTAGGTAAGAGTGTACAATGAAAGGCAAAAACTCAGAATGAACTGAGGAAAGGTAAACTAAAGACAATGAAAAAGAATATGTTTTGTTTTAGATATATAAAGAGGAAAAAAAAAACAAACAAACAATCCAAGAAAGACTAGAGCCTTTGCTTATTGGGATGGGATGAGAACTGCTTAATTCTTGTTTTACTTTTGTTTCAACTTTGGAAGTGACACAACAAAAATGACCAAGATGGAGTTAATATCCAAAATAAATAAACTTATGGAAAGAAAGTACATAGCTTCTTTTAATGAACTCAAGTTAGTTGGTAGAGATAAATGACATCTTTGGTTCCTGCAAGAAGTGGCAATTATGATTGCTGAGCTACCGTTTGTGGCATTTGGAAGAATGTGGAACCAGGAGAGGGAGCACAAGATTGGACAAGGGCAAATATTGTTCTAATAATAATTTAAAAAAAGACAAAAGAGTCTGTATTAAAGGCCAGTACTGGATCTTGACTCATATCTGAGGAAATTCCAGAATAGTATTTTTTTCTAGAATATTAATCCATCCTAACAATTTATTTTTTCAATTAACAAAAATCGCCTTTTTCACTCTCACAGCCACCCTCTAATTGAGAAAGAAAGGAAAAAAATAAAATCCCTATTACAAACATATGTAGTCAAGCTAAACAAATTTCCAAAGTGGCCATTTAAAAAAATATCTCATTCTGCAGTCTGCATGTTTCATCATGAGTCCTCTGGAATCATAGTTGATCATTACACTCATGAAATTTTCTAAATTCTTTCAAAGATAATTGTCTTTATAATATTGTTGTTATCACATACACAATTATTCATTCTGTTTTGTTCACTTAACTCTGCCTCAGTTCATACAACTAACCCCACATTTCCCTGAAACAATCCCCTTCAAAATTTCTTACAGCACAATAGTATACCATCCCATTTATATAACTCATTCAATTATTCCCTAATTAATGGGCACAGCTCAGTTTATAATTCTTTGCTACTACAAGAGCTATAGGGGCAGAGCCAAGATGGCCCGTGAGTGGCAGCAAAAGCTGAAACCTCTCTGACATATTTTTGACATCTTTAGTTAAAAGTTTGTTTTGCTTATAGCTAATCCCTTCTTTAATATATTCTCCATACCTGCTTCTAACTTCATCCCTTTCTCTCCAGTTTCCCTGAATGTGTATATTTTTCCTTTTTCCTTTCTTTGAACAATTTAAATAAGAGTGAGGTTCTGCCACTCCTTTTTTTTTTAATAGATTTCTACTTGCATATTTCTGTTAGTTGATATGCTTCTCAGCCTTCCTTTCCCTTTTCCCCACTTCTGTGTTCCTCTTTCCATTCTTCTTTTAAGATCAGCAAATAGAACCAGACTCAAGTTTTTTCTCTAGTTAGAATCCCTCTATGATACCTAATGATGAAAGTTTTTAGAGGGGATAAATATATAGTCTCCCATAATAGAAAGTAGTTTATTTTTGTTTAGTTCTCTGTGATTGTTCAATCATGTTTGCTTTTTTTTTACCTCTTGACTCCTATGATTGAATTTCAAAGTTTCTCTGTTGGAATACTTGGAATACTAGGAAGTCCTCTATTTACTTAAAACCCCATTTTCCACTTGTTTTTCTGGAGAAGCCATTTTTGACTATAAGGCTATATACTTTGCCTTTTGGAATACTGTCTTCTAAGGTCTCTGTTCTTCTATGGCTGTGGTTGCTAAATTGTGTATGAGCCTGACTGTTGCTCCTTGGGCCTTGAGTTCTTTCTGCCTATTCATAGTGTTTTCTCTTAGATCTGGAAGTTCTGGTTTTGGTCTAAAAACTTCCTGGAAATGTTCATTTTAGGATTTCTTTCAGGAGGTGACTGATAAATTCTATTCCCATTTTATCTTGAGGTTTTGAGAGATCTGGACAGTTTTCTTTTAAAATTTCTTGGAATATAATGTCCAGATTCTTTTTCTGGTCATGAATTTCAGGTAGCCCAGTATTTGTTAATTATATAGCCTCTGTTTTCTAGTCTGTTGTTTTACTGGATTTTTTCCCTATGAGATACCTTACATTTTCCTCTTCTTTTTTTAAAGTCTTTTGCATTTAGTTTTAATATTTTTTGTTTTCTTGTGGAGTTATTAGTTTTTATTGGGTCCAGTCTAAATTTCAGGAAGTTTGTTGCTTGGGCAAGGTTTTGTACCTCTTGTTCCAAGTTGTTACATCTCTTTTTAATTCTTTCTTCCATAGCCCTTATCCCTTTTACTTTTTTTTCATCTTCTAGCACTCATTTAATTTATAAACACATTTTCATCTTTTTAAAAAAAACTCTTGCTTTATATCTTCTAGGAATTCTAGTTGAGTTTGTTCCCAATCTGAGTGTTTCCTCTGAGGCTTTGCTTATAGATGATGTGGAAACATTTTTTCTTCTCAATCTGTATCTTGAACATTCCTTTCATCATAATAGTTTTTTGGTAGGATTTTTTTTTTGCTTATTCCTAATTTCAGACTTTATGATTAAGGCCAGACTCTGTGCATTTCTGGAGTCAATGTCTAGGCTACTGATATTGAGTGTTATGTTACTTTAGGATCCCAGGGATAGCTCAGGTTGGAAACTTGCAGATTTTAAATGTTCCAATAGTGATTTGGTCCATGGTAAAGTGTGATTGCTCTCTCATCATCTTAGTCAACTGGAAATCTCCGCTGGCTTGGACTGACAGAGCTGCATGCTCCCCTTTGGGATGTTCTTCCTGCTTTGGTTATTCTATTGCTTTGGATATTCTATTGCAGAATAAATAATAATTTATTCTTACTGGGTTAGAAGCTGGAATTGAGACTCTGCTCTGCTCCTGAGCCACATTGTTACTGCCCATTTTTGAACTTGTTTGTTGTTCAGTAAACAGTCTAGGACCCGTGACCACTTTTCACTTTTGTGAATCTTAAAAACTACTCAGACTGTACTTTAGAAGATTTGATTTAGCTATTTGTTATTGTAACTAACAGGAATCAGGAATGTCTTGGGAACTTTATATTACTCCACCCATACTTAGACATACTTTAGGGGAAGATAAAGTTGTAAACTCCTGATTGAACAATGAAGGTACTTAACTCATACCTTATAGTGAAGCTAGAACTTTAAGCTAAGTCTATTTTTAGATCTAATACAAAAGGGTATTAAGTACCTATAAAGGTTAAATTAATCACAAGTCAAGTAACTCACAAAAGGCAAACTTAACAAAGAAGTGTGAAGTATCTCAGAAGATATAATCTAACCAGAGAAGGTGAGAACTAAGAATGGGCAGTCCTGGAAAAAAGCGTCTACTATGATTGGTAGACGTGAAAATTTAGGGGAGATGACATAGGAGAAAATTCTCTTTAAAAGGAGGCTAAAAAGTCAGTCCAGGCAATTCAGTTCAGAGTGGAATTTGATTCTGAACTCAGTTCAGGAGATTGAGTTCAGTGGAGGACTGGAGCTTCCTTGGAGATGATCTCGTGATGAGTGATAAGACTGACTCCCTTTCCTTTAGACTCAGGAAGGCCACTTTGGCCAAGGCCTTTAACTACTGCCTGGCTCAGCCTGAGCCAGAGCAGTTTAAGTTAATTCTCTGTCTCTCTCTGTCTCTCTGTCTCTCTGTCTCTCTGTCTCTCTCTCTCTGTCTCTGTCTCTGTCTCTCTCTCTCTGTCTCTCTGTCTCTCTCTCTCTCTCTCTCTGTCTCTCTGTCTCTCTCTCTCTCTCTCCCTTAATTCCTTCCCTCTATATTAATTAAAATCTCCATAATTCCCAGCTGACTTGGGTATTTTATTTGGGAATCATCCCTGGTGACCAATTATTTAGATTTAAGTCAAAACACTAAAATTATCTTTACACTTTGGAATGCCACCTTAGGCACAGGTCCCTTTTTCAGACTCTTAAATCTATGACCTGGACCTGAGTAATTAATTCAAAGAGTTGTCATTTGGCATAATTCCTGTAGCCTACACAATTTAGGTCACTCTCTAGTGGATCTGGAACCTGTTCTTGCTCTGGTATGTATATAGCCTCACCCTGCACTGCCAATAAGCTCTTGGCCAGATCCTGTCCTTGGTGTCCAAACACCTATCTGTCTCCCTATGATGACCTAAACTGGAAAAATGACCCACTGTGATTTAAAAAACTTTTCCCCAATTTGGTCTGGTGCATTTTTTAGGTCTGTTTGGAGCAGAGCAGAGTTAGGAGGAGAGAATGTTCATTGAACCTCTTCCTGCTACTTGTCATCTTCTCTAACATGTATTCTTAGAGATGGTTGGTGAACATCTGAAAAGGGAAGTGATGATCACAAAAATCCAGTACAGTTTCATCAAGACCAGATAATACCAGACTATGATCATTTCTATTTTTAAAATACTATACTATACTAGTAGGTGAGGGGAATGATGTGGGTCTAGTTTGCCTTTATTTTAGCAAGGCTTTTGCTAAAGTTTGTGGTTACTTAGTTGTTTTTCAGTTATGTATTAGTTCCAAGGCAGAATTGCCTTAAGGTCTAGACAATTGGGGTTAAAGTGATTTGCCCAGAGTCATATAGTCATATAATCCAGAGTCCAGAGCCACATTTGAACCCAAATCCACCTGTCTCTAGCCACTGAGAAACCTAGTTGCCCCAGTTTGGGGCTTTTTTGGGCAGAGATACTAGAGTGTTTTGTTTTTTCCTTCTCAAGCTCATTTTACAGATGAAGGAACTGAGGCAAAAGGGGATAAGTGATTTGCTTAGGGTCACATAACTAGTAAGTATCTGAGGCTGTATTTGAGCTCAAGTCCTCCTGTCTCCAGGTTTGGTGGTCTATCTATTGTATCTCTTCAAGTATCCTATTCTATTCTTGTGAAGATAGAGAGATGTAGAATAGATGAGATGTTGTCAAACTTTTTTTTATCTTGGGTTTCCTTTTGCTCTTAAAAATTATTGAGGGGGAAGCTGGGTAGCTCAGTGGATTGAGAACCAGGCCTAGAGATGGGAGGTCCTAGGTTCAAATCTGACCTCAGACACTTCCTAGCTGTGTGACCCTGGGCAAGTCACTTGACCCCCATTGCCTAGCCCTTACCACTCTTCTGCCTTGGAGCCAATACACAGTATTGACTCCAAGATGGAAGGTAAGGGTTTAAAAAAATTATTGAGGGGGGTCAGCTAGATGCCTCAGTGGATAGAACAGCAGACCTAGAGATGGGAGGTCCTGGTTTCAAATTTGGCCTCACACATTTCTTAGCTGTGACTCAAAGAACTTTTATTTATGTGGTTACTTATACCAATATTTATCATATTAGCCATTAAAACTGATAAGTTTCAAAGCTGTACATGAATGTATTTAAAAACAACAATGAATCTGCCACATGTTAACATAAATAACATTTTAAAGGAAAAAATAATTTTTCCACAAGCAAAAAACAGGGAGAGAAATAGCATTATTTTATATATTTTTGATAATCTTTTTAATGTCTGTCTTAATAGAAGGCAGATTCTCATATATGCTACTGTTTTCAATCTGTTATAATATATTGTTTTGGATAAAGTGTATGAAGAAAATCTGGCCTCATGCAGATACATAATTAAAAGAAGAGAAGTATTTTAATAGAGAAATAATGTCTTAGTATTATTGTGAAAACAGTTTTAACCTTGTAGATTCCTAGATGGTTCTTTAGGTTTCCTAGGGGGGTCCTCAGACAACACTTTAGGAATCTCTGGATTTGATGATTTGATGATGCAGTAAACTGGATTCCAAACCAGCCATATAACCTGACTCAGTATGGCTTATAGTTTAATATGGATGTTTCAAAACCTATCATATAGAATTTATGTAAACTTATTATCTTTTTAAGGAAGAAAAATGCTAAGTGACATACTTGAAAGACATCCTATGGGATGTTTTTAGATATTTTCTTTATGAAATTAGGAAAAGTATATATTAATTTAACTTAGACTTATGAGGATCTCTGAAATAAAGGAAGGAGAAGTCAGAAAGAAAGTGAGGAGAAACTTCCTTCTTGACTTAATATGATCATCTTAATTGTTATTTTATGTAGAAACATTATAAGAGAATCATATTTTTTACAGAGATGAGATTAAGAGTAAGGTCTTGAGAGAAATAGAAGGCACTGTTTTCTTCATCAAATCATTTATGTCTTATCTAGAGCGAAAGAGAAAGAACAGAGAAAAGGAAGATAGAAATACAGTATTTTCTTTTTTAAATACAACTATTGCAAATCTTATCTTGAGAAGAGAATGAAATGGATTATGGGGAAGAGATCCTGAGTGAGTTAAATGATGTGAGACTGTTTTCAGAAGAGAAGCAATCCAGTGTTAAGATGAATCTGGCTATGATTGTTCTCACATCTAAAATAGTGTAAATAATGATCTATTTCTTTGGCACAGTGGATAGAATGCCAGGCCTGGTATCAGGAAGACTTGAGTTCAAATATAGTTTCAGATATTCACTAGCTTTATGATCCTGGTGAAGTCTTTTGCCTCAGTCTTCTCATCTACAAAATGAGAATAATAATAACACCTACCTCCCAGGGTTGTTGTGAGGAATAAATTAGATAATAATTATAAAGCACTTAGCACAGTACCTGACACATAGTAAATGTTATATGGATGTTGGCTATATGACTGTTAATAAATTATATTTAATAATTTTATGTGAATTTGATTCTAAAGGATTAAAGGATTTAGCATATATATATATATATATATAGAATAACCTATACAGAAAAGAAAGTTCTCCATTTTATTAAATAATAATAAATAAATAATAATTTTTTTTATAGAGGAGTGGTCAGCCTCGCTAACCAAATCACCTTAGTTGATTAATTCAGATGTATGCTAAAATTATGAATTAATGGGGGAGGAAATACAAATATGTCCCTGGATTATCCTAGAGTTCAGAATAATAAGATTAAATATGGGAATGAGTCATATAATAACCAATAGGGTAACCTACAAGTGAAGTTGTTAGCTCAGTTAACCTTGTTATATCCACATAACAAGAAATCTCCAGTGGAATGCCCCAGGGTTCAATGTTTGGTACTATTTAATATTTTTATCAGTTATTTGCTCTCAGAACTGGATAGTAGGCAACAGAGCTGCCAAACTGTACTTTCCCTCATTATGGTGTCCCAAATGGGTTTGGTGGTATCTCAGTATGGGTCTGGGATGCATCAATTATTTGGATAAATGAACATATGACATGATCTCCAAATACACAGCTGGGATGGATAACTAACCCATCAGATAACGGAGTTAGGCTCCAAAAGGATCTCAATAGTCTAGATAATTGGACTGAATCTAATAAGATGAATGAAATTAAATAGAGATAAATATAAAGTCTGATAATTAGCTACAAAAAAAAAAGATTCCCAAGTACAAAATGTGAGAGATACAAGTACAAGATGTGGTTGGTCTGAAAAAAAAAAAAAACCTGGAGATTTTTGTGGAATATAATCTTAATAATAATTAATCATCTGTATGAAGTAGAGGCCCAAAAAGTTAATACAACCTTTGACTATATTAAGAAAGTGTAATAGGAGTTTAAAAAAGCACCCCTCCCCCAAATCAGGAACCTGGATCACTTTCAATTGGCCCTAGTAGGTATAGCCCATTATGAAGAACTTTGTACTTTGAGATGATGAAGCAATCTTTTTATAGGCCATTGAGCCATGAAGAATTGCCAACTCTGGAAATTTTAAAAGCAGATAGACCTTTTGTTCTCAATATTTTCCATCCTCTCTTTGGAATGAGATATTTGTAAAGTATGTAACACATTTTCTGGCACATAGTATGTAATGCTTATATAAATTTAGTAGATACATGCTTATTCCCTTTTCTTCTCTGGAATGTTTCATGGGATTCCCTGGCAAAATTTTCTGATACTGTGGCAGCTGCTTCCACATTGAACAGGGCACATGTGTTGTCTTGGTATGCTTAAATTGAATCCAGGCCTCTGACTGATTCTTTTGATTGTGTTACTTTACCAAAGCATAGGTGATCAATGATGATATTGAAATGAATGTTTCCAGCCTTGGAGATAAGCTTGTAAGTTTGAGAGGTCCAGAGATCCTACCCGGGCCCCTTATATAATGGCAGTTTCACCGAAGGAGGTGCCCTTTGTTGCTGCTACTTAGAAGAAATGACTACTGATGAAGCCAAACCCTGGCCTGGCTTACCAGAACACATTGACATTCAAGGTGTTATTCCAACAGTGTAGATTCAAAATGAAGGTGAAATGTTTAGCAATCACGCTAATTGCTTCATATTTTAATATCTTAAGTATCAATTTCCCAGGAGAGCAAAATAGTATTATGAGTTACTGACTCACACATTAAGTCTTTGTCAAATATACACTTGCCAGTTTTTTCTGCTTAAGCATTTCTTTTGTGTGCCTATGGGCAGGAGAAAGGGCAAATAAACAGCTGTCATATAATTAATAAAGTACCTTTCCGTTTCCCCCACTTTTTAAAAAACCCTTACCTTCTCTGGTAGAATCCATACAAATATCAGTCCCAAGGCAGAAGAGCAGGAAAGACTAGGCAACTAGGGTTAGGTGACTTGCCCCAGGTTACACAGCTAGGAAGGAGGCTGTATTTGAAACAAGGACCTCTGATCTCCAGACCTGGTTCTCTATCCACTGAGTCACCTAGAAGTCCCTTCTATTCCCTTTTGGGAATATGCTAGACACGAGAAATACCAAAACTTAAAGGGATCTTCCCTAAGGTTCCAGTAGTCACAGATAATCAAAATAAGGCCTCATCAGACTTCAACTGGAGGGTTATATTTCATTCTGGGCACCAGAGTTTAAGAAGGATGACGACAAAATGGAGAAGGTCTAGCAGAAGACAACTGGGATGATGAAGAGGCTTGAGACCAAGTTATATGAGGATCATTAGAAGAAACTTGTCATGTTAAGCATGGAGAAGAGAAGGTACAAATGGGACATGTTATCTGTATTCAATTATTTGAAAGGCCATGTGAATGAGGGATTAGGTTTGTTTTATTTGATCCCAGAAATAATCGGTGAAAACTATCAACAGGCAAGTTTAGGCTCGATATCAGGTGGAAAAACTTCCTAATCATTTGTTATCTAAAAGTGAATTGGGTTGCCTTGAGAGATAGAGTGGGATCTTCCTTCTTGGAGATCTTAAGCAGAAGCTGGATGACCACTTGTTGAGTATGATATTGTCTAGCTTCTTTTCATCTTTGTTTTGGACAAGATGGCCACTAAAGTCCCATCTATCTCTTAGTTCTGTGATTCTTTGATTGGGGTTCCTCCCAACATACTCACTGACTAAGACTCAGAAAGACAGATTTTTGTCCTAGGAACTCTATCTTTTCACTGACCAGAGACTTCTCTCATTCTTTTTGCCAATTTATCTTTTTACTGATTAGTATCAGATTAGTGTCCAGAAGAGGGAAATTTGTACATTCATAGGCATGATCTGCTCATGGTAGCCTTGTGGTTGGAGCCCATGAAGTCATATATCTTCAGTCACAGCCAATCTGAACATAGAGGCTAGAACTTCTGAGACTAACCATTCTGCCTATGGGATAGCAGTAGTTGAGACATTGACAAAGATCTCAGAGATGTGTGTGGTACTTTGAAAGACTTAAGAACTCTCATCTGTGCAGTACCCCATAATAATTCCTGTGCTGCTCCACCTTTTTTACAGATAGGTGATGGAGTCAGAGTTATATTTTTTTGATATGGCCAATGTGGGAATTTGTTTTACATAACTCCATTTTTTAAAACAAGGGTATTTTGTTTTCCACTTTTTCTCAAATGGGATTGGGGATCTTTAGATTTTTGTTCATTGAAAAAATTAAAAAAATTTTTAAAGGAGCACTCAGTGGAAACAGATGTGTATTCACTCAGCTGGGACAATAGTTAATGGTCAATGAATGTGTGTGAATCCTTACTGTCTATATAAAGGAACATGGGATTTTAGCTCATTAGGCAAGTTGATCCTAGGAACTAGGTTTTTGTCTGAGATTTTCTAGACAGCACCATCTTTGGGGATGCTTTTGTGGAGAACTCCCCAGATGGAATGTTTAGCCCACATAGTTCTTGAACATTGTCCAGCCTTGAAAAAGAAGACAGTTTTCCAAGTGGCCTCTGAGTTGGACTCACTAAAATCTACCTCATACTCAGGGCAAGAGAATTGCTGTGAATTGCTGAAACAATGCAGACCTGTTGGGAAGGGATAATGCTGTTTAATATCTGTAAAATTTGTGCTTCCGTTATTAGATATGTTGGATCTCCCCTGTGCTCATTTTCCTAACTTTTATTCCCAGTGGCAAGTTGAGTCTCCAGAGGGTGTGTAACTACTAGTTCTCTCAACATTCTTAGGGGTAACCCTGAGGGACTAAGATTTTCAGTATAAGTACCTGGGATCCCCCATCTAGTGTGCTCCCAAATATCAATCAACTAATACAACTAATTTAGCCTTTGGGAAAGATATACATATAAAATTTATTTTACCAATTACCTGTAATAAAAAATTTCCACATAATTTTCCCAAAGTTATCTGATCCAAATTGTCTCCCTTCGTCCCTTCACTCCACCATCCTAGAGTTGGCAAGCAATTCGATCTGGGTTATATATGTATTATCATGCAAAACATATTTCCATAATGCTCATTTTTGTAAGTGAATAATCATATAAAACCAAAACCCCAAATAAGTGAAAAATTGTATGCTTCCATCTATGTTCTGATTCTAACAGTTCTTCCTCTAGAAGTAGATAGCATTCTTTATCATACATCCCTCAAAATTATCTTGGATTATTATATTGCTGAAAGTAGCTGTATATCACAATCAATCATTCCAAAATATTGCTGTTTCTGTATACAATGTTTTTCTGGTTCTGCTTATTTCACTCTGCATCAGTTCATGTGGGTCTTTCCAGCTCTCTCTGAACTCATCCTATTCATCATTTCTTACAGCACAGTAGTATTTCATCACTATCATATACCACAATTTGTTCATCCGTGCTCTAACTGATGGACATAGGAAAGAGATATATTGACAAAATAAAGTAAGAACAGTAATTTTAAATACAATTATCCCCATACTGGTGTTCACTCTTACCAACAATGTTCCTGTGGAGAGTGGGCTTAAATTTAAAGTACAAAAATATTCAGGCATACATATGAAAAATATACAAAATTGAGAAGGATCTCAAGAATTCCTTTTCTCAGAATTCTTTTCTCCTTTGGTGGAATCCTCATGGCTCCCTTGAATGTGGCTGTTTTTTGGACTCCAAGGATTGGTACTTTTCTTTCTTTTTTTTTTCAGTTTATTTATTTATTTAACTTAGTCATTTTAGAATATTTTCCCATGGTTACAAGTCAGGTTCTTTCCCTCCCCTCCTCCAACCCCTCCCATAGCTGAGGAGCAATATCTCTGGGTTTTACATGTGTCCTTGATCAAATCCTATTTCCATATTGTTATGTTTGCACTAGGGTGATCATTTGGAGTCTATATCCCCATCAACCCATGTGATCAGGCAGTTGTTTTTCTTCTATGTTTCTGTTCCCACAGTATTTCCTCTGAATGTAGATAGTGTTCTTTCTTCTGGATCATTGCATTGCTACTACTAGAGAAGTCCATTACATTCGATTGTACCACAGTGTATCAGACTCTGTGTACATTGTTTTCCTGGTTCTGCTCCTTTCGCTCTGCATCAGTTCCTGGAGGTTGTTCCAGTTCACATGGAATTCCTCCAGTTCATTATTCCTTTGAGCACAATAGTATTCCATCAGGATTGGTACTTTTCTAAAGATCATATCCAGCATTTTTCTCTATCATAAGAGGTCACAGTCCCTGATGCTCTCATCATCCTCAGGGAACTCTCTTACTACCTCTGTCTAGAGGTACTTCTGCTACTAGCCACTATCATTTTTTTTGTTTAAGCTTATTTATTTAATTAATTAATTTAGAAAATTTCCCCCTAATTACATGAATCATATTCTTTCTCTCCCCTCCTGCTACCCCCTCCTGTAGCCAATGAGCAATTCCATTGGGTTTTACATGTGTCATCATTCAAGACCTAATTTCATATTATTATTTGTACTAGGGTGATTGTTTAGAGTCTACATCCCCAACCATATCCCCATTGACCAATGTGATCAAGAAGTTGTTTTTCTTCTGTGTTTTTGCTCCCACAGTTCTTCCTCTGGATGTTGTGAATTTTAAAACCATTCCACCCTAATCAGACCATTCTTTAGAAGATTTGATTTAGATACTTTCTGATCAATAACAATGGAGATGCTTGGAATAACAGAATCAAGTCTTGGAAAACCCACATTCTCCACCCTACTCAGTTTAACAAGATTTTTAAAGGTCTGCATCAAACTCAAGATTTAATTATCTGAGGAGATGGCCTTCAACAGACATGTGCAAAAAAAGGACAGATCTCTGGGCTGTTCTAAGTCAAGCTAAGTCCTCATTGCTACAGATGAGTTGCAGAAAAACATCCCTATAAGGTATGTCAGTTTTTGCCTTTTTCTCTTTTTCCCTGGAGAGATGATTCTGGCTGGCAGCATGCTAAGTGTTCTGACATCTTGGAGTGTTGGATGGTGAGTTTGCCCTGGAGCTGATTTCAGGTTCGGGCATCTTAGCTAAGCCTCTTTGGAGGTCAATCTGATTCTTTCCTCCTTCTTCACCCTCAAACCCTTACTTTCTAGATCTCCTCTCTTCCTGCCTGGTATTAGCCCCTTCTTTTCTCCTTCTTCTTAAAATCTTCTCTACTATATCAATTAAATCACCATAAAATTTGGCAGCTGACTTGGGTATTTTATTATTTGGGATTCACCCTTTACAATGTGGATAGTGTTCTTTCTCATAAGTCCCTCAGAATTGTCCTGAATCATTGCATTGCTGCTAGTAGAGAAGTCCATTACAGTTCATTGTACCACAGTGTATTTGTCTCTGTATATAATGTTGTTCTGGTTCTGCTCCTTTCACTCTGCAACAATTCCTGGAGGTCATTCCAGTTCCCATGGATTCCTTCCTGTTTATTATTCCTTTGGGCACAATAGTATTCCATCACCAAGAGATAACACAATTTGTTCAGCAATTCCCCAATCAAAGGGCATCCCCTCATTTTCCTTTTTTTTTTGCCACCACAAAGAGTATAGCTATACATATTTTTATACAAGTCTTTTTCCTTATTATCTCTTTGGGGTATAAACCTAGCAGTGGTATTATTCACTATTATTCTAACAGACTTTGCTACCTACTCTGGTTTTTGGCAGGTCCTCTGATGACTTTGGTGGATTTCCCAGTTACTAGGCATTCCTTTCTTGAAATATTAATTTGCTTAGGATTAGGAAAAAGTAAGTATGTATAATGAATAGAGGCCATGAGTCCTTAGGAGCATGTGCAGGATAGTAATAATAATAGGTAACATATTTATAGCATCTACTGTGTGCTAGGCATGTTATAAAATTGCTAAGTACTTTACAAATATTCTCATTTGATCCTCAAAACAATCCCAGGAAATAGGTACTATTTCCCCCCCATTTTACAATTGAGATAACTTAGGCAAACAGAAATTAAGTGACCCATCCAGGTCAAATAGTAAATATTTAAGGTCAGATTTGAACTTGGATCTTCCATAGATGATATCCAAGTTCAAGAATTCAGAGAACAAACTTTGAGTTAAAGATTGGAAATTTCCTGAGCAAGAATGCGTCCTGATGAGAGAGGATGGTTATGGTTTTTGGTCCCAGGAGAAGCAATACCAAGGGACTAATGCTAAAAATGCAGGTCAGTAAGGGATCTGGACTTTGCCTCTTCATTATAATTGTGAATTATTTGGTTGCCATTTCTTAGATATGAAATAAGGTTTTCTTTCTAGTAGCCCTAAGTACATTTTCTTTTTGGGAGTCTAAATCACAGAGTGCTAGTAGGAATCTTGAGAAACTATAGGGAGACTTGCTATAATGTCAGGAAAGTCCATTTCTGGGAAAAGTCTAAACCATTGGCTTGCACTGAGTTTGAAGGACTTCAGGGCCACAGTAGGGAATAGGACTCATCAAAAAGGGAGGTGGATTATACTGATTGTAGACAGTTAGTTCTTTGTGTCTTCTGCATTTGTTTAAGTGATTCTATGAGCCTTTTGTATTTTCTGTGGGGCAAAATAAACACTATCTCACATCTGATAAGTGTGATGTTATCTTGAGTACTACTTCTGGGGCTAGAAATCCTATTACCCACATTGATCAACTGGAGAATGACTGAACAAATTATAGTATGTAAGTATGATGGTGCTGTAAGAAATTATGAAGGAGATAGTTTCAAAGAAATCTAAGATTTGTGTGAAGTGAGGCAGAATGAACTGAAACAGGAGGATAATTTATACAGAGACAATATTGTAAAAACAACTAGGATTTAGGAACTCTGATCAGCATAATGACCAATCATAATTCCAGAGGACTCATGATGAAACACAAAACCCATCTCCTAATAAAGAAATAAGGGATTCAGAGTGCAGAATGGAAATTATCTATTCATCTATCCATCTATCTATCTATTCATCTATCTATCAACTATCTATATTTTTGAAAAGAGATTTTATTTTACCAATTACATGCAATAACAATTTTCCACTTGAGTTTTCTTTTTTTTTCTTTTTAAATTTTATAGTATTTTATTTGATCATTTCCATGCATTATTCATTAAAGACAAAGATCATTTTCTTTTCCTCCCCCCCACCCCCCGTAGCCGATGCGTGATTCCACTGGGTATCACATGTGTTCTTGATTCGAACCCATTGCCATGTTGTTAATATTTGCATTAGAGTGTTCATTTAGAGTCTCTCCTCTGTCATGTCCCCTCAACCGCTGTAGACAGGCAGTTGCTTTTCCTCGGTGTTTCTACTCCCACAGTTTGTCCTCTGCTTATGGATAGTGTTTTTTCTCCTAGATCCCTGCAGATTGTTCAGGGACATTACACCGCCACTAATGGAGAAGTCCATTACATTTGATTATACCACAGTGTGTTTGTCTCTGTGTACAATGTTCTCCTGGTTCTGCTCCTCTTGCTCTGCATCACTTCCTGGAGGTCGTTCCAGTCTCCATGGAATTCCTCCACTTTATTATTCCTTTTTGCACAATAATATTCCATCACCAACATATACCACAATTTGTTCAGCCATTCCCCAATTGATGGGCATCCCCTTGTTTTCCAATTTTTGGCCACCACAAAGAGCGCAGCTATGAATATTTTTGTACGAGTCTTTTTGTCCATTATCTCTTTGGGGTACAGACCCAGCAGTGCTATGGCTGGATCAAAGGGTAGACAGTCTTTTATCGCCCTTTGTGCATAGTTCCAAATTGCCCTCCAGAATGGTTGGATCAGTTCACAACTCCACCAGCAATGAATTAATGTCCCTACTTTGCCACATCCCCTCCAGCATTCATTACTTTCCTTTGCTGTCATGTTAGCCAATCTGCTAGGTGTGAGGTGATACCTCAGAGTTGTTTTGATTTGCATCTCTCTGATTATAAGAGATTTAGAACACTTCTTCATATGCTTATTAATAGTTTTGATTTCTTCATCTGAAAACTGCCTATCCATGTCCCTTGCCCATTTATCAATTGGGGAATGGCTTGATTTTTTGTACAATTGATTTAGCTCTTTGTAAATTTGAGTAATTAAACCTTTGTCAGAGGTTTTTATGAAGATTTTTTTCCCAATTTGTTGCTACCCTTCTGATTTTAGTTACATTGGTTTTGTTTGTACAAAAGCTTTTTAATTTGATGTAGTCAAAATTATTTATTTTACATTTTGTGATTCTTTCTATGTCTTGCTTGGTTTTAAAGTCTTTCCCCTCCCAAAGGTCTGACATGTATACTATTCTGTGTTTACCCAATTTACTTATGGTTTCCTTCTTTATGTTTAAGTCATTCACCCATTTTAAATTTATCTTGGTGTAGGGTGTGAGGTGTTGACCAATTCCTAATCTCTCCCACACTGTCTTCCAATTTTCCCAGCAGTTTTTATCGAATAGTGGATTTTTGTCCCAAAAGCTGGGATCTTTGGGTTTATCGTATACTGTCTTGCTGAGGTCACTTGCCCCCAGTCTATTCCACTGATCCTCCTTTCTGTCTCTTAGCCAGTACCAAATTGTTTTGATGACTGATGCTTTGTAATATAGTTTGAGGTCTGGGACTGCAAGGCCCCCCTCATTTGTGTTTTTTTTTTCATTATTTCCCTGGATATCCTTGATCTTTTGTTATTCCAAATGAACTTTGTTATGGTTTTTTCTAAATCAGTAAAGAAATTTTTTGGGAGTTCCATGGGTATGGCACTAAATAGATAAATAAGTTTGGGTAGGATGGTCATTTTTATTATATTGGCTCGTCCTATCCATGAGCAGTTAATGTTTTTCCAATTGCTCAAGTCTAGTTTTAGTTGTGTGGTGAGTGTTTTGTAGTTATGTTCATATAGTTCCTGTGTTTGCCTCTGGAGATAGGTTCCTAGGTATTTTATTTTGTCTAAGGTGATTTTGAATGGGATTTCTTTTTCTAGTTTTTGCTGCTGAGCTGTGTTGGAGATATATAGAAAAGCTGATGACTTATGTGGGTTTATTTTGTATCCTGCAACTTTGCTAAAGTTGTTGATTATTTCAATTAGCTTTTTGGTTGAATCTCTAGGATTCTTTAAGTAGACCATCATGTCATCGGCAAAGAGTGATAACTTGGTCTCCTCCTTGCCTATTTTGATGCCTTCAATTTCTTTTTCTTCTCTAATTGCTACTGTTAGTGTTTCTAGTACAATGTCAAATAATAGAGGTGATAATGGGCATCCTTGTTTCACTCCTGATCTTATTGGGAATGCATCTAGTTTATCCCCATTGCAGATGATATTAGCTGATGGTTTTAGATATATACTGTTTATTATTTTTAGGAACGTCCCTTCTATTCCTATGCTTTCTAGTGTTTTTAATAGGAATGGTGGTGTATTTTATCAAATGCTTTTTCTGCGTCTATTGAGATAATCATGTGGTTCTTGTTGGTTTGCTTGTTGATGTGGTCAATTATGTGGATGGTTTTCCTAATATTGAACCAGCCCTGCATCCCTGGTATAAATCCTACTTGATAATGGTGGAATGGTTGGTTCAAGTCTCCCACTAATATGGTTTTACTGTCTATTTCTTCCTTCAATTCTCCTAGTTTCTCCATTAGAAATTTGGGTGCTATATTATTTGGTGCATACATGTTGATTAGTGATATTTCCTCATTATCTAAACTCCCTTTTAACAAAATATATTTACCTTCCCTATCCCTTTTGATCAGGTCTATTTTTGCTTTGGCTTTATCAGATATCATGATTGCCACTTCTGCCTTCTTTCTGTCAGTTGAGGCCCAGAAGGTCTTACTCCATCCTTTAATTCTGACCTTGTGGGTGTCTACCCGCCTCATGTGTGTTTCTTGGAGACAACATATGGTAGGGTTTTGGAGTCTAATACATTCTTCTATTCGTCTACGTTTTATGG
This sequence comes from Monodelphis domestica, assembly GCF_027887165.1. NCBI lineage: Eukaryota > Metazoa > Chordata > Mammalia > Didelphimorphia > Didelphidae > Monodelphis > Monodelphis domestica. The sequence goes on along the minus strand of NC_077229.1, from coordinate 97,987,425 downwards.
GTGAGTTCATCCCATTCACGTTCAACGTTATGACTGTCACTTGTGGACTTCCTGGCATTTTGATATCCTTCCCTAATTCTAACCTTTCTTCTTTAGCTCTACCTTTTAGTCCAGTGTTTTACTTTAAATCAGTCCCCCTTGTACTTCCCTTTCTACCCCCCTCCCTTCTTATTCCCTCCCTTATTTTTCCCTGTAGTCTTTTTAAAATTCCCCCCACCCTCTACCTCCCTTGTACTGCTTCCCTCCCCACCAGTCTGTTTTTTACCCTTCTACTCCCCTATAGGGCGCAAATCTATTCTCTTCCCCAATGGATTGGATTGTTCTTCCCTCTTTGGGTCATATCTCCGACCTCTTTACCCTTCCAGTGTATCGATGTTCTCCCCCCTCCCGCCATGAGCTTCTTTGTGACATATAAATTTACCCCCATTTGTTTCTTTTCCCATTTTTTTAGTCATAACCTCTTTTCTTTTTTAGCTTTAGTCATGCATATATATATACATACACATGTATATGTATTTATGCATGCATGTATCTATATACCTATTTATGTCTTGTCCTTTCATCCTATACAGTTTGTCACTGTTCCCTCTGAGTGTAGTTCTTCTAGCTGCTTAGGTGATAGCAACAGTTTTTTTTTTTTAATATATTTTATTTGATCATTTCCAAGCATTATTCGTTAAAGACATAGATCATTTTCTTTTCCTCCCCCCCACACCCCCCATAGCCGACGCATAAATCCACTGGGCATTACATGTTTTCTTGATTTGAACCCATTGCTTTGTTGATAATATTTGCATTAGAGTGTTCATTTAGAGTCTCTCCTCTGTCATGTCCCCTCAACCGCTGTAGACAGGCAGTTGCTTTTCCTCGGTGTTTCCACTCCCATAGTTTATCCTTTGCTTATGAATAGTGTTTTTTTCTCCTGGATCCCTGCAAATTGTTCAGGGACATTACACCGCCATTAATGGAGACGTCCATTACGTTCGATTATACCACAGTGTATTAGTCTCTGTGTACAATGTTCTCCTGGTTCTGCTCCTCTTGCTCTGCATCACTTCCTGGAGGTTGTTCCAGTCTCCATGGAACTCCTCCACTTTATTATTCCTTTTAGCACAATAGTATTCCATCACCAACATATACCACAATTTGCTCAGCCATTCCCCAATTGATGGGCATCCCCTCGTTTTCCAATTTTTGGCCACCACAAAGAGCGCAGCTATGAATATTTTTGTACAAGTCTTTTTGTCCATTATCTCTTTGGGGTACAGACCCAGCAGTGCTATGGCTGGATCAAAGGGTAGATATTCTTTTGTCGCCCTTTGGGCATAGTTCCAAATGATAGCAACAGTTTTTAAGAGTTGCCAATGACCTCTTTTCTTATAGGGATACATATCATTTTAACTTATTGAGTCTCTTAAAAAATTTTGTTGTTGTTGTTGTTTTTCCCCTCTTTTTAAATTACCTTTTGATGGTTCTCTTGAGTTCTGTGGTTGGACTTCAAATTTTCTGTTCAGGTCTGGTCTTTTATTTATGAATGCTTGGAACTCTTCTGTTGTGTTAAATGACCATACTTTCCCCTGTAAGAATATAGTCAGTTTTGATGGGTATTTTATTCTTGGCTGTAGGCCTAGTTCCCTTGCTTTCCGGAATATCGTATTCCATGCCTTTCAGTCCTTCAGTGTGGATGCAGACAGATCCTGTGTTATCCTCACCGTGTTTCCATGGTATCTGAATGGCTTCTTCTTGGCAGCTTGTAATACCTGTTCTTTCATCTGATTGTTTTTGAATTTGGCTATAACATTTCTTGGTGTTGTCAGTTGGGGATTAAATACAGGGGGTGATCTGTGGATTCTTTCAATCTCCACTTTCCCCTCTTGTTCTAGGATCTCGGGACAGTTTTCCTGGATAATTTCCTCTAGTATTATGTCCAGGTTTTTTCTTTTGTCATGGTCTTCTGGTAGAACTATGATTCTTAAATTGCCTCTTCTTGAACAATTTTCTAAATCATCTGTTTTGTGAATGAGAAGCTTCATATTTTCCTCATGTTTTTGTTTCTTTTCATTTTGTTTTATAGTGTCCTGCTGCCTTGTGAGGTTACTTAATTCCAGTTGATGTATTCTGGTTCTTAAAGACTGGATTTCATCCCTGGCTTTTTGGTCATCTCTCTCCTTCAGGTCTGATTTTCTTTGAAGATCGAATTTCATCCTCTTTATCTCGTCTTTCATCTCCTTTGCCTCATTTTCCAAATGGATGATTTTGGCTTTCAGGACACTATTTTCTTGTTTTAGTTCAAATGCCTCTGTTTCCAGATGATTTATCTTAATTTTTAAGTTATTTTCCCAATTGTCTTCAGCCTCTCTTAGTTGTGTTTTGAGTTCTTCCACAGCCTGTATCCAATTCGCTGGGATTTCTGGTTTATTGTTTGCTGATCTCTCCCCCTCTGTTCCATTTGGTGAGTAGTAGCTTTCTATTGTAGTTTCTTTCTTCTGTTTCTGTTGTTTGTTCAAATTCACCCCTTCTTTCCTCCCCGTATTTGTCTGTGCTCTTGTTCCTCTCATTTTTTTGTTTTTTGGGGACTTCTATCAGTCTCCCCTCTTGGAGCTTTAACAGAGGATCTCTTGGTGTAATCTCTGGGGGAGGGTTGTTGGGGGTTAGAGCTTTCCTGTCCTCTGGAGGCTTTTGATTGGCTTAAAGTCCAGCAGTCAATGAGGATGGATGGGGAGCCTGGGCTTCCCTGTGTTCTGGAGACTTTTGATGGGATTGAGTTCAGCTTAGTTGGGCTGGGTTTACTCTGAGTTTTAAGCTTCCTGGACGGCTGGAGCAGATATGGAGGATCTCCAAAGCTCTGGCCAGGCTGCCAGGTCTATGCTCCTTCTAGGCTGCCATCTTGACTTCGCCTCTAGGTTTCTGTTTTTTCAGAAGACCCTGATCTCTAAGGGGGGAGGGGTCGTGGCTTGCCTGGGCTCTGAGGGCTCCTGATGGGATTAGGTTCACCTGGTTTGGGCCGAATGAGCCCTGATGCAAAAAGCCTCCTCCTCCACAATGTGTTGAATGCCTGGAGACTGGCCTGGGTTGTTTTCAAGGTAAGCCCTTCACTGGCTCTGAGGTTTTTGTTCTTTCAGAAGCTCTGAGGGCTCCTGATGGGATTAGGTACAGGTGGTGTGGGTCGAATGATTCCCGAGCCAAAAAAAGGAAGGAAAAAAAAAGCAGCAACCTCCTCTTCCACAGTCTGTGTTGAATGCCTGGAAACTGGCCCAGGTTACTTTCAAGGTAAGCTCTTCAGAGCAACTCCTTTGCCAGCCCTGAGTTTTCTGTCCTTTCAGTAGCTCTGAGGGCTCCTGATGGGATTGGGTTCAGCTGGTGCCCTAAAGCTGGGACCTCTCTTGAGACTCAGATGGAAGGACCCAGCCAGGGGGCTACAGGCTTCCCCCTTCTCTCTATGTTTCCCTGCCGTCTGTGTTGGGCGCCCAGGAGACTGGCTCAGGTTGCTTTCAAGGTGAGTCCTCAGAGCCCTGAGGTTCCCGCTGCTGCCGTGGGCTCAGCACTCTGGGTTGGGGGGGATGGGTCCTGGGACCTTCTTTCTGTCTACCCCTTAGATCCGAGTGATCTAGGGTTCTGGCTTTTGGGGTGCAGTACCTTTTTATCCAGGTCCAGGAGGAGGTTTCCCCAGGTCTATTCTGTTGTTCAGCTTGAATTTTGGTGGCCTAGGAGCACTCTGTTTGCGATCGGTAAGGAAGGGTTTCCGAGGTCTGAACTTTTGCTGCTTCTATGCCGCCATCTTGACCAGAAGTCCCCACTTGAGTTTTCTGAAATTATATGATCCAGTTGTGTCCCTCCCTCCCTTCTCTCCCTCTTCCCAGAACTGATAAGCAATTTGATCTGGGTTATATATGTATTATCGTGCAAAACACATTTCCATATTGTTAATTTTTGTAAAAGGACACTCATTCTATCTATATTTTTAAATCTCTTATCATCTTTCTTGGAATCAATACTAAGTATTGGTTCCAAGGTAAAAGAGTGATAACATCTAGGCAATGGGGTTAAGTAACTTGCCCAGGATCAGATAGCTAGGAAGTATCTGAGGCCAGATTTGAAGCCAGGACTTCTTATCTCCAGGACTAGCTCTTAATTCACTGAGTCACCTTGCTGCCCCTATGCCCCATGACCAATGTTGGAATCTGTCTTTCCTGACTATGTAATGGGTTTTGTTTTTCTTGGTTTCTCAGTGGGATTGTGGAGGTGAGATGGAGAGAACAGAGACCTAAAAATAATATTGAATTTATTTTTAAAATCTAAAAAGTAAGACAACCCCTCCCCTGTCCCAGTTAATGGGCATGATCCTGGAAAAAGATTCAGCAAAGAAGACTGAGTTAGATAGATAGAAGGAGGACCAAGAGAGGGAAATGTTACAATTACAAATGTTACAAAACTGAAAATTTTTTTAATTCAAAGATATTTTATTTTTCCAATTATATATAATAACAATTTTCAACATCTATATTATCTGTCTCCCTCCCTTCTTTCCTTCCTTCCTTTGATCTGGATTTTACATGTATCATTATGCAAAACCTACTTCCATATTGATCATTATTGTAAGGGAATATAGGAATATAAACCTCCCAAATAAAACCATAAATAAACTAATGTGAAAGATAGTATGCTTTGATCTGCATCTGATTCCAACAGTTCGTTCTCTGGAGGTGGACAGCATTCTTTGTCATAGATCCCTCAGAATTGTCCCAGATCGTTATATTACCGAGAATAGCAAAGTCTTTCACAGTTGATCATCATACAATATTGCTGTTACAGTCTACAATGTTCTCCCCATTTTACTTATTTTTTTGTTTTTGCTATTTCTTTTACTTTTATTTTTTAAGTTTTGGAAATTTTTATTTAATTAATTAATTTAGAATATTTTTCCATTTTTCTTTCCCTCCCCGATCTCCACCTCCCATAGTCGATGCACAATTCCACTAGGTTTTACATGTGTCATTGATCAAGAACTATTTCCATATTATTGATATTTCTGGCTGTAGCATACCAGGCATGTTGGCATCTGGGAAGTATGATTGATGTATTGATATTGTATTACCAGACACATGGTCAGACATCTTGATGTTCATTGTATGAAAAGGGACAGTCCGAAGCTCTAGCATAGGCTGGGCCTTGGCGGTCATGCTGCCTTGTCTCCAGGTACTTTCATTTGCAAAGCCCCTTTAGATTATGGTGTTGATAGCCATGCCTCAGCTGGGACTACACCCATTTGCAAAGCTTGGGTTGCATTAATCTCCACCTCTTTGATCTCGTCATTGTCAATTTAACCAGTGTTAAAACCTATGTCATGTTACGTATTTGTTGATCCACATTTCTAAAACCTTCAATTAATATTGGGGAACTAGCGCCAAACTTCTCTTACAAGTTCTCTTACAAGCTCTCTTACTAGCTCTCTTACTTTTACACTTACTCTCTCTCTCTCTTCCCCTCCTCTCCTCTTGCTTCACTATATCTCTTTCATAGCTACGCTGTCACCCCAGTGCTTCCTATTGTTATAGGAGGCACCAAGGAGTTGAGACTCCTCACTTTTTCTAGCATCAAAGCAGACTCTCTTGTCTATAGAGTATCAAGGAGTTGGTACTCCCCACCTATGCTCTTTTTCCTCTTATTTCCTCGGAGTTCGCGTTACTCCCCATGTGTTTCAACTTTTGTCTTTGAGTCATTATTATTCTCCCATTTCCTTAGCCTCCTCTCTCCACCTCAGGTTATTACCCACAGATAAATATTATAGGACTCCCGTGGGGGGGTCACTATACTGGCTCTACTTATTTCACTCTGCATCAGTTCATGTAAATTTTTCCAGCTTTTGCTGAAACCATCCCATTTGAGTGACTGACAATTTTAAAGATTAAAGAGAGGTACAGAAGGATGAAGACTGAGAACAGACCATTAAATTTATCCATTAAAAGATTATTGGTGGGGCAGCTAGGTGGCACAGTGGATAGAGTGCTAAACCTAGAAATGGGAGGACTTGGGTTCAAATCTGAACTCAGACTCTTCCTATCTATGTGACCCTGGGCAAGTCACTTAACCCCATTTGCCTAGCCCTTTCTGTCTTAGAGTTGTTACTAAGATAGAAAGTAAGGGTTTGTTTAGTTGGTTGTTTATTTTAAAGAGAGATTATCAGGAGGTGGCTCCAAGATGTCAGAATAAGAGGAAGCAATGGGGCTGAGCTGTAGTCCACAAACTCCTCCAAACAGATCTAGAAAATGCACCAGACTGAATTCTGATAAAGAAATCAGGAAAAAATCGTAGTGAGTCATTTGTCCAACTCAGCTTGGCATAGGGAGACAATGAAGTCCTCTGACACCGGTGACAGTATAGACAAGGAGCACACTATGCCAAGCACTCCAGTGCTCTGGAAGAGGCTGTATACCAGGGCAAGAGGAGGTCCCAGACCCATACTGAGATGCCACCAAACCCATGTGGGGCACTACAATGAGGTGCAATTTGGCAGCTTTATTGCCTACTACCTAGTTCTTAGAGCAAGCCAAGAAGGGCTTCTTGTTGTTCCTCAGACAGAGAGGCCCTCATACAATGGAGAAAGTTCAGAAGTCAGCAATATCTATGGTATGGCCCAGACTCCAAGCTCAGAGCAGGATCTGACTTCTGGCATCTAGCCCAGAGTGGAGAGGATCAATCAAGGTAGAAATCACAGATTAAAGAAGAGCTTTTGATTCTGTCACTTTGAACCAATAGAGCTTTTCCAGATAGCTAATTAACTGGAGACCACTAACAATCTACTCTTAAAAACAAAAACAAACAAAAAAACTCTTACCTTCCATCTTAGAATCAATACCAAGTATTGATTACAAAGCAATTGGGATTAAGTAACTTGCCCATGGTCATATAAATAGGAAACATCTGAGACCAAATTTGAACCCAGGATCTCCCATCTCTTAGTCCTGGCTCTCAACCCACTGAGACACCTAGCTGCCCCAGTAATATACTGTTGCAGGGACCTAAACCCAAGTCAAGAACTTTCAGGGCTTGGGAGAATGTGTGGGGGCAGGAGGGGTAGTGGGGGGCTACAGTATCTATAGCAAACAGACTTTGTCTTAAAGACCACTTTAAGAGGACTGAAAACTTACAGGTCCCCAGCCTGTCCTTGAAATTGTGGAATAACACAATATTCAATATTCCAATGAGGTAATAAAAAGATAAACCCAGATCTAAAAGTGTGTCAGAGTCCAACTCTAACATCAAGTTCAGAATCAAAAGAAGACTAGAAGAATAGGCAAATAAAAAAAGAACTCGACCATAATAAGCTATTATGGTGGCAGAGATTCTCAAGACACAAATGCAGAAAAAGAAGATGACTTCAATTATCTATAAGTAATGACTCAGAGAAAAATACAGCTTGGGCACAAATTCAACTAGAATTTTTGGAACAGATAAAGCAAGAATTTAAAAGAATTTAAAATAGCTTTATAAATGTAATGAGAACTTGAGAAAAAAATGGAAAAGAAGTGAGAATCTTGGAAGAAAGAATTGGAAAGGGAATTAGTAGCTTCGCATAAGAAGTACAAAACTTTTCCCAAGCAACAAACTCCCTGAAAATTAGAATAGACCAAGTAGAAGCCAAAGACTTCATGAAGCAATAAGCAATACTATAACAAAGTCAAAAGGCTAAGATATTTTGTAACAAAAACAACTGACCTGGAAAATAGATTAAGGAAAAAAAATTAAAGAAACATTTGACTATCTGAATATCACAATAAAAAAATCCTAGACATCACATTCCAAGAGATCAGATATCTTAGAACCAGAAGGGCAAAGTGGAAATAGAAAGAATCTACTGGTCACATCCTGAAAGAAATTTCAAAATGAAAACTCCCAGGAACATCTTGGCCATAATCAAGAGCTTCCAGGTTGAAAAAAGAATACTACAATCAGCCAGAAAAAAAAAATAATTCAAGCACTGAAGAGCCACAGTCAGGTTCACACACAGTTTAGCAGCCAAAGAGTGGGAATCTTGGAATATGATATTCCAGAGGACAAAGGATATGGGCTTACAGTCAAGAATAATTTACCCAGCAAAACTGAGTATAATTATTCAGGAGAAAAAAATAGATCATAAATGAAATAGAAGACTTTCAAGCATTCCTGATGAAAAGATCAGAGTGTTTCATAAAAACATTGAAGTTCAAAGATAGGAATTAAGAAAAACATAAAAAAGTAAAGATAAATGAACAATTACAAAGGACTAAACATAAACTATTTACATTCAAATATCTGAAAACTATTGGCAGGGTTCATAGAGGGAATTAGGGCCTGGGAGTAATTCTGTTATGTCTTGATGATCTTAAAAAAAGGAATGGAAATAAAGGGGAAGAAAAATATACTGGGAGGTAAGGAAAAGGAAGTTTAAGGGAAATTATCTCATATAATTAAGGTTTACAAGAAGACATCTATATAAACTATGAGGAAGTTATGGTGGGGAATATGGTTGACATTTAAACATTCTCATTGAACTTGTCAAAAAGAAGAATATATACACTGAAACAGTTGGAATTAGAAAATACATTTCACTCAACAGAGAAAGTATGAAGCAGAGAAAGGAAAAGGGAAATTAGGAGGAGGGTAGATTAAGGAAGGTATTAAGGGAGTCCTGAGCAAAACAAACCCTGAGGATGAACAAAAAATATAGCTTTTTTTGTGGTGATAAAGAATGGAATCTGAGGAGGATATCCAGGAATTGGAGAATAGATGAGCAAATTATGGCATAAATATGTGATAGAATACTGATAAACTCATCAGCATATGACCAACCAGGATTCCTGATAACAGATGATGAAATATGCTACATACCTCTTCATAGAGTGGTAAAGGACTCATACTGCAGAATGAGATACCTTTTTTTTTTTTAACATAGACAATGTGGAAATTTGTTTAGATTGACTATACGTATTCATAATGGATTTTGCTTTCTTTGTATTCTCAAGAAGAAGAGCCTGGGATGGGTTGGTGAAAAGGCTGATTTGGGCGGATTAAAACAAGATTTTTTTTTTGAAAGATTATTGGTAACTCTGGAAAGAGTAGTTTCGGTTGAATGATGATATAAATCAAAGAGTTGATGATAGTTTCTCAAGATGGGTCAGAATTCATATAAATCCAGAGCCAGAAGCCTTGGGCCATGGGTCAAACAATCATATAATATTAAAGGAAGAATACTGGTGTTAAAAAAGATGAGCCTTTGTGAAGGAGGTATTAGGGACACAAAGATGAAAACAAAGACAATCCTTGCTCTCAAGAATATTGTATTCTTTAATGATCAGGACAATTCTGAGGGACTTCTGAAAAAGAATGCTATCCACCTCCAGAGAAAGAACTTTGAAGTAGAAATGCAGATGAATGCATTTGAATTTGTTTATTTGGATATATATTGGGGGGGGGTTGGTTTTATGGGATTATTCAGTTGCAAGAATAAAGAATCTAGAGACAAAAAAAATAAAATAAAATAAGAATGTTGTATTCTTATTGTCCCATGAGAAACAATGACCAGAATGAGTTCAGAAAAACCTGGAAAGATTTATATGAACTGATGATGCAAAAGTGAAGTGAGCAGAACAAGGAGAACAATATTTACAGTAACAAATATCATCATGATTAACTCTGAAGGATTAACCTTTATCAGCAAAGCAAGTCTCCAAAATAACCACAAGGGATTTATGAAGAAAATGCTATCCATAGCCAAAGAAAACACCATTGGAGTTTGAGTACAGACCAAAGCATACCATCTCCCACTATATTTCCTTCATGAGATTTCTGTTGTATGTATGATATATGTTTTCTAACATGACATGAGCAATATGGAAATATATATCACAAGAAAGCATTGGCAAAGCCTATATCAGACTATTCACCATTTCAAGGAGCAGGGAGGGGAGAGAAGAAGGGAGAAAATCTGAATTTTAAATTGTCAGAAAACAATTGTCAAAAATTGTTTCTGCCTGTAACTGAAAAAGTAGAAGAAAAAATGAAGGACTGACAACACAATATGTACATATATACATATACCAATCAGTTGGAACCCTATCTTAAATAAACATATATCTAAGAAAATAAAAAAAGAAGATTGTATTCTATCAGTGGAAAAGTGTATTCCCAGGTATGTAAACATAAGTTAAGTGGCAAAATGGAGAGTGTTGAGTCAGGAAACCTACTTCAGATACTTACTGTGTGATGTTGGGCAAAGATTTTAACCTTTCTCATCCTCAGTTTCTTATGCTTAACATAAGAATAATTCTATGAGGATCAAATGAGATAAGAAATGTAAAATTACATAAAGGATAGATATTTCCATCTGAAGAAGGAGATTATTAACAACTAAAGAGACTGGTAAAGTCTTCCCATTAAGGGTGACTCATTAGTTGAATCTTGAAGGAGGCTAAGAATTCTGATCTTTTAAGGTAAGGAGGGAGGACATCCTAAGCATGAGGAAAGAGTCTGCAGAAAAAGAGACATGACATCAATACCAAGTTTGGGGAGTGACTAATTTGACTGAAATGTAAAGTGTCTGATGTGGAGCAATATGAAATGTGTGTAAAGGGTGGTTGGCTTTAAATGCCCAATCAAGGAGTTTATAGTTGTAAGGAGGGGAGGGTCACTGCCTTCCACCCACTGTGGCACCTACTGACACTGGCTCTGACTAGGAGACGGGCTGGAATAGGAATTTGGACTGCAAGTTCCCTATAAGCCACCAGATGGCATTCCAAGATCAAGCCCATCTGGCTTTCTTCTCTGCAGGTTCAACCAGGACTTCTCAATTAACATTTATTAAGTGCCTACTATGTGCCAGGCATTGTGTTAAACACTGGAGATATGAAAAGAGGCAAAAGACAGCTCTTACCCTCAAGGAGCTCACAAGTTAGGGGCAGAGACAACAAAGAAATATGTACAAACAAGTTATATGTAGAATAAATAGGAAAAATCCATAGATGGAAAAAGGCACAAGAGTTTAGAGGGATTGGGAAAGGCTTGCAGCCCTAGGTACTCAGTCTCCTTTTTCTCTCTATATGGATGTAAAGAGGGAATTTTAGGATTAGATTTGAGAGTATCCATGGTTTCCATACTTCCAGTTAGTGCTTCAGTCTAGGTTGGGTCTACTCCAAGGGAATAAATGGTTTCTTTTTTCTTCTTTTTAAACCCTTACTGTCTATCTTAGAAACAATACCATGTATTGGTTTCAGATCAGAAGAATGGTAAGAGCTAGGCATTGGGAGTCCAAATGACTTTCTCAGGGTCGCACAGCTAGGAAGTATCTGAAGCCAGATTTGAACCTAGGACTTCCCATCTCTATCTATCCCATGTCAATTCATTAAGCCACCAGGTTACAAATGAATGCATTTTCAGCTGTAATCCATATATTATTTGGCTTGTGTCTATATAGACTCCATTGACATTTTTATCTTCTTTTGGACTTCTTGGATTCCAAAAGGATTACTAACTTACATAAAGGTTAGCATATAATTACTGAATGGAATTCAGAGTTAAAGTTTATATCTTTTACTCCCTTCTTCTCCCAGATCTCATCTCATAGCAGGATCAGAGTATCTGATAGCCAGGCTGGCAGGGTCATAGAGGTAGTTTGTATAATACCAGCTCCATCCAGGAATACCTCAGAGTAAGAATCACTTACTATAGTGGGAGATGAGTGGAAAATGGAAGGGAGGCAAGGAAGATAAAAAGTCAAAATGTCTCATCTTCCTTTTTAAGAATCCCTTACAAGCTGAGAACTTGCCATGACCCCAACAGATTCCCTTTAATTTAGCTGGGTCTTTCCTTTTTCCATTTCTGTTTTTTCCTTTTTCCTTGAGAGAAAATGAAAAATGGGGAAAGCAGTGGGCATCTACAATCTGCAAAAGGACTGCTGCAATCAGATAGCATATATTTTATCTTCAAGCCAATAAGAAGTCACTAAAGCTTTAAAAATAAAACCAAAACACTATATATTTGTTACCTATTATATGAAGAAACACTGAAAGATCACTATTATAGGATTTGAGATTACATGAATTAGGATAAAACCAAAACATGTCTTTGGAAATATAGTAAATATATTAAAACCAACAGAAAGAATATGATATAATAACCGCCCGGGAAAGGAAGATTAATCAGGAGAGTACTTGATCAATTATTGAGGTCCACAATGAGCATAATGAGATTAAAGAATATGGACCTTTGAAGGCATTTGAAGTATACCTTCTCATGGAGTATTAGAAAGCCCACCAGTGCTTTGCTGAGTGTACACTATACATTAGCTGGCTGAGAACTAAGAAGAATGACTTCTACTAAAGGAGCTGCTCCTTTTCTTGGTCTGTAAAATTAAGCTAACATAATAATGCAGTTATCTTTCAAATATCCCTTGTGCCTTCAGAAAACAGAGTAAAGGAGAGTAAAAGAAATTGATAAATGTTGGAGGGGATATGGCAAGATTGGGATACTAATGCATGGAGTGGAGTTGTGAATTGATCCATCCATTCTAGAGGGCAATTTAGAACCATTTAAAATGCCCACAGGGCTAAAAAACACTGAATACCTTTTGATCCCAAGGAGATTTCTCCAAGAGATCTTTAAAAAGAGGAAAGGGTATGCTTGTACGAAAATATAGCTGCTCTTTTTCTGTTGGCAAAGAATTGGAAATTGAAGGTATGTCCATCAGTTGGGAATGGGAGAACAAACTGTGGTATATGATGGTGATGGAATACTATTGTGCTATAAGAAATGAAGGGTTGGGGCAGCTAGATTGCTCAATGGATTGAGAGCTGGGTCTGGAAATGGGAGATCCTGGGTTCAAATGTGGCCTCAGGTACTTCCTAGCTGTGTGATCCTGAGCAAGTCACTTAACCTGTCATTGCCTAGCCCTTACCGCTCTTCTGCTTGGAACCAATACACAGTATTAATTCTAAGATGGAAGGAAAGGATTAAAAAAAAAAAGAAATGATGAACAGGATGTTTAAAAAAAAAGACCCATATGAAATGATGTAGAGTGAAATGAGCAGAACCAGGAGAATATTGTATATAGTAACAGCAATATTGTGGAATGATCAACTATGATAGACTTAGCTACTACCACAGCAACACAATGATCCAGGAAAATTCTGAAGAACTTATGACAAAAAATGCTATCCACCTCCAGAGGAAGAACTGTTGGAGTTGGAATGCAGATGGAAGCATGATTTTTCACTTTAATTTATTTGGGTTTTTGGTTTTATATGATTATTTTCTTACAAAAATGAATAATATGAAGATATATTTTGCAAGATAATACATGTATGACCCAGATTGAATTGCTTGCCAGTTCCAGAAGTGTGGAAAGGAGATAATTTAGATCATATAACTTCAGAAATCTTATGTGGAAATTTGTTATTACATGTAATTGGTAAAGTAAAATATCTTTATAATAAGGAAAAAAAAAACAGAGTAAAGTGCAGCACTACAACTTTTCATCCTGTGTGGATCGGGGGTGGGTGAGACCTATGGCTATACACTGATTCTTCCCTCCCTTCCCAGAAGTAGTAGATAGAGATTTGTGGTAGAAGTAGACATATGCTTAAACATGGACTGAGAGAATAGTTTCTGGACCCCAAACTACTGTGTAGAAGAGGAGGGATTTTGAATTCTTTAGGCCTGTTTGGAGAACCTCTGGCACACATGCCAGAGGGAGCTGCTCCCTTCTCCCTCTTCATTCTTACCTCAGGACATCTCTCACATGACCTGCCCCTCTGCCCAGCAGCCCAATGGGAGAACTTCCTCCCTCCCATGTCTAGGATAAGGAGGGGGGGTGGGGCTCACCTGCAGCATGAGGGATGCAGTTTGGGCACTCGGTTTCTAAAAGGTTCTCCATTACTGCCCTAGGCAGTATGATCATGAAATTAGCCTTCTAGCTAGAGAGAGATCTAATGGGCAATTCAAGTTTTAGAGATTGCTTGGTGGATAATAAAAACTTTATAAATTCCCATATTTGAACAATTCTAGGATTCAGATTAGACTTCCAGAGGGAGATTTCCTCACTCAATAGCATGCTTATTAGAGAAGGAAAAGAATTGTCATTGTGGTTTTTGTAGCTAAAGGATTAAAGCCATATTATTGGAGTGGGAGAAGCAAGAGATTTAGATTTTGCCACTTCCCACTGTTATGAGTTCCTGAAAAAATGCAGGTGTGGTAGGAGCAAGATTTTTTGGTAGCCCTCAAAAGGATGTGTAGTTCCCAAAGGAAGTATAAAGCAAAAGATGTTTTGTTTTGTTTTTTTTAAACCCTTACCTTCCATCTTGGAGTCAATACTGGGTATTGGTTTCAAGGCAGAAGAGTTATAAGGGCTAGGCAATGGGGGTCAAGTAACTTGCCCAGGGTCATACAACTGGAAAGTGTCTAAGGCTGGATTTGGACCTCCCATCTCTGGGCCTGGCTCTCAATCCACTGAGCTACCGAGCTGGTTTTTTGAATCTTGAAGAAACTCTGTACTTAGTATTTCATAGAAAAGGGGGACTCATTACTATGTTGAAGGGTTGCCCCAATATAAATTCCAAATTTAGTTATTTAGCTCCATTACTAAGGAAGCTAATGGGCTGCTTTGTATTTTCTGTATATCACTCAATCATTCAAAAGATATGAAATACCTACTATGTGCCAGACAAAGATGAAGTAGACTCTATCTTCAAGTTGATATTATATTGGGGAAAGCAGTGTACTAGTATAAGTGTAAAGATAATTGGGAGGTGTTGAGTCAATAATCACCTCATTTCATTTAAAAAAACTAGCTTAGGATACCTCTATTGAATCAATGAATCATTCAAAGGCATCTTAAATAAGTATAACATGATGTGTGCTGGATTGACTGAAGAAACTTAGCTTTACTTTTGGGCTTCATATAAAACAGTGGATCAGTTTGGAGTCCAAGGGATTCTAGTGACAATTTAGGGAAGAACAGTTCTAGTCCAGGATCTGAGAAGAAATTGCTCTGCAGGGAAGGAAATCAAGCCTTTGTCCCCTTCACTTTACTCCTTGATCAGAGGAGGACCTTTTGAATTTCAGGAGGAAGACTGGCAACCTCAAAGAGACTCTGAAATAGGAGTGGCTTGTGGCTGTGTCTGCATCAGGAATGGAGGACAAATTAGAAACTTATGAAAGGCCATTTCAAGGACTCCACAAAGGAACCCAACAGAAAATATAGGCAATGTCTAACACCATACCTAAAAGGAACATTTTTTAAAAGATATTTTATTTTACAAATTACATGTAATAATAATTTTCCACATAAGTTTTCTGAGGTTATAGCATCCAAATTGGCACTCTCCTTCCTTTCCTTTCCTCCCTCAGAGATGGCAAACAATTTGATCTGGGTTATACATGTTTTATCATACAAAATATATCTCCATATTGTTCATTATCATAAGGGAATTATCATATAAAATCAAAACCCTAAAATAAAAACCTAAAGGAACATCTTGAGGACTATAGCAAAAAGACTTCCAGTGGCTTGTAATTAGCTGTGTTCTAAGCTTGAGGTTTCCCCTGGAACAACTTACCTCCTACAGAGTATGTCACAGAATTTTTGTAACAAATATTCTTACTTAACTTGGTGAATACCTCTTTTCTAAAAGTTAATTAAGTTTGGCCAACTGATATCAACTGATAATCACTGAAGGGGAAGTATACTGATGGGGGCTTAACAGCTATAGTATTAGAAAACCATCTTCCAATCCCTTAGGGACTAGGGAATCCTGAGGGAAAACTGTAGCCAGCTTTACTCCAGGGACCCAGCCTGATGATGAGAATTAGGTAGGAGGGAATATTAAAGGGATAATTGCAGAGCACATTCTACATAAATATATCTCAAACAAATACAAGATAATTTTGTGAGGGAAAGCATTAATAGCTGGCATGTTCAGAAAAGATTTAATAAAGAAAACACTAAGTTTTGAAGTCAATTAGGGATTCTAAGAAGTAAAACCAAGGCAGGAGTCCATCCAAGGCATGGGAGACAGCTAATGGAAAGGCACTGAAAAGGGAGATGGAATGTTATATAGGAGGAATGGAAGGTCAGAAGTTTTACTGGATTGTAGAGTATATCAAAGGACTAACTTATAATAAGGTTATAAAGGCAGGATGGAACCAGTTCTGAAGGCCACTCACAGGATAAGACCAGGCTAAAGAGTTTGTGTTTTTTTCCTCAAAGCAATAAGATCCATTGAAGTTTCTTGAGCAGGGTAGTGACATGGTCAGATGTAGGCTTCAGGAAAATCATTTTGATTACCAAGTGCAGGATGGGTTGGAGAGGGAAAAGATTGGAGGCCAATTAGGAGTCTGTTACAATAGTAAAGTCTAGAGGTGATAAAGGGCCTTAGATTTAGAATCAATAAGACTTAGTAACACATTGGATAATAATAGGAGTGTTGTGGACTAGATTTAACTCAGGTTTGGGATTAGAATGAAATGAAACACTTGAAACATATCAAAACCTAACAAAAAAGAAATTTACTTAATAGTATGGAAAGGTTACTCTACATAGATAAAGCACTATTTCAGGTAGCTGTTGCAGCTTTCTTTGTTTCTATACAGAAGTGCATTGGGTCCGAAGAGTCCACTGACATGAACTTCAGGACATGAACCATCAAGTCTGAGATTCAGCCATTTGCATGTTCTGGGAAATCACATCAGTAATTTGACCCTTAATCTGTTGTACTAGTCAAATTTCAGTGACAGTTTCTCTGCCTTTTGTGGGGGGGGGGGGGCAAGGAGAGACTAATCCAATCTATGAAACCCGTACCCTAATAGTGTTTCTACCATACTCACCCTTTGGTGGCAAGGTCCTAAAGGTATTCTAGAGGACTTTCCATAACTTACATGGCTTTAGAACCAATCCGAATCAATTCAATATGCATTTATTAAGCACCTACTTTGAACCAGATACTGTGCTAAGTGTTGAGGAAATAAAGAAAAGAAAGATAATTCCTGCCTTCGAGGAGTTTTCCATCTAACATAGGAAAACAATTCAGGGTGGGGGGGAAGCTTAAAAACAGGAGGGGCACTAGCAAGAAATGCCCAGCATGGGGATATGATGTTCCAGGTAATTGAAACCAAACTGGTACCAATCCAGGGAACTGAATCCAAGAACAGATGCTGATGGAAAATGGAGAGTTACTTAGAAAGTTCTGAGCCCCTATGAAGAAAGATTTTGGAAGGAATTTATTTCTCCACCCTCTAGTCTTCCAATCTGAGGGAAGGGGCAATTGAAGGAATTGAGAAGGTGTTGAGTATCAAAAACTGAATTAATCTGCATGAGATTTCAGATGATCAACTCATCCTGGATCCTTGGAGTTGAAACCAACTGATGGAAAATGGAGAGAAAATGACCCTCCCATGCATATAGTTATGGTGGCATGACAGGGGACATCCACAGCTAACACCTGATACATATCATTAAGGTAGTGCTTCCAGAAAGATGAATCTAATTACTGATAAATCTGCCTGGTCCCAAGGCATAAGGGAATCAATGTGTGGTGGCATAGATCCAGTCTACCAAACCCCTCTCTTAAGAATTTAACCCCTTCCATTGCTGTCCCCCATCAGAAAAATGTCAGCAGAGGGGATTCAGTTTAACATATAAAGAATTCGTCATCTTAATCTTCTAAAAAAGGACAATGGATTGTCCCCATCCTGTTTCTAACTAATTCAAATATCCTTGCAAAGTACAACTTCTGTTAGTTTCCCAAGCAGATGGAACTCTGCGGCTGGGAAGAGCTATGCTTGGGCCAAGTTTCAGCAGCCAGTGACTCATCACCATTGTTATTTAAATTTCTCTTGTAGCCTTCCAAAAAAAGCCCATTACCCTTTAATTTTCCTATAGATTTCCACTTTCCAGGGGATGGTAATAGCGGGATTCTGATTCTCTCTTATTAGTGAGTCTCAGTTCTCATAGTCCTTGTCATTCTCTTCCCTTATAATCCGGAGCTCTGCAGTATGCGACACTTTTTCCCAGGGAACTCTGGGTCTGGGACCATACTTCTCTCCAACCGTCTGCCACTCCACTCCCCTATTAGCATTTCCCCTTTCACTTGTACTATTACTAAGTCCAAGAGTAAGCCTGCCTCCAAGGTAGAATCTATAAACCCCAAAAACTTTCTCAAGTAACTGAATGTATAGACTTTGTTTTCATTTTCCTTATACTGGTGATCCAGCTTTTTCAAGATCATTAAAAACAAAACAAAACAGTGAAGGGGGCAGCTAGGTGACTCACTGAATAGAGTTCCAGGCCCTGGAGATAGGGGGTCCTATTTTCAAATCAGACCTCAGACACTGCCTAGTGACCCTGGGCAAGTCACTTACCTCAAATTGCCTAGTCCAGACTTAGTATTGATTCTAAAATAGGAGGTAAGGATTCATTAAAATTTTTTTAAAAAGAGAGGAATGCTCAAACCAGTTCTATCTCACCTCCTATGCCAATCTCCTTTTGCACTTGAGCTAATATGAATGGATCTGTGGTGATTCTATCCCATTGAGAGGATTTTCCAAATTGCATCAGAAGGGTCCTGGACACAGGGAACCAAATTTAGGGTCTGATGTCAAACTCAAATAGAAATAGAGACCACTAATTCATTTATAAGTGTATTGCATATTGACTTAGTACACCATATGTTTTAACATATCTTATTGTAATTTTATTTATTTTGTTAAATATTTCCTAGTTTCCTTTTGATCTGGTCCTGCCACAATGGCAAATTTTGTGATTCCCACATGGACACCTGTGTTCCAGATGATTATAGTCTTGGGAACAACTTCCTAGCCTTTTAGGAGAAAACTAACCCAATTTATGTGTTAGGGAACCTAGTAAATGGTGTATCTTCCACAGCAGAGTTAGGAAAATGGAAGCAACCACAATAATTCAGAGGTTGTGAACTTGGGTGACTTGCAGGACTCTGTTACCCTCCATAAAAATAGAGATGTTTAGAAGAAAGGTGGGTTTCAGGAAGGAAAGCATTAAGTCCCACTTGGGACATGTTGAGTATAGTTTGAGATGGCAAATGGGATATCCAAGCCATGTGATGGAGTCAGCTGCAAAGAAGAATCCAAAGATCCTTAGGGAAGACTGTTCTGTGTGTGGAAAAGCACTCAGACCCAAGAGAGGGTCATCTTAGGCCCCAGATTATCCAAGTCACTTTTTTGTTCTTATATTTTTATAATAGATCAAAGAAAAAATTAGAATTTAAATCATGAAAATAATCTTATTGTTAAAGTTCAGCAAGGGGTTGGTGAGAAAGGGTGTATCAGAGTCTTTTTCTTTCAAGGCTGAGTTCTGATGCCATATTCCTTGAACTCCACCAGGTAAAAATAATCTCTTCTCAAATGTTTAATAGCATTTGTGCCTGTATTTATCTTTTGTTCCCATCTTATCTTGTTCTGAGGTTTGCATGTTTTCCATTCAATTTTACAAACATTGTCAAGTGCTTAATACATGCAAGAGCTTTGTGCTCACCAGGGGCTAGAAAGATGGTCTTAGGGTCCCTGCTCTCAATGGGTTTAGAGTCTAATCTGGGAGGTACACACCCAGATAAAGATGATCCCTACCAAAATGTGAGGGGGCCAAAAGCTATGAGAAATTAGAGGCAAATTTCACCTGGGGGAAGTGTTAGGCAAGGTTTCAAGGGGAAAGTCGCATTTGAATTTAGGCCTAAAAAGAAAATGAAAGACTTCTATAAATGAGATGGGAAGAGGGAGAATCCAGGCCCTGGGGACCATTAGAAACAAAGTTTTCATCCCAAGAGAAAAATAGGATAAACATGGAAGGAACAGAGTTCATTTTGGATCAAGTCCACATCCAACTCAAAAGTATTGGGAAAGGAGCAATGTAATATAATTGATCAGGTAGATTGGAACTATACTGTAAAGGGCCCTCAATGCCAGACTGAGGAGTTTAAATTTCTTTTGAATAATTTAATAATTAAAATTTTATTCAATAGATAATGGGGAATTCAAAACAACTGAAAGGTTGTTGAGTAATCATAGCTAGCACTTATATAGCTCCTGCAAAGTTTATCTCCTTTGACCCTTACAAGTCTGAGAGGTAGATACTATTATCTATAATTTTTCAGCTGAGGAAAGCGAGGCAGCTGGAGGTTAAGTGACTTGCCTAAGGTCACAAAGCAATTAGAAAGTGTCTGAGGCTAGATTTGAACTCAGGTCTTTTCTGATTCCAAGTCTAGCACTCTCTGACATGACCATATCTATGTATCATCCGGAAGATGGTGTTGGCAGTTTTGCTAAGTGTGCCCAGGAGGTGGGGGATAGGGAAGGAGTGAGTGGCGGGGGTAATAAGAGGAATCCAGGTGATGGATAGAGTGGTGGCAGAAGGGACCAAATGTTAAAGTTTCTGTGGTTGGTGCATTTTTTCCCTCTGCAGCATCACATTTATTGTCGTAAGCTCATTAAGAGAAAGAATTGTCCTTTATCCATCTTTGCATGGTCAGCATAGCAGGGCTGGGAGCATTTGGTAACTGTTGACTGGGATTCCATTGAATTCAACCAGGCCCGGAGGGAGGGGCTCGGGCAGGGCGGGGGCCATTTCCGGCCCATCTTGGGGGGGCCCTAGAGCATCCTGAGTTTGAACACAAAGGGCAAAGAATGGAGGTTGAGGCAGGAAGGGCAGGAATCATCCGGAATGTGGCGGAGCATTCTCTGCTCTCGAATGCGGGGGTGGGGGCGAGGGACAAGTCAGACCATCCGCTAGGGTCCTGGGGTTTGGGCTTTGCCGCTGGAAGGCGAGAGCGCTCTGACGGACCTGGCGTCTGAGTGAGCTCTTTTCCCAGCCCCGCAGCCGCCGAGGGGCGCTGGGACGCCGGGAACCCGGCGGGATCGCTGTCAGTGTAGCTTTGGAGGAGAGGGGATTGATGACTGAGCTCTGCTTTTGCCATCTAAGGCAGGAGGCCTTCAGCAAGGGATCAGAGCGCGGTGGTTAGGGCTGAAAGGGTTGGTGACTGGAGCGGCAGTTCTGAGAGCGGGGGGCCGAGGCTCGGCCTCTGGAATGGAGCCTAAAGTCAAGGCCGGTCCCCAGAGGGGGGAATGCCGGGTCCTATTTGGGGACACTAGGAGAGTTCACTGGGATTCAGGTTCTCATGTCCTCCAGAATGCGCCCCTGGTCCAACCTTGGTACCCTTCTCAGCCCCTTCTTTTACCCCGAACTATAGAGCGGGCTCTCTTCCAAACCAGCAGCTCCGGGATTATCCTGGATTATAGGGAGTTCCGGGACCCGGGATAAGAGGACCGCCACAGTGCCCGGGAGCCCAACGACTGCGACTGCTGCAGCTGCAGCAGCTTCTCTTCCCCCCAGGAAAGCCCCCCCTCCCTGGGTCTGGGGCTGGCCACCCCCTCCCCACTCCCCCAGGCCCCCCGGCACACACTCCGCGCCTTTAGAGTGCCGAAGAAGCGAAGGATTCCCTGGGGGAGCCCTGGGAGGCCCGGGGGAGGGGCTGCGGAAAAGAAGGGGAGGGAGACGGAGAGAGAGCAGAGCCGAGAAGAGAAGGAAGGGAAACGAAGGAGGGGGCGGGAGGGAGATTCCTGGTCCAGACAAAAGCTGTTCCTGCCCCTCCCCCATTCCGCCCCCGGCGGCTGCTCCGGCGGGCTCCATTCATACTCGGGGGGTTTGCGGGGGCGGGGTGCTGGGGAGTGGGAAGGGAGGGGGAACAAGAGTCTCCTTCCCCCTCCCCATCTAGCTGTCAATACCCGCTAGAGGCAGCGGCGTGCGGACAAACACACACGGGCACGCACACTAAACACACACACACATTTTACACACTCACGCTCACGCTCCGCAGGGACAGACGCGGGGCGGGCCCCGGGGCCGTGGGGGAAACCACTGGGCCCAGCCCGAGGTAAGAAGCCGCTGCGGGAAGCCCTAACTTGTCCCCCAACCCTGTACCCCTGTGGGTGTAAGGATCTGGTCTCCTTGTGCCAGGCAGGGAGTCCAGCCCCTCCACCAGCCACAGTATCCCTCCCGCTTGTGGGGAGGGAGAGGGGGAGGGGGAGATGGACGGAGAGAGAAGGGAGGATGGGGAAAATGGGGGCAAAGCTCTGAGTGAACGGGGGGGGGGGTGCTGAAAAGATTTAGAGGGAATGGGAGGAGACCAGGAAGTGGGGGCATGGGGAGAGGACCTGGAAGGGGAGGCTCTAACGGGACAGGACTACAATGGCTCTGAGTGGAGTACGGGAGAGGCTTTGGGGGAATCTGGGAGGGAAGACTTTGAGGAAACTCGAAGAGAGGCTCTGAGGCACATGTGGAAGGATAAGCTAGAGGGAAAGGCTCCGAGGGAGATGTTGAACCCTCCACTTGTTCCTTGGCCTTCACTCCCTTTACTCATCTGGAAGCTAAAGGGGCTTGGACTCAGGACTGTGTGTGTCAGTCTGACAATTGGTGACACCTACCTTGCACCTCCAAGTTATGGGCTAGATAGTATTTGAGTCCTTAAAACCATCCTTTGGGGATCCTCCCCCCAGGGATCTCATCTCTAGGTCCAGGCATTCTTCCCAGAAAGTCTGGGAAATCTGAACCAACCCTAATCCTCTGGGCAACCTGCTTGCCACTGAGCACATTGCTAAATAGATACAGACTTCCACATTTACTCGAACATACATACTCCACTTCTCAGCCATAATCAGGCATACTCTGAACATTTGACACAGATACTTTTAAGTGCTCTGAGTCACAATCTGCTGGGGAAAACCCCTGAGGGGGTATCTGCTCCTCTTAAAGTACCCTCACCCAGAGCCACCACTTTCTCTTCCTAGACCCAGAGTCTTGCATGCCCAAGGAGGGGGAAAGGCTGCCCCTCCCAAAAACAGAGAAGACCTTTAAGGTTGTTACCCCTAAAGATCAACTTAGCACTTTTATGGCTTCAGCTCTCTTAGTCCTTCCAGTTCCTTTACCTATCTTTTTTCCTCAACTGTAAAGTCCCCCAATATTGCTCACTCCAGTGCCTAAACCCCTTTAGATCCTCTGAATCCCTTCAGCCTATCCTGTCCAGTCTTAAGGGCTTAGATCACCAAGTTCAGCCGGGAAGGAGTTAAGTTCTGACGGGCCCTCATACCCAGTCCATCCCAGTGCCAACCCCCGCAAACCCCGCCTCCGTGTTGCCCAGCCATCTGTGCCCTCCAGTGGCCTACCCCGCGTCATCCCTAGACCCCAGCGGTGACATCCGGCTTGGGAGGGGGAGCGTGAAGAGCAAGCCTGGGAGGGAGGAGTAGAGAGAGCAGTTGGGCTAGGAGGTGCGGTGTCTGGATCTCTCCAGCCCTTCCCTCCCTTCTGTGGCTTTGGAGAGCCTCATACTCTGGCAGGTGCTGGGACAGTGACTGCCTCCCTCCTTCCCTTTCTCCCTCCCTGCATTCTGTCCCTGAGCACACTGGAGAGAAGGGGTGAGATGGGCATTTCGGCTCATACATTTCAGTGAGTGTTGGATCTCTGTGTGTACATCTCTGTTTCTATCGTATCATCTTTATTCTTTTTCCCCTTCCTTGGTCTTTCTCTCTGGTTTTGCTTCTTGGTTGTTCTCTGTTTCTGTCCCTTCATCTCTCACTTTCCATCTCTCCCTTATTGAATTTCTCTTTTTCCTGCGTATTTCATCTTCTCTCCATTCTCTTGCTCTTTCTCTTTCCCGGTATTTTTCTTTGTCTCGTTCTCTTTCTCTCTAGCTGTCTTTCTTTATGTCACTCTCCCCCGAGTCTCCCAGTCTCTATCCAGTCACTCTCCTCTGTCCGTTTCTCCTTCCCCCTCCTCTCACTACCAACCTGATTTGTCTGCTCCATTGTCTAAGCATTACTAGGTTGTCAGAAAGAAACCATTTAGGATCCTGCGCAGCTCAGACTACTTGCTTCCTCCCGCTGTGGGGACCACTGCGGGGAGGAGGTGGAGCTGATGGGGGTGGGGGTCCTGCTATCATATTCCCTGGGATCTCCTAAACTGGGAGAGCCCGACAGGGAAGGGATGCAGCATTGACGCCACCCAGCACCTTCTGCGTCATCCGTCCCCGCGGCAACCAGAGGCAACGTCACAGCGCACCCCTCCCCCTCCTCCTGTAGGGGCCTCATCCACTCCCGACAGTGGGGCGTCACACTTCGGGGAGATGACATCAGGGCCAGAGGACATCGGGATTCCTCTGACATCTCACCTTGGGGTGGGAGGGGACTGGCTGGCAGGGGGCGCCCGAGAAACGGGGTGCAGCTTGGACATGGGGGAAGGGAGGACTCGGGATATGGCCCGAGCCAAGAGCATCCAACTCTGGAAGGGGACATGGTCTGAGGATGGTAAGAGGCCCCACTTTGGAGCGGGACATAGCCTCGTTGGGGAGGGGAGGATAAAGCACATTCACCTGCGTGGGGGGGAATTTGGGGAGGGTACAAGACCTGGTGGTGAGGGAACAGTATACTGAGTGAGGATTCTAAATCTCTTGTCAATGGAAGGAGGACTTGAAAATAGAAAGGGTCAAGGTATTCTAACCATAGTTCCACTCTTCCTTCTTTCCTTTTTTTCTTTCTCTCTGCCTTTTCTCTCCCACCCCCAACTTCTTTTTTTCCTTCTTAGGAGCCTCCACATACCCTCCAGGTTTTTGTCCTGGGGGCTCCATGGCCCCTGCTTCTTAGGGACCGCAGGATGAGGAGAAGCCGCAGTTTCTTAGCGGTGGCTGTGAGCGGAGACGAGGTGCGCTATTCTACCCGGGTGAGATGGGGAATAGGGTCTCGGGGCCGACACCGGTAGGAGCTTGGGCAGTTTACAGAGCTTCTTTTCATGCGCCCTCTATTGGCCACTCCCTAGAAGAGGCTCCTCACGTCTACCGCCCCAATCTTGGAATCTGGGATCCCAGCCCTGGTCACCTAACAAAACAAGCCTAAACTGAGATGCCTCAGGGGCTCACGTCATGGCCTCCTCCCTGCAGGGATTACCCCTACCCCCAAAGAGTCCTCAACTCTGTCTCTGCTGACCTCTTTGGTTTGACTAGAGAAGAAGGAAGTGGGCATACTGGAACGGCGCCATTCCCCACTCTTTAAGGCCAATCTAGGGGCGGAGCACCAAACAGCTGGGGAACCGAGATGCTATCAGTGGTTATCTCCCAATTCAGTGGTATACTGATTTAAATAGGATTTATATCCTACAGGGCTTGTGCCATTCCACAAGTTTGAATTCAGGTGGATCCACGGGCATTCCTAGCTGGCTAGGGAGAGGATGAAGGGGAACAGGGACTTGCATATGGCGGGCCCCAATTTCCATCCTGCCCTCTGCAGAGGCCAAGGGAGACCGGGGAGCCTGGTCGTTGTAGGCTCTCCCATGCAGGAGGCAGCACTCTGGGCGCGGACCTACGTCCTCGTCTTCGCCTCCGCCGCCTTTCCTCCGGTCCTTACGGGCTGGGCTGGGTGGACCAGGAACTCGTTGAAGTAGCCCCACGGCCTCGGCCCAACACGCTGGCGCTGCTGATACCACCCCTGATCTCAGTCACCAGGGCAGAATCTGACAGGTAGGGAGGAGGGTGGGGGGCAGGGAAGGGAGAGGGGAGGGACTCTCCTGGGAGATTCCAAGATGGAAGGGATCTTAAAAATCTAGTAAAGCCCCCCAACCTTTACAGAGAAGCAATCTGAGGCCCAGAGAGGTGAAGGAACTGGCTCAAAAGTCACAGGTAGTAAGTTAGCAGACCAGCAGCCAGTTCTCCCAACTGCTTCCTAACCTCAAAGTCACTATTTCCACCACTCCACCGGCTCCTCCCCTGGCATAAGGGAGTCCATAGACAATACAGAGGATGAGAAATAGGAGAAGCCGAGATGTGTGTTGGAGGAGGTTGGGGGAGGGGGAGTAGACCCTGCCCAACCTAGCTATTAAGAACCAGATCAGCTCTCTTCTGTTCCCTGAATATGGGACTGTAGGTATTCTGACCCTACTGGTTTTTTTTTTTTTTCAATTCACCACTTTTTGTTCTGCTAATTTGCATGGGGTCCTCCCTTTGAAAAGGGTCAAAGCCATCCTGGAATGCTCAGAAGGAACAGGGCTCAGACCTATGCTGGGTTTTTTGGGATCTGATTTACACTAGGAGTTGAAAAACTTCAAAGTTGAAGGGACTGTGGAGATCATCTTGTCAAATCCCTTCCTTTTACAGTTGGGGAAACTGAGGCTCAGATTGGGGAAAGTAATAGCCCAAGGTCACAAGCAAATATGTGCCAGAACAAGAGTCAAAATCTCCTGGTTCCTAACTCAGTATCATTCTTTCTCTTTCACCTTCCTTTAGATGAAAAGGATAATTACATTTGTCTCACACTTCAGAATAATTTTTCATTTTACAAAGTACTTTCCTCACAACCCTCCAGTGTGGTAGTTAGTGCAAGCCCAACATCTGATCACTATTCCCAATTTATAGATCAGAAAGTGGATGTTACATGATTTCTCCAGGCAACAAAAACCACATTAAGTGTGCCAAACAGTGAGCAGGTTTAGGGGCAGATTCTCATTGAGATAAGGCGTTATCTCTACTTTTATGGTCCTCAGTCTAGAAGGAAATAAGATACATTCAATAAACCCTAAGAGCTCTCAGTGTACTGGGTGACGGAAGTTATATAGTTTAGGTAAGCCACAGCCCTTGTTCCAGGAGGTCTGGTTCTGAAGTTGAGGGGAGGATAAAACACAAACACAGATAACTATGATACACACGGTATTCTGTGATAAGCACAGTAAAAGGATATAAACCAAGAGGGGGAAAGACCATGGCCCAAATGTGCATCATATAGAATGATTTTTTTACATACTATGGGAGACCAAGGTTGAACATGGAAACAATATGAATTGGTCTAGACTTGGGGACCATGGACTTTTAAGAGGAGAAAGCAATTGGCCAGGCAAAAGAGGTACACCTTCAGTGTTCACCTGCAGCACCCTACAGACTCTTATTACCATTCATTGTCCTAGATCCTGTTATCTCTCAGATGTTGGGGGTGGGAGGGAGAGATATATAGGTAAGATGGCTCTAACCCTTTATCTCTCCTGACTGTGGCTTTGAGTGATTCCTTCCACCCACCTTACCTCCAATTTGGAACCTCAGTTCCACCCTTGGTGTTCAGGAAGATAAGCTCCCCAAAGGGGTGTCTCAATCTCTGGTTTCCTGGAGGAGGGATGAGGAAAGGCATTGCTGAACCTCTGATCTCTAGTTATATCCTGCCTGAACCCCAGGAACTCCCAGTCCCTCTGCAAAGTCCTGCATCCATTTTTTCCCTCCCTGCCACCAAGAAGTCCAGAAAAGGGGTACTCTCCTACATCATGCCTCCTTTACTGAGTCTACCAATGCTTTCCTTATTCTGACACCCTAAAATCCAGACAATTCCATGGGGCAAGGATATGAGTTATGAAGCTTTAGTTCAAGGACTTCTTGCCACTACTTTTCTAAAAAGCTTTTGTTCTCTGATTGGTGTGTGTGTGTGTGTGTGTGTGTGTGTGTGTGTGTGTGTGTGTGTGAACTCTATTCCCTCTGAAGGGTCACTGTGTGGAAGAGGTATGCCATGACATTATGGGGTGTTCCCCGCGTGAGGACTCTGCCCTTTTTAGACTATGGAAGGGATCAGAATTGGGAAGAGATTCAGACTTTGCTTCCCCGTCTTTACATCTTGGTCCTCCCTTCACAGGCTTGAGAGCCCACCACCTCCATTCCTTCCTGTCAGCAGGAGCACAGGCCTGATTTGGAGGGGGGAGAGTGGGGAGAAGATAGGAAGGGAAGGGGTGGGAACTAGAAGAGCTTTGTGGGGGATGAAATCGGTCTCCGGCAGCAGCAAGATTGGCAGCTCTTTTTATAAAAGCGCTGTAGGGAGGGGGGCGGGAGATGGGGGGGGGGGGATGGCACAGACGATTCCACTTCTTCCAGAGGGAGAGAGGAACCGCAGTAGAGCTTGACTAGGGAGGTGCTGATAGCATGGATATCATAGGTCCGAATCCGCTTCTGGGTTCGTAGGGGGTCCTGGGCTGGGGGCTGAGGACCCGAAAGCCGTGGCTGCAACCCTACTCCGCTCAGTTTGACTTGGCTCGGCTCCGTAGGGCGCAGGGGGCGGCGGGGAGTGAGTCACGGCCTCGCCAGAATTAGGCGCTGCAGGGGGTAGGGGGTGGGGAGATTCGATGGCCTCTAAGGGTTGGGGGGGGGGCGCGTGCGCTCCCAGTTTACTTCTCCGGCAAGGTCGTGCTTTTCTCCGGTGTCTGAGGTCTCTTTTTCCTCTCCCCAGATATCCAATAGACTCCAATCTTCCCCTGCCCCCAACAGCGAAGAAATGAACCCCAGAGCCCAACAGTCTCGTACGGGAGGGGTTTTTTGGTTTGTTTTTTTTGCGGAGCATTAAAAATAGTGCCTCAGTTTCCCCTCTGCAACTTAGGGAGTCCCCGCCAGGCACCGATAAATTAAGTGTTCAACGAGCCGAAGCATTTCCTCTAGTCGGCTTCTCCCTCTACCCACTCTAGACAACATGCACTCTCACAGGCACACACCCAGACCCACGCATGGGCTCATACACACACATCCAGTCACACAGACACACACATACTACAGTCACAAACACACACCACCCAAAACATACAAGGTGCTCACATGCCCAGGTACACACACGGACACGCTCTTTCACAACCACATTTCCCATCAACACACATGAACATACATTTAAAAGCAGACGGTCACATACTCACAGATGGGCATACGGTCCCGTTAAGACCTTCGGTCGTTGACTCCGCCCCCCGAGACTGATGGACAGAGGACTGACAGACGGAAGTTGAGCTTACCCCGCGTCGGCTTTTCAAGTTAACCCCTTAGTGCCTGTACTTGTTTGTGTGGTGTTGCAGAAAGGGAGGGCACAGGGCCCCCTCCCACTCAAGGGGACCGGTTGGTGTTCGTCTGGGTAGGGCGGGTCGCATACATCCAGTTGAGACCTTTGGGGGCTGGGGGAGATCCGTTTTCGCCTAACCCCCAGAGGGCCACCCTCCCCCGCCTCCCAAGTTAGAGCTTGGGGGCTGGGGGCGGCGCTGACAGCCGGCGGTGGCAGCTATGGCGGCAGCGGGGGCGGGGCGGGAGCGCGGGGCGGGCGCGGAGCAGATCGCGGAGCCGCGGACTCAGTGAGGCGGCGGCGCGGCGGCAGCAGCTGGGCTAACGGGCTGTGGGGCGAGGGGCGCCCCTTGGGACCCCCGAGCCCCGGGGAGGAGGGGAGGAGGCGGGGAGTGCCTTTCCTGGATGACCCCGGAGGACTCCAAGCTCCCTAGTTAAGGGCTTCTCAGCCGAAAGCCCTGGGGCCCCAGCGAATCTTATCCAAGCCCAGTACCTCTCAGCGCCCAGGAGCCCTCCCAGCTGCCGGCCACCGCAGTGACCAGTGTCTCGGCTTCCCTGATTCCGCTCTCCCTTCTCCCCCTGGACTCTGTGTCCGGAGCCCCTGCGCTGGCCCCTGCCCGCCCTTGTTGGTTCAGGGGCGAGATGGCTCGGGCAAGGCAGAGCGCAAGGACTCTGGCCTGGGCGCAAGGGGCTGCGCACCACTGAAAGCCGGGGTCCGAGAGGGAACCGGCGTTGGCGGGCTAGGCGGAATGGAGCCGCCACCCTGCTCTAAGAAGAGCTTGTCTCTGTCGTTGCCGGGGGCTCGGGACGGCCAGGCCACGTTGAGGCCACCCCAGCACCTGTGGCGCCAGCCACGGACCCCGATCCGGATCCAGCAGCGTGGCTACTCTGACAACACAGACCGGGAGCGCGGAGCGCGAGGTGCACGCGGAGAGCCGGAGCGTGGGGACTCTGAGCGGGAGCGGGCCCCGCACCGACCCATAGAGCGTGCAGATGCTGTGGACACAAGTGACCGGCCTGGCCTGCGCAAGTCTCGCATGTCCTGGCCCTCTTCTTTCCATGGGACTTCGGCCACTGGCAGCGGCGGCAAGCGGTAAGGGAGGAGGCTAGAGCAGCGCGCCGCTGTATTGGTGAGGGGGGGAACTCGGGCAGGGCGCTAGGAGGCGCTAGATGCCAGGCATTGGGGAAGCTGCTCCAGAGTTTCAGCTATCTATTGGGGTCTAAGGGTAATGCTCCGGGTCCCAGACAACAATAACAGAACCCCGCTTAATTGAAATTAAGGCCACTTCGCCGGGGTCTGTGCTGGCTCTATCTTGGGCTTCCAGATTATGGTGATGGAGTACCAAAGATATCTATAGAGATCTGGTATACAGTTCAGGGTTTCAGCGAACTATGTTGATATCTGTAGTCACTGTTTGGGGGCCCTAGAGGGCGCTAAAATTGGGCTTTGGGGCCACTGCTCCAAGCCCCCCTGAGGCTATATTGGGGTACCGGTTCCCGGGAATGAAGGATTTCAGGGACCTGTGTTGCCATCTGCGGGCATTACACCAGGGCCCCGGGGGCTTTGAGATAGGTTTTGAGGTCAGGATTTTGGAATTTCGGGGGAGAATCGGTAAAGTTTTAAGACTCAGGATGTGTTGGCCGAAGAATGTCTGGTTCCTGGCTAAAAGGAGAAACCGTCTTTAAGATAGGTATACTGTGTAACTAGCCAGACTGGGGAAACAGCTCGGTCTGGTCGTCTGGGCAGTAAGCAGTGGTAGCAGGAAAGGAAATCGGCAATAAGGTATGGAAGGGAGGAACTTAATGGTTAGAAATAGTGCCAAGGGGCACCTTCTCTAAGGAGTTTGTGCCTAGTGTGTGTGCTCTTGGTTGCTTGGGTCCCTGGGTCCTGCCCCTGATCCGGCTCGTGGGCAGAGCTTTTGGTCTCAGTTTTGCTCAGTCTGCCTGTGATGTGGGAGTGGGGGAAACTCGGGGCTGGACAGTAAGAAAGGAGGGTAGAACTGAGGGGGTTCCACTGAGGACTGTTATGGCAGAAGGTGGTTCCCTGCAGGGGTTCAGGAATTTCGTGCCCACTGTGTTATTGTCGCTGCAGTGAACTCGGAGTTCCTGTGGAGACTGTTTCAACCAGGAGGCGCTGAGCCTCCTTTCCTACTTCGGGGAGGGGGTGAGTGGGCGGCGGAATCTGACTGGTCCTGTAGACATTGCGGGTGCCGTGACCTGGACCCAGGGCTTCTATATAGAGAGCTGTCTATGGCTGGGACAAGGGGAGCACTGTAAATGAAAGGGGGACGGACAGAATTCTGTTTTGTCAGCGGGCTGAAAGTGGAGAGAAAAACAGACATCCCTTCCCATGCCAGAGTGGCGAGTGGAGTTTCTCAGTCTCATTCTTCTGTTTCTCTAACTCTGTTCATCTCTATTATCTATCTCGATATACCTCTTTGTTTCTCCCTCCTATCCCAGAACGTTTGTACTCACAGTTGGTGGAAGGCATATAGATGCTGGTTCTAGGGGGTTGCCTGAAGGAAAGAGTCACTTCTGCTAAACTTAAGCCTACCCGAATTTTTGAGGGTGAGGTGGTGGGGGAGGGGGCCCAGTGTGGTCTGGGGGTGCCGGCGCACCAAGAACCTCATCTAGTGACTGGGAGGCACACTCCGCCCTTCCCCCGGCCTATTGAATCCCCCCTTTCCCCATGCACGCTGGCACATCAGCGGGGATGTGAGACGAGACACCGAGTCCCCACCCCCGCCCGCCCCCTAGCGGGGCTGAGTCACGGGCTGACATTCCTGACAGGAGGCAGATGGAGCCCCAGAGAACTATACAAGGAGGGTTGGGGAACGTGGCCCCCAGCTCGGGACCTGAGGACTCGGAGAAAGCCAAAGATGAAGAGGTAGCGAAAGAGAAAGCCACAGATGAAGCTTGAAAGGACAGGAAATTGGGGAAGTCCAGTAGCATAGGACTTGGAGACATTTGTAACCCCGAAGGACAGGAGGATTTGGGTCCTTGGACCAAGAGACGCAGAGATAGATAGCCAAAGGCTCTCCCACCTTCTCACAGGCTCTAGTTTGGGGGGAAAAGACTGGGAGGCCTCTAGAGAAAGGGAAGTGCTTGGAGATGCTAGACTTTACAGCCTTTGCTACCTTGGGTTGCATCTAGCTTAAGACCTTGAACCCTGCCTCAGCCTCCCTGTTTTATCGTTTCTGCGGCTCGCTTCCCCTGACTATTGCCATTCTTTCTCCTCTTCCCTTGAACTCTGCTCTCGAGATGTCGCCAGAGAACTCTCCTTTTCTATTCCGTATTTGCCCCTCAGCGGCTGGACTCCAGACTCCCCCTTGTGGCTATTGGCAACAAGACAGGGGTTTGCAATCTGCTCTATTTCAGGGGGTCTTATTGCTCCCCACTCTTCCCCCCAGCACACCCTGACCTATCCCTCTCCCAGCCCTACAAGCTCTAGAACGTCTGCTTGATGACTGAAGGGTATAACCAACCAACTGGGAATCAGGAACAGGGATCCTGGGGCCTCTCCTATGCCAGTCAGTAGCATTGCCCCCCTCCCCCCAATTAGATCCACCTGACTAGGGTTTGAGACATGAGAATTCTGCCTTAGTTGGGGTGACTTAAATGGGAATTAGTGGAGCAGATGGTGGAGAGAGCTAAATCCCCTAAATGGATGAAATTCTGAAAAGGAACTGATCATAGAATTTCAGAACTCCAAGGAGCTTGGGAGCCCAAGCCAGACCCAGAGGGAGAATAAATAACTTGCCTGACATCACACAGATTCTAAATGACAAGGTCAGATTGCATCCTAGGTTCCCACTTATTTCACTGGAAACCCTTCTCCCTCTACTTAAAACAACAGTCTCCTCTCCTCCTCAGTCCTGAAGAGGAAGGAGTCAGTCTGTGGGAGATGCCCCCCATCTTGGGCTAAAAATAGCCATGCACATTGGAGATGTTTAATCTTAGCAGGGCCCCAAACAGCTTCCTGTGCCAGCCAATTCCCAGGCTCTGGGCCACAGAAAGATGGGTACCCCAAGTCTCTCCTCCTACTCTTTTGTCCCTGAGCCTGAAAATCTACCATTCAAGATTCAGTCAAAGTATGTGTGTGGGAAGATCCCAAGCAGGAAAGAATTAAGCTCACATCTGGCCTGAGTCTTCAGTGTGTGAAGATAGGTCAATATGTTTCTTCATCCCCTCTGAACCTCAGTTTCCTGACCTGTGAGATGGGGTAAAGATATGTACAATTGCTGACCTTGTGGCTTTACAGATCTTGAAACACTAGAGAATTGAGTTATTTTTCTTGTTAACCTCTCAGAGCAGATTGGTGATCTGGGACTGTCAGGTGTCATGCTGTCAGACAGATCCTTCTCTATATGGGGTTTAGCTGAATAAGAGGTGTCCCACTTACAATGGCACATATCCCTAAGAGGGGTTATGGTTGTCCCCAGGAAGCCAAATTCTCAAGAGATGAAATTTGATAGTGAAACATTATAGATATCCTGTGGTAAGGACAGACCTGAATGGCATGGGGTATGGCTCCTAGGACCTCTTTGAATCTGGATTGTACCTGGGGTAAGAGTAGAGGATTTTAAATTACTGGATCATGGAGGGAGACCCACAGATTTATGAATTGTGCCTTGGGCTTAGGATTAGTGGTACTGGAGTCCTAAGACTTCTTTAGATACTAGAGGTGTGTCTTATTGGACAAATCACAATAGTTTAAGCCTCAGTTTTGTCATTTGTAAAATGGAGATAATCTCCCCTCTTCTGTAGAGTTGTTGTGAGGATCAATGGAGATAACATGTAAAATACTGTGCAGACCTCAAAGCCCTACCTAAATGCTAGCTCTTATGATTAGCCTGTCTTAAAGTTGGTCGGTGTGTGTCTGGGTTAGTGTGACTTGCACAGGTCATTCTGTGACTGGGCTGAGAGGACAGTTAGAGTCACACTGCAAATGGATTGAGGGCTCAGTCTCTGATTCAGGAATGGGGAAAGCTAACTGATCTTTGTGGGTACACTTGACTGCACTAAAGATCTCTATTCTTTCTGTCCCAGGGAACTGGGGTTTTCTGAGACTGCCACAGCCAAGGACAAACCCTGGCAGGTTCTCCCAAATCCCAAAGAAAGGCTTTGAGTAGGGAGGGGCCCAGTGAAGGACAGTCAGTCCTCTGAGGCAGTCTAGGCAAATTCGGAGAAGCAAATTGCCAGGATGGGGGCAGGTAATGTTTTATGCTTGGTGACTTGAATATTAAATTATAGTTGTGTGATCTGTGCTGGAGGGAATACCCACACGAACAAAAAATCGCATTCCTTCACCTATTGCAACACGGGCTGCACTTAAACGCAGCTCAGAAGACCCCGGTCTGAGCAAAGACTGATGGAACTGGGAACCCCTGGCCTGAAGGGGGAGTCTGGGGCACAAGCATCGAACCATTCTTGGGAGCTGCTCTGGCTGAGCTCGGGGCCTGACATACCTCTTCTGAATCCGTGACCATCCGGGTCTCGCCCTGGCAGCGCCCCACAGCAAGGAGAGCTTCGCAGGGCCGAGCTTGTTCTAGGAGCGCCCCCGCAATGAGAATACCTGGCCAGGGTCCTTTTTCCCTGTACGGAGTGAGGTCCGGTTAGGCCCTCCCCTTCCATTCCAGTCCTAGCAGACTGATCTTCCTCTTTTCCAAATATACACTCTGGGTAGGAAGGAGGTCGGTCGGGTGCAGGCTGCTGCTCCTCAAGCTTCTAGAATGGATCTCAGAGGCACTCGGAGCCCAGAAGGACTACCGAGGATTTGGGAGCCAAGGACTTGAGTGTCAAGGGTTGGTGGCTCCTGGGACAGTACTTCACCCAGAAAGTCGGCGCTTTTGGGGGCTTCCAGCTCAGAACAGCTCTTTTCCTCGACCTCCTCCTAGTCTGCCCCTTCAGAAAAGCCGGAAGGGCTGGAGCCTAGGGCTGGGCGCCCAGCACCGGGCAAGGGATGGGGCGGGACGGCACAGCCCGAGAGCCCCTGCCTCGGCTAGGCGGGGCCGCGGGATCAGACCTCCCCTCCTTGACTTCTCCCCTCCTCCCTCCTCCCTCCCCCTGTTCCGCACGCGGCCGGGTCCGGAGGGGAGGCCCCAGCGGAGGCAGGGAGGTGGCTCGGGCCCACAGCCAAGAGTCCAGCCGTCTCTCCTGGGCCCCACGTGGCTACTCCGAAGACGCGGGGCCCAGACCCATTCCCGGCCATGGCCCGGGGGCCCAATGTGGGCCGGATCCAAGAACTGCTACTGTCAGGCCCGGTACTCAGGCGGGAGTCCGAGGCAGAGGATGAGACTTTTCTGCTGGAGCCATCCCCGGGCGCGCCCCCGCGTCTTCGGTCCACGCCGCCCCACTCTCCTGTTTTCTTCTCCACTCATTCCCCGACCTTCCGCAAGCGGCTGCAGCCCAGTCGCAGGCTCTGGGACTCCCACCGACAGGCCCGGGTGGGGTAAGTGCGGCGGGCCGCGCCGCCCCGACCCGACCCAGCCCTAGCCTTACCCGACAGCGTCCCGCAGCCAAATCTGGCCTCGGGTGGGGTACCTGCCTGGGGAAAGGTTCTTCTCGGCAGCCGCGGAAAAACTACAGCCTGCCCTCCCTCTTTTTGCTGCCCCGGAGAGAGATGGGGAGGAGAGGCACCCTGGGGAGGGAAGGGCAAGACCAGCTCTGTCTGGTCCTACAGAGAGGCCACAATTGCAGAGGTCTGAGCTTAAATGCGACCACAGTGTTTCAGCCACCCTAGTTCATTTCTCTGCAAGTGGAGACCACTCAGAGCTGGAAACCCAGCCGCCTTGATTGCCGTCCCCTTACCTCAGGACTCAGGGCGCACCTGTGGCCCCTCCCTCTTGGTGCACCTGCCCAGGTACTAGGCACCGCTGGCCCGAATTGTGGGATCGGAGCTGCGAGCGGCTCAGACACCAGATCGACCCGCAGTCTTTGGCGATTGAGCTGGGCCAAGACGATTCCCTTCCCTCCCCTACACAAGGGACCGAAACTTCAGGAGAATCGAAAGCCGCGCGGGGCTCGTGCCGAGGCCCCTCGGTCTCTCCCGGTACTTGCCTTCCCGTAGTCTGCATCTGGGTGTTTGTCTTGGTGTCTAGGCTCCGAGTGAGCTTCGTGCTCCAGTTTACGGGAGGGGGGCCGCGTCCAAGTGGAGATAGTCCCTTAGCTCCGCGGTTGGGCTGGGATCGTTCCTTCCCCCAGCGGGGAGAGGACCTGCTGAGCAGCTAGAGGCGATGAGGTGGGGACCGGGTCCAGGTCCCTTGGCATTCACTGCCCTCGGGCACAGCGGAGCTCGGGCGTCACCGGGAGGTGGCAGGGGCGGGGGGAAGGGGCGGAGACTCAGGCCGCCGCTTGGGGGAAGGGATATAATAACCTGCGATGATGGCCCCTTTGGGCCTAGGGATAGGGGGAACTAAGGGTGTCTGCGGGGAGTTAGGACAGGAAGGAGAGCAGAGCACTGAAGCTCCAGAGAAGGAGCTCTTCACTTCTCACCCGAGGGACGCCCTACCTAAGCAAACTCCCCCAATGGGAGCAGCCCCCTTCCCCGCCCCTAAATTCGCTCTGGAGGGGTCACTGGGGAGGGGGTGCGGTCACTCTATGGAAAATTTGCGCCTCTGAGAGAAGCTTCTTGAGGCTCAGTCTTCTGCCAGCCCCGCCTCCCTCCAGGCGCTGCTCTGTTCTCTGGGTTCCAGGACTCCTGGGTTTCGACCAGTCCCTTGGGGGTGACCCTGGGTTGTTCTCCTGGCCCCTCCTGCCAAAGGCGGAGCCACGGGCCCCAGACTCCGGCTTGTCCCCTCCGCCCTCAGGGTTGCTCTCAATCTCAGCTTTGCGATTCTACTGCCTCCTGCTGTGTTGGGGCTGCGAGGAGCGGGACCCGAGCCGGAGTCCCGGCGCCAAGCCCAGCCCCAGCCTGTTCCCGCTGTAGCACCCAGCTTCTCCATGCGCCGCCCTCATGCTCTCCGGCTCCTGCCCGCCCGGCTCCCCGGGGGAGGCGGGGGCGCCCCCAGCCCAGCCCCAGCCTCGGCCCCCGGCCCTGGCCCTGGCGCTGCCCCCAGTCCGGCCCCTGGCTTTCCTGGGTGCGGGCTCTGAGCCCGCTACACACTTCTCCTTCAGCGATGAGGACATTCGCCGGCACCGACTCACCAAGTCTGTCAGGTGGGTGTCCAGCCTCAGGGGCAGGACGCGGGCCGGGGCCCTACCAGGCAGACTTTGCCTGCCTTGTTTGGGGGAGGGAAGGCCGGAGTACTTTCCTGGCCAGCCGAAAACTGCTACGACTTTGTTGCTCCCCGTCCTAGGCTTCTCAACCTCACCCCCAACCCCCACTCCCTTCTCCCAGTGCTCAAGCTAGAGACCTGGTTCTGAAATCCTAGCTGTTCCGGCTGAGGTACAGGGGAAACCAGAGAGGGGAAGACTCCTGTGACTCCGAGTATATTTAGAGTCCAAGAGAGGGGGCCTGAAAAATGGAGGAGCAGAGAAGGCCTGCTCTGTAGGGGCCACTGGAGACCCGCAGGGGCTTAGTGGGGAGGCAAGGGCTGAGAGAACTGAGGAGCTCAGGAGACCAAGGGAGGGACTGAGAAACAGAAGGATTGGGGAGAGGAGCCCCGGAGATTTAGAGTAGGGGCTCCTTGCGAAAATCTTTGTAGAATCACTGCAATCAGAGGGGGTGGGGTCAATCCCACCTCTGACATTTACTAGATGTGACCTCGAATAAGTTCCTGAACTTCCCTGGGCCTCAGTTTCCTTGTCTGCAAAGTGAGGGTTTGGACTAGAATAGCCTCTCAGATTCTCTGCAACTTTCAATCTTTAATCTTTTTGCCCTGGTCACCTTTCCATGGAAGGAGCCAGTACCACCACACTGAAGGGGAGCTGACTCCACAGGTTCTAGGTCTGGGTCTGTCTAGATCTTAGACGAGTGCTAAGTTTTTCCCAGACCAGGAACAACAATGCAATCACCTTAAGAACTGCACATCTGACAGGCTTCGGTCCCATAGAACCCAACACACATCGACCCAACAATTTCAGGCAAAAAAAAAATCCACAGAGGGATACATTGCAGTCACACAGTAAACAGCAGAGGACAGACACAACGGTAGTCTCAAAAACAGTCGTCCCATAAAGACATTAAACACAAACTCAGAGCAGTCAAAGTCAAACAGACAGTGTACACACTCGTTCTTCAGTCTCAAAGACACGCAGCCAGCCACACAACAGTCTCAGGAGCATGCCTGCACATTCAGCCACTGAAATGAGCCCCCATATACTTGTTTTGCAGTCACTAGACCGGGAACTTCCTTGGGGCCAAGTTAGACCTAGGAGCCTGAGGGGGAGGGGCCCTTCCCTTGCCACTGTGGCTGGGGGAAGGGAGGAGGGCCAGTTTGGGCAGTGAAAATAGTATACCTGGTACCCACTCATTCTTACCCAGACTCCAGCAAATTGGGCCTACTGGGGTGGGTGGAGAAGGAAGTCCCCTGGAACCTGGATGTCAGAGGCTGAAGGGACCAGGAATTCAGGAAGTTTTGGAGGACTTTGGGAGAAGAGATGTTAGATACCACAAGTCACTCAGTGATCAGTGCCCAAAATGGGGGGAGGAATAAAAAGGGGCTATTTACTGATCAAATTCAACTCAGCTGATCAAATATGTATATATATATATACATATATATATGTAATTTTTATTTAAACCCTGACTTTTTGTCTTAGAATCAATACTGTGTATTGGTTCTAAGGCAGAAGAGTGGTAAGGGCTAGGCAATGGGGGTCAAGTGACTTGCCCAGGGTCACACAGCTAGGAAGTGACTGAGAACATGTTTGAACTCAGGACCTCCTGTCTTTGGGTCTAGCTCCCAATCCACTGAGCTACCCAGCTGCCCCCTTCATCTGATCAAATATTGATCACCTGAGGAGATAGATAAAATAAACTTCCTGCATTCCTTCAGCTTTAGAGTCCAGGGAATAATGAGATACAACACAAACATGGGTAACTAGAACTACTAGAACTATACTATTCCATGGCAAATGTGAAGTGAATTAGAGAGAAGAAACATTTAGATAGCACCAGCTATTTATATGGCAGGCACTATCCTGAGACATGATTTTACAAAGAGTATCTCATTTGAGCCTCACTATTATTCCTATTTTACATTTGAGAAAACTGAGAAATTGGTTAATGAACTCATCCAGGGTCACTCAGAAGGACTGGTCTGAGAAGGCTGATTTGTCTTCCTGACTCCATTCCCAATGCTTTATCCACTGTGCCACCAGTTACCTCTAGGAGCAAACTAGGGGCTATGTGAGGTACCAGTGAGGAGAGGTAGAGCAAGCAAGCCATTTTGGAGAAGGTGGCATTTAAGTTGGACTAATCCACATAATGCATCCATGTTCAATATGCAAAGACAGGAAGGGATGACAGCCTAGGTTTGAGGATCAGCATGAGCAAAGGCATGGAGGTGAGAGAGTGAATGACATGGAACAGAATGTACAACATGGGAGATGCAAGTAGGTTGGTGCTAGACTGAAAGATTTTGAAAGCCAGACAGTTGAGTTTGAGTTTTATCTGAGAAGCAAAAGTGAAGGTTTTTGAGCAGAAGAATATTTAACAAGATATGTATCTAAAGATGAGTCTGGTAACGGTTTGAAAGATAGCCTGGGACAGGTGATAGTATAATCAGGAAGACTTCTGAGTTTATTGTAATAATCCAGGTGGGTGATAATTTGGCTCATTCTAGGGTAATGGCATTAGAAATATGAGAGAGAGAGAGAGAGAGAGAGAGAGAGAGAGAGAGAGAGAGAGAGAGAGAGAGAGAGAGAGAGAGAGAGAGAGAGAGAGAGTTGAAGTGGAATTGAAGGTTTTGTCAAGTAAAATGGGAGAGGGAAGAGACAAAGATAACCCCAAAGTTAAAAAATAGGATCCTGAGTGGTCAGTGGTCAAGTGATGCCATGTTTAAACAGAAACAATGAAGTCAACAGGAGAAGTGAGTTTTGAGGCAAAGATAATGAGCTTGAGTTGTGGACACACCCAAGTCTGACACTAGGGGAACAGCTACACTAGACTGAGAAGCAGGTTGGGACTTCAGACCACTGGTCAGGACTAGAGCTGAATATTTGAGAGCCATCTCCTAGGAAGTAGTAGTGGAAGCCTTGGGTGGAGAGAGTGGCATTGCCAATAGATAGCATGAGAGAAAGAAAGATTGAGGAATGGAGCAAAATATCAGATAATGCCCAAATCTGCACTTGGAAAGAATGAAATGACTTCTTTACTCTCCCTAGCCCTTTGTTGGGCTAACATTACTGGGGAGCTAGGTGGGTTGAGTGAAGAGAGAGGACTACCAGGGCAGGCTGAATGAAGGGCCCGAGTAAAGGCTCACAAGAATGACCCCTACCTGTGTTGATTTTTCAGTTGGTGACTGATGAGTTGGCTGGATTTAGGAGAAACTTACCGGAAGACTTTGGAGGCTTAGATTGTGAAGGGGGAGATTGGGGGCCCAAGGGGTAGACTATCTCCCTCCCTCACCAATTTGGAATGTCTGTTCTCTTCCAGCTCCTACCCAGCGGCCAGGGCACAGATTCTAAACCTCTTTCCCCTAGCAAGGAGGTTACCAATACTCCTTTCCCTGAGATCAGACTTTTCTCTCCCAAATCCAACCTGATCACAACAGTTCCCCTTTCTCTCTGCTAGGCTGGGCTGCTGGCTTATATGCCATATGGTAAGGATAGGGTTAAGAGGAGGCTGAGCTCCTGGAAGCACAAACAGGGGGCTCATGAGACCTCCCCCCCCCCACCTGTACCCAGCCCCAGGGCTCTGGAGTGCGCAGACATGGGCCCCCAGGGGAGGGTGGGGCAGGCGTCATGCCAGGACTGAGCTGGGCCAGGCGCCAAGGCCAGAACCATGCTGTCGATTCCTTTTCTCTGTCAGTCAGGGGCCAGCTCTCCCCATTTCTTCAGGAATCATCTGTCTGTCTATCCCAGTGTGTCTGTCTCTTTTTCTGTCTAATGCTTCTCTTTCAGACTCTCTCTCAGGTTTTCTGCTTGTCTTTTCCCATGGTTTCTTGGTCTATCAGATTCTGTCCAATCTCTGTCATTTCCTACCTGTGTATTGTGTGTGTGAAAGGGAGACTTTGAGTTTGTGTCCCTCATCTTGCACACCTCTCTCTCGGATTCTTCCCTAAAGCTATAACTCGCACACTCATTCCTTACAGTTTTCCCTTAGGAAAAGCCAGGATGGGACCTAGAGAAATAGTGCCTGGGGTCCTTGGTGACTTGGGAGGAGGGGCTAGTTCCCTGGTCACATCCTGTCTCTCATCCCTCGGCTCTTAGAGTCAGGAGAGACTTAGAAGCAGAGAATCATAGAGATTCAAGGACGTCAGAGAGCATCTCATTCAACTCCCTGATTATTTGGGGGGAGAAACAAAAGCCCATAGGGGAAAGTGAATTAGTGATGTACCATGATAAGAATTAATGACCAATTAAGGATCAAGTCAGTCCAATTCAATGTGATTTATCAACTGAGTGCAAAGCTTGCTGGCTTTAGGACTAGAACTCAAATCCTTACTTTTCCACACACACACCCTTCTTCATAATAATAGCTACCATTTATTTAGTATTTTAAAGTTTTCAAACTGCTTTATAAATATCTTGTTTTGGCCTCTCAACCACCCTGGGAGGTAGATGCTATTATTATTCCCATTTTACGGATATGGAAACTGAGGCAGGAGAGGTTAAGTGATTCATCTAAGGTCATACAGCTAGTAAATGTTTTCTGAAGCTGAATTTGAATATTGGACTTCCCAAATCCAAGTCCATCAATTTCCATGGTGTCAG
The DNA here is from genome assembly GCF_027887165.1 of Monodelphis domestica. Lineage (NCBI taxonomy): Eukaryota > Metazoa > Chordata > Mammalia > Didelphimorphia > Didelphidae > Monodelphis > Monodelphis domestica. Next base: position 97,945,729 of record NC_077229.1, on the reverse strand, counting down.
GGCATCACCGTTTAGGTGCCAGGAGAGCTCTCTCTCCTCAGTCAATGGGGTGGATAGGAGGTGAACATATTGGTTCTATGATTGGAAAGGGAACCTCTTACCTTCTATCCATGTCTCCTCCTAGTTACCTCTTCTGAATTCTGTCCCTGTTTCTCCTGTATCTCTGATCATCTCCCATTATCTCTCCCTTAGTTCTTATCTGTATCACTGTCCCTACCCCACTCCCCTCTCTCTCTCCTCTCTCTCTCTCTCTCTCTCTCTCTCTCTCTCTCTCTCTCTCTCTCTCTCTCTCTCTCTCTCTCTCTCTCTCTCTCTCCCTCTCCCTCTCCCTCCACCTTTCTCCTTCTCTCCCTGTTGCAGCTTTGAGGTGGAGAATGGGCCATCCCCATCCCCAGGACGAAGCCCTTTGGACTCGCAGGCGAGCCCGGGGCTGGTGCTGCCCCCCAGTGCCCCCCAGAGCCAGCGCCGTGAGTCTTTCCTGTACCGCTCGGACAGTGACTATGACATGTCACCCAAGACCATGTCCCGAAACTCTTCCATTGCCAGTGAAGTGTGAGCATACCTCTTCTTAACCCTCTCCTCAATTTTCCCAGGTCCCCCAAATCATCCAGACTCAACACTCATCCTCCCTACTCCCTAAGCATGATAAAGCCTTATCATCTTAAGCCTACAGGGCTTTGTACCCACTCTGGTTCCTAGCCCCAGTACCCAACTTTCCCACTTCAGATGGCCTCTCCATTGGCATAGTTTGGGAGTTGGGGAGACCTACCCCCCAATCTCTAAACTTTGACCTTTGGTTTCTGACACCATCACCGTGGTTTATTGCAGACATGAAGACTTGATTGTGACACCCTTCGCCCAGGTCAGTTTAAAGAGAAAAATCTTGAAGAGGGTTGGTGTTGGTATAAGTTGAGGCACTCAAGAAGGTGACTTAGAGAGGGATTTTCACATACTCACCTACTTCTTTAACTACTCTTCTTATGCTCTCCCCCAGGTGCTGGCAAGTCTAAGAAGTGTCCGAAGCAACTTCTCCCTTCTGGCCAATGTGCCAGCCATTGTTGGCAACAAGTGAGTGCCCACTCTGGGGGGCTCTGGTGCCCAGGAACTCTCTGTAGGGGGACTCATGCCATGTCTGTTTTTCCTCAGGAAGTCCCCAATGGGCAATCAGCCAGCAGTATGCAAGGCCACACTTTCAGGTAATAGCACTTGACATGGGAAGAGAAAAGAATGAATGGTGAGGGTCTTGCCTAAAGGGGGCCCCTCCTGTGATAAATAGCACTTTGCAACAATCTTTAAAAGTTTACTTTAAAAGTTTACATATTATAGTTTTCTGGACACCATGTCTCCTTAACATAGAGCTTGACAATGAACAAACAGATACTTAAATATTGAATGAATGAATGAATGGAATAATGAATGTTGGCCCTTGGATAGAAAGCGTTCAGGGGACTTGCCCTCTCACACTGAACAAGGAGGAGGCCAAATGGCCTCCTCCGGGAACAGCAGTGATCTTGTTGCCCTAGCCTCCTTGTCATTCCATGCTTCTCCACTCCCCAGAGGAGACATACCAGCAGCTGGCCCGGGAGACCCTAGAGGAGCTGGACTGGTGCCTGGAACAACTAGAGACAATGCAGACGTACCGGTCAGTGAGTGAGATGGCCTCCCACAAGGTAAGCCTATGGGCCCTTGACCCCTGTGGGTCAGGAGGATGAGGAGGGGTCCTAGGCACTGCCAGGATCTCAGAGCTGGGCTCTGTAGAACTCTGGGTCTCATGTACTTTTTCCCTGCCTGAGGACAGAGACGGTTTTTAAGCTCATGGGAATGAATAAGTTTGTCCTTCTGCATCACTGAGCTCAGCAACCTGGGATGGATGCCTGGCAATGAGGGGCCTGGGTCCTCTCAAAGTCAGACTCTTCTATGCCTATAGCCTTTGGGAGTAGCCTTACACCCAGAAGGGCCTCCACTTCCAGGGCCAGGGGGAGGGGGAGCATAGAGGAAGTGAGAAGGAGCAAAGTTTCCAGAGTCAACACATTACTCTTAGGGTGAGGGGGCCCAGCTGTGTGTGTGTGTGTGTGTGTGTGTGTGAGAGAGAGAGAGAGAGACAGACAGACAGACAGACAGACAGACAGGCAGGCAGGCAGGCAGGCAGGCAGACAGACAGACAGACAGAGATAAAGATAATATAGCTAGAAATGGGGAGAGAGAAGAGAGGGAGACACCGAGAGACAGAGAGAGAGAGAAACAGAAAGTTCCTCCCTGCCCTGTGCCCTGGGTCTCTCTGGTACCTGTGTGGGTGACTCCGTGTGATGTGTGTGTGTTCTGGGTCTGGGTCTGACTGCCCAGTGTGTTTGTGCCCCTGATGTGTCTTTCTGCATGTCTGTATGCAGACTCCCAGCGCACAATGCAGTTATTATTTCTGTTGCTGTCAGTGACTCCGTGTGTGGACATTCTCCTCTTTGTGTGACCATGTCCATGTGGCATCCGTGTGTCCATCCCTGCATCCCTGCACCGATGCTCCTCCCGCTCTCTTTGCCCCTTTAACAGCTCCTCCTCCTCCTCCCCAGCTCCCCCCCTCCCCAGCACCACCTGACATCACATCCCAGTCTGTTCTGCCAGTGCTGCAGTGAGGGGCTGAGACATGCACACACTCACACACGCGCACAAACACCCAGGATCCTGCCTGCGGTTCTGCTGCTGAGGCCTGGCGGGGAGCAACCCCACAGGGCCCCAAGACCCTGACTGATTCCCCTGCCCCCCACTTCCTTCCCCCACCCTAAGGAAGCCCAGTCTCTTACTTTCCCTCTCCTCCTGCTGCCTCCGCCTCCTCCTCTATCTCCATGGGAAGATGTCCCTCCCCTCCCTCTGACCCTGCTGCCGCTGCCAGTGCTGCTGCTGCTGCTGCCGCCGCCGCCACCGCCGCCACCGCCACCGCTGCTACTGCTGCTGTCAGGGAGACCTCTGGACTGCGAGTGCCAGAGAGAGCTTGGGGGGCCTGCCAGGGCTGGCCTGGGGGCACCCAGAGGATGTAATAGGCTTGGCCAGGCTGGGCCGGGGAGCTGGGAGCAGGGAGGGGGCTGCGGCCTTAGAGGAGAGAGCCCCCGGCCCCCCCCCTCTCCAAGCCAGGCTGCCCGAGTCTCTCCTCAGGATCCTAGAAGCCATCTCTGTCCCCAGGCTGGGGCCCAAACAACAGGGTCCTCTTGATCTCTGTTTGCCCGTGTCCCTGGCCCCCCACCAAAGGGGGAGAGGACCCCCTCCCCAACCCAGCGGCCCACTGCCCCCACCCCTGGGACACCACCCTGTCCCACTCCACCATCTACATCTGGCCTCCCTCCTGCCCCGGGCTGGGGGCTGAGGATAGAAGATGCCACTGGTGGATTTCTTCTGTGAGACCTGCTCCAAACCATGGCTGGTGGGCTGGTGGGACCAGGTAGGGAGCCCAGCAGGGCCAGGGCCGGGGAACAGGGAGGGGACACCCCAGTCCTAGCTCTCACGGATACTGCTGCTGCCACCTCTGAATCTCTGACCCTCTGTATCTGCAACCCCACTGTATGTGTGTGTGTGACTACATGTGACTGTGATCCTTGTCTGTGTGTCTGTACATCTGTCTGACCCTAAGTGTCTGTCAGTATGTGTGTGACTGTGATCTGAGAGTCCATTGCCCTTGTGTGTGACTGTCCGTACCTATGACCCTGAGTGGCTTTCTGTCTGTCTGTGGCTGTGTTCTGCATGTCTGTGACCCCGATTATTGGTCTGTCTTGTCTGTGACTGGGATCTGAGGGTCTGGGACCCCTTGTGTGGGATTGACTGTCTGTAACCCCGAGTGTCTGCTGTGACCCTGTCTGTGTGGGTGTGAGAGAGACTGTCTGTCTGTGCATGTGATTGTGATCTGAGTGACTTGTGCCTGTGTGTTTCTGCGTGTGTCTGTGACCCCTGTGCTTTGTGATTCTTTTTCATGTATGTGGGTCTGCCCAAGGCTGCATGTGTACAACCTAGCGTGCCTGTGCCTATGTCTGTGTCTGTGCATGTGTGATTCTCTATGGGGTGTCTCGATGTGCAGGTCACTACGGCTGTCTATACCTGTGTTTTTCTGTGACCTGAATTAGGTTTCTGTCCCTGTCTCTGTGACTGTGCCATGTGTGTGTCTGAGACTGTCCAAGGCTGCCCTGGAGGGTCTCTCTGGTTGTGTAGGAGACGTACCTGTGGGTAGTTTGGGACCATGTCCTGGATGTTTGTGACTAAGTATGTAGGTGACTGTAGGCATGCCTGTGACTGTCACTGTATGACAGTATGTTTGTGAGCCCGTATGACTGTGACTGTGTGTTTGTGCCTCACACTGGGCGAGTGTAATGAGAGTGACTTTAGTGTCTCTCAGTAGGACTACTGTGCAGACCTCCCAGGACAGCACATGGGGAGCCCCAATTGCTATGATGTCCACCTTGACTTCTCTCTGCTTCCCACAGATATCACCAAGACAGACACCCCTAAACTATGGGGTCAGATGACAGTACTAAACTCTCCTCATTCCTTGCTTTCCACTCCAGGATCCATGTTATTATCTAGGGTTTTGGGGGGGCTGGCTGAGGTTGAAAAGGGAAATAAAAATATTTCCAACCTGAGGGGTCGCAGTTATGTGGGGGCCATTAGAGAGAGCCCCAGATATTCAAGGGCTGTGCCCTTCTTCCTTCAACTACAATGTCACAGGCCTAGAATGCTTATGACTGTGTATGTCTTGTATGTATTCTAGAGATAGGAAGAGAAGTCACAAACAGGGGGATGGAGGGGGTCTCTGATCTTAGACTACCTCCGTCTCCTTTGTCCACCCTACTTGTGTGTGTGTGTGTGTGTGTGTGTGTGTGTGTGTGAGTGTGTGTGTGTGTTGAGAGTTGAGGCCCAGGTGTTGGAGAAAGGGCTAACTCTCAATAATCCCCCTAGAATAGGGAATCTCCAGATTCCTGCTGAGGCTTGATACCTCTATTCACTCCTGAGTCTGGACCCCCACCCCGCAAGGACATTCTAAATTTTGGAATGGCTGAGTGCCAGGATGCCTGGGACGAGCCCCAGAACGGAGTGGAAGCAACATTCCTGACTACTTACACTTTCCAGAGTCCCTAGGAGCCCGACACCCTCAGCACTGCAAGAGCCTCTGGCCTAGGGTCTTGAGACACTGGGGGTTAAGGTGCCCTTGGCTGCACACATTCCCCCCCACCCCTCCGGTAGCCAGAGCCGCTGGTTGGAGGGGCAGTTGCTAAGGAGACTCCCATCACCATGGAGACTGAGCTCTCTCTCCACTTCATTGGCTCCACCAGGGAGGCAGGAGCCCCTCCCCTTCCTCCAGCTCCCTCCCTAATACTGGCTGGGTGCCCCCTCCCTTAGGGCCATTGGACCCTAGGGTCTTGGCTTCAAGCATAGACCTCTCTTCTCTCCTCTGAGGAGGGAGGGAAAAAGAGAGTAGATTCCCCCCAATTATCCCCTTGGTCAGAGCTCAGGCTTATGGCATGGGGAGGAAGGGATTCTGATGTTTTCCTAGTCCTGGAGACCCCCAAGGATTTTACAAAAGAAAGGAGGGTGCTAGGGAAACACCATAAAGAATATGAAAGGAAGGCCATCTTTAAGATGAGGGAGCCCAACAGTGCCTGGCACATAGTAGGCACTTATCAATGTTTACTGACTGAAGAACTGATGACACCTTGCTTCCCTTGGCCTTACTTCTATAAAATGAAGGGGCTGGACTGGATATTTACTCAACTCCCTTTCAGCCCCGAGGCTTGGGAATTCTTAGCTAGTGGACTCCCCACCTTCAGATTCTCCACTGCCTCCCAGGCCTGGATTAGCCCGTCCCTTCCTCCTTCTCCTCCTCACCATGTGTCCCATTTCTCCCCTTCCCCTCCATGACACTGGGTTCTCTAGTTCAAGAGGATGCTGAACCGTGAGCTGACGCACCTGTCAGAAATGAGCCGGTCGGGCAACCAGGTCTCGGAATACATCTCCACCACCTTCCTGGGTGAGTGAATGGGAGCCCCGTGGGGCGCCTGCCCACTGGAGTAGGGTATCCTTAGGCCCCTCAGGAAGAATGGGTTTCCATCCGCTGCCTGAGAAAAATGTCAATGTTCAGAGCAGAGAGGCGTCCCAAGAGAAGGCGCCTTTGGTCATAGACAGTCAGTCCCCCCTCAGAACTTGGAAGACGTCCTTCTCAGGGATCTGGGGGTCAATCCTGAGGGTTCTTGCCCATGGGAGAGGGTGGTATGCAAATACATCCCAGGTAGTCCCAAGCTATTGGTTAATGGGCTACCTGAGATCATAATGCAGGTCTTGGTGTAGAGAGGGGGGTGCAGGGAGCCACTGGGAGAGGGTGCCCTGGGCCCCCCTCCCCGCCCCCCTGGATGGGGGCCATGGAACCCGAGGCCCCAAAAACCATCCCCCTCCCTCCTCTGCTACCCCCACCTTCCAACCCCCGGATTAACTCAAGCCACTATATCGGCTTCCTGCCAAGCCATGATGCCTCCCTGTCCAGCAGAGGCCTTCAGCACCTCACTCTGGTGCCCCCAACCCGGTTCCTGCCCAACCTGTCTGCCAGCCACCAGGGCTCCATGCCCCCTAACCCCACCGGCATCCCAGGGCCCAGTTCAGCCAACTTTGACCAGCAGGGCCGACCTAAGCCCACATCCTCAGGAAGGGCTCCCTGTATCTTCTGTGGCTTCCAGCCACTGAATAGATATCGAGATGAAGGGTTCTGTGAAAACTTCTTCCTGTGTGAGCTTATCAAAGCCCCCATCTAGTCCTGTGCAGCAGGGATTGCCAGACCCTGGGGGGGAGGGACCTCGGAAGGGTTCCCCTATCCCTGGAGGAGCTGTCAGGGTGTGGAAAACAAGGGCCATAGCTAGGTCCACTTACGCCCTATGGATCTCTCTCCTCACCATCCTCTATAGACAAGCAGGCTGATGTAGAGATACCACCCCCTACACCCAAGGAGCAGGAGAAACAGCTTCAGCAGCGGCCACAGAGGCAACCCATGTCCCAGATCAGTGGGGTCAAAAAGCTCACACATAGCTCCAGTCTCAGCAACTCTGGCATCCCCCAATTTGGGGTCAAGACTGACCAGGAGGAGCTGCTGGGCAAGGTGCGTATTGGTGTGCACATTTATGTGTGTGTACTCACCTACCAGGTCCTCTTTGACCCTGAATCTGCCCCCATTTGAGCTCCTATCCCCTTGGGGAGAGTATGATTGACCGAATCACATTGAGGTATTAATCACAGATAATCTACCAATTTTTAAGACCTTGTTTCTGTTTAAGAGCAGAAAAGGGCTTTGAGATCATACAGAGATTCTTTTCTTTCTCCTTTTCCTTCCTTCCTTCCTTCCTTCCTTCCTTCCTTCCTTCCTTCCTTCCTTCCTTCCTTCCTTCCTTCCTTCCTTCCTTCCTTCCTTCCAACCTGTGCCTTCTGTCTTAGAATCTATACTAGGGATTAGGTTTCAAGGCAGAGAGCAGGAAATTGGGATTAAGTGACTTGCCTAGGGTCCTACAGCTAGGAAGTATCTGAGGCCAGATTTGAACCCACGGCCTCTGATCTCCAAGCTTGGAGTTCTCGCCACTAAGCCGTCTAGCTGCTCCTCATACAGAGAGCCTTTTCCCAGAGACCATGGACCCCAAGTGATTTCAGGGGGTCCTTGAACTTGGGTGAAAAAAATTCTATCTTTATTTTCATTCATCTCTACCTGAAATTGAGCATTTCTTTCAATTGTGCATGTAAGCAATACATTCTACTGAGAAAGAGTCCACATCCTTCACCAGACTGCCAAAGGAATCCATGATACAAAAGAGGTTAAGAACCCTTGCTTTTATCTACCTCCTCCCTTTTATAGAGAAAAGAAAATGAATCCCAGAGAGGCTGGGAATCTTGGATCATTAGATCTTAACTCTAGAGCTGAAAGGACCCCCTCAGAATCCAGCTAGTCCAACCTCCTTATTTTATAGAAACTGAGGCAGAGAAGAAAAGTGGTTTGCCCAATGTCAAACACAGTGTTTTGCTTCTTTAAATGGTTAATAATGCTAGTTGTATGACCCTTGACAAGTCATTTTACCCCCCTTGCCTAACCCTTGCCACTCTTCTGCCTTAAAGCCAGTGCATAATATTGATTCTAAGACAGAAGAGAGTTAACAAAAAAAAATAATAATAATGGCTTAACCTAAAAGTAGATTTAAAGTATAGTTTCAGCTTCTGTGACAGACTGGCAGGAGAGATATTTTGGGGTGAAAGGGGCACCTTCCCAGTGTTTCTCATATCATCCTCCAGGTGAGGTGGTGTGTGTGTGTGTGGGGAGCTAGGTCAGGGCACAGTAGTCCTCTAGCACCCCAGTCTACCCCTCAAGAATGGACCATTGGGGTGAAGTTACCCCCCCAGCCTCTTATGAGTATATTGAGGTTGGAAGCTGCAGGCCTCTGACCCAAGTCTGAGCTTCCATCTACCATCTTACCAGGAGCTGGAAAACCTGAACAAGTGGGGCCTTAACATCTTCCGAGTAGCTGAGTTCTCCAATGGCCGATCGCTAGGATGTATCATGTATACCATATTCCAGGTGTGGGGGCTGGGTTCTTGTGGGGTGGCCAAGGTCACCGGGTGGGCAGTAGGGAAGAGGGGGGACAAACAGGAGCCAAACCAGGCACGGGACTCCTGGATACCGGAGGGCCCAGCGTCTTCCCCCTGGGAGTGGGGGCCGTGTCGGTGAAGGAAGGCTTTGAGGAGATAACGACCACCCCCTGGTTCTTTCCTAGGAGAGGGACCTGCTGAAGACATTTCAGATCCCAGTGGATACCCTGGTTACCTACATGCTGACTCTGGAGGACCACTATCATGCCGATGTGGCCTATCACAATAGCTTGCATGCCGCTGATGTGCTGCAGTCCACACACGTGCTTCTGGCCACACCAGCACTCGATGTAAGGCCTGCCTCTTCTTCCTCACTCCCAAGCCCCCCAAGGCCCCCTGAGCCCTTCAAGCCCAGCCCAATTCAAGAAAAACTTATTAAGCACCCACTTGGTTCAAAGCTATTCCTTCAGTGCTGGGGATGCATAGTCAGATGGGACGTAAGGTCTGCTCTTAGGGACTTTACAGTCTAAGTATACAGCAATAAAGTGAGATGCCAGGTAGGCTACCTGTGCAAAGTATTCTAGGAAAAGATGCGGAAGGAACGATCAGGGAGTATAAGATCTTACAATATCATCAATTTAGAACTGGAAGGGATCTTAGAAGCTCTCCAATCCCCTCATTTTGCTGAGGAGACACAAAGAGATTAAGTGATTCACCCATTTAGCTAATAAACGACTGAGGCAGGATTTGATCCCAGATCTTCCTGACTCCAGGTCTGGCACTCCTTCCCAGTAGACCACAGTGTCCTTGGAGAGGTGGCACCTGAACCAGGCCTTGAGGAAAGGGTGGGTTAGCAGGAAAGTTTTAAGCAAAGGAATGAAGATGGGGAGAGAACGGAAGTAAAAGGGTATGGAGAAAAGTCAAGTTTGTCTAAAATGGAAGGCAAGAAAGGAGAGTGGTACTATAAAATGATGGAAGGCTTTGCATGTCAGACTCAGGAATTTAGAAGATCAAACATCTAGTGTGAAAAGGTCCCTAGAAGTCATCTTGTCCAAGCCCCCCGTTTTACCTCTGAAAGAATCCAAGATCCAAAGAGACTCTAATGCTTAGTGCGTAATACATGTCTTTTGATTGATTTATCACTCACCCAGGTAAGGTGTCAGAGGTGAGGTTGGAATCCAGCTCTTCCAAATCTAGGACTAGTCATCTTTCCACTGGGTCATGATGGCTCCTTTATGTTAGCCTATGAGGAATCGCTGAAAGTGACTGAAGAGATAAATAACCCGATCACCCAAGCTCCTACCTTTTCATATATTCCTTGCTGCCTGAACCCCCATTCTTCCTGCTAGAATCTACCCGTATGGGCTCCTGGGTCCATTCTGTACCCCCTGTTTCTCATTCACCCTACTGAGGGAAGTGGCCCCTTATCCCTTTGCCCTTTTGTGCCCTGTGCCCCTAGGCAGTGTTCACAGACCTGGAAATCCTAGCTGCTTTGTTCGCTGCAGCCATCCATGATGTTGACCACCCAGGAGTCTCTAACCAGTTCCTCATCAATACTAGTAAGACCTTTCTAGTCTTCAGCAAGTCTCTTAAACTCTTTGGCTTTCAGTTCCCTTTTCCCAGTGAAGGGTCTGAACCCAGGAAAGTCCCTTCTAGCTCTGAATCCCTCAATCCATAGACAATCCAAGTCTAAGCCCTTATGCCCTCCTCCCTACTGGTAGAGTAACAAGAGCCTGGGGACAATGGGATTAAGTGTCTGGAGTATGGAGGGGTCCTTGGGGAAAAGCTCTGGTGGAAGGATGGGGAGGATGGACGAGGGAGAGGAGGGGTGGACCCTGAAGAAGAGGAGGAGAGTGAAGAAGATTCCTTGGTATGGGGAGTTGGAGGAGAGTAGCTGAGTCACTTTCCCCTATGTCTGACTTGAAGTGCCCTATTCCCAGACTCAGAGCTAGCCCTGATGTACAACGACGAGTCTGTGTTAGAGAATCACCACCTGGCTGTGGGTTTCAAGCTGCTACAGGAAGAGAATTGTGACATCTTCCAGAACCTGAACAAGAGGCAGAGGCAGAGTCTTCGTAGGATGGTCATTGACATGGTGAAGAGGGGCTGGAGGGGGGCTGGTCATTGATAAGGGGGAGAAGGGGCCGAGGGGAGAGTCATTGATTTGGGAGAATGGGGCTGGTGGGGAATGGTCTTTGATATGGTGAAGAGGGGCTAGGGTGGTGGTTATTGATATGGTGGAAAGAGGAGTTGGGAGTGATAGTCATCAGTATGGTGGAGAAGGGCTGGAGGGGGGAATGGTCATTAGCATGGTAGAGAGGGGCTGGTGGGGAATGGTCTTTGATATGGTGAAGAGGGGCTAGGGTGGTGGTTATTGATATGGTGGAAAGAGGAGTTGGGAGTGATAGTCATCAGTATGGTGGAGAAGGGCTGGAGGGGGGAATGGTCATTAGCATGGTAGAGAGGGGCTTGGGGATGGTCATTGATATGATGGAGAAAGAAAGATGAGGGTGATGGTCATTGAAATGCTAGAGGGGTGATGGTTAGGGGTAGCAGTGTACTTAGGGTCAAGCTACTGGGCATTTGCCTCATATCTGAGAAGCATAGTCCAAGGCTTTTATTTTGAGTCTTGTAGCTTGAAATGCAACCTCTGCTCTCTTGTGTAGCCCATAGAGTCCTATTGCTTAGGATGCTCTCTTCTTTTAACATGGGGAGGAGTGGGGTAGGACCTGCCTGCTCTCCACTTCCTCCTACGGTTTGGGGTGTTGGGGGCTTAGAGCTATTCTCAATAGGCTTCTGCCTCTCCCAAGCTCAGAATGACTACATTGAAACGAAGTAGAGTATTCTATTCCCTCCAAAAAGCCCTCCACCAGAATGTGCCCGCTGTAATGCTTGGTTAAAGCTCTAGGCTTGATCAGTGATGTGGTGCAAGGAGTGGGGAGAAGGATCATTGGGAAGTCATTAAGGTAGGATGGGTAATGACACAGTGGTTGGGTGGGGGATGTAAGAAGGGTCAGGATCAGGGATTTAATGGAGCTGTAATCAGCACCTTGACCTGTGATGTGTGAAATACCATAAAAAGGATGCATACTGGTGACATCCTGGGGAAGATCGTAAGAAGGGGCCCTTGCTGGTCCAGTCTCAGATAGACACCACTCAAGTATTCCTGAGGGCTGTCTCCTGGGATCTATCTTCTTTTTTTCCCCAAAACCCTTACCTTCCATCTTAGAATCAATACTTTATATTGGTTCCAAGGCAGAGGAGCAATAAAAGCTAGGCAATGGGGGTTAAGTGACTTGCCCAGGGTCACACAGCTATCAAGATTTGAACCCAGAACTTGTCTCTAGGCCTAATTCTCAATCCACTGAGCCACCCAGCTGCCCCCTGGGGTCTATCTTCTACTGAACTAGTTCAATTGTACCTGCCCTAGCAGACTACCTACAGGCCACTTGGCCTAGGGACTTGTCCTGTGCAGGATGGCCAGCATCAGTGCCAATGGCAACAGAGGCTACTCTGGGATATCCCAAGGTCTCTCTCTGTACCCTTCCTCCTCTTAGCATCCACATACTCAAATTAAATTGATGCCAGGTACAATTATGACTCTGGGTGCAACTGCTTGTCAGCTTTGGGAGGGGAGAGGGAAAAGGGGAGGGAGACAACAAGAATCATGTAACCTTGGGGGAAAAATGATGACTCAGGGGATGGGGGAGGCTGTGGTTAGGAATAAGGATCAAGGAGAAATTGGGAGCTGAGACCAGGAGGAGACAGAAGCTTGGAGGCAGGGAATGACTAGAGGTCAGGAGACTAGAGTTTAGCCATAGTGAGGAAACAGGGTTTGCTGGCCCTGATAGTGGTCACACTCTCACCCACAGGTGCTGGCCACAGATATGTCCAAACACATGAGCCTTCTGGCTGACCTCAAGACCATGGTGGAAACTAAGAAAGTGACAAGCTCAGGGGTCCTGCTGTTGGACAATTATACGGACCGAATCCAGGTAAGGAGTCAATCCTAGGGGTTTAACTACAGGCCTCACCCCTCACCCACTCAGGGATGGCCTCTGGAGATGGGAGGACCCTTGGCTGAGAAACCTCTCGCATTTCCCAGCTAAAGCCCCTACCTGAGATGGTTCCCTAGAACCTTCTTCACTCTCATTTCACCTTGTCCATAAGTCAACCCTGGGTACCAGTGGTACCGAGCTGAGGCAAACAGACTGTTCTTTCCTTTATACAGATGGAGAAACTGAGGTCCAGGCAAGGGAAGAAACTCTAGCAACTAGATCTGTCCACATATGGAATAAGCTGCCTTATGTGGGAGTGAGCTTCCCATCACTGGGGGTCTGGAAGCTGATGATAGATGATGACCATTTGTCAGGGAGGCAGGAAAAGTTTTCTGCCTGGGATGGGGTTGGAATAAACTACCTTCTTTTAAATGCCTTCCAATCCTGGGATTCTAAGGGATACGCAAGAATCCCACGGGACAAAAAGAGAAACTAGCACAGGATTTCTCGTCCCTACCCCGCTCTGATCAAGGAAAACTGAAGGGCCCTTCCTGTCCGCCCCACCCCAGGTCCTTCGGAACATGGTGCACTGTGCCGACCTCAGCAACCCGACAAAGCCACTGGCACTGTACAGGCAATGGACTGACCGCATCATGGAGGAGTTCTTCCGCCAGGGAGACAAGGAGCGGGAGAGAGGCATGGAGATCAGCCCCATGTGTGACAAGCACACGGCATCTGTGGAGAAATCACAGGTATCGCCCCCTCCCGGTGCTAGAGAACTCTCTAATCCCTCCAGGGAGGGATACCTGGGGCCCCGTTATTCCCCAGGGGACACTGTCTCAATCCTCCCCTTCTGGAGCCCCCCAGGAATTGCTGTCCTCTCCCATTACTGCCACAAGGCATTACCCCAACGGGCCTCTGAATGAGAGGTGTGATTCCCACCACCCTATCCCAGTATTCTTTTTTAAAATTGAAAATATTTATTTAATTAATTAATTTAGAATATTTTTCCATGGTTATATGATTCATGTTCTTTCCCTCCCCTCCCCCCCATAGCTGACATGCAATCCCACTGCTACCCCAGTATTCTTTTTTTTTTTAACCCTTACCTTCTGTTTTAGAATAGATACTGTGTATTAGTTCCAAGGCAGAAGAGTGGTAAGGGCTAGGCAATGGGGGTCAAGTGACCTGCCCAGGGTCACATAGCTAGGAAGTGTCCGAGGTCAGATTTGAACCCAGAACCTCCTGTCTCTAGGCCTGACTCTCCATCTACTGAGCCACCCAGCTGCCCCCTTACCCCAGTATTCTTGAATCACCCTTTACCTCCCCTCATTCCCACCTCCCCTATGGCAAGGAGAAGTCCCTGATTCTCATTCTCTGGCTTCCCTCTTGTGTCCCATTCTTGTATTAGAATGGCTAACTGAGGCCTCAGCCTCTTGTCTGATGTAGGTGAGCCGTAGGGAACACTCAGCCTCCCTGGCACGTGGCCATATATAGTCTTAAAGGGATTTCCCAAAGAAACCCAAGGAAGAATCTATCTGTGGTACAGAGATGAGTTCCCCCAGGCTAAAGGAAACCCGGGTTTTAGTTTGGGCTCTGCCACTCATGAGCTGTGTGACCTTAGGCAAGTCACTTACCAGCTTTGGCCTTCATCTGCAAAATGAGGAGTTAGACTAGAAGGGAATGTTTTTTATCCTAGACTCTGGCTGGACGCCAAGCCCTTTCTTAGTATGGAGGGGAGAGAGGTTTGCAAGAAGGTAGGAAAAGATGGAAAGGGGGCAGCACCCTCCCCAGGGCCGAGTACCACGCTGCCTGGTGCTAAGGGTCACAGGGGGTTTCTCCTGCTCCCTCCCCGACCCCAGGTGGGCTTCATCGACTACATTGTGCATCCGCTCTGGGAGACGTGGGCAGACCTGGTTCACCCTGATGCTCAGGAGATTCTGGACATGCTGGAGGACAATCGGGACTGGTACCACAGGGCTATCCCACAGAGCCCCTCACCACCCCCTGAAGAGCCACCTGGCCTGAGCCAGGACAAGTTCCAGTTTGAGTTGATCCACGAGGAGGACGCAACAACCACAAAGACAGCTACCCTCCTGGAGGAAAAGGATGAGCCAGCCCCCGAGGTGGGGCGGGTAGGCCCCGGCCACGGCCCGGAAGAGGGCAGCCTACCCGCCCCTATCTCTACAAGGCCCCTGAGCCCGTCCCGAGCCGGAGCTATTTATCAGAGCTGTGGAAGTCCAGACGGGATGGAGCAGGAAAAGCAGCAAACCCAGGAGCCCCTGGCCCCCGAAGAGGTGCAGATCCTGCTGGCATCGCCTTCGGAGGAGACCGAAGCAAGCGAGGCAGTGGCCGAGGCCAAGGCCGAAGCCCCCTCCCTGGCAGAGGAAGAAATAGCAGAGGAGGCCCAGGCCCTAGCCAGTCCAGGGGACCTAGAGTGTCCATCCTGAGCGTCATCCCCCCGTCCCTGATTTCTCCTCAGCCCTGGACTCCTCCATCTCCACCAACCACCTCAACCTTTTTCCAGCAGCAGCAGCAGCAGCAGCAGCATCTGTGGCGGCAATGGCGGCGGCAGTGGCGGCATCGGCAACAGCAGGAGCAGGAACAGCAGCAGCAGCAGCAGCAGCAGCCGCAGCAGCAGCAAAAACTTGCAGTTTCGAAAAAAAAGAAAAAAGAAAAATATTCTTCCCCCCCTTTTTCTTTTTTTTTCTCTGCTGGGTTTTTTGGTGGTGGGGACAGGGGTAGGGAAGGGAGGTGGAAGGGAAGGGGCTGAGGGTGGGGAGGAGGGGAAATTGGGGATATTTTTTCCGTTTTTAACTATGAAGTTTTTATAAAAAAAAAAAAGAAAAAAGAAAAAAAGGGATGAAACACACCAACTGTAGATGCCCTTCCCCACCCAGCCTCTAGGGCTCAGTCTTCCTCTGCATCGTCCGTGCCCAAGTACTAACTTCTATCTTGTCCTGATGTGAGTAGGTCTGGGGTGCCCCCTGCCGGGCATAGCCATCCTAGGGGGAACAAGGGGTCACTTAGCAAGAGGGGACCCCATCTCCTAGCCAACACTCACCCCAGGCCACCACCTCCAGGAAGTCTTCCTCTTTATTTTGCACAGTGATTGGCAATACAGTGGGGAGCAGGGCTGGGGTGAAGGGTGTGTGTGGAGGCTGGGCAGTGTGGTCAGCACCCTGAGCCGTTTTATTTGCTCTTTTAATTTTGCCAAAAACTTTGTGTGTGTGTGTGTGTGTGTGTGTGTGTGAGAGAGAGAGAGAGAGAGAGAGAGAGAGAGAGAGAGAGAGAGAGAGAGAGAGAGAGAGAGAGAGAAAGATGGGGGGGGCAGGTTGGGTGAGACAGAAAGGGCAGGAAAGGCTGCCTCTCCTCCTCTCCTCAACCCCAACCTCTCCTTAGGCCTCACTTTTGCCTTTGGAGGGTGTGATGAGTTTTCTTGGCCTCTGTAATGGGGTGGTGGGGAAAGTTCTGCTTTCCTCCCACCTAGCTGCTGTTTGCTCTCCTTGTTTCTGCCTTAACCCCTCCCTGTGGCCTTGGGGGGACCGTGAGGGGAGCTGGGGAGCAGAGGGTCTGTGCTCAGGAGATTGCAGTCCCCCCCACCAACCCTTTCCTCCCCCTCCCCAGCTGGCCCCCCAAGGGGGGGAGCTCCAAGCAATAAATCCCACCTGACTCAAACTCCCAACCCAACTCTTCTCCTTCTTCCTTTTCCTGGCAGCTCCAACTCCTGCCCCTTTGGGAACCAAAGCTGCCTCTTCTCCTGGTAACCCCTGTCCATATTTTCCATCTGGCCTCTGTCAGGTGCCCCAACCACTGGGAGCTGAGGCTCTTGGGCCACAGGTTAGAAAGACAGGGCTCTCCCTCTCCATCTGGAAGTGCCCAGGCTGGGAAAGAGGTGGAGTCTGCTTTTGGGGGACCCCCCAGGCTATGGAGGTAGAAAAAGGGCAGTGATGTTTCTTCTCCTTTGCTGTGCCTCTCCTTGCCAATTCTGATCATACACAGTACTGTAGCAGCAACTAGCCCTTTCCTTTGTCCCTTCATCCTTCTGTGGTCCTTTTCTGTCCATTTCGGTCCTTCCGTTCACTTCTCTGGTTCTCCATCTCTCCCCCCACTGCTTTCCTCATCCATAGTCATTTCTGTTTAATGAAAGAGCACAGGCCTTGGAGTGCTCAGAAAGACCTGGGTTCAAATCTTGACTAGCATTAGCTGCGTGGCCTTGGGCAAGCCTCAACTTCCTTCTCTCCAACATGGAGATAATAATCACTTACACTTCCTACCTCACAAGGTTGTTGTGAGGAAAGTACTTCGTAAACCTTGATGCTCGCTATATAAATGTGAGTTATTATTATCACTCTCTTTCTCCCTCCCTTTTTTCTACTGTCTGCCGGTCCTTCTGCCTCAGTGGATCCCATTGCCATTCCTCTTACCTCCTTCCTTCCCCTCCCCTGGGCTCTCGTACACAGGGTTTATTTTTGTAAAGAAAGTGGTTTCTGTCCAGCTGGTAAAGGTGGGGGCTGTGCCACCACCTTCTGTACATACTGTAAGGATGGATTGTAAATTATTCTCCAGCAGATCAAAGGGAAACGGTTCCCCCCTCCCCAAGTCATTCCCTTCCCACCCTCCTGTCCTTGCTCATTCTGCCCTGTCCTGTCTTGGCCATTGGGAGAGAGAAGAAGGGGTTGGGGAGGGAGGGGGGGCAGGGCAGGTAGCCTCCTGGTGAGGCAGCCCCCAGTGTATTTATACTGTGTAAAATAGACAAGTGGGAGAATATAGAGTTGTTATGATCATAATTATTATTCTCATGAAATGTGTTGGTAGGAGGAAGCGAGGCAGATCTTGCCCCTTCCTTCCTTACAGGGATAGGGGGGAATGGCCAGCAATGGGGGAAAGGAAAGGGGCTCTTGGCCATTGTCCCCATACCCAGCCAACTCTCACCAAAGGCCCTGGAGCAGCTGGGTAAGGGGTAAGAGAAGGGTAGACTCCAGCACCCTTCCCTATCATCCCCAACACACCATGGGCTCTGACCACCCCCCTGGCCTTGGAGGGATGATAGAGGGGTGATTTGTGGTGGTGGTTGGTGAGGGCTCTGCAATTCTCTGGTGTTTTGTCCACTGGACTATCAGTGGTGTCTCCAATTAAAGTGAGGCCTTAATAGACCTATCTGGCTGGTGTGACTTTATTTTGCCTGCTTCAGGCCTTTGTTTGCCTTAACCTTGACTTTCTTGGATGACCTCTTTGTTTCCTTATCTTTTTCTGAACTCTGCCCAGCATCAGTCTGGTCTGGTGGGAATGTAGGTGGTGACCTAGACCTGGGTTGGGGCAGATCTGAGTTTTAATTTTGGCTCTGCAATTCACTAGCTCTGTGATCCTAGGCAAGTCACTTCAGTACCCTGGGCCTTGGTTTCCCCATCTGTAAAAGAGGGGAGGGATGTATACATACGTCTTTTTGTAAATGATGCCTTCAGTGCAAGGAGGAAAGGGAGAGTGAGAGGTACCAGAGAATTTTGATGTAACAAACAATTTAAAAAATAAAACAGGAGGAGATGGGGAGAATGAGTGGACTAGTTGATCTCCAAAGTCTCCTTCCTGCTCTAAATCCTATGATCCTTTAATACTTTCAAACTAACATTCTGGGGTCTACAGCAGGGCCTGGGTTACTAGCTCAAGCTTAATGACTGCTCATTCCTCTTCCCTATTCCTTGGGCAAATCACCGAGCTAGGTGTTATAGGAGAGATCAATGATGTCTTCATAAGAGGGAAATGAGGATCTGACTGCATGTGCAGTAGGGATTCAAAGAACAGAAATTACAGTCGTGTCCAGGGCAGCGCTTGGATAGTCAGGAAGGAATTCAGCAGAGAGACTTGAGCTTGGATGTTAAAGGCAAGGGTCAGATTTTGAGACAAGATAAGTCCCCAAGATATCCATTGGATAGGGAAGAGATAGGTTAGACCAGGAGCTTAGAGTTTGTGAAGAAAGGAGGGAAAGGCAAGACCAGAGAGTGAGAAAAGATTGGGGCTAGACATTGGGGGTGGACTTTGGTACAAATTTGATCCAGGAGAGGTAACAGGGATTCCAGGGTGGTTTCTAAGCAACAAAATGACATGATGAGGAGCCAGATGTACTAGAAAGAGTCAAAAGTCTTGTAACAAGCATTAAGCACTTATGATGTGCCAGGCACTGTGCACATAAGAGCCACACAGGGAATACAAAGAAAAACAAACAAAAAAACCCCAGCACTCATTCTTGGAGCCAAAAGACCAGGGTTCATGACTCTATTCTGCTACTTATTAGTTGTGTAATTGTTGATCTCTTTAAGATTATTTTCTCATCTTTAAAATGATGATGATGATATAGGAGGCAGCTAGGTGGCACAGGAGATAAAGGACTGGGCTTGGGGTTTGAAAGACTCATCAAATATGGCCTCAGATACTTCCTAGCTATGTTACCCTGGTCAAGCCATTTAACCTCTGTTTGCCTCAGTTTCCTCATCTGTATCTTTGCCAAGAAAACCTCAAAACGGGGTCACAAAGAGTTGGACATAACTGAAATGACTCAACAACAAAGATGATGGTAGATAGCCAGCATTTATATATTACTTTAAATTTTGTAAAATGTTTTGCATTATATCATTTGGTTACAACAAACTAATTAGATGGGTGTCCTTATTATCCCCATAGGAAATAGGGTGATGGAAATTAATTGACCTGTTCAATCATAGAGCTAGTAAAATGTCAGGCAGATTTGAACTAGGTCTCCAAGTGTGTACATAATACCTCCACTGACTCCCTTACAGGTTGTGAGAAAAGCATTTTTCAGAGTAGTGCATTAGACAAATATAAGCTGTAATTATATGCATATCCCTGAAAGCTGGGATTGAGAAAGAAGAATCTGGAGGGAGCCAGGTACAGGATGGATTGGAATTGTGGCAAAAGACTATAGTTCCATCGGTGAAGTGACAGACACTAGAAAGGGCAGATATAAGAGGCGTCCCAAAGGAAGAACACAATGTCTTGCAAATAGGAGGGTTTTATTTTGTTAAACTGAAGCATCAATATGTAATGGGAGGACTGTACTGCAGCAGAGTGAAAAAAAGTAGGAAATATCTATAAAATATAAAACTGGGGTTTTTAGTGACCTTTTAAAAAATTCTGATTGCATTTCAATAGAATTAGTTTCCTTTATAATCATATACATATTATCCATTTTAAAATGTTATTCTGAGAACAGTTCCAGATGTTTCACCTGTCAAAAAAAATACATTAGTGCTAAACTGTGTTTTAGGTAGAAATCTGTCAGAAACAATTCAATTTAATATCTAATATCCAAGCTATTTATGGTATAGTTTCCTTATACTCTCCTATGTATCTCTGTACTACAAGCTGAATTGGGGTAACATTTATTTATTTATTCTTAAAACCCTTACCTTCCATCTTTAGTATTGGTTCTAAGGCAGAAGAGTGGTAAGGGCTAGGCAATGGGGGTCAAGTGACTTGTCCATGGTCATACTGGTAGGAAGTGTCTTGAACCCAGGACCTCCCATCTCTAGGTTTGGTTCTTAATCCACTGAACCACCCAGCTGCCTGAATTTTGGTAACATTTAGAGGAATCCAGAACAAGAAAAAGATTTGTTAAATACAATTTGGTGTTAACATTAAAAATTAACTACCAAAGTCAATCCATTGCCTCCTGGACCACTGCTCAATCTTGGAGTAAACAAAGGGATCTCCTCCCTTCTATCTATATTTTAACCTTTTCAGAACTGGGAAGGTAGATTATAAACCAAATGATTCAGGAGATGAGCAAAGAGGAGATTGCCTTTAGAAGGCTCAATAGCCAAATCACTTTTGGGGGGTTTGAAAACAATGATTTTACTTAGCACCCTTAATTCATTTCCCTAAGAAAGGTTCTAACTGCTTTCCCCCAAAAGAAAACTCTGGAAAGGATTTTTAGATTGGAAAAATGAAAACATTATTATTAACTGAAAAGGTTTAAAAATATTTCCGTATGTCAAGACTGCCAAAGAAGTCCATCATACACACACAAATACGGTTAAGATCTCTTAGTGTTGAACAGAACGAGAATGAGAACAGAACGAGAATGAAGCAAAGAGCAGTATAAATTGTAACGACCAATGCTGGTCTCCCTTCTTTCATTTATAAGATGGACACTGTGTCAGACCTGTAGCTACGTCGTTTGCTTTTCAGTTTTTCTTCAATGTAGCAGGTTTAACTGTTTGAACGAGGGAAATCTCATTAGGGGAATGACTGGAGGATCTATCTGGAAATTACTGTAATATAAAAGCAAAAAGAATTAATAACGATAAAAAGGACAGGACGGGGAGGAAGGGGTTGCCACATCTGACACATTATATATATGGTAACAGTCAGCTTGGGCTTTAGTTCCCTCTCTACCAGTCAACACTCACTGCTGGTGAAACTCTAGGCAAGCTACTTGTCCTCTTTGGGTCTGTTGTCATTGTAAAATGAAGGAGATGAACAAAGGGTGCTGAGAATTTGGATTTGGGAAGGAGCGGTGTATATCGAATCTCACCCCAGAGACTTCTGTCTTGGGCAATGGTCCTATCCTCACCCGAAGCTTGCTAATCGGACAACTAATTATTTTGTGGTTCGGGGCTTTTTTGCTTTTAAGTGGACTCATGAGCCACCAAAGGGATCTCCGAAACGTTAGCTTTCTTTCTAGAAATCCACTCAGGAACCGCATCTCCTTAGCGGAGAATGACGCACGTTGGGGGAGGGAGGGGAGAACTCTTTGCGTTGAACTGAGGGAGACATGCGCAGTATGAAGCAAATTGCTCGATAAAAGGGAAGAAATACTGCTCTTCTATTGGTCGGATTGGTTGTCGATCGGGCAAGAGTATCGCCAATAGGAAGGACGGTCCGTCCTTTCGTCCGGTAAACTGTTCAGACTTTCTTGCTGATTGGCTGACGAGCTGCGCTCCCAGGTCCTCCCTCGACACTTGTGGACTTGGGCCTGGCGGAGGGGAAACCCAGCCCCGCTTGTCACCTCCTAGTTGCTGCTCCCACCCCCATCCCTACTTCTTGCCTCTTTATTGTCTCCCGCCCCAATGGGCACAGCTTATGGCCTCCTGATCCAACCTCCCCGCGTCCCGCTTGTCACCTCCCCCTTTCCCCTAGACCAGACCCTGATTGTCACCTCTCCCTTGAACCGCTCCTCTTTGTCGCCTCCTCTTCCCTCCCAACCTGGTCCCTCTTGTCCTCTAGACAAGGCCTGCTGGTCCGCTTCTTCCCCAGATTCGGCCTCTCTTATGCCCTCGAACCTGCTCTCCGATTGTCGGTTCCGCCTGCCCGCCCCCCCTCCCCCCTTTACGCTTGTCCTCTAGACCCGGACTGCTGGTCTCGCGCTTCTCCCCCAGACTCGGTCCTTCTTGTCCCCCACCCCTACCCCCATCCCCTTCTGCTTGTCCCCTTCCCCCAGACCCAACCCTGCTTCCCACCCGGTACAGCTTGTCCTCTAGACACGACCTGCTGGTCTCCTGCTTCTCCAGATTCAGCCCCTCTTGCCCTCACCCCACCCTGCCCAGCTGGTCTCTTTCCTCCTCCCCACCTTCGTCCCTCTTGTCCTCTAGAAACGGCCTGCTGTCTCCTGCTTCTTCCCCAGACCCTCCTGGCGCTTGTTGCCTCCTTCTCCATCGGCTCTTGTGCTTGCACCTTCTTCTCCCCCCTAGCTCAGTCCAGTTTCCCCTTTGCTTTCCCCACTGCCAACGCATCTATATCCTGCCACTTGACCACTGCTCGCATAATTTTGTTTTCCGTTAAACTGCGACTGCCCGTCCTCTGCCCTGCCCGCTGCTTGTCCAGCTCTACCTTCTCATTGCATTTCCCCCCCAGAATGTATAGCTGCATCTTTGCCTCACTTTGTTCCAAAGACCCTGCACTTCCTTGCATTTTGTAGATGCTTAATAAAGGTTTGGATTGAATTAATAAACAAAAGGAGCCTGGCAAAGACCCTTAATAGCCTAACAAAAAGAGGAGCCATTTCAGAGGGAAGGGAGCAGCCAGAAGGAGCAATCCAGGTAAGGATACCTCTTGAATGTAAGGGCTTTAAGTTAAATTGTTTATGAGCCCAGGCAGAGAAAGTAGGCTGGTGAAAACCAGAGCACCCTGTGGTCACTGCACTTAACTCTCCATAGAAATCTCAGTTGACCCCCAGGGACCTAAGAGAGAGCTGGCTAATTTGCTGCCCCAAAGCAGCACGGGATATGCAGCGAAACTTAAGGAGTTCCTGAAATAAACTCCTCTTTTAGAAAATTCAGATTTACAAAACCAGTAAATAGAGTTGGGGGCGGGAATTATTTGCAATACAAAAAGCTGTGTTGCCAGGACTATGTCAAATAGTGAACTTCCTCAGCAGGGCTACTTTGATTTATAGCATTTAATCACAGCTGTTAAGTAATACCAGTTTTCAGAAAGTTGGAATCCCAGGTTCTCAATGCCCTGGGCTTCATCCTGTCTCGGCTTTTTGATGTTACACCCTGAGAAACTGAGGCTCTTGTTACGACTAGAGGGCCGCTAGAGGGTGCTCCTTCCCTTTCTATGTCTTTGCACTTTTGTAGAGAGCCTTCTGTATGGGGAAATGCTCCCAGATCCATCGTCTTGCCCTTGGGTCTCTTTCTCCACCTACAGAATCTGCATGTGCATGTATAAAACACTGGAACTTATTTTCCCCAGACCGTTAAGGAAATTAAGGAGGAAAAGTGAATTTATATCAGCATTCCCCCTGCCCCCATTCTTTCATACAATCCTTTTTAACAGTCAGATTTGACCCTCTTTTATGCTTTTGAGCCCAACATAGCTTTTCTTTCATCTTCCTTTAATATCTACCTTTCATTTTTTCAATACCTTCCTGTCCCCACTCCTAACTCCTCTTTGGGGATCTGAGGCAGTCTCTTGATTCTACCTGTCATTCAGTGTGTCTTCTTGATATCATTTATCTTCCTGGACCATAGTAGTACCTGTATTCTCCATGCCACACTTTGTTACCTACTAAAGTATGCTTACTCATGTTTGTATTTTAAATTGCATCCTACCACCAGAGGAGGAAAAGATATTTGATCATATTAATATCTAATTGTCATTCAGTCAGTAAATACTTATTAAGTGCCTACTACGTGCCAGGCAATGTGCCAAGCACTGGAGATACAAAGAAAGGAAAATTTTGGTGCCTACTCTCAAGGAGCTCACAGACTAATAGAGGAGACAACATGAAAATAAGTATGTACAAACAAGTTACATACAGGATAAAGTGGAAATAACCTCTAAGGGAAAGCCCTGGCATTAAAGGGGATTTGAAATGGTAAGGTTTTATCTGGGGCTTGAAGGAAGCCAGGGCAGCTTCGAGGTGGAGATGAGGAAGAAAAGAATTCCAGACACAGGAGTGACAGCCAGTGAAGATCTGTCCTAAGTCTGGAGATGGATAGGGGATTATGACAAGGAAATCACTTTAAAAGACTGATATATATTAATTTAAGGTCGCCAAGGAATTCAGCTATGTAATTCCTAAATGAAACTCAAGTCAGCAGTCAACCTTTTATGGAGTTTTTAATTACAAACAGGAGGAAGAAAGGTATTATAGAGAGAGGGAGAGAGAGAGAGAGACTGAGAGAGAGAGAGAGAGAGAGAAAGAGAGAGAGAGAGAGAGAGAGAAAGGGGAGAGAAGGGAATAGGGCTTAAATACCCCCTCTGTTTAGGCTGGGTCAAAAGACCCAAGCCCATAGATAGCTGAGGCAAAGAAAAGAGATCAGTCCCTATCACTCACGTGACCAAAATGGAGAAACAGTCTCAGGGGCCTCCACCTCCAGCTTCCTTCAGAGCAAGCTTCTCAGAGCACAACCTCTCAGAGCAAAACCTCTCCAACCACCTCTCAGTCCTCAGACCCCTCTATCTTTAAGGAAACCATCTAAGTTCCCTCCTCTCAGTTCTCACATCTACCAATCACTGTCCATGTCTTCCCTGTGCCAATGGTGGCTCTAGCTTAACCCAGGACCGCCCAGAGGTCTGCCCCTTTGCACATGTCTGTTGAAGGTCATATTCTCAAATAATTAAATCTTGATCTATGCTGCAGCCCTTCCTAAATCCTGTTAGACTGAGTAGGGTGGAGATTGTATTTTCCAAGACCTGGTTCTGTCATTCCAAGTATCTCTATTGTATCAATTCTAAAATCAATCATGACTCAAAGAACTTCCTGTTCTATGCTTAAGCATAGGTCAAAGCCCTTTCCATTGTTTAGCAAAAGGTTTCTGTCCTAAAGTAGTCTTAGGTAGGGAGGAGAAGGACCCTCCCTACCTAATGTTGGAAATGGGGAAATTTCCAACATTCATAAGTCTAAGAAATTTTAAGGTTTACAGGATGGAGTATAGGGACATCAAGAAGGCCAATGTCGCTGGCTCACAGAGTACAATGGAGTGGAGTTGGACGTCTGGAAAGATGGACAGAGGCAGGTTATCAAGTTTGGATGCCCTTCCAAGGATTTTCTATTTAATCCTGAGGGCAATAAGGTGCTGATGGAGTTGGTTGAATAGAATCATGGCAGGGTCAGACCTGTAATTTGGGAAGATCAGTTTGATAGCTGAGTGGAAGATGGACTGGAGTTAGGAGAGACTTGTGACAGAGAGGCCAACTAGCAGTCTATTTTGATAGTCTAAGTGATAATGGTCTGATCTGCTCCAGGATGGTGGTAGTGTCAGAGGAGAGAAGGGTGCATATATGAGAGATGTTAAAAGTTAAATCATCAATAGGTCTTAGCAACAGATTGGATATAGGGATGAAAGAGAATGAGACATCCAGAATGACATGTAAATTTTGAGCCTGGGTGCCTAGAAGGATGGTTATACTCTTAATAATAATAAGAAGGAAGTTAGGAAGAGGGAAGGTGGTGGAGGTGAATGAAGATAAGGAATTCATTTTGGACATGGTGGAGTTTAAGATGTCAACAAGACATCCATTTCAAGATGTTCAATAGACATTTGGATATTCTAGACCCGTGTTATTGAAGCCATGGCATAGGTGCCAGGGCAGCCTGGAGAGGGATGTTCCAGTTCCCCCCTCTCCATTCAAGTACTTCTTCCCTCCATTGTTTGGGGTAATTGGAGTTGAGGTGGATCTTAAAACATTCACCAGTGCTATTCTAGGCTATATAAGTCAGCAGAGAGATTAGGGCTGAATAAGATTAGAGAATCATCTGCATAGAGATGATAACTGAGTCTATGGAAACTGATGGGAATCATCAAGTGAAATTATTAAAAAAGAGAGAGAGAGAGAGAGAGAGAGAGAGAGAGAGAGAGAGAGAGAGAGAGAGAAAGAGAAGAGAAAATGGCCATGGACATACTCCTTGGGGAAATCTGGGATTTATGCTATGACTTGGAGAAAGATCCAGCAAGAAAAACTTGAGAAGTAGGGATCAGATTGGTAGGAGAAGCAGAATAATACAGTTTTACAAAAACCTAGAGAAAAGAGAATATCAAGGAGATAATGATTAACAATTTCAAAGAGTTCAAAAAGGATGAGATTTGAGGAAAGGGCCTTTAGATTTGGCAATAAAAAGATCATTCGTAATTTTGGAGAGAGCAGTTTCAATTGGTCAGAAGCTAGACTGTAAAGAATTAAAACAGGAGTGAGAGGAAAGAAATTAGAGGCATTAATTTTAGATGGTCTTTTCAAGTTTAGCCACAAAAAGGAGAGCTATAGGATGATAGTTATTATTGAGATGAATGGATCAAATGAGAAACTTTTGTGCATGAGGGAGGCAAAGGCAAGTTTGTAGTTAGTAGGAATATATAGTATATAGGGAATATAGTATATAGGGAAGTCAGAGAATGGGTATGATGGAATGGGATCTTGTTCCTATAGAG
The DNA here is from genome assembly GCF_027887165.1 of Monodelphis domestica. Lineage (NCBI taxonomy): Eukaryota > Metazoa > Chordata > Mammalia > Didelphimorphia > Didelphidae > Monodelphis > Monodelphis domestica. Next base: position 97,919,256 of record NC_077229.1, on the reverse strand, counting down.
TGATTAGCTTTGGCCAGGAGAGGGGTCACCTCTTCATGTGAGGGGGTGAACATGGCAGAGATAGTAGCAGAAGGTTTGTTGGTGATATAAGATGAGGAGAGGACATTTCCTTAAATACCCTCAGTTCTTTCAGTGAAATATAGCCAAGGTTTTGGAGGGGGAATTAAGGGGGATTTGAGGAGGGAGGAAATTTTTTGGAAAGGTGGGATGATGATTATGGGTGATGTAAAAAGATTGCCTTGCTACAGAGAGGACCCAGTTGAGACGACATAACATAAATTTATAGTAGACCCAAGCAGCACCATTTCATGATTTTCTCCAGTTTTGTTCAGCATTAAGTGAGTAAGAGCAAAGTGAGTAAGAGTGAAGGCAGTTGATAGTGGAAGTAGTCCAGGATTGAGAATAAAGGGGCAAGGAACTCTTGAGAAGAGGGCATTGAGGAAATGAACTGGCTGACCAAGGGATCAAGGTGAAGAAGGGAGAAGAAAATAGCATGTGCAGGGGGGATGACTTACAAAAGAACTAAGGGCTCAAATGATTGGAGATCACTAAAGGACAAAGAATTGGGTTTGGTGTTACTAGATATAGGGAGAGGTAGAATGACAATAGATTGTGATCTGTGAAAAAAGAAGTGTCCTGTATGGGGGTAAGTAGTAGCTACTAGAATTTTGATTGGGTGATAGATAAAGATTGTGTAAACCTCCAAGGGCATATAGGTGGCCAAATGGATAAATGGATAGAGTACTGGCTGGGCTTGGAGTCACAAAAACCTGAGTTCACATCTGGCCTCAGATGCGTGTGTGACTCTGGGTAAATCACAACCTCTTTTTGCTTTAATCCACTGGAAAAGGAATTGGCAAACCACTTAAGTATCTTTGAGGGGTTTTTTTAATCCCTTACTTTCTGTTTTAGTAACAACTAAGACAGAAGAGCAAGGGCTAGGCAAACAGGGGTTAAGTGACTTGTCCAGGGTCACACAGCTAGGAAGTATCCAAGGCCACAGGTTCCTCTGATTCCAAGCCTGGTGCTCTATCCACTGAGCAACCTATCTGCACCCTACTTCAGTATCTTTGTCAAGAAATCCCAATGGACAGTATAATGTATGGGTCACAAGGTGTCAGACATACATGAATAACAGAACCTCAAAGGAGGTGTGATTACTGAGTGATGGTGGTTCCTTTGTGTTTTGAACATTGTATCTTCTAGGAAGAGAGCTGACCGAGGTTCCTATTCGATCCTTGTTTTCCATCTCCCAACTAGTGGTGATCAGTAGACTTGTATGCTCTCGTTCTTACCTGAACAGAAAGGGGTGGGTAGCTTGTGGGTGGATATATGGAGGTGGCAGCATTTCATGGTTCTTAACCACCCTAAGTATGGAAATTTTTTAAAGTTGTGTACAACTCTTTGTGACCCCATTTAGTGTTTTCTTGGCAAGCATAGTGGAGTCGTTTGACATTTCTTTCTTCAGCTCATTTTATAGATGAGGGAACTGAGGCAAACAGGGTTAAGTGACTTACCCAGGGTCACACAGCTAGTGAGTGAGGCTAGATTTAAACGTATAAATATGAATCTGCTTGACTTCAGGACCAGTACTCCTATCCACTGTGCCATCTAGATACCTCCTTGGAAAATATACTTCAGTGTATCTATAATCTCTCTGATGCAAACATTAATTGTCTTTGCTAATAAGTTGTTGTCCATGTCCTTCCATAAATCATAAGTATTTTAAAGGTCTAGTTCAACCTTCACATTTTATAGATGAGAGGAGTGAGGTCCAAGAAGGTAACAAATTTGCCCAAGCTCATACAGGTAGGAAGTGCTGGAGCTGGGATGCAAATCCATGTCTTCAATCTCCCTTCTTAGGGGATATATGCAACATGCTAGAGAAGCCTTCCTCTAGTTAGTTTGATTTTTTAAATAACTTGTGTTCCTAGTATCTATCTTTTATCCCATATTAGCCCATCTCCTTTTCTGACAATACATATCCTTTATGTCCCATTTCTAGTTCAGAAATCATCATTAGTAATATGATGTATTTTTACCCATGTATCTTTTTATTGCCTTCTGAGTGACCTGTGATTTCCAGTTTTCTAAGTTAATGGTTTTCCATAATATAAAGCTATAACATATTGCCAGAATACTGATGTGAAAAACATGGTCTTTGGCAGAAGGGAACAATTTAGAATCTTTGAAAGCATTTATGTCCAAGATATATATACTTACCTATAAATTAAAATATTAGAAATATTAATTATCAATAATAATAACTAAATAAGAATAATAAAAACATTAATAATAAAAATAATAGCTAGCAAATATTTAGCATTTAAAGGTTTACAAAGTGCTTTATAAATTCATTCTCATAACAAGCCTGAGAAGTAGGTGTTATTATTATCTCCACTTTACAGATAAGGAAACTGAGGCAGGCAGAGGTTAAATGACTTGCTGAGGATCCTACCACTAGTAAGTGTCTGAGACTGGATTTGAACTTAGATTGTCCTGACTCCAGACCCATAACTCTGTTACAACTGCCTTCAATGCCTAGCCAACTACACATTGGTAATCTGGGCAATATGTTTTCTTGTGTGTGAATGGCTAGCTTAATTTCTTTTGTGTGGCAATAAATCCAATTAAGGGGACACTTGTTTTGGAGATCTAGGGTATTTTTATAATTAATAAAAAACTCAATGGGAATCTTGTATTCACTGCTTCTCTGACATTTGTTTTTGTTGAAGTGTGGTCCACTGTATAGAATTCCTATAAAAACTGCATGAGAGACAACCCCTTCCCTGTCCTTAGTGGCAATGCTTCCTCTTCCTCTTGGACCTTGCACATTAGATTTGTCCCTTTGGCACTGGGCATAGGTTAGATTATTTTTCATAGCACTTTAAGATTCACAAAGCACTTTACATCTTAACATTTGATCCTGGTGAGATAGGTGCTATGAGTGAGAAATCCCCTACCCCTTTCATGATGATTAGATTTTCCTGTGTAGTGTATTAGAGGGTTTGCTTGAATGTTATGGAGGAGGGGAGAAAGAATGGATTCTTCCCCCCCTCAAGTTTAGGACAAGGGATAGGAGTTGATGAAATATGCCCTAGAAGGTAGAAGGAGGGTGAGATGGGTTATCCCCCCCCTTCAGTCCTCTTCAAATGTGTCTCCTCACTAACCCTGTCTTTTACTCCCCTCTAATAACTGGTCTAGTAGATGAACTTCTTCCCTTGGGGAAAGAGAAATCAGCTCTCTTCCTCTTCCACTGTGACTATTTCCTTCACTCACAATGAAATCATTTTGAGGATAAATGACAATCTTCATTCTAAACAATTACTGTTGGGGTGAAACAGGAAGATGTCTGAAGGGTTAGGGTCTAGAGGAAGGAGGGGAAAGGAGGTCCCTGTCTGTCTAAATCTCCCTTCCCTCCAGCCTCTGAGAGGTTCATGTTTGGTGAAGCCTGGTCTTTGTCACAGTGGAGCAATGTCCAGACCCAGTGTGTCAAGGAGCTGCGATAGACCTTGTCAGGGCTGCTTCTTATTCTTCTCAGGTTTCTGCCACGCTTCTTGCTGGGATCTTTGAGGGGGAATGGTGATCAGCATTTAGTCTAGTGCTCTTAGAATCTCCTCCTCGGGATTCTAATCCTCTTGAGCCCCTCCCCTGTTGTGGATGAGAAGCCTCTGCAGCTTTCCGGACTGTCATTCAAATTCTTGGATTAGACCTCTATCACAGTAACATAATCTTTGGCTAATCATAGTTGTAATTTTAGGAGAGTTAAATGGTGTTAGCTTAGGTTAATTAATATTATTTCTACTCCTTATGATTTTAGTAGTTTTTACCCAGTAACTAGGACTGTGCACTTGTAACCTTGCTCTGTCATGTTCTCTCAGCACTTTTAGCATTTATCACATGATTGTCTTTTTCTTATGGATTGGGGTATAGCACCCCTATTCCACCCTGGAATACATCTCTTCTGATGTGACATATTGCTTATATAGCCATCATGTGACTTCCCTTTTCCTGACTTGGCATATAAATTGTCCTGGATTATTTTTACACTGGTATAGAAGTTGTGATAAATCTTTTGGGTATAAAGGAGGCCATCTCATAAGGCTCTGGATCTTTGGTCTTGAACAGAGTCTGGTGTTATTGTAGGATAGGCCCACTCTATAAACCTATTTCTTTTTTTAAACCCTTACCTTCCATCTTGGAATCAATACTATGTATTGGTTCCAAGGTAGAAGAGTGGTAAGGGCTAGGCAATAGGGGTTAAGTGACTTGCCCAGGGTCACACAGCTGGGAAGTGTCTGAGATCAGATTTGAACCTAGGACCTCCCATCCCTGGACCTGACTCTCAATCCACTGAGCCACTGAGCCATCCAGCCACCCCCCTCTATAAACCAATTTCTTTTTGGCCTGGAGACTTTGTTTCTCTTATTTGCATTTCTGGGGATAGAAATTTTACAACAGTGCTGTTATCCTTATCTTACAAATTGGGAAACAAGCTGAGAAGTCCCCGTCCATTTACTTAGGGTTACATAGTTGATTTGAACCTAAGTCTTCTCAATTCCAAGTCTAGCATTTAATCCACTACATCACTTCCTCCTGAAGAAGGAGCTCTAAGTAGGAAAAGGATTCATCTTGTTTTCTGTCTCATTTAATCTTAATAATGTCTGTTGGATTTAACGTAAAGTGGTGGCCTCTGTGATCCACATTGTTGTTCAGACTTGTCTGGTTGGTGTTTGATCCACACCTTCAATGTGCACAATTCAGTAAAGGACAGAATTCTGTTCTCTCCTGATAAGACTGCATCTCTGACCACACTTTCTAGCCCTGGTTTCACTCTTACTAATGTCCCTCAACTCACTGGGACTGGTGGGGGAGTCTGAACACTCCTCACCCCTCATTACCATTTCTAGAATTACTCAATTAATCTCCACTCTTTTGAGGTTAATTCAGTTCAAATGTATTACCCACTCAAGATTCTGATAGCTGTTACCTATCAATCCCCAGGATACTCTTCCTTTTTCTAATGAATTCAGTGCCTGGCTCAGGCTTCTCTAGCAGATTGCCTTCTTCATCCCTACTCTCACCAATCTTCACTCTCTCCCTATCTACAGCTCCTTCCTTCCCTGTTGCCTATAAACATATCATCCCATCCTTGTAAAACTCCGACTTGATCCAAATATCCCCAATAGTTATCATTCTGTCCTTCTTCCCTGCTGTGGTTAAACATCTTAAGAAAATTGGTCTCTACTTCTCACTTAAAAAAAAACCAAACCAAAACAAACTCCTTACTAGGCAATGAGGGTAAAAGCACCCTGCTCCGGGTCAAACAGCTAGGAAGTATCTGAGGTTAGATTTGAACCCAGGACCTTCCATCTTTAGACCTGGCTCTCAATCTGTTGAGCCACCTAGCTGTGCTCCCTGTCCCCCCCCCTCAAATTCTCTTCAAAACTCTGAGTTCTGGGTTTTAATCTTATTCAACTTTGTTTTGCATAAAATTACCAATGATTTCTTAATTGCTGTTTCTCCTTGACCTCTTTGCAGCATTTGACAGTTCTCTCTCTCTCTCTCTCTCTCTCTATATATATATATACGCACATATATATGTATATACATTTAATAAAAAACCTTACCTTTTGTCTTAGAATAGAATCAGTATTGTGAATTGGTTCCAAGGTAGAAGAGTGGTAAGGGCTAGGCAGTGGGGGTTAAGTGAGTTGTCCAAGGTGACAGATAGGAAATGTCTGAAGTCAAATTTGAACCCAGGACCTTCCTTCTCTAGGCTCTCAATCCACTGAGCCACCTAGCTTCCCCCTTTGGTATCTTCTAATGAATCTCTCTCCAAGTCATGCCCATTAACCATGAGTGTCCCTAAGGGTCTGTTCTTAAATATTTTCTCCCTTTCCTGCTTACTATTTCACATTTTGATCTCATCAGCTCATGAGTTCAATTATCATCTCCATGCAGATTTCTCTTATTCAGCCCAACATTTCTTCTAGTCTCTCATCACCAACTTCCTTTTAGACATGTTAAACCAGATGTGTTATAAATATCTTAAATAAAGCATGTCCAAAATTGAGTTCATCATTCCCCTCAACCCTCCCTTCCTCAAATTTATTGCTTCCATCACCATCCTCTAGGCTTACAACCTAGTCCTCCTTGATTTACTTTTCCTCACTCCCATTTTCTTTTTTTTTTTTTAAATAAAAACCTTTACCTTCCATCTTGGACTCAATACTGTGTATTGGCTCCAAGGCAGAAGAGTGGTAAGGGCTAGGCAATAGGGGTCAAGTGACTTGCCCAGGGTCACACAGCTGGGAAGTGTCTGAGGCCAGATTTGAACCTAGGACCCCCGTCTCTAGGCCTGGCTCTCAATCCACTGAGCTACCCAGCTGCCCCCTCTCACTCCCATTTTCAATCTACTGCCAAATCTTGGCCTTTCCACTTTCTAACCCTCCTCATATATATCCCCTTCTTCCTACTCAAACAGCTACCATTCTATTCCAAGCCCTTCTCACTTCACTGCCTGGGCTAATAAACTGCTGGTTGATTTCTGCCACAAGGTCCATCGATACTCAGAGGCTGTAAACTCCACTGGTTCCTTATTTCTAGATCAATTTAAAAATTATCTTTTTAGCATTTAACGCTGGCCACAACCTGATCCTTTCTAGTTTTCTTACATCACTTTCCACATTAAAATCCTGGCATACTTGCTTTTCCTAACTGAATATATCTTGCCTTTTCACTTTATATCCCCCATGCTTGGAATAGTCTTCCCCTCCTCCATGCCTTGGCTTCCCAAAGTTCAAATTGCACTTTGTATAAGAGGTTTGCTAGTACCTTCCCTCTGAGTTTTCCTCTATCTTTTCTATGTTTCTCATGCATAGACTTATTTATATGTTGTCTCCCCTGTTGGAATGAGACCTCCTTCAGGGCACAGAACTGTTTTGTTTTTCTTTGTATTCTTAGCTTAACCTGGCATATAGTAAATGTTTAATAAATGCTTTTTGATGCTGATGACTTCAAGAACTTAACAAGCACAATTCATTTACCTTCACTATTTCTTTCCCTCAGTCTAAACCTAAAAACCAAGGCCCACATGATATAGTTACACCAAATACAATTTGTATTTACGAGGGTGCTAGTGGCTCTGAGTAGTTCCTTTTGGAACTGAGACCTGGGATCTCCATTCAATGAAGATTTAAATGAAGTCCTGGGGAGGCAAGTGGGAGAGGTCTATCACTTTCTTTGGATGCAGTAGCTATTGTATTGGACCTGGCTGGGGCAATTAGAAGAAATTATTTTGAAGGTGCTGTATCACCTTGACTCCAGAGTTATCTACAGTAACTGTCCCTTTGGTGTTTATCTACCACCAAATACCTCCTAATGGCTCCATTTTTGGAGGCCATGCACTTCAATCCCATGTGAGTAGGCATTTGGCCCATCCACATAGGTGGGGAGACATCCCTTTTTGGAGTATGTCCCATGCTGCAGCTCTTGACTTAACTAAGTGCTGTTCCTTACCAAGGCATCTTCTAGGCTGGTGGCTTATTCTGGCTCTTCACCCAGAGGAAAAGGGGTCCACTCCTTTAGCACATTCACTATTGTCAATTAAGAATTGGGGTGGGTGTAGGGGGAGCTTCTGCTACACTGAACCCACCCAACTGTCATCTTTGAATCAACTCTAAAAGTAGGGCTTGGATCAGTTCTACCAGCCAAAGAATCATCTACTACAGCTTGAGGTAGAAACCTAAGTAGAAATGTATTCTTCCCTTGTGTCCACCATAGTCCTCAGTGTAGGGACAGTTCAGGAAGTCTTTGGGGAGTTAATTGGCAAGGAGGATAGGAACCTAAGTTTTAGTACTCCCAGTGAGGTGCTTCATCTTGGCCAGAAAAATCAAGACCTCCTGGATAACTGCCCTAATAAGCTGGAAACAAGCCAGAGTCCTGGGCCCCTTGATTACAATCACTTCCCTCAGAGTTTAACCATAACCGCTTTGCCCTTTGATACTGAAATGGGATTGAGTAATGGCATCATAATGGGAGTCAGGCTGGTTTCTAATAGAGCTTCAAAGTAATGAGAAATAAGGTTGGTGGGGCAGGGGCAGGAGGGCAATGGAAACCTTACTTTTTGTTCTAACAGTTATGCTTTTAGCCTGGAGATACTTCTGGGTCCCAGCCCACCAGTTTTGCCCAGATTTGGATAGTAGGGGGGACTTCCTGAAAACACTAGTTAGTCTGATCTTTATTTCAGTTTGAAAGTTACAAGGGAACTTACCATATTGACTGTAGAGAGCCCAAATATAATCTAGCCCAGGAATTCTATGTACAAGCCCACCCACCCCAAGTTTCCATGCCTATATCCTGGCACCAAACTCTTCTTGCTCAACACAGAGGCTTCAGGAACAGAGAGCTAGAATTTGTGGCTGTGACCTGGGTCTTATGCCCACCTCCAAGGGATGGTGGTAGCTGATGCTGGCCTCTTCTGCAGGTGGACCCTCTCCCATAGGTGCACTGGATGCCAGTGCCCCTACTCCTAAGAATCCTCCCTTTGCCAAACTCCTCCTAAGCCAGTGGGTCCCTGGCAACACATTTTTTTTTTAATGTTCTCAGGGCCAAAGTGGCAAATTCAGGGTTCCTGTGATGGCTTCTGCGTTGTTATTTTAACACTGAATGTTATTCCACCCTCTGGTCTTGGAAATTATTTTTTTGCTTTGTTTTTCGTTTTCATACAAAAAAACTCAACTTGACAATTTTGCCAAAGAGATAAAAATCCTTTAACAGGTGCAGTTCTGTTGGTCAATCTGCTTTCGACAAGGTTCCATGGTCACAGCCACCCCTACTCCACTTCGGCCAGAAGTCATATGTGTCACCTCACTCCATGTGTCTGTGGCTGGGTCATAGCATTCTACGCTGTCCAAAAATGTGTGTCCATCATATCCACCTGCAAGGGAGAGAAGATGGCACATATCTGCATCAAGATAGGGAAGAAGTAGAAGGGGATGGAAACTGGCATACTAGATCATCATAGCTCATCTTGCTTTCTTTCTCCCCCTCCCTCCCTTGTCCAGTCCTGCTGGGCTAGAAGTGAAAAAAAAATCGGTCATCGAGGGGTCTTCATAGGGAGGAGAGATTGTGCTATTCCCTAATGACTCTTAAGGAACCAAATTTTGTTATTATTATCAGATATATGAGGTGCCCCTCCCCCTAGAGTTAAAAATCCAAACAGTCACCTTACCAAGGACATAGATCTTCCCTTGGTGTACAGTGACCCCAAGAGCACTTCTTCGATGTTTCATGGGGGCCACAAAAGTCCAAGTCTCTGTTTCCACATCATATCTTTCCATACTGTTCAGCTGGTCAGTGCCATCATAGCCTCCTGTAGCATAGATGCAGTTGTGTAGAGCACAGACCCCTGCATAAACAGAGAGACAAGTGGGATGGAGAATCCAATTCCTTTAGTCCCAGACAGTGCCTCAGCTTGGGATCCTCTTATTACTCTGTAGGGTTAAAAAGAACTTGGGAATCTACTTGTCTGAGAGTTAAGGTAGAAATAAGACACCCCCTCCCCCCAAGGATTTGACTCTGTCCATCTTGTAGAGGCAAGAAGTGACCTGAATAGGCAGTGCAAGTTCTCTCTTCAGACCCAGCATATTTGTAGAGGCAAGTATTGTTCCTGGGAGGCCACAGGCTTGTCATACAGACAGTACGGTACAGAAAAAATATCTGCTGAATGAATTGACCATTCTGTTTTGGTCAGGTCCTCAAAAGGAGCAGATATCAGTTCCCCCTCACCCAATCCTTGCCTACCTGCCCCACTTCGAATAGTGTTCATAGGAGCAATCATCCGCCACTCGTTCCTCTCTGGGTAGTAGCATTCGGCAGAATTGAGGCGATTTGTCCCATCAAAGCCACCAACTGCATAGAGTAGGCGATTGAGGACAGCCACTCCCACCCCAATTCTTTGTGTCAGCATTGGTGCTACTAGGTGCCATTCATCCCGTTCTGGCTCATATCTGCAAGGGAAGCCAGGAAATAAGATGGGTATCAGCTAAATCTGTTCTTTCGGTGAGGGGGAATAGGAGGGGCCTAGTTAAGAGTCCCTACTGATGTGGGCCAGAAGGCTAGCTATGTCTGCTTCTTCTTTTGGCCATTTTAGCACTGGCCTCCTAAAGCAAGGGAGGCCAAAGTTGTAAGGTAAATCAAATATAACCTCCCTTAGGAACTAAATTGTATCCTTCACCTGCTAAGAAGAATGAGCAGGGAATGGGCTTATTTCACAATCACTTAACTAAATATGAAAATAATAATGGATTACCCTGTCCTACTATCTTGCTTGGAAACTTTTTTTAACTAATGCCCTCTCAGATACTTCTCAGCTGGTCTTTGCGGTCCACAAGTACCAACTCCTTGTGAATCTAGCCTCCCATATCTATCTTAACAGGAGCTTCTCTGAGTTTATTCACTTACCTCTCCACACTGTTATGGTGAATGCAGCCATGGGAGCCCCCAACAGCATAGATGAAGCCATCGATGACACCAACGCCAATACGATTCCGGGGTACACTCATGGGTGCACAGGGGGACCACTGATTGGTCATAGGATTGTAGCAGTCAAGGGCATTGGAGTCTGTGTTACCATCTGGGGAATTGTTCCTTCCCCCCACAGCATAGAGCAGCCCACCCACCACACAGCCTGCTAAGCCACTTCGAGGCACCTGCAGGTCTGCAAGACGGAGCCAAGTGCCATCACAAGGGTTGTAAGCTTCCAGATAGCTCAGTGACTGTCGGAAGTAGCCTCCTGCTGTGTAGATGAGCTGACCCACCTTGGGTGCCCGACAGGGCATCACCTGGGTGGGCTTGTGCAGGGTGAGGTCCTGAAATATCTTAACCAGATAGTCCTTACAGCGTGAGTCTGACTGGAGGATCTCACATTTCTGCAGCTGCATCTGCAGGAAGTGGGGTGTGAGGGAATGGCAACGAACAGCACGCAGAAGGGCCTGAACATAGAAGCGGCGATGCTCGCAGTCATACTTGACCCAATTGATGCAGGCATGGAAGACCTCGGACTCACAGCGCACATTGAGCTCATCCCGGCTGATAAGTGTGACCAGCTGGCAGTGGGACAGGTTAAAGAATTCCTCTTGCTTTGCTACCTGAGGGGAGGGGGGTGAGAGGTAGTGGGTCGAGGAGGTTCTCCACCAAAGTCCAAAGCGATACCCTCCCATCCTCCATCCTCCTGGGATTGGACTACCACCATCAGGAGCTGCAGATTTCCTGCTTTCAGTGGAGCCACCCCTGAGTGGAGATGCAGGGAAACAGGGTATCCCCAGCTCCTCCCCAAAGCTCATATTAAACAAATGAACAAGGACAGGTAGCAGCCAGGCTCCATTGAACTATGGTTTCTCACTCTGACCCTGTACAGCTCAACCAGAGGGATGATGTGTTCTCAGGCACAGGACTAGAGTTTGGTCCATAAAGTGAATCATTCACCACCACCATCCTAACTCCCAGGTTACCAAACACATAGACACTTACCTCCCCAAAGTGCATATAGATGTACTCCCGGGCACGCTGATGGAGTTCAGCACAGCCGATTTGCTCAGCAAAGTTGGCAATGCCAATGGCATTGCTGGGGTCCAGCTGCTGCACCAAAAAGTCACTGCAGGCCCGAACTACACTGTCAATCTGGTACATGACAGCTCCATTCATCACATGCAGTACACATTTCTCCCCCATGGAGATGGAGGCTGTGTAGGCAAACTCTATGAGTCGTTCCATCACCTTGGGGTGAATACCCTCAATTGAGACCACTTCCATGCCCTGCTCCCGAAGCCCATTGGTGAACATGGCCTTGAAAACTGGGCTGGAGGAGGCGAGTACCACCTTGTGAGCCATAAATTGGGCAGCAGGCGCATCTTCATATTTGACCTGCAGGGTCACATCACATAGCTGTTGGCTGAGCCGAAGTTCATTCATGATGCCAAAGGCCTGTTTGGTGTGGTCCTCTAGGGTGTAGCTGAAGGTCCGGTTACCATGTTGGGAGGGTGTCACCTCCGCCTTGCACTCCGTGGCATACATCACCGCATCGCCAGCCCCCCCAGGGCGTTGGGACAGGAGGGGGAGAGAATGGGCACAGGGAACACCCCTGCTATGCCCAGACACTGGCTGCATCAGCCTCTAGAAAAACACTGCCACCGCCTGGAATCTCGCACCTGAGAGTGAGGGTGAGGGGATGGTGATCAGGCCATGGGTGCTTATCCCCATGGGGAAAACCTATTCTTTTCCATAGACTTCCTTTTCTCTCCTGGGGGAACCATAGATTTTCCTTTGCTAAGATTATCTCAGGGATGGTAGCCTGGCCTCCCCAATCCTGCCTAAAAATGAACCCTATCAATGTCAGCTGGCACTCCAAATAGCAATCCTAGCCTAGGTGGGGCCTCCTTCAAATGAGAGAGCCTACGTAAAAGTACTTTGTAAAACTTAAAAGGGCCATATACTGTTAATGATAGTAATTACATTTCTGAGCCAGACCCCTGCTTGAGGCCTCTCTGGTCTTGGTTTGAGCCCTAAAGGGATCACAGACTTCAGAAGTCATCCAGTCCAACCCTACCCCCCCCCCCTTTTAAAGATGAGGACCCTGAGGATCTGAAAAGTTAAGTGACTTTGCACAGGTGGTAAGAGATGGGATTCAAACCTAGTTCCTGTGACTCCAGGCTAAGTGCCCCAAGTACAAAAGGCAGATGGTCCCGGACTAGGGCTACAACTACACCAATAATTTGAGAGTTGCTGTTCCTTTTAAGTAGTGGATATCCACATCCCAAATGAGTCTCCCCAAGTTATCTGTATCTATATGACCCCCCCATCCCATAGCTATTCCTGGGGGCCCCTAAATAAAAATTCCTGTTTTTCAGATCCTGTTCAGCTATTCCAGGTGTGTCGGCCCTCTCTGCCCCCTACTTTGTGTCATCCCTGGCCCAGCCCGGGTTGGCAGGAGAGGGTTCCAGTCGGGTGAGACAGCTTCCTAGCTATGTGACGTCAAAGGTTTGAGCTCCCTCCCTTCCTGGGCCTTCCCTTCCTCCTCCCAGGGCTGCTGGGAGGTTCAAAGGCGACAAAGACAGGGAAGGGTTGCACAAATGTCGGAATCGCGTTTCGAGCCGGGACAGGAACCGGCCCCAGGCCCAGAGCTGGAGCTGCACAATGGCTGAGCGCCTACTTCCTGCCCCAGCCCCAGGCCGGGCCCTGCCAAACCTGCCCACGGCGGGTTCCTCAGGCTCTTGGGGGGGGGGGATTCCGGCCCCTCCAGTGCCTGGTCGCCAGGCCCCAAAACCCGCCCTCTGGCAGGGAAAGGGCCGGCGCGGGTAGGGAAGACCAAGCCGAACGGGGAAACAAAGCGACTCTGGGTCAGGGGTGGGGGGGCGCCGGACCGAGCCTGTCCGCGGCAAGTGGGCTCCCTCTCCAGCCCTGCGTCAGCCCGCGCTTTCAGGCGGGCCCAGGGCTGCAGAGTGACCGGGCCTGCCGCCCCGAAGCTCCCTACAGCGGCCTTCTCCCCGGTCCAGCCCGAGCCTGACTCGCCAGTGGGGTCACCGGCCCCCTCGGAACTCCGCCGCCGCTCCCCGACCCCGGCTCGGGGCAGCTTCCCCGCCAGCTGCAGCCTCCCGCGGCCCTATGGGCCCGAGCGCCGGCGGCGGCGATAGCAGCCGCGTTACTCACCCAGCCATGGCCGCGCTCCTGCTCCTCCTCCTCCGCCTCCGCCTCCCGGGCTCGGGCGCCTCCATCGCGGCGTGCGGGGGGGGGTGGGGGGTGGAAAGGAGATGGCGAGGGGAGGGGGAGGGGCGGGGCGAGGGGGAGGATAAAGTCACCATGACTAAGCAGACCGCTCGCCCCGGCCTTGTCAGAATAAAAGTCTTCTGGTCCGTCTCTCCCGGATTCGGTCTAAGGGGTCGCCAAAAGCCGGGTCCCGGAACAGTCGCCAGGAGGAAGGGGAGAGTGAGAGGAGACACCCTTGGCCTTTCTCCTCAAGAAAGAGTATGGGGGCAGGGCTAGGAGGGGAGGGGCCCTTCTCCCACCTCTTTCCCCTCCCCCTTAAGAGGGGCGCCTCTAGGTACCAAAGTGCGAAGGAAGGCGCAGAGAGCCGAGTGACTGCGTACTCCCGGCGGCGGCGGCGGCGGAGGTGGAGCCTGAGGGCCTTAGAGTCTGGCTATCCCGAACTACCTACCCGGAGGCCTCCTAGGAAAGGGCCCTTGGGGGTCGGAGAGCTGAAGCTTTGGGCATGATGCGACCCCTGCTGGGGATTCTTGGGGCCCCGGCCCCAGGACTCACCGCAAGCTCTCCCGAGCGTCTGACTTTGCCTCTTTGGACTGACACCAGTGGCCCCCCCTTTCCAGTGACTCACCACCCGCCTTGTCCCAGAACCAGGCCCGGCAAGCCCGCTGCTTTCGATGCCTACCCCGCCCCTCCTTTCAGGTTGCCGCAGCTAGGTTCAACACTTGACCCGACCTCCTCCCCTCTGGCCACACTGGAGGCCAAGCCTTTGTCTTTTTCAGGCTGGGTGGAAGAGAGCTGCCCGAGGAGACCAGAGCACGTGCTGTTTGCCACCTCCGAGGCAGCTGCCTGCACTCACGGAGACCGGAACTTTTGGGGGGAAAAAACCCGGCAGTTCCTCCCCGCCCCCATCTCTGAAACACACCTAGGAGGGAGGGAAAAAAAGGAGAAGGAAGAAGAGGGTGATTCCTTGCCCTACCCTACCAGTGCCTCGGGCTTCTGCCCAGAGAGGCAGGGCAGGGATGTTCCAGACAAGGGTCAGAGTTCCCTGGAGCTGGGCTCCTGTCTCTACCCGGTCCCTCTCCTAAGTGTATTGAAGACCTAGGAACCAGAAGACCCACTGGATGCTACTGGCTGGGAAGAGAGGCATCGATGTGACTAATGGCCACCTTGAACAGATTAGCTTGGCTGCAGCAGCAGCAGGATCATTGTAAATCTGAGGGTCTAAGTCTGCTAAGTCTGAGTGCTGTTAAAGGAAGACTCTAGAGTCCCAAGGCATTAAAAGAGGCCACTTGGAATCAGGGAAAAGAGTTTCAGGTGAGAACTCAAGGCCAGAAACGTACACACAGGACTTGGAATAACCAAGACTTGGGATCCAAGCAAAATTGAGCCCTGAGCCCAAATACAATTAGAATTCTCCCCAGATGTCTAGGTTTGTAGTTTCCTAAACAAAGTTGCCTAGGTTCTCTGCAGTTTCGGGGGCCACCGAGAGGTGGCAGTGCGCCGACATAGTCTGCCAGAACGCGAAGTGTAAATCAGATTTCTGGAGACCCCAGACTCAGTTATCTCTTCTCAATCTGCCCCCACCTCTATTTCACAGCGTCCTAAGCGGGCCACCCCGGAGTCAAGAAGGCTGCATTTCCAAAGGGTAGGGGACTGATTGAGGTATAGCCCTTAAGGTTCTTATGAGAAAAATGAGAGCCACACTAGGCTAGTCTCTACAGGCCAGCAAGAGATGGGATGGGGGCCGCACGCAGATTTTCCCACAAGCCTTGACTCCAGCAAAAAGATCCGGTCTTTGGCAAGAGCTCCTTCCCCTTCCTGCTTATGTAGGCAGCTAATTCAGCGTCTAGGAAATCGGAGGAAGACGGGACCTGGCTGATGCTAATCTTTAGGGTTTTCCTAATAGGGACTTCAAAATTCCAGCCCAGGTTCTCCTCAAAGTGTCAGTTACCAGGCTTTCTCCTCAAAGTGTCAGTTACCAGGCTGTATCTGCTCCCTGATAGACGTTTTAATACAAATTACTTTATTTATTTTAAAACAACAACAACAAACCAGTAATACGAAAATAGTACGGGGAAGAGGACTGTGTCCTGGAGAGGGGCTGAGGAATAAAGTGTCAGTCTGTGGTCTTCTGCACCTCTGTCTTAACGGGAGTGCGCGTGGGCGTGGCGTTGCCAGTGGAGACACTCGTGTCCAACCCTTCATGTCGGTTCGAGGAGCGTTCCGACTTGCTGGTACTGCACTCCAGGATTGGAGGCAGCCGCCGGCGCCCGCTGGCCCCACCCTCCCCTCCACCTGGCCCTGGGTGCAGGGGCTTATAGCAGCAGCAGCGGCAGCAGCAGCAGCAGCGGTGATAACAACAGAAGAGGCGCAAGAGCGCACGGCGCAGATCCCGGCTAGTAAGCGTATAGATGATGGGATTGAGCAGCGAGTTGGCCATAGCTAGCCCCAGGAAGTAGTCCGCCTGCAGAAGCACAGGGCAGGCTCGAGCCGGGCACGCTACATCCAGCAGCAGCAGCAAGAAGAGCGGTCCCCAACACACAATGAACGCCACCAGTACCACGGTCACCGTGCGCAACAGCGCCAGGGACTTGGGCAGGCGGCGTGTGCTCAGGGCTCCTCCTGATCCAGCTCGAAGCTGCAGTTTCCTTGCGTTGGAACGCACCTGGCAGTAGATGCGGGTGTAGAGCCCAAAGATAGCCACAAGAATGACTAGAAAGGCAAGCACGCAGAACAGCACATAGGGCTTGGCGTAGAGGGGGAGCACTGTGGAGCATTGGGCTAGATGGCCTAGGCAGTTCCAACCGAGACCAGGAAGAAGTCCGAGGAGCAGGGACGCCAGCCACGCGGCTCCTGCCAACAGCAGTGTGCGACCACGGCGGTGGATGGGCGCAGGCCGACGACTTGCCATGGTCAAGTGTCGTTCCAGCGCTATGGCTAACAAGCTGAGCACCGAAGCAGCCAACGTCACGAAGACACCACCCTCGCGGGCGAACCAGAGAGCTGGGGACAGGTGCAAGGTGCGCGCCCCAGACAACAGGATGTTGACCGTGTAGGCGGCGCCGGCTAGCAGGTCAGAGAGAGTTAGGCTGCCCAGCAGCAGATACATGGGCGCATGGAATTTCTTGTGGCGCCAGAGGACTAACAGAACCGCCAGATTTTCCAGAACGATGAAGCCACACACTGCCAGGAAGACTGCAGCATCTGCGCGCAAACCCCCGCCTGGGTCGTAGCGAGCCTCGTTCAATTTGCCGGTATAGTTGTAGTGCAGTACAATCACCTCACTCCCCACCATAGTGGCCTAATGCCCCACCTCCTATTCCTTGCGGTTCTTTGCCTCTGGAGGCGATTCACCGATGAGTGGCTACATCATCCTATTGAGCACTGGGAAATAAGTCGTTCACAGGCTGGAGCCGCTGGAGAAGGAAAAGGAGCAAGTCAATGGCGGAGTCTTCCCCAGAACCGAGCTCCTAGAGATTGCAGCTCCCCAAGGTCCGCCTTTCCTCACTTCCCTTTCCCTCAAACTCCTGAACCCCGGAGGTTATGGTCACTTCCTCGGAAAAACCTTTGGAATAGTAGCAGCGAGAGGCAGCTTCTCCCCCTTTCCCCATTCTGGGATCCCAGCCAGCCCAGAAAAGAGACCCAATGAACTGCCTGTGCACGGCAGGGGATAAGGTCTGAGATGTTCTTGGGGCTACTGAACCCCCCTCTGGGGCAGAAGTCGGTGGCAGCTGTCCCAAGAGCTAGATTAGAGTGAGGGGGCTGTAAGGGAGGGTGGGCTTAGCCCTTGGCTCACAGGCTGCTCCAGAAAGATGAGAAACAGCGGGGGAGGTTCCTGGGAAGGGATGAGTTGTGACCTCCGGGCCAGGAACCAGGCAGGCACCGGAGCTGGGCCAAACCAATGGGGCAGGAGACAGATTGTCCCAGAACTCCCAGACACACGCATAGACACAGACCCAAAGCCAAACACCCACAAGTAGAGTTGCACAGGCAGGCACAACTCCCCAGACATAAGCAATCACATACACAAATAATAGACACTCACATTCACGGAGATTTAGAGCTATACATGTGGACAGCTACAGATCCACAGATAAACAACAGTCTGAGAATCACTGAATTTCAGAATGGGAAAGGACTTTAGGGACCACCTAATTCAACCCTTAACTGAAAAAGGTTTTACCCGCCTCCTCTCCCCAGTCCCATCCAGCCTTCAGGCACACAGCCCAGTAACACATGTACAGAATTAAACACATAGACATGGCCATAAATCAGGAAAAAAATACATAGATGCTGAGCTTGGGAGAGATCTGGGTTTCTCACTGGACTGGGGGCTACACTATTGTTTGAGCTGAGGCAGGAAATGTTGCTGAGAATTGCGGGGTCCACATACCTTTCTGGACCAGCCTGTAGTGAAACCTGCGGCTTTGCGGGAAGGGATGGGAAAGGTTTGCTAGTGGGGGAATTCTTAAACTACTCCTATTTCTCCCTTCACACTTCCATCATTCTCCATTCCCTGAAGCCAAGATAGCTGGGTTTTCCCTGCATTGCCTCTGACGTTTCTCTTTTTTGGAAATGCCAGGGGAATCCCTGAAAAGGAGAGCTGAGGATCTCGGTGGAGACTGGCACGCAGGGCTGCCTTCCTCCCTGACCCCTGGTTAAGGGCAAACGGGGAGAGGGGTTGTTGCACTATGGTGGTTCCGTTCCAGGTATTCTGTGCTGTGTCGGGCATCTGAAAGGGCTCCTCGATAGCAGCTGCTATGGCTTGGGGGACAAAGCCCTCACAGTCGTCTCTTGCGCAGCAACACAGCCCTCGGATTTATGGCAGCTGTCCGCTCATAGGGCCAAATGCTATGAGAATACAGCCCAGGGTCCCACCCGCCGCTGCCCTCCCTCAGTGACCCCTATAGCATAGTGTAGACCTCAGCAGTACACCAGGGCCTGATGCTGAGCCCGCTCTAAGATCTCGAACCCAGATCCCACTTACCCCGCCTTGCCTTGTCTGAAAGGGGGTCCCCAGCCTCCCACAGTCACTCTGCGGCTTTGGCTGTAGCGAGTCTCGCTTTCCCCAGCCTGCTGAAGCGCGCTCCTCCTCCAGAGTTGTGCCCGAAGCAGGCTGGGCGGGGAGAAGCGAGGCCAGGGCGGGCTTGGCTCAGACCTGGGTGCGGGCCAGGGGGCGGAGGCGGGGGCTGAACTGTTCCCAGCGGGGGAGGCAGGATACAACCCTGCTTTGGGGCGACTAGAGAACAGCCGGCTGTCTCTCAGACCTGGTGGGCCCTACTCCCGCAACTGTTATCCTACGGCTCCCGTGCCCCGAGGCTGCCCCCTTCTAGGCTGCCCAACTCCAGCTAGTACATAACGTCGAGACTGGGACTGGTCCCACAGAGGGAATACCAAGCGCAAAGTTATACAACAATTCATCCATGGTTAGCCGAGTTCCTACTGCCGAGCAGGGCGCTGCGCTCTGGGATCCCCTGCATGCACTCCGAAGACCAGCCCAAGTCCCTTCCCTCTTGGAGCTCTGAGGAATACACCTACACGGAGGATTAGACTAGATCTGGGCTGCAGCGAAGACGTAGAGCGCAGAGTGAAATGGCAAGGAGGCCCCTAGCTTCAAGGGAATTTGCACGTAATAAAGAGATTTAAACAAACGCTTAATTAAGTGAACATCGCAGGGAGGGTTGGACTAGGGCAGGACTTGACCGGCTAGAGCAAGCATTTGGGGCGCGGGAGAAGGAACAGCAATGCTCCGCCGGACACCGCCAACCCCACGGCCCCCAGCCCTTTCCCCCAAGGAATCCCAGGGGCACGAAAAGACAAACCCAGACACAGAGAGGGCACACAGAAACAAAGAGACAGACAGAGTCGGAGACAGTTGGAGAGTTCCAGGGACATAGACAGGACACTTACAGTCAGGCTCACAGATATAGGATGGTCCTGTTTCTCAGGGCCAGGAAGCTGCTCCCCCTCAGCTCCCCTGGGGCTGGCTGGGCTGGGAGGATGGGCTTTAATTCCTGTGGGGACCTTTCCCCTAGTCATCCGGCTCTCTCCTCTGAGGCAGTCTAACTCTCACGAATTATGCCACCCCCTCTCGAAGGCCCGCCTGCTCTAAGTCCGGAGGCTTCCCCCGCCTCTGACCCTCCCCTTTCTCTCCGACCAATTCCCTCAGCCTGGCCCCTTCCTCCCCAATTCTCAGGCAGGACTCGACCCGGAGCTCTGGTCCAGTTCCTGGGCCCTGGGACTGCTACTTCAGCCTAATCGAATCCATTTCAATCCAATGGGCATTTATAAAGCGCTTATTGTAAAATAAGGCAATGTGCTAGGCTCAGAGCATTGCCTAACTGCTACTGCCTACCTTAGACTGAGGGGGTGCATAGGATGGGGTGAGCTGCCGGCCTCCACCAAGGATAGTGCCCTTTGCCCCTCCCTGTGGCCAGCTGAAGAGTGTGTGTGTGGGGGGGGATTTGAAGCCAAAGTGGATTTGTAAAGTATTTGCATATTGCCTTCTTTGATCCTCAATCTATGTGATTAAGTATTATGAGTATTACTATTCCCATTTTATACATGTGGAAACAGCCTCATAGTGATTGAGGGACTTGCTAATGGTCACAGGCAAGAGCCACCAGCAAAATTGCAAAATTTGAAGCTGGGCTTTGCCTAACCCAAGCCCAGCATGCTTTCCACCAGATTATGTTGCTATCTCTCCAGGAGATAACCAATACCACAGCCTGGAAGAGTTGAACAGAAGCTCAGGGGGGGTCATTTAGTCCAAACTGTTCAGAAAAAGAATTCCTTCAACAACATCACTGAATCAATTTGTATGAAAAGGAGTGATCGCATGAAGTCATTAAGTACTTACTATATCTTAAACACTGGGGATGCAACTAGAAAAGCATAACAATTCCTTCAAAGAGCTTCCATTCTTTTTAAAATTTTTATTTTTTACCAATTACATGTAATAAGAAATTTCCACCTAAGTTTTCTGAATTATATGATCCAGATTTTCTCTCTCCCTTCTTCCTTCCCACCTCCAGGAGCTGGCAAGCAATTTAATATGGTTAATATATGTATTATCAGGCAAAACATTTCCTTATTGTTTATTCTAGTAAGGGGATAATCTTATAAAACCAAACCCCAAATAAACAAGTGATAAATCATCTGCTTTCATCTGCATTCTGGCTCCAACAGTTCTCTCTGGAGGGGGATAGCATTCTTTGTCATAAGTCCCCCAGAATGATTCTGGGTCATTGTGTTGCTGATAATAGCTTTTTTCCACATTTGATCATTCTACAATATTGCTGTTACTATGTACAATGTTCTCCCAGTTTTGTTTATTTCACTTTGCATCAGTTTGTGTAGGTCTTTCCAGCTCATCCTGTTCATCATTCCTTCCAGCACAATAGTATTCCCTCACCATCATACACCACAATTTGTTTACCCATTCCCCAACTAACAGTCATCCCTTCAATTTCCAATTCTTTGCTACAAAAAAAGAAAAAGAATTGCTATATTATCATATAAGCAAATCCTTTCCTACTTTTTTTTTATTCAAAGAGCTTAAATTCTAACGAGGAAAGTGATATGTTCACAGAATTTATTTAAAATAAATACAAGTTATTTGGAGAGAGATTATGCTAGAATGGGGTGGGGAGCATGCATGAAGTAAAGAGATTTCATAAAAGAGGTAATGCTTGAGCTGAGTTTTAAAGGCCACCAGAAATTCTAAGAGGTAATGGTTACAAGGAAGTGCACCCTAGGTTTTGGGAGAGAGCCAATGTGAAGGAACAGAGAATAAGTCAGTATAGTTGGATCACAGAATGCCATGGGGGGAGTAAAGTGTGAGAAGGGGCCAGGTTGCAAAGAGCTTTACATGTCAGAAAGGAATTTCTACATGATCCATTTGAATTTGTTGAGTTATGAGGCGATATGCATTTTGGAAAAATTACTTTGACAGCTCTAAGATGGATGGATTGATGAGGGGAGACACTTGAGGGAGGGAGACCAAGAAGAAGCTACTGGGCCAGGCAGGAGAGATGAATTAACATTAGCATAGTGGCTGTGTGAATAGAAAGGAGGGGTGGTATACAAGAGAGATTGGGGAAAAAGAAATGACAACCCCAACAAGTGTTCAGCTAGTCTTTTCTTGAAGTCCTCAAGTGATGGAGAATTCAAAACTTCCTAAGGCAATTTATTGGCTTATAGACAATTTTAATGTTTTTAAATGTTTTCTTGGGTGGATTGGACTGGAGGAGAGAATTTGAAAATCAAAATTTAAATTAAAAAAGGAATGTTAAAAATAATGCAATTTCCAAAATAAAAATTTTCTTTATGTCTGAGCAAATTTTACCTCTCTTCAATTTCTGCTCATTGACTCTGGTTCATTTGTCTGGAGCTCAAGAACAAGTCTTGCCTTTTGTCTATAGGGCAGCCCTTCAAATACTTGAAGTCCCCTAACACTTTCCCATCTATCTTTTCTTCTTCAACCTAACTATCCCCAGTTCTATCAGCCAATCCTAAATAACACATTATATAGTCTTGTCAACATCCTGATCTCCCTCCTCTTTACCTATACCAACTTCACAGAAATTGAACATTTTTAATTGAAAGAGATCTAGGGGTCAATGATTCTAACCCATATCTTGCAAGAGTCATCTAGCCTTCACTTGAAGATCTCCAATGAAAGAGAAGCCAATTTCTGCTGAATAACTCATTCCACTTTTAGATAACTCAATAGATTCAGATAGATTTTCCTTACATCAAGTCAAAATCTGCCTCTTTGAAAACTTAACTTGGGGAAGCTAGGTAGCACAGTGGATAGAGCATCAGCCCTGGGTTCAAATCTGGTCTCAGACACTTCCTAGATGTGTGTCTCTGGGCAAGTCATCCCAATTGCTTAGCCCTTGCTGCTCTTCTGAAGAAAGATAGAACAAAAGAAAGGAAGGAAGGAAGGAAGGAAGGAAGGAAGGAAGGAAGGAAGGAAGGAAGGAAGGAAGGAAGGAAGGAAAGAAGGAAAGAAGGAAAGAAGGAAGGAAGTAGAAAAGGAAGGAAGGAAGGAAGGAAGGAAGGAAGAAAGAAAGAAAGAAAGAAAGAAAGAAAGAAAGAAAGAAAGAAAGAAAGAAAGAAAGAAAGAAAGAAAGAAAGAAAGAAAGAAAGAAAGAAAGAAAGAAAGAAAGAAAGAAAGAAAGAAAGAAAGAAAGAAAGAAAGAAGAAAGAAATGACTTTGTTCTACCTTCTGGGGCCAAACAGAACAACTCTAATCATCTACATAACAGCCTTTCAAATATTTGAAGACAGCTCTTATTTTCTCCCAACTCTTCTCTAGGATAAGCACTTATAATTCTTTCAACTAATTCTGTTATGACTAAATCCTCTACCATTTTGATCGTTCTCTGACCTATCAGTGTTCTTTCAAAAATTTGCCCAGAATGAAACACAATATTCTAAATATGGCATGACTAGAACAGAGTACAGCAGTATTCTAATAACATATTAGAACTGGAAGAGACCTTAGAGGTCGATTGAGCTCACCTCTTCATTTTATAGATGAGGAAACTGAAACTCAGAAAAAAAGATAGTGCTTATAAAAATTCACCAAATCACTCATAGGGCTAAGACTCAACTTCAGTTCTTTAGACTTTTTAATTTATGGTTGGACTGAATAGATTTAATTGGTCACCAAGGATTTAATTTCTAAATCCCAAAATTAATTACTAAAGTAAAATGGAATTTATGGTAGTTTATTTTTACAATAGAGGGAAGATATTAAGGAAGAGAGAAAAGGGGAGAGGGGGGAGAGAGATAGAGAGACAGAGACAGAGACAGAGACAGAGACAGAGAGAGAGAGAGAGCTTCCTCTGACCCAGATAGCAATTATAAGGTCCCAGCCAGGGGAAAGGAGTCTCAAGACAATGGGCCTTTCCAGGAGGCTCACACCTCCAGAAAGGACAAGGAAGGAAGTCAACCTTTACACTCACCACTTTGTCAGTTCAATCAGCCGATTCTTTTATCAGCCTCAACTCCTACAGGCTCCACTCTGAGTGTGTCTCTTTCAAACTCCAAGAGTCCCTCTTCACTCCAAGACTGAGTGACTGTCCTCTGTGTTTCTGTTTTCACTTTTAAAGACCTTTTTCTCTTGTGTCACTTCCACTAAATTTTTACGTCTACCAATTACAGCTGATACTCCACTCCAGGCCTGCCCACTCTTTCACATATGGGTCACAGACCTGCCACTTAATGTATGAAATGGGTGTTCACACCCTTTTGTGGTTAAAATCCAAAATGGGCAGATCTCCATACTTAACTTTAAGTACTGTGCTTTACATTTTGGGGATTAAAATCTAAAAATAGACAGGGGATTACAATTTAATCTTTGCAATCAAGGAAGAGCTAAGTACCTTCATGGGGGTTACAATCAGGGGAGAGCCAAATCCAATCTTCACAGACTCCAAATTCAGCATTCTCTCAACTCTGTTTTCTTTATAATCTGGGGGTCCTTTGAGAATAGGGATTTTATCTGCCCTTTCAGACTAAAGGAGTAGGTAGATTATCCATGATTAATTGCATGGTTGGGGCCAGGACATGAATCCATTTGGAGCAGCCATCACCAGCAGCAGTGTTGATATGAGTAAAATAGGATCATTAAGCAAGAGTGAGAGCCCAGGTAAAGTGATAAAAACTGGAAATAATTAATGGTCAGGGCAGCTAAGTAGCACAGTAAATAGAGTGCCAGCCCTGGAATCAGAAGGACCTAAATTCAAATGTGACGTCAGACATTTCCTCACTGTGTGACCCTGAACAAGTTACTTAACTGTAATTGCCTAGCCTTTGCTGTTCTGTCTTAAAATTTTTTCTAAGACAGAAGGTAAGGGCTTAAAAAAATCAGTTAATAGTGGAGGAATTGTGGGGTAGCTGGGTATCTCAGTGGTTTGAGAGCCAGGCCTAGAGATGGGAAGTCCTAGGTTCAAATCTGACCTCAGACACTTCCCAGCTGTGTGACCCTGGGCAAGTCACTTGACCCTCATTGCCTAGCCCTTACCACTCTTCTTCTGCCTTGGAACCAATACACAGTATTGATTCCAAGATGGAAGGTAAGGGTTTAAAAAAAATAGTGGAGGAATTATAGGAAGAGAGGCATACTAATATACTATTAGTGGTAAATTCATCCAATGAATTATGTTCTGGAACATAATTCAGAATCATGGAAGAAGAGTCACTAAACTGTTCATATCTTTGACTCAGGAAATCTATTGCAAGGCATAAACCCCATGCTGACAAAGGAACAATTTGATGTGTAAATGAAGCATTTTTAAAAGCAATTTCTTTGAAAAAAAAAAAAGCAATTATTTTGTGCAAAGTCCTGGGCTAAGGACTCATACAGAAAAGTATGACAGTCTCTTCTCTGAAGGAGCTCACATCCTAATGAGGAAGACAACACATTTGGAAGGTTTTAGCAAGTCAGAGGAAATGTTCCCATGGTCTTTAGGGAGCAGTGGCAAAGAAGATATTAATTCCTCTCCTTTTTGTCCTTTACACTGATCAAATCATATTGGTCTCTGATGTTGAATCATTTGACGATGCCAAAGATTTTGGTGAAAAGTAGCTGTTCAGTAGCTGTGACTCTAGCGCCTGCAGGAGCAGTTGCTGGGCTGCATCTCCACGGGGGTGACTTCCCAGGATGATGGCTGGAACTATTGCTTCCCAAGACTCTTAGGTTCATGGTTCTCCACAATGACAGGAAGAAATATTCTCTGCATAAAAAAACCAAACCAAAACAAAAAACATTTATAGCAGCACTTTTTTTCCATGGCAAAAAAAAAAAACCCAACCCTCAAACAAACAAAAAAGTGGAAGTCAGCATCTATCAGTTCGGAAATGCCTGAAGAATTCTGGCATATGAGTGTACTGGAATATTACCATTCTCTAACAAACGACAAATAGAAAGACCACATAATGCTTGGCAGGATATATATATGAACTGATACAGAGGGAAATAAATGAAACCAATGCAGCATTATGCACAATGACCACTGGAATGTCAAGGCAAAGGACCCTAGAAGAATCAGAATTGAGATCAGAGCAATAATCGATCTTTGATTCCAGAGGACTGATGAAACTATTGTTCTCCTCTTAGTAGTTAAGGGAGGACCCACAGGTGTGGAGTGACGCATGCTGTCACAAATGGCCAACGTGTGGGTTTGTTTTTCTGACAAAGGAAGATTTCTAAGAGGAGGGAGAAGGTAATATGGGAAAACTGTTGCAAGAACGTGAAGGGTAAACTCAGAAACCTTCTGTACATTGTCATTTCTTCATCGGCTTGAAGAGAAAAAAATGGAGAACTGAAGAATATTAAAGTTGTTAGGAAAGAAAAATTGAAGAACCTTAATGCTGTAGCTAAAATAACTAAGCCACTAACTTAAACCTCTGGATGTAGCTCACCAGATTAACTGCTTACATGAATATCAAGACAAAACAAAAACATTCTCTGCCTTCAAAGACCTTGCCTTCTGAGGAGGGAAACAACATATGTGGACTATCAGCATAGACAAGATGCATATAAAGTAGATAGGAGAGAGTCATGGAGAGGAAATCTCTAGAAGCTCTTCCAAACCTTTTATCCTTCTTCAAAACTCCCATGACTTCCCTTCCTTCTATCCCCTCAGCTGAGAAACTTCCTCATCTTTCACTGAAAAAATTGAGGCTACTCATCAAGAATTCCCTTTTCTTTCTCTGTCCTCATCTCATCTCACGAATTATCACATGAAGAGGCAGCCTTTCTCCTTGCCCAGGCAAACTTGTCTGCATGCCCTCTTATTCTCATCCTATCCTGCCCTCTTGAGCAGATTGCCCACTTTATCATCTATTTTCTGACTAATGTTCAGTTTCTGCCTATTGTGACAGAGGCTGGCACTAGAGAAAAAGTGCCAGACTGAAGAGTATGTGAAATTAATCACCTCGACCAGGGAGAGGCCCCAGGAAGGAATCCTGAGGAGGAAAGACTGTGGCTTGAACAATAGTGAGGGTCTCTCAGTCTTGAGAAGCTGAAGAGAGAAGGTGGGAAAAGACTTTCTCGTAAGGGTTACCCACTTTTCCTGCTGGTGACTGGAAATCTTTCCCCCCAACACTTCCGCATTGAAGGGACTTTCTGAAGAGAAACCTGAGCAGATTTTACCTCAGCTCCTGTTGCCCAGGGGTGAGTCAATCTGATTTTCTCTCAGGGGGCTCAGGCTGCCAAGACCTGAGTTCCCCCCAAACTCGAGGAGAGAGGGAAAGAGTTTAGATAGAGACAGGGATCCCTTTTCCCCACTTTCCTTTTCCCATTCTTCCCTGCCCATTATTCCTTTTGTATTACCTGATTGAGTTAACATTAAAAGTTATCTGTTCCCCAAACTGAGTGTGAGTGAACAGATCAAGGGGAGACCTTTTGGTCTTGAGTAGTGGAGGGGAGACAAGAAGGACAAGAGTGAATTGGGGAGAGCAGCTTTAGCTAAGGAGGGAAGGCAGAAGGGGGAAAATCTTCAAACCCCCTCTCCCCTCTCTGAGCCAACCCATTACATCTGCTGTCTCCCCTGAACCCCACTTTGAGAAGGGGGTTCTCCTCTCTTTCTCCCTCTCCATACTGAAAGTTTAAGCTTCCCTCAGGGGACAAAACTTCCTGCTTTTATTCTTTTTTTAATACACTATTTACCCGCTGCTCCCTTATTGCCTACAAACATACCCATGGACATTAATACACTTTTGGTGGAATTGTGAACTCATCCAACCCTTTGGAGAATTTGGAATTATGCCCAAAGGGCTACAAAATTGTTCATACCCTTTGACCTAGTAAATACCACTACTAGGTCTGTGTCCCAAAGACATAAAAGAAAAGGAGAAAAAGACTTATTTGTTTAAAAAATATATATATATATATGTATATATATATATATACATATTTAAAACAGCTTTTTTTGTAGTTGCAATGAATTGGAAATTGAGGGGATGTTCATCCCTTGGGGAATGGCCGAACAAATTGTGGTATATGATTGTGATAGAATACAATTGTGTTATAAGCAATGATGAGGGGGCAGCTGGGTAGTTCAGTAGTTTGAGAGCCAGACATTGAGATGGGAGATCCTAGGTTCAAATCTGGCCTCAGACACTTCCTAGCTGTGTGTACTTGGGCAAGTCACTTAACCTGTCATTGCCTAACCCTTACTACTCTTTTGTCTTAGAGCCAATACATGGTATTGATTCTAAGGCCAAGGGTAAGGGTTTTATAAAAAAAGAAAAGAAGTGATGAGCAGGATGGTTTCAGAAATACCTGAGAAGACTTATGTGAACTGATGTAAAGTGAAGTGAGAAGAAACAGATCATTGTACATAATAAGAGCAATATTGTATAATCAACCATAAAAGATTTAGCTTTTCTTTTTTAAATTTTCTTTATTTTTAAAAATATTTTTCCATGTTTATATGATTAATTTTCTTTCCCTCACTTCTTCCCTCCCCCCTCCCAGAGCAGACAAGCAAATCCACTGGGTTTTACAAATATTAGTGCTTGATAACCTATTTTCATATTATTCATTTTTGCAACAGAGCAATCTTTTAAAACCAACACCCCAAGGATTTAGTTTTTCTAATCAAGAAAAAGATACAAGACAATTCCAACAGATCCAAGATGAAAAATGCTATCCACCTCCAGAGAAAGAATTGATGGAATCTGAATGCAGATTGAAGAGTGCTTTTTTACTCTATTTTTATTGTTTTGTTTTATTGTGTTATTTGTTTTAACATGGCTAATATGGAAATGTTTCACACTATTTCACATGTTTAATACATACCAAATTGCTTGAAGAGAGGGGGAGAATTTAGAACTCAAGATTTAAAAAATAATTGCTAAAATTTTTTTTACATGTTATTGGGAAATACTTAATGAAATAAGTAAAGATAATTTAAAAAACCAAACACATCTATGTTTCTCTTAAAAAAAAAAAAAACCCTTTCACTTGATCCATTCATCCTGACTAGCTATCGTTCTATAGCTTTCTTTTTGTGATTAAATTCCTCAAGGAGGCCTTCTATCCTTCATTACTTCTCCTTTCCTTTTCTTCTTAATCTTCTGTAGTCTGGCTTTCAACCTCAACCTTATCATTTGACTAAAACTTTTCTCTTCAGAGTTACCAATAATCTCTTTTTGGGGTGGGGGAGGGTGTTGAAAATTTTTGTTTAATTAATTAATTTAGAATATTTTTCCATGGTTATAAGATTCATGTTTTTTTCCCTCCCCTACCATAGCCATTGAGCAATTCCACTGGGTTTTACATGTGTCAACCAATAATCTCTTAATCGACAAATCCAATAGTTTTTTCTCAATCCTCATCTTTCCTGTCCTCTCTATAGATTATCAATTCCACTTTCCCTGACACTCTCTTCTCTCTAGGGTTTTTTGGTTTTGTTTTTTTTGTGAGTCCTGCCTTCTATTTCTCCTCCAACTTGTCTGACCACTTCTCAGTTTCCTTTGTTGAATCTTCTACCAGGTCAAACATACTAACAGCCCTAAGGGGCTGTCCTGGTCCCTCTTCTCCATCTATACGACTTTGCTTGGTGATCTCATCAGTTACCATGGATTCAACCATGATTTCTAGGTTAATGATTCTCAGATGTACTTATCTAGGCTTCACCTGTTCTCACCTACAGTCTTCCAAATTCAAATGCCTATTGGACATCTCAAACTGGATGACCTGTAAATATCTTCATCTCAACATATTCAAACTGAGCTCCTTATCTTGCCCCATACACCCTATTCCTCCTACTAACTTCCCTATTACTGTCAAGGGTACCCCCATCCTCCCAGTCAGCCAGGCTCAAAATTTAGACATCATACTGGATGTCTCATTCTCTCTCATCCCTATATCCAATCTGTTGCCAAGACTTGTGGATGGTTTTGCCTTTTAAACATCTCTCATATATCCATTCTTCTCTTCTTCAACACTGTCACCATCCTGGTGCACACCATCATCACTTGGTCTATGGAAAAGCCTGCCGATTGGTCTCCCCTGTCACAAATTTCTCCCAACTCTAGTCCATCTTTCACTTAGTTATCAAACTGATCTTCCTAAATTACAGGTCTGACCCTGCTATGCTCCTATTCAACCAACTCCATTGGCACCTTATTGCCCTCAGGATTAAATAGAAGAGAGAGTGAGGCCAATGACTTTGCACAACTCTGCTCAACTTAAATTCAATTTGTACCAGAGTCAAGACATCACCCAGTAATGCCACTGGTCCTCTTAGAAATGGAGGATGAACTATAACTGATTTCCTCTCTCCCTCCATTCTGGGTTGCTTTCCTCTTGGGCACCCTCCAGTTTCTCTATTTGCATCTAAAGTCATTTAACCCAGAACTAAACCCAAAACTCTAGCTGAAGTCTAATAAAGTCAGAGTATAGTGGGACTGATCTGCTCTTGGAGGCTGTGCCCCTCCTAATGAAGTCCCAAATTACATTTGCTTTCTTGGCTGCTAAGTCACACTGCTGACTCATATTGCGCTTATGAGCAGCTAAACACCCCCCCCCGATTTTTATTAGAACTGAAAGAGAGAGAGAGAAAGAGATAGAGAAACAGACAGAAACAGAGACAGAGTCTTCCAGCCAACGATGAGAGGTCAGTTCCCTTCTTCCTCACAAATGTCAAGAGATTTGTTCAAGGGAGTTTCCTGAACATCCTGATGAGGTTACAGGGAGGTCAATCTTTGTTTAGAATTTTGATTTCATCTCTCTGAGGAGGGAGGGTGTAGACATATTGATGGAACTTATAGACCAAATCATACACCTCATTGAGAATGGTAGTCTGAATAAATGTTGGAGGGGCTATGGCAAAATTGGGACATTAATGAATTGCTGGTGGAGTTGTGAACTGATCCAGCCATTCTGGAAGGCAATTTGGAACTATGCCCAAAGGCCGCTAAAAGACTGTCTGCCCTTTGATCCAGCCATAGCACTGCTGGGTTTGTACCCCAAAAGAGATCATAAGGAAAAAAACTTGTACAATAATATTCATAACTGCGCTCTTTGTGGTGGCAAAAAATTGGAAAATGAGAGGATGCCCTTTGATTGGGGAATGGCTGAACAAATTGTGGTATATGTTGGTGATGGAATACTATTGTGCCCAAAGGAATAATGAACTGGAGGAATTTCATGTGAACTGGACCAACCTCCAGGAATGGATGCAGAGCGAGAGGAGCAGAACCAGGAGAACATTGTACACAGAGACTGATACACTGTGGTACAATCAAGTGTAATAGACTTCTCTACTAGCAGCAATGCAATGAACCAGGACAATTTTGAGAGACTTATGAGAGGGAACACTATCCACATTCAGAGGAAGAACTGTGGGAGTAGAAACACAGAAGAAAAACAACTGCTTGATCACATGGATTAATGGGAATATGATTGGGGATATAGAAATAGGTCTTGATCAATGACACATGTAAAACCCAGTGGAATTGTGAGTTGGCTACAAGAGGAGGAGGGGAAAAGGGGAGGGAAAGAACATGATTCTTGTAACCATGGGAAAATATTCTAAATTAACTCATTAAATAAAATTTTCAAAAAAAAAAAAGAATGGTAGACTGAGTTTCGGGGAGTGGGAATAAATTGGTTGGTGAGGACTATTATGGATATGACTATACTCCTTGAAGTTGAAGGGACTTCGACTTGTGCCCTCCTTCCACATTTTTATCTTTTCTAAGCACAGGTCAAATATTTGTAATATATTGGCATGATCCCCCAGGGAAGTCTTGGGTATTAAGAATTCTCAGACCTTGAGTTCCTGAACTTTGAGTGCCAGAGCTTAGCCTGAGGCATGGTATGACAGAGGCAAGTGCCAGGCTTACATTCTCTTAACCATGTTTCCCCAGGAAAGCACAACTATGAAGTCAAGCAGTAGGATCTCTTAAATCTTCTAAGGAAAAAAGGGCAATTCTTAAAGAGTTCTAGGCTTGGGCTTTCCTCTCTGACAACCCAAGATATCAGTCTAGAGAGAAAGGAGGATTTACTGGACCCCAAGTTCCCAAATCCAGCCTCTTAATAAAAAAGAGGAGATTTCTTAGACCCCAAGTTTCTGAATCCAATCTTTTAATGAAAGAAGAAAGGATTTTCTGGCCAGCAGGGCTGGACTTGGGATTGTAGAAGTCTAGGGCTTCTAGAACTAAGCATTCTTTTTTTAAAAAATAAGTTTATTTATTTAATTAATTTAGAATATTTTTCTTTTTCTTTGAATTGAAAATTTTTTATTTAATTAATTAAATTAGAATTTTTTTATGGTTACATGATTCATGTTCTTTCCCTCCCCTGCCCCCCCCCCATAGCTGATGAGCAATCAAGACCTATCTATGCATTAGGGTGATCGTTTAGAGTCTACATCCCCAATCATATCCCCAATCATATCCCCATTGAACCATGTGATTAAGTAGTTTTTTTTTTCTTTTGTGTTTCTACTCCCACAGTTCTTTCTCTGGATGTGGATAGCATTCTTTCTCATAAGCCAGGACTAAACATTTTTGAGAGAGACAGAGAGATCCTGGATAGTGCCAGATTTTTAGGGAGAAGATTATACATGTGGTCGGTGGACCTGAAAGTTAAATGAAATCAATAAAATTTTATTCTTAAGTGCTTGCCATGGGCCAGGTTCTCCTCCTTTATCACTCAGTAACTTTTTTTTCCTTTTGAGGTTCATGCCATCTTGATAGCTGTTGTCTATTGACTCCTGTGAAGATTGGATTTGGCTATCTCCTGATTGTAACCATGAAGGTACTTAGCTCTTCCTTGACAGTGAAGATAAAATTGTAATCCCCATTCTATTTTTCTATTTTAATCCACAAAAGTGTTAACTCAGTATTTAAAGTAGATCTACCCATTTTAATCACAAGAAGGTGTGAACTAACTTCAAAAAGGTGTGAACACCATTTCATGAATTGAGTAGGAGGTCTGTGACCCACAGAGTGGGCAGTCCTGAAGAGGAGAATCTGTTGTAATTGGTAGATGTAAAATTTAGGGGTGGTGACACAAGAGAAAAAGGTTTTAAATAGAGGAAACAGGCACACAACGATCAATCTTCAGTGACTCCCACTGGAAGATCATCAGTCACTTGGAGCTGGAGGGAAGACAGACATTTGAGGAGAGGAGAGACACTTGGCTGTGGAACTGGACCCTTGGAGGAGCTCGTGCAGAAGACCTCAGACTGCTTTCCTTTTAGGCGGTCACTGTGTTGAGTGAAAACACTGACTTAGTTTCCTTGCCTTTCTGGAGGCATGAACCTCCAAGAAAGGCCCTTGGTCTTGAGACTCTTTCCCCTGGCTGGGGTTTAGAATTTCTACCTGGCTCTGAGGAAGCCAGAGCTCTCTCTCTCCCCTTTTCTGTCTTCCTTAATATATTCCCTCTATTGTAAAAATAAACTATCATAAATTGCATTTACTTTAGTAGTTCATTTTGGGATTTAGAAATTAAATCCCTGGCCACCATCAATTAATTATTAAGTGCCAACCATAATAAATTTAACACTCCCCAGGTCACTTCCCTTCCTTTCTCAATAAGTTTGAAACGTGGCTTTCCATTTTTCTCTCCTCTCCTCCCTTCGCTCATATTAGGTAAGAATTTCAACAGACATATTGATTCTCCCTAAAAACCACTCATCCCTGCTCATCCCTACTCTTTCACTCATTTTCAATTTCTCCTTCTTTACTGGCTCATTTCCTACTATCTACAAAGTGCTAATGTCTCCCCTATTCTGAAACCCCCCCCCAACAAAAACCAACAACCAACAATTCTTACCTGATCCTTCTATTTCTTTTTTTATTTGAAATTTTTTATTTATTTAATTAATTTTGAATGTTTTTCCCATGGTTACATGATTCATATTCTTTCTCTCCCCTCCTCCCAACCCCTCCCATAGCCAACAAGCAATTCCACTGATCCTTCTAATAACTATCTTCCTATATTTTTTCTGCCCTTTGTAGCTAAAATCAAAAGGCCATTGATAATTAGTGCCTCCACTTTCTCTCCTAAGTCTCTTTCTTTTTTTAAGTCCTTGCCTTCCACCTTAGAATACATAATGTATATTGGCTCCAAGACAGAAGAGAGGTAAAGAAATTGTTTACCAGATCTGGAGGGGAGAGGAAAGAAAGGAGAGAGGCAATTTGGATCCTATAAGTTCAGAAACTTTGTGGAAATTTGTTATTACATGTAATTGATAAAAACAAAATGAAAAATAAGAGAGGTAAACATTAGACAATGGAGATTAAGTGATTTTTCCCAGGGACACACAGCTAGAAGTCTCTGAAGTCACATTTGAACCCAGGACCACACCTCTCCAAGCCTGACTCTCTATACACTGAGCCACCCAGCTGTCCAATCCCTTTCACTCTCTTCTTGATTGACCCCTTACAATCTGACCTTTGACTTTATCATTCTATCAAGGCTGCTGTCTCCAAAGTTATTAATGGTCTTAGTTGCCATAGCTGATGGCCTTTCTTCAGTCCTCACTTTCCTCTACTTCTGAAGTCTTTGACACTGTTGATCACTTTCTCCTCCTGTTTTCAGGGCACCACTCTCCTCAGGCTCTTCTCTTGCCTATCTAACTGCTCCTTTTCTGGATCTTTTACTAGATCATGCCCTTTATCTCTAGGTATCCCACAAAGTTCTGTCCTGGGTCCTCTTTTCTTCTTCCTCTACATTACTTCCCTTGATGGTCTCATCAGTTCCCTAGGATTTAATTACTATCTCTATGCCAGTGATTCTCAGATCTACCTATCCTGCCCCAACATCTCTGCTGACCTCCAGTCTACAATTTCCAACTGCCTTCCAGACAAGCCAAACCGGATATCTAGTCAGCGCCTTAAACTCAATATTTCCAAAATGGAACTCATCTTTCCCCTTAAAGCCTACCCTTCTTCTATCTTCTTTTTTACTGGGGAAGGCAACACCATGCTCCAAGGCCCTCAGGTTCTCAATTATGAGTCATCTTGAATTCCTTCCTATTTCTTATATCTCATATCTAGTTGTTGCCAATGTCTGCTGATTTCACCTCTGGAACATCTTCTCTCTCCTGACTCTGCCTCTACTCTGGTGCAGGCCCTCCTCACCTCAATACCTGGATTATTGCAATAGCTACTGGTGGGTCTACCACAGGCTAAATTTGAGATAATCTCAGAGGGAAGACATTAAGAGTAAGGAAAAATCTTTCCAGGAGGTAAAATTTTAACTGAGACTTGAAGGGAACCAGGAAATCCAGGAGGTGGAGGTAAAGAGGGAGAGAATTCCAGGCAGGAGAGATAGCTAGTGAAAATGCCTAGAGTCGGGAGATTTAAGGAACAGGAAGGAGATCAGAATCACTGGATCATAGAATCCTTGGAGGGGAGTAAGATGTAAGAAAACTGGAAAAACAGGAGGAAAGGGCTAGATCCTGAAGGGCTTTAAAAACCAGGGATTTTTTTTTTATTGGATCCTGGAGGCAAATAGGCAGCCCCTGAATTTTGTTGAATAGGGGAGGGACATGATCAGACCTCAGTTTTGAAAGATCTTTGATAGCTGAATGGGAGATAGACTGAAACTGGTTAAGAGCTTGAAGCAGGTAGGCAACCAGAAGGCTATTACAATAATCTAGGCTTGAAGTGATTAGAAAGTAGACCCAGGTAGAAGGGAAGTAGGAGTCTGAAGCTAGTAGGTAGGAAAGCAAAAGACTTAGAATTTATTCTCTGCTTCTACTGAGAATTATTCAGACTAGGATGATAAAATGTGAAGGAAGTCACTTGTCTGGCAATCTCAGATTGTTTTCTTTACAAGGAAGCCCAACTTTCAGAATAGTATCATAAGGCCGGATAACTGTTGGGTTCTCTAAGGTGTAAAAATGGAATCTGCTGGAATATTGGGGGTGGGCGGTGGGTTGACTAGCAATTCTAAATTAATCTCTCTTCTGAGAAGAGACTAAACTCTAGAGGGGTGCTGAGTTGGAAAAGCTGTGCTGGGTGATTGGTTGTTGCCCTTTGTTCTTAAAGAGAGCCAAAATGACATCACTGGTGATCTCTTTTGACTTGTGTATAAACTGGAATTTTTTTTAAACCTTTACCTTCCATCTTAGAATCAATACTGTGTATAAGGGCTAGGCATTGAAGGCTAAGTGCAACTTTGTTTTTGTTTTGTTTTAATTTTATTTAATTAATTAATTTAGAATATTTTTCCCTGGTTACATGATTCATGTTCTTTCCCTTCCCTCCTCCCACACACTTCCCATAGCCAATGTGCAATTCCACTGGGTTTTACAAGACCTATTTCCATATTATTGATATTTGCACCAGGGTAATTTTTTAGAGTCTACATCCCCAATCATATCCCCATCGACCCATGTGATCAAGCAGTTGTTTTTCTTCTGTGGGTTAAGTGATTGACTTATGGTCTCAAGGCCATATTTGAACCCAGGACCTCCCACCTCTAGACCTGGCTCTCTCAATCCACCGAGCCACCTCACTGCCCCCTCTAAATTGGATTTAAATGAGGTAGAGTTGCACAAAGTCTTTGGCCTCACTCTCTCTTCCAGAATCATCAGAATCCAGGGGCAAGACAAAAGTCCTGATGACTAGTAATGTCTAACCAAGCTTGCCGGTGCCTACTGTGAAGAACCATGTAAGCACTAGGAAAAGGTGGGTCTCAACAGAAAGAGGAGCTTTGTCCTGATGATTTATGGGTTTGGTGTGTTTGGGCATTTTCCAGTGGCTGCAATGAAGGGTAGACCGTAATGGGTGGCACTGTGAGGATGGGTGCTCTGGTGACTGCGACAAGACCTTGTGATGGGAGGACGGGTCAATAAGGACTCAGGCCACAGAGCGTGCTTGGATTTGTCCTTCTTGGTGGGTTTGCCAAGCATGTACAGATTTCCCAGCCTGGGTCCAGTCCAGACTGTAAGGTTTCTCAGTTCAGAATGCTAGGATCTGACTCAGTACCATAAGCTCGAGGCGCATAAGAACCCAGGGCAGTCTTGGGAGGGACAAATGGTCCATGCCAACCCCTTCAGGGTGCTGATGGGGAAACCAAAGCCCAGAGAAGGAAGTTTCTTGCCGGGGCGCACAGGGGTGAGTGGCTGAGCTGGCCTTTAAACCGAGACTCAATGCAAAACTTCCTCTATGAGGAAGTTGGTCCCTGGCTGACCTCCCATATTCCCCACCCAATATTCTGGTTGTTCTCCCCAGAAGGCAATCTGGATCCCAGCTACCGGCAGGTTCCTGTAAACATATGACTGGTCCCTCTTTCCTTACTTCAGTCTGTCAAAATAATGTTTCCCGAGGCCACGTCTGGGAAAAGCCCCAGATGCCGTAGGGCAGACATTGGTGAACAAGACCTGACTTTCCCTCTGCCTTACAGGCTAGCAGAGCTGATAAGAGGCTTCCATATTTCAAATGATCTTGATCTCATTGATCCAGACAGGCATTCATTCATTCACTTAGTCATTCATTCATTCATTCAACAGAGACTTACTCAGCCACTGCTGGATTCAGTCTGTTACTCAGAAAAACAAGTACACAAAGTTTAGAAATAAAGTCCCCCCCTTGGGAAGATGATGGATTGCCCATGGCAGGAGGTTTTCAAGCTCACACGGGGGTGGAGGGGAGGAATATTGTAGAGAAGATTCTGGATTAAGTAGGGGTTGATCATGTAAGTCTTACTAATTATTACTGATGATTGACCAAGGTCCAAAGGCAGGACTCTTGGTGGAAGAGTGGCCCTCCCCCACACATCAATCAGTCAAAAACATTTCTTTAGGGCCTGCTGTGTGCTTACATGGTTCTTCACAGAACCATGTAGCACTAGGAAGGTGCTAGGTGCTGGAAAGGGAGAAGAAGGAAGAGGGAGAGAGAAATGTCTCTAGACCCTTTTGGACCCTGTCTCCCCTGTGTTGTTTTGATATTTTAGGAAGGGGGAGAATAGGAGGGTTAAACACAAGGGAAATTACATATAAATAAACTGAAGGAAAATGGGAGAGGGTGGTATCTAATTGTTTGATCCACTATCTAAATATCCTAACTAAATACATAAATTTCCTGAGGGTAAGTCACTGGGGAACCAAAATCCACGCTTTTCTAAGTCAACACTCACCAAGGATTCTTGGTGAGTGTTGACTTAGAAAAGCACAGAAGCATTAACTAGTCAGAAACACCACTCTTTAATCAAGAGAAAGGGGTTCAGTGCGATAGTAGGTCTTTACACAGAGCTGCGCCACGAGCCTACGCAGAGTCCAGGGATTGAACTCTGGTCGCTCTGGATACTGACTCCTGGGAAAGCCAACCATGCTAAATTGGACCATTCCAAGGAGCCATTAAAGTTGGGGAGCTTAAATACCTTTCTAGGTGAAACATGGAGGCTGAGGATGAGAGGGACAGTTGAATGACTTTACAATGGTAATAAAGGAAAGTGAGGAGTTCTAGGTGGGAATAACAGTGAGGGGCTGATGCTTTACAATGGACACAAAAGGGAAAGACCCAGCCAAGGACTGGGCCACCTGGGTAAAGGACTTTGGTCTAAAGGGGAGAAACCATTGGGACAAAAGAGATACTTAACATCTGATGGGATTAGCTATTCCCACCCAAACTAATTTAAAGTCTCTAGTTAATCTAAGAGGCAGTGAAGTAGGACTTTCAGGGAGGAAGTCCCAAGTGATAAGGTCAAACCTGGGGCCTTCCCCCTTAAACTAAGTAAATTGGGGTTCATTTACTCTTTCTAAGCTACAAGTTTGGGGGCTTCTAGATTCCATGTTGACATGAGTTAGGTTCAGGAGTCCAGCTGATGTTCTCAGATGTCCCAGCAAGGTAGAGATCTTTTCCCAATCAGGCTGTCCACCAGGAAGACTAGAGATATTCTCTCACCACAGCCAGCGAATCCTCATAGCCAGTTGTTTGACGGATGGATTTCCAGGATGTCTCAGCCACACACCTTTCTCCTTCACCTTGCAGCTCCAGTGTCAGTTGGTAGTCTGTTCCTAGGAGTTCTGACTCAACCAAGCTCAGGAAGATCCGGAGTCTTGAGCCCTATCAATCATTCTCTTGCAATCTTTATCTCTCATTGCTACACTTGGACTTGCAGGCCAGAGTGAAGCAAAGAGATAGGAAGGGGTGGGAAGAAGGAGACACAAATGTCTCACTTTCCATCTCTGTCTCCCCACCTCCAGTAGAAATGTGAGTTTAGAGGAGAAAGACCTGCTGAGCCAGAGAAGCAATTTCCTCAACCTCCACTTATTGGCCAATTTCTTCTGCCTTTCTGTTTCCTTTCCTGAGAACAGATCAGAATTTAGAATTCCTGAGGTCAGACTTGTCATGTCTTAGAGGGTTACCTCTTGGGTAATCCCTAATTCTAGTATTCTTAAATTCCTGAGAAGTTCCAGCCTCTAGTTGGCTCTAGGCCAAGGCCAACTCCAGTGAGCTTTCTTCAATGACATGTGCCTAGGAGAAGGAAAAGGGTTGCAACTGGGGGAACCTGATGCTGGAAAACCAGAGCCCTATCCTATGGGGGAGAGGGGACAGGGACCTGAGAGGACTGGACCTTGCCAAGCCCCCACCTCCCCCAAATCATCACAAGCTGCTTAGACTGTTGATATGAGATAGAATGATGATTCAGTATACTCCAAAATGTCTTTCCTTTCCCAGGAGATCAAAAGGGTTAACCCTCACCTTCCATCTTGAAATTCATACTGTGTATTGGTTCCAAGAGCTAGACAATGAGGGTTAAGTGACTTGTCCAGAGTCACACAACTAGGAAGTGCCTGACACCAGATTTGACCCCATCTCTAGGCTTGACTTTCAATCTACTGAACCACCTAACTGCCCCCACAGGCTTTCTTTTTCTGTATTTGGTCATGGGCTTTGGGGAAGCTTTTGCATCTTAACTGTTTTCTATAGAGAGTTAAGGGGTATATGGGGTGCTCAGGGAGGAGTAGTATCTCTGGTATGGAGGGCTTGTCAGGCCCTCCTAGGGCAGCTCTCCAGCCTCTGACCCTCACCTGACACCCAGCTCTCACTTGTGGCTCCTAGTAGCTGCTAGCATGCGGCAGCAGCCACACCCCAGGCAAAGGCTTCGACAGACCGGCTAAACCTTGTGAGGGTAGCCATTGGGTCGTAGACCCCTGGTGAACCAGGGCTTTGCTCACCCAGCATGTGAAGACTGCTTCGGCTGAACAGATGGAAGAAACCAATAAGAAGGTTCCACGGCTGAGAGGGCAACGCAGCAAAGCACTGTGGAGTGCTTAGGGTGTGTTAGAGCACAAAAGACAACACAGCCATCCAATGCAGCTGAGGAAGTCTCCAGGTGTAACGACTTTTCGTGCCAATGGACCCAGGCTTCCAACGCTGAGAGAGTGGGACTGTCTGTGCATCGGCTTTTCCACTTAAATCTTCATGCACAAGTGTTTTAGTGCACACTCATCTACATCACAGATGAAAGCGCACAAAGACAATCATCATCCTCAGTTACCAAGAGACTTCTACTATACTATAGAGAGTTAAATAAAAGTCATCCCATACCCCATGCCCACAATGTATGGTACAGACCTTGAGAAGACCCTATTGAAGACCCTATTACCCCCATTTTGAGTAAACTAGACATGAGCCACTCCTTTTATTTTTATGGCTTAAATCCTTACCTCCTTCCTCTCTGTCTTAGAATCAATACATGGTAAAGGTTAGGCAATTGGGGTTAAGTGACTTGCCCAAAGTCACATATGGAGGAAGTGTCTGAGGTCAGATTTGAACCCTGGACCTCCTGTCTCCAGGTCTGATACTCTATCCCACTGAGTCACTTAGCTGCCCCAAGCAACTCCTTTAATTCAGGAGATTTCCCCAGAGTAAAGCTCCAGCATAGTGGATCAGAATGAGTCAACGAGAGAAGTAGAGCTTTTGGAGTCAGTCCCTAGACTCAAAACTGGTGTATGTGAGCCCAGAGACCTCAGTGGAGTCTGGGTGGTAATAATGCCCACTCCAGTATTTCATCAGTTAATGAGTATTTTATTCTGTGTGCTATGACCAGGGCTACAAATAAAAACAAAATACTGCTCCTCTTCCCCCAGGGAGCTCACATTCTACTGTGGCAGATAGGACACTCGTAACCATGGCCATATAAGAGAGACACAGTGCAGTAGGTATGGGCGAGAGTGGGAGGAACTTTACAGAAGGGAAGATTTGAGCTGAATTTTGAAGAAAGTGGGGGAGGGAAGGACAGAGAGGATGATGGGCAGAGGTCCCGACCAGTGAAAGGAGATGGGAGATGGCCTGTTCTGTGTGAGATACAGCATCTTAGAGAAAATGGAAGGGAGTACTCCAGGAGAATACTGCAAAGATAGGAGGGACTGGGATTGTAAAGGACTTTAAATGCCAGAGAATTTTCATTAGATTCTGAAAGTAATGGAGCCACTGAAGTTTATTTAACTGGGAATTGGACCAGACCTACCCTTTAGGAAAATCACTTTGGCTTTGGAGTAGGGGATAGATTAGAATGGGGACAGAATTGAGGCAGGTCAAAGGGCAATAAAAGACTGCCCTTTGATCCAGCCATAGCACTGCTGGGTTTGTACCCCAAAGAGATAATAAGGAAAAAGACTTGCACAAGAATATTCATAGCTGCTCTCTTTGTGGTGGCCAAAAATTGGAAAACGAGGGAATGCCCCTCAATTGGGGAATGGCTGAACAAATTGTGGTATATGTTGGTGATGGAATACTATTGTGCAAAAAGGAATAATAAAGTGGAGGAATTCCATGGAGACTGGAACAACCTCCAGGAAGTGATGCAGAGTGAGAGGAGCAGAACCAGGAAAACACACAAAGACTGATACACTGTGGTACAATTGAATGTAATAGACTTTTCTACTAGTATGAGAAAGAACATTATCCACATGCAGAGGAAGAACTATGGGAGTAGAAACACAGAAGAAAAACAACTGCTTGATCATATGGATCGATGGGGATATGATTGGGGATATAGACTCTAAATGATCACCTTGGTACAAATATTAATAATATGGAAATGGGTCTTGATCAGTGACACATGTAAAACCCAGTGGAATTGTGGGTCAACTATGGAAGGGGGGTGGAGGGAGGGGAAAGAAAGAACATGAATCATGTAACCATGGAAAAAATATTCTAAATTAACTCATTAAATAAAAATTTCCAAAAAAGAATTGAGGCAGGAAGCCATTTGGGAGGCAGTGAGGTGATGAGTGGCCATACACTGTGGTGATGGATGTGGGAATCGAGGGAAGGGGACATAGAGGAGAGATACTATGAGGGTGAAAGATCGGATAAGAGGGTGAGGAATACAGAGGTTAGAAGCTTTGGTGACTAGTAGAATGTTAGTGCGCTGACAGTATTAGGAGAGTTGAGGAAAGGGGAGAGGCTTCTTTTTTGGGGAGGGGGATAATGATATGTTGAGTTTGAGATGTCTACCAGTCTAGTTTGGGATGTCCCTCAGAGGCAGCTGGTGATGTGAGATTGGAGCTCCTCAGAGAAGTTGAGCTGGATAAATAGATCTGGGGATGAACTTGATAGAGGGCCATATGTCAGAGAGGGACAACGGAAAAGCAGAAGATGGAAGACTTCCATGAAAAAGGCTTCATAAGGGGTTCTGGGGGGTAGATATTTTGATATTGCTATAGACTCTAGCTGTTCCTGAGGGTAAGCACTTTCCCTTCTCTAAATCTCAGTTTCCTTACCTGTAAAATGGGCATAATGATTCTTGCCTGGTCATTACGGAATGTTCCAAGTGTGACAGCCCTTTCTTATTATATGGTGCTATTCTTAGGGTTGCGCTGTGATATTTAAGGCCCCCTCCAGTTAGACACATTATGATCCTAGCTTGTTAAATACTTGGATTGAATTAGCCAGGATGCTGTGGAGGAGACGATGCCTTAGCTAGGTCTTGGGTAGCAGGCAGAATCTGTAGGAGCGGAAGGAGGCATTCCTGCCCTAGCCATCAGCTGGAAGAAAGGCAGCATTGGCAATCAAGGGGAGCCACCTGAAGCATGGGACTGCTCAGCCCTGGGTAAGGGTGGAGGAGAGCCAGAGTGGGCCTGGAGCTTGTAAAGTCCTGTCTCTGAGCCTCGCCATGGCCTGTTCATCCAAGGCGCAAGCTCAGTCCCTGCCCTGGTTCCTGTTTGCCCAGGGGGCCCCTAAAGAATTCCTTCTCAATCTCTAATTGTGCCAAAGCAGTTCAAAGCCTTCTTAAGTTTCTACTGGTTTGGGAAAGGGAGAAAGAAGTTAGGCCTCCCTTCCCACCCCTTGCTATGGTCCTGCCACCATCCATGGTGGGGAGACTATTGCTCCTGGATGGGGCCATGGTACCTCCCCTAGAATGACATTCACACCTCCCCAGAGTCCTCACACTATGGAGAGGAGCATGGCATTTCTGGGTGTTCTTCAGGTGGGAAAGCTAAGCAAGAAGGCCAAGCTGGTAGCTGTAACCCTTTCCTCCCTACCCCAATGAGAAGCCACTGGGGGGAGGGGGAGGTAGGAGATCAGGACTGATATAGAAGCAGCCTGGGATCATAGGACTTCGAATTAGAAGGGAATCTGAGCACTCAGCCAGTCCTGGGATTCTGAGCCTGCGGTCTATGGACAACTTAAAAAACAATTTTGGAGGGGCTAATGATAT
This sequence comes from Monodelphis domestica, assembly GCF_027887165.1. NCBI lineage: Eukaryota > Metazoa > Chordata > Mammalia > Didelphimorphia > Didelphidae > Monodelphis > Monodelphis domestica. The sequence continues at coordinate 97,875,836 of NC_077229.1, read as the reverse complement.
GTTGAGTTTGAGATGTCCTCAGGACGTCTAGTTTGGGATATTTCATATTTCAATTTAGTTGGTCTCTGCTGCAATCGATGTATTTTATTTTATGCATTTAAAATTATTCTAAGACGTCCATATGCTTCATAGACTGCCCAAAAAAGAGACTTTCTTTCCCCATCTTCTCTTCCTTCTCTCCCACCCCCAATTTCACCCCCTCTCGGTTCCTCTGTCTTTCCCCCACTGGCTCTCTCCTGTTGTGCCATGACACACACACACAATGTTAAGAACCCCAGAATTAGTCTAGTGCCCTTCTTTTTCAGATGAGATAACAGGCTCAGAAAAGAGAAGAGCGGTCACTCAAATAACACAGTGACTCATGCAGAGATGAGATTTGAATACAGGTCTTCTGACTGTGAACTTTTGACTCCAAAGCCCCTGCCTTTTCCATGAATGACATCTTTGTCGTTTTGGGCTATTTCCTGGGCTCTGCTCAGGTGACTGACCTTAGTGACCCCTCCTCTAGGGACAAGAGCCTCCTTTTCTGCTCTCCGGTCATTGACCTTCTCCAACTGACTCCCTGCCTCTCCCACTTTCCTTCCCTCCCCCTGCACCCTCCGCCAGGACCTGCTGAGGAAATGTGCAGGGGGCTCCCCGCCCCTCATCCACCCTCCCACCCCCCTTCACAGTTCTTTGTTGAAGCCAGGAGCAAAACAGGCCCAGCCTGGCCCTGCCTTGCATGCCTGAGGCTCTTGCCATGTTCTGAGAGACGGCCTGTCTGGGCTTGATGGAGCCCGGGGCTCTTGCAGCTGCACACCCAGCCACCTGGCCCTGCAGGTTTCACCAGCTTAGGACCCAGAGCACTGGCTCCCTTCCCCCCCAGAGCAGCATGATGGCGCTGGAGCTTGGAACTGGGAGGCCCTTTAGCTACTTGGAACACAAAAGCCCCCCCTGTCTCTACCTCCCTCCTCAGAGCTAAAGACTTCAGAATTGGAAGAGACCTTAGAAATCACCGAATCCAGCCACTTTATTTCATGGTTAAAGAAACTGAGGACCAGGGAGGCCAAAGCATCACTCTCAGGGCCCTACCGCCAGCAAATATCTGAGCTGGTGCCCTGGGCTCTTTCCACTCCCCCTTGCTGCCTCTCACCTCTGGCCCTGCCCCCTCTGTCACCCCAGGTCTGTGCTCCTTATCCTGTCACATGGTCCAAGGATTATGATATTTGCAAGTTGAAAGGGACCTGAGAGATGATCTGTTTCCTCCCCTGGAAAATGAGTGGGTTAAACAAGACAGAATCGGAACCCTCTTCCAGTTCTACATTCTATGCTCTAGTTTAACTCTCATAATTTATAAATTCGAGAGCTGAGCTCCCAGAGAAGTCATGAAGCCATTTGCCTTGGTCCCTAGCATTGCCCCGTCCTTCTTCTCTTGTCCCTGACCCTCTCAATCTGACTCCCTCTCCATCTAGAACTTTGCCTCCTGCCTTCTAGAGAATATCACGGCTCTCTGCTGTGAGTTCCCTCCTTCCCCCCTACTTCACACCCTCAAATCTTCATTACACTGTCCCCCATTTTCCCTTCTCCTATTCCAGTTTATGAGGAAGGGCTGCCCCTTTTTTCTTGTCAAGACCAACCCCTCTTGGGTAGGTAGAATAGTTTGCCTCTCAGATCTATAGAGAAGGGAAGAATTTAAGACCAAACAAGAGAGAAAGAATATTGCAAAATATAAAATGAATAATTCTGATTATATCCAATTAAAAAGGTTTTATACAAATAAAACCACTGCAACCAAGATTAGAAGGGAAGCAACAAACTGGGACAAACATTTTATAACAAATTTCTCTGATAAAGGTATCGCTTCTCAAATATATAAAGAACTAAGTCAAATTTATAAGAATCCAAGTCATTCCCCAATTGATAAATGGTCAAAAGATATGGATAGGCAATTTTCAGATGAAGAAAGCAAAGCTATCAATACTCATAAGAAAAAATGTTTTAAATCCCTCTTGATTAGAGAAATGCAAATTAAAACAACTCTGAGGTACCACTTTATACCTATCAGATTGGCCAATGTGACAGTAAAGGAAAATAATAAATGTTGGAGAGAATATGGCAAAATTGGAACACTAATGCATTGCTGGTGGAGTTATGAATTGTTCCAATCTTGTTGGAAGGCAATTTAGAATTATGCCCAGAGGGTTATAAAAGAATGTTTGCCTTTTGATCCAGCAATACCACTACTAGGTCGGTATCCCAAAAAGATTTTTAAAAGATGAGAAAGAACCTGTTAATACAAAAAGATTTATAGTCATGCTCTTTATGGTGGCAAAGAATTGGAAACTACAGGAATGTCCCTCAATTGGGGAATGGCTGAACAAAATGTGGTATATGATGGTGATAAAATATTATTGTGTTATAAGGAATGATGAACAGAATGATTTCAGAAAGAACTGGATAGACCTACATAGATAAAACTGATGCAGAGAGAAGTAAGCAGAACCAGGAAAACATTGTACAAAGTAACAGTAATATTGTGGTATGATCAAATGTGATAGACTTTGCTACTAAAAGCAATACAATGATCCAGGACAATTCAGAGGAACTTATGACAAAGAATGCTATCTAACTCCAGAGAGAGGACTTTTGGAGTCAGAATGCAAATGAAAGCCTATGCTTTATCATCTGTTTATCTGGGTATATGATTTGGGGTTTTGGTTTTATAAGATTCTTTACTTACACAAATAAATAATATGGAAATAAGCTTTGCATGATAATATATGTATAACCCAGATTGAATTGCTTGTCAGCTCTGGGAGCTGCCCTCCAATGATATCTTAACTGTTAAACCTGATAGCTATTACTTGATCTCTCTCCAGGTCTGCCTCCCTAGGCTCCCCTGGTTCCCCTTTCTCCTGGTTCTGCTCCTACATGTCTGTCTGCTCCTTTTCAGGCTTCTTTTTTTGCATCATCCAGCAAGCCCAAACTCCTATGTTCGGATGTAACCCAAGTCCCTGCTCTGGGGTCTTTTATTTATTTTCTCTACATTCTCATCAGCTCCCATGGGTTCAATTAGTTCTTAAATAAATCATTCCCATATTTATATAACAAGCTCTAATCTCTCTCCTAAATATCCAGTCCTGCATTACCAGCTGCCTAATGGAAATCTCTACCTTGGCTTCTCCAAATCTCCACTTCCAAAATCAAACTCTCATCTTCCTTCCCACATCCCCAACCTGGACCCCTCTTCCTTACTTCCCTATTTCTGTTGAGGGTGCCATCCTTGATCCAGTTGCTCAGGTCTAGTGTTCTGGAGTCATCCATGGCTATTCCCTCCCCTTCATGCTCCATATCAATCAGCTGCCAAATCTTCTCTTCACTCTCATGGACAACAATTCTAACTCTCATAAGATTATTCCCTCCTAGCCAGGCCTAGAGATGGGAGGTCCTAGGTTCAAATCTGGCCTCAGACACTTCCCAGCTGTGTGACCCTGGGCAAGTCACTTAACCCCCATTGCCTAACCCTTACCACTCTTCTGCCTTGGAGCCAATACACAGTTTTGATTCTAAGGTAGAAGGTAAGGGTTTTAAAAAAAAAAAGATTATTCCCTCCTGCCCATATATACTTCCTCCTCCCTCACGCCTACTTCTTAGAGCCTTCAGCTTCCTTCAGGAATCAGCTAGGGGAAAGCCTTCCTCAATCCCACCCCCCTAGTTATTAACTCTTTTCCTCCTTAAATTAGCCTCTGCTTATTCATCTGTGTACACATTGTATTACACAAGACCATCTCTACTGGAATGTAAACTCCTTGAGGGCAGATTCTATTTCATTTTGGTTTTGCCTCATGATTCATCTTCCTAAATTGAAATTTAACCTCAAACACTGAGTAGTGTTACAAGGGAATCACTTTAAAAGACTGATATATATTAATTTAAGGTCGCCAAGGAATCAGCTATGTAATTCCTAAATGAAAAACTCAAGTCAGCCGTCAGCCTTTTTTGGAGTTTAATTACAATAGGAGCAAGAAAGGAATTAGAGATATATAGAGAGAGAGAAAGGGGAGAGAAGGGAATAGGGCTTAAATACCCCTTCTGTTTAGGCTGGGCCAAAAGGCCCAAGCCCTTAGATAGCTGGGGCAAAGAAAAGAGATCAGTCCCTATTACTCACGTGTCCAAAATGGAGAAACAGTCTCAGAGGCCCCTACCTTCAGCTTCCTTCAGAGCAAGCTTCCTCAGAGCCCAGGAACCACACCGACCAAAAACTCCACCCCCACTCTCTCCAGACCCTCCTATCTTTAAGGACACCATCCAAGTTGCCTCCCCTCAGTCCTCACATCTACCAATCACTCTTCATCAATTTCCCTGTCAATGGAGGCTCTCGCTTAACCCAGGACCGCCCAGAGGTTTCTGGCTTTTGCACATGTCTGTTGAAGGTCATATTTTCAAATGATTAAATCTATACTCCTTTGCTACAGCCCTTTCTAAATCCTGTTAACTTGAGTATGGTAGAGATTGGAATAATTAAATTTTGATCTAGGCTGCAGCCCTTACTCAATCCTATTAGGACTGAATAGGGTGGAGATTTATTCCAAGTATCTCCATTGTATCAATTCTAAAATCAATCAAGACTCAAAGAAATTCCTGTTCTATGCTTAAGCATAGGTCAAAGTCCTTTCCATTGTTCAGCAAAGGGTTTCTGTCCTAAAGTAATCTTAAGAAGGGAAGAGAAGGAACCTCCCATGCCAATGGAGTTCCCATTCCAATAGACTATCAGTAAGAAATTTTCCAAGTATGAAATATCCCAATGGTGAAATTTCCAACATTTATAAGTCTAAGGAAATTTGAGGTTTACAATCCCCCCTGATGATCATTGGGAGACTAGTCTCCCCATTGATCATTTAACATAACCATTTTGTAGTTCTAAATTCACTTCTAACTAAAGATATACACAATATTCAATTTTCTAAGAGAAATTAGAATAGTGAGAGAGGAAATAGAAAAGAAAAGAAAGCAAAACCAATGTTTGCTAGGCGCATTGACAGAAAGCCAAATTAGGGGCAGTCCCTTTTGGCATAAATGTTACAATAAATGTTCAATCAAAAGTTCAGTCCAATCAATCACATCCAAAGTTCATTCTTGATCTTCTTGATGAAGTGTAGGTTTTTGGCATCTTTCTGCAACAGTTCATTCTCTGGATATAAAAGTTTCAAGCTTCTTTCTTGAAGATCTTTTCTCGAACAAAATCAAAATCTTTGAAAATTTTTTATAACAGTAAAATCTTAAACAAAAGTCTTGGATTTTTATAAAAATAAAATCTCAAACAAAAAAAATTCAAAAATTCTTAGATTTTAAATTAAAATACAATCCCCCCTGAAGTAAGTATTTAAAAAAAAATATATCAAGTTTAGCTCAGAATGCAATGTTCAGTTATGGGGGTGTATGTGTCAATTATCAAAAGGATTGAAGAATAATCAAAAACATAAGAAAAATTCAAAATAGACCTTGTATAGGTCCAGTTTAAAGTAATTTCTATCCCACAAGTATGTAGGACAGAATGCAGTAATATTTCACTTAGCCATTTGTAGCCAAGACTACAGGAAGTTGCCATAATATAAGAAGAAAATAATTAGAATTCTGTTTTGATGGGGAAATGTCATTCCCTTGTCTGATTTTTTTCCTTCAGAGATATAGGGAGCCAGCATGATAGTCAAGCTTTGTACTTGTTTGAGTACTTCAAAAGGAGTGTAGATACAAGGAAGTCCTACGACTTAAACATAAGTTAAGCATTGCAACCTTGAGTCTCACTTTAATATTTCATGTGTGCTCTATTGGCACTATTCAGGTTTAGTCTGTGCTCCTTGTTTTTATCCCTTTTCCTGGAATCAGACACAAACATTAATCACAGTCCTATAATATTTTATCAATAAATGGCAGGTTCCCATAGTTTAAAGCTTTTAGGCATATATTGATATTATAGCAAGAGTATATATATTAACTTGTATTACTGCAGGGAAAAATAATATTAGTATTAATTATGTGTACCTTCAGTACAAAAAATGAGAAAAAAATCAAATATTCTGATATAAAAATAAAAGAAAAGAAATAAGAAAAAATAAGAAAAAAAATCAGTAATTCAATATATTCTTGAGAGAAAAAAAACCAGCATCCATTTGTCTATGGATTATTATCTCCAATTCTTATGATAAGATAGAGTCACAATTCATATGATAAGATAGAGTTAATCAGTCTCAGCAGAAGATGCTTTCTTCACATGTGAGCAGTGAATCCAAGAGTCTCTTTCTCCAATCTTTATAGATGTTGGAGTAGTTAATAATATTTGGAATGGTCCTTCCCATGAAGGTTCAGTTGCTCCAGTTCGCTTGAAATTCTTGATATAAACTTTATCTCCTGGGTTCAGGTCATGCAGAGAAAAGTCTAATGGTCCAGCTTGTACTGCAGCTCCGGATTCATGAAGTTCACGTAGTTTGTGCTGTAACTCCTGTATATAGGAAGCAATAGTAATATCTCCTCCTAATAGCGATGTATAAGCCGGGGAGAAAGGCTTAGCCTGTATAGGCGGATGTCCAAAAAGCATCTCAAATGGTGAAATATGTAAGTCTCCTCTAGGCCTGCTTCTAAGATAAAATAGGGCCAGAGGGAGAATTTCAGGCCATTTTAAATGGGTCTCAGTGCATAATTTTCCAATCATAGTCTTAAGTTCTTTATTCATCCTCTCCACTTGGCCTGAGCTCTGGGGGTGATATGGAACATGGAATTTTGGAGTTATCCCCAAGCAAGAATATATTTGATTTAAGACAGAATCGGTAAAATGACTCCCTCTATCGGAGTCAATACGTGCTGGTAGGCCAAAATGAGGAATAATTTCTTTTAAAAGTATCTTTGCAACAAAATCTGCTGTGGCTCGGGTCGTAGGAAATGCTTCCGGCCATCTGGTTAGTTGATCTACAATTACTAGACAAAATTTATAACGTCCAGCCTTTGGCATTGTTATGAAATCTATCTGTAGATGTTCAAAAGGTGTGTAAGCCAGAGGACGTCCCCCAAAGGCTTTTCCACGATATGCATGTTGGTTATATGCCTGGCAAATAGGACAGGCTGAACATACTTTAGAGGCTACAGTAGTTATACCAGGGGCTATCCATACTCTCTTGACAGAGTCAACGATGCCCTGGGTGCCAAAATGACCATTTTTATGAATAGATTGGCAAATTTGGTTATAGAAACTTCTAGGGAGCAGGGGTTTTCCTTCAGGTGACACCCATACTCCATTAATTTGTTTTGCTTTAAATTTTTGTTTCCATTTTTCCACTTCCTTTTCATTATAGGAGAGTGATAAATTTAAATTATCAGTGGTTGTTAATGTTAAAATTAATCCAGGTCCTTCTATGGCTGCTAGTTTTGCAGCGGCATCTGCTCGGTCATTTCCTCTAGAGACAGGGTCAGAGCCACCTGTATGGGCAGAGCAATGAACTACAGCTAGGGCTTTAGGCAGTTTGAGAGCAGAAAGAACTTCATTAATAATTTCTGCATTAGCTATGGATTTTCCAGCTGAGGTTAAAAATCCTCTTTGGAGCCATAGCATCCCGACTGAGTGACAAATGCCGAAAGCATATCTAGAATCCGTATAAATTGTTGCCTTTTTATCCTTGGCAATTATACAAGCTTGTTTTAGAGCTATGAGTTCTGCTCCTTGAGCACTAATGTTAGAAGGTAGTGAAGCTGACCATTCAGTGGCAAATTCTGAGACTACGGCAGCTCCAGTGTAACGTATGCCATCCCTCATAAAAGAGGAACCATCGGTAAATAAAATCAGATCTGCATTGTCTAAGGGAGTGTCCAAGAGATTATCTCGAGGCTTTTCTGCCATGGACACTAATGTTTCACAGTTATGTAGTGGTTCTCCTGAAGTAGGTAAATCTGGAAGCAAGGTGGCAGGGTTAAGAGTTGAACAGCGTTTCAAGGTAATATTTTCACTATTTAATAAGGTTATTTCATACCTTGTAATTCTCTGATCCGAGAATGCCTGTGTTCTATGTTTTACCAATAATGCTTCAATCTCATGTGGGCACATTATTGTTAATGGACATCCCAATACTAAATCAACGGTTTTTGTTACTAGTAAGGCTGTAGCAGCTACTCCTCTAAGGCATGGTGGTGCTCCTGCTGCTACTGGGTCTAGTTGGGCAGAATAATAAGCAATTGGGCGCTGAGAAGGTCCCAAAGTCTGAGTTAACACACCAGAGGCTACTCCTCTTCGCTCATGCACATATAAGGTAAATGGCTTGTTGTAATCTGGGATGCCTAGAGCAGGGGCAGACATGATAGCCTTTTTTAAACCTGATAGAGCTGACAAGTGTTCAGGCTCTAATTTGAGGGGTTCAGGAACCGAATCCTTTGTTAATGCTATAAGGGGTTTAGTAATTTCCCCATAGCAAGGAATCCATTGTCTACAAAACCCTGTTGCTCCTAAAATTGCTCTCAGCTGTTTCTTAGTGGTAGGAGCACTCAATTTTTGAATGTTCTCAATTCGTTTTGGAGAAATATAACGAGCACCCGCAGTCAAGATGAATCCCAAATATTCTACTTTTTGGAGACACCATTGAACTTTATCCTTAGAGATTTTATGTCCTCTTTTGTGCAATTCCAAAAGAAGGTGTTTGCTATCTTCTTGACATGTTTTTGCATCTGTTGAAGCCAAGAGTAGATCATCTACATATTTGATTAATTTGCTATTTTTAAATGTTATATTGTCTGTGTCTTGGCTCAAAATTTGCTCAAATAAGCTCGGACTTTCGACATAACCCTGTGGCAGCCGACACCAGGTATATTGTGAGCCCTTCCAGGTGAAAGCAAAAATATGCCTGGAGTTTTCATGTATTGGTATGGAAAAGAAAGCTGAACACAAGTCTACTACTGTAAAGTATGTAGCTGTGCTAGGAATAGATGAAATAATAGTATGTATGTTAGAAACTACGGAGTGTCTCTTTATAACGTGATTATTCACTGCCCTTAGATCCTGTACGAATCTATAGATGTGCTTGCCATCGGGTCCTTTTTTTGTTTTTTTAATTGGCAGGATGGGTGTGTTGTATTCAGATTTGCAAGGGATTATTATTCCCTGTTCTATTAATGAGTTAATAACTGGTGTAATACCCTCAATTGCCTCCTTTGAGAGGGGATACTGAGGGATAGAAGGAGGTGGGCTAGATTTAGTTTTTATCTGCACAGGAACAGCAGATTTAAGTAAGCCTACGTCAGAAGAAGATGTGGCCCAAAGAAACTCCGGTATATCTTTAGGTATTTCAAAAATGGAAGGTTCTTTTGCCTCCTGGTTTTCCGAGAGAAGTACAGGGAGTAAATTTAAAGATTCCTCTGGTACTTCTAATGATAATGAGCCATCTGGGGAGCAGGTTATTGTGGCTCTGAGTTTGCATAGAAGGTCCCTCCCCAGCAAATTTAAAGGGGAGTCAGGCATCAAAAGGAAGGAGTGTTGTACCTCTAGGGGTCCTACAGACACCATTCTAGGAGGAAGTCTTTTAACTCTTTGGGTTATTCCTGATACTCCCATTACATTCTCTGAGCCAATAGAATAACATTGTAAATCAGGTGTTCTCTTTAATACAGACCAGGAAGCTCCGGTGTCTAATAGACAATCATAATAGGTGTTACCCACTTTTAAGGTAACATGGGGTTCATTAGTATGGGGAGGGCAGTGGATAGGGACAACGGGTAGTAGGACATCAGGGTCTGGGAAATCAAAGGTTGTATCCTCTGATTCCTGTGCCCCAGCCCCCCCCGGGCACCATCATTGTGTTTGGGATATTCCTTGGGCACCCCCCTGAAGGGTACCTCTCTGAGGGTCATTAGTACCTCGAGTAATTTTTGGACGAGCGCCATTTCTCATATATTGTTGAGTATTATCATTAAAATTTTCTTCAATTTGAGCATTGTCATTAAATTCCCAATTCCTATTTCTATAATTCTGGTTTCTAAAGTTCTTATTTCTATATTCATTATAGTTATTTCCATAGTCATTATTATAATTTCTAGAATTCTGGTTTCTATAACCATTATCATAATTTCTATAGTTATTATTTCTAAAACCATTATTAAACTGTGTATTCCTTCCAAACATCTTAAGAAAGGTTCTACATTCCATCATTTTGTGGCCCTTCTTCTCACAGAAGTGGCAAGTAATGGATTGATAATTGGATTTCTGGAGAGGGGCAATTGTCGTTGGTTCATTATCATGCCCACTTTCTAATTTAGTTATCCTATCTATTAAATATCTTATTTTTTTCTTCATTTCCTCCATGTCATCATTATTTTCTTTCTCCTTTTCTTCGTTTCCCTTAAAAACATATATAGCTGTTTTTCGCAATTCTTCAAGGTCCATATCTGACCATCTTGGGCATTGTGTTTTAAAATAATTTTTAATTACTTTGCAAGAATTGTTTACAAAGATTCTTCTAACTTGTCTTAAACTATTCTCTTTATTTAAGTCCCAATCTAAGTATCTGTCCCCAAACTCGATAATTCTGTCCATAAATCTGGAGGGTGTTTCGTTTTCCTTTTGCTTAATTTTTTCCAGTTCCATCCACTTATCTGTACTGTCCGCACATTCCTTCATGGCCGTGAGGATGGCCTCTCTACAACGGTATAGTTGTAGATAGTCCTCAGGATTATTATAGTCCCATTCGGGATCCTGAGATGGCCAATGTGCTGCATTACGCCCCCGGGTTTTGTTGACATGAGCAATTATTTTATTTTTTTCACGTTCACTTAAAAAAGCCTGTAGTAAGCTCTCAATGTCCTTGTAAGATGGATTATACTGAAAAAATATGTCTCCCATCTTTTTTGTTACTAGAAAAGGATCTTGTTCATATGTGGGGATATTTCGTGTAAATTCATTTATTTCTTGGGGAGTAAACGGTATCCTATGTCTTAAAGTCACCACATCCCCATTTCGTCCTATTTCAGGTACTTCTCTTAGAGGAAACAGGCCTCTAGTTGTATTTTGCACCTGTGGGTCAGTTTGACAAGGACAGGTTTCTCTAGGAGGACAAGATCTCCCTTGCATTGGAATTTGGTTTTCTGTAGGAGAAGGAACATGAGAAGCTGGGATTGCAGGGGAAGGGTTTTGGGGATTAAATTCAGACAAGATTTGCACTACACGAGAGAAGCAGTCTGTTAACTGGGCTATAGGGAAGGTGTTTTCCATCTCTATTTCAGGGAAGGAAATTTCCTCATTCAAAGGTTCAGAAACAGGTCTGTTTCTGGTAGAGTGGGTGTTTGCCCATTGATCCTGTAAGAAACATTTTAGATCTTCTAATTGGGCTTGCATTTTATCCTCAATTTTTCCTATTTTATCTTCCATATCTCCCATTTTATCCTCAATATTTCCTATTTTATTCTCAATATTTCCTATTTTATCCTCAAGTTTTTCTATTTTATTCTCAATATTTCCTATTTTATCCTCAATTTTTTCTATTGTATCCTCAATTTTTTCTATTGTATCCTCAATTTTTTCTATTTTATCCTCAATTTTTTCTATTTTATCCTCAATATTTTCTATTTTATCCTCATTTTTTTCTATTTTATCCTCAACATTTTCTATTTTATCCTCATTTTGTTTTATTTTATCCTCATTTTGTTTTATTTTATCCTCAATATTTTTTATTTTTTCATCTCTAAATATAGTATTGAGGAGTACAAAAATGACAGTACCTATTAATATAAAAATTTGGAGGTATCCTTCATTCCTCAATGCCCCTACTTCTTCAGCTGCCATATAATTGTCAAAGAATGTAGTACTCATTTTTATATGTATATTTTGTAATTTCACAAAACACGTGGGAAGCAGGGCAAAGCAACAAACTTTCCACAGGGTTTTTTTTTTTCTAATCCAGGAAGTTGTTCCTTAAGGGAAAGGATATTTAGAAACAGCTCTTCCAGCCAGGACTTTAGAGTCCTGTTGCTGAGATTTAAAACAGCTGTTTTCTGTCTATCAGAGTCACACAGCTGGGAAGTATCTGAGGTCCGATTTGAACCCAGGACCTTCTGTCTCTAGGCCTGGCTCTCAATCCGCTGAGCTACCCAGCTGTCCCTTAAGATTAAAGGGAAGAAAAAGAAAAAAACTGCTGATTCCAATTTAACTTAAGGAGAAAAGAGAAAAAGTTTTTTATACTCACGTGTTCTAGCAGCTGTGTCTTTAAGCCAAGTTTTTTGTTAAAAAGAAAAAGGACTAAGTGGTGAGACGGTATAGTAAAAAGGCAAGGAATTTCAAAAGTTTTATTGAGAGGATTCTTTAGACTCCCGTGTGGTCAGCCACAATGTTACAAGGGAATCACTTTAAAAGACTGATATATATTAATTTAAGGTCGCCAAGGAATTCAGCTATGTAATTCCTAAATGAAAAACTCAAGTCAGCCGTCAGCCTTTTTTGGAGTTTAATTACAATAGGAGCAAGAAAGGAATTAGAGATATATAGAGAGAGAGAAAGGGGAGAGAAGGGAATAGGGCTTAAATACCCCTTCTGTTTAGGCTGGGCCAAAAGGCCCAAGCCCTTAGATAGCTGGGGCAAAGAAAAGAGATCAGTCCCTATTACTCACGTGTCCAAAATGGAGAAACAGTCTCAGAGGCCCCTACCTTCAGCTTCCTTCAGAGCAAGCTTCCTCAGAGCCCAGGAACCACACCGACCAAAAACTCCACCCCCACTCTCTCCAGACCCTCCTATCTTTAAGGACACCATCCAAGTTGCCTCCCCTCAGTCCTCACATCTACCAATCACTCTTCATCAATTTCCCTGTCAATGGAGGCTCTCGCTTAACCCAGGACCGCCCAGAGGTTTCTGGCTTTTGCACATGTCTGTTGAAGGTCATATTTTCAAATGATTAAATCTATACTCCTTTGCTACAGCCCTTTCTAAATCCTGTTAACTTGAGTATGGTAGAGATTGGAATAATTAAATTTTGATCTAGGCTGCAGCCCTTACTCAATCCTATTAGGACTGAATAGGGTGGAGATTTATTCCAAGTATCTCCATTGTATCAATTCTAAAATCAATCAAGACTCAAAGAAATTCCTGTTCTATGCTTAAGCATAGGTCAAAGTCCTTTCCATTGTTCAGCAAAGGGTTTCTGTCCTAAAGTAATCTTAAGAAGGGAAGAGAAGGAACCTCCCATGCCAATGGAGTTCCCATTCCAATAGACTATCAGTAAGAAATTTTCCAAGTATGAAATATCCCAATGGTGAAATTTCCAACATTTATAAGTCTAAGGAAATTTGAGGTTTACAGTAGCTAGGTGACCCTGAAAAGGTCACATAGTCTGTGCCTCAGTTTTCTCATCTGTAAAATGAACTGGAAAAGGAAATGGAAAACCACTCCAGTATTTTGACAGAGAAAACCCCAAATGGGGTTATGAAGTGTCAGACACAACCAAAAATAACCAAAAAACAAAAAAAACTTTGGTCCAGAATGGAAACTCTGAGTTTTCACAGACCAGATTTATCTTAGGTGGCTTCTCACATAAATCTCCTTTTTGTCCCTTTAAGACATCAGAATTTGTCTCCTTTTATCCTTACCTGGTATTTCCTATGAGAATGTCAAAATCTGGCTTATAAGTGGATCTCTACAACAAAAAGAGATAGTTCTCATCTCCTATGCAAGCACTTTTTTCTTTTTACATATTTTTATTTGTATTTTTAAAAATCATTGACTTTTTTTCCTCCTTTTTCTTCTCACTGGAAAAAATAAATGTAAAACCTTTATAGCAAATAAACATAATTAAACAAAATAAATTCTCATATTGGCTACATCTAAAAATATAAGCCTCAGAGGGAAGCTAGGTGGTTCAGTGGATTGAGAGTCAAAGATTGAGTTCAAATCTGAACTCAGATACTTCCTAGCTGTGTGACTCTGGGCAAGTCACTTGACTTCCATTCCCTACCCCTTTAGCTCTTCTTCCTTGGAACCAATACACAATATTGATTCTAAGATGGAAGGTAAGAGTTTTAAAATGTGAAAAAAAAATTTAATTTAAAAAATTAAGATGTATGTCTATGCATCTTAAGTATATTTCTTCTCTATCAGGAGATAGATATCATGCTTCCTCATATGTTCTCTGGAATCATAATTGATCATTGTGTTGATCAGAGTCCTCAAGTCTTTCAAAATTGTTTATTTTTATAATATTGTTGTTATTGTACAAATTGTGCTCCTGGTTCTGCTCATTCCACTTTGTATCAATTCATACTACTCTTCCAAAATTTCTCTGAAACTATCTCTTTCTTCATTTCTTGCAGACCAAAAGGATTGTTATATTCATATACTGTTCTTTGCTCAGTCACTTGATGGGTAGTCCCTTAGTTTCTAATTCTTGGAAGATACAAAAAGCTGTATAAATAATTTATATATATATATATATATATACATATATATATGATATTTTTCTTCTTTCTTTTATATTTTTAGGCCTAATAGTGATGTTGCTGTTTCAAAGGATATACATAGTTTATTAACGTTTGGGGTATAGTGCCAAATTGCTTTCCAGAATGGCTGGACTAATTCACACCTCCACCAATATAGTGTGCCACTGTGACTTTCTCCCTCACAATCCCTTTAGTATTTGTCATTTTCTTTCTTTCTCTCTTTCTTTCTCTCTTTCTTTCTTTCTTTCTTTCTTTCTTTCTTTCTTTGGTCAGTGTTATCAATCTGATGGATGAGAGTTGGAACCTCAGGGTTTCTTTGATTTGAATTTCTCTAATTATCAATGATTTGAAGATTTTTAAAAATATGACCATAGATAAGGACAAATTTTTTTTTTACCCAACAAAAGAATGTTCAGAATTGGAGTCCATAATAGTTAAGACATTTCCCCTTTTCTCTATGGTGAGTCATTTTATCCCAGGAACTTTTAAAGTCCTCTAGACTTATAGTATTACTCTGGGTGTTCCCCCCTCCATACACCCCATAAGAGGAAAGCGCTTATAGTCATTAAAGAGTTACCTTCTTCCCTAGTACCTGTACAGTCCATATAATTCACATTGTTAAAGAACAGTGAGACCTGGGTTTCCTATTTTATATTTTGGATTTGTTCTTTTCTATTCCTCAATAACATACTTGATTGAACTCCTCTGTATGCTCAGAAGCTCACCCAGTGCCTAACAAGTAAGTGCTTAACAGAATTTTAAAAAATAATTGAATTGAATTAATTTTTCTATTTTCTCTGTTCCTATTTCCCAGGTTCTCTTCTTATCCATGTTATGGTATTGGCAAGAGGATAGTGTATGATACATGTCTGATTGGGTTTCCAAAGCCTCATAAGATTTAGCTAAGATTGAGCTGTCAGGGGGCCAGACAAATGTAGAAGAAAGGGAAGGGCAATTAACACCTTCAATACCTTCATCCTCCTTTGTTATTTTCATATTTTCAATAACTTTACCCTCCACACTATTTATCTTATGTACCATGGGGGAAGTAATTTAAATTAGATTAGAGTCTAGCATGAACCCAGCTACATGCCTTCCTTCAAGCAAAGATTCTGCAACCCCTTCAAAGTTATACATGTACATGTTTGCAAAAAATATATCATAAGCATCATCATGGATATTAGTATCCAATCCATTCAGACTGATTATCCTAACATTTTAGGTAATTAACCAATGTTATTATTTATTCCACAACCATGTTAACATCATATGCAATAGATATAGAAAAATTCAAAGCATCTCTTATCCTGCTGCATCAGTGAATAGTTGCCTAAAAGATATGCAATATATATTATATTCATACATTTTAATGGTACATATATTCCTAGAGTACATAAATAAGCACAAAAATGCAAAAAAAAAGCATAACTAATGGCCAAGCAACCTATAGGAAGTAGATCTACATAATAATATTACATGGAGGAGGGCAGCTGGGTAGCTCAGTGGATTGAGAGCCAGGCCTAGAGATGGAAGGTTCTATGTTCAAATCTGACCTCAGACACTTCTTTGCTGGGTGACCCTGGGCAAGTCACTTAACCCCCATTGCCTAGCCCTTACCACTCTTCTGCCTTGGAACCAATATACGGTATTGATTCTAAGACTAAGATTCTAAGATAAGGGTTTAAAAAATAATATTAAATAATAATATCATTGTATAAGCAAATAAAGCTAACAAAAACAATGCAGAGCTAATAGAAACATCTAATGATTTTCCATGTAGAACATCAGTACACAAGCAAATAAATATGAACAGCCAAAAAGAAAAAATAAAACACACAATAATAATTGGCATGTGCATCAACATAGAACAATATATGCAGTTTTATTCAAAGTATATGTAGAAGGGGAGATTAAGCCTTGACCTTGATTTCTCACTGACATCAGAGAAGCCTGCCGGAGAATAGGATGAGCTTACCATGAGAAGAGAAAAGACCATCAGGGCCTCAAAGGACCAAAAGTGTGTATTGCCTTTGTTTCCTGTGTGTGCTCCTTACAACCAGTATTCATCACAGACTAATTCCAGGTTTATAGGGAGAATGTTTTATAGCTGCTGTTTTTATTATGCTTTCAGCTAATTGTGTCTACTGGCTGACTATTAAGGATAAGTGCACTGGTAGGGGCTTATGAGTTATAGTTTTAGGAGTCTAGAGTCATAGAGTGCCCTAGAACTTGAGAGTAGTAAATCCTTATATATTCAATTTGTAATCCACAAGTACAGTGAGTATGTTTAAGGGATTTAGTTCCCAGGAGGAATGTTACATGCAAGCTACATGCATAAGCATCAATTTTAATAGTCTGGCAGCAAGTTTAACCACTGTGACATATCATAAATTAGTCTGTTCATTGGTCAAATGAGATCATAGGGTGGAAAAGGACTTCAGAAATAAAAGACATATTGTTGTCATTCAGTCATTTCAGTTGTCTGACTTCTTGTGACTTTATTTAGGATTTTCTTGGCAAAGATACTAGAATGATTTGCCATTTCCTTCTCCAGCTCATTTTACAGATGAGAAAACTGAGGCCAACAAGGTTAAATGATTTACCCAGGGTCACTGGGTTCTTGAGGCTAAATTTGAACCCAGGTCTTCCTGACTCCAGGCCAAGGGCTCTCTCCACTGGACCACCTAACTGTCCATTGATGGGATATTAAAGATCATCTAAGCCAACTCCTTAATTTTACAGATGAAGAAAAATGATACACACTTAACCTCCATTGCCTAGCTGCCTTGGAACCAATATACAGGATTGAGATCAAGATGGAAGGTGATGGTTTAAAAAAATAAATATAGAAAAGAAAAAAGAAAAGTGATATGAGTTGTCCAAGGCCACAAACTCAGCAAGCTTCAGAATTAGGATTCAAACCCTTAATGAATAGTTTTAATTCCAGTCTTCTTTAATTTTACTATGCTACTCATTTCCCTGCCATGGCCAGGTCCTTGTCCCTTTCTTTGTTCTTGATGTTACTGCATCACTGCTTCTGGGTCCAATGATCTCTTTTCTGGTTTCTCCCACTCTCCTCCCAGCTTGGCCCTTTCCCTCTCTCTCTGTCTCTCTCTGTCTCTCTCTGTCTCTCTGTATCTCTCTCTGTCTCTGTCTCTGTCTCTGTCTCTTTCTCTCTCTCCTCCTTCCTTTTCCCTGCTTCTGTGTGTTCTTATTCTTGTCTCTTCCCCTCTCCTTGGCCTACTGTTACCCCAGTCCCTATTCAGCCTTTGTCTTTGTCCCTGCTTCTGCCCATTCACTGACCTGGTTCTCCCTGGCCCTGACCAGCCCAGCCTAGCCTTGCCTAGGAAATCTGGACCCTCAGTTGTTTCAGCACAATGGGTGGAAGGCTGGCTGGGGAATATAGTGGTGCAGAAGGGCATCTTTACCCTGAGAAAGGTTTCCAGAGCCTCTGGGAGTTTATCTGGATCAGGTCCCAGATGGGAGCTGGGACTACCCCGGTCAGAGGGACCCCAGAGGGGTTTGGTTTGGCTGGGCTATTTGGGGGTTCAGGCTGCTATGTGGTCTGATGCCTCTCCAGCAGTTCAAGGTTTCACTTGGAAAAGTTGAGCTCAGCCTCTGGCTCAGGGCCCCAAATTGAATGTTAGCATTAAACCAAGCCCGCAATAAGTGGGGAGGAATTCGAGGAAGGGGAGTAGAGGGGCCCAGCCTCAGAGATGGGCTGACTCAGCACCTTAGGAGCAGGGGGAAGGGAAGTTTCTAGCCATTTCCAAGCTGAGGTAGCGAGTAAATGAGTTAGAAGAGGGACTAAGAGAGGGGATAGGAGAGCTTGAGGGGCCAGGTGCCCCTTTCTAGGCCCCATTACTGGGGACACAGGGGGCCTTATCTCCCTCCATTCTCAGTCCAGGTCATCTCCAGGAGGACCCCCTAAAAGGAGAGGAAGGCTTCCTCCTGGCCTTCCACCTTAGACAGTAAAACTGTCCCCAGATAAGCCCAGCTTCCCTTGGAAGTTCCTTTAAATGCCTGACAGGAGCTAATCCAGGCACCTTTTCTTCAATGGTTACTTCTTTTCTCAGGGTAAACTCCTTGAGTTTAACAAAAAAGAAAAGTTTTATTCCTTTTTGCTGTGGTGCAGTGACGGCTGTGCTGGACTTGGAGCAAGGAAGACATAAGCCTGCAGCCTGCTCTAGATGCTTCCTTGTGGTGAGACCTGGGCCCAATCTCTTGGTCTCAGTTTCCTTATCTCACATGTCACTGAATGACATAATGTGTGTAAAGGGCTTGGCAAAACAGCAGGCTGCAAGAATGGCAGTTATCATTATTACAGCTTGTGGCACCTCTCCCCGGAAGACTCAGGGTTTACACACGAGGGAGCTGGCTTGAAAGAGTCCAGGTTCTTTCTTTGATTTATGGCTTTCTTCCGGGATAGTCTTTGAAAATATACTCATGGCTGAGTGTCACCAGATGTGAGATCCCCAGCTTGGACAGAGACACTCAGGATGCAATATGGGCAACCATAAACTCTAGTGGCTTCTTATTTGACTCCAGGAGCAAATGCTCTGTTTGGTATTCAAAGCCCTTCCTGACCTAGCCTCCTCCTGGCTTTCCAATCTATTTACAACTTGTCTACAAACATGTACTCCCCAGTGTAGTGACAATAGCCTCTTGGCTGTTCCCCAAATGAGACACTCCATCTCTCAGCTTTGGGCATTTTTTCTGGCTGGCCCTCATGCCTGGAATCCCTCCTCCACTCTAACTACTGACCACCTAGATTTCTTTAAGTCCCTCCTTCTATAGGTAGTCTTCCCCAGTGGCTCTCAATTCTGGTGCCTTCTCTCTTTAACTATTTCCTTTTTATCCTGTATATAGCTTGCTTTGTGTATATTTATTTGCATGTTGTCTCCCCATTAGATGGTAAGCTTCTTGAGTCTAGAGACTGTGCTTTGCCTTTTTTTGTATGCCCAGAGCTTACCTGGCACATAGTAGACACTTAATAAATATTTATTGATTGACTGATTGAGATATGGAACAGCCTTTATTTCATACACATAGACACAGAACAAAAAACCCCCAACAAAACATAAAATACAAGGGATTCACAAGGAGGAGCCTGGGAACAAATATGGAAATTTAAAGAATTCTAAGCAGCCTATTTTACTTTTCCTGGAAGATAAAGACACTTTGGGAGTGTGCTTAGCAAAACTCCCTTTTCTATCCACTGGCTGAGCAACTCAGGGAGAAGTGGCAAGATCTAGATCTCTTGTCCCACCTTGACCACACAATAAGGCTTCAGTACTCCCCTGACTGGGTCCCTATTGGCCATCCTCTTCCTTTTCCTCTCTACCAATTATCCTTTCTGGAGATGCCTTAACCCCTGAAGCTTCTTCCTCCTCCAAATTGGAGTTCCTCCTTGGAACCTCTTTTTGAGGACGTGCTCAGGCTAATCTTGTACCCCTCTAACCCCTCTAGCTCCCAAATCACTGGACTATTTTTTCCTTCTTTGCCCTCAGAAGAGAACCTTCCCTCTCCCCATTTTCGACTCCCTTTTATGATTTGTCTTCCCCATCATAAAGTAAGCCTTTACAGTGGCATCTGAATGGAATGGAATATTGTTAAATCCATGCCATGGGAAAGCTAATGATTCTAAAAATTGTGCTTGAACCACTGTGAAGTAGGCATTGGTGTGCAGTTCTCACCAAGGTGATATTGGGTAGGGACCACCATAAAGCCTGAAGTGTCCTCTCTGCTTACTTGACATCTATGTCTAAACTTCTTGCCCCTTGGTGCCATAGGGACACTGCTCATTGACCGACCTAATCCTAAATTAGAATGCTCCCAAGAATGGAGTAGAATCTTATATCTAGACCACTGTCCAAGAGTTCCTTTTGCTAAGTATAAGCCAAATACTCTCCAAAATATACTCAAAGCCATCAAGGGTAGAGCAACACTCGTGCCAAAGACTGTTTGATATCTGATGATTGAGAGGAGATGGGCTCTAGTCCAAGAAAGAATAAACTCCAATTACATGCCTTTGATTTCATGTTTGAAGCTGAAAATTGTATTTTCTGTTAAGACAAAAGGTTGTTCTGTTTCTTTTAAATTTCTTTTAAGTGAAAACACAATTAAAAATTTTTTAATTTAAAGAATAATTGAGTTTTGTTGGTGCTGGGGAGTTGGGGGACAGTGTCCTTACTTATTATACGAGATTTCTAAAAAGTCTTATTCTATAAGAAACAACAAATATGGAGAATTATATAACTGATGGAAGGCAAAGTAAGTAGAACCAGGAGAATTATAGATCTATCTAAATATCTGTCTGTCTAGAGTAATTGAACTGTACTTTACAATTTTACTTGTAAATGTAAAAAGATACTTGTTGACTTAAAAAGAAAAGGAAGTAAATCCTTTGTGGTCAGGAACTATCTTTTTTGCTTCTATTTGTATACCCAGAGCTTGGCACAGGGCCTGGTCCACTGTAAGCTTTTAATAATTGCTTTATCTCAGGAACACCTAAGTGACTCAAGGATTGAGTGCCAGACTTAGAGATGGGAGGTCCTGGGTTCAAATTTGACCTCAGACACTTCCAAAGCTATGTGACCCTGGGCAAGTCTAAACATAACCCCCATTGCCTAGCTCTTACCACTCTTCTATCTTGGAACCAATATTTAGTACTGATTCTAAGATGAAGGTAAGGCTTTAAAAATAATTGTTATCTAATCTTGCCTCCTTTCTAGGTTTAGAAGGCCAGATTCTGGGACCCTATTGCCCAAGACATTCAAAATCCTTCTTCCTCCATAGAATAGTTTGGGGCTCATGAACACTATCATCCATCCATTCATAAGTTCCAGGAGGAATTT
Organism: Monodelphis domestica; assembly: GCF_027887165.1. Classification (NCBI taxonomy): domain Eukaryota; kingdom Metazoa; phylum Chordata; class Mammalia; order Didelphimorphia; family Didelphidae; genus Monodelphis; species Monodelphis domestica. The sequence continues at coordinate 97,854,549 of NC_077229.1, read as the reverse complement.
ATCATTCCAGACTGTGGGCAAGCTACTACTATGTGGGCAAGCTACTACTACCATGGACTTCTGAAACAAAGTGCCCTCATTTGTATTGTGAGAGGGAAGGAGGAGAAATTCCTTCCTTCGCGCCTTCTCTCTCCTTCCCCTCCTAAGCCCAGCAGGAAGATTTGATATTCTTTGCTCTTGTTTGGAAGAGAGGAAAGAAGGAAGAAAAAGAGAAGAAGGGCAAGGGAATGATCCATTTACTTTCATAAATGATAGAGGAGTGGTTGATATGATAGTAAAAGAAAATAATAAATGTTGAAGAGGATGTGACAAAATTGGGACACTAATTCATTGCTGGTGGATCTGTGAATTGATCCAACCATTCTGGAAGGCAATTTGGAACTATGCCCAAAGGTCTTTAAAAGAATTCATGTCCTTTGATTCAGCAAATACCACTACTAAGTTTGTATCCCAAAGAGATATTTTTTTAATGGGAAAGGTTCAGTTTGTACAAAAATATTTACAGCTGCTCCCTTTGTGGTAGAAAAAAATTGGGAAATGAGGAGATGTTCCTTGTTTGGGGAATGGTTGAACAAATTGTGGTATATGATGGTGATGGAATACTATTGCGTTATAAGAAATGAAGAATTGCTTGATTTCTTTTTTTTTAGCCCTTACTTTCCACCTTAGAATCAATACTGTGTATTGGTTCCAAGGCAAAAGAATGGGATTTCCAGGCTAAGATGACCACAGAATAGTAGCAAGCGACTCTTTCTCCTCACCATCCACCAATGTGAAAAGCCTCAAAAGGACAAGGAGCAGAATTAGATGAGTGAAGGGGCCCTACTGTAGGGCACAGACTCAAAGGGTTTGGGTATTTCCGTGCTATAAGGGAATAAAATTACTCATACCAAAACATGAACTGATCACTCCTCCCCCATTACACCTACCATGCCAGAGTCAGAGACAGCACTGGGCAATTGCTAGGTTCTCAGGTGGGGCTGGCTGAGGACATCATACACCTACCCCTGAGAGCAGTGATACTTGGGACCCCAGGACGATGAGAAACGCAGAACTTGGGCACAGAGACAGGGCAGAGAGGGGCTGCCCACAGCAGACACTGCAGAGATTGAAAAATAGCCTCAGGGCAAAACCACTGAAGCTCCATACACAGAGAGCTACCTACCCTCCTCACTCAGTCTTCTGGCTGAGAAGGGAAGAAAAAGCTAACATAGCAATGGTCGGTAACACCCAAGAAATACAATCTATAACTTCTAAAAAAAGAAAAAAGAAAAAGTCTTTGACTGGATAATTTCCACCTAGAGAAACAACAAACTACAGAGGAGACAGCAGAGGACGACAAACAAGCAAACACATCCAAATAAAAAAAAAATGGAAATTAGTCACCAACTCTCCAAGAAATCAGGCTGGGATTTGAGAACCAAATTAAAAAGATAGGAGAAACTTGGCAAGAAAAGTGGGAAATAGTTAAAAAAGAAAATAACAGTTTAAAAGATAGAATCTCCCACTTGGAAAAAGACATCCAGAAATCAAATGAAATGATAAACAAATCAAAGACCAGAAGTGACCTGCTAGAAGCCAAGGCAGAAGAGTGGTAAAGGCTAGACAATGGGGGTTAAGTGACATGCCCAGGGTCACACAACTGGAAAGTTTCTGAGGCCAGCGCTGAACCTAGGACTGCCCATCTCATTGCTTGATTTCTATAAGAACTGGAAAGACATTAATGAACTGGTGCGGAGTAAAATAAGCAGAACCAGGAGAACATTATACACAGTAACTGAAATATTGAGGGATGATCAAATGTAATTGACTCTGCTACTAATAGCAATGCAATGATCCAGGATAATCCCAAAGGATTTATGAGAAAGAATGCTCTCCAGGTCCAGAGAAAGAACTGTGGGAGTAAAATCCTTAAGAAAACATGATTTATCACTTGTTTATATGGGCATATGATTTGAGGTTTTAGTTTTAAAAAGATTACTCTATTACAAAAATGAATAATATGGAAATAGGATTTGAGTGATAAAATATGATAACCCAGTAAAATGCTTATCAACTGGGGGGGGGGGGGAGGGAGACACCAAGAATCGTGTAACCATGAAAAATTTTAAAAAAAAAGTATAAAAGAGACTATCACTTAACTTCTGACAAAGTTTAAGAATGTCTTATTCTAATTATTTTTTTCTTTAACTGAAAAAAAGCACAAAATAACATGAACATTTCTATTAAAAAATGAGGGGGCAGCTGGGTAGCTCAGTGGATTGAGAGCTAGCCCTAGAGACGGGAGGTCCTAGGTTCAAATCTGACCTCAGACACTTCCTAGCTGTGTGACCCTGGGTAAGTCACTTGACCCCCATTGCCTAGCCCTTACCACTCTTCTGACTTGGAGCCAATACACAGTATTGATTCCAAGATGGAAGGTAAGGGTTTAAAAAAATAAAAATAAAAATAAAATGATAGAGGAGGGCCAGCTTTGCTAACAAGAGTTTGTTCCCATTGACTCTCAATAGAGACAGCCTCTAGATTGCTGAAAGCCAATTAGAAGAGTCTTTCAGAAAGTGCCCAGGGCGCCCACACACTCCCCCCCCCCCCCAACAGCTGAGTAGCTCAGTGGATTGAGAACCAGGCCTAGAGACAGGTTCTAGGTTCAAATTTGACCTCAGACACTTCCCAGCTGTGTGACCCTGGGAAAGTCACTTAACTCTCATTGCCTAGCTCTTACCACTCTTCTGTCCTGAAGTCAATGCACAGTATTGATTCCAAGACAGAAGGTAAGGGTTAAAAAAAAATAAATTAAAAAAAAAAACAAAACAAAGAAAGTGTCAGAGCTCACACAGAGGTCCAAACCCCATAATCTCATCAAGCTGACTGGGAAAACTCAACTTATTGGTCAAGGGTTGCCCTGACTAACTCCTCTTCTCTTATTATACCAAATCCCCAAAGCCAAGATAATATCTTAAGGGGTAGTGAATTGAGACTCAGAAAATCTGGATTTGAACTCTGGTCTCTACTATTTGTATGGCTTTGAGCTGGTAATTTTCTCTCTGCTGGTTCTTTCCTTATCAGTTTGTAATTCAAGCCTCAGAGCCTATTTGCAAGGGTCTCTCCTCACTGATGGAGATGGTTTATTCTATGAGCCATAGCTCCTTGGTTTGGGTAATCACTTTCTCATCTCTAAATTCAATTATCCCAGGATTAAGATAATTCCCTTGATCTCATGAAAAGACAAGATTCACATAGGATTAATTAAATTCATTGAACAGATTTCTGAGTTTAGAGGGACCTTAGAGATGACTTAGTCCAATCCTTCCTTTTTTTTTTTTTAGATAGGGGTACTAAAGAGAGGGAGTGACTTGCCCAAGGTCATTCTGTGGCAGCCTTTGAACTCCCATCCCATCCCACTTCTATATCCTCTCATGTTGCTTCTCTTGCCCCCCATTTCCTCCTCTTCTCATTCCAGACCCAGCTCTCTTTTCCACCACTCACCCAGTTCCACCAAAAGACACCCATGTTCTACTCCTCTAAGCACTCTCAGGGTATCATGGATGGGTGCAAGCTTTAGGCAAGCAGAAAATCCATTGTGTATGTCACCTTCCATCCCGACCCACACATGAAGAGACTCCCAGGAGATTGATTGGAAGGGACTTCAGGGATCCCCTAGTCCAACCCCCTCAGGCCCCTGCAGAGGGTAGTGACCTGTTCAAAGACCATTAGCTCAGCTTGGTCAGAACAGAGAGTACAGGAGAGTAAATCTGGAGCTGAAGATCTGAAAGGCACCTAACATGCATAAAGCAGTTTAAGGCTTTCAAAGCACTTTATATGTACTCACAACACAACAACCCTGGACGGTAGGTGCTATCCCCATTTTACAGATGAGGAAAATGAGACAGGCAGAGGTTTAATGAATTGCCCCCTACTCAACAGAATTTGAACTCAAGTTTTCTTGACTCCAAATCCAGCCCTTGAGGCTACCTAGCTGACAAGGTGGATGGAATTCAATACCTCCAGTCAGAAAATATTTATATTCAAATCCCGTCCTTGAAAATAACTATCTGGGCAGCTAGGTGGCTCAGTGGATTGAGAGTCAGGCCTAGAGATGGGGAGTCCTGGGGTCAAATGTGATCTTAGATGCTTCCTAGATGTGTGATCCTGGGCTAGTCACTTAGCCGCCATTACCTAGCCTTTACTGATCTTCTGCCTTGGGATCCATACTTTGTATTGATTCTAAGGTAAGGGTTTAAAAAAAAAACAAAGAAAGAAAGAAAATGACTATTTGAAATTTGAAATTGGGCAAATCATTAATCTCAGTGTATACATCCTTTGAGAGTATGTTGTCAAAATAACATGATATAAAGGAATTTAAGGCTTTTGTGACTTGTCTCCCCCCCCCCCCCCAACCAACCAAACAATCTGATCTTTACTTTCTCCAGTTGCAGAGTCCTCTCTCTTTCCAAGGTTGGAAACTTGAGAATTTTCTCTAATTCTACCCTCTCCCCTGACCCCACACCCAGGGTTCAGGCCAAGTCATTTATTCAACAGCCATTTATTAAGCCCCTACTAGGTACTTCTCTAAATCATTTTACAGATGAAGAAACTGAGGCAAAAAAAGGTTAAGTGATTTGTCCAGGGTCATTTAGTAGGGTCTGAGGCAGGATTTGAACTCATAAGGATGAGTCTTCCTGACTCCAGATCTGGTAATCTATCCACTGTGCTACCAAGTACTGACAAAGCCTTTATTCCCACACCCCAAAATGGGAAAACTAAGTACAAAAGAACTATGGTGTGCATTATAGAATGATCAGAATAGAATTTAGCAACTTATTACTATTAGCAAAATCAGCTTGGAGGCTAATATCATATTTAAATAATTTTTGCAAGACGAATTAGCCATTCCACATTTCATCTCTAGTGAGGGCAACCCCATGAAACACCAACTTCCATCTTCTCTCTGATGGCCTTTCTCTCTTTTTTTAAAATCCTAACTTTCCATCTTAGAACCAATCCTGTATATTGGTTCCAAGACAGAAGAGTAGTTAGGCAATGGGGGTTAAGTGACTTGCCCAGGGTCACACAGCTGGGAAGTATCCCAGGTCAGATTTGAACCTAGGATCTCCCATCTCTAGGCCTGGCTGTCCATCCACTAAGCCACCCAGCTGCCTCCCATCCCTTCTCTTTCTCTCTCTCTCTCAATTTAAACCCTTATCTTCTGCTTGGAATCATTACTGTTTTGGTTCCAAGGTAGATGAGTGGTAAGGGCTAGGCAATGGGGGTCAAGTGACTTGCTCAGGATCACACAGCTGGGAAGTGTCCGAGGTCAGATTTGAACCTAGGATCTCCTATCTCTAGGCCTGGCTCTCCATCCACTGAGCTACCCAGCTGCCCCCCCACCCCTTTTTCTCTTTGATGCCAAAAATTCTTGTGGCTCCAGCCCACTCCTGACTGAGGCAGAAAGTACTCAGGTACTCTTCCTTGTTGATTGCTCTTGTCATTGTCATTTGTCCTTTATTTTCAAAGAGGACCAGTGATGCTACCAGGCAATATCTTGACTTGAAAAGCATGAATTGGATTTAAGTGAGGTAGAGTTGCAGAAAGTCATCAGCTTCACTCTCTCTTCCAGAATCATCCAAGTCTAGTGGTCAGACAAGTCAGGACAGCTGGCGATGGCCCTGGGGCCAGTGGATGACCACAGGGTTTCGAGGTCTGACCAAATTCCCTACAGCACCTGCTTCAGGTCGTTTTGTGGCGCTGGAACAAACTGTTCTCATCTGCTCCTCCCACAGCAGTCTTCATAGGCTTGGGACACATACAGCCTCCCAGCTCACCCCTGGGCTTGTGGCCTGGGGATTAACCCCTCTGCCAAGAACATCGTAAGATATCCAGTGAAGGCCACTACCACGACAAAGGAGGACGCTGCCAAAGCCTGGCTGGGGTGAGATGTCACAGGGATTTTGAGTTTTCACAAGACCCCGTAGGGAAGGAAAGACGATCCAGAGGAGAGGGATACCCATCTCAGGGACCAGCTTTCCTGGGCAGTAGACAAACAAGGCGTGTGCTCAGGGCTCGCAGCAAGTTGGGGAGACAAGCATCCCCCCCATGCTATTCCAGATCAGCAACTAATGAGGAGACTCGATTCCCTGCGGAGTGACACAAAGCCAGAGGTAACCCTCCCTCCAGCTCTCAGGAATGGTGTGTGTGTGTACACCAACTCTGTGAGACACAGTCTCTGTCCCCAGCCTGGTAGGAGAAGATGCTCAGGCAAGTCATGGCACACATTGCATAATAAGGACATTCAAGTTGCAAAAGAAAATACTCAGGGCTGGGGGGTGGGGGTGTCGTAATGATAATAAGGGCTCCCATGTATAGGCTTTCATCATTTCAATCCTATGACAATGGGTTGCCTAAATAATACAAACCCTTTTCTTGCAGAGGAGGAAACTGGAACTCAGAGCGCTTCAGAGACTTGCCCGATGTCACCTGGTCAGTTGCGTCTGGGGCAGAATTTGAACCCACTTATCTTTTGGCTCTAAAGTCAGGGCTCCTCCTGAGCTGCCACAGAAATTGTGCCACCGGGGAGGTGGCATTGGAATTGGGCTTTAAAGAATGGGGAAGAATTTACCAGATATAGACAAAGCGCAATACACATATCCTTCCAGAGCCCTGCTGTAAGTGTGGAATAAAGCCCAAACTCTTGAGCCTGTCATTCAAGGCTTTTCATAGCCAGACCGCCTTCCTGCCTTATCTCACACTCCTTTCCCAGCAGGAACCCTACACTCCTGGCAAAGTGGTCTCATCAGTGTCTCTACCACGGGGGAATTTGGGGGTAGAAGGGAATAGTTTCTAGTCTGTAAAGAGCTCTATTACTGTCAGCTTTGATGAATCATTTTGCATGTCTGCCTCCAACTCTCAGTTGATGTTATCCCCTGCACTTGGGATGCCCCATCATTCCTTTCCACCTTACTCACTTTCCACAAGCCTCCCTCTTCCTCCTGGAAGAATTTTCCAGGATTGCCCTGAACCCTCAGCCCAATCATCTCCTGCCTGCTCTGCTCAGGGGGCACAAAGAATTGTGCCTACAAATAATCAAAGCTTTCCCAAGAGGCAGCTAGGTAGATAGTGTTGAGCCTGGAAGCAGGAAGTCTTGAGTTCAAATCTATCTTCAGGCACTTACTATCTGTGTGACCCTGGGGAAGTCACCTCTGTCTGCCTCTGTTTCCTTCATTGTAAAATGGGGATAAGAATAGCACTTATAGGTTTCAAGTGATAACACATGTATAACCCAGCAGAATTGCTTGTCAGCTCCTGGAAGGGAAAGGGGAAAAGAGGGGAGGGAGAGAAAATGAGTTGTGTAACAAGGGAAAAATATTTAAACATAAAAAAAAATTTAATAACAAAAAAAGACTAGCACCTATATTCCAGAGTTTTTGTGAGGATCAAGTGAAATAATATTTGTAAAAAAGTGCTGGAGGGGCAGCTAGACTCAGTGGATAGAGAGCCAGGGAGATCCTGGATTTAAATCTAGCCTCAGACCCTTCCTAGCTGGGTGACCCTGGGCAAATCACTTAACCCCCATGGCCTAGCCCTTACTGCTCTTCTGCCTTGGAACCAATACATTGATTCTTAGATGGAAAGTAAGGGTTAAAAAAAAATTCTGCCCTCATGAAGCTGATAGGAAGAAAAGATATCAGTACTGGTCATGATGATAACATTTCATGCCAAGTTTGTTAGTTAAAAAACAAAAGTGACCTGTCCCCATTCCATCTCAGATAGAGATATCATCTCTGATGGGTGGCATGGTGGATGGGATCCAGGACCAGGAGTCGGGAAGACCCGAGTTCAAATCCAGGCTCAGATACTTAGTGACTCTTGGCAAGTCATTTAACCCCTACCTGCCCCAGTTTGTCATGTGTCAAATGAATTTAGTAAGAGCCGATACCTTTGAGCATAAAGCAAGATAAAACATTTGTAAAGTGTGTTGCATCCCTTTTGACTCTTCTGTACAGGCTGGCTAGCTCTTACGCAAGGAGGGAGGGAAGGTGGCATTGTGGGTAGAGGAGCTGGGCCCTTTCAAGTGCTGCCTCCAGCACCCACATGCCAGCTCTGTGATGCCAGGAGAGAAACCCAGATTCTCAGCACCCCAGGCAAATGCCCTCTGCTTCTAAGGTCCAGAGGAGTTTCCCAAGGACCTCTGCTGAGAGTGTTCCAATACCAACTCCTGGTTATGCTGAAGAAATCATTAGTCTGGACCAAAAGAAATTGGTCCCAGAATTGGAACCCACTTATCTTTTGGCTCTAAGGCCAGGGCTCTTCCTGAGCGGCCACAGAGATTGTGCCACTGGGGAGGTGGCATCCCAATTGGGCTTTGAAGAATGGAGCTTGTGTCAGGTCCTGGGGAAATGGAAACAAAGAAAATGGAAACAATCCTTGCCCTCAGGGGGCTCCTGGTCTGTTTGGAAGGGAGAGCCCAATGAGCCCACAAACAACATGTCTAAGATCATTTGAAGATGGTGGGCGGGAGGATGCTAACCAACTAAAACAACCTGGGGAGAGAGAGGTAGGAAGAAATGTCAGAGTCTTGAAGGAAGATCAAAGATTTAGAGATGGAAGGGACCCAAGGGGCCATCAAGTCCAACCTCTCTCAACCTTCCTCTGCCCTCCTCCCATTTTGCAGATGAGGAAACTGAGGCCAAGAGAAGGTAAGTGACTTGCCTGGGACCATATATATCTAGCTAAGAAGTGTTAAAAGTCAAATTTGAACCTTTCTCTTCTTGAATCTCTACTATATCAGAGAGGCAAACTGTGTACATGGCAGAGAGTTAGAAAATGCAACATTAAGCCTGGGGAATGGCTGGCAATACAGCTTTGCTGCAATAAAGGGATCTTGAGGAAGAGAAGGTGAAATTCATCTGGAAAGGCAGGTGGGAGCCACCTTGTGGGAAGGATTTAAATGCCCATCAGAGGAGTTTGGCTCTAGAAGTAATGGGGAGCGGCTGAGATTGTTAAACAAGGGAACAGAGGGGGGTGACTTCTGTTTTAGGAAAGAGACTTTGGTCATTACTAGGGGACATCTCTACAAACAGTCCTGCTCTGCTGACTTAAAAAAAAAAATGCTATAAAGAGATAACCCTGAGCAGTTAAAGTTTATGCATGAGTAGTTCTCTACCCTGTAGAAAGGGACGTCCTACTATGTGCCAGGCTCTGTGTGGATTCAAATATCTGAATTTCAAATTGTCATATTTTATCTATATGCATATATTAAATTGTCAAATGTTACATATGTATATAAAATTTTATCTATATATGTATATAAACTTGTCCATTTTACCTACATATATTCAATTGTAAAATGTTATATATGTATATAAATTTTTATTTATATATATACAAACTTGTCAAATTTTATCTATATGTGTATACTAAATTGTCAGATTTTACCTACATGTATTAAATTGTCAAATGTTATATATGTTATAGAGTTATATTTATATATACATACTAAATTGTCAAATTTTATCTATTTATGTATATAAACTTGTCAAATTTTACCTACATGTATTGAATTATCAAATATGTGTATATCAAATTTTATCTATATGTATATATAAAATCATCAAATTTTATCTATATATGTAGATAAAATTTGAAATTCAAATATCTGTAATCCTGAGATGTGGGTATTACTCTTCATTTTAGAGCTGAGGAACTGAGCAAAAAGAGGTTAAATGACTTGCTCAGGGCCACACAGCAAGTGTCTGAGGCTGCATTGGAATTCAAGTCTTCTTGCTCCCAGACCCAGCACTTTATCCAATATATCATATGCCTACTTGGGTTTTTCTGTTTCAGTTTTTCAATTTCCATTTTTTTTACTAATTACATGTAATACATTTCACACAAGTTTTCCCAAGTGATCATCTGTCTGCTTGTTGAAAAAGCTCTGAGGGTCACTCCAGCCTGGGCAAGCATTGCCATTGGCTCGCGAATTGGGTGAGAGACGGCCACTGTCCCATTTGGGAAGTTTCTGAGGGATTTTTAGGGTCTGGAGCAGCTCAACACAAAAGCCTCCCTTGCTTTTGTGGTTCAATGCAGATATTCTCTGTGTGACACTGAATGGCTGGGAAACTCAGAGAGCCAGTCTCCCGAGAATCGAGAACGATGTGACAGGCGCATGGGGGCTGGTGTATTTCCAAGAATGACCTAACCAGAAGGAGCAGAGTAAGCAGGCCATAACCCAGAGTAAGAAGGGAAGTCCATGACCGGAAAGGCTCCAGTGTGGGCTGGAGAAGGCCAGCCTGACTGCTGAAAGGATGGAGGAAGGCCTGTGGACCCTTAGGAGGATACGTGGACGAAGGGGAGCAGGGCTCAGGCAGGTAGGGATGCCTTGTGTGCTCCGAGCTGGAGAAGGAGATGCCCCCACGGGGGAGATGCAGAGCCAGCCGTGGGAGAGTGGAAATGGGGAGATCACTCAGAAGGGCTTTGACAGGAACCCAGAGGAATGCTAAGGCCCTGCGAGAAGGGTAGTTAGTAGCCAGTAAGCAGAGAGAAGGGAGAAGAGAATAATTTGTTGTTTGGTTATGTCCTATTTTTCTTTCTTTTTTTTTCTTTAAAAAACAAAACAAAACAAAACTCTTACCTTCCATCTTAGAATCAATACTGTGTATTGGTTCCAAAGGCAGAAGAGCAGTAAGGGCTAGGAAATGGGGGTTAAGTGACTTGCCCAGGGTCACACAGCTGGGAAGTGTCTAAGGCCAGATTTGAACCCAGTCTCTAGGCCTGGCTCTCAATTCATGCTCTCCCCCCCAAGCCTATTTTTCATGACCCCATTTCCCAGGAGGGGAAGGAAAGGGAATATTGTTCTAAGTGGCCACTTAAAGATAAAGTTCTAAATCAATGATCCTACAGCTTACAAAGTACTTTACGGTACACAATTTTGCCAACAACAGCTATGTGACAACACCCTATTTTACAGACAAGAAAACTGAGCCCTGGAGAAATTTAAAAACTAGAATAAAGTCACAGAGCTAGTAGAGGGACAAAGAGGGATCTAACTGCAGATTTTCTGGATTCTAAGGCTGCTACTTCACACGGCCTCTACATGAATTCTGCTGTATTCAATCCGGTCTACGCTTTTCCTGGCCCACGTCTGACGCCCCAACTCAGAACACTTCAACGGCTCCCTCTTGCCTCTAGGATCAAAAGCAAAGTCTCCTGTTTAGCTTTAAAGTCACCCACAGTCTGGCCTCAGCTTACCTTTTTGTGCTTTTCTTCCCTCTCCACACTCTATGGTTCCACCAAACTGGCTTCTTGGCTTTCCTCAAGCATTGTACTTCCTTTCTCATTTTATACTTCTGCACTGACTGTCTCCCATCCCTTGGATCCACTCCTATCTCACCTCACTTGTGATTCTGAAAATACTTTATTTCTTCCAAATGCAGTTCAAAGGGTCCCGTCCACATGGAGCCTTTCTTTATCTCGCCTCAGTTGTTGGAATCCCCCTAAACTTATCTTAAATTTATTTTGTCTTCCTAATAAAAAAGATCTAAACTCCTATTCCATTTTTATGGGGCTAGACTCTACCTAGTGAGATGCCTGGCACATAAAAGGTACATAGTGCTTAATGATACTATGAAAGGCTTAGGAACTTGGATCAATGAAAATGTAGATGACAATGACATCATTCCAAAAGGACCCATGATGTTACTTGCTACCCAGTTTTTGAAAGAGAGAGGATGGGGGGCAGGTAGGTGGCTCAGTGGATTAAGAGCCAGGCCTAGAGACTGGGTTAAAATCTGGCCTCAGACACTTCCTAGCTGTGTGACCCTGGGTAAGTCACTTGACCCCCATTGCCTAGCCCTTATCACTCCTCTGCCTTGGAACCAATACACAGTATTGATGCTAAGATGGAAGTTAAGGGTTAAAAAAAAACAAGAAAGAAAGAAAAGAGAAGAGAGAGGATTTATCTGAGGTACAGATTAAGATATTTTGAGGGGCAGCTAGATGGTTCAATGGTTAAAGAGCCAGGCCTAGAGATGGGAGGTCCTGGGTTCAAATTTGACCTCAGACACTTCCTAGCTGTGTGACCCTGAGCAAGTCACTTAACTCCAATTGCCTAGTCCTTACTGTTCTTCTACCTTGAAACCAATATCAATTTTAAAACAGAAAGTAAGGGTTCTAAAAAAGAAAAAAAAAAGACACTTTGGGTGAAATATAGCCAATGCATAAACTGGTTTTGCTTGATTATTTATATATGTATATCTGTGTGTATGTTTCAAAGGTTTGTTATTTTTTCCCAACTGGGGAGGGGGACAAGGTGGAATAGAAAGAATTTTCATTTGTTGAAAAAATAAAATGACTAGATTATTATTTTTTAAATGTTATTTGATTAGATAATTTAGAATATTTTTCCATGCTTACAAGACTCATGTTCTTTCCTCCCCCTACTCCCCCACCCCCTCCTGTATCTGACCCACAATTGCCCTGGGTTTAACATGTGAAAATGACTAGATTATTAAGATAAAAGGGTTGTTGCTGTCCTAATACCTAATATTCCACATACATTATACTTTTTCCCCCCATAATATGAATAAAACCTGTTGATTAAGGAAAGCTCCCCACATTTATATAATAAAGGTTCTCCAATTTGGCAATACTGACCAAAAAAAATTGGCAGATGAGTGATAGCATGTGAGAGGTTGTGGGCATAGACTTGATAGGATTTAGCAACTGATTGGAGGGTAGAAAGAGTAAGCGATGATTCTAAGGTTAAAACTCAAAAGAGAGAGTTTTGGAGGAGGAATAAGTTGAAGAGGGAAAGAAAATGCATTTCACTTTGGATATGTACTCCCTGCCTCAAGCTTCTCCCCATTCTAATGATTTTTCTAAATGGAAGGTTTGACCACATCACTCCCTTACTCAATAAACTCCTGTGGCTCCTTGTTACTTCCAGGACAAGAGAGTCAGGATCAAATATAAAATCTTCAGTTTGACATTTTAAACTCTTCACAAACAGGCCCTTTCTTACATTTCCAGTCTTCTTTTCTTCTTTAAAAAAAAAATCTCACCTTCCATCTTAGAATCAGTATGAATTCCAAGGCAGAAGAGGAGTAAGGGCTAGGCAACTGGAGTTAAGTGACTTGCCCAGGGTCACATATTTCCAGTGTTCTTACACCTCCCTCCATTCAGTCTAGATCAAACTTCCTGGCTTCCTTTGATTTTTAATTAATTAATTAAAAAATCCCTCCCCCTGGGTTACACATGTATTCTCATTCAAAACATATTTCTATATTGTTCATTTTTGTAAGAGAATTTTATAAAACCAAAACCCCAAAACATATACCCAAATAGACAAGTGAAAAATCATACTCTCATCTGTATTCTGACTCCAAAAGTTCTTTCTCTGGAGGTGGTTTCCATTCTTTGTCATAAGTCCCTCAGAATTGTCCTGAGTCATTGTATTGCTGATAGTAGCTAAGTCTATCATTCCACAATGTTGCTGATACTATGTTCTCCTGATTCTGCTTATTTCACTCTGCATCAGTTCATGCAGGTCTTTCCAGCTCTTTGGATTGAAAGCCAGACCTAGAGATGGGAGATCCTGGGTTCAAATCAGGCCTCAGACTTTCTAGCTGTATGACCCTGGGCAAGTCACTTGACCCCCATTGCCTAGCCCTTACCACTTACCCTGTATTGATTCTAAGACAGAAGGTAAGGGTTAAAAAAAATTTTTTTAATGCATTTCTCTAATCAAGAGGGATTTAGAATATTTTTTCATATGATTATTGATTTCTTCATCTGAAAAATGCTTATTCATATCCTTTGACCATCTGACAACTGGAGAATTCTTATAAATTTGACTTAGTTCTTTATATGTTTGAGAAATGAGACCTTTATCAGAGAAATTTGTTATAAAGCTTTTTATCCGTTTGTTGCTTCCTAATCTTGGTTGTATTGGTTTTGTACAAAAGCTTTTAAATTTAATATAATCAAATTTATTCATTTTACATCTTGTCATATTCTGTCTTGTTTCATCATAAATTCTTCACTTCTCCATAGATCTGATAAGCAAACTATGTTTCCTAATTTACTTATAATACCACCCTTTATGTCTAAATCATATACCCATTTTTGCCTTACCTTGGCATAGGGTATGAAATAGGTTGGTTTTTTTTTTTTAACTCTTCTTAGTAGTAATAGAGGGAATAATAGTAGGCACTATTATTATCTCTATTTTATAGATAAGGAAACAGAGGCTCAGAGAGATTAAATGACTTGTGCAAGGTCACAGAGATTATAAATGTCTGAGGTAGGATTTGAACTCAGGTCTTCCTGACTCTACGTCATTTCATTTTTCAAAGCTCTTACCTTCCATATTAAAATTGATACTTAATATTGGCTCCAAGGCAGAAGAGCAGGAAGGGCTAGGCAATTGGATTAAGTACCTTGCTCAGAATAACATAGGTAAGAAGTGTCAAGGTCACATTTGAATTAAGGACCTCCCATCTTTAGGCTTGGCTCTTTATCCACTGAGCCTCCTGGCTGCCCTGCGGCTTCCTTGAAGACTTAGCCCAAATCGTACTTCCTGCAATTGACACTTCCCTGCCTTCTCCTTCTTCCCACTGCTTCCCTCTGAGATCACCTCCTGTGATCTTGGCTTGCATTCTCATTAGACTGAGAACTCTTTACTGTATAGCCAAGATCCTGGATTGTCTTTCTTTGTGTTCCCAGAGATAAACCCAGGGACTGGCACATGAGTGCTTACTAAAGGCTTGCTGACTGCCTGCCCTTGATGAGTCTGGGATGCCTGTGGGACATCCAAGTGGACAAGGGAGAATGGAAGCTCACTGCTTTACTTTGGGTTCCATAGTAAATGAACTAGGTATGAAGTCTGTGTGTGTGAGGTTTCATTTTTTCACTGGCAAACAGGCTATTGGATTAGGTAAACTATATGATAGTTGTAGGGGCCACCTTCCAGATGAGCAAACTCCCTCTGTCCATGCAATTCATTACCTTTTCTGAAATGTGTGGTTCCATTACTTCCTAGAGCCTTGAGAGGGTAAATTACTTGCCCAGGGCCACACAGTCATTATGGACCAGAGGAGGAACCTGAACCTAGCTCTGAGAAGGGCTCCCTATCCCCTACACCCAAGATGCTATTTATCTTTTTTTCCCCCCTTAACTCTTCCCTTCTGCCTTAGAATCAGTTCTAAGACAGAAGAGCACAAGGGCTAGGCAATCAGAGTAAAGTGACTTGCCTAGGGTCACCCAGCTAGGAAGTGTTTGAGGCCACCTTTGAACTCTAGGCCTGAAGATGATGCCTGTCATCTTGCACATAGTGGGTGTTTCTTGAATCAATGATCCAAGCGAGGTTGGGAAGATTGTAATGAGCTTTAGAAGCCAAGGAAAGGTGCTTGAGTTTTATTCTGTGGACAATGTAGAGAGCCTGAAGGTTCTTGAGCAGAGTGACAGGCCCCAAACTGGGCTGCAGGAAGATTAATGGGTTCTGTGAAGAGGATAGATGGTAGGGAAGAGAAGATGGGAGGCAGGTTAGGAGGCTATGGCAGTCGCTGGGGCCAAGGGGCAGGAAGGGCTGGTCTGGGGGAAGAGAGAAGAGAGGGGAGAGGGCAGGGGGACACTAGAGAAGAGAGAAGGGAATGGCGTTGGTGCCTCACTAGAGGGGCAGCCTTCATGGAAGAAGGATTTGCTAAGCAGCTGGGGATGGCTCTGACTCTCCTCTTCCGCTCCAAGAGCGCCCCCTGCTCCTCTAGTCTCTCCAAGACCAGCAGGGCAGCTCGGGCTATCCACCCCTAATGGCTCTCGGACTGTAGATCCAGAGTCTTTGAGGGGTTAGGACTGGGCGGGACTTGGGCTGGAAGCCATCTAAGCTACTGGGAGTGAAGAGATGCTGGGTCCCACACGGATCCTTGACCCTGGGATATTGTCCCGTACCCAGCTGAGGCAGGCGTCGGGACCTGAGAGCACCAGATGCAGTTCCCAGGGCAGGTGTAGAGGGGCGCTGTTCTGGGCTGGTGAACGAGACAAAAGCCATATCCAGAAACAGTCCGGTCTGGCCCCGAGTCCCAGCCTCCATAGCTTTGCTTCCCAGCCCCTGAACGCCCTGGGCCGTCCCAGGACCCGCCCAGGCCACCCCCTACTCCCGCGCTTACCACCTGACTCCAGCCTCCCTATCTCGCCCCCACCTCGCATCTTATCTCCTGGTTCCGGGGCCCGGACTTGGTCTTCCTTTGACCTTGGCCCCGCTTCGCTCTCCTTGACCTCGCCCCCTCTCCCCTTGACCTTGCTCCAGCCTCCTCCCCCCATATCCCCCCGGTTCCCCCCGGCTCCCCTGGACCCAGGCCCACACCGGGAGCGCAGCGGGGCACGGACACAGGCTAGAGCCCCGCCCAGCCCGGAGGCCGCCGCGCCCCGAGAGGTGCCCGGTTCCGGGCCGGCCCCTCCCGTCCGCACTGCCGGCCGGCCGGCTGGGCAGGTCCCGGGGCGGGGCCTCCCAGGGCCCGGCCTTCCGGGAGCCGAGCGGCGGCCACTAAGATGGCGCTGGCGGACGCAGCCGGAGCCGCCGGAGCCAAGGCCCCCACGGGATCCGGAGCCGGGCACGGGGCGGCAGCGGCGACCGGGCCGGGCTCCGGGTCCGAGTGAGCTGCGGCTTGTCCTTCCCGCCCCAGTACCCGCCGGGGCATGAGAGCCCAGGTAGAGGGGGCGGGACGGGTCAGACGTGGAGAGGGGGAGTGCGGAGGAGGGGGGCCCCCAGCTGGGGCCGCAGGGTGCCGGGCGGCTCTAGGTCCCAGGTCCTGGCTCTCGGCCCAGCCCCGGCTTTCCCGCCCACAGCCCCGAGGCAGCTGGGCAGACCCGGAGGCGGAGCCAGAGCCGGTGCCGGACCGAAGCCCATGAATTCCGTATCGCCCGCCGCCGTGCAGTACCGGAGTGGGAGCCAGGACGACGTGCGCCGCCCCGAGGCCAGGAAGCCGCCGCCGGGCCTGGGGGCCCGGGGTCACGGGGCTGGAGGAGGAGGAGGAGGAAGCAGCAGCGGCCACAATGGCCTAGTGGCAGGAGCTGGAGCACCCGCGGCGGCCACCCTGGGTCCTGCTGCCTCCAGCGAGCCGGACGAGGTGGACAAGCTCAAAAGCAAATTCCTCTCTGCCTGGAACAATGTCAGATATGGTGAGCTGAGGGAGGGGAGGCTGTGCCGCTAGAGAAGTGAGGCCGGCCCAGAAGGCTGAGCCCAAGAGCAGAGGTGGCACCAGAAGGAGAGCTGGGGTATCCCAAAGGAAGATGGGGGATCGGGGCATGCCCAGGGAAAGGACTCAGGCTGAGAGGGAGAGGGAGGGCAGTAAAGGGAATGGAGATACTGGGAGGAAATGAGTAAGGAAGGGGAATGAGTGGGGAGAAAAAGTACTTGAGTGCCTGCCCACCATAAGGCAGTCCTACTAGGGGAGGACATGCCAAATGCTGAAAACCCAGCCTGCCCAGGGAGAGGGGCCCATAGGCTGGCCATCCCTCTGGCCCTGAATCCCAGGTTTGCCATCCAGCCCAACTCTCCTTCCTCCAGGCTGGACAGTTCGAACCAAGACCAGCTTCAGCAAGTTGTCCACTGTGCACCTGTGTGGCCGTCGCTATCAATTTGAGGGGGAAGGTGAGCATGGCAGGGGCCCTGGGGATGAACAAGTCAGGCCTCGTTCTCTTTGACAAGGGGCTAAGTGGATCCTCTCCTACAGGGGACATCCAGCGGTTCCAGAAAGATTTTGCATCCCGTCTATGGCTCACATACAGGCGGGACTTCCCTCCCCTGGATGGTGGCAGTTTGACCTCTGACTGTGGCTGGGGCTGTATGCTTCGTAGTGGGCAGATGCTGCTGGCCCAGGGCCTGCTTCTGCACTTCTTCTCCAGAGGTGAGGCCTGTAAAGGGAGCCTAGGGAGCAGAGGTGGGGGGTGGGGGTGGGGGTGGGGACAAGGGCTCTGCTCTGACGGACCCTCTGCTGTCCCACAGACTGGACTTGGGCAGAAGCCGTTCTGCCCCCTTCCCCAAGGGAATCAGAGCTCTTCAGAAGCATGTCCCCTTCCCGCTCTGGGGCCAGCTGGCAGCGGGGTTCCTCGACAGCCTCAGGCCTGGGGAGAGCTACCTGGAGCACCGGTGGGACCCTGAGCCCCAGGCAGCTTGAGCAGGAAGAGCAGCACCGGCGCATTGTTTCCTGGTTTGCCGATCAGCCTGGAGCTCCCTTTGGCCTGCATCGGCTGGTGGAGCTGGGCCGAAGTTCAGGCAAGAGGGCAGGGGACTGGTATGGTCCTTCTGTTGTGGCTCACATCCTCAGGTGAAGGGATCACTTGGCTGGGAGGGATGGGTGGGAGTGAGGGATGGCTGCAGGAGCTCAGGGCACCTCTCTTGCCTTCAGGAAAGCCGTGGAGAGCAGCTCGGAGGTGGCCCAACTGGAGGTGTATGTTTCTCAGGATTGTACCGGTGAGGAGCCCAGCAGCCCAGACAGCCTGTTTCCTCACTGCTCACAACCTCTTGTGATCCCAGACTCTGCCCCTGGGTGGGGAGACTGTTGCAGTGAGAATCAGGGGCAGAGTCTCTAGGGGACCTTAGTCCCCTCTCTGGACTCAGTTTCCTTCTCTTCAAATTAGAGATGATTTCAATCCATTCTTTTGGAGCAACTGGGTGGTGCAGTGGATAGAGCTGGGCTTCCTAGCTGTGTGACCCTGGGAAGGTCACTTAACCCTGTCTGTCTCAGTTTGCTCCTCTATAAAGTGAGCAGGAGAAGGAAATAGCCAACCACTACAGTATCTTTGTCAAAATGGGGTCACAAAAGAGTCAGACGGGACTGAGTCAACTCAGCAACAAAATTCATTTCATCAACCATCTGTTCAGCACCTACCCCAAGGATCCAAAGATTTTTGCACAGCCCCTGCCCTAACTGGGGGTGGGAGACGTGTACCCATTTACTATGGTATAAGAATGGGAAAAGAAAGGGACAGATGGGAGACCCGTCTGGCCAGGGCATAGAAAGAGTGACAGCAGTTGTGAGAAATAAGGCTAGTGAAACCAGACTATAGAGGGCCATGTGGAGGCAGGCCCAGGAGACTTCGTTCTGTCCGATAAGCGGTGGGAAACTCCTGGTGAGCAGGGGGGCCAGCCAGGAGGCTGTGAGAGGGGAGGAGGGCCTGAGCTAGGCTGGTGGCTATGGGACTATGGAAGCCAGGCCAGGTGGGAGAGGGATTGGGCACAGTCAAACAGGTGGAACCTGACCATCTAACCCGATTCAGTGAACTGTTGTTTTCCATGAGGGGAAATACGGGGGAGTTATTATTAGAGGGAAGGTGAAAATGCAATCTTTTTTTAAAAATGTGTATATAAAACTATATCTTGCTTATTTCTATTTATCAGTTTTGCTAGTGCTTTCCAGGATTGTGGTGAAGGTGGGCAGGGAAATTCTTCTAAGAATCAAAGGTTCCTGGAGACTTAAGTGCACTCCTTTACCAGGAACCAGGAAGGAAGCAGCAATCCAGAGGTTCTAAAGCCAGGGTGATAAAACTGTGTCCTTTATTCTCTGAAGAGGCCCTGACTCACAGCCTGTTTACTCTCACTTTGTGCACAGTTCAAACAAGTTTGGTTATCTGGTTCCCAGCTTCTCAAAGATTAGACAGGGCAGGGGACCTGGAGAAGTGGCCACGGGCAGGCAGCCTGATAAGGAGGGAGGAGACCAAAAAAAAAAGTCAGGGTAAGGAGACCTCCTGAGGCCTGAGGGTTTGAACTCAGATCTCCCTGACTCTAGGCCTGGCAGGATCCACTGAGTGACCTAGCTGCTGTGTATAATAATAAAGCCTTGATTTAGAGCTGGAGGGCCTTAGACATTGCTCAGGCACACCCCTTCATTTTACAAAAACTAGACCTGAAATTTAGACTGCCCATTTTATTCTGATGGCCCTCGTGTCTTCTTAGTCTACAAAGCAGATGTGGCCCAGCTCATGGCCCAGCCAGACCCCAGCACTGAATGGAAGTCGGTCATCATCCTGGTGCCAGTGAGGCTGGGCGGGGAAACCCTCAACCCTGTATATGTACCCTGTGTCAAGGTAGGAGTCCGAGGGAGCCTAGGGGCACTGGGCTGGGGCATTCCCCGATTGAGATCTGATGCCCCATTCTTGTCAGCATGAGGCCTCATGGGGCAATGGAGAGGGGATTTAAGGGTTAGAGCAGGGGGGCTGTTTGGTGGCTCAATGGAGAGAGATGAGAGGTCCTGGGTTCAAATGTGGCTTTAGATACCCCCTTGCTATGTGATACTAGGCAAGTTGCCCAGGTCCCCACCACAGCCTAGGCCCCACTGCTCTTGTACCTTGGAATGGATGCCTAGGATGGACTCTAAGATGAAAGGGAAGAATTTGTTTTAAAGTACCAGGTTTGGATCCCAGCTCCTTGGTTTGCTGCCAGGTTGACCTTCTGGTTTCCAACTCTTTTCCTGCCCCATACAAGAAGGGGCCTAAATAGGATGATCCCTTAACAGTCTCTTCCAGCCCTCAATCTTATGACTATGTGGAGTTGGCCATGTAGGCCACAGGACCATAGCAGCAGACTACTGGAAAGGGCATAGAGGCCATCCAGGATGGTCTTTTACAGATTGGGAAACCAAGAAATAAAAATTACTTGTTCGAGGTCACAAAGTTCTAAGTGGCAGAGCCAGGATTCAAACCTACACCTTACTCTTTCCATTGCACAGTGTGCTCTCAAAAACAATCCCATGGGTAGAACAGATCAGTCCTGCCTAGGAGTGGGGCCTCTCGAGGCTTCCCTGAGCAGTTGGAAATAGGGGTTCTACCTGAAGCCCTTCCCCTCCCCTCTCCAGGAGCTCCTGCGGCTGGACCTGTGCATCGGCATCATTGGCGGGAAGCCCCGGCACTCGCTCTACTTCATTGGCTATCAGGGTAGGCCTCATCTTCCCTCCTCCTCCTCCTCTTTGGGCCTTTCCAGAGCCTGAGCCTCACAGCCTGATGCTCTCTCCTAGATGACTTTCTGCTCTACCTCGACCCACACTACTGCCAGCCCTGCGTGGATACCTCCCAAGAGCGCTTCCCCCTGGAGGTCAGTGTGGTGCCAGGCTGGGTGGGGGGGGGGAGGGCACGGGAAGCCTTGGGGCTCCCCATAAATGTTATTTGGCCTCCAGTCCTTCCACTGCACATCCCCCCGGAAGATGGCCTTCAGCAGGATGGACCCCAGCTGTACCATTGGTTTTTATGCTGGCAACAGGAAGGAGTTTGAGATGCTGTGCCTAGAGCTGACCCGGGTGAGATGGCCAGGTTCAGGGCTGTGGCAGTGGGGCACTTGCTGCTCTCCTATCCTCATCGTGTTTTCTCACTCTTCCCAGGTCCTCAATTCTTCCTCTGCAACCGAAAGGTATCCCATGTTTACCCTCTCTGAGGGCCATGCCCAGGAGTACAGCCTAGAGGAAGTCAGCTCCCAGCTCACACAACAAACACTTCGACTCCCGCAAGCAGGGAAGCTTAGCAAGGCCAAGAGGCCCAGCTCAGAGGACTTTGTGTTTTTATAGTGGGGAGGATGGGGTGCAGAATCTGTAATATATATATATATATATATATTAATATATATTTTTATTTATACATGTGATGGGGCTACCCCTTGTCCCTGCGGGTGGAGGGGTGGTGATATCTCAGGCTCACTGGGGGTTTGGGGCCTAGTTCCAATCCCTCAGTACCCTTAACTCCTAGCCCTCAGTGTGTTTGGGTTAGGGAAGAAGGCTGTGATTCTGCTGTAGTGATGTTTCCACTGGAAATCAGCCTGGCCTGGAGACCCGTCTCCAGGGCTGGTTGGAGCTGCACTGCTTCCCCTTTGGCTGGTTGTAGCCCAAGGGTGAAATTAAAAGTTCTGATTGGTTAAATGTCTGATTGCATGGAGGTACTTCCCGGGGCAGGCTGTCCCTGGCCAAGCAGAGCAAGCTGGATCCCTTAGCTCAGGATGGCCATGCCACCAGCTCACTGGACAGTTATTGATGCCCCACCAAGTAGTTTCTTCTCCAGACAAGGCATGTGCTCGGTTACCTTAGTGGGTCCAAGCTTGCTTCATTGGGGGGAACGTTGAACTTAGGACTGCCCCCTCCCCATACCTAGAAAACTGAGGGCTCAGTAGACAGTCTCAAAGAGCCCTGAGAATGGAGACTTTCAAGAGCCAGAAGGAAACTTGGAGGCCATCTGTCTAGTTTGTTTGGCCTCATTTTATTTTATGTTTTTTTACCCTTTACCTTCTGTCTCAGAATCAATACTGTGTATCGGTTCCAAGGCCGAAGAGTGGTAGGGCTAGGCAATGGGAGTTAAGTGACTTGCCCAGGGTCACACAGCTGGGAAGTGTCTGAGGCCAGATTTGAACCTAGGTCCTCTTGTCTCTAAATCCACTGAGCTACCCAGCTGCCCCGTTTGGCCTCATTTTAAGAGAAATGGGCCCAGGCAGGGGAAGGTCATGTGGGGAACAAGGCCCCAGCCCTGTAGCAGTTGCCCTTCACTTATGGACGTTCATGTATAAATCTACTTTTATTTTATACTCCAGCTCTCCCCTTCCCCCAAAGGCAGCCATAGGGAAGGGAGAACTGGAATGGGTGCTGCTCAAGCTCAGGCTGTTGCCTGGGCCTGGGCCCGGGCCCGCTTCTTCCGTTCTCTGCCCAACTGGCGGTAGTGCAACCGCTTTGCATTTAGCCCGTAGGCCTGCAGTCTCTGGTGGCTGAACTCAAAGCCCCCCAACTTCACCCTGGGTCCCAGAAGTCTCCCTTTCTTGCCCCGAAGACTTTTCTTGGGTCTTGAAGATGAAGCCACCTGAGGCTCAGCCCCATCCTGCTTCTGGGTGGCCATAGTGGCAGGAGTGGCTGGACCTTGAGCTTTTGGTACCAGAAAGTCCTCTTCCTCCTCTTCCTCAGAGGTGACCTCCAGCTTGGGTTTCTTCCTGCTGCTCTCCTCTAAGGGCTCTGGTCCTTGGTCCCTTTTCCTGGGTGTTGGTACAGGGCCAGGGGTCTCCTCAGTCCTGCAGGGAGCAAGAAGCCTAAGGTTGCTCTGGGGCCCTTACCCAGGAAAGGCTTCACAATGCTGGGTTGCCCAAACCTGTCCCCCACCCAAAAGAACCCCCACTGGGGCCAGCCCAAGTGACTCACTGTTGGGCAAGGGACTGCAGGATTTGGTGCTTCTTTCGAGTGTTCTTTGCCTTCAGGCTGTACTGCTTCTGCTCTCGGAGCTCCTCCTGCTCTGATCTGTAGACCCCAAACCCAGGTGGGCCTTATCAGCCTGGGCCCTGACAGCCCTGGCTCCCAGCCAGAGGCTGAGCAGTTCACAGTTCACATTTATTAAGCCCCCTGCTGGTATGATAAGACCTATTCTGAAGGAACTCATTACTCCTCATTTATGGGGGAAAGGAAAGCTTCAGCCAGGGGCTTTTAACCTCTTGTGCTCTGAGGCCCTCCAGATTAACTTTCTTAATGTATAAATCGAGATACATAGGATTACAAAAGAAACACTCATCCAAATAGTTAAAGGTTCACAGACCTTAGGCTAAGAAACCGGCTCTAGTTTGGGAGCACAATAAAAACCTGGGCTCCCTTTCACTTGGGGTGCTGATGTAGGGCTCTACGGGATTAGTTGAATGGCACCTTAGAGAGGGGGCAGTGTCATCTATGGGCAGGATCCCCACGTAAGCCCCTGGCCTGTGGTACTACCAAAGGTTTCTGAGGAGGAGAACATGGATCAGGTTGCTGCTGAGGCAGAGAGACAGAGGGGAGAGAATGGCCTGCTGAAGAACACCTTGGAAACAAGTGTTCAGGAATCCAGGTATGGAGACCGAGTCCTGAGCTGAGGAGGGGGCAGGGGACAGAAGGGCCTGACAGGAGGGAGTAACCCACTAGGCCAATGAACTGAACATAAGCTGGAGGGGGGAAAAGAGGCTGTGGGCTAGGAGCCAGAGGGGCCCACAGCCTCCAATCCAGGGTCAATGTCCATATGGAGTGCTGAATCTCTGGCTAAAAATTTCTTTGCCACCCCCCCAGCCCTAGGCACTCACCTGTACATGCAGGTCTTCTTGAGGGAGCACCAGCGATTCAGCTCCTTGTCATCTGAGGCCAGAATCTGCATGGGCGGGAAGAAGACAGGGTCTGTGCATGGCACCCCCAGCCCCAGGCTGATGGGGAAAGGCACAGGAGCTCAGCCCCCAGCTCAACTACCTCCTCTGTGGTTAGGCCAAAGTCGCAGGGCACCACCGAGCGATACTTGAAACGACAGGGCAGGTCGTCGATGATGTCCTCATAGTCCAGCCTGTAGTATTCATCCAGGTACTCCTCAAAGGTCTTGTCCTCTGACCAGACAGAGCAAGGTCCCTCTCAGAATTACAGGCTGCCTCCCCTGGCCCACTGGGGCATGGCCCGAGCACGAGAATGAGCCTTCCCTCCCTCCCATCCCATCCCCAACATCAAACAAGTAGGTGGAAAAGAGTGTCCTGGGCCTCACCAGGGTCAAAGACAGGCCTCTCCTGGCTGACCACTTCGGCAAAGTGGGATTTCCGTCTCTTCTTGCCGGTCATTGGCCCATCCCACTTCTTTTTCTTCTTCCCACTCCTGATGGTTGGCTGGCTGGGGTCATAATCTGCGTCCATCTGCAAGAAAGGTTCCTGTGGACTCACACCAGGCTCGAGGGGAGGGATGGGAACAGGGAGACCTAGGGGCCAGCTGCTAAGGCCTGAGCCTCTGTTTCCATGAATCATCTCGACAGGACAAGCAGGGGTTAGGGGAAACATACATTGAAGTCGGGATCCTCACAGTGGGGCTCCGCTGCTTCCTCCCTCCAGGCTCCGTTCCCCTCAGCTCCCGTCCATGTGTCCCAGTTCCAAACATCTGGTTTTACAGAGAAGAAGGTGAGGCACAGCCAGCCACCCGGCCAGTGGCCAGACAGGGCCCCCCAACCCCTAGGGCCAGAGGCCAGAGATTCAGACTCACCATCAAAGCCCTCCTCCTCCTCAAACTGTGGCTTCTCCTCTTCTCCAACACCGTAGTATTCATCCCCAAAGCATTTCTGTAAAGGGCAGTCAGAACACACCAGAAGTCCACAAGGGACCAATGGTGTACACAGAGCTGGGGGAAGCTTGGACACGACAGGCCTCCACTCCCTTCTCAAGAAGGGGGAGGACCTCTGGTCGAGTAATCACAACCACATTAAGCAGCCAGATTCCAGGCCCCCATGAATCCCCTGCTGGGATCCACTACTGTTTGGCTCAGAGGCCCAGCTCCAAATGGCCACATTGGCTGGACTTTTACCTGCATGAGCTGGTCATGCATGGCTGGGTCAAAATCTCCCTCCAGGTCAGCCTCTTCAAAGCCAAAGCCACCATCCTCATTGCCAGTGATCTCCCGCAGCTTTTCCAGCTTGTCCAGGATCTCTTGGCGTTTAAGATTTTTCAGCTGCTTCAATTCTTCCTGCTTCTTCAACTTTTCCTGTGGGAGGGCATGGGGGGAATGGGAGAGGGCCAGGGACCCTGAATCTCATTCAGTCACCTTTCCTGGGGCTCTAGTCACAAATGTAGAGGGGATGAGGCCTTGGAGGCCTGGGTCCACTCTCCTCATTGTACAGATGGAGAAACTGAGGCCCAGAGAGAGGACAGTACCTTTTTCTTGCGTTCCCGAGTGGCCTCCCGCTTCTCCTTCCTCCGTTCATCCTTTCTCCGGACAGAGGAGGCAATGGTCCTGGGGTAGGTCTTTACCTGTGAAGAAAGAGAAGGCTGTTGCCCTTGAACCACATCCAGGGGACTCTAGGAGATGCCCAGTATTCTCCAGAGCAGGGTGCAAGGGAACACTACACCAAACACCAAGGCTAATAGTCACCTTCCTTACCCCTAGGGAGGCAGGTGTCTAGCATCTTCCTGCTTGAAACAAAACAAACTATTTTTGGTTTGAGAAGTGGAGAGGAGACTCCCTCCCTCTCCCAATGAAGAATAGTACTGTTCTGCCACTCTCTGTCTCCAAGACTGCCTGGAGGAGGCAGACATGGGCTTTCCTGATTCCATGCCCGGTGCCCTTTCCACTCAGGCTGTTAAGAGTAAACATTTATTAAGTTCCTATTGCATGCTAAGCCATGGGGGAGATGCAGGGTTGAGGTTGGATGAGGCCTCACAGTGCTGCCGGGTGGACAGGCCACACACAGCAGTGCCTAGAGAGGCCCTCACCTGCTCCGAGTCTGGCTCCTCAAAGCGGAAGTTGTATTTCCTCTCAAAGTCCTCCTGCTTCCTCAGGAACAGCTCGCCCTCATCGGAGGAGTCGTCCACTCTCAGTTGCCCTCCAGCACTAGGAAATTTGGGGGGAAGGGAGGTAAGGAATAGAAGACCCTGCTCCTGCTCTCAGGCACATGCCAGCCCCCAAGGCAGGGCCAGAGAAGAGAGGTTGCTCACCTTTTGTTGTCCTCCTCCTCACTGTCGTCTTCATCCTCTGCATTGTCCTCCTCCTCCTCCTCCTCCTCCTCCTCATAGCCCCTGTTCAGAATGTAGTCTCTCAGGAACTTCTCTCCATCATCCAGCTTCGGGTTGCTCCAGTACTCCCTGAGATGGGTCTGTGAGAGGAGCCTGGAGCTGAAGCCCCCTGAGGATCCTCAGGGATGAGGTCTCCCCTCACCTGAGCTGCAGCAGCCTTTGGAGACTGAGCCCAACCCTACCCCGTTGGGGCTTAATCCCCTTCCAAGCAGCTGCCCCCAGGCAGACGACCCCATCTCTGGGAGCTGGATCTTTGTCCTCTCCCTTGGTCAGGGGCCCAGGTCAGATACCCCGCTACTTGCCCAGGCCTTGTAACTGCTCCTTGTCTGACAACTACAATCCATCCTCCACAGCTACCAAAGTTGTGTCTTCTGAGGCACCATTCCCCTGCTCCAATACTTCCCAGGGTTACTGTACTAAAAATCAGCTTGGCCTGGCATCTAAAGCCCTTCAGCTTTTTTTGAAGCACTTTCCTTCATTAATTCTCCATCATTCTGGTCCAGCTGACACCCCCAGCTGCTACCGGATAGCTGACACCCCATCTCCCATCTCTAAGCATTTGTCCTAGCTGTGCCCTGGCATATCCCTTAACTCTGCTTCTAGGGATTTTTGTTTTTCTCCGGGCTCAGCTCAGGCGCCACCCCCTCCAAGAAGCCTTCCCCGATGCTCAGTGGCTGGCCCTGGGCCCTCTTTCCTTTCCTGGGACCCTGCACTTATGTCCTCCGGGAAAAGTTCCCGCAGAACAGGACTGCTGAGTGTCCATCTCTGACTGAGGAAGAACTGAATCAGAATGTACCCAGGGCTTTCTCACCAGCTCCCTCAGGCCCTCCTGGTCATCGGTGTCCGTCTGCCCCTTTAGCCAGTCCACATAGTCAGCTTCCTCCTGGGCCTGGAATGGGGAGTAGAAGGCCCTGAGTGTTGCTGTGAGAGCTCAGCTCAGAGTGGAGGCAGCAGTCGGGATCTTCCTGGGCCAGGCCTCTTTGGGCCTTCTCTCACCTTCTCCTCCTTAGTCTTTGTCCGTTTCTTCAGGAGACCGGAGCCGCCCTCTCCAGCGCTCTCTTCTCCATCACTGTCTTCCACAAACTGCCGAAAGCTGCCCCGGCACAGAGGAGACTCAGCCAAGCCTGGATTTCCAAACAGCCCCCAACCCTACCTTTGGCTCTGCTGATCGGCTCCCACTCACAAAGCCAGCCCAAGCGTGCTAGAAGAGGCTCTTGGGGCCACAGAGGGTAGGGAATGAGGGAGTAGGGGGTTGGGGCCAAGAATTTTCCTCATCTCTTGCCCTACCCTGAATTCCACAAGGCTTCTCTAACCTTTATCTTGCCATAGCTTTCTGATACAGCATGAAGCTGGGAAATGGGAATTTTTTTACACCCCGGTGACTAAATAACTTTTACTCAAGTACCTTAAAAATCCCTACGAAGATGTGCTTAAATCTTTGAGGCTTTTCTGTGTACCTGGTGGGGAGAACATCTGAAGGATGGACTTACTTCCTTTGTCAGTCTGACTCATTTAAGGTCTGAAATCAGAGGTGAGGTCTAAGAAGCCCTCAGAGATTCTGTGTTAGGCTGAGCCAAATGAGCAGAAGCACTGGCCCAGGGGGCCCAGCTCTAAGATGGAGTCTGCCTGGCCTGAGTCTCTGCTCAGCCATTCACTGCTTGAATGTGGCCGAGCGAAGTGGCCTCCTAAGCAGTCTCTCTAGTTTGGTTAACATACTTACCTCTCCCTGAGGCGCTTCTGTTCTTCCATGTAACTTCGAGAGCTGGTTTGCTGGGCAGGTGAGAGAACAAGGAAAGCTGTCTGGGCAGCAAAGGTCCTTGGGATGCTACTGTGAGCCCGTTTCCCTCCCAGCTCCAGGGCTGGGGCAGACCCGCCTGTCTACCCTGGGGAAGGGGTACCAGCAAAGTGGCAGGTGAGGCTCATCCAGGGACAATGTGGAAAGCTCTTCCTTCCCCCATATTTGCTATGAGAGTCTGCCCTTGCATGCTGATCAGTCACCTGAACATTCATTAAGAGCCTTCGACATGCCAGGCACTGTGCTAAGTGCTGTAGTCACAAAGCTGTCTTTACCTGATGCTTCTGCCTTTTGGCTTCTTGGTCTGAGTCCTCCTCATCTACGTACTTCCTGCAGGAAAATCAGCGACACCATGAGTGTGGGAGGGCACAGCTTTTCCTTCCTCAGCTCTGCAAAAGGACCACCCCCAACTGAAATTGCTGAAGACACATTCAGGCCTTCTGAACAAATTTACAGAATGACAGAGTTCAAACAGAAGGGAGCCGAAGAGAACAGTTAGTTCAATTCATCCATTTTATAGACAGGGAAGTTAAAGTTCAAAGAAACAAAATAATTTGCCCAAGGTTACAAGTATGTGGTGAGCCTTAAAACTAGGTCTCTGGACTCTATGCCTCAATTCTTCTCACCATACTATGCTGCCATGATAACAAGTCCCATTTTGAGAGTGTTTTAAGGTGTCTTAAAGACTTTCTTCCCAATGCTTTGGGGAAGTAGAAAGGGCCAGGAATATTATAATTTGCACATAAGGAAGCTGAGGCTCTGGTTAGTAGGTAAAGTGGTTTTCTCAAAGTCACATAAAAACTACAAAGGATTAGAACTGAAATTTAAATCTAGGCTTTCTCTGTTTGGAATTCTGTCTTCCTCCCCTATAACTGGATAGTATGGGGGGCCTGGAATCAGGAAGACTAAGTTCAAACCCAGTTCTCACACTTGTGTGACTTTAGGCAAGTCACTTAACCACATTCTGCCTCAGTTTCCTTAACTTTAAAAATGAGGCCAATAACAACATCAATTTCCTAAGGATGTTGTGAGGATCAAATGAGGTAATACTTGTAAAGTACTCAGCACACTGCTTTCCTTCCTTGTTGCTGATAACTGAGTCCTGAGGCCATCCACAGAATCATAGACCAAGGAGAGGCCTCAAAGGTGATCTAAATCCAATGAAATGGGAGCAAGGATGCCTTGTCATATCTATGACAAGTAGCCATCTCTACTCAAAGACCAGTAGGGATGGGGAATTCAATGTGAGGCAGCCCATTCTCTTCCGGACAACCATAAAGCTTAAGTTTACATTGAGGCCAAAATCTGTCTCATTGGCCAAGCCAATTGTTCTACTGGACATTTCATTATGCCATTACTATCCATCACATGGGGCAGCTAAGTGGCAAAATGGATATAGTACTGGAGTGAGGAAGACTTCCAGGGTTCAAATCCAGTCTCAGACATTTCCTAGCTGTGGGACCATGGGCAAGTTATATAACCCTGTTTGCCTCAGTTTCCTCAAATGTCAAATGAGCTGGAGAAGGAAATGGCAACTCACTCCAGTATCTTTGCCAAGAAAATGAGTTGACAAAGAGTCAGATACACTGAAAACGACTAAACAACCACCACAATGTGTCAGGCCTTATACCAGGCAATGAAAGGTGTGAAACAGTCCTAGATCTTAAGGAGCTTATAGCCTGAGATGTAAATCCAATGTATATACATACAGGTTTCATCTATTAATGGACTACTGTGGTCTAGACACTGTGCTAAGCACTGGGGATATATAGAGAAAAGAAAAAAATAATCCCTGCCCTCAGGGAGCTCAGAGCCAGAATAAGGGAAGCAACTTGCAAAGAACTTTGAACAAACAAGCTAGAGATGGGATAAATTAGAGAGAACCACTAGAAGGAAGGCACTCAGTAAGGGCTCAAGGAAAGGCTTCTTGTAGAAGGTGGGTTTATGGTAGGCACAGGGATGCAGCACACTGGAAAGGGTCAGCCAGATAGAAGGTAGCCTTTAAAACACCCTTAAAATGTTCTCTGAAGACCACTAGGAGATTTTATGAAGAAGAGAAGAAATACTGGAGGGGGAAAGGGTAAGCACACCAATTTTGCAAAGATACGGAAATAAAAGTAGGCCATATACAGAGAATAACTACTAGGTCAATGTTATGGGAAAGAAAAGTAGGGAGAAAAGATCACCAAAAAGATGACTGGTGGAAGAGGGACAGATTTCAGAGGGTTTTAAATACCAAGCAAAGGCATTTTTATTTTATCCTAGAGACAAAATTAAAACATGAAAGGTTTCTGTGATTTTTTTGATAGAGTAAGGGTGGCATTGGGAAGTAGGTATTTTAGGAACATACATTTGAAATATTCTATTTGTGGCTCATCTCTCTGCCACATGGCAGTCCTTGAAGCTCTATCACCTAAATCTTCTCTTTTCCAGGTTATAATCTCTTAGATTGCAAGCTCCGAGGGCAAAAACTCTCTTTTGCCTCCTATTGAAAACCCAGGGCTTAGCAGAGTGCCTGGCAAACTAGTAAGCACTTAATAAACCTAGCTCAGACCCAAAGAACCCTCCCCCCATCCCACTTATTCACCATGTCAGATCCTCACCCTTCCTTTTCCAGAATGACCTTTCTTTCATAGTCCTTAAGGTACATGGGCTTCTCTTTCTTCTTTTTTTCTGAGGGTTTCTCATCTTCCTCTGAAGAGGAGTGTTCTATGACCATAGAAAGAGACTCCAGATGAGGCATCAGGAAAGTTACCTCCAGCCCACACCTCCTCTTCCCCTGTTCAGGGAAGCCTCTACCAGGTCATTCATCCTAAGCCCTTTTCTATCAAGAAGGCCCTTACTTCAACACCCACTATCAGCCACCCACCATCCCTCCCAATCGCAGGGTGAAAGTATTCATGGGGAGAGGGAGTATCCTACCAGCCTCATTATAGAACGTGGCACCCTCTTGGTAGATCCTGGGGTCCTTCTTCTTCAACAGGGACAGAGTACGGTAAAATCCCTTGTCGAGTTCTGGGTCAAACTCCTACAAGGGAAACCCAGGCTGAAGAATCAAGACAGGATCAATTTCTGGGTAAGCCTCCTTTCTCACTGGGTCCATGGAGATAGCCCTACATCCAGAGACTCTAGGATTTATCGTGGGGGTAGAGGGTTGGGGGGGAGGGAGACCTTTAAAGGGACCTCCTGATCTAACTCATCCATTGAAGTTTCTCCCACTGGAGTAAGTGAAGGAGGAAGAGTGGGAACACTGGAGGAGTAAGTACAGAAGAGATGCCCCTCTAGGGATGTCTGGGGAGATGTGTGGGGTTTTATGGGTAGGAGAGAACGCCTAGTTGGAAAGGCAGGAGGAATGCAGGTAGGGGCTAGGTGAGGGGGAAGTGGGTGGGATGTTTTGGGAGGGAGGGAATATTTAAGTGGGGTTGTGGGGGGGTGCAAGATTAGGGATGCTTAAATCGGGGTGTCGGGGGAGATGCCAGGGAGATGAATTTGGTCGGGGTGCCTCGTTGGGGATATCTGAGGGGAGGTGTCCCCAATTAGGGACCTAGGGGAAGGAGAAGACGGCCATCCCACGTGCGCAACGGGGGCGGAGCTGGAGGGGCTGGTCCTGCGGGGCGGGTCCTCACCACGCGCTCCTCGCTGGAGTCGGAATCGGAGTCCGAGTCTCCACTGGACTCGGGGCGGTCCCCATATCGGTCCTTTACTGAGGGACGGAAAAAGAGAAAATCACCGCAGCTCCTGCGACACTTTCCCCGAACCCCAATCTGCTCGGCCTCCTGCCCCAGAGCATGCACTGCACTTACGCTTCTGCAGCTCCTCGCGCTGTCGGTAGCGTCCGTAACGTGCAGCGAAGGCCTCGTTCACCCGCAGCTGGCACTTTCCGCGCGGCTCCGGCATGGCGGCTCAAGGAGATGGGGAGGGTGGAGGGAGGGAAGTCAGCTTCGGCATTGCGCCGGCGCCGACTCCGCCCTCCCGGAGGTCTTAAAGGGGCAGAACAGTAAGAGCCCCACCCCCCACCCTGATGGCCGCCTTCCCTCCCCCCACCCGCCTCTAGTCTCACGCCACCTCCTTCCCCTCGCTGGGGACCTGAGAGACCCGAACCACTCCCTCACATTGCTCGGGTAGCTACTCTACGATGAAATGCTTGCTTCTGCAGGCTGATCTACAGGTCCGGGATACTGGGACCAAGGTTCGAGGGAAGTCCTGGCCCCTCCCCAGCGCCACACAGAGAGCACAGCTGGGGGCTCTTGCTCCACTCGCGGTTTCCTGCCACCCTTCCGTTCCCGATGCCCAAACCACTGCCCCACCCAACCCCAGCTGGACCCTGGGAATCACCCCGCCCTCCCCCATCACCCTCTGGGGCTAGCCACCTCTCTTCTCCAGTACAAATATTCATTGAACCCTTTCTCTAGGTGCTGCACTGAAAACAAAAAACCGAAGCCTCCACCTCACCCACCATCGTACTGTTTCCCTCAATACTCCAACACCCCCAAAAAGCGAACAAGCTAGTCCGTCAAGGAATGCTCAATATTAATTTAATGGTTAAAAACATTAAATTATCACACAACATTTTTTTCAGAAAGCATAATAAATAGAATCTTTTAAAAACTCTGTACAAGAGGATGGAAAGAGGCCTTCAACGAAAGAAAATGGAACATTTCCCCTACCACCACTCTTATTTTGATCCCCTAAAATTCAATTGTTCCTGGGTTTGTAAAAGGAAGTGCCCTTCTCTGCTCCCTACGGGCCCAAAGGAGACTTTGTCAAAAGGTAGCTGCTTCTGGGAACCTAGAAATCCTCAGAGGTATTTGGGGGGAAAAGGGGGGGCCGAGTGTGGGAGGAACAGCCACACTGGACCAGGGAGGGGATAGGAGAGAATTTAGGGCATTGATCTCGATCATCACAAAAGGGCCCAGGGCTCCGAAAGCTGTGCCAGCCTCAAGGGAAGGGATAGGGGTGAGAGGAGCAAAAACTGAACCGTTTACCAGGCCTCCTTCCCTGCTGTGCCCAGGAGCTGACTAGGGCCGAGGGTCCTAGACTGTCTCGGCTTGCTCGGTTGGCTATCTGCAGCCCTTGCCTCCCCGAAGCTTCTCACATCACACCGAAAGAGGAAAATAACCACACAAATAAACACCAACAAACCATAACTTGGGGTAGGGGTGGGGGCGGGGAGGAGATGGATCTTCGGCACTCGGGTAGGTGTGGAATAGGAAGAGAAATGACCATTCTCATCCACCCAGAGACACAGATACCCCCCCACCCTTCCCTATTCTTGTTTCGGGGCTTCCTAGGGCTGGTCCCACCAGTGCCAAGTGGCATCCAGCTGTCCTGGTGGCTGAAGGGCCCCGCATTCACAATGAAGGAGTAGGGAGGTGCCTCTCCAAGATCCGCCCCAACTGCCCGGCACCACATTGCCGAGCCAGTTCCAGGGGTGTGAGGCCCCCGGCATCCCGGTGCTGCAGGTCAGATTCCCCTGCCAAGAAACTGACCACCGCTGCGTGACCTTCTCGGACCGCCAGGTGGATAGGCAGTGCCCCGGAGCCGTCGGGAACGTTTACGTCTGCGCCGTGCTCCACCAGGACCCGAAGAGTGTCTAGGAATCCTGTGCGCGCTGCGTCGTGGGCCGGGGAAGTGCCCGACCCGTCCTGGACATTGGGGCTGGCTCCCTGCTTTAGTAGCTCCAGAGCGATGGGCGAGCTTCCAAACATCATGACCTAGGGAATCGAGACAAGAGGAGAGAAGGGGTTGAATTCGGGCAAAAGGAAGAGTAGAGAGGCTCTGCGTATCCAGGCCCGAAAGGGGGGAATAGGAGGGAGCCCAGGTTGGCGAGGTGAGTTCCCCCTTTCACCCCTACGCCAGTCAGCCTTCCCCAGAAGCCGCCCCATCCTTCCCCTTGGTCCTCTGTGCCATAGACCCCACCTGCAGGGCGGTCTTGCCGAAGCGGTTCAGGGAGTCGGGATGTACGAATTCCTGGTGAAGGAGGCGCCGCACCTCGTTCACATCCCCTCGGGCGGCAGCTCCGCTGAGTCGGTCCCCGGCGCTTATCTCTTCTAGCAACATCTCCGACCTACAGGCCTGGCAGCCTGGATACGACGGGAGAGAGCAAGCGCGGAACGGGGTCAGGCCGGGGGGACGGTGCCACGGCCTTCCCCGGCAGCCGTGCGGTCCCTCAGCACAGCTGAACTCAATCCGGCCCTGCCCAGCCTCCCCAGCTTGGGAGGTGAGCTGTGGGCCCTCGGTTCTTGGAGAGGTTGAGAAGCAGAGCAGGGGTAGCCAGAAGGCCGTCCCCTCGAGTCTGCCCGACCCAGGTTCAGCAGCACCGGCGTCTCGTCTCTCCTAAAGCCGGCGGCCTGCAACCAAACCGGGACCCCTCCCCAGCGGACTCCTCCCACCTGTCAGCTAGGATCTGGAGAGGGGGCTGGGAGGGCAGAGTGAAGGCCCAATCCTACTCTTTCTCCTACGGCTCCTCCGCCTCCGCAGCCCTGCCCGGCCCCCGCCCCTTGGGGGCCGGGCTCCCCTGGGGTCTCCCCCCGAACTCACCCTCCCTCCTCCTTCTGAGCGGGCGGGGTTCACTCTGAGCTCTGGCTGCAGCGGCCGCAGGAGCAAGTACGTGAGGGGGTGGAGCGCCGCCCCCACGTGGGCCGCTCGGAACCCGGAGTATTTGTTTTCTTATGAACTGACATTTAGTATCGGTCCCCTTTGCCCGGCTCCCGACCCTGAGAGGCCCCGCCTTATTCTCCGGCCGGGCCAATAGTGACGCGTCTCTGGGGCGCCTACGCAAGCAGAGGCCGCAGCGTCATTTCTGATTGGTCGGTAGGCGACGACCGGCAGGGCACCGGTAACGGCGGGGTTTTCAGTTCAAATGTCTGTGGCAGGCGGGAAAGAGGCGCCCAGAATAACTGACCGAGGGAACAAGAGCCGGGTCAAGGTCAGAGCCGGTCCGCTTCCCGCCCTGGGAATTGTTCAATGCCCGGGACCCAGACTTCTAGGAGCATTACCCCTCAATCTAAAACAGATGGAACCAGGACTGTACCCCTTCCCCAGCCCCCCACTATCCTCGAATTCAGGACCTTTTCCCAATTCTGCTCCCTGTAGAAAGATGGTGACGCAGGACCCTTCCTCCTGCCCCAACAATATCCACGATAAAGATCCAGCCACTCACCCTCACATACAATGCCACTAGAACACAGAACTCCTCCCCCGAAGATCCTTACACTATTATAGGCCCTCAACTCAGGACCATCCTCACCCCAATAGACCCAAGTTCTATCAGGGATTATGGCATCCTTGCTTTCTCTTCTCAGATCATCCCCAGGACCCTGCCACCCTCTTTCCCTCCCTCCCCTCTCTTCAATGATAAAGCAAAATCGGACGACTCAGTAGTAGATTAGTCAGGTCTCAACTTTCTTTAATCTTAAATCCTAAAACTAGAAGGAGGGGAAACAGAAGCTCAGGCAAGGCATGGCTGAACCTACTCTCAGAATACAGAAGGGTGGAAGATGCAAGGGGACCAAGGCAAAGCTGACTTTTCTGACAAGGCACTGAGGCAGTGGGAGGAGAGGGTGGGAGCAAATCAATTCCCCCATCTTGGACTTCATATAAAAATAGGAAGGAAAGACCTCTAGGCAGATCCTTGTCCCAGTAAGGGAAAATTCCACCTGAGATAGTCAGGAGAAGGGGCTCCAGGTACTTAAGTTTGCTTCCAGGCTCAGGCCCCCACATCAGGAGTGAGGACGATGAAGGGGCTGAGACTCACAGACTGTGGCCATGAATGCCCACCCCATTCCCCCAAATACAGACAAGGCAGACTTTATAAACAGGGACCATGGTTGCCCCTCAAACATGTAAAGGCAAAAGCTGCCCCCTAAACACAAAAACAGGGTTGCCTCCTATTCACAGACACAAATGAGATGCTTCTCAAACACATAAGAACAGGGGCCATTCATTCTCACAAACATATACACTTGAAAAATCTTTGAGTGAGAGGGTCCACAGGCTAAGGTGCTGGCCTCCACTGCTCCAACATCTACTTCTTTTCTAGCTGGTACGAAGTTGATAATCTACAAAGCAAGTGGACAACTGCCTTAGAATGGAGATTAGGAGTAAGGGGGGGGGGAGATAGCTCCTTTCCTCCCTCTGAGCTCCCTCTTCCTGCCCTCCCCCCAATACCCTTAGTCTATGAAGACAGGGAAAATAGTATTGGGCTCCAGGGAGAGAAGCCTAGACCTACCCTCCTAGTACCCTCTTACCCCCACTCTGGGTGATATATCGAACCCAAGGAAGAGCTTGGTACCCACTCTTCTCAATGATCTTCATGTACCGGACCTAGAAGATACCCCGAAAAATTGTTTCAGTTGGCATAGCTATTTCTCCAGCCACAATCTACCCAATCACACGTGGATTCCTGCCTCCATTATTTCCCCTCCAATCTATGGCCAGAATAATCTTTCACATAAATCCATCCAGTCATCCTTTTGCTCCAAAATTTTTAGTTGCATCCTCTTCCTTACTGATCAACTCCAAACTCCTTTGTTTGATTGGTAATACCTTCAGCAATCTGATACCACTCTCCCTCTAGTTCAGGTGTCCCTCATCTCATTCCATCCATTCTATATTTGAGCCAAAGTAGACCATACTCTGCCTCCTGACAACAAATTGTGCCTACTTCCTTGCCTTTATTCACAATGTTCTCTGTGCCTATTAAATTTCTACCCATTTTGTAATTCCCAGCTCAATGACCAACTCTACCAGGAAATTTTCCTTGATCTCCTTGTTCAATTTTTTCTTTCTCCCACAAAATCACAGAATAAAAGAGCTGGAAGAGAGAGACCAAGTCCAGAGGTTGGTAATTTGAGGTCCATAAGCTTTTTAAAAATAATTGTTTAATAATGATTTTAATAGAACTTTTTCCTTTGTCAGCTAGGTGGCACCATAGTGCACAGAGCACTGGGCCTGGAGTCCCTAGTTCAAATTCAGTCTTATACACTTCTTAGTTGTGTGATCCTGAGCAAGTCACTTAAGACTTCATTAGCCTTAGTTTTCTCATCTATCAAACTGGGATAATACTAGCACCTGGCTCCCAAAGCTGTTGTGTAGATCAAATGAGATAATATTTGTTAAGCACTTTGCAAATGCTTAGGAGCTATAAAAATACTATTATTTTTATTCCTATGGATTTATTTTTATTCATTGTATTTTTTTTTTTACTTTTTAAAAACCTTTAACTGAAGGGGTAAAAAAAACAACAAAAACCTTACCTTCTGTCTTCGTATTAATTCTAAAACTGAAGAGTGTTGGGGGCTAGCAATCAGGTTTAAGTGATTTACTAAGGGTTACACAGCTAGGAAGTATCTGAAGCCAAATTTGAACCCAGGTCCTCCTGACTCCAGTCCTGGTGCTCTATCCACTGTGCTACCTAGCTGCTCCAATTTTATGAATTTTAAAACATTATCATTAAAAGAGGTCAATAAACTTCATCAGATTGAGTAGAAGGTCCATCACACACACAGGGTTAAGAACCCCTGATCCAAACTCTTCATTTCATAAATGAAGTAACTGAAGTCCAGAAATAAGTGATATAAGCAAAGTCACATGTAGCTAGTAAGACATAGAGTCAAGACTAGAACCAGGGCCCAGTGGTCCTTCCAGTATCCTGTACTCATATAGTACTCTTTGTACCTCTCAGTGCACTTAAAACCAGTAATAACTCTTGTCTGACTCCTCATGACAGCATTCAGGGTTTTCTTGGCAAAGATACTGGACTTTGGTTTGATCTTTCCTTCTCTAGCCCATTTTACAGATGAGGAAACTGAGGCAAACAGGGTGAAGTGACTTGCCCAGGATCACAGAGTTAAGTGTCTGAGGCCAGATTTCAACTTGAGGAGATGAATCTTCCTGATTCCAGTCAAGATGATCTATTGTTAAGGTTAAATTTAGGGTTGAGACTGAATGTAATAATTATAGGTCGCCAAGGATTTTAATTTCGAAAATCCTAAAATGAAACAATCTAAAAATCACACCATCCACTTTACCACCTAGTATCCCCTAGTAATACTGAATGTCAGAATTATTTGTGTTTTATTCCCCTAATAGAGTGGAAGCAGAGTGAAAACAGGGATTGACATTTTATAACCTCCCCCACCCCTCGGCCCATCTTAGTACCTAGTATAGTGTGATTTTGTGTGTGTGGAATGAATGAATGAGGGGAACCTGGTAAAGTCACTACCCAGGGAGCATATTTCCCTCTTCCCCTTCCCCAGATTTCCCCCTTTTACCTGGATCCCAGAGACAGTAAAATAAGGAATCTCAAATTTGACAGAGATAGGAGGCCGGCCCTCCACTTCCTCTTTCTCAACGCTGGGCAAGCCAAAGTGTGCTCTCATTAGGTATTCCTTTCCTCCCTGCAAGGTCAGATGGATGGTGAGGAAGGTAGATAAGCAAACAGGCAGAAGGAATGGGCAGATTGGGCCCTCGGTTATCTCTCCTTGGACACTGGCTAGAACATAGAATTTAGCACTGAACCAGACCCCAAGAGAGCTTTCAATCTATTCCCTTCATTGGAGGAAGGTGAAAATGGCCCCAGAGTGTGTATGGGGGCTTGCTCAGGGTCACACAGAAAGGTGCAGAGGTGGGATTTCTACCCATGTTCTCGCCTGACCCCAAATCCTGAATTCTTGTCACTTTGCTTGGCTGAATGAGCCCCAGGAGGTTCATTTCAAATATGCTCATATCTCTACCCTCCTTAGGATCCAGCCCCTTCCCACTGCTCCAACCTAACCAAGCAGGCCCCTTCTGTTGTTCTCTGGACCCCTGCTTCACCCCTCCCACTGCCCCTTGATCCCACCCACCACCTGTTCCTCCATCTCTCACCGGAAAGGACTTGATGTTCCAGATAACCACATTTTTCTCAGGCAGGTACTTGGCGCTGCCCACACTGGTTTTGAATCGGGGGGAATCTGCATCACTGGGCACTGGGACTGCGATCTCCACACTGTTGGCCACTGACTGCTTCTTAAACTGGCCTTTAGCCTGGCAGATGTGGAGAGAGAAGCCAAGACTCATCAGACTTGGATGTTCCCCTTTATTTCTACATTCTTTTTCTATGCTGATCATCTCTCCCACCATCCCAGCCCCACTACCCCATCTCTACTCACTCTACTACTCCAGCCTAACTAGAATTTATAAAGTTCCTTAAGGTTTGCAAAGCCCTATACAGGAATGATCTTACTAGATTACCCCTGCCTTTGCAACTTTGCTTCCTGCCTCTCTCAGCCCTGCAAGCCAAACTCAAGTTGTCCTTCAGGATCTAGCTCAATCCCAACACTCTCCATGGAACCTCCTCTTACAAAATCTCAGGATTGGAAGAGAACTCTAAGCATGAATCTCCTGTATGACTTCCTTAATAAGTGAACTCCCCATGTGAAGACCTCTTATAATGAGGAATCTGCTACCTCTTTAGAGCCCCATTCTGCTTTTGGACAGCTCTCATTGCAAGAGATTTTCCTCATATGGAGCTCCAGCCTGATTCATTGCAATATCCATTCATTTTCTTCATACTGCTCTCAAAGATGGAGCAGAGCACGTCAATCCTTCTTTCCCTAGATAGCTCTTCAGATACTTGGAGATAACTATTTTTTTGTTCTCTCCCATCCTCTGTGTCTCATCTTCCCGAAATGAATATCCTCTAGTTCCTGTATGATATCTCCAGCCCCCTCACTATCCAGGTTAAACTCTTCTGGATTTGCTCTATTTTTGTATTTCATAAAATCCATTTACTTCTGATTGTCACAAGCTTCAGATGTGGCCTGAACAGAGCAGAGGAGAATGGGAGTAAACACCTCTCACATCTGGAACGTTTTTGAATATAGCTTAATTTGGCTTCACCTTTTCTGACCTGCCATGACACATGGTCAACTCAATAAGCTGTAGTTCACTAATGTGTCTATCTTTTTCACAACCCTAAGCATTCTCCCACCTGTTGATTTTTTTGGGCCACTTGCAGGATTTTGCATTGATTCCTGGTCCATTTCATCTGATCACATACAACCTATCATACCCTGGAGAGCTCTTTATGAATCACATTCCACCAAAAACTTTAGTTAGGGATAGAAGATGGGCAGGGAAATTCCCAAGTCCTACTTACCTTAACCATAATTTCTACCCGACTGTGTGAGAACTTTTCAATGACAGACTCAATCCATATCAGTGGTTTTACCTGTAGGGAGAAAATTTGCCAGAGGTTCAACCACAAGATATAGGATCAGGTAGCACCCCCAAAAACATTAGGACTAGGACCAGAGCCTGTATCAATAGGGAGATTCACCTGGGTATTGAGCCGATAGGACATAAGTTCAAAGTCACCATCAGGTGGGATGAAGGAGATGGTTCGATCATTGTCAAATCTAGAGAGTCGTACACACTGATGGAACTTAACATCTTCCAATTCAACAGACTTGTTTTTATTGCCTGAAACTCAGAGAAGAGAGAACTATTGTTTTAATTGGAATATACTATCTGGACCTGGTCCTAACTAGACCTAGGATTTAGTCAGGTAGATCTCTAGTCTGATTCAAGTGAACTTGGACAAGTCACTTTACTTATCAGAGCCCGTCTGTAAAATGAGGGAGTTGGACTAGATAAGCGTTTCTTAACCTTTATCATGTCATGGACCTCTTTGGCAGTCTGGGGAAGGCTATGAACTCTTCAAAATAATGTTTTTAAATGTATAAAACAAAACACATAGGTCTACAAGGAGATCAATTATAGTATAACAATATTAACTTTATTATTATTAAAAATGTTTAAAACAGATATATAGACCCCAACTTAAGAATTCCTGAACTAGATGATCTAAGGTTCCAGCTTCACTTTCAATGATGCAATAAACTGAGAGATTCTGTAGTCTAAGTTCTTTACAGATGAAAAATAGAAATTTTTTCAGAAAAAAAAATGACTTACCTAAGTTCACATGACTAGTAGAAGACCTAGGACTTACTTAGGTAGACCTAATCTCTCTACCACATCACTTTGATTCCTTCACTCCCCTCCATCACTCTAATACCCCATATCATCCCCAAAGCTGATATTCCCTGCCAAAGCATCCCAACATTCTATGGGGTCACCCCTCTAAGGTTATTGACACCCAAATTCTCACAGTACCTCCAAATCGGACCACTTCATTTCTTCCAACCCCATTTTCTGGACCTCTCAAACCATGGTAGCCATTTTGGTGAAAATCTTTGGCTGGTAGAGGGCTGCTGAAGGGATGTCTATGATTCCTCTCTCAATCTCCCCACCCCCAGCCCTCCAAAGACTGGCTTAATCCCCAGGGAGGACCCCAGACCCCAGAAACTTACGGCCAGTGAGTTCAAAAAGTACCCGGTCATTGAGTCCCAATCTCAGCTCTGGCATGCCAGACAAGAACACCTTCAGTTTAATGGTGCCCACAATCTCACTCAGCAGCACACTCCCATTGGCATTGACCTGAACCAATGTGGGATTAGGTATCAGCTGGATATAGCAGAGGGTGGGAGGGGGTGAGGGCAGATCCAAATTCTCCCAGTTCCTTTCCCTTAACAGCAATTGCCGCAGAGTTTAGTATCACTTTGCCCCCCACCTTTCCACCCACTAGCAATTCTTGACCCCTAGGAAATTTTGGGCTCTGATTGGTGGTCATTCTAATTCCCATTGCTCCTACCCCCCCCATAATAGTCTCCCAGGGGCTTACCAGTAGGTTGACAGACTCAATAACATCAATGAAAACCTCATTCTTCTTATATTTGATACCCTCTGAACGCCAAGACACAGCATTGGTAACTGTTGGGGGCACCCGGGACTTGCCTGTCTCTAATTTGTTGCCCTGCTGGGTGATATACCTGAAGGAAGAAAGGGGAAGGGTTCATGATCTTACCTCCCTTCTTTCTACCTTCCATCTGAAAAGGCCTCCATTGGCCAAACCCTCCCGGGATAAGAATTAACATGAAAAGAAGTAATATCATTGAATCATAGATTTAGAGCTAGAAGGGATCTTAATTGTTATCTAGTCCAACCCCATCATTTTATTGATGAGGAAACTAAGGCCCAAAGGGGTTAAGTGCATTGTATCCCCAGCACCTAGGACAGTGCTTGACAAATAAAATAATAGTAACTAGCATTTACTGTGGCATTTTAAAGTTTGTAAAGCATTTTACAAATACCTCATTTGATCTTCCCAATAATCCTGGGAGGTAGGTGTTATTAATATCACCATTTTATAGATAAAGAAACTGAGGTAGAAATGGTGACTTGCCCAGGGTCACACGGCTAAGTATCTGGGGCTAGATTTGAACTCAAATCTTCCTGACTCCAGAACCTGCACTCTATTCACTATGCTACCTAGCAACTGACTTATAGTGGGCATTTAATACTTAGTGATTACTTGCTCAGTCATAGATGTACCAAATAGTAGAGCTGGTATTTGAAGGACTCAGACTCTAAACTCAATATTTTAAAATTTCTCTATCATACCACATCCCAGGATTATGAGTACTTTACAGTATAAAGTAGATTTTTTTTCCCCCATACTAACCTTGTGGGAGGTGGGTAGTAAAAATTTTATTAGCCCCATTTTGAAGATGAATCAACAATCTCAGAGAAAGGCAATGATTCACTCAAGGTCAAATGGCTGACAAAATACAATAAAGTGAAAACGCAAATGCAGGCCCATTGATTCCAACATCAAGGTGTTTGATCCCATTAAGTTGCCTCTCTATTTCCCAGGGTATAGGATCATAGATTTAGGGTTCAAAGGGATCTTAGCAATCATTCCATTTTAGAGGTGAGGAAACCAAAGCTCAGTGAGGTTAAATAAACCCTTGCTCAAATTCACCCAGAGAGTAGGCAATAAAGCCGGAAACACCTCTCTGGGCCTCAATTTCTCTATATGCAAAATGAGAAATGAGGAGAAAATTATGAATTCTAAGGCCCTTCCAGTTTTGGTGTGTCTTAGCTCTAGGCTTAGCCTCCTTTGTGCTGGAAGAAAGATCAAGGGCTTGGGTTCAAGTTTGACCTCAGATACTTCCTAGCTGTGTGACACTGGGCAAGTCACTTGACCCCCATTGCCTAGCCCTTACCACTCTTCTGCCTTGGAACCAATACCTGGTATTGATTCTAAGACAGAAGATAAAGATTTAAAAAGAAAAAGAGTTGATACTAAGACGGAAGGTAGGGGTTGAGAAAGAAAGGAAGAAAAAAGAAACAGAAGGAAAAAGAAAGGAAAAAAAGGGAAGAAAGAGTAGAAACAAAACAAGTTAGGAACTGGGGTGTAGAGGGATCCTGTGATCTTTCTCCAGAGTCCTGGGGAAATAACAATTGTATGTGGAACCCCTAGGACCTGATGGACCCTGGGGATGCTGTCCCCACCCCAGTCTCACTTACTCTTGGAGAATTTTGCTGTCTGTGGTTTGTGGAAAGCCAAAATCCATGAGCTCATCCAATAGCTCGTAGACAATGACGAAATTGTCCCGGATGCTCTCTTCTTCTAGCTCCTTAAAATACTCAGAGAATACCTAGTGAGTAAGGGAAGCAGATGGCATTGGGAGAGAGTGGAATGATCAGTACCCTTCCTCCTGATACACCTATCAGGAAGTCAGGGGCTAGAAAACAGAGCTGGGGCTCTCACCTCAACAGCCTTGTAGAGAAAGGAGTACACCAGAGAGGCATTGGCATTCTTGAGGGTGGTGGCCACCACTGTTACCAATCTGGAGTCAAGGAAAAGGCACTAATATGGTGGGGTGGGGAAGTGAAAGAGAAAAACAGCCCTTCTACCCCACTTTCTACATGCTAATCTGCAGCCCTCCCAGTATTCTCCTGGATATCCCCACCCACACTGCTTTGCCCCCCAGCTATGGAGTCCCTGCCATAGATCACAGTCAATGTTAGCCCTTGACTTGCCCTGTGACATGGGGTACTTGACTCTTTGGATCCCCATTTATTTCCCTCACAGTTCCAGCCCACT
This sequence comes from Monodelphis domestica, assembly GCF_027887165.1. Lineage (NCBI taxonomy): Eukaryota > Metazoa > Chordata > Mammalia > Didelphimorphia > Didelphidae > Monodelphis > Monodelphis domestica. Next base: position 97,810,260 of record NC_077229.1, on the reverse strand, counting down.
GGGGACAGGTGAAGAAAAGTCCATTCAGGCTCATGTTTGGGGGGAGTGTATCTTAGTGGAAAAAGCACTGGGGATTGGAAGTAATCAGAGGGCTTGGGTCTGAATAATCTGCAGCTGACTACAGTGGCAACTCTCCTGGAGCAGGAAAGCTTCTCTGGGAAACTGAGGGGATTGACTAGACAATCTCAAAGGTTCCTTCTATTCTAAATCCTCAGATACTTCCTAGCTGTGTAACTCTGGGCAAGTCACTTAACCCTGACTGCCTAACCCTTACTGTGCTTTTGTCTTTGAAACTGATACTGAGACAGAAGGCAAGAGTTGTTTTTGTTTTCAGTTTTTTTTTTGGGGGGGGGGGCGGTGTTCTGAAGACACCAGGTCAATTGTTCTAGGTCTGGGCTAAAAAGTCAGAAGTCAGGAAGGCTGGGCAGACAAGGAGCCGATGGAACCAGGCCAAAGTGGCTGTGGGTAAGGCTTTAGAAGCCAGGGGCAGCTCCACTTCCCTCTCCCCGCAAGGGCCTGGTAGGAGGAAGGATGCAGTAAAGGTTGCTATATTTGATCCACAGGAAGTGCACCCTGCCATGGGTCAGCAGTGGGGTCAGGGCTCCCTCTTCTTCCTTCTGCATCAGCAGGGGCATGAAGTGGTCAATCTCGGTCATGCTCACATCCCCCTTGTAGTTCCGGCAGATCAGGGGCTGCAGGGGGAGAGAAATCGGGTGGTGAGGTTCCTCCCCAATCCTAGCCCCACCCCCTTCTCCAGTGCAGGTTCTGCACTTTCGCCCCAACCTGGGGAGCCGGACTCGGACTCCCTGGTCACCTGGGTTGAGGGGAGGGGGAAGGAGGGGCCCTCTCTAGGGAAAAGGGCCGGAGTGAGGAAGGGCCCCCTCACAGAGATGTCTCTTTTCTTCTTTCCTCTTTCTTTCAGGTGAGCCTGTTCAACTGCTGGGCATCTGGAACAACGATGGGACCGGAGGACATCAAGGATCTTTCCTCCAGCCAGATGAAGGGCCTCTGGGCCCCGCAGGGAGTTCTGGCTCCTAGCTCAGGGCCTAGAGCCCAGCAGAAGTGAACCTGCCTGGGGGCTGTCTCCTCCCCCCGCCCCCACCCGCCAAGGATTCTCCCACACCAACACCTGGGAAAGCAGCCCTTTCTCACCTTCCCCTTCATGTCCAGAATGAAGACCGCAGAGGCAGACATGGCGGGAGCTGGGTCTGGGAAGAGCAGGGGCCTTCCTTGGGGCACAGGGAAGGAGACCTTCGGCGCTTCCTCCTTCCTGCAAAAGCAGCGTCACCTCATCCAGGTAGGCGCCCTGGTCCAGGTGAGTGGCTCTTAAAGGGGAGGTGACCCAGGTGAGCACCTTCCTCTGCCGACAGAAATACTACTCCTGCCGGGGCGGGGTTAGGGAGGGAACCCACGGTTAAAGGATTTAGAGCGGGAAGGGATTTCCAACTTTTTCCTTCTCTACCAGGGAACAGAAATTCTGAGAGCAGGAAGTGACCCTTCCCAGGGCACTCAGTAGCCGAGCTGGCCTTGGAACTCTGGGCTGCTCGGATTCTGACAAATACATTCCAAGTAGCAATTATTGCCCTCCCCTCCCCACCAAAAAAAAAAAGGGGGAAAGGATATAAGAGAAATAAATGTCCTCCGGGAAAAGCTGCTGGTGCTAGGATCAAGATCTGGACAGACACTTTGCCTCCTAGGAGAAAGAGAGAAGGAAAGCATGTTGGGTGGATGTCCTCAGGTGAACTTAGGGAGAAGATGTGGGTGAGAACAGGTCAGAATGGGCAGGCATGAATGGACTAGGATGGCATCCTGGGAGAAAACATCCACATAGGGATAACATGGATCCATTGGAGTTTGGGATCATGTCCAAGCCTACTTCCAGGTTTCACTTCCCAAAAACTAAGGAGAATCCCTCTTCTCTTCCCCACCCCAAGGCCCTTACTGTCTTTTATTTCTTTGAGATCCTCATTGAGACCCAGAATGCATAGCCTGACTCATGGGGGGGGGGGGGTTTGGGGGGTGGTGTCCGGGAAGTATGAGTCCTATGTTAGTAGAAATCCCTTTGAAGAGACTATGTCCTAGGTCTTTCCATTTCTGGGTCCCCCTGGTTCAAGGTAACAAATTGAGTTGTCCAGCGTAAACTAGGATTTGGGCTTCCTCTGGGAGTGTGCTGGACAGTCCATAGAAAGGAAGGGGTCACAGCCCTCTGTTCAATAAGACCTATCCCTCCTCAGTAGCTAGATTTCTCACCTGGACTTCTAGGGGTTGAGTAATCATACACCCAGATCTCCTGTGTGTGTGTGTGTGTGTGTGTGTGTGAATTTTTACTGCTATTTTAACATTTCCCACCACCTTTATTTCTTTTCCCCTTTTCACATTTTAAATTATTTATTACAAACAACATAATATGTCAATATAATTAAACATACTTTGCAATTATTCATAAGGAAATTTTGTATGGGGAAGGATATCTGGAGATTTCTATAATTCTATGCATTGACAGCAGAAAATTGTTTCTGGAAAGTAGATATTTTTCAAAAGTTTTAGGTCAATAATTTTTTTAAACCCTTACCTTTTACCTTAGAATCAATATTGGGTATTGGTACTAAGGCAGAAGAGTAGTAAGGGCAAGGCAAGACTTGCCCAGGGTCACACAGCTAGGAAGTATCTGAGGTCAAATTTGAACCCAGGACCTATCTCTAGGCCTGGCTTTCAATCCACTGAGCTACCTAGCTGCCCCCTCAATAATTTTTTAAAAATGTCTTATTGATGTTTCCCTTTTTCCGAATCTGTGACTGCCTACCAACTCCCCTCCCCTAAGAAGAAGCTTTCCTTCATAACAAATATATAGTCAAATATCCAACAAAATATGGCAAGATACAGACCATGCTTAAGAATGCACATTTGGGTGTAATCCTGGGCAAGTCACTTAACCCCAGTGCCTAGCCCTTACCATTCTTCTGCCTTGGAACCAATACATAGTATTAATTCTAAGGTAGAAGGTAGGGGTTTAAAAAGGGGGAAGAATGAATGCACATTTAGTTCCTTTGTCTGGTCTAATACTTTCCATTTTTTCTGTTCTTTGAACCCCTTTCAACAACAACAAAATGTATTGTGAACCCTCAGGGCAATTTAATAAACTATTCATAATATTATGATTTAGGCATCTCTAAAGAATTTTTAGTGTGAACCCCCTTGGAAGAGTGGTAGAAGGGAATAAGTATTTTTTAAGTATCTATTATTAAGTATCTATTATCTAAGTATCTATTATGTGAGGCAGCTAGGCGGTCAGTAGATAATCAGGCCTGGAGTTGAGAGAACCTGGCCTCACATACTTCCTGGCTGTATAACCCTGGGCAAGTCATTTAACCCAATTGTCTAGGACTTATCTCTCTTAGGCCTTGGAACCAATACTTAGTATCTATTCTAAGACCGAAGGTAAGGACTAAAACAATTAAAAAAAAAACCCTATTATGTGCCAGATAGGATAGCATCTTGGACAGCTAGATGGCACAGTGGATAGAGTGTCAAACCTGGATGGAAGACCTAAGTTCAAATCCAGCCTTAGACACTAACTAGCCATGTGACTCTGAGCAAATCGATGAACCCTGGTTGCCTCAGTTTCCTCATATGTAAAATGAGCTGTAGAAAAAAATAGCTAACCACTTTAGTATCTTTGCTATGAAAATCCAAATGGGGTCATGTAGAGTCAGATATAGCTAAAAATGACCAAGCAACAATTATGTGCCACTGTGCTAAGCGCTTTAACAAATATTCTCTTTTAATCCTCACAATAAGCCTTGGAGGTAAGTGCTATTATAATCCTCATTTTACAGTTGGGGAAACTGAGACAGAAGTTAAATTACTTGCCCAAAGTCCCATTTCACAGTCAGTAAGTTCCTGAGGTCAGATTTGAATCAGGACATTCCAGACCCAGAACTCTATCCAGTATCTGGCTGGCTTCCCTTGGACTATTCTTTCAAATCCTCAAGAGTATTTAGAGCCATTACGTGGAAACTAGTGCTCTATTCCATCAGCTGTCAGCTCCAAGAAGAAAGACATGCTTAATCATTCGCCTCCTGAAGTTATGTTAGGTCTCTGCTTCGTTCTCAGTTCTGGGTTCTTTCAGAGATATTTCCCTTCACTGCCTTATGGTCACAGAATAAATTGTTCTCCTGATTCTGTATGCTTTGTACCAGTTCTCTAAATTTCTCTGAATTTATCCTCTACCTTCCTTCCTTCCTTCCTTCCTTCCTTCCTTCCTTCCTTCCATCCTTCCTTCCTTCCTTGCTTCCTTCCTTCCTTCCATACTTCCTTCCTTCCTTGCTTCCTTGCTTCCATACTTCCTTCCTCCCATACTTCCTTCCTTCTGTACTTCCTTCTGTCTTAGTATCAGTTCTAAGACAGAAGACGCAGCAGCAAGGCTTAGGCAATTGGGGTTAAGTGACTTGCCTAGGGTCATACAGCTAGGAAGTGTCCAAGACTGATTTGAACCCAGGTCCTCCTAATTTCAGACTTGGTACTCTATCCACTGTGCTACCTAGCTGCTCCCCATTTCATCTTTTTATGGTGCAATCAAATTCTACTGCAATCACCTTCACTTCCTCAAATGTATCCCTCATTCTCTTTTATCCTGAGAGCTAGCTTCTGAATACCACTTTACTGTCCATGTTACTGTGCAGCCTCCACCCCCAATTCTGAGATGAAAGTTTGAGTTTATTGCATTCCCAACCCCCAAACCACCCAGTTTGCTGAAAGAGCTGAGGAGGGTGATTGATGAGGTGTTGACAGTGGATAACTTCTCTGCTGGTGGTAGGGTGAGGAAATTTTGTGGAAGGCCACACAGCGACAGAGTCTCTGGAATTCTCCCAAAAGCAACCAGCAAGGCAACATAAAGAGAAAGACTCCTGGTCTGGGACTCAGGAGTCTCTCTCCTTGGCCCTGAGGTCTTGGGGAAATTACCTCCCTTCTCTGACCCCCAAATCATGGTGTGTTAGCTACCTCACAGGGCCACTGTGAGAAAAGCACTCTGTAAATCTTCATGTGCTACAGGCAGATATTTTGATGGATCCTGATCTCATGGTTGTAGCTGGATCCTTCTATGTAATTCTCCTACATCTTTTCATAAATCCTTCATAGAGGACCTACCCAATGTATTAGTGGCCTTCCTCTGGGACTTTTAATAACATCTGAGTTATATAGGCTTTAGGATTTAAAAAGGACTGACATTTTATTGCATTAGGTCTTTTTTTCCCCCCTAATCTTTACCTTCTATCTTAGTATCAATTCTAAGACAGAAGGGTAGCAAGGGCTGGGTAAATGGGGTTAAGTGACTTGCCCAGGGCACATAGCTAGGAAGTGTCTAAGGCCTCCTTCCTTCCTTTCTTTTCCCCCTCCCCCTCTCTTCTTTTTCTTTTTCTCTTTCTCTCTTTCTTTTTCTCTTTCTCTCTTCCCTCCAGACTCCAGACCTGGCACTCTATCCACTTTGTTACCTAGTGCCACAAACTTCTTTGCTTCTTATATTAGCTTTCTCGGACTATCTCCAAAGTTATAGATTAGTCAATAGTCAAAATATATTAATTAAGTTATCTGCATATTATATACCCAGTTGTCTTTCAGTTGTGTCTGACTCTTTGTGACCCCATTTAAGGGTTTCCTTGGCAAAGATACTAGAGTGGTTTACCATTTCCTTCTCCAGCTCATTTGACAGATGAGGAAACTGAGGCCAACAGAGTTATAGTTAAGTGACTTACTCAGGGTCACCCAGATAGTAAGTGCTTTAGGTCAGATTTGAACTTAGGAAGATGATTCCTCCTAAATCTAGGACTTTTGTCCTGCCACTGGACTTTGATGACTCTGGAAGAGAAAATGAGCCTGAGGACTATTTGTGCAACTGCCTCATGTAAATTCAATTCATGCACAAGTCAAGACATCACCCTTTGATGTCACTGGTCCTCATCAAAAACAAAGGCTGAACAAGGACCTCAAGGAAGTCATGGATAATAAAAAAGTCCCCATATACTCCAAATATATATAGTGGCATCCTGGGGAGGGGGGGGTGGGTGGGATAGAAAACATTTATAGAGCATCTATTATGTGCCAGGCATTGTGCTAAGCCCTTACATTACAAGTATTATCTTACTGAATCCTTACAACAATCCTGTGAGGCAGATGCTAGCTATTATTATCCCCATTTTATAGAAATTGAGGTAAATAAAGTGACTTCTCTAAGGTCTCATAGATAGTAAGGGTTTGAAGCTAGATTTGAGCTTGGGTCTTTCTGATTCAGTGTCTTTGACTCTGTCCTATCCCTCACCCCTACACATTCAATCAATTACATATTTTCAAAATATCTCTTTTGTTAGTCCCCTCCCCAACACTCTTAAGGCCACTAAGACTAATTTAGGGTAGCCCTCCTCCCTCCTCAATTATTCTTGGCTTCTAGCCTATTCTCTCTAATCCATTCTCTGGGATAAATAAATCATTTTCCTAAGCATTACTCTAATAATTTTTTCTTCTCTATTATGTGACTTGCCCAGGATCACACAATAAATTTCTTTCTCTTTTTTTAAAAATTGAAATCTTTACTTTCTGTCTTAGTAATAATTCAAATACAGAAGGAAGAGGGCTAGGCAATCAGGGCTAAGTGATTTGCTCAGGGTCACCCAGCTAGGTAGTGTCTGAGGCCAAGCTTGAACCCAGGATCTTCAGTCTCTAGGCCTGGCATTCTATCCATTAGGCCACCTAGCTGCTCCTCTTTTTTTTAACACTTATTTTTTCTCTCTTTTGTTGTTATTTTTGTTTGTTTATTACAAATTACATGTAATAACAAATTTCCACAAAAGTATTCTGAAGTTATATCATCAAAATTGTCTCCTTCCCTTCCCCCTAGTGGAGCTGGTAAGCAATTCAGTCTGGGTTATACAATCTGGCAAAACACATTTCCATATTACCATATTAGCCCGAATATAGTGCGATGGTTTTTTTCCCCAATATATACCTTTGAAAGTTGCGTTCGCACTATATTTGAGCACTTCCCGCTTTGAAGCCATAAGTTGCATATTGTGTGCCTCAGCATATGTAAAAAGCATGGCTATATCCTGGGGCAGATGGGAAACGCCGACCAAAGGCCTGTTTGTTTTGATATTCTGGCAAATATCACCTTTAATACTAAAGGTGCCAAATCAGTGTTGATTAAAACTACTGGAAATGAGAAAACTGGAATGACAGAGATGCTTGCAGGCATAGCTGATGGGCAAAAACTGACCCTTTACATAATTTTAAGGCATAAAATATTACTTAAGGAAAAGTTACCACCAGGAACAATCTTTCGTGTGCAGGAAAAGGGATGGAAGAATGAAGAACTTGTGTTAGATTGGTTGAATGTGGTCTGGAGTAGGCATCCCGGTGCGTTACTGCATCAGAAAGGAATGCTCATAATCAACGCGACTGAAAATGTGAAGAAGAGAATTGCTGAAATGGGCATGGACTTATAGTTGTTATTCTGGGAGGAATGATTTCACAATCGTAAGTGTTAGATGTAGTCATTAATAAGCCAGCTCTTTGAGGAAAGAATATAATGAGCGGATGTTGGCCAGAAACCATGAATTTACTCCATTGAGAAAAATAAAGAAACCCTTGGTCACTGTATTAGAGAACTGTATCAAAACCACTTGGGACAAAATCTCCACCGAGGCTATTGTGTTTGGATTTTTAAAATGTTGTATATCAAACAGTATGGATGGTAGTGAAGCTGTTGTTTTGTGGGAAGAAGTGATGACTCTAATGATGTTTCCAGTTTGGGAGATAAGAAAATAGAAGAGGAAGGAGAACATGATTAAATATTGGAAGGTAGTTTCTCACAAATAGCTATAAAAGTAATACATAATTAATAAAAGTATTAGCATTAAAACTTCAACTTGTTTTCAGGACCTTGAAAATGCTTGGAATATAATGGGCCTGTATTATTCACAAGTTAAGGGAAAGTTGTAATTTAAAAAGAGAAAATAAAATGGGTATTTCCTCTTTCTGAGTTACTCTTCAAAATCCTTGGGTTGGCACTATATTTGGGGTCATACTATATTTGGGCTAATACAATAAAAATTTTTTAGAAATGGACAATCTTATAAAACCAAAAGCCTAAAACACACATACCCAAATAAACAAGTGATAAATCATATGTTTTCATCTGCATTTCTACTTCCAATAGTTTTTTCTCTGGAGGTGGAAAGCATTCCTTCTCATAAGTTTATCAGAATTGTCTTGGGGAGGCAGCTGTATAGCTCAGTGAATCGAGAGCCAGGCCTAGAGATGGGAGGTCCTGGGTTCAAATCTGGCCTCAGACACTTCCTAGCTGTGTGACCCTGGGCAAGTCACTTAACTCCCATTGCCTAGCCCATATCACTCTTCTGCCTTGGAACCAATACACAGTATTAATTCCAAGATGGAAGGTAAGGGTTTAAAAAAAAAAAAAGAATTGTCTTGCATCATTGCTGAGACTAGCAAAGTCTATCATATTTGATCGTTCCATAATATTTCAGTTACTGTGCATCATTTTCTCCTGGTTCTCTTTATTTCACTCTGCATCAGTTCATGAAGGTCTTTCCAATTCTTTCTGAAATTGTCTTCTTCATCATTCCTTATAGTACTACCATATTCCATCACCATCATATACTACAACTTACTCAGCCATTCCCCAATTGAGGGACATCCCTTTTGTTTCTAATTCTTTGCCACCACAAAAAGAGCAGATATAATTTTTTTTTTGCAAGCAAGTCCTTTCCCATGATTTTTTTTTCCTCTTTGGGATACAGACTTACTAGTGTGTATTACTGGATTAAAGGATATCCTTAAAAAAACCCAACCTGTTCCCTTCCATCTTAGAATCAATACTGGGAATTGGTTCCAAGGCAGAAGAGTGGTAAGGGCTAGGCAATGGGGGTCAAGTGACTTGCCCAGTGTCACACAGCTAAGAAATGTCTGAGGCCAGATTTGAATCTAGGACTTCCTGTCTTCAGGCCTGTCTCTCAATCCACTGGGTCCCCCAACTGCTCCCTGCATTGTTTTGTAGTCTGTAGTTTTATAGCATAATTCTAAGTTTCCCTCCAGAATGATTGGATTGGTTCACAACTCTACCAGCAATGCATTAGTGTCCCAATTTTGCCACATTGCACAGTACATTTCTGAGATGAAATTCAAAACTAACTCTTCCTGTTACCAACTTCTTCACACTATAGCCATGATGCTATGTCATTCCATGGTTTACAATTGCCACTGACCCTCACCCAGACATTACAGTAAGACTTTAACAAATGTTTATTGACTGACTCTTAACCAGATAGATTTTTTGTGTTGGAGAGTAGTTTGAGATCATAATGAGTTATGCATAAGTCTGCAGATGCAATCTTGCCCATTCTTTTCCTATTTCTTTGTGTCCATCTAACTTCATCTACAGTGCCTGTCCAGAGCAGATGCACTGATGGACTTACTCAATGGTTGTCCCATATGGGTGCACTCATCAGTCTAGGTAATATTAGAAATTGTTATAATTAGAATGATCTTGAAAGACTGATTTTGGGGGCTAACAATATAAGTTTATTGATTACATCAGTTTTATTGATTAAACCAACATCAACTGGAGCTGGATCAGACAGTCTAATAAATAGATTTTTAGGAGCTCATTATTCAGTCCCTCCACTGACCATCCCATGACATCTTTAATTGGTGATAACTAATTAAAAAGTGGTCCATCAACCTATCCACTCCTCTCTGTCCCCACAAGCAGACAGGTCACACAGGCCAGAAAAGAACCTACCAAATTCTGTTAAAAAGGAAGGCATTCTTTGAAATTCTCAAGGACTAAGAAAATGCAAAAAGCAACAGACCAAATGGTATCTCTGACCCAGATCCCAGACGTAGGAATACACAGTCTTTCTCCCTAATATATAGGAATTAATACAGTATATGAAAAATAAATTCTCATACAATAAAGTGGGAACAATATTGGTTGGGTAGAAATAGCATATCGGTGAAGGGGAGTTTACATTCAATGACTTTGTTAGTGTAATGTGAATAGGTATAGCCTTGGCTCAGGACAAGTGCCCTAATTCTGGGTCTGTTCTGTTTTTTGGGTTCCAGTCTAGTCATGCTTCATCCAGAACCTAGGGATAAGTAATCATAGGATCATGCATTTAGAGCTGGAAGAGGCTATTTTGATTCAATACTTTCAGTTTTACAGATGGGAAAACTAAGGCCCAAAGAAATTACGTTAATCAGAGCCAAGATCACAGAATAAGTGGCAGAGGCAAGATCCTACCCCAGGTCCTCTGAGTTTAAACACTCTTTCCCCTCATCAAGAGTCATCCCTTGTCTCTCAGGTAGATTATTTCACCTGCTTCTCCCCAGCACAATCTTTCTTCCATATCAAGCCACCTTCCTTTGTTCTTCCCTCCAAGCTCAAGTGAAGAGCCATCCATTCTAAAAAGTCTTCCTAGGGGCAGCTAGGTGGTTCAGTGGATTGAGATCCAGGCCTAGAGATGGGGGGGGGTCTTGGGTCCAAATCTGGCATCAAACACTACCTAACTGTGTGACTGTGAGAAAGTAATTTAATCCCCATTGCCTAATTCTTACTACTCTTTTGCCTTGGAATCAATATACATTATTGATTCTGAGACTGAAGGTAAGGGTTAAAAAAAAAAGACTTCCCAGATTATTTGTAAATGAGGGATGGATTTATGAATTAATCTTTAGAGTCAGAAGGAACCTTAGATATAATTTTTTTCATTTCATTAATATTTTACATAAGTCAATTTTTAATAATTGTTTTCTGCCATTTTGCTATCCATGTTCCCACTCTCCCTTCCTCTCCTCCCCACTCTTTTGATAGCAGGTAATATGATCTGGTTAATGCATATGTGATAATCCAATGCATATTTCTCCATTTGTCCTGTTTTGAAAGAAGACACATATCACTTATATAATAAAAAACTCAAGGAGATAAAGTGAAAATAGTCTCCTTCAATCTGCCTTCCAGACTCCATCAGTTCCTTCTATGGTAGTAGATAGCTTTTTCCATCAAGAGTCTTGGAACTGTCTGTGTCCTTTCGTCACTGATAGCAGTTAATTTATTCCACTTAGATATCATTTAGTCCAGTGCAGAGCCCAGCTCTAAAAATTACTTGAGGGTCAATGAAGCGGGATAAGAAAAATAATTATGGGACTACAGGAGAATCAAACTGATAGATACACAGAAGTCCTCTTGCTGACTAGTGATAAAGTTTAATGATTTGGGATACATACTTTATAGTGGAAATGACGTAGACAAAGGGATTAGGTAAGTCTTTTGCAGGCACAATGGTTAGTAATGATTTACAAGATAGAAACAATGGATGTAGATTACCTCAGTGGTTCTAAACAGAGTTTTCTATAGGTGATAATTCAATATGTCAATGTGTAACAATCTGGTTAAGTTTCTTAGAATTCTTGCACCAGGGATTTCTTGGAAGGACATTTAGTATTTGGGAAGGAATTGGATTAAGTTCTCATGCTGGGGCAGGGGAGAAACTACGCGTCTGACTCTTCTGAACTATGGCTGTGATTTTATTGAGGCCTGCTCTCTCACTATTGGGGACTACATCTCCTTTTTTATATAAGTTTTATAAATGAAGCAAGGTAAGTGATTGTATAGTTTGTATGGATTGTGTAAGGCTAGAAAGCTAAAATCCAATTCTATTTGTCTGGAAATGGAGCTTTTGAGATTTCATTTTTTACTGGGGCTATTTTTCAGAGTATGTCTCAGAAGATGCTGTGTGTGCTGTCCTTAGTGTTTTGTTATAGCCAGACATTTCCCCACAGCTATAGTGTAGATGCTAAGATCTACTCCGGCGTCTTTTTTGGTCTCAAATCAGGTGGTCCAATCCTAGGGTTACTAAGGCCGCCTCCCGGACAAGGTATTTCCTCTGAGCTTTTTGCATAGCCTTAGCTGGATTGTTAGGTTTGCTATGGCTTTTGTTGAGACGCAAGGTCCTTTTGCCTTTATGGCAAGCATCATCTATCACAGCTTAAGAGAGCTACTCTTATTAGGCCTGATTCTGTGTTAGCATCCAATTCTTGGTTCCATAAGCTAAGCAAATATTGGCTTCTCCTTTACTTATAAGTCAAATTTGTTTAATTTCTAAGTGTCCATGCAGAATGCTGCTAAGGATTATGTTCTGTTGTGGGGTAATATACTAGGGTCTGGTATGTATCTTCTTCCTAATCAAATCTGCAATAAGTGTTTGGTGTAAGATGTTTGTGCTAAGTCTTGGTAAGTGTGAATCTATTATGCTGGTAAAATAAGTTTGAGGTTAGATTGAGCTAATAGAAGGGGGAAATACACTTTGAAAACTTACATTTGATACAGAAATAATTATAGCTAATTTTAGAATACAATGTTGTACATCATTATAAGTTACATTTTTCAAGGTAGCTGAACCACTACAATAGTAATAATTGGGCTGGGGTTAATAGTTAAAATTGATCAGTTTTAGAGAGGCTTGCCACTTCCAAGGATTGTTCTGCCATGTGAACTGTTCTTTTGGCTTGTTTCCAAATCATGGGCTTTGGGGACTCGGGTCTTTGGTTCAAATCTAGCCCCAGATACTTCCTAGGCATGTGACCATGGGTGAGGTACTTAACTCCGATTGCCTGGCCTTTACTGCTCTTTTGCCTTGGAACCAATACTTAGTATTGATTCTAAGATTAAGATGGAAGGTAAAGGTTAAAAAAAAAAGAAATGACTTGGAATTGGGAATACCTGAGTTCAAATTCTACCTTAGAAACATAATCTGTATGACCCTGAGCAAATAATTTAATCTCTCTGTGCCTTTGTTTCCTTATCTATAAAATGGGGATAATAATGGTGCCCAATATTATGATGTCCTCTATTACTGCCACTAATATTAGTGCCTCCTAAGGTTGTTGTGAGAATAAAATGAGATAACATATGTAAAATGCCCTATAAATGCTAGCTACGATTATTATATTTAGTCTAAGCTCCTCATCTTCTGTATGAAGGGACTGGAGCAGAAAGAAGGGAAAAGACTTACCAGAGGACACATAGAGAATAACTAGGGCTTCTCTCACTATACTATTCTGTTGGTTTGACTAAAAGTCCTCTCTTCCATTAGAACTAACTAGGTACCTTGATCAGAGATGGAGGAGAGGATCACTACTCTGCCCAAGAATTTGCCAAAACTCCTCCTTCATTTTCATAATAAAGTCCAGCTTTCTTACACTGGTATTCAAAGCCCTATACAATCCAGTCTCAGACTACCTCATATCTTTCTCTACAAAAACTCAATGAGGGTAAATGGAGATGAAAACAGGTTTCTCGATTCCCCTTCAAGGGTTATTTATACTGTATAACAGTTTTCCGTCTTGTCTACCCTTGCTCAACTCTGGATCTAGAGATGAAAAGGATTTTAGAGGTAATCTGGTCCAACCCACTCATTTTACAGAAGGAAAAATGGAGGCCCAAATTAAAGGACTGATTTGCTCCAGGTCACACAGGCAGGAACAGGGTCAGTATTTGAGTCTATGTTTTCTTGCACCAATTCCAGTTGTTTACTTAAACCAGATTGATGTTTGGGGATCAATTGCTTTTAGTTCTGCAGAGGTGAAGGGCAGGAATCTCAGAAGTTCCCATCTTCCCATCTTCATACCCTGATGGCCCAGGGGGTCTGGGTATCCTGAACACCCAGCCCTTCCCCTCTAGATTCCAGTAAACAACCATTAAATTGAACCAAACAAAAGCTCCATCAGGCCCAGGAGTGTGGAATCTGAAACTCATGGTTGGTTTAGTTGAAAAATTCATGAGCTGGACAGTTCTAGGGAGCAGCCAGAGAACAGAGGCTCCCTGTCTGTTCAGAAGCCCCTCCTCTTCTCTCCCCTGGCCTGGCCCTGGCAGGGGTATGGGGTGGTGTTGGTGGGGAAAGACTGCCCAGCTGTCTGCAGCCTCTCCTCCCTAGAGGTAGCTCTATAGCCTAGGGAATTACCCAGAAGTTTTTTTGGGTGGGGGAAGAAAAGAATTTCTTGGCCCCAGGCTGCAGAGTTGTTGTCTGTGGAAGGTGGAATAGCTGAAGCTTTAACAGACCTGGAAAGCAAGGGGACAAGGATAGGGTCCTGGGCTTATTTTCCTGGAGTGCTCTGGGAAAGCCATTTCTCTGCCCTGCCTCAGTTTCTTCTTTTGCCCCCACAGAGAAATAATAATAATTCACATCCGAATAGCATTAGGGTTTACAAAACATTTCTTATTTAACAACCCTGTGAGGTGATAGATATATATATGTATATATATATATATATATATATATATATATATATATATATATATATATGTATGTGTGTGTGTGTGTAATTACCCTTATAGCTTGCTATTGCTTTCTGGAACAAACAACTCAGTTTTGGCACTTAAATCCTTTTTCAAACTGGCTCCAGTCAATCTTTTCAGCTTTACTGCTTATTCTTTAAGCAAGCATGTCTGTGTTCCCAGCAGTCTAGCCTACTTGTTGTCAGGTGTATGCAACAACCCGTTTCTCCTCTCTATGCCTTTGTAGAGGCCAGACACCCTGCCCAGAATTCATTCCTTCCTGACCCACATCATGGAATCAAATACTGATTCCTATGGAGAAATATCCTAACCCCTTACCCCCAAGTTCCTTAGGAACTAACTCCTTCTTGGAAATGATTTTTTATTTATTATTGTTCAGTTCTCTCTGACTCTTTTCAGCCCCATTTTAGGGGAGGTTTTCTCTGCAAAGATACTGGACTGGGTGACCATTTCCTTCTCCAGCTCATTTTACAGATGGGGAAACTAAGGTAAATGGGATTAAGTGACTTGCCTAGGGTCACACAGCCAGTAAGCATCTGAGTATGGATTAGAACTTCAGAAGATGAGTCTTCCTGATTCCAAGCCCAGCACTTTACCCATTGTACCACCTTGATATAAATTCATTTTATGAATATTTTATATATTTCTATGTTTGTATTGTTTCCCACAAGTAAGTTCCTTGAGAGCAGGGACTATTTCACTCTAGTCTTTGTATTTCCATTGTCTTAATACAGTAGAACAGTGCTTGGCACATAGTATGCACTTAATATTTCTTGAAAATGGGGTAGGGCAGCTGTAGTTAGGCTCAGTGGATAGAAAGCCATGCCTGAAGATATAAGGTCTTGGGTTCAAATCTTGCTTCAGACCCTTTTAAGCAGTGTGACCCTGGGCAAAGCACTTGATTCCAATGACCTAGCCCTAACTGCTCTTTTGTCTGAGAACCCTTATTAATTCTTAGACAGAAGATGAAGGTTTAAAATAAAGAAAATGAACTGAATGAGTCAACTCAGGCCCAGGGAGTTCACCTTCCCATAACAGAAAGAGACTGAATTAGAATTAAGGTGATTCCAGACTTGGTGGCTCCTAAACAACACCTGGCCTTTTGGATCTCCTTGAAAAGGATATTCTCCTGGAGAAGATTATATTTTCCTATCTCTATGAATGCCCCTGCTAACAGCTCCTGATTTAGGGGTGGACCAGACCTCAGAGGAGGTTTAAGGTGAGCCTTGGGCAAAATGAAGCAATATTAGAACTCTGGATTGTATCTTCAGTGATCTTATCTGGCCCCACTTCTCTGACACCTGGGGGTATGGTAGAAAGACCTGGGATTGCAATTCAGGAGGCTCGGGTTCTAATATGAGGTCCAGTTCCTGCCTCTGATTCCTATGACATTGGGCTTTAGTTTCTTCATTTGAAAAATGGGAGGGAGAAAGACAGTGTTGTTTCAGTGCAATGTGCAATGAGGTGGTAGTCATGAGACCTGGGTTTTAGTTCTCATTTTACTATGAACAACAGAACCTCAGAATTAAAACTGATTCCCATCCTGGAACAGGAATCCTCTCAACCCTATTCCCCAGCAAATCTGGAGGACCTCAAATCATGGTGAACCTCAGTCAGTTGGTCAATAAGCACTTATTATTGTTGTTATTATTAATTTAAACTTTTATCTTCTGTGTTATAATCATCTGTTCTTCAGCAGAAGAGCAGTAAGGGCCAGGCAATTGGGGTTAAGTGACTTGCCCAGGGTCACATAGCTAGGAAGGGTCTGAGACCAGATTTAAATCCAGGACTCCAATTTCCAGGCTTGGCTCTCAGCTATTGAGCCACCTAGCCGCCCCTCTATATGCATTTATTAAATACTTACTATGTGCTAGGAGCTGTTCTAAACTGCCTCTCTTGCCATTTTCGCTTATCACTACCACTGGTGGTCTTTGGGAAGAAGCAGCACAAATGGACTCCCTTTTCAACTTCTCAAAAGAAATTGCATGCCCTTTGGCCTGCTGTTGAATGACAGACACCCCACTGGTTGCTTCCGTCTATCCTTTGGTTTCCAGATCTTCAGTCTCAGAACGTCATCGAGGTTCCTCCTAAACTGTGGGTTTAGAACTTTAGAAAGGAAACTCCAAGTGTGAAGTGACCTGTCCAGATCAAGAATGTGGAGAAGAAACCTCTCTTGCCTGGGCCTCATTTTTCCTATCTGTTAAATGATGAAGTTGGACGCAGATGGTAGTGGGGATTCTTTTTCAGATATGAGTGAGCATATCAAGGTCCCTTCCATCTCTGAAATTGCCCTATTTGGTGAAGCTAGGTAAAGTCCGATCCAGTGAGGGCTTTCAGAGATCCTACAACCAGGTGATGGTTAAACCCCTTCTTCCTCCGAAATTGTAAATTAGGGATGGGCCCCAATCGGTCCAGGGCTCCTCCCCCGCCCCCGCCCGCTCCCCGGTCTCATTGGAGGGGCCGTAGGGGGCGGGTAGCATCACTTAGACTCCCGCCACCTCTTGTTCCAGCCAGCTAGGGCTAGGGCAGCCTGCGATCTTTACGCCCCTAGCCTCCTCCACCATGGAGGATGGCCGAAAGGAGTCTGAAGGACCCTACGGTAAGATCCAGTCCTCCATTCTCGGCCGGGGCAGCCCTTGTTATACCCGAGTAGAGGGGAGACAGGACTGTCGCTCGGAGGCATCCTGAGCCAGGGATGGGGGTGGGGCAGCGGAGAGGGGTCCGGAGTGCTAGGTATGCTCCTGACCAGTTCTCGGAGACACGTGTACAGCCCGGGGGTTCCGGGGCAGGTTTGCCGAGACACCCGGATCCCCAATTCCAGTCTATGAAGGCGCATGCTCTGCGGAGGAAAGGGGCCCGTTATCTGTGCGGCTTGGAAGCTGCCCAGCAGCAGGGAGCTGGGACCCTGCGCTTATCTTGCGTCTTGGAGCGGGGCGGGGGGTGGGGTGGGGGATTGGCATCCTGAACCCTAGTGCCTCGGGAGCCTGTCAGCTGATGTTTGTCATTTCCCCTTGGCGTAGAGAGGGAAACTGAGGCGATGGAGGAGACAAAGGACCTCTTCAAGGCCCCAGAACTAGGCGGTGGCTGCTTCGGGTCCCCGGAGTCTCCATCCAACGCTGGGAAACTGGAGATGGGGGGGGGGGCGGAGCTGGTTTAAGACTGGAAACAATTGGTAAACTTCTAGCTCTGGAGGCCGGGCTCTAAAGACCCGGGGACGGGGAAGGTGGAGGGGAAAAAGCGAGGAAGCAGCAGATGGCATCTGGAGGCAGAAGAGCCTGTGAAAGCGAGGCCAGGAGGGCCGTGGCCCTCGGAACCCTGCCCCCAAACACAGACTCCCCTGGGAACCTTCCTCTGTCGTTTGTATGCTGGAGCCTTAAGCTCGGTTTCCGGACCTGAGAGGGGGAGGGGACTGTTGGGGGGGAGTGCTGGCCGTGTCAGTGGATGCGGAGGTTGGGCAGGATGTTACTAGTGGCTTGGGGGAGGGGTGTCTGCGTCTGCTCGTAGACTCTCAGTCTAGCTATTTGTGCCTCTTTCACACCCCCCCCCCCCCCATCCCCACGCTGCCCGATTGGCCTTCCTGTAGTTCTCACGGAGCCCAAAAGCAAAAGCCCCAGTAGCTGTTGTATTTTTAGCATCGAGGTTCCCCAGGGCCCAAATAGGCTTCAGCTCCCTTTCTCCGGGCATCCAGTCCTAGGCTGGGAAGAGGAAGGGAGGGGTCCTGAGTTTGGGAATGATTGAGACTGAGTATGGGTGGGGGAGGGTTGGTGGTGGGACTGGGAAGCAGCTGTGCCCGCAGGGAGGTTGGTGTGTGACTGCGGAAACCAGCCTGGGGATATCGCTGAAAACCAGAAGGACTGATCTGGGAGGGGTTAAGACCTGGGCCTAGAGAATTTAGGGGAGAGGCTACTGGAATTAGCAGCCCTTGTGAGGTGAGGGAACCCTGGGGGTGGGGGAGATGGATGATATCTGTCCTTCCAATCGGGGGAGAAATTAGGCTCCCTCTAGAAGGGGTTGGGCACCTGGCCTGGTTCCTAAAGAGCCTGAGACTGGGGAGGAATCTCTGGCCACACCCCTTGCTCTCCTCCTTTTTCTCCCTAAGTCTGGAAACTGCTGGCTAGAGACTGGCATTGTGTCTTCTAACTGATCTGCTGAGGAGGGTGTCCAGGCTAATGTCTCTCCCTACTCTGTTCTCTTTTTTTCCTATTCTGCCCCCTGTAAGTAACTGGAAGGCAAGGATTTCCCCACTTTTGAATTTATATCCCTAGCACTTTACTGTGCCCAATACACAGTAGGTACTTAATAAATGTTTGGTGCTTGCTCATTGAAAAGACATTTCGAAGGTATCTTTTATTTACCGAACATTACATTCCCACTCTTGAAATGTACGATATGGTCCCTGGCTTCAAGGAAAGGCAGGGTAGTCAGAATAAAACTACAAGAACCTTGTTATATGCTACAATATCATAATGGTGATGTCTAAGAATGTAAAAGGGTGGAGGTGAGATCAGAGAAGGCTTTATCGAAGAGGTAGCATTTGAGCTCAGTTTTAAAGGATGGCTGATAATTTAGTAGGAGAAGCAGGGTAGGAAGGACATTTCCTGGCAGAGGTATTGCAAGGGTGGACTTGACAGGGCTTGGTAACTGAATTTAAGAGGGGAGGTAGAGGGAAATGTCAAAATGTACCCTAAGGTTTGGAAATATAAGGCTGGACTATTCTTGTCACTGACAAATATAGTAAAGTAGAAAATAGCTGGTGTTTTTATTTTGATTGGGACATGTGAGTTCAGTATCTACTGTGCCCTTAGAAAATTGTCAGGGACACTTCTGGGTTAGATGATTAACCCAGGAGTCATTCAGCCAGTATGTGTCAAAGGCAGGTTTGGAACCCAGATGTTCCTCTCTATCCACTACAAATTGCTTCTCATCTTCATGTTTACAGATGAAGAAAATGAGGTACAGAGTCATCAGTGTTTTGCCCAGAATCATGCAACTAGTGAGTGTAGGTACCAGAATTTGAATCTAGGTCTTCTGACCTGAGATCTGGACCAAACTTGATCTTAGCAGCAATATGGCTTGGTTTTGGACTGGGACTCTACTGAAAAATGACTAAGCCACAAAATTTGGACTTGTTGAGTTTGAGGCGGGGCTAGGTATTTAGGGGAGTTTTCTTTCCCTTAGGCACTTGGGAAATATTGGTCTAGAGCTCTGAAGAGAGATCTGGGTGGGAGAATAGGATTTGGGCTGCATCAGCTTGGAGATGATTGAAGCTGTGGGAGTGAATGAGATCACTCAGGGAGCCTAGAGATAAAAAAAAGAAGGCGGAGTCTGGGGAACACCCACTTGAAGGGTGTTGGGAAGATGAGGAGACCAAGGAAACATGCTAAGAAAGGTAAGAGGAGAATCGGGAGAGTTCTCTGTCTAGGGAGGAAAATAACTAAAGGAGTCAGGGCTTACCAGTGTCAAATGCTGTAGAGAGATCCAGAAAGACTGAGGCTGAAGAATGGCCACTGAATTCAATCATTACAACATTATTGGTGACCTTTGAATGTGATTTTAGTAGAGAGTGGAAGGCATTTTGGAGACTGTGAATGTCAAGGAAATAGAGATGTTCAGCCTAGACCAGTTTTTCCAGAAGTTTGGCAGTGAAGGGGAGAGGAAGGAAGATGGTTGGCTGATAGTTTAGATGGGGAAGAAGGCTTTTGGGGGATATGGAAGAGACATGAGCATGTTTGTTGGAGCCATTTGAGGAGGGGGAAAAGATTAAAGATGCCTAAAGAAAGGGAGAGGCAGTAGAGGAGGGAGAAGGAAGAGGGAACCTAGGGCACAATATGCCAAGGGAGTAGGAGGAGATAAAGCTGGGTATGGAAGTTTGAGCTAAATTATGGAAGACAAACTTGAAATGCCAAGTCAGGAGATTTTATTTCATTCTGTGGGCAGTTTGTGTGTGTGTGTGTGTGTGTGTGTCTGTGTGTGTGTGTGTCTGTGTGTCTGTCTGTGTGTGTGTGTGTGTGTGTGTGTGTGTGTGTGTGTGTGTGTGTAGGGGGATCACTGCTTGTTTTCATATAGAGGAAAAAACCCATGGGGGGGGAGAGAGAGAGAGAGAGAGAGTGTGTGTGTGTGTGTGTGTGTGTGTGTATGTGGGGGGCGGTCACTGCTTGTTTTCAAATAGAGGAAAAAACCCATTATTAGAGCAGTGCTTTAGGAAGATTATTCAGGTATCCCAAAGGATGGATTAGATAGAGAATGGACTGGAAACCAAGAGACTAGTTAGGAGGCTATTAGAATAATTAGGGCCAAGAGGTTGTTTAGTCCTTCCTGACTCTTTGTGTCTCCATTTGGGGTTTTCTTGGCAGAGACCCTGGAATGGTTTCCCATTTCCTTCTCCATCTCATTTTACAGATGAGGAAACTGAGGCAAAGGGGGTTAGTTAAATAATTTGCTCAGGGTCACACAAGTTAGTCTTCCTGATTTATGGCCTGACATTCTATCCACTTTGATACCTAGGAACTAAAGGACTGTTGGTAATTTTAGCAGTGTGTATGAGGGGGTCTGAAACCAGATATTTTGAAAATAAGACCTATGGGCAACTGATTGGATGTGTAGGGGTGAGGGACATTATAGAGTCAGAAGGCAGCCCTGCAGTGGATAGAGTTCTGGACTTGGAGTCGGGAAGACCCAAGTTCAAATCTGGCTTCAGACCCAAACTTAATGTGAGATCTTGGGCAAGTTGCTCTGGTTGTTTCTGTAAACTGGGGTTGGGGAAAAAAAAAAGCTAGAACCTGTCTCACAGGGTTGTTGTAAAGATCAAATATTTGTAAAGGGCCTGGCACATAGTAGGTGCTCTATAAATGTTAGCTATTATTTTCTTGGAGGTTTCAAACCTAGATGGCAGTGCCAACAACCAAAATGGAAAAGCTGTTGGGAGGGGCAGGTTTAGGGGTGATGATGACAAATTCTGTTTTCCACACCTGCCACTCGGGCAGCTGGAATTTAGGGAGAGGTTGGCAATGTAGGTAATAAATTTGGGAATCCACATAGTTCTTTTATTTGTGTATTGGCTCCAAGGCAAAAGAGTGGTAAGGGCCAGGCAATGGGGGTTAAGTGACTTGCTGAGGGTCACACAGCTAGAAATTGTCTGAGGCCACACATAGTTCTTGATAATTGAAGCCATGTGGTGGAGTGGACAAGATCACTAAGGGGGAAAATTATAGGTAAAAGTCTCCCCATCCTCTGCCTTTCCCATCTTAATGACCATGTTCAAGTCTGACTGATTGGTAGCTATCTTGTTATGGCCTCATCTCCCTTTGAGGTATAGTTGTTCTCTGAGGTGGGGACAGTAGGCACAAATCAATTATGTCACACAAATATCCATTCCACAATTGTTGATTAAAGTTCCACCTGGTCTCCTACAAAGACAAAAGCAAAAGAATTATTTACTGTCAAGAAACTTCCTTTCTCCTTGGGGAGGAAGTGAAACAACATGTATACAGAGAAATATATACAAAGTAATTCTTGGAAGAGGAGAGGATACTCACAGGGTAAACTGCCTGTGGGAAGCAGTGCTTGAAATGAACCTGGAAGGGAGGTAGGGGATTTTATGAAGTGGAAGGGAGGAGAGAGTGTGTTCCAGGCTGGGGGGCACAGCATGGGCAAAGTTAAGTAAAGAGGAAATGGAATATATATGTAGTATGTGAGGAATAGCAAGTTTGGCTCTTGGTGTAGGGGTCCAAGTACCCAGAGGAGGAGAGTCTGCAGTTAGGGATTTAAATACCAGAACAAGGAGTTTGTATTTTGTCCTAGACATGAGAGGGAGCTAGCCGCTGAAGCTTCTTGTGAACAGAAGCAGTGATGGGGCCAGACTTATCTAGGCTTTAGGGAAATCACTTTGGAGATGATTTGGAAGGTCCACTGGAGAGGGGAAGAAGCTGGAGGCTGAGGGAGCCATTGTATCCTACAACTTTGCTAAAGTTGTTAATTGTTTCTATTAGTTTTTTGGTTGCTTCTTTGGGGCTCTCAGTGTATATACGCCATCATGTCCTGTAAAAAGAAGGATCAGTTTAGGGGCAACTGGGTGGTTCAGTGGATAGAAAGCCAGGGTTAGAGATGGGAGGTCCTGGGTTCAAATCTGGCCTCAGACACTTCCTAGCTGTTTGACCCTGGGTGAGTCACTTAACTTCCATTTCCTATCTCTTACCACTCTTCTGCCTTGGAACCAAAACACAGTATTGATTCTAGGATGGAAAGTAAGGGTTAAAAAAAAAAAGATAGTTTTGTAACATTGCCTGTTCTGATGCCTTCAATTTCCTTTTGTGCTCTGTTACAGTTAGTGTTTCTAGTATAATATTAAATAGTAGTGATTGTTAGGGTCCAGGTTTTTATCCACCACCACAGAAGACCAATAGAGAGTGCAATCAGGCAAAGGGTCGTTTATTAGTCTGGTACGTACCAGGGGACTCAGCAGAGTTCCCCCTGTAGCCTGTGAATCCAGAGGTTTATATCCCTACTACCCACCAGCGTGTATGGCCCTTAAGCCCTTATCTGGTACATACTATTGTTGGAACCTTGACATGTTTATGTTTTCTGCCGGGGGTCTGCCTGGCCCCTAAGTTCTTATCTGGTGCATACTGCTATTGGGACCTTGATATGTTTATGTCTGCTTACGGATGTTCTGAACTTCCATGGCCAGGCAGTCTCCTGCTCAGGCCTCCCTCATTATGATAATAGGCTTTTTTTGCTTCACCCCTGAACTTATTAGGAAGGATTCTAGTTTATCCCCATTACTGACAACGCTTGCTGATAGTTTTAGATAGATGAAGGGGTATTTGAAGTGAAGTAGATAAGAGATGAGGCTGGGCAGGAGCTAGATAGAGAGCAGCTCAGTGCTTCTGTAGATAGAGTGCTGGCCTTGGAGCCTGGAGAATTTGAGTTCAAATCCAGTCTCAGACACTTACTAACAATATCTAATGGGCAATTCACTTAATCCTGTTTACCTCAGTTTCCTCATCTGTAAAATGGACTACAGAAGGAAATGACAAACCACTCCAGTACCCTAGCCTGGAAAACCTCAAATGGAGTCAGTGAGTCAGACATGACTGAACGACAAAAAGCTAAGTGACCAAAAGTTAAGAAACAAGCCTAGATAGGAGCCTCAGTGGTAAAAGACCTTATATGCCAGTAGGGAGTTCTTCCTTTTTTTCTCTAGGGAGTGGGATGAGAGGTAATAAGGAACCTAAACTAGGGTCCTGGCTGTTTGATCCAGCCAGAGAAAATCAGGGAAGCTAGGAAGAAGGGAAGATTTTGGGGAAGATAACATGAGTTCTGTTTTAGAAATGTTGAGTCGAGGACAGGGCTCAAGAAATCCCAGCTGGAAATGTCCAGTTAGCAGTTGATTCTGTGGGAATGGAGCTAAACAGAGAGGTATAAGGGAGAAGAGGGCCCTGGCCAGAGAGAGCCCAAGGGTATATCCACACAGAGAGGGTCATACATGGATGAAGATGACCCAGCAAAAGAAATAGAAGGGTTGGCCAAACAGGTAGAAGATCCAAGAGGACAGTGTGACAAAACCCTATGGAAAAAGAGAGTGGTAGGGGAAAAGTCAATATGTGTCAAAAGCTGCAAAGAAGCTGAGAAGGACAAAGACTGAGAAGATGGTCACCTGGAATTGTAGTGATGAGATTGAAAAACTAAATTGAAAAGTGAGTGCCAGTAGAGGTTTCTAGTTTTCATTCAAAGGGAAAGGATTGGGGGCAGCTGGGTGGCTCAGTGGATTGAGAGCCAGACTTAGAGACAGGAGTTCCTGGGTTCAAATATGGCCTCAGACACTTCCCAGCTGTGTGATCCTGGGCAAGTCACTAGACTCCCATTGCCTAGTCCTCACCACTCTTCTGCCTTGGAACCAATACACAATATTGACTCCAAGATGGAAGGTAAGGGTT
Source organism: Monodelphis domestica (assembly GCF_027887165.1). NCBI lineage: Eukaryota > Metazoa > Chordata > Mammalia > Didelphimorphia > Didelphidae > Monodelphis > Monodelphis domestica. The sequence continues at coordinate 97,785,957 of NC_077229.1, read as the reverse complement.
TAAAAAAAAGGGGTGGTGGGGTGGGAAAGATCTGGGATGATACCTAAAGGATAGTGCCATCTGATGAAATCTTTCTTAAAGATGGCCAAAACAGGCATATTTGTAGACAGCAAGGAAGGAGCTCAAATGGAGAGATTGAAAATTAATTGCCAAAGTAAACTGCCAGGGAGGATGAGAGGAGATGAGCTAGGAAGGATGGGATCTAGGGTAAGAGCTGGAGAGAAAGGTCACTTCAACCACTCCCACTTTAGATGAAGTGGGCCTCTAAACTAATTTTTCTTCACAAAAATTAGTGTTATCTGTCAAATTGGTTTCCTTTCTAATTCTATGCATCTGAAAACATTCTGAGAAAGGTGGAGGGAGGTCCCCAGGCTTCACTAGATGGCCCTTGGGGTCCACAATAACAACAAAGTTTACAAATCCTTGAACCTTTGTAATTGGAGAAGCTAATGGAGAATTATATCTAGGGGTCTGAGATGTAAAATAGGGAAGAGAATGGAGTTCCAGGCCAATTGCCTTTATTTTCCAGATTAAGTAGAAAGTTGAGACCCTTATTTGAGTAGGAGATGGTGTGGGCTTTATTAGGCCCTCCTACAGGAATATACCAACTGTTGCTCTTCAAGCCTTTGGTTAATAATGTCTCTCTTCAGGTCTTCCTTTGGGGTCAAGTTCCAGAACTCAGTAGGACCAGGTCTTTGAGGGTGAACAATGAAGTGGATTTATTGGGATACCTTGGGCTCCAGTAGGGCTGGACTCCTGACCTCAATGGACACTACCCTTAGGGTGAGGGGCCACCCACAAGACTGTAAACTGACTATTTAGAGAAACCTCAGGGAAGCTATTTTGGGGTGAATCACAATATTTCTATTTGTACCTTGCCTGCTAGCCACCAGGACCCACAGCCATGGCCTTCGTTGCACTTCTCTTCCCCCACTACTGGCCCAGCCACAGAGCCCTTTTGTCCTGCTGCCCACAGCCCAAGAGATCCTTATGATGCCAGCTGGTGGACCCAGTGAGCCCCAGGTCTTTCCCTCACTCCTTAACTTACCCCCAGCTTAAAGCAATCCTAGCTAGCTCAGCAGGACACTGTGCTTGTGTGGTGGAGAGGGGCTGGTAGTTAGGACTTCTTAATTCATTCCTCCCAGCCCTGTTAATTCACTGTGTGGCTTTAGGCAAGTCATCCTCTCCTCCTACCCCTCTCCTCCCTCAGAGGCCTCTTTGTATCCGAAAGCACCACCCTCTCTCTATTTGGTGCAGGGACTCTAACTGGAACTCAAGTCGGTCAACAAGCTTTTATTAAGTGCCTGCTAAATACCAAGAGTGAGGGGGAATGATGTAGAGTAGAGGTGTCAAAACTTGGCCTGCTACACTTCCCCAGCAGCCAAAACCAGATTAGTATATAATTGGGAGGGCAGCTGGTTTTCTTTGTGGACAGGTAGAACTGATGCTTAATATTGATTCTTTTTTTTTTCTTTTAAACTCATACCTTCTGCCTTCAAGGCAGGAGAGTGGTAAGGTTAGGCAATGGATGTTAAGTGACTTGCCCAGGATCACAAGCTAGGAAGTGTTTGAGGTCATATTTGAACCCAGGACCTCCTGTCTTTAGGCTTGGCTCTCAATCCACTGAGCTACCCAGCTGCCCCCCCCCCCCCCTTAATATTAATTCTAAGACAGGAGGTATGGATTTTTTTAAACTATAGTTTAACACAAAAAATTTTTAAATGCAGTAAATTTGGGAAAGGGGTCATTTTCTCAGTCTCCAACACTTTGTGACTCTATTTGATTTTTCTTGGTAAAGATACTGGGAGTGGTTTGCCATTTCCTTCTCCAGATAAGGAAACAGACCAACTGAGATAAGTGACTTGCCCAGGATCACACTGCTAGGGAAGTGTTTGAGATGGGATTTGAACTCTGGATGATGAGTCTTCTTGACTCTAGGCCTAGCTCTCCATCCACTCCTTTACTTGGTTGTCCAGTGGATGGAGAGCCTTCCTCAAAGCCAGATCTCTGTATAATATTGGCTGTGTGACCCTTGGCAAATCACTTAACTTCTCATTCCAGGAGTTCCCTGTACTGATGAGATCCTAGATCCAGTCCCCACACCTATTCACTGATAGGTTCTTGGTTCTGACTTTGAGCCTAGGGATATACACACACAAATGGAAAATCCCTGCCTAAGACAGTCTATTGGAAAGAAGCTCAATTTCTCCTTGAGGCTGAGCTAGTTCCATTGAAGTCCCTCAGGGTCCCTGAGCAGTGGACCTTCCTATTTCCTTTCTCCTACTCAAAAATCAATCAATCAATCAACATTTATTAAGTGTCTACTATGTGCTAGGCTTTGGTGCTGAAGGAGAGAATGGAAAAAGAGTTCTTATTTAGAGTAGAAATATTTAACAGGGAGAATAAGGTCTGGCACATCACACCCTGGCCCAGGCACAAACTTAGAGTCCCCTACCACCTTTCTATCTCTATCCATTCTGTGGTAGCTATTGGGAAACTCATCTCCTAAAAAGTGATTTCATGGGGGCAGCTGGATTGGTGGCTCAGTGGATTCAGAGCCAGGCCTAGAAATGGGAGGTCCTGGGTTCAAATGTGACCTCAGATACTTCCTATCCATGTGACCCTGGGTAAGTCACTTGACCCCCATTGCCTAGTTCTTACCACTCTTCTGCCTGGGAACCAATACACAATATTGATTCCTAGGCAAAAGGTAAGGGTTAAAGAAAAAAAAGATTTCCTAAAACAAGGATGAAAACCCAGATGGTGAACAACATTGGATTTAGACTTGAAAACTTGGCCCTTGTGATCTTGAGTCCCATTCTCTCTTTTTGCCTCAGTTTCCTCAGTAAAATGAGAAGATTGGGGAAGTTAAGTGGTTCGGTGGATAGAGTAGAGAGCCAAGCCTAGAGACAGGAGGTCCTGGGTTCAAACTGACCTCAGAAACTTCCTAGTTATGTGACCTTGGGCAAGTTACTTGACCCCCATTGCCTAGCTCTTCTACCCTGAAACCAATACACAGTATTGATTCCAAGGCAAAGAAGGTAAGGTTAAAAAAAAAAAGGACTGAATGAAGGTCCCTTTTAGCTTTAAAGAGGGGACCAGAAGATATCATATCTTCTCATGTAGTATCTGCAAATAAGCCATTCAGAGGGGATTTTTGAATCGGGAAAGCCCATCATCATGGACATTGATTTACTTAGTAGGGTGGTTTTCTGCAAGGAACTGGGTCACCAAAGATCTCCCTTCAGGGATCTGCTCAGTTACTTCGGTTCAGCTCCCACTGACCAAGCAGCTGTTACTGGTCTGTCACAAGAAGGGTGTGACCTCTGCCCACACTCAGGGCTGTCCATGATTTCCCTTCCCTTTAGATAGGACATGCAGATAGCCCATACAGCCCTCTGGTGTTGCTGTCTAGGCAAACAGGCCCTCTGCTCTGGGCTGAACAGACCTTATGGGATCAATAGGGACCATTGAGCCCATCCCCCTTATTTTTTACACATTAGGAAACTGAAGCAAAGTTGCAGAACCTTGACTTGAATTTAGGTCTCTGATCCAGATCTGGTGCCAGCATCATCTGTGACTCCTTGCCCCACCCATCTCTCAATAGTCATCTCTGCCCAGACCTAGAGTCACACAAATAACATATGATCTGCCCAGGGTCATCACATACCTTGTAAGGGTCAGAATGAGTCTTCTGATGCCAAGAGGAGCAGGGCTCCTACTTCACTGTTCTGTTTCTCTTTGTGGTTGGTCTTTTTGGCAGCACAGAGCTATAGAAAAAGAAAGGATTGCAGTCCCAGGGCTTAGGTTCAAATTCTGCTACTTACTCTGTGACATTGGGCAAATCATTCAACCTCAGTTTCCTCCTCTGTAAAAATGAGGGGAGTTGAACTAGCTCACCTCTCACCCCCTCTGGCTCTAAATTTATGGTGCTATAGTTCACCTTCTGTTCAGTTCTGCCACCATTTATCAAATGCTTACTGTATGTAGTAAGGGAGAAGAAAGATGAGAAGTTAAGATACACTTATACAACAGTTATGCTGCTGTATAAGGTAGAATGGGGCAAGCACATGGAAGGGTTAAAAAGGCAAATAAATAGAGGGAAGCAGAGAGTAAGGAGGGCTCTCTACAATATGGGAAGGATCTGTGAAGGCTTCCTGGAGTTGGTAGCCTCTGAATTGAGCTTTATTTTTATTTTTGAAACCCTTGCCTCATCTTGGAATCAATATAGTATATTGTTTCCAGGGCTGAAGAGTGGTTAGGGCTAAGTAACTAGGCAACAAGGGTCAAGTGACTTGCCTAGCCTCACACAGCTAGGAAGTATCTGAGATCAAATTTGAACCCAGTATCTCCCATCTCTAGGTCTGGCTCTCTATCCACTGAGCCACCTAGCTGCCTCCTGAATTGGGCTTTAGAAATGAATAAGGGAAGGGGGTAGAGTGACTTAGAATTGATGCTAAGACAGAAGGTAAGGGTTTAAAAAAAGGAGAAAAAGGATGGAAAGGGATGTTTCAGAGGTAAAGGAGAGATGTAGCTAAGATTTTAGTGCAAAGAGGGTCTTTTTTTGGGTGGGGCACAGAGTTGGAAAGTTTTTCTTAAATGTAGATTTACTTAAGTGTTGATTTTTGGGTGAGAAGGTGTGCTTGAGTGGGAGATAAGGTTGGACTAGCTGGAGGGGCCAGATCTGAGTTCTTGAATACCAGGCTGAGGAATTTGAATTTTAACCTGTAGGCACTCAGGGGATCTTTGAGTAGAGAGGAACCGATTCCCTAGTCAGAAATCAGTGCGGGATGGTTTGAAGAGGGGTTGAAGTCAGGTAGAGAGAAGATGAAGTGGGAATCTTGGCCCCAGTTTCTTAATTTACAAAAAAACGTTCCAGAGGTCCGGACGTAATAGCCTGGAGTCCTTCAATTTTATTAGAACAGAGGCGGAAAGATCTAGGTTTAGAAACTACTGCCTTAGAGGCCGGGAAAAAGATGGAGTGAGTTTGAAGGCAGTCTGGCGGAGTGACTCCTTGTGCTTGGAGAAGAAAGAGTAGGAGAGCCCCAGCACCTCATTTTACACACGCCCCACCCTTATTGGTTTACAAAGTACTTTCCCTGGTCTTGTCTCCGCCTTCACTTTTTCCTGGAACGGACACATTCAGGTCCAGCTGGGATTATTTTACCTAGTTGAGGCGCAGGGGAAGCTCGGACGGCCCCTAGGCTTCCCGTGGGAGTGAAGGAGGAATTTAGGGATCCGACAAGGCCAGAGGTGGGGGAATGGGTGGTGGTTGCTGAGCTTCTCACATGAGAAGCCAAAGTGTCCCTTCCCTCCCACCTTGTGGGGAAGTTAAGAGTTGGAATGGACCTTAGACTGTGATTTTCTCGCCTGGTCGCGAGATATGACATTGCGCAAGTCTCTTTCCCCTCTCGGAGCCTCAGTTTCCCCACAAATGAAATGACTGGGTTGAGCTGGATGATCCCTAAAAGGCCTTTCTAACGCTGACCTTCTCCGCGGCGGCCTCCCGCCCCCGCGGATCTCTCCGTAAGTGGCAGGAGCAGCTGCCCCCATTGCTCCCCCGCCCCGCCCCCGCCCCCTGGCCCCGCCCCGGAGAGGCCCCTCTCAGCTCGGCCTCGCCCCGGCCCCACCCGCCCCTTTGCACTGGGCCGCCGCTGCCTCCCAGGGGAGTTTACGGGGTGGGGGCACCAGCAGCTGAGTGGAGCACGGCGGGGCGGGGGTGATTGAAGGCAGTCGCTGATCGGGACCGGTTTGACCGGTCGGATCCTTCGGGTAGAGTCTCTCATTGGGCCACCTCCGCCCAGCTGACCGGCCAGGGCCCGGGGACCCTGGAAGGGGCCTTGGACCAGAGGCAGAGCAAGGATGGGGGGCGACCGGCAGCACTACTACGGCCAGCATGGTAGGTGGGCAGCCCCTTGGCTCTCTCCACCCGCGTCCCCTGCCCCTGCCCGCAAGGCAGCTGACTGGGCTTCCACAAATATCCCCAAGTGCTCTCCAGCGCCTCTGGGTCCCGGAATGCGGGACGGAATGTGCCGCGGGGTGCGCTAATCTCCGAACTGCTCTGATCCCCCTCCTCATCCTGCACCCCTTCCACCTGCAATGCCCGCGGGTCTGTGTAGGGGGGAGGTCCTGAAGCTGCTCCTGGGCGTGTGAGCCCCTCTACTTAAGCCCAGCCTCATTCTCTTTGCCTGATCCCTCGGGATCCCCAAATGCTACGGGAGCCAGCACTGGGGCCAAGGCGCGTGGGCGGGTGATGCTGCTTACTGTTAGAGCGCTTGCCTCGCCTTGGTCACTGCCTCTTCCCATCCCTTTCCCTCCACTCAGAAGCACAGCTAAGCACATCTTGTAAGTGCTCCTTACAAGGCCAATCTGGGCAGAGGGGCCAGCAGCCACTGGATGGTGGGTAGGGGCTCGAAATTGCTCTGGTTCCAGATTCAGCCCTGCTCCCTCGCTCCTCTCCCGGGCTGCACGCCCTTCCCCCACCTTGACTTGCCAAGCTCTGTGTGTGGGGGAATTATGCTAATTACGATAATGCCAGTAATTAATGGCCTTTGAATCCCTAAGGTTGTTTGTTGGCCCTGCCGGAGAGATTTGAGTGTGGGAGGCAGATGAACCTTGTCTTTAGGTTTTGGCCTCCCGGTGTTTGTAGCCAGGCCCCCCCCCCAGTACCCACCTCCCCGCATAGTTCTTCTCCCGATTGCTCCAGGAATAACCCCAGCAACCTCCTTGGTGGGAAATTTGAGGAAAACCTTGGAGAGGGGGACATCATTAGGTTACTGTTAGGAATTTTTGGCTAGTCCTTCCGATTCTGGGTCACTCGGCACCAGAACTGGGCCAGGGCTGAGGATGCTGGTTTCCCTGACTGGGCCTTGGGGTTTGTTTCTCAGGAACGCCTCAGAAATATGACCCAACATTCAAGGGCCCCATTTACAACAGGTGAGATTGGGGCTGATGGGGGAGGGAGGAAGGAGCCCCAGCTCCCTGCTGCTTAACTCCTCTCTGGTTCTCAATCCACCTTCCTTCCAGCCTCTTTTCCCATGCTAATTTCCCAATACTCTAGTTCCCTTGGGTCCTACTGGGCTCTTTTCATAGAATCTATTCCTTTTTCATCCCCTTGGTCCCTCCAGCATGCTATGCTCTGTTTCATAGCCCTTTTGTCTCTTCCCTGCCCCCTTATTTTATTTATTTATTTATTTTTGGTGGGGGAGCAATCACAAGGTTATCTGGGCCTGACCTTTTTTTCCTTTTCAGGGGCTGCACCGATGTTATCTGCTGTGTGGCCCTATTCATAGCCATTGTGGGGTATGTGGCTGTGGGCATTATAGGTACGTGAGGATTCCACAATCCAGGGCATGATTCTGCAATTTTGTGTATTTGATATTTTACTGAGGGGTAAAAATGATTACTCCAACTATATGATTCAACAGATGTTTAAGCACCTACTGTGTGCTTTCCAATCCCCCATCTCAGTGCTGGGGATACCAAGGTGAACAATTCTCAGTATATTTCAGTTTAAAGATACAGGCATATATCAGTCGGTCGGCATTTTTGAGGTGCCTACTCTGGGTCAGGCACTGTGTTGTGCAAAGAAAGGGAAGAGACTGGAGTGGAGAGTGAAGTCACCTCCAGTCTTAATAGGGGAGTGTGTGAGTGTGTGTGTGTCTATTGTGTGTGCTAGAGGGAAAAGGGGAGGCCCAGTGAGAGTGCTGTGAGACTTAGCTGAAGTGATGGAGGAAGATTTCATAGAAGATTACAGGAAGGATTTCTGGAGGCAGAGCAGAGGAGGAGGATGCTCTAGATATGATGTCACCTGTGGAATACACAGACACAATGAAGCCTGGGAACAACTAAGGACAGTTTGGTGGATGAGAGAGAGAGAGTGTGTTTGTGATGGGAGGAAGAAGAATAAGATGAGAGAATCCATATTGCTAAAGTGCTTTGAGGTGCACTTATCTTCACATCCATCCTGAAATGAGGGAGGGAGAGAGGCAGGCAGGCTGGCATGGAGGCTGGTAAGAGCACTGGTTTCCAGACAGAGGACCTTAGATTTAATTTTGTTTCTGCTACTGCTTATCAATAATGTGATCTTGGGCAGCCCTTCTTCAGCTCAAGTATAAAATTGAGGGGGTTGGAGGTTGGGCTGTGTAATCTTAAATGTCCTCTAGCTTAAATTTCTTTGATTCTGTCCTTTTGGGAAACAGATTCAGAGAGAGTAAGGCATTTATCCCATGTTTTTTGAGTTGTTCCTCACCACCACCTCTCCCTTTTGGTGTATAAAGGTCACATACCAGGTCTCCTGACTTTGAATGCCAGTGATCTTTCCATAGCACTCAGCCTTTGGGGACCTTGGTGGCGGTGGTGGGGCAGCTGGGAAGGGTAGGGTTTATCAAACTCAATTGCTTTGACTTCTCTCCAGCTTGGACCCACGGAGACCCCCGAAAGGTGATTTATCCTACAGACAGCCGTGGCCAGTTCTGTGGGCAGAAGGGGACACCTAATGAGTAGGTCTTTCCCAGCCTCCCCTCTCACCCCCACCCCATCCTAGCTCCCCATTTCCCCTATCCTAGCTCCCCATTTCCCCTATCCTTGGCTCCTAGGCTATTCCAGCCAGTATTTTAGTCTGGGGGGGAGGTCTGGGTCCTGTGCACAGGACAGGCACTGGCACTGATACCCTCCCCCATTCCTTGCATTACCTTCCAGGAACAAGCCTTTCTTGTTTTACTTCAATATCCTGAAGTGTGCTAGTCCCTTGGTGCTGCTCGAGTTTCAGTGCCCAACCACGCAGGTAACTGACCCAAAGAAACTCCAGCTTTAGTCCCCAGACTCAGGCCCCCTCTCCTCTCCTGTCCTGCTTCTGATGGGAGGTAGGGCAAGATCTAGAGCCAATTCTGTGGGCGGTGGCCATGGTATCTGGAGGAAAAGCCTAGACCAGGCTAAGCAAGAATTCTCTTCCTTCCAGATCTGCGTGGAGAAATGTCCCTCTAGATATCTTACCTATTTACAAGCCTCTGACAACTCCAAGGACCTGGACTATTATAAAAACTTCTGTGTTCCCGACTTTGACCAGAGTAAAGCCAGGAAGGTATGTGGGGCCGAGGGACCTACCAGAACCTACCTGGAAAGTAGCTTCACTGCCCAGGGGTCAAGAGTGAGGGTCTAAACTGGTTGGGTGGGCATAAAAGGCCTCTGACCATGAGAGGTAAAATACCTTAGAAAGAGTTCCCAGATTGGAAGATTGGAGTCCTGAGTCTGTTATTTACTAATAGTGAAAAGAACACCAGCTCTGAATTTAAATCCTACCCTTAACTTTTAGTGCTTGTGTGACCTTGGGCTAGTCTTGTACCTCATCCATTTTTTTTGTTGAAAATTTTTATTTATGTATATATTTTTAATGAAGGGTTTGGACTAGATGTCCTCTAAGGCTCCTTCTAGCTCTGAATGGAAACTTCCTTGTGACCTGTGGGAATCCACTTCCATTCTGTTCTGTGGGCCTAAGATCCTTATCAGCACAATTCAGCTGGGTGGGGAAGGGAGGAGTCAGACTAAATAAATATGAATAAGCCTGTATCTGCATAGTGAGTGCTTTTAGAGTTCCCAAGGATTTTTCCTCACCCTTACCCTAGGATGGAGGTGATATCAACATTATTCTCATTTTTGTGTGTCTCTAGACCTTGTGATTTCCTTAGTGTCAGGAAACTATGGGGAAACTCTTCTGTGAATGTACTTCTGCAATTTCTATTCTTGAATGTTGGTTGCACAGACCTAAAGTGATTAGCCTTGGGCAGTGCTGGCTAACCAAGGGCCCAAACTGCAACCCTCACACAGTGGGTGAGCCACCTCCTTACCCTTGACCCAGGGGAGGAAGCAAGCACTCCCATTGGGTTGCTGGGCATATGAGAAATGTCTTCTGGAGAGGTGGAGAGGAGAGCAGCTGTGCATGTTTGCCAACAGGAGCTGAGGGTCACAAAGCCAGTACAGGCTGATCCATTTTGCCCCTCATCCTCATTTTGTTGTTACTGTTATTGAGTCATTTCAATCATGTCTGACTCTTCCTGACTCCATTTGGGGTTTTCTTGGAAAAGATGCTAGACTGGTTTGCCATTTCCTTCTTCAGCTCATTTTACAGATGAGGTAATTGAGGCCAACGGGGTTAAGTGACTTGCCCAGGGTAAAAAACACAGCTAGGAAGTGTCTGAGGCTGGATTTGAATTCAGGTCTTCCTGACCCCATGCCTGGCTGTACCACTGTATCACTGTACCACCTAGCTGCCCATGTCATCTTAATTTTATAGATGAGGAACCTGAAGGTCAGAGAGGTCAGTGATTAGCTTAGGCTTACACAAAGTAGTGAGGCCAGAATATGAACCTCAGGTGTGAAGAACTGAGAGATCTGGTGTGTTCTCTCTGCTCTGCTACATCACGTGCCCTCCAAATGACCACCAAGGTGTATTTCAGCTTTAAATGTTGTTATTCTGTGACATAGTACCTGCAACCTGACCTCCCCCCCCCCCCCCCTTTTCTCTCTCCTCCCTACCTAGAGTAAAACAGAGGTTCTTAGGGATGGAGACTGCCCTGCCGACCTCACACCTAGCAAACCTCGTGAGTTTTGGAACTGGGGGAGGGCGGGGCTGTGTCTCTGAGTAGACTCTGACCCCTTACCATCTCCAACAGTGGCTCGTCGATGCCTCCCAGCAGTGGAGACCCATAAAGGCATCATCACTGTGGGCAATGAGACTACATTCGAAGATGGTTGGGGCCAGAAGAGAAATGTATCCGAGCTGGTGGAGGGAGCCAAGTGAGGAGAGGGTGCCCTGGGCTTCTGGAACCTTCTTTTTCCCGTCCCTAGGACTCAGTTTCTCCTCTTTGTCTCCAGAGAGAGGGAGAGGGAGGGGAGGGAGAAGAAACAAAAGAGGAAGGAGGGAGAGATAGAGAGGGAGGAGAGGTAGATAGATAGAGATCCCCTTAGATCAGATCAGATTCACTCTCCCCTTGTCTACCTCCCCCACCCTAGGATGTTTTGGGGGGGAAGCTGGAGAGCCTAGGCTCTGCTGAGACCACCCTTCTCCAAACCCTGCCTCCTAGGAAGGCCAATGTGGTGCTGGAGGCAAGGCAGTTGGCTATGCGTGTGTTTGAGGATTACACTGTGTCCTGGTATTGGATTCTCATGTGAGTCTGGGCCCCAAGGCTGCCGATATTGTGTCCCTGTAGGGAGCCCTTGGGGAGTGACATGGGGAGGAAGGACCTGGTGTCTCTGGCTTTTCTTTTTGTTCCTCTGCCTCATTCTTTTGGAGGGAAAAGGTCCAAACCTGGGATTTGAGCCTGGATCTTGATGGCTGTCTCTGTAGTTTTGGTTGGGGAAGGGATGGAGTTGGTGCAGGTAGAGTGCCTGGGAAGGAGAGTGGTAGTCCAACTTCCTCCTTTTCCTGCTCCCATTCTCCCCCATTCCCCTTAGTGGCCTGGTGATTGCTATGGCTCTGAGCCTCATCTTCATCATCCTTCTTCGATTCCTGGCTGGGATTATGATCTGGATTATGATAGTCATGGTCATCTTGGTGCTGGGCTATGGTGAGGAGCCAGGACCCTGGCAGCACCCCTAACCCACATTTCCTAGAGAATTCTGAAAATTCCAGAGGCCCCTCCTGATTTCCCTAGGGACTCTCTGAGACACCCCCACCGCATCCTCTCCATTTCCCCCTTCTGGGCTCTGATTCCTATGAAGCTTCTTAAATTCTTTGAGACCTTTAATCTCTCCCGGCTCCTGACTCTCCCCTAAAATATTCTCTGTGATACTCTTCCTGGGAACTCCCAAATACTTTTCAGCTGGCCCTTTTATACTCCTTGGGAGGTATCTATCCCTAGTTTAAATTATATCTTGAGCCTGAGCCCACAGACTCAGAATCACTTTCCTATCTTGTCTTCCCCCCAGGGATCTTTCACTGTTACATGGAGTATGCCCGACTCCGAGGTGAAGCGGGTTCTGATGTCTCCATTGTGGATCTGGGCTTCCAGACTGACTTTCGGGTATATCTACATCTAAGGCAAACCTGGCTGGCCTTCAGTGAGTGCACAGATCCCCGTTCTTTGGCTTCCCAGCCACTCAGTCCTGATACTGGGTCCACCCTTACCCCAGATCTGCTAATGAGCTTTGCTTTTAGGGAAAAGGGTCAAACATTTTAATGCCTGTGTTGTATTAAGTACTTTATAAATTATTGTCTCATATGAAATACTATACCTTGGTAGTTTGGTGCTGTTTCTATCAACATTTTACAGTTGAGGAAACTGAGGCAAACAGATGGATGAAAAGTCACTGGCCCAGGGTTACATTGCTAGTAAGTGCCTGAGACTGGATTTGAATTCATGCCTTTTGGCTCCAGGCCCTGTGCCCTATCCATTACATCACTTTAGCCCCATTAGCAGAGTTCAGGCAAGATTGCTCTGTGCTATAGAAACTGGCTGCTCTTGCTTACTTTCTGGATTTATGACCCTGGGCAAGTCCTTTGTCTTCTGGGCCTCTATCCCATCTGTAAAGTGAAGAAGAGGGAGTTGGATTCCCTCTAGATGATCTGAGGCCCTTTCCAGTCCCTTCCTCATTTGCTGGTGGGCTGGCTTACCCTCCTTCCTCTCCTAACAGTGATCATCCTGTGTGTGCTGGAGCTCATCATAATCCTCTTGCTCATCTTCCTGAGAAAGCGTATCCTCATTGCCATTGCTCTCATCAAGGAGGCCAGCAGGTGACAAAGGGCAGGTTGGGGGAGCAGATCTGGGGTGGGGAGAGGAGCTAGAGGCTGGGGATGAGGCAGTTGGGGCCTGGGGGATGGGCTCTAACTGTAACCCCCTTCTCTCTGCTTCCCCAGGGCTGTGGGCTACGTCATGACCTCCCTGCTGTACCCACTGTTTACCTTTTTCCTCCTGTGCCTCTGCATCGCCTACTGGGCCAGCACTGCCGTGTATCCACCTGCTACCTCCCTGACCTCCCCTCACCCAGCTGTCCAGCTGTCCATTTTCCCTAGCCCCTGGTCAGCCCCAACTTCCCTCCCTTTTCCTTGCGACCTTGGTGGTGAAGGGCTCTGGGGTCTGTGATCCCCAGGGATGGGTAGGGGTTTCCCTGACCATGCCTGGAGTTAAGAGCCTTTATGGAGCACTTAGCTTCCTGTCCACGTCCAATGAGGCTGTCTACAAGGTGTTCAACAACACAGCGCCCTGTTCGGCCGTTGGACAGACCTGTAATCCTGAGGTGAGAGGCCAGCAGACTGGGGTTGGGGGTGGGGGACAGTCCTCCAGGGAGTCATCTGCAACACTTCTCCTTTCCCCACATCAATCATAGCCTCCTTCCCATCTCTCTGCAGACTTTCCAAACTTCCAATGTGACAAAGTTGTGCCCTGATGCTCGATGCCAGTTTGCCTTCTACGGTGGAGAGACTGGCTATCATCGGGCTCTGCTTGGCCTGCAGATCTACAATGTCTTCATGTTCTTCTGGCTAGCAAACTTTGCACTAGCTTTGGGCCAGGTTACATTGGCTGGAGCCTTTGCATCCTACTATTGGGCCATAAACAAGCCAGATGACCTTCCTGCCTTTCCTCTCTTCTCTTCCTTTGGCCGGGCACTCAGGTCTGCAAGGGTTGGGATTGGGACCAGGACCTTGGGCACCTCCTGGGAATGGGGAAGAGAACCAGATTGGGATTGGTATTGTGGGGAAAACTGAGGCAGGGGGAACCCTGGCAATACAGACTCTCCCTTATTTCCTCTCAACCCTAATCCTGTCTGCTCCCAAGTTGTGTCCAGTTTGTAGAGGGGAAAGTCAAAGCCCACTTTGAAGAGAAAGGGTCACTTACCTACTTCCCTTTCCTATCAGAACAGGGAATACTCATACATCACTTGTTCTTTGCTCAGGTACCATACGGGTTCCCTGGCATTTGGTTCCCTCCTACTTGCCATCGTGCAGGTAATCCGAGTGATACTCGAGTACCTGGACCAGCGGCTCAAAGGTGAGGGGTCTTTGAGGCTGGTTGGGGGAATTGAGGAAGTGAGTGAGGCCCAGCCTGGCAGCTGGTCGCCCATGGGGTAGGGTAAGGGGAATAGTCAGGAAGTGGTAGGGGCCGCTTCTCTCATCATGCCTTTTGATTTCCCTCCCTGACAGCTGCAGAGAACAGGTTTGCCAAGTTCCTCATGACCTGTCTCAAGTGTTGCTTCTGGTGCCTGGAGAAATTCCTCAAATTCCTCAATAGGAATGCCTATATTATGGTGAGGGCACTAGGAAGCCCTGGTCTCCCTCACTAGCTCCTTCCCCACCATTCCCCTGAATGATCTGGTTATTTAGCTTCATTCCCCTAAGCAATAGACCTTCATCTTCCTCAAGGAGTCCTCCCAGCTACTCTGTAGTACCCTGAGTAACCTACTCAACCATGAACTTGGTATTTCCTTTCCCATCCCACACCCCTCCCAGCTATTTTCCCCTTCATCTACATCAACTGGAAAACATGAGGAGCTTCTTTGAGGATATATGGGTCTGTTCTTGGCCTGAGGCCCTCCTGCTCCTGACTATATACCCATATACACACAGATTGCTATCTATGGTACCAACTTCTGCACGTCTGCCAAGAATGCCTTCTTCTTGCTCATGCGGAACATTATTAGGTGAGAGCCTACTCCTCCTTTTCCTTCTTCCTCCCCCTCCCTCATGTCTTCCTTTTCTGGCTCTCTAGTACCCCCATTCCTTGTATTCCATTTTCTCCTATATTCACTTTTTCTATCTCTCCTGCACCCAGGGTAGCTGTCTTGGACAAGGTCACCGATTTCCTTTTCCTCTTGGGGAAGCTTCTGGTTGTGGGTAGTGTTGGTAAGTCATGCTCATCCTTCCCAAAGTCTTCAGGGGAGATCCTCACCCGTCTCTGTCTTTGATTCTCCTTCCACAAGGAAAGTGTGAATGGGCAATGGGGTTAGAGTGGCTCTTCTGGCCTCAATAAAGCCTGGCTTAACTCTGGATCTCAGGAGCCTGGGAGTAGGGTAAATGGGTATTTTGGAAGGGCTACTTCTGAATTCATTCTCCTAACTAGTTCCTCATCCCTCCCACCCCCAATTTCCTTAATTCTCCAGGAATTCTGGCATTCTTCTTCTTCACCCACCGAATTAAGATTGTGCAGGACACAGCACCCCCCCTTAATTACTACTGGATTCCCATTCTGGTATGGATTTTCAAGGGCCTGAACAAGGGCCCACATGTGACTAGTGAGATCCTAGGGAATCCTAGATTGAGAACTAGGAGGGAGCTTAGTGGTCAGCCAGCCAACCCAACCATTTTACAATTTGAACACACTGAAGCACAGGAGAAGCGAAAGGAACTGTCTAGTCACATGAGTGGTCAATGAGTAAAAAGCATTGATTAATATTGACATATAGGTAGTCAGGGGACCTCTAAAGATGTTCAGCTATATAGCACTGTGCTGAGGATGGGATTGAGCACCAAGCCACAAAGACCATGGCCCCTGCCTTTGTGGGGAGCTAAAAGATAGGGAGGTAGACCATGGACCACGAAGGTGTTGGCAGTTTCCAATTGTTAGTATATTCTAGAGCTGGGAGACAGCATTGACTTAACTTGTCAGGATCCTAGAGAAGGTGGGGACTTGAGCTTGAGAGTTTCCTTTAGGAACAGAATAGAGACTTGGGACTGGACCAGTGGTATAGGGAGTTCCCAGGAAAGGAAACTCCCTCTACCAGTGCAGATCTACACCTTCTTGCCACTTAGAGATTCTTAGAGAGTTGCCTAGAGCAAGGTTAGGTTAATTGACTTGCCCAGAATCACACAGCTAGCAGGAGCCAGAAGCAGGACTTGAATTTGGAGGTCTTGGCTTCCAAGAGCTCATTATCATTCTCTTCAATTAGGAAGCAAGCAAGGAACCATAAGCACTAAGGCTATGAAGGTAGACTGGGCTCAGGCTAGAGGACCTTCGCTTTGTGTCAGGCTGAGGAGTCTGGCTGTGAGCCTTTAGGAATGAAGAGTCATTGAAGATTAGTGGGGAGGGGGCTGACTAGAGGAAAGTATATTTTTGGGAGCTGAATCTGGTAGCCTGTGCAGGGTGGAGGTGGGAAGATAGCTTTAAAGGGGGTCAAGGACTGGGCATATCTAGACTGAGGCAGGGACAGTGATAAGGGCTGTCTTCTCCCTTGACAGACGGTGATCATCGGCTCTTACTTGATTGCTCATGGCTTCTTCAGTGTTTATGGAATGTGTGTGGACACTCTGTTCCTCTGTTTCTGTGAGTACCCAGGGGACCTGGGAGATGACTCTCCCATAGGATCATGCTGCCCCAGCCTCTCCCTCTCCTAAGGCTTTTGTTTCCCTCCATGAGGGAATGCACAAGGACTAGACCCCAGCTTCCCCCAGGGGCTCTGACCCCTCTGTTCCCCACCTTCCCATCCTGCTTCCTTCTCCCCTAATTCACACTCACTCCCTGCTCCGTTGCTGCTGCTGCTCCCCTGTGCCCCTCTACTCCATGTTGCAGTTATGACCATCTTCTCCTTGACCTGCCCAACTCCTTTTTTGGGGTGGCCACCCTGAGGGGACTGAGTGCTTGGTGTTTCTGGCCTTGGTTGGGGATCTGTAGCTGCCACTAACTGGTTTCTCCGTCTTTCTTTTCTCTCTCTCCCGTGTCCCTGACCCTTCTCTGCTCCTCTGCTGCCTGGCTCCCCATGTCCCCTTGTCTTCCTCTCCCTGCCTGTTCCCCTCCTTGCCCTGCCCCCCGACTCCTGGGGGTGGGGGGGAGCTCAGGTGAGGACCTGGAGCGTAACGATGGCTCCCCCGAGCGTCCATACTTCATGTCCCCTGAGCTGAGAGACATCCTGCTGAAGGGGAATGCTGAGGCCGGGAAGAGTGAACCACAGGAGGAATAGGGTGTTCTTGGGTGTGGGGGTGTTCTGGGCCCCCTCCCGACCCATGGGGTGCCAGCGATATGTGTTTGCAGGCTGGGAACCAGGCGAGGGCCCAAGGCTACTTTTTTCACTCAGGATGTGGTGGGGTGAGGGCACAAAAACCTGAAGCCTCCATGGTTAGGGGCCAGGAAGAAGGCTGGTTTGTTTGTGTCTAGGGTGAACTGTCAACCCCTAGGCCTCTGGCCTGCTCCTTGACCCTCATGTCCTTATCCGCCAGCCAATGCCTGCCCCCCCCCCCCGTCCCGTCCCGTCCCGTCCCCTAAGATCTGTGCCCTCTCATGGACCCCCCTCTCCTGGGCCCTCTCTCTGCAGTGGAGGACCTGGAGCGGAATGATGGCTCCGTGGAGCGGCCATACTTCATGTCTTCCAACCTGAAGAAGCTCTTAAACAAGACCAACAAGAAGCTAGCTGAAGCATAGGCCTTCTCCTGGCTGCAATGGAGAAGGGGAGAGAGGGTGGTTTACATTAGGGTCAGTACATGCCATGGTCCTCTGAGGGCCTCTGCCCCCCATTAACCTCTGCCAACTCCCAAGATGGAGCCTGAACCCCACCCATCCTCCCCTGGTCTGTTTGACAAAGGGGCCTCTCTTCTGCACTAATGGTTTACACTCTTAGGGTCAGGCAGCCAGTCTACCAAATCCACCTCCCCCCCAACGTTGGGCCCCTTCTTTAGTGGACTCATTTCCATCTAGGAGACTTGGCAGTCACATCCTCAGTGGGTCACTTCTGGGGGGATGTTACTCTTGTGCCCAGAGATCTCCAAGAAGGGAGATGTTCTCCTCACTCTTCTCTTGGTTCCCTGATCAAGAAGGTTTTCTTCTTGTCCCTTTTGGCTGAAGGCCCGGCTCTTTCTCTTTCACCTTGAGGGTGAGGAGGCTGAGCCTACTAGATTTCAGTCCTGAGATCCACCTGGTTCCAAAGGCCAGTTTGCAAGAGTGAAGGGGAATGTTATTAACTTATTCTGCTGCTTTAAAGATGACTTTTTTTTTTAACCTACTCCTCTGGTCAATGTCCTTACCTGAAAACGGTCTATTTTTCTGACCCATTTCATACTTGTGGGGGATAAAAAAAAAATCTCTTGAATTTTGCATATCTATTCCTGTTCTCAGGCTCATAGGCCAGGGTTGGGTGTGGGGAATGACTGGACCTGTCAAGTGGGGTATGTATGTGTTTGTGTGTTTGTATGTGTGAGACAGGTGAGAGCTATCTTCCCTCCCTTTTGTACCTGTATATCTGCTTTTGGCATGATTCAAGTTGGTTAGTAGGGGAGATAGTGAATATGGGGCCAGAGGCCCTTTGTTTTCATCTTTCTCTCCCAGGGAAAAGGAGAGGGGGAAGGGTGCAGGGAGGCAAGGGCCTCATGGAGTGAGGCAGGCTTAGAAATGTTGGACTGGGGAGGACTTTGAAAACTAATAGCCTTTTAATGGAAACCTGATGGAAGGACTGAGAAGGCTCTCCTCCCTCATTATTGGTATGGCTGGGATCCCAAGGGCATACTCTTCATTTGAAAGGAGGAAGGCTGACAAGGAAAGGGAACAGAGAGGTAGTACTGGGTAAATGAACTGTCTCTCTCTCCCTGGGCCCTAGGGCCAGGCTCAGCTAATCAGATTGCTTTGTTTGACTTGCTTATCTCAACATAGGCTTTCTTGAGCTTACTGTTTTTATGTCCTGAAATCTTATTCCCACCTAGTAAGCTTTATTTCATTTTCCCAAAGAGGGAGTATTTCCCCACCTTGGGGCCTCCCACATCCTGTGCCTGCTCTGAGACGACTGTCTTCCACCCCCCCCCCCCCAACTCTGTGTCCCCCAGATTCCCTCTTCCCTCTGTCTAACTGCATTCCAACCATTAATAAAAGTGCCTATTTGTACCAGGAATCTAGGCCCTGTGGTGCTTTGTTCTAAGTAGGGCTGGGAAGATGAGGGAACCTGCCTCCAGTCCCGGGACCAATGTCCCAGATCAACCCCAGATTTGTGTGAGCTGAGGCAAAGTATCTGAGGCAGGAGGCTTGTCCTGCTTTTCACAGGCTCAGGTTTTCCCCTCCCCCCCAACCCCAAACTGGGAACAATTTGTCCCTTATCAACTAATGGGTCTCACATCTGGGAGAAAACACTGGGGGCCAACCCCACACTCCAATGCAAACTGAGCCTAAACAGTTCTGTGCAAGACACTAAGGGAGACAAGGATGAGTTTATGAGTAGGGGAGGGCTTAGGTAAGGATACATCCAAATAGAGTGGTACACATAAGCAAGTACTTGATTCCTCACCTAGGTCAGTCTCCAGCTGGTTAGCCAATAGGTGACCCCAAAATAACTCCTAAAATAACTGGAGAATTTGCCTTAAAGGCAGGAAATCCTGGGTTTGAGACTCTTAATCCACATTGAATTGTGAGCTGCTTACTGTGTTAGGCAACTCCTCTGATAGAGGGAGTTTCTTCCCTGGGAGTTCCTTTAGGCTTATGAAATCATAGGTCCAAACTTTAAAAAACAAAAAGGTTTGACTAAAACTATACTCAAAAATCAAGTGAAGAATGTTCACAGTTCAGATTATGAGATGTAGTTAAATGGATAGCCCATAGAGCTGGTTAGTCAGCATGTGTATGTCCTGAATAGGCAGAGGATAGATAATGAACTGGATCCAGAATTATGTA
This sequence comes from Monodelphis domestica, assembly GCF_027887165.1. Lineage (NCBI taxonomy): Eukaryota > Metazoa > Chordata > Mammalia > Didelphimorphia > Didelphidae > Monodelphis > Monodelphis domestica. The sequence continues at coordinate 97,766,383 of NC_077229.1, read as the reverse complement.
TTACAGCAGACTTGGTGACATTTAGAAAACTGCATTTTGCTTCTCAGAAAAATTTTTAATGAACAAAAATCTACTTTCATATGCTGAAAACCCTCCCAATAATTTTTATAATAGGTAGTCAAGCCAAACATAATCCTGCATTGGCCATGTTCCAAGATTCCAATGTCTCCATCTGCCCCAAGTCTCATGTCTGGGGAGATGCATCCTGAGTCCCAGTTGATCACACAAGAACAATGTTCTTAATTCTTTCAAAGTTTTTTATAGGGTTGTTAAAGAAATGGTTTACTTCACTTGGAATCTGCTCATGAGTCTTCTTGGCTTTCTCTGAAAACTGTCTCCTTTATTTTTCATAGCACAATATCATTCATATGCATAATTTGTTCAGCTACCCCTCCCAATTGAGAATCCGTTGTTTTCCATTTCTTTGTCACCATGAAGTATAAAGAGTGTAGTTCTTTTAATGTCTCCAAGCTTCATCTGAAATATCCATATCTTTTAATAATAGTATTCTTAGGATTCCTGGCTCTTAATGATAGAAGGCCACAATCTTCAAAGGACTAAGTTACAGTCATTCATAGGAAAATTGAGAGGCACATGGTGGGCGTGAGGTGGCTGTAGCCAATGAATTAAGGATGAACTATGCATAAAGGGGTTAATGGATGCCACTGGGGAGATGTATGCCAGGAAGGGGAAGTGGGCTGGTCATGAAGGAAAATCTGGGATGGCATACCCAACCACTAGCTTGAATGTTCTTAAAGTATCCATAAAAAGGAAGATCATAAAGAAAAGCTCTCAGAATGCTGGGTGAATACCCTATGAAAGACTTGCAAGAGGATATAGACAATCAGCACTGTGGTGCACATTGAGATCATATATCCATGAAATAATTGGTTATAATTATCTAAGAGTCGACAAGGCTTTAGTTGTTTTACTATAGCCAAGTACAAGAGAGCAATGTGAATACAAAGGCAAAATTGTGCCCCCCAAAAGAGCCCACATTCTAATAGGGAAACTTCATAAGTAAGTGCTAAAAATATTCTATATAAGTTGAGGGTGAGACCTGCAGAAGGTGAGATTGGGCCTGAATTCTGAAGTCAGGGAAGCCAAGAGGAGAGAAGGCAGCCTAGTCAGCAAAAGGGCAAAGAAACATGGAGTTGGGAATTTCTTGTGCAAGGAGCAGCAGAGGAGCCCAGTGCCATTGGATCAAAGTATATGTTAGAGCAGTGCTGGCAAATCTTTTCAAGGGGCTGGTAATGTGAAAAATGTCTTCAGGAGCCTGTGGAGAAGGGGAGGAGCAGCCCGGACCCTGGTCCTGCTGACTTTCTAATAATGACCTCTGGTGAACTCTGCTGGGGCAATGGTATGTGTGCCCACAAGAGAGGGCTCCGAGTGTCCCCCTCTGGCATGTGTGCCATAGGTTTACCGATACAGTAAAGTGTAAGAAAAATGGAATGGTAGGAGGGGGCCAAGTTGCAAAGGGCTTTAAATTCAAAACAGAGGACTATGTCTGATCTTGGAGGTAAAACGAAGCCATTGGAATTTATTGAGTAGTGGTGAGATGTTCAGATCAGTAGTCTTAGAAATCACAAGCTGCCAAGTGGAGGGAAGATGGGAACAAGGTGATACTTGGAGCAGGAAAGACTTGCAGCAGTCCAGGTGAGCAGGGGAAAATAGCTTAGAGTAGGGTAGTTGCTGTGTAAGTGGACAGAAAGGGGTGCACATAAGAGATGTGAATGTATAAAGTGCCAGCCTAAACAACAGACTAGTTATGTGGAGAGGGATGAATCCAGAATGACACAGGCTTTGAGCCAAGGTGATTGGGAGGATGGTGACTTGACTGACAATAACAGGAAAGTTGGGAAAGGGGAAGGGGAGGGTTTGGGAGGAAAAATAGTGAACTGTTTTGGTCATGGCTGAATTTGAGGTGTCAGTGGTACATCAAAGTTTGAGACATCCAAAAGTTGGCTATTGATGGGGAAACAAGTTCAGCTGAGAGACTAGGACTTAACTATACAGACCTGGGAATAATTTACATGTAATTGGTAATTGAACTCATAGGAACTAAAGAGATCACCAAATCCAATGGCATAGATGGAGGAGAGAAGAGGACCTGGGACAAACTCTTGGGGACACTCACAGTTATGAGAAATGTACTAGATGAAGATCTTGCAAAGGAGACTTGAGAGTTTTTGTTGCCAAAACCTAGAGAGGAACTATTATCTAGGCAGAGATGGTGTTCAACAATGTCAGCAGGCAGGTGGCACATGTATACTGCGCTGGGCCTAAAGTCAGGAAGATATGAGTTCAGATGTGACTTTAGATGTTTCCTGGGGAAGTCACTTCACCTATCTATCTTAATTTCCTCATTTGTAAAACAAAGATGAAAAATAGCACCTTTCTCTTAGGGGTTACTGTGAGGATCAAATGAGATAATATTTGTAAAACACTCAGCACAGTGCCTGGCATACAGTAAGCACTATATAAGTATTATATTTTTATTAGCATGGCAGTGCAGTTAATAAACAGCTGGACATGGAGTCAGGAAGACCCGAGTTCAAATCTGACCTGGTACGTTCTGTCAACCACCATCTCCCTCAGTTTCATCATCTGTAAAATAAGGTTAATAATAGCATCCACTTCCCAATTTTATCATGGGGATAAAATGAGATGATATTCACAAAGCATTATATAAATATGAGCTACTACAGGCTGCAGAGAGGTCAAGAAAGATGAGGTCAGCAGCCAGACTGTAGACATTCTGCAAGTGGATAAGAGGAGGAAGTGGCCTCTAGCTATTGGGGTTGGTCAGATTAAGAGGTTTTTAAGTTGGGGAAAAACATGGATGGGTTTGTAGGCAGCAGGGAGTCAGTAGATAGGAGAAGCTAAAGACTCTAGGTAAGGATGACAAATGGGATTAAGGATGTATATAAAGGGGTTGCTTTGGCAGGAGGGGCTTCTTGTCAGAAGTGATGGGAAAAAAAAGCAAGATGTTGGAGTCAAATATGAAATAAAAAAGAAAACCTCATTTTTCCTTGAGTAGGAAATAAATTACCTGAGAGGATGTGAGGAGGTATCATGGGAGGCCTACAGAGAGGTGAGGTTTAGGAAAGCTGCTGGAGTGAATGGGAGAGTGAATTGATTAGGAAGATGTATAAAGGATTACCTTGCTGCATTGAGGGCCTAGCTATGACCATGTCACATAAATTTGTGGTGGATCCAGTCAGCAGAGTTTTGTGACTTTCTTCAACTCTATTTGGTGGCATTTGAATCAGTAAAGGAAGAGGATGGTCAGAGTGACTCAGAGTTGGGGTATGGTGAAGTACAAATGGCCACAGGACAAGGAATTCAAGAGTAGAGGAAGGTGTAAAGGTTTTTTTCTTTTTTAAACTCTTACCTTCCATCTTAAAATACTGTATATTGGTTCTAAGGCAGAAGAGTGGCAAGGGCTAGGCAATGGGGAGTAAGTGACTTGCCCAGGGGCATGGTTAGGCAGTGAGGCCAGATCTGAACCAAGGACCTCCTCTCTGGGCCTGGCTCTCAATACACTGAGTCATCTAGCTGCCCCCAAGGATAGTATAAAGTTGATCTGGTTTATCAAGGCTTAGATCAAGAAGGGAGAAGCCAGTATAGAGGTAATTGCTTGGAAAAGGACTGAAGTCTGAGTGGTATGGAGATTAGGATTAGGAAGAATGGAGTTGGGAGTTCTAAAGTGTAAGAAATGATAAATGATTGTAAGATAAAGGAATTTCAAAGTTTATTAACATGATAGTAGGATAATTGTAGGTGAGAGCAAAATCAGGAATATGACCTTCTTTTATCAGAGGTGGATTGGAAGAACAGAGCTTAGGAAATAAGAAAATTGAGGAACTAGGAAATTAAATCTTTGAGGGAGCCTCAATATGTATATTGGGAGTCTGATTGCATAAAGACAGGAATTGGGGTAGGAAGAAAGACTATGAGCTAGGCAATAAACTAATTTATTGTCCTGGACACCTGATAAGGTACTTTCCTGTAACAGTTGCATGAATTAAGATATGAAAATTTAACAAAATAGATACGAACCAGGTAGTGGTGGTAAAGGGTGGGGGAATGAGAGTTCAAGGGATAAAAGGGATTTTTATTGGCTAAGTACAAGGAAAGCTTTTTGGAAGTGGCGTGGCACCATAAGTGACTCTTTCCATCACTGGTGGTTACTGTACTAGAACTCTTTATGCAGATAATTCTCACATCTGTTTGTCAAGCTCTGAATTCTTCCCTTTCTCCAATCTTGCATCTTCAACTGCCTATTGAACATCTTAAACTCATCCTGTCCAAACAGAACAAATTACTTTTTACCCCAAATTCTTTCTTCCCAACTTTCTTCTTCTGTGTATGGCATCACTATCCTCCCAGGAACCTAGCTATTAAACCTAGTTTTCTTTGAGTCTCCAATCTCTTTCATTCCTCATATCCAATCTGTTGGCAAATCCTGTCATTTCTACTGCCACATCTCCATGCTCTACCCCACCACCTCTTCTTGTATACTTTTATTTCACACCTGAACTACAAAAATTGCCTCCTGGTTGGTCTCCTTGCCTGGTGACTCTATTCCAGCCTATTCTCCACTTGGATACCATGGTGATCTTCCCAAATCCCAGGATTAACAGGCCATATAGCTCTCCTGCTTAATTCCTTTGGATCCCAAATGCCTCCAGAATCTGATATAAAAATATCTTCTTTGGCCTTTAAAGTTCTTCATAACTTGCCCCCTTCCCACCTTTCCAGTATTCTTTTCCCCATGACCTCTAGGATCCAATGATACCAGCAGTCTAGCTGTTCCTTTTATGAGGCTCCACCTCCCACTTCTGAACATTTTCATGGATTGCCCTCCAAGACTGTCTCCATATTTCCACCCCAGGGCCAAGCTAAAATCTCACCTTCAACAAGCAGCTTTTTTTCCTGGTTTCCTAAAACTTAATGCTTTCCCTCTGACACTGCCCTCATATGCTTTGTACATATACTTTATATGTAGTTGTTTGCATGTTGTATCTTCCATTATAGTATGAGCTCCTTGAGGGCAGGGATTGTTTTTGCTTTTCTTCATAATAGCTATTATTAGAAATATTATGATATATACATATGTGTATACATATTTGTGTATGTGTGTATATATCCCTTTAAAGATTGCAGTGCTTTAGATGGGTTAATTCCTATCCCCAATACTTAGTACAGTGCTTCATACAGGTAAATGTTTGTTGACTGACTAGGCTCCTGGAATCCTACCCCTAACACTGGCAGAAACTAGAGATCATTAGCTCCACTGCCTTTAGCCCTCCTCTGGGTTCCAAGACTAAGGCAGGAGGTTTTTTTTGAAGCTCACTGATGCCCCCTGGCGTTAAGTAGTTTTATTCTACCATCATCTATAATTTATGCTTTCCATTTGTGTTTAGCATAATCCTAATAATTCTTCCCAAAAAACCCTGCCATACCCTTTGCTTTCATTTTACTTCTCATTCCCAGCTTTCTGTCCCAACCTAAGCTCCCATAAGATTAAGTATTTTAATGGTCAGAGGTTTAGTCTAGGCTGGAATATCCTACACTATCATCTTACTTTGAATGTTTCTTTCCGATTAAGAAATTTCTGGAAACTATTTTGTTTGCTCCTATTTTTTCTGCTTATCACCTCCCTGCTCCTGCCCTGCAATCCTCTCCAATATTTGCCACCAATCTGCGGCATTAATTTTCCCCAATGAAAAACATTTAAGTATACACTGTTAAGTATGGGAAAATAGAGAAACATAAGACAGTCTTTGCACTCAAGGAGTTAAGAGTCTAACAGAAGTCAACACATAAAGGTTTCAGCTCCAAGGCATATAGAAAGGTCCTGAGGGTTACAGTGGCAAAGCTGATGGTAATATCTTCTTTGATGTCATTTCCATTACTAAGACCAGATCTGTTTCTGATGCTGGAACTTTCTTCTTTGGGTTTTCAGTAGCTGTGGCTGATGAGGGGAGAGCCAGGTTTCACCTGCCTTCGACTTCCTGGGTCCTTGGACAAGAGGGGCTCTATGTTTGTCTTGATGTTCCAGGGTTCTCTGGCTCATCTGCCTCTTGATAGCAGTTGGTCAGCAGCTGGTGTTGGGGATGGCAATGACAAGCTCCTCTTCCATGAGGTTTCTACCCCCACTAGGAGGGGAGGCTGAAGTTTGATCTACTTGGTACATGCTGTCTCTAATCTTGACCTCAAAGGTGTCTTGCTGCTTTACCTTGCCTTGTTGAAAAGAAGGCAAATAAGTGTGGGGAACAGAAAGGACTTGTTTGAATGATTTTATGCTATGGAGATCATAGAGTTGAAAGGGAAAATGTGTGAAGAAGAAAGACTCTTTAGTTCTAATCCTGGCACTACATAGCTATAGGCAAATCAATATACTTTTCTGAGCCTCAGTTTCCACAACTGTAAAACAAGGATCAAAATACCCAAGTACCTATCTTTCCTGGTTATGGTTACTTTGAGGATCAAATGAGATAATGTATGCAGAGCACCATCAGGGTATATAAATGCCAGTTATCATTAAGCAGAATTTTAAGGACCTTGGAAGCCCTCTACCCTACCTCTATTTTAGAGATGAGGCAACAGATGTAGAAAGGCTTTTCTGATAAAGATTTTAAGTATTAAGTAGCAGGGACAGCAGAATTGGGACCTAGGTGCTCTAACTCTATAACCACTAGTCCTTCCTATCCCCGAGCATTCACATTCTTCCAGCCATGATCCTGGGTCTCTCTAGTCCTTATGCATGTGTACATCAAGGAACCAAAGAGTTAGTAAGGTCTGTTTTCCCAGAACAGAAGCAATGTGTGTACATATTAGAACAAGCTGTTTGGGAATCCCCAGGCAGTTGCCTAGGTGGGAAAAAGGCCACTTTGGAAAAGAACTAAGCTTTATTTAGTGTTAAGTCTTTCCTGTTCTTACAAGTTTTACAAACAATAGAGGCCTCCTATCTCAGGCCTCTTAATGGAAAATATCATTAAAAGATTGGGTAGTAATTATCTCATAAAGAAATCAAACATGAGGTGGAATATCGAATAGAGCCAGGCCTGGAGTCAGGACTCTGATCTAGGTTCAAATATGATCTCAGACACTCCCTAGCTCTGTGATCTTGGGCAAGCCACTTAACTCCATTTGCCTAGCCCTTGTCCATCTGTCTTAAAAGTAAGACAGAAAGGGTTTTAAAAAAAATCAAATGACCCTCTCAGTTGAGGTGTGGAACACAGGAAATGAGATGGTAGCCCTCCCCCACACTGGATGATAACAAAGGTTCATTGTGCAATGTTCTAAGACACACTTTCAAATTCCATGGTTTTAGCTGCGCTGAAATTTGGTTACTCAGTATCAGTTAATGAAGGAGGCACAAAATTGTGGCTTTTTCACTAGGCACTTTCATTAATAATTCACTAAGATGGCAAGTGCATCAGTGACTACAGCAGATGAAAAAAAAAGACCCAGGCTGAATTCACATTTCACTGAAGAATGGACTGTTCTTTGCTAGGCACAGAAGTGACTGAACATAATCGGTTTGGACTAGAAAAAGTTACAGTCCTTTTAGCTCTAAAAGTCTATAGTTGTCAGCTATTGCAAATGCAAATTTAATGGTAAAATCATAGTTAATGAAAGGCAGGAGTGTGGTGAATGGCTACTCTAGTACTACAACTTGTGTTCCCAGTGCCTTCCCCTTTTGTCTATTCAGTGTTTACCTTGGATCTATTATGAATTTGGTGCTTTTTTAGTTAGGTGAGTTCTTTGAAGGCTGGGACTGGACTGTCTTTTGCCTATTTTTCAATCCCTGGCAATTACACAATACTCGGCATATAATGATCAATTAATACATACTTGTTAACTTGTTTTAAATGGAAATGGAAAAAAGGGGGAGGGAGACCCAGATGTGGGGGGCCAGGATGGGGAACTAGATTAGTACAGTGGTGGTATTTTGACAATTCCCACCTTTTCTTTTATCGGGTAAATTTTGAGTTTTTCTTTAGCTTAGGAGCAAAACAAAACAAAACAAAAAAGATGGGGTTTGCTAGATCAGAAGAGCCATGAATTCTAGGGTATCGGCAAGTAAATCACGGTAGACTATAGTCAAAGGAAAACAGAGCCGTGTAAGGGTATTTGGAAAATATGGATAGTTCAGGGGATCAGAGGTTGAAAGGAGGTGTCTGAGAGTTCGAGGGACTCCTGAGTTGTGTAAAGGGTAATAGCGGATACAGATTTTAGATTTGTAAGATCATACATTGTTCCAGTAGTGTCTCAGAACCACTCTAGAAGTGTGCACCACAAATGCAGTCCTAGAGAACTCCCTTTACCAATACAGATCAGTTCCCTACAATGCAGTTTACAGTCTTAGAAAGTTGCCTGGGGGCCAGAGAGGTGAAGTGACTAGCCCAGGGTCACACTGCCTGCTTGTCAGAGGCAAGATCTGAACCTAGCTGAATCAGTTAAGGCTGGCTCTGTACCCTACTCCACAATGCTTCCTCTTTAATTAAAACAAAAACAACCCAACAACAACAAAAAACTCTTACCTTCCGTCTTGGAATCTATGCTAAATACTGGTTCCAAAGCAGAAGAGCAGTAAAGGCTAAGCAATTGGGGTTAAATGCCTTGCCCAGGATGAGGCCACATTTGAACCCAGGACCTCTCATTTCTAGGTCTGGCGCCCTATTCACTTATGGGGTGAATCTGCCCACAGCCACAAAGCTTGCAAGTGTCGGAAGAAGCATTTGAATTCAGGGCTTCTTGACTCTAGCCAACGCGGCAAGATTTGAAGGTGGGCGGCCCAGTCCGGCCCTCCTCGTAGAGTCCTCCATCCAGCTCCATCAGCTTTCCTCCCTCTCACCCTCTTTGCTTGGGGCTCCTCATTCAGTTCTGAACGAGTAGATTTGGAAACAGGGGAATCATTTCAAATTCTTGTTCTGCTGCTTCCTGCGTGATCCTGGACAAGTTGCTAACTCTCTCTGCGCCTCGATTTCCTCAAATGAGAAAAAAGGCTGGACGACACAAGTCCCAGAACCAGGACCCTCATCCTTAGCCACAGCACTCAGAGCCAGGAACTCGAACTTAAGAATTGGGGCGGAGTCTCGCCCTCTTCCCTTCAGCATCCCGGTCCGCCGCCTCAAGCCGACGGATCTGCGTCTGCGCAGCTTGAATCAAGGATGGCGCCCCACACGAACTTATGCCCCTTGTCACATGACTACGGCAACTCGAGGCAACCAGCCAAAGATAGGGGAGAGAGAAAACGAACCACCGACATGTGACTAAGTACGCACGGGACGCCACAAGCGCTCACCACTGTCACGTGCAGCAGACCCTGTTCTCTCCCCCGCCCTCACCTCTACGGAGGATACCCCGGCCGAGGAGCCTGCGCGGAGAGAAGCTAAGAGAAAAAGGGGGCGGGGCTCCATAAGTCACGTGCCTCCATCTTTCCGGCGCGCGCTCCCGCCCGCCTGCCCGCCCGCTCGCCCCCGGCCCCGGCTCCTCCTCCTCCTCTCGCCATTGCAGTCGGACCGAGCAGCCCAGCGCACCGCGTGGTTGGGGGACCCGGGGGCTGTCGCTGGAGGAGGCAGCGGCGGCGGCGGCTGCTGCTGCTGGCGAGGGGGTGCCGACAAGGTAAGGCAGCCCCGGCGGGGCTCTCCTCTTATCCCCTCCCCCTTGCGCACGGCGGCCCAGCGGCCTCTCCCGGGCCCGGTCCCCCGCGGGCGTGAGGCAGGGAGCCGGGGCCTCTGATGCGTTGTGCAGCGCCTTCGGGGGAGTGGCGCGGCCGCTGCCCCTGGGCTCCGGCGCCTGCCCTAGTCCCCGCCCGCCCCCAGTCGCTGGACCCCCTCCCCCATCCCCGGCCTCGCTCCCGCGCTCGGCCGTTACTCTCCCCCATTGTGCCGAGGAAACAAAATGGCGGCGGTGAGGACCCGGTGCGCGCGCATGTTTCCTTCATCCTCACGCCCCCCAGCCCCGTGCCCGGCGGAGCCTCGCGCCGGTGTCGGCGGCGGGCGCGTGCTGGTCCCGCACCCTGCCTCTCCTGGCGGGCCTGGCCCTGCCCCGCCAGGGCGGGCATGCGTGCGTGCGTGCGAGCGGGGCGGGCGGACTGCTTGCTTGCTTGCCTGCCTGCCGGCGCGGCCTTTGGCTTTGTCCTCCGTCCACGCCCCCCCCACTCCCCGGGCCGCTACTCCGGGACCGGCGGGGATTCTTCTGCCCACCCAACCGGGCGGTGGCTCGGTCCATCCCTTTGGCCACAGTCAGGCCTGGGGCTCGAGACGGCCGAGGCGGGCCCGCGGCACACGCCCCTTTTTTGATAGAGCATCCCGGCCGGCGTCTTCCTTTATCCACGAGCCCTACTTGCGGCCCTGCCCAGGCCTGCCCCTGGGTACCGGGGCAGTGTGGGCAGGAGGCACGGGTTCGTGGGTCTCTGGAGGAGGCGAGACCTTGCTGTTCTCCGGTGTGACTGTGACGGACCAGGCTTCTTTTTGGCCTGTTCCTCTCTGCGCCCCAACATTGCCTATTTTGGGGTGACAAGAGCCTGCATTTATGTCTCGTTGGAAGTATACTTTGGTATACTCTGCTGCCTCCTTTGTCCTCGTTGGACGCGTGGGTGCACCCTTAGGTGCTCAGAGCAGAGTCTGGGGTGGCCTTTATGGTCTTCCATCTCCATACGGGCATTATACGGGTTGATCTTACTATGCTCCTTCTGAAAAGGGAGGTGGGATGGGGAATGGCTTGGGTGTCTGTATCTTTTAATGATTTTTTTTTTGTAGTCAGAGAAAAGTGATATTAGTAATTGGCATTAGGGAAACTTTTCCTAATCTCATTTGTATTTCTCTTCCACTCAAAAAAAGGAAAAGATCAGTAGTAGTGGGTGCTGAGATTGTTAAGTCATATTTGAGACTGAACTGGGGATTTGATTAAGCCTTCCATTGTTCCCCCAGAGATTGCACTGATTTGAGTTCTACATGATAAATTTAGAAGATGAGAGTTTGTGTTTCCTACACCTTTGAAGTCTCATGTTCGATCAAGCCATTAGGATGCTAAGGTACCAAATTTGGTTTTGTAGCAACCCAAATGATGAAGTGTGGAAATCAAGAAAAGTAAAAGAATGAATTCAGAGATGTGAAAGAAATTCCTATGATTTTTCTATTATTTAAACCTGCATCATTTTCTTTGTCCATCATAAATCATATAATTTAGTCTTGCAAAAGCTCTTTATTAGCCACCAACATTTTTCAGGGTTTGTGAATGAAGTCGGGTTGCCTTTTGTTCTCCACTTAGATGCTCAAAGAAGCTCTACATTCAGAGTAAAATCTGGCCTCCCTTACATCAGGCTCAGATTCCTTGCCCTCCTAAAGCTTGGGATCGAAAAGGGCTTAGTGGCTTGTGAACCACTATGCAATTTAGCTGTCCCATATTCTGATTGAAAATGGCCCTGGGCAACAGTTCCTTTAGTTGATTCTAGGATACTGGAAATACTAGAGGCTCCTTTTGTTTGGACTATTGGAATCACATTCTTATTTTTTCTCACATTTGAGTATTTGTTCTTCAAGTGGTATGTTGGCAGTATTAGTGCTAATATTTTGATCTTCTAGAGTCTCAGGAATGTGGTGATTTTCTGTATACTCCCTTTCTGAGCACTCTACTTGTGATAGACTAGGGGAGGGATTAGAGGAAGAGCAGTGGAGGATACAGCTCCCTAAGAATAGCATCTTCCTTGTTTGTGCTAATGAATATCATCTTATCTGTCCACCTTTTCTGTAGTTGGGCTTTAATAAGACTTGTGCATTGAGAATGAAATCTGCTTTTAAAGTTTGATTTAGCCTGGTACCCAACTCCTACATGGACCCTCAGTCCTTATATAATTTGAATTTGTTTAAATTTCATCTTTCACTGCTTCAGAGAAATAGTCTTTGTGATATGTGGCAAGTCAGGACACAAACTTATGTCTCCCCAAGGCCTGTGGTCTTTTATTCTAGATGATGCTCTCTCTCAACTAATGGTATGGGCTTCATGTTTCTTGCTATAATTTTTGGTTGCTTAGGCTACAATAACTAACTTAAGCTTATCTTTTTATTAAGGTAAGTGGATGTTTACTGCCAGGCATAAAAATGTCAGCAAAAATGTTTCTAAACATTAGCTAGTTGTAATTTTTTTGTTCATCTTCATCAGTTTATCAATTTTGTGTCTCCTAGGATATATGGTCTGTTAAACATCCAGAGACTTCCAAGGCAGTACTTGACAGGTATAACAATAGTTGGCAAGTGGTAAAATTAAAACAGAATTGGAATGATTGCTATTGTCTACAAAAAGGGATAGCCTATTTTGGATTTTTTCCCCCTCTAGCCTCATGGTTTAATTTACAAAATCTTAAAAATTTAGAATTACAGCTTTTAGTTATCAAGGTTGCATTAGGGATTGTGTCTTTATTGTATGCTATGTCTGGTAAATTCTTAGGGAAATGTGTAGTGATAATAGTTGAAATTAATCATTCTCATTAAATTATTTTAATGTGCAAATGCCTTCACATTCAAATGAAGGAAAAACTGTATTCTGGACATTTGAAATGTCATTTCATCTGAGCTCATCCTATTGGAAATCTGAATTTTCTAATTTCTTTGAATAATGCTTATTTTGAGCCTTACTTTAAATTATTTTGGTTAGAATGAAAAGTTGTCAGTCAGCAAGCATTTATTAAAGTTCTAACTATGTGTTCTGCAAGCATTGTTGCTAAGCAGTAGCAATACATAGAAAGACAAGGTCCCTGCCTTCAAGAAGGTCACACTCTAAGGGAGGAGATAAGCATGCAGACAATTTTGTACATACATATGCAATGTAAAGAGGAGATAATATAAGGCTAACGATGAAGAATCAACTCTTGGTTATTCCAGAATGGATTATTAAATTACTTAATTCTCTCTTTTTTTTCTCCCTGCTTGTGATTGCTTTTTCATTTTTCTTTCCCACTTCTTGTCAGAGAGGTGACTTGGATGAATTAAATGAGACAGTACACAGAATTCACTTTTGCTTCTTCTTAGTTTAATAGTTTTGTGGTACACAATGGGAACTACTGGTTCAAAGGGGATTTTTGTATTTTCTGTGGATTTTAGTAATTCTATACTATATCCCAGTGACTTTAGCCTGAACTAATCAAGAATTGGCACTACTGTTTGGGACCTGACTATAGTGAGAGGTGAGTGAAAGATTGATTGCTGGTTAGTTGTTTCATCACAATAAAAAGGCAGTTTCTTCTTATAAATGGAAGGTGGTAAAACAGTTAAAATGTTCTACACAGGATTAGGTGAAAATATATTTATGTGAGGGTGTCATTTTATATTACAGTCTTATCTTTCATAATTGTATCTTAAGTTTATAAGTGGCATTGATACTCAGTCTCCAGGTTGACACCTTTAGATTTGTAAGTCATTTAACATTTGGACCCTACTTAAGGCCTAAAGATTCTGGTTCACTGGTCCATCCAAGAGTGGAAAGAGTTGGATAAACAAGAGTTTTGCTTAGGTTAATATAAAGTCCAAAGTTTAATTGAATTGAAACATTCCCTCTGAGATTATATTGACTCCCTGGCCCTTATTAATACTTGATTGATCCATTATTTGTTAGTTTGGAAATTTTACTCATTGATATATATTGCATTCCTAAATAGTATTGGTAGAGTCATGTTTGAGAGTTGCTATGGCAAAAAACAAAAAACTCACCCTTCATCCAATTTATGAATTTATCCAAATTTAACTAGGTTGGTCCTTGAACAGCCGGTATTTGAGCTACTACTGAACAAGGGCCCTACCCTGAAGCCTTTCCAACTTGGTGTAGGATTTAGCAGAGATTGTGCTCAGCTGCTGATATAGGTAAGGTTCACAGGAACCTAGGGTCAACCTCCTTCCTAATCCCAAACCACCTAGGATTATCCCCATATCACAATGAAGCATCAGAGGAAAACTTATTAAATATAACAAGATTTTTACTAAATATAACAATTTACATTCATATAATTTTAAGATTTGCAAAGTACTTCTAATGATATTAGTGTAATTTTGAAAACATAAATATTCCAATTTATAGATGAAGAAATGAGCTTATGATCACACAAATATTAAGTGTTGGAGCCCTAATGATGCCAATCTAGTTCTAGCCTGACTGAAAGTCCAGTGTGCTTTTTATCCTTATACTGGTGCTGTGAGCTGATTTTTGCTTAAAATGTTATCAAGTGGCCCTAGCTGATGTGCAGGATCAGCATAGGAAGCTTCTGGAGTGAGAAAATGGGAACACTTTCCATTAAATAACCAAGAATCTCCTCTTTTTGATGTCAAGTTGCAAGAATCTCTTGTAATTGGGGGAGATATTGTCAGATGGTAATTTTAATGTTTTGTACCATTCATGCTGTAGGTGTTGTCTTCAGGGTAAGTGAAGTAGATTAGTGATGGGGAGAACACTTGATCACTTACTCATTAAAATTCTTTAGTGTAGGATTTTTTTTCTTCAAATGTTTTTCTCTAGTTATTGAATATTTAGAAGCAGGATCTCAGTTTTTAACATAAGACATTATCAAAGTTACTTTTTTTTGTCACATGCATGAAATTGGGCTTCTAGGCCTACCATTTTTGTTAGCTTCTAGAAGCTTTGCACTAGCAAAGGTCTATGGATAGATACTGAAGGACTGTGGGAAAATGTTTTCCTCATAGAAAACCCATCAGCCTTTAGGGAGAACAATAGAAATGCTTATACTTAACTTGCCATAATCAATTGTCCCTTAATATTTTAAACTTTTCCCCTCAGAATATTCTAAGCCCCACTGGCTCTACTTACTATATATACCTCATTTATCTTCCAAATTGGTAATGCCATTTATCTCTCCACATTGTGCCTCCTCCACATTTTTTCCTTTTCTTTTTTATTCTTTGGTCTTCTCCAAGATTATAAAAATGTTCAACCTTGTGTAGCTTTGAAAGGAGCTTCTTAGGCCCAGAGGAATCTGTGTACATGCTTCTTCATAGCTAAAAAAAGAAGAAAGCATTGCCTTTCAAAGCAAGACTTTGGGCAGGACTGGGCTAATTCTTTAACATGTGGCTTAGTTGTATTTCACAGCTTCAATCAGTTATTTCTTTATAAAATTAGAATTATAAAGATAGTTAAGTATTGTAGAGACTTTGGGGGCTGTGTGCCAGAAATCACATGTGCCTCTTTAAAAAAAAAAACTTTTTGTAAATGTGTTACCTTTCACAAAGAATAGATTTTAGAATTAGTGAGATGTATTCCATAACTATTCATTACTAAAGGATTTTTAAGGTTGACTTAGATTGTATAAGATAAATAGAACATTAAGAGCCAGTCCTAGAGACGGGAGGTCCTAGGTTCAAATCTGGCCTCAGCCACTTCCCAGCTGTGTGACCCTGGGCAAGTCACTTGACCCCCATTGCCTAGCCCTTACCACTCTTCTGCCTTGGAGCCAATACACAGTATTGACTCCAAGACGGAAGGTAAGGGTTTAAAAAAAAAAATAAAAAAATAAAAAAAAAGATAAATAGAACAGCATATCAGTTTGTTAGGCTATAAATGAATTTGACTACAGCTTTTAAAACTCTTGATAATTACCCCTTTATTTTATCCACTAAAACAAATCATTTATTGCCATATAATTGCACTGTGGCCTGATGCTAGAGGAAAAGGTGGTGAGATGATTTATCAAAATTAAGAAGTGTGAGATTGGGAGAGATGTTAAATACTAGGATTTTTAACCTACTTAATTTCATTCATTGGTGTTACTGTCTTCAGGGCAGTAAGACTACAGTAAGAGCATCTTGCTTTTTTGAATTCAGTACTCTGGTAACTCATAATTGGTATTAAAAAAAAGTTTCTGACACTTCATTTTGTATTACCTTCATTTCTTCATATTGTCCTTTTACTATTAGGAAGCCATCCCTTATAACAGAGACCAAAAGACAGTTTATCCAAAACTAAATGTGTCAAATAAGTTTGTTGTGTATACAACGTTCCACATCTATACCTATAGTTCCCTACCTTTGCAAATAAGTTCCAGGAGGGTTAAAAAAAAAAAAAAAACCAAACCCGTCCCAACTTTTTTTTTTAAACTAGTCCTGTAGTAGATATCCTTGGTTGTTGAGGAGTTTCCAGGAAAGGGAAGCTTTGCTAATATTATAGCCTTAGAGAATTGCCTGGGATAGTGATGTAGTGCCTTGTTCAGGGTCATACAGTCGTACATAACCAGCTCGTATGTATTTTTTTGTTTGTTTTATTTTTTCAATTATGTGTAGAAACAATTTTTTTTAAAAACCCTTACCTTCCGTCTTGGAGTCAATACTGTGTATTGGCTCCAAGGCAGAGGAGTGGTAAGGGCTAGGCAATGGGGGTCAAGTGACTTGCCCAGGGTCACACATCTGGGAAGTGTCTGAGGCCAGATTTGAACCTAGGAACCTCCCATCTCTAGGCCTGGCTCTCAATCCACTTGTCTACCCAGCTGCCCCCTGTAGAAACAATTTTTGACAATTGTTTTGTGATTCGGATTTTCCCTTCCCATGCAAAGCAGTAAATAGTCTGATACAGGTTACATCAGTGTTTTCATACAATATATATTTTCCGTACTGGAATAGAAAACACATAGTTCAAAAAAAGCATGACAGAGATAAAGTGAAAGATAGTGTGATTTGATCTATAATTAGGTTTCAATAGTTCCTCCTTTGGCAGTGGTTAGCATTTTTTATCAAGTTCTTTAGGGTTATCTTGGACCTTTTTTTTTTTTTTACTGATGATAGTTTAGTGCTTCACAGTTGATCCTTGTACAGTATTTCTGTTATTGTATAGTGGTTTCCTGGTTCTGCTTTCTTCACTTTGCATCAGTTCATATAAGTCTTTCCAGGTTTTTCTGAACTCATCCCATTCATCATTCGTTACGGAGCAATAATATTCCATCATAACTATATACCACAACTTGTTTAGCCATTCCCCAATTGATGGATGCTCCCTCAGTTTCCAGTTCTTTGCTCACTACAAAAAAGCTGCTAAAAATATTTTTGTGTATTAGTCCTTTTCCCTTATCTCTGATCTCTTTTAGATACAGACCCAGTAATGTAATTGCTGGATTAAAGGGTATGCATAGTTTTCTGGCCTTTTGGGCACCAGCCATTATGTATTAAAGGGGGGAATTTGAACCCAGGTCTCTTCAGAGCTAAACTTGGTCATCATAATTTTGGTACAATATCAGTTTCATTTCCAAATTCCCCTCTCTTGGTTAGAGAATCTCATAACAAAGAATACAAAGGAAAAATGCAGTTCAACAAAACTAAATGTATCTATAAAGTCTGACAGCATATGCAATATTCTGGATCCATAGCCAGCCCCTCCTCTTGGGGGGGAGAAGGAATGATGTTTATTTTATTATTTCCTTTTTGACCCAAGCTTCATCATTATATTTGTACAGTGTTCATTAAAAATATTTATTATTCTTTACATTGATATTATTTCCATTTTGTTTTTTTTCCTTAGTTCTTCCTTCTCCATCAGTTCATATGTTTTCTTAGGTTTCTCTGTATTCATGTTCTTTGTTTCTTATGGTAATATTCCAGTCCATTCACTTATCACAATTTATTTAGCCATTTGGCAATTGATGGTCATTTACTTTGTTTCTAGTTCTTTGCTACTATAAAAAATGCTATTTTGATATGTGTGGAACTTTTCCTCTTTGCAACCTCCTTGGTTTTATGTGCTTAGCAGTGGGAACTCGAGTAGAGAGGATGGGTGATGAGTGTTTTGAGACACTTTGTGAGGACACTTTCAAATTTCTTTTTAGAGTGATTGGAGCAATTCATGCCACTACCAACATAGCATTCCTGGACCAGTCATGTTTTATTTCCTGTAGATATATTGTAACACTACAGTATTTCTAGATTTAAAAAAAAGTATTGAATATAAACAGATCTAAGCCCAAATAATATAAACAGGTTCATTACTAATGAAAAGGGCCTAATGTAAATGTCTTTTTTTTTAAATGGAATCAGAGTTTGAAATGAAAGAGTTCAACTTTGGTTTGCTGCATTCAGGAGACAGAGCCACATGATGAAGCATTGGTGGTGTTGCAAAGTGTTTTGGTTGGAAAGTTTTACTTATATTTGGTTTGTGAGTATCCATGTCCATCATTGGCAGCTGAGATTCGGTTTTTATATCGTGGTACAAGCTAGTAGCTATAGGTCTAGTCTTTCTAGTAGAAACTATCCTAGAAGGGGCCATGTATCTGATTCATTATTACAAATACCTGATAATTTTTAAAGGTAGCATCTGGCTAGCTTTTATTCCTTACAATATTCCTATCAGTTGGTTAGCATTCTGAGGTATTGAGGTATCTGATGATCATGTGCATGTCATGACACCATGGCTTTTGAACTTTAGGTTTAAATATGCCAAAAAGTAATTTTATATAGATTGCTGAAGTGATTTATTTTACACATAAGCATAAATATAAAACTGTTGAATTTATAAATAGAACTGTTAAGCAGTCCCAAAGCCTTGAAGGATGATGTTAATTTGACCAGCAGAACTAAGTACTGTCCCCTACGATGTTGGCCTAGTACATTGACACTCATTTAAAGTGTAAGTCAGTAGTTATGTAGAATGAGTTATTTTTCAGGAGCTTATTATATTTGTCATTGGTTTTGCTTTCTTTATTAGAAGATTATTCATGTATGGATTAGATTTTTAAAATGGAATAGGAATGAAGTAGTTGTAGTTGAGTTGTACTTGACCACATTGTACTCTTAGCTATGTTTATATTTAAGATGTTAGTCTAGTATACATTTAAATTGTTATAAATGATTTAAAGCTAAATTAATCCGAAGGCATGTCTGATTGATGATAATGTCATAACTTTACATATTTGATAGCCAACATTTTATTTTGATAAGTCATTTTATTTTGAAGATTTTAAGAATCTCTTAGCTAATGTTCTTTTCTAATTCTCATGCCAGTTCCCTGAACCACTGCTTTACTGTGTCCTTTCCATTCATATAGTATTTTCAGCAACATTTTAGTGGTATCATTTGAAGGCAGTTTCATAATTGGATTTTGAAGCCCTTAGCTCCTCAATGAATTGTTTGAAAATACAATAAAGCATGGTTCTACTGTATATTTTGGCTTCATCAGTATGACAAATAATTTTCCTTATCCATGCATTTTGATAACTACTGACAGAAGCTTTAGTTTATTGGTCTAAACCATTTGGAACTAAATTCTTTTTCTGGTTTTTAGATAAAAGTTGCAGAATTGATACATCCAAGGACAGCCGTCATACGGTTTGAAAAATTAGCAGAAATTTAATTCTCAGACACTACAAAAGAAATCTCAAGAAAAAAATGGTAAGCTGCTAATGTGCTTGGCTCTTCCATTTGTAAGGTAATCTGTTACTCTTTAAGATCTATAACTTTGAATTGTCTCTTTTTCAGCGGCCAATGCGTATTTTTGTGAATGATGACCGCCATGTGATGGCAAAGCACTCTGCTGTTTATCCAACTCAGGAGGAATTGGAAGCTGTTCAGAACATGGTATCCCATACAGAACGAGCACTTAAAGCTGTGTCTGATTGGATAGATGAACAAGAAAAAGTCAGTGGAGAGCAGCCTGAACCTGAGGCTATGGATGTGGTACCTGAAGAAGAAAATAAAGAGGGGGGGTAAGTTTCTTTTGTATTTGGCAGGCCAGTGATTGTGTAAGCATCTTCTTTAAAAAAAAAAAAAGTGGCCATTTGACAGAGAGATAACTGGGTTCCCAACCAATATGAATCCACCTTGATAGCATTCATTGGTTTGTCGCTTAGGGAACAGAAGACTGAGCACTTGACCAGGACTCTCCGAGGAGTGATGCGGGTCGGCCTAGTAGCAAAGGGTCTCCTGCTCAAGGGGGATTTGGACCTGGAATTAGTCCTTTTGTGTAAGGAGAAACCCACAACTGCCCTTTTGGACAAAGTGGCGGACAACCTGGGAGTCCAGCTTGCTGTGAGTATTGGCTCTTAGGAGGGAGTAGCCATATCCAGAACCTCTAGGGGAGACCAAGGATTATTTTTTTAAACTATTTTATAAAGTTTTACACATTGCTATCCTCATTTTAAGCCCATATATTATGTGTTAAACAATATTTTCATTTATATGGCATTAGTGTGGTCTTAATTATTAAAGTTCCATACTTCATTGTAAACTTATTAAGCAATGAATATTGTGAGTGTGATAGTGTCAAAAATTTGCTTGATACCAGAATTATTAAGAATTTCAGTTTTTTCCCCCTTCAGTAGTCAATGCTTGACTATGGTAACCAGGATGTAACAAGCATAATTGTGGTCCATATAATCTGAAAAATTCAGTTTATTCTCTACTATTATTTTACTTCATATAGTAGACATGTTCCTAGAAAGTTACAGGTGAATTAGGATATATTTTCAATGAACTCAAGCTGCACTTACAGTTTGATCCTCTATAAAATGTTTTTTTTTTTTGTAAAGCACACGATTTTGCAGATAATCATCATTTAACTTACCTTTTTTAAGTTCAAATTTTCATATAAATGGAAGCCATTATCTTAGTTGTGAAATGGCCATATAGACATGTGTGTGTGGGGCCTATCTAACAGCCTGGTTAAATGACAAAGCTAATAAACAAAACCTAAATAATTATCTCTCTTGCTAAAAGATTCTAGGTTCAGATGTTAACTACCACCTAAGGTGAAAAGTATTTTGAATTTTTAAAAATAATTTTATATTGCAGGCTATCACAGAAGACAAATATGAAATTATCCAATCCATTGGTGAAGCTGCAATTGTAATAAAAAATACAAAAGAGCCTCCATTGTCTTTGACTATTCACTTGACATCACCTGTTGTCAGAGAAGAAATGGAAAAACTTTTAGCTGGAGGTATGGAAGGCTGAATATAGTCAGCAGTCCGTCTGGAAACTTGAAAATGTTGGTGTTAACTCACTATTCAAATGTGCTATTCAGTTTTAGGCTGTATTGGTCAAATTATGCCTAAAAGATTTCATCACCTTGTCTTTAAGATCAAATCTCATGTTCACCTTTGTGAAATTTAAGGAGTTTGACAATGGTCATGCTAAAATTGAGTAGCACTTTTCATTTGGGATTTCACCATTTTCATTTGGGGCCTTTAGTGTGTTCATGTAAATGTTGTGAAATTGTTTTTGTGTCAATCCATTATGTGGCCCTCTGAAACCGTAAAAACATGGTAACCTTAAAAATTGTTGAAGACTACTGAATGAATTTTGCATGTTCATGAGGTTGGAGATTTGCAAACAGTTTGTGTTGCTGCAAAAATGACAGGTACATCATCTGGCCGTTTTTAGTGGTTGAAGTTTTAAAAATCCCCAAAGGTGTGATGCAGTGTTTTGGATAAAGTTAGACTCTTGTCTAATTAATATTTTTGAAATTCTTAGAATGACTTAATGTCTGATCATTTGAAAATACTTTATTTTACTCCAGTGATTCAATTTTGTATCATAAACATCACAGAAATGCTGTTTTTAAAAATAAAACTTTTGAACTAGCCTTATCTAAAACCCTCATCTACAGATTAAAAGAAAAAAAAATTAACTTCAATTTTGCTGCAGCACAGTCTGAAGATGCTTTTTTTTTCTGTGATCTGTTGATTGCCTTTGGTTCTGATATCTGACTTCATCTACCAAGCCTTCTAGTTTGTCGACTTTAGGGACGCTGGACCTTTGACCAACAGGACTCTCTCTGTCACAGGCTGGGGCCAAGGCAGTCAAGCCTTGTGGGCGGAAGTGGTTCCCTTCGTTCTAGAAACTTTAAAATGACATTGAAAGCAGAGGGATTTTATTTTCATATCCCCTTTTTCTTAGTTATTGTAGTTTTTCAGATTAGGTAGTTTGGGGGAAAAAAACCCAGAAAGTAATAAGTAAAGAAAGGATAGAATTTATATAAACCTTCCCTTTAAATAGGACTTTTCCTTTTGCATTACTTCCCTTTTTGCAGTTTTAAAGTTTTCCTCTTAGGGAAGAGTCAAGTACACTCTAGGTTCTCCTTCCCTGGTAAAGGGTAGAGATCAACATATTTTGGGAGCCTCAGCTGCCCTTTAGGAAGCTGCCACATCCCCTTTCCACCTGACAGAAACCCCTTGGTCAAACTGTACCTTGTCTTCTTATTCCATCCATGAATAGAAACGCTATCAGTCAACGACCCCCCGGACGTTCTGGACAGGCAGAAATGCCTTGCTGCCTTGGCGTCACTCCGACACGCCAAGTGGTTCCAGGTTTGCATCTTGTTCTTATATTTGTCTTTAAGTAGCAAATTCATAAACTTTAACTGGCTAACTTAATATTAAAGTATTTAACATGGGATGACAGCTGTGCTGAACTTAGCGCCTGTTACGTACAGTAGCTAAAGGAGCACCTGAATGAATTTAACATCCCAAAAGGGGACTTGTAAAGGAAATAGAGGCATAGTTGCTGCTTTGTGTTAAGAGTAATGTTGCTTTTCTATATCATAATGACTCAACTATAAATTATAATGTTGTGACTATATTGTTTACCCTTGACAAAGTAGCATCGCAAGACAGTCTTTGCCTTTTGGTGTATGGGGTTGCTTTGGTTTAAAGTGCCTGTGCTTTGTTACTCTAGGCCAGAGCTAATGGGCTGAAGTCATGTGTCATAGTCATCAGGGTTCTGAGAGACCTATGCACCCGTGTTCCTACTTGGGCTCCCCTTAGAGGATGGGTAAGGGTACCTTTTAATGACCATTTCTACAGTTTTATGTACTTTCTTTGTATGATTTTCTATATGAATGATAAATACTGAAACCATTTCCAGTGTTACAGAAATCATTATTTTGAGAAGTAAAAGTGAGATTTGATATATTTTGCTATATATATTTACAGAACTATGTCTTTACTTAAAAATCTTATTTTCCCCCTACCCGGAACAGTACTTGAAAACAGTAGTTTTCAGATTAATGTTTGCTGAGATTTAATTCAATCAGCCAGAGGGCTTTGATGTGGAAAACTCAGGTCTAACTTTTAGACAAGCTCAAAGCCTTTGTTTTAGGAAGAAATGCTGAACATGAAGAAGCTCAGTGGTTGTTGCCACAGATAGACACATATATACTCAGGGAAAGCATTTATTAGGAATTTTTGGCTCTCTTTGTTCCCTTATCATTTTTTAAAAGTTTGTATTGTTTTTCAGCCCCTGGAGCTTCTCTGTGAGAAGTCGATTGGAACAGCAAATCGACCAATGGGAGCTGGCGAGGCCCTCAGAAGAGTGTTGGAGTGCCTGGCATCTGGAATCGTTATGCCAGGTTGGGTGACTTCTCAGCTTTAAAACTTGTAGGGAAAGGAAAGGGACTGAGGCTTGTTCCTCAGTGGTGCATTTACTGGGTTAGGGCAACAAAACCTTGTCCACTACTTAGGGTATAAGCATGTGACTACCCTCTTGCACCATCATATCCAGCCCTGTGCCGGAATCCGCAGCTGTGAAATCAGTGATTTAGCGGACCGATTCAAGGGCAGTGGTGACCCACTCCCACGTGACTTACATGCTCTGAAATACATGTGGATTATTTCTTAAAAGGGCTGGACGCTGAGTGGGTCACCTCGCTCAGTGTGTTTCCAGAGCTGGGTGTGGATGGGGCGGGGGGGAAGCACCTGATTCCCTCTACCAACACAACCTCTTCAGAGACGCTAAAAGATAATCCTCTGCATATCTTCCTTGTTTCCTGCCTTCAGATGGTTCTGGCATTTATGACCCTTGTGAAAAAGAAGCCACTGATGCTATTGGGCATCTAGACAGACAGCAACGGGAAGATATCACACAGAGTGCTCAGGTATAGTTATCTCCATTACAAATGTGAACCCTTACCCAGTCTTTAATAACTGGCCTCCAGTTCTGTTACTGGGTATTTTTAGTGTAGCTCTTGGATACTTAGTTAGATATGGGACCAAAGGTAAATGAATCCTATCCTAATACAGGGGACCCCAATCTGGTTTTCTTTTTCCCCATGGTGCCATATGTGGTTATTTTCTATCCCCTAATTATGCTCGAGTGCTGTTTTGGACACCGAGGTCAAAGGGGAATTTATTCCGTGATTGTTGCTGCTGTTGGGGTTGTTTCCCTGCATAGATATGACATAGCTTCTGTATGGCACATGGGCCCTAGGTTGGGAACCCCTGTACTAATGAGAGGGCAAGGGGAATGGTCATAGGCTGGCCTTCCACCACAGCAAGGTTGGGGGCCCTAACGGTCAGGTTTGGAGCCAGGCTTGTTGGGGGCCACCTTGCTGTTGTAGGGGAGAAGTCAGCATTGACATCCAACTTATGGGATTGGGAGGGTCAGAGACCCCTCATGAGTGATAGTGAGCACACACCATAATTGCAGTCAACATAGAGTAGGCAAGTAAAACTCCTCTTCCCATTTTAGCATGCTCTTCGACTTGCTGCTTTTGGCCAGCTTCACAAAGTCCTTGGTATGGACCCTCTCCCTTCCAAGATGCCCAAGAAACCAAAGAATGAAAACCCAGTTGACTACACTAGTAAGTATGCCACCCCAAATTCCAGCAGTTTGCTTGAATTGTCATCTTGGTATCAACTCACTGTTTTCTTGTCAGTCTTGGGCTTTGACCTGTATCTTTCTCTAATTTTACTATTATAGTCCAGATCCCTCCTAGTACCACCTATGCCATTACTCCAATGAAACGTCCCATGGAGGAGGATGGAGAGGAAAAATCTCCTAGCAAGAAGAAGAAGAAGATTCAGAAAAAAGGTATTGATCTCCACTTAGATGGAGACATTTTACAATCTCTAGATCAATAGGAAAGTTGAAGTGTTCAGTTTAGCTAGAGACATATTATGGAAAAAGTAGCAGAATTATGTATTCTGTTGTAATGAATAGCGTAAAGAACCAAGAATAGGTTTTTTTCTTCCTGATTTAGAAAATGGTATGTATGCTTTTAGGTTATAAGTAAGCTAACATGTCAGATTCCTTAAACAGAAAAATGTTTGTGTTCTATTTAGAGGAGAAGACAGAACCCCCACAAGCTATGAATGCACTGATGAGACTGAATCAACTGAAACCTGGACTGCAGTATAAACTAGTCTCTCAAACTGGCCCAGTCCATGCTCCCATCTTTACTATGTCTGTTGAAGTGGATGGAAGTTCATTTGAAGCTTCTGGACCATCCAAAAAGACTGCCAAGTTGCATGTGGCTGTAAAGGTAAATATGGCCCATAATTTGTGATTTCTGCTTTTATTGATATCATAACAAATCTAGTCCATTCTCAGTTTCACTTGAACTGTTGATAGTATTTGACTTTCAGGTGTGAGAAACGTGAGGTTTGGAGGGCCTAAATAGTACTGAAATGCCTTCCTTGTTTTTTTTTTAACCCAATTACATGTAATAACAAATTTCCACACAAGTTTTCCTAAGTATATGATCAACTTATCTCCTCTTCCTTTCCTTTCCCTGTCCTGCCCTTTTCTGGTGCAAATCCAGATTTGATCTGGGTTATACACGTATTATCATGCAAATATATTTCCCTGTTCATTTTTGTAAGTGAATATCTTGTAAATCCAAAATCCCAAAACAAACTCAAATAAACAAATGAAAAATTGTATGCTTTCATCTGTATTCTGACTCCAACAGTTCTCTATCTGGAAGAGGATAGCATTCTTTGTCATAAGTTCCTCAGAATTGTCCTGGATCACTGTATTGCCGATGATAACTAAGTCTATCACAGTTGATCATTCCACAATATTGCTGTTACTGTGTTCAGTGTTTTCCTGGTTCTGCTTATTTTACTCTGCATCAGTTCATGTAGGTCTTTCCAGTTCTTCCTGAAATCCTGTTCATTCATTATAGTACAATAGTAGTCTGTCATCATCATATACCACAATTTGTTTGTCCATTCTCCAACTGATGGATATCTCTAATTTCCAATTCTTTGTCACCACAAAAAGAGCAGCTATAAATATTTTTGTACAGTTAGGTCCTTTCTCCTTTTAATGTCTGCATTTTTAAACATAGAAACAAGAATGCTCATCTGAACATTTGTTGATAATTCTTGGGGACCTTTCCTTCCTCTTTAGGTATTACAGGACATGGGTCTGCCTACAGGAGCAGAAGGTAAAGACTCAAATAAAGGAGAAGACTCTGCTGAGGAAACGGAACAGAAGCCTGTGGTTGTTGCTCCTCCACCTGTAGTGGAAACTGTTGCAGCCCCTAGTGCCGCCTTCCCTTCTCCAGACCAGACGTCAGAGGTGAGTGCCTGGAGAGGTTCTGACCATGAAAGCTGTGGGGTTCTTCAGTTGGCTTCTTATTGATTTGTCAGCCAAAGGGCAGGAACAGTTCTTTCTGTCTGGCCTTTCCTTTAAAAAGATAAATACTTAAAGCCATGGATCTCTAAAGCTCTGACCACCATTCTCCTTTGGTCCCATAGCTTACAAAATCTATTTTGAGTCAGAGTTCTGGACAAAGTCATAGCTTATATTGCTAGTAAATAACTGGTCTAGCAGGGTACTTGATTGGCAGCAAATGTTTCGACTTGCCTACGCTTGGTGAGCTTGGTTATAGGAAGGACCCTGACTGGATGTAGAGTCTGGAGACACCTAGGTTGTAATCATCCCAGGTCTTGTACCTTGTTGCTTTTTAATTTGGGGAAAGTCACTTAACTCTCCTAAGCCTGTTTTCTTTATTTGGAAAATAAGAATAGTAATATTGAGAGTTATAATACAAGTGGGGATTGTATTTGTCTTCCTTTATAGGATTGTTGTGAGAAAACACTTCAACCATTTAAAGTGCTAAGAATGTAGAGTTACTGTTTATTGACTAATTTTAGAGAGGCTTTTAAAATTAATGTTTAATGGTTTTGGCGAATGTTTATGGACATGCTTGGTAGAAAAGGAGATTGATATTAACATCTTGGACCATGGGAGCACATGAATATACTTGGTTTAAGGTTGATAAGTTGGCACATCACAGGTTGCATCAGAGTAGTGTTGAATAAGGAAGAGAATACAAGTAATTAATAGAAGAACTGGGAGTAGAAACAGAAGAAAAACAACTGCTTGATCACATGGGTCTAAGGGAATATGATTGGGGACTCTAAATGATCACCCTGGTGCTACTATCAATAATATGAAAATAGGTCTTGATCAATAATACATGTAAAACCCAGTGGTATTGCGCCTTGGCTATTGGAGGGGAAAACATTAATCCTGTAACCATGGAAAAATCCTCTAAATTAAATAAAAAATTTCAATTAAAAAAAAAAAAGATGTTAGTTAAACTGTGTTTGATGTGTCAGCAGGGTATAAACTGGTTGCCTGCTGGCATTTCCAGCACAGTTTCTCTGGGAATGAGAATGAGGCATAGATAATGTCTCAAATTCTAATTTTGAGGTTCCTATTTTCTTTTTAGAATGTAAAACAACAGGGTCCAATCTTGACCAAACATGGCAAGAATCCTGTCATGGAATTGAATGAGAAGAGGCGTGGCCTCAAGTATGAGCTTATTTCTGAGACTGGGGGCAGTCACGATAAACGCTTTGTTATGGAGGTGAGTGGGATCATTTGGACTAGATGGAATTAATTATACTTATAAATATTTAGTCAAAAATTGGTGTTTTCTAGCTGACATTATTGAAAGATTTTAAATGCCATTGGCATTCGGGGGGGATAGAATTTTTTTTGAGATGGTTTAGTTCTTGATCAGGCTCTGAAGAAACATGCTTTCTCTGGCGCTTATACTGATTTTGTGATCCTCCCATTTACTTGTTCTCTCATAGGTTGAAGTAGATGGGCAGAAATTTCAAGGAGCTGGTTCAAATAAAAAGGTGGCAAAGGCATTTGCTGCTCTCACTGCATTAGAAAAGCTGTTCCCTGATGCTCCTGTTGCCCTGGAGCCCAATAAGAAGAAGAGAGCACCAGTACCTGTGAGAGGGGGCCCAAAGTTTGCTGCAAAAGTGAGTACCTTTGATTGATAGCGGTAATACAGTTTGACATGATTTTCATTTTCTCATTTGGTCCTTTCAAAACCCGGCAAAGCAGTGGTACTACTATCATCCCTGCTTTATATTTAAGAGGACTTCAGTATTTGATTCAGTGACTTTGTTTAGGGTTACACAGCTGGTCATTGATTAAGGCATGGTTTTGAATCCAGGACTTCCTTACTCCAAATCTACTGTTCTACCCACTATCCCACACAGGAAATAATAGCGTAGATTTCTAATCTTGATTCCAAGTTGCCCTTACATTTCTCTTGAGAGGATATAGAAAGAATACACTGCATGTCTTCCATTAGAAGTATCATAAATCATTTGTGTGAATTTAACCAGACTGTTTTCCTATTTTCTATATTATAGCAGCACAACCCAGGATTTGGAATGGGAGGCCCTATGCACAATGAGGTTCCTCCTCCCCCAAATATTCGTGGTCGAGGTAGAGGTGGGAACATCCGAGGTCGGGGTAGAGGCCGAGGTGGATTTGGTGGTGCCAACCATGGAGGCTACATGAATGCTGGTAAGAGTACAGATTTTGTTTCTCTACTCTTTTGGATTAATGTAGAGACATCACAGACTACAAATGAGTATAAACAGTGTCCCTGTTGAAGTCTTCCCAGAGATTAATTTGAAAGCTGTGAAGAGAAAAGCCGTGCCTCCTGGCTGCCCTCACTGAGGGCCCAACCAACTGTTGTGTAACTTTACTCTTGTCTTATTCTAGGAGCTGGCTATGGAAGCTATGGCTATGGTGGCAATTCTGCAACAGCAGGATATAGTAAGTGTTAGTTTGTGTTCTATCAATTTAAAGTTAAAAAGAAACCCACAAACACTACTTGCCTTAGAACAGTTGGTACCTGGCCTACTTGTACCTAAGACTTAGTAGCACAACCCTTTTTTTGGCAGATGGGACAGGTTGTTGAGCAAGAGATTAATATTGTTTAACCATTAAAGTGCAAAACCCATATGATTTGAGAATTCCTTTTTAATATGTAAATATTTTAAATTTCTCTGCTTTAAGCCATGTGAAGCAATACACCACTCTTGTGAATATGCTTTCCTGACAATGCCCAGCTATTTGTATTCAGAAGAAGCCTTCATTGGGGGGTTACAGGAGCAGAGAAATCTAAAACATGAGTTTCATATGTGGCGCTCTGTGCCATCTTCAAAACAATTCTAATTTTTTTTCTCTGCTCTGTCTCCCCCTTTTGTAGGTGACTTTTTCACAGACTGCTACGGCTATCATGATTTTGGGTCTTCCTAGATCATCTAAAAGTATTGCACAAAAAACAGCTTTTTACTCCAATTTTCTCGAACTCCAAAACCCAAAGTGTCCGTGCTGTGTCCCTGTGCTTCACTGGGTTTCTCAACCGTGGCTTTTCACCGCAGCTTGTCTGAAACTCTTAGCCTGCAGAACTTAAGACAGTGGCAGTTTTTATTGTGATTTGCCTTTGAACTTGGTCGTATTGATGTTCACAATAAGCGGAAAGTAATTTTCAGAGAATGTTTTTGTGCCAAGTTGCACAAAATTCTAGAGCCAGCTTTGTTCAGCATAAAGGCAAAAGCCCACCTTTGCTTTTTATGGAAAGCATTACTTTATTTAAGGGACAGATACAGAAGCATTTTAATCTACCTTTGTCTTAATTTACAGCAGGTTTTGTATGAATTTTAAACCTTTTAACAAACTCCCAAACCTGGTTGATACCTTTGATGGTAATAAGAAAGACTTCACCGTGTCTGAATCTAGTGCAGCCTGACTCTTTTTTAAAGCATGCACAATGTTAAATTGTATGTGGAATCGTAAGATGTGCTAAGTTAACTTCTCCATCCTTTTGTAATACACTGGTGGGTTATTGCTTGAGGGATGGGATTAATTGTGGCTGATAGCTAGTTAGTGTACTTTCAAAGGAATTGTAACTGTGCTTCCAATACTGGTACAATAAATATCCAGGCATTAAGGAGTTGATGTAAAATTTTGCAAGTCCTGATCACAGCTGAAAATGCATGGATTCAGATTTTTTTTATGGGCTTTTTTAATAATCAAGTATAAAGGGCCTTAAGCACTTGACTTTGGTTAGCAAACCAGCAATAGGCATTTGTGTTGCTGGGACTTTTGCTATAACTGACTTTTGGCCAAGACCTGGAAACTTATCATGACTTCTAATACAGAGGTATGTGGAGTCATTTGGTTATTCCAACTCGATTCTCTTTCACTTGTAAGTGTTCGGCCCTTTATTCTTGCTGTAATACTATGTTTTAAATTTGTATGGTCCTCTTCTGTCTGTTTTGGTCAGCGGTTCTTATCGCACAAAGCCTGCATCTTTGCATTGACTTGCAAGATTTTGAGTTTGTTCAGACACAGAAACTGGTCAAAATAATTACTCACCACTTGTTCAAAGAGGTTTGAAACATTCAGTGAATACTTTTTAAAACTTTTAATGCATGATGTATTTTTTTTAGAAAGTTATTGTTTGAGAATAATGTCTTTTTATACCAGGGAATAGATGTTGTCCTGAATGAGGTGGAAAACTGCCACCCCCTACCCCCTTTTTTTTTAAATCAATACATGTTAAAGTAAATCATTGGATACATTGGTGTCTTCATTCATGTTCTTAATTGAGGGAAGAGACTGAACATAGGTGTTTAAGTGTATGTTAAGCTCAGTGCTGATGTTATTAAACCCTTCTTGAAACCTAGATTTGGGGAGGCCATGAAAATATTTGTTTGTAATCTTCCTGAAGGAGAAATTTCTGCTTTCCCCATCTCCACAATCTCTTCACTGAGCATTGCATGTTTGCTTTGCTGCATTGTTGGATGTGTCTCCTTTCTTGGCGTTTTGGCTTTGTTACTTGAAAATGAGCTTGGTCTAATTGTTCCTCAAGCTGCCCAGGACTCAGTAATAGTGGATTGTTGGGTGGTGGGCTGGGGCGAAGGCTCATTTCCATTAGTTCAATAAAAAAGGCCATGAAAGAAATACCTAGTGATTAGAATGTAAAGGCCAAGCTGTACTGGTAGTAGTGCTTACCCTTCCCACGTTTGCCACAGGCCAGGCAGTATAGTGGCTGGTACTTGCCTTTCTGTTCCAGTTACCTGCTAGCAAAGCCAATGCCAACTTGTCAAGGAGAGCACACTCCATGGGCAAGCCTACTCACAGGGAGCTTAGGCACTCCTGCTTTCTGCTTGGGGTTACTGGACTAAATTGGAAAATGTTCTCTGTACTCCTCACCCCCATGTGTCATTTTTGTTTGAGGGCTTGAATTGACTGACTTCTGTACAAATAGGATTGACTCAGTACTATGAAAACACACACACACACACACACACACACACACACATACATTCTTTCTTATCCCCAGACTTATTGAAAATCCTGAGGTGGTTCATATATGAGACTGACTTTGAATAGTCTTATTAAACTAAGCCCTTTCTCTTTGGGTCATATAAAGCCTTGAGTTAATTCTGTACTGGGGGGGGGGGGGATATCTATCTATCCATCCATCTATCCTGTATCTAAACTGAAGAGCACCTAGCACCATGCTCTACATACATAATAGGTACTTGGTGTCACATTTTGTTAAAGAAGGGGATCATCGTATCCCAGAGCCAAACATGAGGGGCTGATGGAGATCACAGTCTCACCCTCAGTTCCTGAGAATGTGGCAGCTACATCCATCCCATGCTTTGCAATCCCACTGCATGCTCCTGCCTCTCTGGGGCTGTGACCCAGAGCTGAACTCTAAACCTGGCTCCCAAGCATGGTCCTTAGTGATCCATTGAAAAAACCTGCCTGGTCAGCGTAGAGACATTTCCTTGGTCCCCCTGACCTGGGGATATCTGGGAGAAGCAGTGCTTGCCTTTTGGCTTTAGTAGTACTAAGGTGTGTATTCTGGCCTCATCAGCCCTCTTGCACTATGGGTTTCAGGGATGAACCTAAGGGGTGTGTCCCCACTTGTAAGGGGTAACTGGTCATTTTAGGGAATGATCCTGTGATGAAATGGCTTATTTTGCCAAGTCTGCATTTGGGGCTTTCCAACCAGCAGGCAATCTCAAAATAATTGATTTGGCAGTTTCTATCCAGGCATTCCTTCTTGCTGATACTGCCCCTGGTCAGAGGAGGTTTGTGTTGTAATGAAGACTTGCCTGTCCTTCCAGGTTTATGAGCGTAGCCTGTGCTGGTCTTGTCACAACAAACTATAGGGGTGGGCACAGTTTTCCATATAACATTCTCAGACTGGCTGCTTCTCCTTGGACCCTGGGGTCAAAGTCAGCCTTGCTTTTTCTTTTCCTTCCTTTTGGGGGTGGGGGTGGGAGAAGGACCTGGCCATGGGGGAAGAGGTGGTTTGATATTATTTCATCAGTGTAGAGAACTCCCCATGTAGAAACTCCCTTCACTGATGCAGATTGGCAACTTATCTGAAACTTGATGGTCTTAGCAAGTTGCCGGAGACATTAAGGATTTTAATGATTTGCCTTGGTAATAGGCAGTGTTTGTGAGAGGCAGATCTGGGAATCAGGAACCTGTGTTCCAGACTGGCTTTCTACTATGCCATGCTACCTCAGCTCTGCTTTTCTTGGGAGCTTTGGGGAGGTCTGGGTGCGTTAAATGGTCATAAGTCATCAGCTAAACCAGCCCATCTACGATCTTAAAAACATTAATAGCCACTGCAAGAGCTAACATCTTCCCTGCTTACACCTGAGCATCTCCTGAAGGAGGATTAGTTCTTAACATCAGCTGATAAGGGGGTGAAAAGGATTGAGAGCAAACCCAGACCACTTTTCTTCTAGAATGATGATGGGTGATTGCTCACATTTCTTTGGACCTCAGAGTAAGTCCCTAAACTTCAGCATTAGCTTCTGTGAATACAGGGAATAGGAGTCCTAAGGGAAGTAGTTATCAGGTTATCCCTCAAAGGGGGTCTTAATGAGAATTACTTTTATTTTCATGAAATCTGGAATCTTCTCTTTCCAATCCCTAATTGATGCCATCCCTTCCATTTAGGTCAGTTCTACAGCAACGGTGGGCATTCTGGGAATGCTGGTGGAGGCGGGGGTGGCGGTGGAGGCGGCTCTTCTGGCTATGGGTCCTACTACCAAGGCGACAACTACAATTCACCAGTACCCCCAAAGCATGGTGGGAAGAAGCAGCAGCATGGGGGCCAGCAGAAGCCTTCTTATGGTTCAGGGTACCAGTCTCATCAAGGCCAACAACAGTCATCATACAGCCAAAACCAGTACAGCAATTATGGCCCACCTCAAGGCAAACAAAAGGGCTATAATCATGGACAAGGCAACTACTCTTCCTATTCGAATTCCTACAACTCCCCAGGTGGTGGAGGTGGATCAGACTATAACTACGAGAGCAAATTCAGTGAGTTGGCTTTGGGTGACCTCATAGCACCTCTCTTGAAACCAGGGCATTGGGTGGAGTAGAAAACCCCGTGGAAATACTGAAGTTGCTTCTAGTCTGTCAGCTGGTGAAGGCAAGTTGGCATGTTGGGCTACATGCTCAGGCCTCCTCTGCCTCAGCACTGCTCTGAACAACAGCTGGTAAGGTCTTCTGGAGGTGTGGTGGGCCCTAAGTGTTAATAGAGAGGATACTTGAAATTTATAGGACTTTAAAACTCAAATATAATTTCCTAGCACCTAATTTCTCAAGTGTTATACTTAAACTCAACCCTGTTATGTAGCTACAACCCAGACGAGTTTCAGACTTTGTATGTCCAGAAATTCTGTTCCATGAGCTTCCTCCTAGCCTTAGGTAGGGGCAAGGACGGAGGGGTGTCACTGGTTTGAGATTGTGCCTTTCCATGAAAAGGATGACTTTCCTGAAGTCTATAGCTATTGGTTAGAAAAGAAATGTGTCAAAATAGTGACTAGTTCTTAATATGCCTTGGAGTTCCTAAAACTATCCTCCCAAATTGAACCCAAGTAGTTTATTTGGTGAAATCAAGTGATTCTTCTCAATCACTAAGCCATGATTATGATTTTCCCTAGGCCTTCTTTGTAGGCTTGGTTGAGTCAGTTGTCCTGGTTATAGGAGTAACATCTATGGATTTTTTCTGAACAGTGGAATGGCTGGCATAAATGCTGGCCTTTTAAGAAACCACACTAGAGGGAAGTAGAAGGATGGGAAGCCTGAGAGCAATTGTCAAAGGGAACTGTCTGAGTCACAAAGCTTAAGTTAATGGTGTAAGTAGGAAATTGAACAGAATTGATCTGCAGGATTCTTCTTTCTATGAGGGAGCAGCTTGGTCTCTGGGATAGATGTCATTGAAGGGAGAGTGAATAGGCAGGAACTTTTGTAACCATGGCAGATCATCACCCCCACCCCTCAACTCCCCAGGAGTATAGTCATCTATCAGCAGGTACAGAGCCTAGTCCTTGATCTAGGTTCCAAAGCTCCAGACATTTCCATCTCCTGATGCCTCTGCCCTCTTTGATAGGGATTGGAGTTTCCATTGCTAGGTTCTGTTGAGGGAAGTTAACAGTACTTTCTTCTGCCCCCTACTGCAGATTACAGTGGCAGCGGGGGCCGAGGTGGTGGTGGGAACAGCTACGGGTCAGGTGGATCGTCCTATAACACAGGGTCACATGGCGGCTATGGAGGCAGTTCTGGTGGTGGCTCCTCCTACCAAGGCAAACAAGGTTGGTATCTATTCCACCTGGGATTAGGTTCTTGAAAAGGGAGGTGGGAGAGGGGCATAGTTGGAACTTTATCATCCTAACCCAAATTTATATTTTTTGTCCCTGTTCTTCCTAGGTGGCTACTCTTCACAGTCCAATTACAACTCCCCAGGCTCAGGCCAGAATTACAGTGGGCCTCCCAGTTCCTACCAGTCTTCGCAAGGTGGCTATGGCAGAAACGATCACAGCATGAATTACCAGTACAGATAAACTACCTTTACTCCCCAGGGGTGAAGTTTTGTTACCTTCTGCACTCGCCCCCCATTTGAATATTCAGTTTTATTGCATCACAGTTAACATGTCAACCCTTCCCCCCAGGTTCCATGTTGCCGTGTTCTGTGTGATATGCAGGCGGCTACTTTGATGGTGGCGTCTCCCTGTAATTCCATACTTAGCTGTGTTTGGGACATCTGTGTATTTAATGGTTTGTTAGTTACCATTACAACTTTGTCTGAATAGAGTTTTTGAGTTAATACAACTCAGTATCCCTTCGTCTATTTAACATTGGTGTTAGTGTTAACTAAGTTCGTCTTTAAATAGTTACGTGAGGGATACGTCATCTGTTAATGCTTTTGTGAAGTGAGTTTAAACAAGCTTTCTGTATTTTAATGCTTTAGTGTTTCAGTTTTATAAGTGAAGATTTTATTTTAAAAACCAGTGGGAAAGAGTGGGGGTTTTTTTTTTTTGTATGTCTGGGTCATTCAGGCAGGACATCTGAATTAAGCTGAATGTAGACAAATAAAGATAAAGAAAACTCTTTGGGCCGATGTCTGGCCTGCGTGTCTGTCCCACCAACCCTGGAAAAGCTGCCACCTCACCTGGTCCAAAGCCAGGGAGAGAGCAGGTACAGGGAGGCAGGTGGGGAAAGACAGATTGGAAGGGGGCAGGATTTTCTTGGGGCTTCTTAATTCCCTGAGCTTTTGGAAACAAGCACCCTTAGATAAAGCCTTCTGTCCATGAAGAGCCATTAAACATTCCCAAAAGGTTAGAAGGCAGGGAGTAGAGGTACACCATCAGGTAGACTGAGGGTGAGGTGGAATGGGGAAAGCTTTCTCCCTGGGGAGAAAGGGTGTTAGATTTTGAAACCCCTAAAGTACAGAGCTCTTGTTCTGATCAAGTCTACATTTCCTTTAGTTTGTGGGTTGGTGTTTGCAGCTACTACAGAGGTAGGCTTAAGGATAGAAGACTATTGGGAGAATCTGTTATTTGTCTGGCACCTTTCCAGATGTGAGGCTTTGCTTTCAGTAGTCTTGAAGTTAACTATTTACTATTATGGCTCATACTGCCCTGCCTTGGTGTCTTATAACCAAGGATATTGGAATGGGAGGAATGATTGAATAACATGGAAACAGTTATGAAGGGAGTCTAAACCCCAAGCACTGGGGTTTTCCTTTAAGTTCTTCAGTTTAGGCCAGGGCGAAGGAAGATGCTTGGACTGGGCCAATTAATTAACTCTTTTTTTAGGGCCAGAGGATGATAAGAGGAATCTTGGCTCTGGCCATCTCCCTTACTTTAAACTTAAATTGGAGATTTTAGTGAGTTGCAAGCTCAATACAAATCAGTTTTGTGTAATAACAGTCCATTATGCAATTAATTTGCATTGAGAGAAGCAGTGTCCCAGGCCCAGGGTGGTGATAGTCCTGCTACACCCTGCCCTAGGGAGATAACATCTTTGAATTGTTTTTACTTCTAGGTGCCATTGTTTAAGGAGGACATGAATTAGCAGGAGAGGAAGAATATAACCAGGATGCTGATGGGTCTTAAATATTATATAGATCAGTTGAAGGAACAGGGATGTTGAGCCTGGAGAATACTGAGGGAAACATGATGGGTTTTTTTTTTGGTATCTGGAGGGCTATTGTAGAAGAGGGAGTAGACTTGGTTTCTTTTGCTCCAAGGACAGAACTAGGAGCAATGAACAAAAGGGGAAAACTTAGCTTTGATGTCAAGAAAGTCTAGCTAACAGTAAGAGCTGCCTCAACATATAGTTTGTTTTTCAGCTGAGGTTTGACGTAGATACTGGATGATCACTTATTGGATGTATCAAAGAGATTCTTAATGTTCAGGTATGAATTAGACTAGAATGGCCTCTGAGGTCCCTTCCAGTGCTGAGAACCTTTCATACACTTGCTTAATGCAGTCTTCTTGTGTGGAGAAGTTATTTCTGAAATAGTAACCTATTAGTGATAGGTTATATTGATCTTCTGTCTGGGAATTAAATCCCTGCTTTCATACTACCACCTTTGTGACTGTGGGAAAGTCATTTTACCACTCAAGAGGCCTCAGTTAAACATAAAAAATGAGGGGAGGATTGAGTAGTCATAAGGGGGTGTGATATATCATCAGGCAGAGCTTTGGAGTCAGAAGACTTAGATTTGAATTTTGCCTCTTCTTTACAATCACTGTGATCTTGAGCAAATAACTTTAACCTTTTTGAGCCTACATTTCCAAGTAAAATTAAGAGGTTGGACTAGTTGATCTCCATAGTCCCTTCAAGGTTACAATCTTGTGATCCTAAAGGAATTGCTTTAGTGACAGGCAAAGAGGAGGGCTTCAAGTCCAAGGCTAGTATGTGACAGTGCAGTAGATAATAATTAGGAGGAGTCTAGTCATGGTCTGGAGGACATCAGAAATTAGCAGCAAGAACCTAGAGAGAATCTGCCTTAGATTCAGTAGGAATATCAGTATGTAAAAGAATTGTCCAAATTCCTGCAAATTATAACTGGTTCTATACTAGGAGGTGGTCCACAATTCAGAAGTAAGGTGTGATATCCAAGGTAATAGTTTTCCTTCTTTCACCAGAATTTTAGCAGGAAAGCAGACTTGGTAAGTAATATTTATTTTATATGGACCTCTGGGGTCACCATAAGATGAAGTGTTTGAAATTACTTGTCCAAGCATTTAGGCAGTAAGCTCGAAAGGTCAAGACTGTACCCTATGTCTTTTGCCTACAAGGTTACTGCATTGGGGCTCTTCAATAAATACTTGCTGATAGTAGGCTCCTAAATGCTTGTTGATACCACACTACTCACTCTCAAAAGTCAGTGGGAAAGCCAGAGCTTTCCAGAGCTAGATGGGTGGGCCCAGGAGCTGGACTTGGTTCAGAAATTTTGACATTTTTCTTCAGGTGTCAGAAAGATCTTTCTTTCTCTCCCACAGTGCTCAGCCTTGGTGATAATTAGATTCTAAGTTTAGAATTAGAAAGGTACGTTTGAGGTTGTTTATAGTTCACCCCCTCATTTTACAAGTGAGAAACCAAGGCCCAGGAAAGAAGTGTTTTAAATGAATGAAAAATCATTTATTAAATGTTTACTATTTCCAAAACAGTGGATACAAATAGAATCGAACCCTGTTGTCAGGGAATTGCTGTTTTAATTGGAAGAGACAGCATAGAAAGGAGAAAGGTCAACTGCATGACAGAAGGAGTAGGCTAACTGGTGTATCTACAGGGTGGGGGATAGCAAGACTCACTTCTTAAGAGTGTGTGGCTAGGTCATGTGGCAGTGCCTGGGATGAGGAGGGAATTGTGGGTAGGTTCAAGAACAAGGACCACCATGGTCTTTCATCCTTCCAGAAAGATTATCATCATAGAGCTCAAGCAGCCCTATGTCTATGATCACCCAGCTTGTCAGTATCAGAGCTGAGTATGGAACCTAGGTCCACTGACTCCAAGTCCAACACTCTTTCCACTACACCATAATGCCTTATCTTTCACCTCTTCCCTTTACCTGATGGATAGTTAAGTGTACTTTTTAGTCACCTATGTGTACCCTTCTGACTTGGAGGGACTTGGTTGCTATGTTTCCTGAGAGGATCACCCCAGAGGGACACCACATAGTTTTAGATGGCTTTAGAGACTCCCTGGATGACCTAGAGCTCAATTTGTGGTAGGTTAGTGTTGTCCCAGGTCTAGCTCTTATACCCTGTTGTGAGCTTCCTGGAACTTTGTACTATTCCCTTAACACTAGTCCTTGGTTGCAGTCTTAAGTATTTTTCCCAAGGTATGTAAGCTATTAAGCTGTAGAAGCTTAAACCAATTAAAGCTACACTAAGGCTTTTGGGACACTTTATTAGATGTATTCTGTGTCCTTTAGTGAAGGGCCCTCCTGATGCTTTTTCTCCCCTCTTCCACTCCACCATGGCAAGAGGAAAGTTCATTTTTGTCATTGCCTTTAACGTTTATATTGCTAGTTTAGAGAACAGAGTAAGGGGAACCTATGGGGTTGGCCCTGGGGGACCTCTGGATAGAGGGGATGGATCATGGTTCCTCTTCAGATAATAGAAAACAGGTACTACTTGCCTCCTGGAAAGTAGATTAGTATTGCAGCAGTTCCTGGGGCAGAAAACCATCCATGAAACTTAATTAGGTACTTCAGGAAAGTTAGAAAGGCTGCATATAGGCTCTTACCTCAAGCTATTGTAAGCATAGTCCCACAAACATATTTTCCAAGTAGATATTCTTTATGTTTTGGGCAAAGCCAAGACCATAATGATCAGATCATTGGATATCATGTAGCCAAATTCACTGCAGTAGTGAGGGTACTTGGTTTGGGAGCTGACCTCCTTTGGTATTTCTCCACTTTTGGGGATCTATCTTGTTGGGTTCCATATTACTATAAATATGTTCAGTAATGAGGTTCTTGAGCTGGGTCTCTTGGAAAACAGTACCTGCTATACTATAAAGACATTTCTATCTACCTTGAGCACATAGTGGGCAGTGGGGCAATAGCAAACTGCCCATTCCAGTTCTTTGAGAATGTTGAGAATCAGAATGTGGTATGTGTTGAGGAAGCCCCATCTGGAGGAGGTCTTTGTGTTTCTGGTCCTCATCAACCAAAATATCCCATAGGTTTCTAGGGAAGGGGAATGGAGGCAGACTCATCAGGAAGACAAGGTGGATATCCATTTCCGGCACCACAGCTTTGTGGCCCCAGGTGCATTCAATGACCTGCTGTCTGCCAGCTTCCTGGGGTTTGTTCATGACCAACATCAAAAAGGAAGGGGCTGGCAAGATTTCCCATGCATTTGTCTGGATAGTTGAACAGAAAGGGAGGGGGGGTAGGTATGGGCTTGCATCTTCTCCACAGGGTACTGTATCTGTCCTTGGACCCTCCCATTTATGTGTAGTTGCAAGAGTAGTATTAAAAAGCCCCTATTCCCTAAGCAGCACCTGACAAACCTCATGTTTGTCTCATGGTACAAGATGGAATAAGAGACCCGGTCATCGTTAGAGACCTAGGTTACAGTTCCTGTCCTCAGTCCTTCCTGTCTTTCCCTGCAATGCTAGGAGATGTTTCCTTGTGAAGGATTTGGTTGGTTCTTACAGATGTAGATCTGGAGAAGCACAGGAGATAAGGGGGGATTATGGTAAATGTCTGCCCACTTCAAATGTGGCAGGAACTTAGAAGGGGGCACTAGAGATTGATCAGTGAAACAGTTGTGGGAGTACCCTGTATAATGCCCTATCTAATGCTCCTAACCCTGATCTCTTCCTCTTACTATAGTTGACTTCCATATAGGGTAGATAAGAGGGAGGATTTAGTGTGTCCTTGAACTCAATTAAAATGGGTAAAAGAAGTGATTAGATCAATTAAGAATTCCATAGGGTCCCAAAACAATACTGATAAAGAGGCTTGGGCAGTAGATGAGAGGAGTGTAGACATTATAATGGGCAGAAGAATCCCAAGAGGCTTGGAGCTGGATAGGACTTTTAAAATCTTGTCCATTCCCTTTTTACAAATGGAGAAACTGAGGTTCAGAGAGGAAATAGTGATTTGCCCAAGGCTACTGACTGAGGTGGTAGGGGCACAAGGAGGAGCCTGGTTCTCCTGTCTTAAAGGTTCCTTCCCACCATATCAGACCTCTCCTAACCTGGATTTTTTCTTTCCTCATAGCTGCACTCCACAGCAGCCTTCTCCCAGCCTAAACTTGGCTCTCGGGGATAGTATCAGGATGGCAGGAGACCTATGAGCTTTCTTTGCCCTACTAAGGACACTGCAGGGATCCCCAGCTCAGACAACATTCTCCTTCCCTGAATGAGAGTGGGCCTTGGTTTCCCTCTTTCACTGTTGTTGCTTGCCCCATTTCATTTTAATATTCAGTTTTATTGCATCACAGTTAACACATGGCCCAAACCCAAATTCCTTGTTGCTATATGTTCTGTATGGTCAGTCAATCACTCGGAGGCTAGGTGTAACCTCATTCCCACAACTGATTGGCCACCTGGGACATTACTGGGGATCCTGGTTTTCTCAGCTTTAGGGTTTATTTTGGATAGAGAAAAGGGATAGCTCTGTGGGGGTGGTATTGTGAGGTAAATACTTTCAAGATGATAATATACCTGGGATGTTACAGACATATGGGGGGGAGGTCAAGGAAAGTTTCATTTTGGAGGTTACATTAAACCAGAAAGTGGTTATCCTACAAAAACTGCAAATTCAAAAAGCCCCTGGGGCCTCTAAAATTTCTCAGCAATTTTTTTATTACAGAATTTATGATGGCGGACTAAGCCCAAAAGTGCATGAAGTTCCTGCCATGGGTACCACATTCTATTATTTATCATCTAGTCTCCTGGACAGTTCTTGTATGTGTCTGCTTTGATTTCATCACAACAGGATTTCTGAGACAGTTTGAATAC
The DNA here is from genome assembly GCF_027887165.1 of Monodelphis domestica. Taxonomy (NCBI): domain Eukaryota; kingdom Metazoa; phylum Chordata; class Mammalia; order Didelphimorphia; family Didelphidae; genus Monodelphis; species Monodelphis domestica. The sequence goes on along the minus strand of NC_077229.1, from coordinate 97,725,029 downwards.
CAGACTGGAAGAGGTTCTCCGGTGCCCCGTGTGAGTCCTACAGACTTTGAAGGGTCTGAATTCACTGGAAGATGGTGCAGAATAGTTTCTGAGAGGGTACAGGAACATCTATCCCATGACTCCTCAGGAGGTTCAGGGTCTCCAGCCCTGTGATCTGGACCAGTGTCTACCTCAAGGCTGCTAGTCCCCTTTGTCCACCCACTGCCCTCTCTGGAATAGAAGATTTCTAAAAACTGCATTTTATCTTGTTCTGGAACTAAAGGCCTGAGGACAGTGAGATGAAAAGAATCCTGTAGTTTATGAATCTACATCCTAGATCAGTTTTAACTGTCTCCCTTCATTCTGAATCTTTGCATTCTTTGCATCTTTTTACTCTTTATGGCAGTCTGCCTCTCAGAAAGATGCCTTATCCCATGCCACCATTTCTAGTGTTGTTCATTTCTCTCTTTAGGCCCCAGTGAGTGTTCTCTCTCTCTCTCTCTCTCTCTCTCTCTCTCTCTCTCACTCACTCTCTCACTCTCTCTTTCTCTCACTCTCACTCTCTCACTCTCTCACACACACACACTCGCGCGTGAACACGAACTGGTAGTACCATCATATAATCTTTGTTCCACTTACATTACTGTTTGAATGCCCACCTTTCCTCTGCTACCATCACTGCAGTGTTTTCATTCACTCCATGTTTGTTGCTATAACCATATCAGCTGCAGGTTAGTTTACCTTCTCAAAGAGTTCATTATCTGGCTTATAGCTTTCTTCTCCACCCAAATCCCAGCCTTCATACTTGTGGACTTCTAAATACATGTTGATGTCTTCCTTGAACACCTTGACCTTCCAGTTCAACTCAAACTCCACGAATTTCTTCACAAAACTTTAGCCTCCAATAGGAGTGATGAGAAATACCCTTGAGAGCATTTTGTGTATTTTATCCTGATTAGGCCTCCTGGAGTACAAAATTTAGTTCTAGGGGCATGTTTTAGGAAATCATCTTGAGAAACTATATTATGTTCAGAAGATAGTGAGGGCACAGGACATCATCACATGAAGATTGGCTGAATAACTGGGGATACTTGGCTTAGAGATTGGGGGAAGGGGGGAGTCTCAAATTTTGTAAGGCTGCTTGTAAAAGAGGATAGACTTTACACTACTTGGCCCTGGAGGGCAGAACTAGGAACAAGAGGTAGAAGGTGAAAAGGGGCAGGTTTCAGTTGGGGGAAAATTTTTTTTCCTTTTAAGTACGACTGTTCTGAAATGGAATGGACTACTTCAGGAGTTGGTGGATTTTCTTTCACTGGAGGTCTTCAAGCAGTGACAAGATGACTGTTGGTTGGGCTGTTATGGAGATTCCTATTCAGGTACGGGTTGGACCAGACACCCTTTGAGGTAACCTTAAAGCCCTGAGCTTCTATCATTTAAATCTCTTGTTCCTACCTCACAGGGTTGTTATGGGGATCAAATGAAATATTGTATGTAAAGTGCTTTATAAACCTCGAGGCACTTTATATGTCAGCTTTTATAATTATCTGTGATATAAAGCACTGTAAAAATGGGAAGTTATTTTTTTCCTTTTATGTTACTGATGGTGGCTGCTCTGTGTGTCTAGCTGCTAATGACTCTATCTGTGGACACTCCAGTCTAGGTGACCACACTTACTGTCTTGAACACTGCCCACTAGCCCCTTTTCTTGTGTCTTATTTCTAGTCCCAGAGCTATGTGCTGGGGGCCTGGCGTTTGTTGGGGCAGGAAGCTTCTTGTGATTAAAGTATATTCCTGGATCATTCCAGCTCCCTGAATTAAGATGAATGTAATCTAATAGGGATGTATGTGGGGGAAATGACCCTACTGGCAATTATATCCCTAACAGCCTGTGTGGAGTACATACAGCAAGTGATGATGCTACCACAGCACTGACTGGTCAGAGCCTTCTTGGTGAGAGGCTGGGTACAAACTTTCTCGAGAGACAGGAAGAAAGAATATTCAAGCAGGGCACTGGAAAAAAAAAAGAAAATGGATGTGGAGTCGGGAATCATCTAATTCTGGCTGCTAATAACAAGAGGCTTGCCCCCTTGTGTGGCGGGAAGCAGTGGCTGCAGACATTCTCCCAGTTGTGGTTCTCGCTCTTCGAGGCTGGAGTTTCAAGCCTTCACATCTCTCTTGTTCCCAGTTGTGATTCTTTTCAGAGCCTGAGGTTCCTGTATTTAATTGCTGGGGCAAGTTGCTAAGGGTCTAGGTTGCTGTGGTGTAATGGTACACAGCTCAGAAAAGGGCCTGTGAGGCAGACTTGAGCCTCTTTTTATCCTGTTCAACTAGCTTACAGTGCCAAGCTGTTAAGCCATCAGGGAAGCTGGGACAGGAGGACTCACAACCTTAAAGTTTGGGAGGTTGTAGTTTGGGAAACGGGTGGTGAGAAGGTTTGCTGCTTGATTCTTATCTCCTGTTATATATCTTTCGTTTTATTTTAAGTAAATGTCCTCTTGCATTGCTATGATGTCATGTGATTAATTCTGGCTGGGGGTGGTGGTGTTCAGAGGGGGTAAAAATGGCTTGGGAGTTGATGGGATCATAGATTTTAGAGCTGGAAGTGACCTTAGATGCCAACAACTCATTTTTAAAAAAAGAGCTGGGGTAAAATCACAGGTAGGGATAAGCTAGGACAGAGCTGGGATTTGAACCTAGATCATCTACCTCTAGAACTCTTCCCACCACACTAGACTGTTGACTAGACTTTCAACCTAGGAACCAAAGTGTATGGTTCTTTACACAAATAAAAGAAAATCAATCTGCCTTGGCAGGTGTGTGCTTTATGTGTCTGTCCCCCTGCAATGGAGAAATTTCAGTGTCTTCCAGTTCCCACTCCCATGGGAGTGAGTGGCCCAAGACCTGCCCCTCCACATCTGTGATTTTACCCAGACGTAACAGAAGATGGCACAATTTTCAGATTTGGGAGAGGTTTCATAAATTTCCAGAATCAGAATTTTTTTAGTGGAAAAGGACGTGAGAGCTACTTGAGCCTGACCTGATTTTACAGGGGGCAGACCAATGATCTAAAGAAGGGGCTAAGGTCGCGAGGGACTAAATAGCAGTTGCTGAATTTATTGACCACAGTTCCAGTATTTTCAGCACCATAGGCTCATCCTTGGCTTGAAGCCAGCAGGTCTCACTGGTTCACATGAATGCTGTGGGGCAGCAGAGGGGCCACCAAAATGTCTTCCCAGAATAAGTTTTGGTCATCCCTCTCCCCCTCCTCCAATCTGGCCAAGAGTCCTGAAAAGCACTGACTTTGGTGGTGTGTGGGAAATTGATGCTTCTGGGTTGGATGTGGGAGTGTTGTAGCAGCTTCTTGGCAAATATTTATGTACATTTAGAGAAACGTCTTCTCTGGATCTAGAAGCAGCTGTGGAGCCAGAGAGGGCTATTCCATGCCCATCCTACCACCTCTGGAATATCAGTTCCTAGCCAGGTGCTGCCTTGGAGATCATTTGGTTCAACGCCCTCCTTTTACAAATGGGGAAATATCCAGGATGCTGACATGGTCACTAATAATGCACAGTAAATTGCTGACTGGGCTAAAATTCAAACCCACGTCTCCCACCTCAAGGGGTCAGAGCCCTTTATACCAGGCTGTTTTCCTTCTAGACCTCCCCATCCTCCTCTCCTTTGTTCTTTCTCCCCTTTTCCTCGGGGTGAGGATGTTTCTGTCAGCACCTTTTAATAGAGATATTCAAGTCTGGGCAATGAGATGGGGAGGATGAAGAGGTTCATGGTTCAGTCTGACTTGCAAGAGTGGGGTGGTGAGGAGGAATCAAGAATCAATTTTCAGTATAGAAAATGCCTGCTGGAAAAGGAAGAAATTGATTTAGGGTCCAGCTCTTTATTCCAGTGGGCAGGTGCCTTTCTGGAAGTCAGACCAGACCTGTACAAGTTGCTGGTGTTTGAAGGGATGGACGATGGCAAAGCCATGGAAGTCACAGCGTTTGTATGCTCAGCCAAATATTGGGAAGATGTTGGGACTGAGAATGGGCTCCACCCCTAGATGATGCAGGCATAACCCCACAAACACATCTTCCAGGTGGACAGCTGGTACTCTCCAGGCAATAGAGGCCCCTTAAGGGCCAGGAGTCCAGATAGCACATAAGCAGGGCTGCAGCAGTGAGGTGGGTACCTGGCATGGGAGAGCATGTCTAGAGGCAAGTACTGAGGATGGGACTGTCTTTGAAAGGGGCTTCTGTTTCTGTAGATACAGCTAGTGATGAAGTCTGGCCGGGGATGTTTCCCAGACCAGTGTCTGCTGCACCAGAAAACGGGGGTTCAGGACAACGTTTCCATCCACCTTGAGCACGTAATGGGTCCCGGGGCAGTATCGGGCCACCCATTCCAGTCCCATAAAGGTTTTGAGAGCCTGGTTGTGGTGGGTATCTAGGAAACCCAGTTGGAGGAGATCCTTGTGCTTTTCATCCTCTTCTAGTGGGTGGGGGGAAGATGGGTCAGAGGACAAGCCCATTACGAAGAGGCATTGGATGATCACGCCAGGTATGGTGGTTTCATTCCCCCATGTGTGTCGGATGGCTTCCCTCAGAAATTGGTCCTGGGGCCGAGTCATCACCAACATCAGCAAGAAGGGTGCCCCCCCAGAAACTCTGCACTTGTCTGGGTGGTTGAGCAGGAATGGGAAGTCTTGGGTGGATTTTCCGTCCAGGAGGACTGAAACCTGAACATGCCATGGGAACTTCTCCAAGTTGGGATTCAGTGTGTCTTTGGTCCTGGGGCTCCATTCTGGATCTTCTGAAAACATCTGGCTACCTCGTGACCAACCTATTAGCAGCACCAACAGCGCCCCCCCACCCCCCCCACACGGCTGCACCTAGAAAGATCTCTAGTACTGGGTGAATCCATATCAGTTTCATGATGCCAATGTTCTCCTGGTTGGGGAAGAGGGAGAGATAGGGGCCCCAGGGCATACATTTATCTCCAGCTTGGTCTTTCCCCTCCCTTTGAAGGATACAACTATTTCCTAGTGGCTGAGGGTAGAGAAGAGCTGGGCTGGACCAGTGGAGAGGAGAGGGTCAAGGAAGGGCACTGGAGAGAATACCCAGAAAAAAAGTTCCAAGAGTGCTTACTCCTTCCTGATGATACAAACCTCAGTGGGTGAACATGTGTGGATGAGTGGTAGGAGTCTTCCACAGTTTGAGGGTGTCTGTTGCCTACAGAATCAGGGTGGATAATTAAAGGAAAGCCCTGTCTGGATGGAAACCTGAGCGGGACGATTGGGGGTTCATATGGCCAGAAGGAAGTCCTAACTTGGAGAATCGCATAGACTGAAAAAACTTGAAGAATTTGTTCCAATTTCTCAGGATATACTGGATCAAAGAATCCAGCCCAGAGTTGGAAGATACTCTATAGTTCATCTGTTCTAATCCTTTAATTGTAAAGAAGAAATTAAAACCCAGAGAAAGCAAATAGGTAGTCTGAGGCTCCATAATGACTTGGTGTCAAATCCAGGACCAGAGTCCATGTGCCCTAGCTCTCAGGGTAGTTAGCCTTCCTGACACAACCTGGAGCTCAATTATCACCCCCCCCCCTTCTTTTTACCCATCTCTCTTTCTGTGTTGTTTTCCCGGATAATTTTCTATTCTTAATCAGAGATCTTAGGGCTCAAACCAGGATGACTACAGCTTCCCACCTCTTTTCATTCTCACCTTGACCAGGTCATAAAAGGAATTCCCACTCACTCCCAGAGGGGGGATATTTGGACTACTTTTCTGCATTGGCCTCCATCCACCAGAATATTCAGTTTTATTGCATCACAGTTAACTTGTCATCTCCCAGGCTCCACAGGGGCTGGATCTGGTGGGGTTGTCAGGTCACTTGGAAAGGGGTATCTCATTCCACTGCAAAGGGAATACCTAGGACAAGGTGAACCCCAGAAAGCTAATAGCACAGGTGTCTGAACATGCGACATTTGTGTTTTCTCTTGGCAGGAAAATTTCACTGGGTTTTTAGTCATGTAACATCTACCTCATCATGCCTTCAACCTCATCTCTCTGACTTTGGTTTGAACCATTCACAGAGGTCATGGTGGGTGTTGAGGCTGAAGCCATTGCTGCTCTTCAACTTGGTGGGGAGATGTGAGAGAGAAAAAAAAGCTGGGAATGAGGGTCCATTACTCAGCATCTTGATGCCACCTCATCCTTTTCTCCAATCATCTTCTCCCCTACTTCAGCCACATTGACCGTTAATTTAACTCTATTTTGGAGCAGCATCACCTTGAGGATTCAAGATTGTGAAATTTCATTCCCCAACTTGTTTCCTCATCTTCTAATTTTCCCTCTCACACTAAATCTCTTCTACACAATCTGCCCCTACCTTGGTTTTGCTCTTGTGAGAAGTGATTGATTAATCTATTCTCTAGTTTATTTCTATCTAGTGTAATTCAATTTAGTGTGATTCCATAGGGGAAAGGATTATATTTGTATGCTTACCCATTAATGTACATTTATTATATTTAGTCAGTTTAATCAATTTCATTTAGGGTAAATTAGATAAGGTTAAATAGATTCTGATTCTTTCTTATATTAGTTTTGAAGACTTCAGTTGTAGGGGCAGTTGGTGGCACAGTGAATAGAGTGCCAGACCTGGAGTCAGGAGGACCTAGGTTCAGATCTAACCTGAGATACTCCACAGCTGTGTGACCCTGGGTAAGTCACTTAACCCTGTTTGCCTAACCCTTGCTCTTCTGTCTTAGAATTTTTACAAAGACAGAAAGTAAAGGTTCTTTTAAAGAAAAGATATCTGTTGTTTAATCACAACATGCTGGTTGGAAGACCCCCACCCTTTTAACTTGATGGGTGAGAGGACCTCCAGACCTCCATCCTGAGCCTGACCACTCAAGTCTTGTGTGATAGAGATATCACAATGATATGGAAAGTCCCCTATTTCCTATGTTCCTCTAGCCTTAAGTGTCTCTCTTTGTTGCCCAACATGAGGAAGTGCCCTTCCTATGACAATGTAGAAAATCTCCCAGTTATATTCAGTGCCCATCTGCCTTTGGTTGTCCAATTTTGGGAGGCATCCATCCTGTCATCCTGTCTATTGAGGTTAAATGACCTGCCCAGGGTCACACTGCTAGGAAGTGTCTGAGGCCAAATTTGGACCGTCTTCCTGATGCCAAGTCTGGCACTCTAGCTCCCCCTAGAAACTGAACTCTTGAAGTTCAAGCTAATAAAGAATCAGAATCTATTGAACTTTATCCAATTTACCCTATGTGTAACATGTATTAATTGACTAAATATTACTTGACTAAACTAACGGTGACATCCTATGACCATTTAGCAGAGATGATCCTCTCCTTGCTCATTCTATGACCACTTGTGTCATCATCGGTTCTAACCTTCCTGGTAGGCCCTTCCTGAGGGTCAGGGTATAGGTTTGTTAATGCCTGAGATTGTGTATCTTACTGTATATCATGTCTCAGTATAAATACCTGTGGCCTGGAGATAGGGAGCTTCTCATATGGTGAGAAAGATCTGAGGTCTTTTTCACTAAAGGCAGCCAGGTCCCTTTAATAAATGGTTATTGACTTGGAACTCTGCCTCAATTGTCTTTATTATGAATTGGACAAATTTTTGGTACACATTCCTGACCCTGTGGTCTGTTGCTAAATGCCTCATGGAACCATAGATTGAATGGAAAGTTAAATACTTGCTCATATTTAATGTATAGCAAATATAGAGCAAAAATTATTATATAAATATTTAACATTTAATATTGTAGTGAAAATTTATAACATCAGTGCAAAAACTCCAAGCTAAATAGGTTTATTGAGAGATGGCCAAAACTCCCAATAAAGCCGCATCCTGGTCAGGATCAAGACCAGAGACCCCTAACCTTAGGAGATAGCCTTTTTTTATGCCAAAAAGATCTAATGACACAGTGACAGAAAATATAATCACCACATCAATGATGCAAGTGCTGATTAAGCTAGAAACTGTAAAAAAAGTCACTGGGAGGTAACTTATGTCTATTATTATAGCTGACCTTTCTGAGGCCTCTGCAGTAAGGGTTGGGGGCTAGTTGTTTTTCTGCTGACAATTATTATGAAATTCTATGACTCAGCAGTTGGGTGCCTGTCTGACTATCTTGTTATACAAAAAAGAGGAGTGTGGTGGGCTAAGTGAAAACTCTTGGGTTATAGGCTTAAGGTCAAGATGTAAACAAGATTTGACACCACCTTAAACTGTATTTTTTCTTAGCTGTGATGATTAAATTAACTCTCCCTTGATTGCGAAAGGGAAATTAATTCTCCCCTTATTGTGAAGATTAAATGAACTCCCCTGCCCATTTTTAGATTTAATCACCAAAAATATAAACACCCCACTCACAATTGAGTGGGGGAGGTCTGTGACCCACGTGTGCAATAGTGGGTGACGAATTAGAATCGACTGACTGCCCCTGGGCAGTCCGAAGCAAAGCTTTAGTTGTAATTGGTAGATGTAAAAGTGGAAGAAGGCACAGGAGTGATGCAAAAGAAAGTGTCTTTTAAAAGGAGTTACAACTTCCTGTGGAGAGTTCTTCTGGAGTTCTGAGTTGGAGTTGGAGGCTGGTGAAGACCTGAGACCTTGGACTTGGTGAAACTGTTCTTAAATCTCTCCCTTTGGACTGATACGTGGTGAGTGAAAGAGCTGACTCCTTTCCTGGATTTTCTGAAGAGACTAGCCTCAGGAGGGACCTACCCTCTTGAGAGAGGCTCCCAGCATCCCCAGGTCCTCAGCTACAAGGATGGAGGCCTCTCGGGAGTAAATATGCATGGCTAGAGACATCCTGGATGTTCTGTAGAAGCCTGGAAGGAGCAAGATAAGGCCCAAAAAAAGAAAGAAGCACTTATTTGTACAAAAATATTTATAGTTCCTCTTTTTTGGGGTGACAAAGAATTGGAAATTGAAGGGATGCTCATCAACTGGGGAATGACTGAACAAATTGTGGTATATGATGGCAATGGAATACTATTGAGATTAAAAAATGATGAGCAGGATGATCTCAGAAAAACCTGGAAAGATCTACATGAACTGATGCAAAGGGAAATAAGCAGAACCAGGAGAACATTGTCCACAGTGAATGCAATATTCTACAATCAACTGCGAAAGACTTAGCTATTCTCAGGAATGCAATGATCCAGGACAGTTCTGAAGGATTTATGACAAAGGAATGCTATCCACCTCCAGAGAAAGAACTGATGGAGTCTAAATGCAGATAGAAGCATATTGCTTTTCACTTTATTTATGTATTTTTATGTTTGAATTTTGATTTCATATGAATATTCTTTTATGATGTAATTTCTAATATGAAAATGTTTCACATGATCATATATATATAACCCAGATGAAATTCTTTATCATTCCAGGGAAGGAGTAAGGGAGGGAGAGAGGGAGACAAATGGACATTATAATTTTAGAAAAGTATATACAAATTGTTATTACACATAATTGGGAAAATACACATATTAAATTAAAAATAAAATAATCAAAATATAACATCAAAAAACAATTACAAGGGACAGATAGGTGACTCATTGGATTGAGGGCCAGGCCTAGAGATGGGAGGTCCAAGGTTCAAATCTGGACTCTAACACTACTGATTCTAAGATAGAAGGTAAGGGTAATTAATAAAAAAAATTATGGCTTTGTAGAATAGTTAATAATTGATATTTTTGTTGGCTCCTCTCCACCCTCTAGTAGAAAGTAGCTACTTGAACAGCAGAGACCATCTCATTTTTGTATTCTTGGATTTGTATATGGTATTTTGTATTCTTGTGACTAGTATTCAGTGCCAAGCTCAGTGCCCAAAACAGTAAATATAACATATGCTTTTTGGTGGTTTGATTGAATGAATGAATGAATGACTTGGAGGAAGGCTTAGATGATGTGTTTATCTTACATATACTGTTTGCACTTGGTTTATACTGCCTTCTTTAAATAAGCAAGAGAGAAGAAAGCTGTCACTGGTTAATCCCCTTGAGGGATTTGGAGTAGTAATTCGTAGTGCAAAATATCTGAGTCAGCCAAGAGATGGCACTCAGCTTAAGCAGTTATCTCCAGTGGTGGTCATTCATTTTTGTTTTTGTTTGTTTTTTTGCCCATCTCTTTTCAGATAGAAAGCAGTATTTACCTTTTATTTGAGCTTCAGTTTCCTGAATTCATGGTCTACTGTCAATTAATAAAATATAGTGATTATTATAATTATCTTGGTTCAGTCTTTTTTATCTCGGCATCATTTCTTCTCTCAATTTCTTTCTATACCTTATGGATTAAAAAATGTACTACATAGATTGCTACAGTTTTAATAATGGGATTTTAATACTCAGAATTAAAATGAGAGTAGAATATACGTTTTCTTATACCCATCTGAGATAGATGTGATCTTGATTTCCTTCCCTATTTCTCTGCATACTCTTTGGGACCAGGAAATACCTTATACATTCCCAAGGTTCCTAGAGGAAAGAGGGAAGGACTCTTAATATTTCTTAGTTTTCCTACCAAGACTTTCTTGCCATTCTTCTCCCCGCCCTGATTTCTGATATCTGATTAAGAATCATGGCAGCTCAAGATTTACTTTAACTTCTGGCAATGTGGCATCTTCTCCTCTCATGGCTGGTCCACTCAGTGGCACCCCCCCCTTTTTTTTTCTGGTCACAGAGATTATCAGCAGAGCCTTAGAATGGGTCCTTTAAGATAGAAAGATCCCAGAATTTCCATTGCCTTGTTTCTGCATTGAGTGGACTAGTCTTTTGGGAGATTTGAAGGCAGAGACTGTGAGGCATAGTTCCCTTGGATTACATACATTGAGAGGAATAGCTTACATGTGGGATGATGGGATGATTCCAAAAGTATTTTAATGATCTAGAATACTAAAACAAATCTAATCTGGATCAATAAAGTCCTACACTTGGATTAAAAAACCAAACACCAAGTCTTAAGAGGGTGGAGGTTTGGCTCTAGAGCAGTTTGGATGAGAAAATGTGGGAATCTTTTTAAGGTGCTTGTTCATATAGTTATGTGGATTTACATGCATTTGCCTAAATACAGCTCATAGGAAGTCACAAAGAGATATCTCATCTTACCCACCTCTCTCCAAGGGAGACATTGATTCCTGCCAGGAGGGGAGCACAAATGGAGGACATGAGACTGGCTTGCTCTGCTCTCTTCAGAGGGAAGATATTAGACTAGGAGGTTACCTACTTCTTGAAATATTCCCCTAAATATTAGGGGAAATTAATTTTGGGTTTAAGCTGCTTTTCCTGATCATTATCTCTTTTAAAAAATTTTTATTTAAAAAAATTTTCCCCCCTTGGGATTACAAGATTTATATTGTCTCCCTCCTTTCTTCCCTCTCCCCTCCAGGGGGTTGGCAAGCAATTCCATTGGGTTATACATGGATTATCACTCAAATTCTATTTCCATATTATTTTTATAATGGAGTAATCCACCTGATCACTATCTCTTAACAAGGAAGAACTGCTCCAAGCTATATCCAAAGGCTTGTCTTCTTTCCCACTAAATGTTAACACAGACAATTGCAAATATTGAATTGAAAATAAAGCCATTTATCTAAGCCAAAATCAAACAGAAATCAGAGGAATTATAACTACAAACAAATGCCAGACAACATAGTGAATAATTCTCCCACTAGAAGTGAGATACTTCATCTCTCTTGAGAGAGCTCTTGATTTTATCTATTGGGAAATCCGCAAAGTATCTAATGTGCTAAGCTGGAAATAGGAACATGCTTGAGATATTGGCATTCCATATGTAGGCTTGTTCCAGGAGTATTTTTTCTACTTCCAGGGCTCTTTTTTTTTAAAACCTTTACTTTATTTTTTAGAATCAATACCGTCTATTGGTTCCAAGTCAGAAGAGTGGTAAGGGCTAAGCAAGGGGGTTAAATGATTTGGCCAGGATCACACAGTTAGGAAATATCAGATTTGAACCTAAGACCTCTCGTCTGTGGGCCTGATTCTCAATCCATTGAGCCATCTAGCTGCCCTGTAGAACCTCTCTTTGAAGAGAGCCTAAAACAACCTGGGTCCTCTCTCAAAGCCAGAAGCTGGGAAAAAAAAAAGAATCTTTCCTTTTCCAAGTTCTTGAAAACTCTGCCCATCCTGTAGGAACAGATTGGCTAATGATCATCTTCCCTGATGTAGACCCTAAATGATCACCCCAGTGCAATTATCAGTAATATGGAAATAGGTCTTGATCAATGATGCATGTAAAACCAAGTGGAGATGCTCATAGGCTATGGGAGGAGGGAGGGAGGAGGAGAGGGAAATAACATAAATCATGTAACCATGGAAAAATATTCTAAATTAATTAATTAAATAAAAATTTAAATTAAAAAAAGAATTAAAAAATAATCATCTCCCCCACACCCTTATGAAGAGAGTTTTATGCAAAGGCCTTGGTTTGAGCCATGGGTTACATTAGTAGACTGCAAACCAAATGTGTCAGCAATAGGAACATGGCGGTCAAAACTCTAATGAACTCTTAGGCTGAAGTATGAAGCAAAATTTAGAGTTAGGAAGTCAGAGTTCTACTGTATCCTGCCCTGGTCAGATCCTGTCTCAAATCCTAGGTTCAGTTCTTGGTGCCACATTTTAGGAATGACATTGATAAGTCGGAGAATATTCCAAGGATAATCACAAAGATGATGAAGGTGCCCAATATCATGCCATATGAGCAACCCAGAACTTGATATCAGAATTCACGAAGGGAGCATGAAAGCCAGAGGAGGAATCCAGTGGAGCATTGTCCCAAGAGCAGGATTGACTCTGGACACTGGCATCCATGTGTGTCCTCTCCACATGCTTTGCCAATAAGCTTCCTATGTATGACTTCTCCATTCTTCATGAATCAAACCTCTTTTGTGCTCCTTCTTTCCTTGGTGGGGTAGTAACTTCTGGAGAGTGTATCATCTGTTTTCCTTGTTATTTATTTTTGCTATGCTATTTATTTAAATGTCTTTTGCTTTGCATTAATAATAGCATTTATATAGCTCTTTAAGATTTTCAAGTTCTTCATTAGTGGTATTTCAGCTGTTTATGATTTTATGTCTCCATTTGGGGATTTCTTGGCAGAGATACTGGAGTAATTTACTATTTCCTTCTCCAGCTTATTTTATAGATGAGGAAACTGAGACAAACAGGGTTAAATAATTTGCCTAAGATCTTACAGCTAGTAAGTATTGGGTTTGAACTCAGAAAGAGGAGTCTCCTTGACTCCAAGTCCAGTGTTCTATTCACTGTGCCATCTAGATGCCCTAAGGTTTGCAAAGCACTTTACAAATGTTATCTCATTTTATCCATACAACAATTCTGGGAGGTAGGCACTATTATGATGTCCATTTTACAGATGAAGAAACTGATACTGATAGATATTAAGGGACTTGCCCAGGGTCACACAGCTTGTAAGTATCTGGGTGGGGGGTCACATTCAAATTCAGATCTTCCTGACTCTGGATCCAGGGCTCTATGGATTACGGTGCCACCTACCTATCCAACTGTTATGTCTTTTGACTGATCTGGGAAAAGGAATATAGTGAAGGCTTTTGAGCTCTGGTTTTTCATGAATCTTGACTCTCTCTTAGGAATATGGTTTCTGCCTTGAGGGAAGTCAGAGGAGGGATCTGACTGGGTGCTTGCTCCTTTCCTCCCCTGTCCTTAAAAGAGATATTTTGCAAAGATCCAGGACAATCATGAGGGACTTAGAGAAAGAATGCCATCCACATCGAGAGAAAGAACTGTGGGAGAAGAAATGCAGAAGAAAAACATATGATTGATCACTTGTTCATATGGGTATAGGATTTGGGGTTTTGGTTTTAAAAGATAATTACAAAAATGAATAATATGGAAATAGGTATCGAGTGATAATCCAGTGTAATTGCATCACAAATATCAAATTGTGATTAAACTCATTTGTCTTAGGCAAAAGTACAAGAAATTATACAGTTTAGAATATACTACAAATTACATGAAAGTGATCAAACTCTTTAGATGGGAGCAAAATAAGATGTTAGCTTGATCCAGAGGGAGAATTGGCATACTTTGATCCTGGGGTAACTTTCAGGAAAGCTGCAAATGAGGAAGTCCCCTAGGCTGCATGAAGACATTGAGGAAGATGCTCAAGATGGGAAAAGAGAGGACTTTGGTGAAGTTTGGTGGAGGTAAGGAAAAAAAGCAACTCCATAGATGATCTAGACATCAAGAGGAAATAGCTGAGGAGTTCAAACATCCTAAGGCTGGCATGAAGTCCTTATAGAGGAGGAGGAAGCAGCTTCAGTTGTTTGGACATCTCCTGGAGCTCCAAGGTCAATCAGTTGATAAGCATTTATTAAGTTGGTCCTGCTGAAGTGGCTAAGCATGCCTTGATTTGCTACAGTAATAATTTCATCCTTCCAAATGTGGATGGAATGACCAGGGGAAATTCTATTCTAATCTCACCTAAATGATTGCAACGGTCTCCTAATTGGTCTCCTGGCTTAAGTCTCTTCTCTTTTCAGTTCATTGTTAAAGTGATTCCTCTGAAGCAAGTATTGGATCATGTCAGTTCCCTACTCAATAAACTAATTAATTTTTAAATTAATAACTTCTAGAATCAAATATAAGCTCTTCTTCCATCCTGCATGGGGTGCCTACATCAAAGAAAGTGCTATGAGATTTTCAGTAGCTCAAAAGAAATGGGAGATCTGAAAATTTAGTCTTCTCTATACCAAAATTTGTACCTGATCTAGGGGAGAACTTTCTGAGCTTTCTTTGGTCTGATCAGCCATAGTTCGGTATGCTATACATTGACCCCAAAATAGTAATACTATTTTGGTCCTCTTTTTTTTGTCTTTTTTTTAAACCCTTACTTTCCATCTTAGAATCAATAATATGTATTGGTTCCAAGGCAAAAGAGTGGTAAGAGCTGGGCAATGGGGGTCACGCGACTTGTCCAGGGTCACACAGCTAGGAAGTGTCTGAGGTCAAATTTGAACCTAGGACCTCCCATCTCTAGGCCTGGCTCTCAATCCACTGAGCCACCCAGCTGCCCCCCATTTTGGTTGTCTTTGGGTACAAAAGACAACCAATCAATTATGAGCTCTTATGATCAATCCCCCCCCCTCCCCCAATCATTACCTTCTGTCTTAGAATGGATTCTATGAATTGCTTCCAAGGCAGATGAGTGGTAAGGGCTAGGCAATTGGTGTTAAGTGACTTGCCCAGGGTCATACAGCTAGAAACTCTCTGAGGTCATATTTGAATCTAGGACTTCCTGTCTCCAGACCTGACTCTCAGTCCACTGAGCCACCTAGTTGCCCCCTGACTGGCATTTTAAAAGCCCTTCCCAACCTGGTCCCATTCTCTCCCCTACCCCAATTTCATGATGTCACTCCCCACACTTTTCAATCTAGCCAAACTAGTCTTCTTTCTGTTCTTCTTTCTTGTCCATGCCTCTACACTCATCAGCCAACATGCCTAGAATGTATTCTCTGCTCACTTTTTGCCTCATGGAATCCCTCTCTTCTCCAGGATATGGCTCAAACACCATTTTTTGCATCTTTCCTGAAGCTTCTAATTATCGGCGCCTTCCATCTCAAATTACCTTTTATTTAACTTCTTTGTAAATGGCCCAGTGGAAAGAGCACCAGTTCAAAGGACCTGAATTAAAATGTTTACTAACCATATGACCTTGGGAAAGTCACTTAAACAATATTTGCTTCAGTTTTCTTAAGCATAAAATGAGGATAACAATAGGACTTACTTCCCAATGTTGCTATGAGGATCGAATGAGATAATATATGTAAAGCAACTAGGGCCACAAAGGCAATTTTCTTCTGTTGCTGAAGAAATTCCCTCCAGTTTATCTAGACTCTGATCCTGAACTTTTGAATTTGGGTTACTTTTAAAGGAATCTCTAGGAAACCTTTCTTTTTGACTAGAAAGTTAGATTCTCTGTATGACCCTGGGCAAGTCACTTAATCCCCATTGCATAGTCCTTGTCACTCTTCTGTCTTGGAACCAATACACAGTATTGATTCTAAGACAGAAGGTAAGGGTTAAAAAAAAAAGAAAGTTAGATTCTGAGATTATGTTGATTATTATGAGATTATGTTGCCTTCTGTCTAGAAGTCTGGATCTGAGGTCTCTTGAATGGAGTTACCTGTTCCTTGACTCTCAAACATGGTGCTACCCAAGAAATCTCCCTTCTTGAGAAAGAAGACTAGAGTCCTTGACTTCTAGGAATTAAGAAATTGAAAATTCCCTTAGAATTTGAAATCTATTTTCTATGTAGGAAATTAGGGTTCAGAAACAATGTTCAGAAGTTTCCTTAGAAATTGAAATCTCCTCTTCTTTCTCCAGGAAGATGGGGTTTAGGAGCAATGTTCATAAACTCCTTTCCTGGGATCCTTGTGAACAAACACCTGTTCATCTCTATTAGGTATTTTGAGGGACCATTTTAGCCTGTCCTGACTACTCCCATCTCTTGGGCTGGGAAAGTCTGCCCTCAGGAATGCTTATAGTGATAAGTAAAAATTAATCTTGTAGGCTTATTATTTATAAGCATTTATTAGTAAAGAGAAAGAAAGATAGAAATAAGGTTTCCAGTCTTTCTAACTTAAGGTAAAAACAAGGTCCCAGATTCCAGACCTGTGTGGTCCTCTCCATGCTGCTATTTGCCAGAGATTACAAGATCAGATAAGAGCTCAGGGTTGTATAGTTAGAAATCCTTGAACCCCTAAAACTACATTTCCTAAAATTCTTTCCTGTATTACCTAGAATCCTTTTCCCTTTTCCTGCATCCTCTTCCTGTTTGTGTGATTGGTTATAAGTTGGTTGTAACCACTCCCTCTTTCTCTTCTTCCTCTAGGTCAAGTTAGGAAGGTTTTACTCTAGTTTTTTTTTTTTATTTTAATACATCTTATAAATATAATATTTGAGTTATTGAATATTAATCTTAAAACCCACATGGGAAGAGCAAGCCCAGAGAAAGTCATCCCAGAGTCAGTTATAGAAGCAAAGAGACCAACTCATTTCCCACACTGGCTTTTCAAACCTCCCTCTCATCTCCTTCCCTGGATCTTTCCAGGTCCTTCGATTGGCCAATGGCCTTCAGACACCTTGCTGTTTGGCTTCCATGATGCTGGGATGCTGGCATCAGATACCTGATTCTGATTCCCAAGTTTGTCCAATGGGGTGAGGGCAACTAAAGCTGGAATAGAAGCCCTCTACATAATTTTACTTCTTATTGTCCTAGTGGGCAAGAAATCTGTGAACCTTCCAGTGGAACTCAAGTGTTTCTTCCTCAAGGCAGCCATTACCTTTTCCTGTGGGTTGGAGAGGGAGGGCATGCAAGTTTCTCCCCTGCAGAACACAGGTTTGCTTTGCTGAATTCTGGTCTGTTTTTTTGAATAAGGAGAAGCCAAAAATGCCTGACCAGATTCTTTAGCTCACTTTTATAGGGCAGGGAAGATGGATGGCTTCTTCAACATGAGGTTCTTTCTTCCCAGTTCTTCTCCCCAGATTGGATCCAAACATCCAAAATCTTGGGGACAGGCCCAGTGTTTGAAACCTAATCAAGAGCCTTTCTCCCATCCTTTCAACAAGATGACAATCAGCATGCCCCATACTCTCCATGATGTGTAATTAGAACCTGCTCCCTTGGACTTCAATTCCTAGCATCCCACTTTCCTTCTCACCTTATGTACTGATGTAGGGAGGATATAAGTTTTGTGTAGCACCTCCTCTCTCTCTCTCTCTCTCTCTCTCTCTCTCTCTCTCTCTCTCTCTCTCTCTTCTGGTGACTGGTGGTGGTAGTGGGCAGGAGAAGTTACTCACATGGGTTTACTTTTGGTTAGATAATTAGGTTTGAACTTCTATCACTTTTAGTTTATTTTCTCTCTACTTCAAGTGATTATTAATAAACCTTATAAAATGTAATACTTGGAGTTATTTATGTTAATTTAAATCTTACAATGAGGAGGTGTCCTAAAGACTTACTGCTCCTGTCAGCTGGCTTATCTGGTTGGAGAACTCAGTCAATTAATAAAGGAACTCTTAAAATTCAGTTTATGGCAAGTTTCTCTGATAAAAACATCATTTTTCAAGCATTTAGGGTACTGAGTCAAATTTATGAAAATAAGAGCTACTCTCCAATGGATAAATGGTCAATGGACATGAACAGGAAATTTTCAGAGGAAGAAATTAAAGCTACTGTAGTCATATGGAAAAAAATGCTCCAAATCACTAATAATTAGAGAAATGCAAATTAAAACAATTCTGATGCACTACCTCACATTCATTAGATTGGCTAACATGACAGAGAAGGAAAATGATAAATGCTGAATAGGATGTGGAAAAATAGGGACACTAACTAATGCATTGCTGGTGGAGTTGTGAACTGATCCAACCATTCTGCACTACAATTTGGAACTCTGCCCCAAGGGCTATAAAAGTGACCCAGCAATACTACAATTAGGACTTCATCCCAAAGGGATCAGCGAGAAAGGGAAAGAACCTAAATGTATAAAAAATATTTACAGCAGCTTTTTTTTAGTTGAAAAAAATTTTCAGTTACATGTAGAAACAATTTTTGACAATTTTTTGACATTTTAAACATTCATGTTTTTCCCCTGCCTATCCTTCTTCTTTCCCTGAGGCAATGAATAGTCTGATCTAGGTTATACCTATATTTTAATGAATTATGTATTTCCATATTGGTCATGTCGTGATAGAAGACACATATCATGCATACAGTAGAAATATCAAGAAGGATATAAAGTGGAAGATGGCCAGCTTTGATCTGCACTCAGACTCCAACAGTTCTTCTTTGGCTATAGATAACATTTTTATCATGAGTCTCTTGTGGTTTATCTTACAGACTTTCTAGCAACTCTTTTCAGGGTGGCAAATATAAAATGTTCTGATGTTCAAAGTCCTTCATAACCTAGACGGGCCCTATCTTTCCAGTCTAATTACATCTGACTCCCTAATCTATACTCTTTAATTCAGTGACACCGGCTGCTCCATCGACAAGACACTCTGTCTCTTGACTCTGGGCTTTCTCTCTGGATATTCTCCCTTTTCCATTCCAATGGCTGGCATTCCTGCTTTTCTTTAAGTCTCAACTAAAATTCCACCCCCTGCAGGAATCCTTCCCCAGTTCCTCATTTCCAATATTTTTGTCTGTTAGTCATTTCCTATTTATCCTGTATAGCTTGCTATGGGACAATTAGGTGGCAAAGTGGGCACAAGTGCCCATCCTAGTCAGGAAGACATATCTTCTTCAGTTCAAATCTGGTTTCAGATACTTATTAGCTGTGTGACACTGGGCAAGCTGCTTTACCCTGTTTGCCTCAGTTTCTCCATCTGTAAAATGAGCTGGAGAAGTAAATTGAAAACCACTCCAGTATCTTTGCCAAGAAAACCCCAAATGGGGTCACCAGTGACTGAACAAACAACAACAAGGTCTTGTTTTGTGCATATTTATTTGCTTGTTGACTTCCCCATCACTTCAAAAACCTTAAGAATAAAAGGGAGTAGGAAAATAATTTGTCTAAATTCCAGGTACACTGGTGTAAAAATGGAGATTATAGGGAATTCTGGGAAATACCAAGGACTTCTGGGGATTGAAGTCTAGGGTTCCAAACCTCCATTTTTACACTAGACCATAACCAATAAGGTTCAGAATTGATTTTTATCCTTATTCTTCTTCTCATCCCTTCATCTTTTTTTTTTTTAAACTCTTACCTTCTGTCTTGGAATCGGTACTGTTTATTGGTTCTAAGACAGAAGAGTGGTAAGAGCTAGGCAATGGGGGTTAAGCAACTTGCCCAGGGTCACACAGCTAAGAAGTTTCTGAGGTCATATTTGAACCTAGGACCTCCCCATCTCTATACCTGGCTTTCAATCCACTGAGCCACCTAGCTGTGCACCCCCTGCCCCCCACCTTCCCTCATTGAGAGAAAGCAGAATTGCTTTTCTCTCCTCCATATTTCTCTTAGTCCAACCATTGCCCATGATGATGGGGGTGGTAATGATAGTGTTTGTGATAATGATGATGATGGTGGTATTGATGACAACTAGGGGTGGAGGGGACAAGGTGCAATAGATTAGTTCAGACTGATAAACAGAAAGTAACTCAGTTGGCCAAGAATGGAAAAAAGGAAGATAAGGGGATTAAGGACAAGGTATTTCCATCTCACCAGTCTCTGTGATCTGCTGGCTTCACTCACACTCAGGATTCCCTTTCCCTTTCCCACACCCCTTTTCTCACTCTGTACTCATGCAGACCTTTGAGTCTCTTGGATGGGTGATGGCCATCAGAAATTACTTAGTCCAATCCAGGATGTGATCCCTGATGGGATTCCATTCAGATCCCAGCTGTCTCCAACAGAGTTGCAACTTCTCCTTGGAAGTCCATCAGATTTAAAGTCACAAAGCATCTGGGTAACTTTGTGTAATGTCCGTCAACCTTTAAAACAGGTGCTTTTGTGTTTCCATGGTGATATCTCTGGGAAAGGACAAGTTCAGGGTTAAGCTTTTAAAAATTTTCCGTTTTTATTGATACAGTTTGTTTTTATATCACCTTCATTTCTGATTATGCCCCACCCCCTTTTCTTCCCTTGAGCAAAAAGAGAGGGAAGAAAAATTATTTCTGGAAAAACTGAACAGCATATCAACCAAGTTTAACAATAAATGCAATGGGACAGCTAGGTAACACAATGGGAAAAGGTGCCAAGCTTGTAATTAGGAAGGAGGACCTGGGTTCAAATTTGGCCTCAGATGCTTCCTAGCTATGTGATCCTAGGCAAGTTACTTCAACCCCATTTAAGCCCATACTGCTCTTCTGTCTAAGAATCCATTCTAAGAAAGGAGGTGAGAATTAAAAAAACTATATCCAATGTTTATCAGGGAAAGGGGCAGGATTAACTATAAATTATAAAGCCATTTTATTTGCATCCAACTTATGTGTGCAGGAACTGACTAAATGTAAATTACTAACCTGCCAGGCAAAGCCCAACTATATGATTTTAAGTAAGCAAATTAATTTACCTAGAATATGATATTACTTTTTAAAGGCTTTGTTAAAAGTAGATCATAACTAAATTTAGAACTTCTCAGAAAAATACATTTGCAATTCAATGTTACAAATGACCCTTCAGCTAATATTATAATCTATTTCAAACTGCATGTAATTGGCAAAATAAAATATCTTTATAATAAAAAAATTTCTTTCCTCTGGAGATGGATAGCATTCTTTGCCACAAGTCTCTCAGAATTATCCTAGATCATTGTGTTGCTGAGGGTAGCTAACTAAGTCTATCACAGTTGATCATTCCACAATATTGCTTGTTACTGTGTACAATGTTTTCCTGCTTCTGTTTATTTCACTTTGCATCAATTCATGTAGGTCTTTCCAACTCTTTCTGAAATCATCCCGTTCATCATTTCATACATATGCTGGGGTTTTTGCTGATTAAAAAAAAAAAAACCTTTTGATTTAGTAGAACAAAATACTGCCTTAAAAGCTCCCTTCTGATAAGGTGTGTCCTATGTATTCATTAAAATTTCCCAAGAATCCTTGATAACTATAACAATAGAGGTAACCTTTATTCACTGGCCCTCTGGTCATTAATATTAGATTTGTTTTTAAAAATGGAGACATACACACCAAAAAGTGTTTGCCAGGATCATGTAGGAGATCCATGAAAAAGTCCAAGTTTAAGAGGGATTTCAGATATTCTGTTTAGATTATTCCGATTGCATGAATCCCTAAAGCATTGCAGAGCCTCTTAGACACCTCAAAACAGTTAAACCTATCTGTGCAGGGATGGGGAGGGAGAAGAGATGGAGAGGGAGAGATTTACATATATTGTGTATATATTTATATACATATATTATATGAATGAAGAATGGCTGTTCAGATTTTGACATACAGTTTGATGAACAACCTATAAAGTTTGTGCATCAATATACAAATCTAGGCCAGGCTAGACACAGGAAGTCCTAGGTTCAAATTTGGCCTCAGACACTTTCTAGTACTGTGACCATAGGCAAGTCACTCAACCTCCATTGCCTAGCCCTTACCATTCTTCTGCCTTGAAACCAAAACACCATATTGATTCTAAGCCAGAAGGTTAAAAAAAAATCAAATGAGCTATTGTTTTGTTAGATCAAATCATTGACTAATATCAAGTTTGAAAGTCAGTTTTTTTCTCATACTGTAATATTTAAGTTCTTTTTTCTCATTTGGTTAAAATGGACATTTTGGGGTAAACATTAATTTTATTTAATTTGTTGGTTTTATTCACATATAGTTGGGCAAAATAATTTCTTAAAATTTCCTTTATTCATTTATTGTGAATTTTCCTTCTTTTCCTTTTTTGATACTGTTAATATGGTTTTCCTCTTTTTTTTAATCAAATTAGCTAATGATTTACCTATTGTATTGATTTCTTGAAACTAGCTTTTATTTATTTTTTAAACTAGCTCTTATTTATCAATCCATTCAAGTTAGTGTTTTTTCCTTTTACCACAATCTTTCCTTATAAGAAATCTTTCCAATAAGAAGGTTCAATGGCTGAGAGGTCGATGCAGCAAAGCACTGTGGAGTGCTTAGGGCGTGTTGGAGCACAAAAGACAACACGGCCATCCAATGCAGCTGAGGAAGTCTCCAGGTGTAACGACTTTTTGTGCCACTGGACCCAGGCTTCCAATGCCGAGAGAGTGGGACTGTCTCTGTGCATCGACTTTTCCACTTAAATCTCCTTCACGCACAAGTGTCTTTGTGCACACTCATCTATACACCATAGATGAAAGCGCACAAAGACAATCGTCATCCTCGGTTACCGAGAGACTACTACTACTCCCCATCATAAGCTCCTGGAGGGCAAGAGACTGTCTTTTGCCTCTTTTTTGTATCCCCAGAACTTAACACAATGCCTGGCACATAGTAGGTGTTTAATAAATGTTTATTAAATTGAATTATATTCCCAACCTTTTTGTCCACATAATGTGCTTAATAGATGTTTCATCACTTTATACAATTAGGGGGTTAGACTAAATAATGATCCCTTTTGACTTCAAATCCTATGATTATGGAATGGGAGCTATCAGAGTACTGGATGAGGCTCTTTCAGAGTTTGAGTGTATGATTCTAAACCCCCTAGAGGATCTTATTTAGAATCTGAGATGGAGTGAAAGGGAAGAGAGAGTGTCATTTAGAGTCAATCTTATGAAGATAGTGTTATTAAAGTCAGGGAAATATTATGATTAAAATTTAGTTTCTCTGCTAAAAGTATTATATATTTTTGAGGTTTATTAAAGGTTAAGAAATACAGAAAATACAAAAGAAGAAAGCATGTGTCTAGGCTCAGAGAGCCCATTCACAACCACTCACTCTACATCTTGCTTGCCTGGTAGAGAGCACCCTGTCCCTAGAAGTGGAAGCAGAGAGACCTGAAGTAGGCAGAGAGTCAGGTCAAATACAATTTTGTCCTCCGACCATGTGAGACTTTCAGGTGAGGTTACAAAGCATTCTGAGAAGTGGCCAAGGACTTCTGGGAATTGAAGTCTGAGGTTCAAATCTCCATTTTTACAGAAAGGAGAGAGAAAGCCTGAGGAATGTCTGACTTTCTCATTGATCCAGTCATATCACCACTGATTGAATATTCCTTTTTTGAAATTTTATTTTTTTCACATTTTTTTATTGGCAAGCAAAACACACTTCCATATTGGTCATTGTTGTAAGAGTAAAGTTGTACATAACCCAACCCCCAAAATAAAACCAAAAATACACTGATGTGAAAGTCAACTTCAAGAGTTCTATCTCTGGAGGTGGATAGCCTTGTCCATCATACATCTTTCAGGATTGTCTCAGATCATTGCACTGCTGAGAGAAGCCAACCTTTCCCAGATAATCATTGTCCAATATTGCTGTTACCGTGTACAATGTTCTCTTGGTACTGTGTATTTTGCTCTGCATCAGTTCCTGCAAATCATTCCAACTTTTTCTGAAGTCATCTTGCTTATTATTTCTCAAGTACAATAGCAGATTGAATACATTCTTGAACTGAGTAGTGCTTGTGGTGGTGGTGGGTGTTTGTTACTGTTCCAGGGCAGGCAGCCCCCACTCCCCAACTATTGGGGGCCTCTTTTGCAAGGGTTAAGAGTCAGGCTGAAACCTTGGATTCAAGTCCTGGACTATGGTCTTTGGGCTAATTGCTGTTCAGTTGTGCCTGACTCTTAAGACCCCATGTGGGATTTTCTTGGCAAAGACACTGGAGTGGGTTGCCATTTCCTTCTCCATCTTATTTTACAGAGGAGGAAATGGAGGCAAACAAGACTTGTCCAGAGACACAGATTTGAACTCAAGTCTTCCTGACTCCAGGCCCAGCCCTCTATGTACTGTACCACTTAGCTGCTGCAAGGCTCATCAAAAAGGTGGCCAATCTTTCGTGACCTTGCCTGGGGTAATGAACATACAGAGTGACGAATGGACACTATATGAAAAAGCATAACGACCCTTTATTGAGTTCAAACAAAGCAATATATAGGTTAAGACCACAGGAAGATATGATGTTACCGCCCAGCAACAGCAGGAACCAATAATTGGGCAGATTCATAGGAATTCATGACATTACCTGCCAGGCACAGGGAAGAACCAAGAGGATTCCAAACAAAGACAGAGAAGCAACTTTCCCACAGACTCTCACAATTTCTCACAACCCTTATCAGTCCTCTGCTGGCTACTCCAACCTTACAGTTTCTTTCTCACAAACCTTATCAGTCCTCCCTCTGATGCTACTCCAACCTTGAGCACACAGCTGGGCAGGTCATACACAGTTCAACCCATGACCCTGACTATGCATCCCAAACAGAGAGAAGAGGAGGCTTAACCCTTACGGTTCTGCCTTTACGGCAATGCCTCTACTACAATTCCCACTTTTTGTTTTGCAACAGTACTTGGTGTTGGGTCAGAACTTGTCCAATCCTGCTTACGCTGGACACAAGGAGCCGGAATAGGCAAGGGAGAAGGACCAGTAAGATAACTACAAACAGTATGAAAGTCAATATGGTTATATTCATTTGAGCTAAAGGAGACAGCCAACTTTGGCCTGATTTAATCCAATTGTATATAGAATCAGCAATATGTTCAGGATAAAGGTCCTCAGCTAATGTGATAATTAAAATGTTTTGGGAGCAAGGGAAATATATAACAATTATGACCGCTGAAATATGTTTTCTACTGTGTTTTGGTTTTATATAAATATAAGATGGTCGCCAGGGAATATATTCCCAATTTATGAATATGCCCAAGCCAACTGGGTTTTATAGAGAAATTTAATTTATAATACACTGATTAATCAATAGAAAAAGAGAGAAAGTAAGAAAGGAATAAGAATGAATAAATCAGTCAGTTGGTTTTATCACTCACCCAAGATCTCTCTAGGTAAGGCTTCTCATGCCAACCTCAGGCTCCACCTTTAAGAGAGCCTCCTTTCAAGAAATGTTTCCAGAGCCTTCTCCTCCTGACTCCTCCTGAGTTCTCCTTCCACAGCCTCCTTCAAGACCTCTCCAGGAGCTCTCCCTCCAGGACCTCTCTCCTCCCAGACTCCTTCAGAGCAAAGACTCTCAGAGCAAAACCTCCTCGAGCAAACCCTCCTCAGAGCCAAACCTCTCAGAGCAAAAAAAACTCTCCTCCTCTGTCCTCAGACCCCGCTATCTTTAAGAAAACCATCTAAGTTCCCTCCCCTCAGTTCTCACATCTACCAATCACTGTTGATATCTCCCCTGTGCCAATGGTGGCTCTAGTTTAACCCAGGACCACCCAGAGGTCTGTGGCTTTGCACATGTCTGTTGAAGGTCATATTCTCAAATAATTAAATCTTGATCTTTTGCTACAGCCCTTCCTAAATCCTGTTACTCTAAGTAGGGTGGAGATTGTATTTTCCAAGACCTGGTTCTGTCATTCCAAGTATCTCTATTGTATAAATTCTAAAATCAATCATGACTCAGAGAACTTCCTGTCCTATGCTTAAGCATAGGTCAAAGCCCTTTCCATTGTTTAGCAAAAGGTTTCTGTCCTAAAGTAGTCTTAAGTAGGGAGGAGAAGGATCCTCCCATGCCAAGGGGTTTCACATTCCAATAGAGTTCTTACTATCAGTAGGAAATTTTTTCCAAGTATGAAATTTCCCAATGGGGAAATTTCCAATATTCATAAGTCTAAGAAATTTTAAGGTTTACACTAAGGAAGTATCCATTTCTTCAATAATACGGTTCAATTGTTGGATGTTTTCAGAGATATTGCCTTTTAGCCAAAGACCTTGTAGATCATTTCTAATTTTTTCAAATGCATCAGATGTGTTGACTTTAACAGGAAGAAGACAAAAAGCTGAATAATAATAATCACACCGTAATTTACCCTTAATAGCTAAAATTTCTACTTGATTAGTTAGTAACAATACATCTTTAGATATTTGTTGTAAAGCATAAAAAACCCTTGTATTAATATTTTTCTGTATATGCAAAGCCTTGGTTACATTCTGTGCAAGCTCGTGTAAATATTCTGCATCATGTTCCAGGACACGAACATTACCTACGCTTTGTGCTAGAGAAACACTACTGACAGTTGTAGCAGTAAGGGCGGCTATCAAAGCTACAATACCTAAAACCATGCAAGAAATACATCTCTTTTTCTTAGAGCTAATTAGTTGAGATAATCTTTCCATTGCTCTATCTGCAGGTGAGTGATACCATCCCCAATATGAAATCTTTCCCCAGTCTCTTCATTCTTAGCAGTCCATTTCCATCCTGGACCAAATTGTTGTACATGAAGAGATACCTCAGGAAAGTCCTCCTCAAATTCTACAAAGTTAATCCATGGGGATTTTCCCCACAAAACCCAATGAGTCTGTGTCTCTGTATTAGCCATGTTGATAGTGTTCATCAGAGTCGCCAGGAACAGGATCAATTGTCTCTCTTTTCTCTGTTGCACTCGGGGCCTTTTCCTGCCCCTTGGTCGATGTCGAGGTTTCATTTTCTTCAGACTGCAGGATAGGTCTGGTTCATCTACGGGGGATCCATTGTTGTCCTTGACCTGTGGAGACACAAAGAAACCCTTTTCCCCAGATTAAAACTCTATCAGGACCATACGAGATGTTATTTTCATCCTTCCACATCCATAACATAGTCCAAATCATCAGCTGGGACAAGAGTATCTTCCTGCTGAGCTGGTACCATGTGGTGCCAATGTTCAAAAAATTTTTCAGCTTTAGTAATTTGTTGTGTCCAAATAAGATTATTAATAGTAAAAATTGCCATGGCCAAATGATCCTGAGGGGACTGCCAAGCTCCCCCTTTTTGTTTAACAAGCACCATTTTCAAGGTATGGTTGGCATGTTCAATCATTGCTTGACCAGTAGGATTGTATGGGATGCCTGTTATGTGTGTAATATGCCAATCATGGCAAAAAGTGGCAAAGGCTTCAGAAGCGTAAGCCGGGCCATTATCAGTTTTTAGAATTTCAGGGGGACCTTGTGTTTGAAAAGTCAAGAGGCAGTGAGTTTTCACTGCCCTAGCGGATTCAGATTGTAGAGCCAAGGCCCACAAGAATCCGGAATATGTATCTATAGTAACATGGACATACTTGGCAAGACCAAAAGAATTGACATGAGTCACATCCATCTGCCAGATGTGCAATGGATGCACTCCTTGAGGGTTCTGAGCACCCTCCTTGTTGCTTGAAGGTTGAAATGGAACACACTTGGGGCAAGCCTTGACAATAAGTCTGGCTTGTGCCTTAGTTATTTGAAATTGTTTTTGTAAGGCTCGAGCAGACTGATGGAATTTATCATGAGCTTTCCGAGCTTCGGCTGCTGGAGATGAAAAAGACAGTAACGGGGCTTCAAGAGCCTGATCCACAATATGATTGCCCAAAATAATCGGACTGGGCAAAGAAGTATGACTACGGACATGAAGAACATACACTGAGCACAAGCGATCACGTAAAACATGCTGCAATTTTGAAAAAATAAGATTGACTGTACCTCATTTAGATTGGATCACTGTATTTGTCAATTTAGGTAAGACTTGTGCAACATACTGGGAATCAACAATAAGATTAAAGGACTCTGGATGTTTCCACAAAGCCAATAGAACTGCTGCAAGTTCATTCTGTTGAGTGCTGGAAAAAGGGGTACAAAAAATCATAGGCTGACTAGGAGGAGAAAAAATAGCAGCTGCTTGCGGATTGGCATCCACAAAAATATTAGGACCATCAACTGGATGATTGGAAATAGGATTTGAAACTATGCAGTATTGATTAAAAATTTTCCAAAAGGGAGACAAGTTAGTCTGTGGGTGAAAGAAACATGGAAATTGCAAAAGACTAGCCTACTCTGTATAAGATTCTATCCAATCCTGTAATTGTGCTTTTGTAACAGGAATATGAATAACTTCAGGATATTGTCCTATTCCTTGAAGAACTACTTTTATAGCCCTTTTAATAATTTGTCCCATCAATAAGGGATAAAGAGGAATTGCCTTGCCTGATTGAGATTTGGAATGTATCCATAATATCACTTTGTCACACTGAACTACAGCTGCTGTAGGAACATGTGGTGTTCGTAAAATTTTGACCTCCACAGGCTGCTGAGGGTCAAAGTGTGTCAGAAGAGCTGTATTAAGAGCTTCTTCAACATTTTTTAAAGCAGAAATGGCCTCAGGGGTTAATGTTCTGGGAGATTTTAGATTAGCATCTCCCTATAATAATTGAAAAAGAGGACGTAATTGTTCTGTAGTAAGTTTAAGAAAAGGACGTATCCAATTAATATCCCCTAACATTTTTTGAAAATCATTCAAAGTTTGTAATTTATCCATCCGAATCTATATTTTCTGAGGCTTTATTTCACGAGGCCCAATTAGACTCCCTAAATAACTAATCTCTTCTCCTTTTTGAATTTTTTCTTCGGCTATTACAAGGTTAAATTCAGACAAATGTTGCCGAAGCACGGGAAATAGTGCTTCAAGTTGTTCTACAGTAGTTGCTGCCAAAAGAATACCATCCATATAATGAATCATCATGACTTTTGGATATTTACTTCTAATAGATCTGAGGGCTCGGTCTACATATTGTTGACACATAGTAGGGCTATTTTTCATTCCTTGAGGCAGGATTAGCCATTCATAACGATCCATGGGCTCTTGGAGATTAATGCTAGGGACCGAGAAGGCAAAATGCTTGCAGTCCTTTTCCTGCAGTGGAATAGTGTAAAAACAGTCTTTCAAATCTATAGCCCATATTTTCCAGTTAATAGGTATCCAAGAAAGCCCTGGCTGTAGGGCCCCCATCTCCTCCATGGACTCATTAACTTGGCGTAAATCAGTAAGCATATGCCACTTTCCAGATTTTTTCTGTATTACAAACACAGGAGAATTCCAGGGACTAGTACTTGGTTTAATATGTCCCTTTATTAATTGCTCTTGAACTATTTCTTTTAATGCTGAGAGCTTAGAAGCTGTAAGGGGCCATTGATCTACCCATATGGCCTATCATTTTTCCAGGTTAATGGAACGGCTCTCAGCTCTTCAACGGCCCCTATGAAAAATCCGTGCTAATAATGCACTTCATGCCTTGCAATATGTCTCTCCCCCAAAGCATGGTATCAAGTTTAGCATTGACTAACGGTGTAATTAGCCCTTGAAAATTCCCACAGCGCCAGGAGAGAGGGCTGGAAGTCTTTCCCATAGTGGTGACTCCCCCACACCTGTCACGGGAACTTCTACAATACTCCCTGACCATGGAATAGACTTGAAGTCAGACATACTGAGGACTGTAGTGTCCGCCCCAGAATCAACCAATCCATCAATAGAAATACTCTCTATTTCCACAATAAGCATAAGTCTGTGCTGACTAACTCTTTCAGTCCAGCACACAGTGGTATTTGATTTCACAAAGGCTAAGATATCTTGAATCACTATTAAAGTTCCAATAATATTTGTAAGAGTTAACTGTATTTTGGAGTCTTGCCACATTTCCTTAGTTATTTTTTCTGGCATGACATAAACATTACTAAGAGCAGAAAAGAATTCCCCAGCCATAGGTATTCCAATGCCCCAAACCTTAAGGTTTTCAAAAGGCAACAAGAGTACAGGTTTTTCAGGTCTTATAGGGAAGTCCTGCTCTTGACCGTTGTAAACCTTAAAATTTCTTAGACTTATAAATGTTGGAAATTTCACTATTGGGAAATTTCATACTTGAAAAATTTCCTATTGATAGTGGAACTCTATTGGAATGTGAACCCCATTGGCATGGGAGGTTCCTCCTCTTCCC
Source organism: Monodelphis domestica (assembly GCF_027887165.1). NCBI lineage: Eukaryota > Metazoa > Chordata > Mammalia > Didelphimorphia > Didelphidae > Monodelphis > Monodelphis domestica. The sequence goes on along the minus strand of NC_077229.1, from coordinate 97,694,670 downwards.
TTCTTAAGATTACTTTAGGACAGAAACCTTTTGCTAAACAATGGAAAGGGCTTTGACCTATGCTTAAGCATAGAACAGGAATTTCTTTGAGTCATGATTGATTTTAGAATTGATACAATGGAGATTCTTGGAATGACAGAACCAGGTCTTGGAAATTGCAATCTCCACCCTACTCAGTCCTAACAGGATTTAGGAAGGGCTGCAGCATAGATCAAAATTTAATTATTCCAATCTCTACCCTACTCAGGGTAACAGGATTTAGGAAGGGCTGTAGCAAAAGATCAAGATTTAATTATTTGAGAATATGACCTTCAACAGACATGTGCAAAGCCACAGACCTCTGGGCGGTCCTGGGTTAAGCTAGAGCCACCATTGGCACAGGGAAAATGATGGACAGTGATTGGTAGATGTGAGAACTGAGGGGAGGGAACTTGGATGGTTTCCTTAAAGATAGAGGGGTCTGAGGACTGAGGGGTTGGTTGGAGAGTTTTGGCTCTGAGTGGTTGGAGAGGTGCTCTGAGAAGCTTGCTCTGAAGGAAGCTGGAGGTGGAGGCCCCTGAGACTGTTTCTCCATTTTGGTCACATGAGTAATAGGGACTGATCTCCTTTCTTTGCCCCAGCTATCTAAGGGCTTGGGCCTTTTGGCCCAGCCTAAACAGAAGGGGTATTTAAGCCCTATTCCCTTCTTTCCCCTTTCTCTCTCTCTCTCTCTCTCTCTCTCTCTCTCTCTCTCTCTCTCTCTCTCTCTCTCTCTCTCTCATTCCTTTCTTCCTACTGTTTGTAATTAAACTCTATAAAAGGTTGACAGCTGACTTGAGTTTTCATTTAGGAATTACATAGCTGAATTCCTTGGTGACCTTAAATTAATATATATCAATCTTTTAAAGTAATTTCCTTGTCACACCGTCTATCCCTGAAAAGGCTGATCGGTGGACCGAAAAGGAGCTTGATGTTTTTCCCAATCGAGAGAGGTCTAGTACATGGCAGGGAAGGCTCGGGGATTGTTTGTAGGGGCCTCCCGAAGGCCCCCCTGCCCGTTTCCCGACCTACAATCTCGGTTCCAGTGATATCCCATATAACCTTTCTGACATTTTTGAGAGGGCTTAGATTTAGTCCCTGACAATTTAGACCAACAATTTTTCTTCATGTGGCCTAATTTTCCACATCCATAGCATCTTATCTGACCTTTTCCCTGACTTTTCATAGCTTGTTTTACTGCTGCTCCCACCATGGCAACCTGAGTGCGAGCCTGATGACTCTGAGATTTTACCTCCAGAGTCTTAATAATCATATCCTCTAGAGTTGCAGAAGCTGGCAAATTAATTAACACTTGTCTATAATCAGGAGTAGCATTCTGCTTGACTATGTTTTTTATCAAATCCTCTAATCCTTGCACTGTTCCCAAAGTCTGTTCCACTGCCTTCTGTACTTCTGCCACATAATCCTCAAAAGCTTGATCAGACTTCTGCCTCAGTTTATTAAAATCCAACTTTGGGATCCCTTCCATGCCTTTATAGCTGCAGAGGCAATCACCACGTATAATTGAGGAATATACCCTATCTGATGTTGAGGGAATGGTTTGGCCCTTCTCCTATGAGTTGGTCCAATGTAGGGGCTCCTCCAGGCATCATAGTTTGTTCCATCTTAAACCTCTCCTGTTCTAATATCGCTTTCCAAATGGCTCTCCAGTGTACTGCCTGTCCCTGGGAGAGTGAAACACTTGCTACCTGTTTCCAATCATGAGGAGTAAGATTCTCAGCAGCTATAAGCTCCAATAAAGAAAGTGTATAGGCTGCTTGAGGACCGTATTTAGTACATGCCTCTTTTAATTCTTTCAAGACTTTCAATGGCATGGGAGTGAATCTCCTAGTCTGAGTGTTAACATCTTCCAATACCGGAAATAATTGTGCCTGTCCTGTGTTTAAGTCTCCTAATGCTTTTTCCAGCTCGGCTACTCTCAGAAACTTTCCCACCTGTCCTTGCCTCATTTCGCCACTAGATGTCACTGTTGGTTTATTTTTAAACACTGTTACAGTTTCAGGAAAATTTTCTTGGATTAGGGAGGGGTACAGCCTTGCCCCCGAAGCAAATGGCCGGACAAGAAATATTTTTTCTCTGATTACTGACCTCCCCACAAACTTCTCCTTCCTCATCTTCTTCCTCAACCTCCATTTGTAAAACAGCTTGCATTTTCTTATTAGCTTCTGGATCCTCAATACATGACTTTATGACATTGAAAATAACTGCATAATCCGGGGGTGGAGTTTCCCCCTCAGAACCAAACTTTGATCCTACACGTTCCCATTCCGAACTAGATATAATCTCTCCTTCAGGGAACCATGGTGCTAATTGTCTTACATAGCCTACGAATTTCTTTAACATCTTTTTCTGCACTTTAACTCCATGTGCTGTTAAGGCAGCTTGAATAAGGTGCTCAGCTTGCCACCCCCCCCCCCCCCCCCCGTCCTGTAAAATGACAGGAACTGAGTTTCCCATACCTCCTGAGAAATAACCAACAAAGAAAGGAGATAGAAAACATTATAGAACAGAGGAAACCCGTAAAGATGGATCTCTCTTGGCTCTGTCCCAAATTTGCTCTGCTTACCCAATCCAAGATATTGTCACAAAGCCCGTCACTCTGCATTATCCTTTGACTAGCAAAGGAATTGGGGTTACGAATGGCATTTATGTCCCTGTTCGGGCGCCAAACTGCAAGGCTCATCAAAAAGGTGGCCAACCTTTCATGACCTTGCCTGGGGTAATGAACATACAGAGTGACGAATGGACACTATATGAAAAAGCATAACGACCCTTTATTGAGTTCAAACAAAGCAATATATAGGTTAAGACCACAGGAAGATATGATGTTACCGCCCAGCAACAGCAGGAACCAATAATTGGGCAGATTCATAGGAATTCATGACATTACCTGCCAGGCACAGGGAAGAACCAAGAGGATTCCAAACAAAGACAGAGAAGCAACTTTCCCACAGACTCTCACAATTTCTCACAACCCTTATCAGTCCTCTGCTGGCTACTCCAACCTTACAGTTTCTTTCTCACAAACCTTATCAGTCCTCCCTCTGATGCTACTCCAACCTTGAGCACACAGCTGGGCAGGTCATACACAGTTCAACCCATGACCCTGACTATGCATCCCAAACAGAGAGAAGAGGAGGCTTAACCCTTACGGTTCTGCCTTTACGGCAATGCCTCGACTATAAGCTGCTCTGTGAGGGCTGGAGCCAGAATCTAACACTCTCTTGGGACCAAGAACAAGATACCATATTAATACTTTGGGGCCAGGCTTCAAGGTCCCTTGAATTTTCTATCCTTCTAGCCAAAGGACTATTTCCTGGCGTGGGAATTTGGTGGGAGAGGAGCTGAATTACAAACCTGGAGTGTTAAGGTCTGGGATTTCACCCACCACCAAGGAAGACCTGTGGACAATGCAAACAGGCAGAGAAAGGCCATTTATTGAACTGATACGCACATCAGTGGGAACCTCTGCCATCAGAGTTCCAAGTTGCTTCTGAGAGGCTGGACCTTAAGTACTCTCCAGCATGTATGGCCCCCCCTTCCAATCCCTTATCTGCTACATATGATTCTTGGAACATTGCTGGCATGTTTGGCTCCCCTCAGCCCTTATCGGTTACATACTATTCTTGGGACCTTGACAATTTTATGTTATTGGGGTCTTCCTGGCCTTTATCTGGTACCTACTACAGCTGGGGTTTGGCATGTTTATTGGGGTCTTCCTGGCCTTTATCTGGTACCTACTGCAGCTGCATGTTTATTGGGGTCTTCCTAACTTCCAAGGCTAGCCAGCTTGTTAAGGCTTTCCTGTATTTTCAAGGCTGGTCATTTTGGCTCCCTCATTCCCAACTTCTTTTTCTTTTAGGGGGCAGAGGGAAGGCCTGCCCACTGGGGCAGCTCGTGGCTCTTGGTAGTGGTTAGGGGTCGGTATTGTTGTCGAAGAGCCAAACCCTGAATGGCATCCAGCCGGTCTTTCACGAACCGAACACGGCGGTTAAAAACGCAGGGGCCAAATGTCAAGAGTAGGGTTAAGATTATGAGGGGTCCTATAAGGGACGTGACTAGGGAGAAGAATTGAAAAGGTGGGTGTACCAGGGGCCGGCAGTTTCCCTCTCCATTAGGGCTTCTAGACCCTCTCGTAGCTTGCTCAGGGAGTCCCTAATAATCCCTGAGTGGTTAACATAGAAGCAGCATTCTTCATCCAAGGCTGTACAGAGGCCCCCTCCTTAAGGAAGAGGAGGTCCTGCTTGGCATAGTAGGTCACTCGGGGTACTATTGTGAGGGGGTGCAGCAGGCAGTGAGGGAGCTAGGGGGTACACAGGGCTGAAGGCCAGAATGGGAGCACAGCCAGTGCGCTCCTGCGGGTGGGATAAGGTTTTTCCCGATTGAGGGATACTCTGTGACCAAGAGGTGAGGGAGAAAGTGAAGTAATGGAAGCGAGTGGGTCATGTATTCCTTTTGCTAGCTGACTTCCCACTGCTTCTGGTGAGTCGTGCCATCTGGCCAGCCCAGCCATCCATAGGGGAACCACACAGCCTCCCAGAGGGCCAGAATCTCAGGCCCCACCTGGTTCAGTGCCCCCTGCCATCCCATCCCCTCCCCTCTCCAAATATCTAAGGGAAAAAGGGCAGAGGTCCAGATCTTTTGTAGTTTCTTCAGTGCTGAGCATGGGTGTATAGCTGTCCCTATCTATGTGTAGGAGAGAGGGAGGGGAATAAGAGGGGGAGGGAAGGCTGCAGACAGTGTCTTTAGGGGCGTGTCCTCAGTGAATTCTAAAGTCCCAGGTCGGTGGAGAACTGCCTGGAGATCTGAAGGGTGTCCAGCCACTGCTTCCCTTGATTGGCAGACCGGTCACAAGGGGAAGTCAGCCCCTAAGAGAGAAGGGTACTGGGGCAAATAGCAGATAGGAACAGGACATTAATACAATAGCAATGAACATCACACATTTGCATTTGGGTATCTTAACCAACAGACTTCATCTTCAGAAATCATCTTCTCACAGGAACAGATCCCTTCCTGAGTTGTTTGCAGAGCTGGTATGTGATGTTTCTGTTAAAGAATATCCTATTGCAAAATACACATTAACTATAACATCTATAAACACTGGAGTAACAACATCTTACAGATGTATTTCCTTACCCAGAGGCTGGGGAAACCAAGAAGGCTGTGAGCTATCTTTCCAAGCTCAAGAACCAAACCGCAACTGTGGTAAATTAAGGCTACAAATACCTGCCATCTAGGAATAAACTCCACCTATTTCTCAAAGCATGTTCCTAACAATTTGAGAATTCCCAATTATTAGGGTTGTTTGAGGAAATGGAAACTTTAATATCACAATTTGCATTATGTGCTGATCCTGGGAATTGTCACAAAGGAAGAAGGCCCTGAAAGGGAACTATCTCCAAGTCACAAAAGACACACCAAGCCAGGCTGTCACTTGCCATTGTTGTTCCACTCGAGGATGGTCAGGAAAATTCAGTCCAAAGTGCACCTTGGGCTGCCTTCTCTATAGCCATCCTAGGACTTTTTCTCTCCTTAGAGCACTTGCCACTGGGTCCCAGAAGCCTTCTTTTTCCTTAAAAGACAAGTTTTCCCCCCATTTCAGCTGAGAGAAATTTTTGCTTATCAGCAATCCAGGAACAAATCTCCACACCCCCAAACAAGCCTTTAATATCCCTACAAGGCTGATCACGCAATTATCTTCATGTATTTACACATCACGGTGTAGTCACATGAGTGCTGGATTAAGTAGTTCCCTATAAATCAGGGCTGTATCATCTGGATCATATCCATCTGAAAGACTAAGACAAGGTCATGCAGGAATCACTTCAGGGTAACTGATCAGAGAAATGAAAGAATCCTGTGTGATTTTCCCACACACATTACTTTATATATTATCCCTAAGTTAAAGAGCCAATTATGAGAGCAAAACATTCATCTGTTCTCTTTCACCTTCTCTCCCTTTCTGCTCCTCCAAAACCCTCTGCTTAAAAGCAGAACACACCGTCCATCCTTCCTTTACAAACCCACATACTAAAGCTGTATGGACTCTAAATCAAAGTCCCCTTCTACCAAATTCAAACCCAACATACCTCCCCACTTTCTCTAACCTGCTTTTACCATCATAAGTCAAACAACCAGCCCCCTGGTATCACTTCAACTGCTAATCAGTAACCCCAAAGAATTCTGATTTAAAGGATGACATCATTGAACAGTCTTTAGCATAGAGCTCAACTATTATAAATTCAGTTCATAGTACAAATTGGGAGACTGAGGTAACAAACTATATGGTTGAGTCAGGTTTACAATAAGGTTTTGTTTCCATCCAAACAATACTTAAACACATTTTAGCAGCCACTCACATAACAATCATACATTTCTGAGCAAGCATTTTCACATATATGCCATTTTAACACCCTACCTATTCTTTGGCTATTGTTTGCCACATATATCCTTATACAGATCAAAATGTAATCAAAATATCAACCAACAATACCAGAACTCGTATGAGGTAACTTCATCAATTACAGATCACTCAACTCATTTTATCATTCTGGACCTGGAATGTTTGTAGTGAGATTCCACAGCGGCAAACAAGCTTTTTTTTTTTTTTGGTCAGCCAGGGCTGGCAATATTTGCTTGCTTGAGCACCTTAAACCCTCCGTTCCTACAATTAAGATATACTCATTTTTAAGTTCTATCACACAGCGGTTGTTAACTCTTTGAAGCCCCTGTGTCAGTTCATAATGTTATAAGCACTTCTTTCTCCTTCCTGGGTGCAAGGAAGGGGTTAAAGCTTCTGAGCAATTTTACCCCAAGGCTGCTAGCCTTGACTTAGATTTTATTACTTAGCAACCCTGGCCCATTCGTCTTCAACTGGCGACTAGCTTACTGCAATTTAACGTTTTGAATTTATCAAACCTCTTTCATAATAATTTACTCTCAGTGAATTTTAGTTTGAACTCCACAACTTCCAAATAAGTTTTTTTAGAACTTAAAGATTAAGTTCTTTAGCAATCTTTCAGTGTGTAACCAAACTGAAGTACAAAGCATTTAGATCCTACATTTTAGTTTTCTTTTAGCTCAAAATATTGCTACATAATTGATTAAATTCCAATTTATAATTTGTTGTGTCATAATATCAACTAGTATCTCTATTCATTACTCTCATTGAAATACTCTTCATAAAATGAATCCAGACACCCCAAAATCCAATTATTAACTTACATAGTTAGGTTATAAGATATGAAGTTGTTTCCTTTCACATGAACTTAATCACTTTTCCCTACTTAGCTACATGTTACCTGGCGTTCCAGCCTGACCTCTCTGATATACCTGAAGCGAGACTGTATTTAATCCTCATGAAAAGCTCTCTTGATTACAGGGCTGGTTCAATTTGTCTTGTTAAGGGCACACAGGCTGTATGTCATATACCCTTAACCTATTTAGTGGAAAACTTAATCCTCTTCATAATATAATGCATACATATTTAGCATTATTTCAGCATTTCTAATTTCCAGCATTTGGCATCTGAATACATACATGTTCATTTCCAAATTCCTTCCTATGCATTTTGCATTTTGCACATTTAAAAACAAGTCATATAACCTTGATCATTTAAAAATTTCCCCTTTTGTAAAAATATCAGTTTTTAGCCCTTATCTCATTAATCCCGTGCACAGATTAACTATTAAAAAAAACAAACAAAAAACTCTTTGTGTGTAATATAATTTCTTGCTGCTATTTCTGACAGCACATACATTAAAATAAATGTGATTTGAAGGATTCCCAAATTCAAATTCTAGAATAAGTTCTTTTCAACAACACAAGTTTCTCTGAATGACTTTTACATCTATAAAGTAGTCAGTACAATTTCTGTCCATACAGAATAAACTTTCCTCTCTGCATCAGACTTGCTATCAATCACATTTACAGAACTCTCAAATTCACTGAAATCATTATGCATTGCAAGGTTTAACAAAGCAAACTTCTAATCAGGAGTTTTGTTGTAATATATTACATTTGTACCATATCAAAATCATTAGCAATCCACCCAAGTTGAGGATTCGTTTTAAGAGAAAGTTTCTAACTGTGGAGTAAGAATCTCCCTTTTCTGCTCAGAATTTTCTCTCTTCCGCTCCCTTGGGGGACCCATCCAAAGGGAGAACGAGGGAAAAATCATCCAACGGACAATTGCACTCTCTCTCCCACCCTGAAGCCTGCTGCAGGAGCAGGCACAGTGTTACTTCATCATAGCCTGCCTGGTTGGAATGCAGGCAGAGGGAGAAGGGGTGCAAAATCTATTCTCCTTTGTGACCCTGCACCCCCCTTTTTTTCCCCATTAATCCAGCCAAAACAAAGACTCAAAGAACCCTATAGGACACCCTCTCCCACACATCCACATACCTGTGTCCAAATACAGAAAGACACACGAGACAAGCAGCAAAAGCCAGAAGACAAACAACAGAGACACAGACACGTAAACAGCTCTGATCCTGGGAGCTTATCTTAAGATCTCATTTCTTACTTGTAAGGACCTTTTGTAAAACCTCATTCTGCATCCTCCAGATCCAGGCTCCTCAGACTTCTCTCTCCCTACTCCTCCTTTTCAACTTCCCTTTTATTTTTTATGTGTTGTTTTCCCTAGTTTGATTGGATGTGATCTTTTTACTTGGATTTATATATCTGGTGCTTAGCACAGGTCTGATTACAGAATAAATGCTTGTGGACTTGTTTCCAAAGAGGCGTAGCTCACAGACCACATTAATGAAAGATTGAGAATCATTTGCCAGTGTCCTTCCTCAAATGTGATAGTCAGGACTGAACTCAATACTTAACACGGGAGGACCAAGCAGAGAAGTAGACAAGGGAAGCAGAGGACAGCATCCAGGCCCAGGTCCTATCTCCTTTTTATTGGTTCTTATTGACTTAATCTCTGTTTCTTCTATATCACAGAGTTTGCATTTTTCAGTATTTCTCCCAGTGTTTCTATATTAAATCCTGACTATGCTTTCTTTTTTTCCTCTATAATAATTCATCACATGTATTTAGCTCTTCCAGGTTATGATATGGATAAAGGACAGATCCCTGAGGCATTTTACTAGAGAATTATCTCTAAAATTGATGAGAATTAATGATGGAAAGCTTTAGATCTGCCCAGTTCAATTCAGAAACTATCTTGCTCCATGACTAACTATGCTTTCCGAGGATGGAGACTTCCACTAATCATTCTAAGGGACAGGAGAAAGGATATTACTGTCAAAAACTTTAATGATGATATGGCAAGCTGGGGGAGCATTGTTAAATTGTTCTTTCTGAGGGCAGAGGAAATTGGAAGAGGGGCCCTTTGAGGTAGGAAAAGATAAAAGGAGAGGGAGAAAGGTGAGTCCTAAATGGAAGACAATAAGGTCTCTATGCCAGAACCTAAACAGTGGCAGATGGTGTTGGCTTTTTGAGAATCTGTCCAGATCCAGAGTAGGTCCACAGGCTTGATGGGAAGGACAATTGCAAGTTGGTTGAAATAATAGTATTCATATTAATCCCTAAAGAACTGGAAGATATCTGGAGGGCTAGGAATGGAGTTCACCCTCAAAGACTGCATATAGCACCCCACAAACACATCCTTCAAGTAGATTGCCTTGATTTTTTTTGGCTGCAGCCAGGATTTTCAGGGCAAGGTAGCCAGATATCATTAACCAGTCCCTCCACAGTAGGATGGGTAGATGGTTCCAGTGAACAACACCTCTTGGAGCAGGAAGCACTTGTAGTATGAATTCCTCCTGGGTATCTTGTTCTTATAGATGTGGTCGGTGATGAAGACTCATTGTGGGAACACATCAGGCTGAAGCAACTGATAAACCAGAAATTAGGGTTCAGGAATATATTACCATTTACTCTGAGCACACACTCGGCAGTTTGACAGTGGTGGGCCACCTACTTTAGCCCCATGAGGGTCTTGAGAATTGAGTTGCTAGGAAGATCACCTGGAGCAGGTCTTGATTTTCAGGATCTTCCTTCTTTAGCTGGTACTGAAGACACTTGTATAAATGGGAATAGGCCAAGCACAAAGAGACAATGTATGGTCATGTCAATCACCATGGCCTTATTTCTCCAAGTGTTCTAGATAACCTTCCTGGCCTTATTATCCTGAGGCTGTGTCATCACCAACATTAGCAGGAAAGGGGAAGTATCAGGACCCTGACACTTGTCTAGATGGTTGATCAGGAAGGAATAATAACAGCTATATTTCAACATTGCCATGTTTGAGGTCAAAGGCTATTCTGAGAATTTCTCCATGGGGATGTCCAGAGCATCTGGGGCCAAGGGAATTAGGAATATTATGGGATACAGGAAGCTCTTGGGCTCAAGGTGGAGTTGGGGTCCTGGAGGTTTCAGGGTAACTAGGTTTGTCTCCAGAAGCATGCCAGCAGTCTTCTATAGACTGTATTCAGTAGAGTTCAAAGTACCATAGGACTCCTGACAACCTTATGGTTCTTTGTGATCTTGGCAGGGATGAGCAAGAAGCCACATCATTAATGAACACTGAGGCTATACACAGCCCCTATTTGAAATCCTAACCTTCTTTCAAGCCAGAATTTTTTGTAATTTTGGAGGAGCTTCCAAGGTAGAGTAAACCTGGGAACGGGAGAGGAGATAATAGTGAATAAAAATGAAAACCTAGGAAATCTCTTGTATAAGAGGAACTTGGATAAGGATCTTAGAGTTTGCTCAATTAACTAGCTGTAAGACAGATAACAGGGTACTTACTCTCTATTGGGTCATCTAGTACAGAGACTGGCCTGCATTCATTCTCCTCCTGACTCTGTTCCTGATTTCCTCTGCATTTCAAAACTATGCCTCCATGCTGGGTATCATTATCCCCTGCCCTCTGCTTTATTTCACTCCTTTTGATATGTTGCCTTCCAGTATTAGAATATAAGCTACTTGAAGGCATGGACTATCCTTCTTTTTGCTTATACTTGCATCCTAAGAGCTCAGGATATTGCCTGGCATAGAGTATTTTAAAAAGACTTTCCCCCCTTCCTTTTCTCTCTGTCCTCTCCCCCTCCTTTTCTTCCTTTCTCCTAAGACTGGTCCTATGACAGGGCTTGACCAGTAAAGGTAGATATACCAGTCTTTGCCCTATTCAGCATCAAGATTTGAATCCAAGTGACCAATATCATTGTGTAATGTTGCCATGGACAAAATGGAAAAAAGCTTTAGGTAGTATTAACTTCTTCCTGATAATATATGTAGGATCAATTTCAGATCAACACAACATTCCCTTACACAGTTCCAACTTCTGTCAGTTTCTTGATAATAAAATGCTCTTTGAGTCTCCAAAGGTCACATACTTGTTTCATAGCCTTATGATTTTGTATTCATGTGACCTATGGGAAAAAGAAATTGCCTCCACATTAGTCTTTACTGACTGATAATGTATACTGAACTTAGATATGGTTATTGCTACTACCATCTCTGGAAGGCAACATCTAATGTGTCAGTGTTCAAAAGAAAGGTCAATGGATGGCTGTCTGTCCATATTTTAAACTTATCTCTCTTTATATACCATTGGTTTTCTTATTGATAGCTGTTTTCATAGTCAAAAATTCCATCTAATATGTGGGGTAATCCCTGTCAATAAATTCTCCATTGGCAAATGGAATAAGTTTCTGGACACCAACACTCTCAGGAAAGGACTGTTCATAAACCTTCTGAGCTAACATCAGTGTGTATAACAAAGAATTTGTTTGGGTTTTTGTGGGCCAGTACTGGTACATACATGAGTCAGTGGATCAATTCCTTAAACACTTGTTCACACTTCTCATCCCAATGATTTAAATTCTTTCTTTGGTGGGAGAAAGAGCAGCAAAAGAGAGAAAGTTTTGATCTGACTAAAAGGGCATTCGCAGAAAGGTTTGAAACAAAAGAAATCCAAAGGGAGAATTTGAGGAGAGTTTTTAGAGAAATTTGGGAGAAATTGAGGGAAATTTGAAATAGAACAATCCCTAGGTCAAAATAGCTCCTAAATTCTGTTTAAGAAGGTTCAAAGAAGAGGAGCAAGAGCAGGGAGGATGGAAAAGAATTAAGGAATAAGGATTTGGAGAGAACTAATCAACGAGAAAGAAAAGGAGACAGTAGTGCAGATGGCAAGACAAGTAAAAAAAAGGTACATGAAACAAATTGTAGAGTAAATTGTAGAGTATATTGGTGGGTAGGTCAAATCACTGAGACAGAAAAGAGACTGGTGTGATGGAGTTGAGGAAGTAAAGTGCAATATAGCTGTGGAGTTGTTGAATCTAAGAAAAGGAAATTGGGTAATGATGTCAGATTGTTAGGGTATAATAGGCTAGAAGAGATTTAAGGAGGCATTTAGCTGTGATATCTAAGCACTTGAATGTAATTAAATCAGTCCAAACCTTCCCTCCCCCCAAAAGCTAATGAGCTTAATCAGTATGGAGAAAAATGCTAATTTCTCAATGGCTTGCATAAGCATGAAATGTCTATAATTCTCTTGTAGAATCAGAAGTATTTTTCTATGTACTAAGTGTAGGCTTCTCATTCTGGAAGAGAAGGTGAAAGGACTCAAGGAATTCTTTTCTTTCAAGGTTGTTAGGCATAATGAAGTATTCTTAAAAATTTTTGTTTAAATTTTACTTAATTAAATGATTTAGAATATTTTTTCCGTGGTTATAAGACTCATGTTCTTTCCTTCCTCTCTCCCAACCCCCTCCTGTATCTGATGCACAGTTCCACTGGGTTTAACATGTGTCATTGATCAAGATCTATTTCCATATTGTTGATATTTGCATTAGGGTGATCATTTAGGGTCTATAACCCCAATCATATCTCCATCGACCCATGTGATCAAGCAGTTGTTTCTCTTCTGTGTTTCTTTTCTCACAGTTTTTCTCTGGATGTGGATAGCATTCTTTCTCATAAATCCCTCAGAATTGCATTGCTGCTAGTAGAGAAGTCCATTACATTCGATTGTGCCACAGTGTATCAGTCTCTGTGTACAATGTTCTCCTGGTTCTGCTCCTTTTACTCTGCATCAATTTCTGGAGGTCATTCCAGTTCACATGGAAAGGAATAATGAAGTATTCTTTGTGTGTGTGTGTGTGTGTGTGTGTGTGTGTGTGTTTATATTTTATTTGATCATTTACAAGCTTTATTCGTTAAAGACATAGATCATTTTCTTTTCCTCCCCCCACCCCCCCATAGCCGACGCGTAAATCCACTGGACATTACATGTTTTCTTGATTTGAACCCATTGCTATGTTGATAATATTTGCATTAGAGTGTTCATTTAGAGTGTCTCCTCTGTCATGTCCCCTCAACTGCTGTATTCAGGCAGTTGCTTTTCCTCGGTGTTTCTACTCCCATAGTTTATCCTTTGCTTATGAATGGTGTTTTTTTTCTCCTAGATCCCTGCAAATTGTTCAGGGACATTACACCGCCATTAATGGAGACGTCCATTACGTTCGATTATACCACAGTGTGTTAGTCTCTGTGTACAATGTTCTCCTGGTTCTGCTCCTCTCACTCTGCATCACTTCCTGGAGGTTGTTCCAGTCTCCATGGAACTCCTCCACTTTATTATTCCTTTTAGCACAATAGTATTCCATCACCAACATATACCACAATTTGCTCAGCCATTCCCCAATTGATGGGCATCCCCTCGTTTTCCAGTTTTTGGCCACCACAAAGAGCGCAGCTATGAATATTTTTGTACAAGTCTTTTTGTCCATTATCTCTTTGGGGTACAAGCCCAGCAGTGCTATGGCTGGATCAAAGGGTAGATATTCTTTTGTCGCCCTTTGGGCATAGTTCCAAATTGCCCTCCAGAATGGTTGGATCAGTTCACAACTCCACCAGCAATGAATTAATGTCCCTACTTTGCCACCTCCCCTCCAGCATTCATTACTTTCCTTTGCTGTTATGTTAGCCAATCTGCTAGGTGTGAGGTGATACCTCAGAGTTGTTTTGATTTGCATCTCTCTGATTATAAGAGATTTAGAACACTTCTTCATGTGCTTATAAATAGTTTTGATTTCTTTATCTGAGAACTGCCTATCCATGTCCCTTGCCCATTTATCAATTGGGGAATGGCTTGATTTTTTGTACAGTTGATTTAGCTCTTTATAAATTTGAGTAATTAAACCTTTGTCAGAGGTTTCTATGAAGATTTTTTCCCCAGTTTGTTGTTTCCCTTCTGATTTTAGTTACATTGGTTTTGTTTGTGAAAAAGCTTTTTAATTTGATGATGTCAAAATTATTTATTTTACATTTTGTGATTCTTTCTATGTCTTGCTTGGTTTTAAAGTCTTTCCCTTCCCAAAGGTCTGACATGTATACTATTTTGGGTTTCCCCAATTTACTTAAGGTTTCCTTCTTTATGTTTAAGTCATTCACCCATTTTGAATTTATCTTGGTGTAGGGTGTGAGGTGTTGATCTATTCCTAGTCTCTCCCACACTGTCTTCCAATTTTCCCAGCAGTTTTATCGAATAGTGGATTTTTGTCCCAAAAGCTGGGATCTTTGGGTTTATCGTATACTGTCTTGCTGAGGTCGCTTTCCCCCAGTCTATTCCACTGATCTTCCTTTCTGTTTCTTAGCCAGTACCAAATTGTTTTGATGACTGCTGCTTTGTAATATAGTTTAAGGTCAGGGACTGCAAGGCCCCCATCATATGTGTTTTTTTCATTATTTCCCTGGATATCCTTGATCTTTTGTTATTCCAAATGAACTTTGTTATGGTTTTTTCTAAATCAGTGAAGAAATATTTTGGAAGTTCAATGGGTATGGCACTAAATAGATAAATAAGTTTGGGTAGGATGGTCATTTTTATTATATTGGCTCGTCCTATCCATGAGCAGTTAATGTTTTTGAAGTATTCTTAAAAGAAGTGGAAACACTGGTTTTTGAAAGTGTTAAAATTTTTCATTTTTATTTTATTGATGTATATAATTTATTCTTTGGATTTTGCTGATTTCATTCTGCATCAGTTCATGCAGGTTGCTCTGTCTTTTTGAAGTTATCTCATTTCCTAAAAAAATTTTTTTTAACTCTTACCTTCCATCTTAGAATCAATACTGTGTATTGGTTCTAAGGCAGAAGACCAGTAAGGGCTATACAACTGGGGTTAAATGACCTGCTCAGGGTCACATGGCTAGAAAGTGTCTGAGGTCAGATTTGAATGCAGAACCTCCATATTTTGACCTGGTTTCATCCACTGAGCCACTTAGCTGCCTCTAATTTCCTAATTTCTTATAGCACAATGGTCCTGTATCACATTTATGAACCACACTTTGTTCAGTCATTTCCTAATTAATGGAACTCCCTTTTTCCATAGTTGGTTTTTTCCCCACTTCAAAAAGAACTACTAAAAGTATCTTTGTAGATAGGATCTTTTCCTCTTTTGCTGATCTCTTTTGGGCGTAAACATAGTAGTGGTATAGCTGTGTCAAGGAGGGTTGTACTGTTTAGGAACTTGTTTGTATATAACTTCAAATTTATTTTCATAATGGTTGTACCCATTCACAAACCTGACAATGGTGCTCCAAGGTACCTGTTTTTCCATAGCACTTCTAACAATTTAATTTTCCATTTTTGTAATCTTTGCCAATCTGTTAGATGTGAGGTAGAACTTCAAATTTGTTTTAATTTTAATTTTACTGGTAATAATTTGGAGTATTTAAAAAAACCAAACAACTTACCTTTCATCTTAGAATCAATACTATATATTAGTTCCAAGGCAAAAGAGTGGTAAGGGCTAGGCAATGGGGGTTAAATGACTTATCCAGAGTCACACATCTAGATAGTGTCTGAGGTCAGATTTGAACTCAGGACCTCCATGTCTCCAGGTATGGCTTTCTATCTACTGAGCCATCCAGTTGCCCCATATAAGACTTTTAATCCTTTTCTATTTTTGATATTCATCATTTTTTACAATGAGGTAATAGCTCATTCTGTTCAGGTAATACAATTCATTTCCTAATTGATAGGCATCTACTTTGTTTCCATTTCCTTGTTAAAATAATGCTACTATAAATGTTTTGGTGTATATGAGACTTTACTTTCTGATATTACTTACTTTTGAGGCAGAAGACCATTATGAGGGGGTAGCTAGGTGGCTCAGTGGATTGAGAATGAAGTTCAGAGATGAGAGGTCCTGGGTTCAAATCTGGCCTCAGATACTTCCTAATTTGTGACCCTGGGCAAGTCACTTAATCTCTATTTCCCAGCCTTACTGCTCGTCTGCCTTAGAACTAATACATAGTATTGATTCCAAGATGGAAGGTAAGGGTTTAAAGAAAAAAGAAGAGAATTAGTGGGGTGGCACCTTACCTACTTGATGGACAGTGCCTAAATTTCAAAGCTTGCTCCCTTCCCTTTTTGCCAGGGGTCTTGTGGGTAGAGGACTATAGTAGCTGAGTGAGAATAGAAAGAAAGTAAGTGAGATAAGTAGAATGTTATGTACAAGCAATAATTAAGAATTACAGCTGAGAGAGAAGTGATAAATGCCTGACAAAGATTTACAACTGAACCTATGAACCTTTTCCACCTCCCGGTGTGGGGAAGTCTGGAGAATAAGTTGTCTTCTGAGAAAAAGCAATTGCCAAGTTGCCTGTATAGAAAACTGCCTAGATAGTTCACTTGTCTGGGACATAGGTTAGCTCAGAATTCTAAAAGAAATACTTAGTGAAACAATTACTTTGAATAAACTGTAATATCCTGAAATGACTGGAGAATAAAGTATGCTTTAGGGATGTTTTGATGAATGACTGGAGAACTTTTTAGGTTAATAATTGATGAAACAGATATATCAGAACCATTTTATGATTATGAGTCAAATTTAACTTACATGGTCACAGAAGATGAGAATTTCTTTACTGTTACAGTGAAATAATTAGTTGAGAGAACCCAAACTCTGAACCAAGGAAGATAAGAGAGGAGAAAGGACAGAGTTCAGAATTTTGTCAGCAAAGTTGGAAGTTGGAAGAGATGAAATGCCGACATTGCTGTCTAGTAAATTTGGTTTTCTACACCTTTCTGTGAGTTGACTCAGTTCAACAGTGAAAGAAACAGAAGTTACATTCATCAAGAAACTTTATTTTTTTAAAATCCTTCCCTCTGTCTTAGAATTTATACTAAGCATCCATTCCAAGGCAGAAGAGAGGTAAGGTTTAGGCAATGAGGGTTAAATGACTTGCCCAGGGTCACACAGCTGGGAAGTTTCTGAGGCCAGATTTGAACCAGGACAGCCTCCCACGGACCACTCCACCCTCCAGTCTCCAAGTCTGGTTTTCTAGCCACTGAACCTAGCTGCCCCCATCAAGGAACTTGCGCAAACTGTTCTTGAGAAAGAAAGTTTTCAGCTCTTTTCTTTTTTATATAAATTTTATTTTACCTTTATTCAATTCGTACATATTAATTTTCTCTCCTTTTTATCTCTCTCCTAATTGAAAAAAGAAAAAGAAAACCTTTGTAGCGTGAAGATTGGTTTTAGCTATCTCCTGATTGAACAATGAAGATACTTAGCTCTTACCTTATAGTGAAGCTAGAACTTTAAGCTAAGTCTATTTTTAGATCTTACTACAAACGGTGTTAAGTAACCATAAAGGATAAATTAATCACAAAAATGTTAAGTAACTAACAAAAGGGGAACTTAACAAAGAAGTGTTAACTCAAAAGATATAATCTAATCAAAAAAGATGAGAACTAAAGAATGGACAGTCCTGGAGAAAAGCTTTATCTGATGTGATTGGTAGATGTGAAAATTGAGAGGAGGAGTCACAAGAGTAAAAGGGCTATAAAAGAAGATGAAAAGTTCAGATTTGGAGATTCATTCATTTGGAGAATATACATTCGTTCTGACATTTCGAGCACTGAATCAGAGGAGCGATTGGAAGACTAACACCCAGACTTTTTTAAGACTGTCACTGTTGGTGAGTGAAAGCTGACTTAATAACCCTGCCTTTCTGGAGGTGTGAAGCCTCCAGGAAGGGCCCAAACTTCTTGAGACTCTCTCTTCCCCTGGTTGGGACTTAGAAATTCTAACTAGAAACCAGAGTTTTCCCTCTCTCTTCTTAATTCCTTCTCTCTATATTAATTAAAATCACCATAAATTCCCAACTGACTTGGGTATTTTATATGAGATTTCCTTGGTGACCAAATTAATTCAGATTTTAAGTCACAACCCTAAAATTATCCTTTACAGTAGCAAATATACATAGTAAAGCAAAACAAATTCCTCCATTGGCTATGGCAAAAAATATATGCCTTAATCTTTGTCCTAAGTCCATCACCCCTCTGCCTTCATCATTAGTTCTCTGGAAGAGTGATGGGTCATTGTATTGATGAGAGTTCTTAAATCTTTCAAAATTGTTTGTCTTTATGATATTATAATTGTGTAAATTTCTCTCCTGGTTCTGCAAGACCACTTCACTCTGCAACAGTTCATACAGATCTTTCCAGATTTCTCTCCAACTATTCTGTTCTTCATTTCTTATAGTGTAGTTATATTCCTTTACATTAATATACCATAATTTGTGTAGCCATTTCCCAATTCAATATGAAATTTATAGGTCTAGAATTGTGAGTTACTCTGAGCACAAGGGTTTTCTTACTTCATTCCCCACCAGGTCTCTTTTCCACAGCTCCTAAGTGTGTTGGTAGGTATGTGACTCAGGTTTAGGTGTGGATTGTGATGAATTTATTCTTTTTGCATTTGATTTAACATAACAGTAACTGTGTTATCATTATTTTGCCTTGATTTGTATTGATTAATTCATTGATTCATAATGAAATGGTTATGCAGAAGATCTCAATGTATCATCTTTCACAGGTAATATACCCAGTGGAATTACGCGTTGGCTACGGGAAGGGCGGGGGGAAGGGAGGGAGGAATAGAATATGATTTTTGTAACCAAGGAATAAAGTTGGAAATTGACCAAATAAATGTATCATCCTTGTGAGTGGCTGGTTTTATGTAAATGAAAGAACATTGGTATTGACTCAAAAGCTAAAGAGGTAAGTAGGGAAATAGAGTTTCCCACAGAGTTATCCCAAGGATGCTAAGAGAATTTAAATATCCTTGAAGGGTGGTGGTCATTCTCTGGGAACTTGGACTTGCCAATGTGAGGGCAGAGCAAAGTGAATAAATCAACTCAGAGAGAGAGTAGGTGGTGCCCACATGACCTCTGTGAGATGTGTGAGGTCATGCAGTTGTGGGTGAAGATACTCCATCTACTCATAACATTGATAAGGCTGCTTGCTATTCAGGTTAGCCAGATGTTCAAGCTTGTTTGTTGTTTTATTACTCTCTAATTATGTTTTATTTACCTGCCATAAAAACCTTAACAGAAATACTAAGCTGTATGTATTTAATTTAATGCTTACATATAGAGAGAAGTCAAGAAGAGAGCATTTTTTTAAAAGAGAGATTAATGTTTGGTTCAGACTGAACCTGGGGGCTTTGGACTAGCTTAGAACTATAGGACAGGGGGCAGCTGGGTAGCTCAGTGGATTGCGAGTCAGGCTTATTGATGGGAGGTCCTAGGTTCAAATCTGACCTCAGACACTTCCCAGCTGTGTGACCCTGGGCAAGTCACTTAACCCCCATTTCCTAGCCCTTACCACTTGTGCCTTGGAACCAAATACACAGTATTTATTCCAAGATGGAAGGTAAGGGTTTAAAAAAAAAAAGAACTGTAGGGCAAAATCAAAGAAGTTAGTATTGGGTTGTACAAGATTGGCAAAGAATCAAAACCTGAAGGTATTCTCTAGAAAAACAGCCTGAAATGAGAAAGGAGCAAAGCCTGGGAATTTTTATGCTTACTTTTCAGAGCTCCTACAAAAGGCTTAGACATGGTCTTTTGTTGTTGTTGCTGTTTTTCAAATAGTATTTTCTTCCTATTACATATAAAACCAACTTTTAATGTCCATTTAAAAAAGTTTTGAATTCCAAGTTCTATCTCTTCTTCTGACCCTCCTCCCTTAACCCCTCCCTGCCCTCCCCCCTCCCTGAGATGACAAGCAATCTGATATAGATTTTACATATGTAATCTTATAAAACATTTCTCCATATTTTTTGGAAGAGATCTCAAGTGAAAAAAGAATGAAAATGAAATATAGTTTGTTTCAGTCTGCATTTGGACTCCAATTCTTTCTAAGGGAGCAGATGACATTTTTCATCATGAGTCTCTGGAATTGTTTTGGATCACTGCATCGCTGAGAAGATCTAGGTCATTCAGTTGTTCATCAAGAAATATTGCTGTCACTGTGTACAATGTTCTTCTGGTTCTGCTCACTTCACTTTGTGTCAGTTTATATAGGTCTTTCCAGATTTTAGCTAGGTTTTTTTTTCTCCCAGGCTCTCGGGGTATTTTGGACTTGACAGGAGGAGAGAATATTCAAGTTCCACAGACTTTGACCATGGGGGAAGGGACTTCTGAGTAGGACTAGTATGTTAATATACAATATGAAAGATAAGCTAAGTGAGCAAGCAAATGGAAGAAGGAAATAGATGCCACTGTGAGCAAGAGATAGGAGTGCAGTATCAGGTAAGGAAGTCAACCAAAAATCAGCAAGCATTACTTTACCACCAGTTGTGTATTGGTCTTTTCTATCTGAATTCACAAGACCTTGCACAGAAGTGATGGTAGATGGTAGAGAATGTGCAATACAGTGCTGTCCTGGACAGTGGATGGCAAGCCACCATCACATTCTAAACATTCCATCAGAGGCATCTGAAGAAAATACCTTTGTAAGTCTAAAAAGAGTTGGGAATTATCTTAGAGGGACAGACTTTCTGGGAAAGCATATTAAAAAGCCTCCCTTTTAATTTCTCTAGAAATATTAAGAAATAATATTTCTTTAGCCTAAGACTGAGTAATGACTTCTTCCCTTAGTAAAGCTAGAGGAATAACATCTAAGGCTTTCTTTTGAAATGGAGTAAAGGTGGTAGTTAGGTGGTATAGGGTAGTGATGGTGAACCTTTTAGAAACAGAATGCCAGGCCCTGCCCCGCTCAAGTGCCATGCCTGTCTCTCCCAGTGACTTTGTGCCATGCTCCTCCCCTCCTTACCCCACACAGGAGAGGGAAGATACGCTCCCATAAAGCTGCTGGGTGGAGGGGTGGGCGAAATGTGGGAGGGGGTGGTCTGAGGGTTCTGCTCCCCTCTGGCTCTGCTACTCATGAGCCACCTACCTTACCCACCTTACTCTCTCTTTCCCAGAATGTGACTGCTGAATCTGTCTTTCAATCAGGCAGGAGAATTTACACATGTGGCCTTACTTTAGTTAGAAACTTTTTTTGAACTTTTATTTCCTTTTAAAAATTTCTTCTACATCAAGTGATTATTAATTAACTTTATAAAATTAATACTTGTAGTTATTGATATTAATTTAAATCTTACAGTTTTGGTGACCAGCAAAGTTGGAAAAAGAATTCTCAAAAAAATTTTTAAGAAAGCATTTGAATAAATATAGGGAGTAGATAAATTTTTAAAAAGCCATGTTTCTCTCCTGCCACTTCTGATGCCCTGCCCATCTGCAGGACAAAATGGATAAGCCACTTCCCATTGCATCCCACTGCAGGCTCGAGTAGCCCTGCTCATCCCTCCCATGGCTTCAGCCGTCCTCTCTGCTTCCTCGCTGTTGCCTCCCACTGCCAATTCCCCAGTTTCCTTTGTGGAAGGTGAGAAGCTAATCTCCTTGGGATGATTGAGTACAGCTGAATGGCTGGCTTCCTGCCTCCTGGTGTGGCTACACCCCTTCCCTCCCCCCCCCCACCCCCCCGCCCCTGCTCATGGGTCTCAAGTGTGCACTAGATGCTTGAACTTCCAGCTTGGACCTGAGATGGTTTTTTAGACTAGCAGCACAGAGTGGATGTTTGGTGAGCAGGAGATCCTGAGCCCTTTCCACGCTGCACCCTCTTCCTCCTGTTTAGTGTCTAACTAACCCTGGGAAGCTTTCATAACCTCTTTTTTTTTTTTAACCCTTACCTTCTGTCTTGGAGTCAATACTGTGTATTGGCTCCAAGGCAGAAGAGTGGTAAGGGCTAGGCAATGGGGGTCAAGTGACTTGCCCAGGGTCACACAGCTGGGAAGTGGCTGAGGCCAGATTTGAACCTAGGACCTCCCATCTCTAGGGCTGACTCTTAATCCACTGATCTACCCAGCTTCCCCCTTTTTCAAAACCTCTTAAGCCTGCATTCTACACCCATAAAACCCCTTTGCTCTCCTAGACCTAAGTGGCTCTGAGGAATTTTTTTACCTTCAAGGAAGTGTGTTTCATTTGCCTAAAATAGAAAGCTTTTGTTTTCCCTCACTAACTTAGCCTTTAGTTAAAGACTTATGGCCACTCTCCATTTTTCAACCAGTTAAGAGGGGACATGTCTAAGTATGCTATTTATAATCATGGCACAGAAAATGAGGGAATAGTTTTCTCTCCATTTGGAACAGCTTCTGTTCCCAGTGAACTTTACTGTGTTCAAACAGATCAAAATTTTGGAATGGCTTTATTTAGCACTGTTTCTGGGATTTTTTTTTTATTTATAGGATATTTAAACTTTATTTCTCCTCAAGAAAAATCAACAGAAGTTTACCTTAATTAACCTACAGACTCAAATAGACAATATCGAGAAACATTTGAGTAATTTCAAAATTCAGAAGATAGATTCCTCTTTATCTAAGCCTATCCAGTCCATGCCTCAAGCTGATTACCTACTATCTCCTCTTATTCAGCTTTTGGAATTCCATGGCCTGACCCCCCCACCCCCCCAACTTGCTCAATTTCTCCCTCTGTCTCCCCTGATCCCTTCCCTTCCCCAGCTCCCACCTCTTTCTCCCCCCACTTCCACCCATGCCAGATCTCCCTTCACCCTGCCTATTCTTCTTCCTCCTCTGCCCCAGCCCTCCCTCCTCTACCTGGCAAACCCCCTCCCATGCTCCTACATTTCATCCCTCCCCTGCCCCTTCCCCACATCCACAACCCTGCCCCCAGCCCCATCCAAGTTCCTCCTACCCTGTCTCCCCATCCCCAGACCAACCCCTCTCTCTTATCTCACTTACTCTTCCCTCTCCCCTTACCTACTCCATAGCAACCCAAACATCTAGCCAAGAGGCAGAAATCACAAATAATTCCATTAAAGTTCTATTCCCCTTAAGTGAAGTACCCACTTATAATAAAGGGGAGATTTAGTCACTCTCAGGCACTATACACCCTTTACCCCAAGATATTGAGACATTCAAGCAAAATACTCCTTCCTTTGAAGATGATCCTATTACAGTTATTAAAAAAGCTTGAAAGCATTTATCAGACATATGATCCTTCATTGCTGGATATAGAAAATTTGCTCCAAGATTTTTTGACAGAGAGAAAAATAAAATCATCTTTCTTGTTAATCAGGTCCAAGGAAGGATAGCAATTAATTGGCCCTAGACTGACCCTAAATGGAATATGAACAATGAGCAAGACTACTTAAAATTATGCCAGGTTAGAGAGGCATTGCTAACAGCAAAGAGAGCTTGTTCTGATAGGCCTGGCACATGGACAAAGTTTGAGAGTTTGAAGCAAAAATTCGAGGAAAATTCTTCCCAGTTCATGGATAAACTTATTGAGCTGGGAGGTAGATATATAGTCCTAGATCTTTCCAGAGAAAGGGATGTCAGGCAAATAAGGAGGCAGTTTGTACACAATTGTTGTAAAGTAGTCAGATGCTATTTTAAGACTAACTGTCCTAATTGGGCTAATATAGACTTTGAGGAATTGAGGAGTGTAGCAGTTTATGTCTTTAAGGGCCATGAAAAGAAAGATGAGGAGAACAGTGACTTAGTGGAGGAATTAAGGAAAGAAATAAAAATTTTAAAGGAGGAAATTTAAAAAAAGAAAAAGAAAATCATAGAGTGACCATAGCCCCTTTGTGAGAGTCCACAAATCAATCATTAATGTTGTAAGATTAAAATTAATATCCAATAACTCCAAGCACTATATTTTATAATGTTTATTAATAATCACTTGAAGTAGAAAAAAGAAAAAGAAAAAAGTAGAAGCCTGAGTAAAACCAGCTTTCCCAGCTGCAATCAGGGGAAGAGTGAGCAAAGGTGGAGCTACACAAAACTTATATCCTCCCTATGTTAGCATGTTAGAATATGGGAAGCTGGGAAAGAGAGTTTTGGGGAGACAAATTCTAATTACATAGTGTGTTACTTCTGTAGGAAAAGGGGTCTTGTAATGATGATCTGTAAGAAGTGGAATCAGACAAATAGAAATAATAGCAACTTTAGAAATAATAACAATTACAGAAATAATAACCCAAATGAGACAACTGATAACTCACACCAAAATACCCAAAATGGGGCTCATCCATGCTATACTCAGGGTGAAAAATCCCCCTCAGTATGGGGGACCCCAGAGGTGTGACCAAAGTAATCTAGATGGGTGATGGTACTTGGGAGGGGAAGGAACCTCAAAGAGTCTGGAGGTGAATTTTAAGCCTTTTCAGATTTCATTGCCTTATTAATGTTAACTGTTTTGATTTGTTCCCCTCTCCATAGTGAAGAAGTCTCTGTAATACAATTTTAAATACAAGGTGTACATAAAGAGCTTTCAGGGAACTGGAGGAACTCAGCCTGCCTGGGAAGGTCCATTTCAAGTCCTGTTAATCACTCCAACAGCTATCAAAATTGGAGAAAATGACTCTTGGGTTCTTTGCTCATATGTAAAGAGAGTACCTTCTGTAGACACCAAGTGACTATATCTCATTACACTTATTGTATTTGCTGATTGTTTTAAATTTTTATTTTGTTTTTAAGTTCACATATCGATCTAAATGAATATATTCTGTTACATTATGTCAGGTTTAAGTTACTGTGTTTTGGCTATTAGCTATATGTTCTGATACACTGTTTTAATTTGTACTGTCCTACTATCTTTATTTGTACTGTTCAATGTCTGGACTGGAGAAAATACCATTATAAAATCCCATAGTCTAGTTGGGCAAACCCTTTCAGTGGCATAGCCATAAGTCCTTATGGAAAATGGATTTGTCACCGGATGCATTGAGGTCACATATTGGCTTAATAGCCTTTGGTTCCTTTTTGCCTTTGCTAATTGTCACATAGATGATGAATGTACTCCATCAAACTGGTTACAAACTGTATCAGTAACCTTTGGAGAATAAATGAGCTCTTATGGTTTTGGGGATTTTGGTACTTCTTAGACTGTGCATTAGCTGTTTTACTACTTTTTTTTTTTAATAAAACTGTTGCCTGGTTTAAAAAAATTATGTACACTCATGCTGTGGGATCATGGTCAAGTTAAAAGGCAATCAATTTCATTTTTGAGTGAGAAACCTTTGTGTTGTGCCTCTGCTTGGCTGACACTTTGTCATATGGAATGTGCACTATGAAGTTCTGATTTAAAAAATTATTATTGTTTTTCCTTTTATGTGCAATAGGATATTTGAATTATTTCCTCTCTTATTTTTGTACTTGACGTACATGTAAACAGCATTAATGTTTTTTTTTATTTTGCACTAAAATAAGTTTACAACATCCATTAGATCTAACATTGATGCAAACCCCAAAGCTTTATACTACGGAAACCTGACATTGATTATTAAATATTATGGGTTTTTGACTAATGATTGTGTCTGATTTCAAAAGAAGGGATCACAAAAGAGCCATTGTACAGTGCTGAGAAGCATAAGATCAAGGAGACCAACCAATCCTGGTGGGATTGATGAGAATTTGTGCCAAGACAGAGGAATTGTTTTGGTGTTCGAGGAAGTGGCTGTTTGATAACATCAGATGCAGGATTTCCCCATCCCAGATTCAGACAAAGTACCTCAGTTGGTTGCCATTTTGACTCCCCTATCCCTGGAAGTGAAGGTAAAATCAGACCAGGGAATACTATTTCCCTTTTGCTTCAAAGTCTAGCCCCTTTTCTTTCTTTCATAGTATGGCAATTTTCTGTAGTCCTGGCTGCCAATTGGTTAAGTGCATATTGCTGTAATGGTCCTTTAGGCTTGTGGGACATAAATCACTTCATTGGGTCCTGATTCTAGGACCTGTTATGAACTTATTCTTGCTTACTCAGAATTTTTATATATAATTTGATTTTTTTCTTTTCTTCTATTTGTTTTTATGTTTTTGACTTTATTTTGACAATTGATTCATATACCTCATAACTCAGCCATGCATCCCAGGGTGATCCAGGTATTGGTCAACACCCTCCTCAGGGGGGATTGCATTATTATTCTATAATGCTAAGTTTAAACTCTTCTGCCAAAGGAGATTTCCCCCTAATTGGCTTTTTGTCAATGTGCCCACCTAACATTGGTTTTGCTCTCTTTCTCTTTTACTTCCCTCTCATCCCCAAATTATTGTAATTTCCCCTCAGAAAGTGCAATATTGTACGCACCTTTAGTAAGAGATCTTTTGAGATAGAAGCTGGTTATGTGTAATGATTCGCTGGGGAAACTAGGCATATAAATCGGGAGATTCCAACATGCTTGCCTTCCAATGGAATCAAAGGGAGGACTATGTAGATAGAATTTTCTTTCTAGGACTCTCTTACCCAGCACCCCATTTGCATGTTTAACTACTTGCTAATGTAGGGAGGATATAATTTGGGTATGACCCCATCTCTCTCTCTCTCTCTCTCTCTCTCTCTCTCTCTCTCTCTCTCTCTCTCTCTCTCTCTATCTCTCTCCCAGAATGTGACTGCTTTCAGCCAGGCAGGAGAATTTACACACATGGTCTTACTTTCGTTAGAAAATTAGGCTTTGAACTTCTATTTCTTTTTTTATTTCTTCTACTTCAAGTGATTATTAATAAATTTTATAAAATTGATACTTGGAGTTATTGATATTAACTTAAATCTTACACTTTTTAGGAAAGAACTCTGAGGGAGGAGTGGCAGTGGTGGTCACATGCCCACAGAGAGTGATCTGAATGCCATCTTTGGCACCCATGCCATGGATTTGCTATCACTGGTATAGGGAATAGAGAGCCAGTCCTGGAATAAGGACCTGAGTTCAAATGTAACCTCAGAAACTTACTAGTTGTTAGCCCCTGGGTGAGTCACTTAACCCTATAAATCCTGTTTGCCTTAGTTCTTCATCTGTAAAATAAACTAAAGAAGGAAAGGGCAAATAATTCCAGTATCGCTGTCAAGAAAACCCCACAAAGAAGTCACAAAATCACTGAGTCAGAAAAAATTAAAACAACAAGAGATAGAAACTAACCTGAACTCTTGTCTAGATTGGTCTGTTGTATTTTTACCCCCCTCAAGTGATTGTTCCCACAACCTACCTGGGGACAGTACCTTTTCTTTTGAAATTCAAGATTAAGATACTAATCTCACGAAGGATTAAAAAAACCTCTTTACCTTCTCTTTGAAAGATTTGCCTGGGCTTCTGACTCTCTCTTCTTTGGGCTGTGATGAGAAGGGGAGAGGCATTCTTGGGGCAGAGGGTTTGGGTTCCCTGTAAGCTCTGGGGGAAAAGTCATCCAGGGAGAGGGACAGAGGGGAAGGAGGTATTGGGGAGAGGATCAGGCATCTGGGAGCCACTGTGGGGGGAATGGGAGAGTGACCAAGGGTGAATGATGAGGAGTGGTCTTGTGAGAACTCTGCCCCAAAGGCATTGGGGTGGTAGGTCCTGTACCCCCCAGCCCTTGTTACCAGAGAGGAAACTTGGGGCCTGAGCTGTGGTTTGCCTTGTGCCATATAGGTAGTCATTAAGTAGAACCTGAATTTGAAACCAGTTCCTTTGACTCAGAATTCTGCATAATCTTGTGCCCAGCAGCCCAGAGAGGGAGGGATTGCCATTGATAGTTTAGTCACTAGATTTGGAGTCAGAAGAGTCTGGATTGTTCAGAGCCCACTCTGACCCTGTGACTATGAACAATTCATAGAACCTCCCTGAGACTTTCTTTATCTGTTAAATAGGGAAAAGAATATCTATCTATAAGTCTTAGTTTTCAGCATTGTCATGAGGATCAAGTGAGATTATATGTGCAAAGCTGTATACCTTAAACACCTACATAAATGTTGGCCATTATTGCAATATTCTGAGACTTTCTGAGGCAGAGACAGTATCACTGAGTGGTGTGACCTTTTGTTGGGGAGATTGTCATTGAAGGTGTGTTATGGAAATCACTTTAAAAGACTGATATCTATTAATTTAAGGTCGCCAAGGAATTCAGCTATATAATTCCTAAATGAAAACTCAAGTCAGCAGTCAACCTTTATTTTATGGAGTTTTTAATTACAAACAGGAGGAAGAAAGGTATTAGAGAGAGAGAAAGACAGAGAGAGAAAGACAGAGAGAGAGAGAGAAAGGGGGGAGAAGGGAATAGGGCTTAAATACCCCCTCTACTTAGGCTGGGCCAAAGACCCAAGCCCTTAGATAGCTGAGGCAAAGAAAAGAGATCAGTCCCTATCACTCACATGACCAAAATGGAGAAACGGTCTCAGGGGCCTCCACCTCCAGCCTCCTTCAGAGCAAGCCCTCCTCTCAGACCTCTCCAGGAGCTCTCCCTCCAGGACCTCTCTCCTCTTAGACTCCTTCAGAGCAAAACCTCTCAGAGCAAAACCTCCTCCAGCAAAACCTCCTTGAGCAAAACCTCCTCCTGTCCTCAGACCCCGCAATCTTTATGGAAACCATCTAAGTCCCCTCCCCTCAGTTCTCACATCTACCAATCACTGTCCATGTCTCCCCTGTGCCAATGGTGGCTCTAGCTTAACCCAGGACCACCCAGAGGTCTGTTTCCTTTGCACATGTCTGTTGAAGGTCATATTCTCAAATAATTAAATCTTGATCTTTGCTGCAGCCCTTCCTAAATTCTGTTACTCTGAGTAGGGTGGAGAGTTCCAAGACCTGGTTCTGTCATTCCAAGTATCTCTATTGTATCAATTCTAAAATCAATCATGACTCAAAGAACTTCCTGTTCTATCCTTAAGCATAAGTCAAAGCCCTTTCCATTGTTTAGCAAAAGGTTTCTGTCCTAAAGTAGTCTTAAGTAGAGAGGAGAAGGATCCTCCCATGCCAAGGAGTTTCACATTCCAATAGAGTTCTTACTATCAGTAGGAAATTTTTCAAGTATGAAATTTCCCAATGGGGAAATTTCCAACATTCATAAGTCTAAGAAATTTTAAGGTTTACAAAGGGGAAAGAAGGGATATCAGTTAAGAGATAGGTCATTTTCAGAGAAACTGGTTACCTAGAGACAGGAGGTCCTGGGTTCACATATATTCTCAGATACTTCCTAGTTGTGTGACCCTGGGCAAGTAACTTAATCCCCATTGCCTAGCCCTTGCCTCTCTTCTGCCTTAGAAAAGATACTTAGAAGTGACATTGAAGGTGGGGTGTGCCACTGAAAAGGAAGAGTAAGCTGGGGAGGAAAAGTAGATAGAGGATATCTGAGCAGAGGGAATTTCATTGAAGGAGGAAGTTGTGTCCTTGAGGAAAAGGGAATGAAAATCATTGAAAAGGAGATTCTGGAAAAGAAGGATTGTAAGGCTTATCGCCAGGGTCGGCCAGTCCTGTGTGACCTCACTTGGGGTAACAAAATGAAGAGTAACGAATGGACGCTATATGAAAATGCATAGCGACAAATTTTATTGGAGTCAGTCAAAGCATATATGGGTTAAGACACACAGGAAGATATGATGTTACTGCCCAGCAACAGCAGGAACCAATAATTGGACAGATTCATAGGAATTCATGACGTTACCTGCCAGGCACAGGGAAGAACCGAGAGGATTCCAAACAAAGACAGAGAAGCAAGTTTCCCACAGTCTCTCACAATTTCTCACAAACCTTATCAATCCTCCCTTTGCTGGCTACTCCAACCTTGCAGTTTCTTTCTCACAAACCTTATCAGTCCTCCCTCTGATGCTACTCCAACCTTGAGCACACAGCTGGGCAGGTCGTACACAGTTCAACCCACAACCCTGACTATGCAACCCAAGCAGGGAGAAGAGGAGGGCGTTAACCCTTATGGTTTTGCCTCAACTACAATTCCCCCTTTTTGTTTTGCAACAGTACGCGGTGTTGGGTCAGAACTTGTCCAATCCTATCCATGCTGGACACAAGGAGCTGGAATAGACAGGGAAGAAGGACCAGTAAGATAACTATAAACAGTATGAAAGTCAATATGGTTATACTCATTTGAGCTAAAGGAGACAGCCAACTTTGGCCTGATTTAATCCAATTGTATATAGAATCAGCAATATGTTCAAGACAAAGATCCTCAGCTAAGGAAGTATCTCTTTTTTCAACAATATGGTTCAATTGTTGGATGTTTTCAGAGATATTGCTTTTTATCCAAAGACCTTGTAGATCATTTCTAATTTTTTCAAATGCATCAGACGTGTTGACTTTAACAGGAAGAAGACAAAAAGCTGAATAACGATAATCACACCTTAATTTACCCATAATAGCTACAATTTCTACTTGATTAATTAATAACAACACATCTTTAGATATTTGTTGTAAAGCATAAAAAACCCTTGTATTAATATCTTGCTGTATATGCAAAGCTTTGGTTACATTCTGTGCAAGCCCATGTAAATATTCTGTATCATGTTCCAGGACACGAACATTAGCTACACTTTGTGCTATAGAAACACTACTGACAGTTGTAGCAGTAATGGCAGCTATCAAGGCTACAATACCTAAAACTATGCAAGAAATACATCTCTTTTCCCTAGAGCTAATTAGTTGAGATAATCTTTCCATTGCTCTATCTGCAGGTGAGTGATACCATCCCCCTGAGTGTCTAGCTTGAGTGTCTAATGTAACACTTCTATTTACTGGTTTTTGTTTTTTCATTATAAGTAACATTAACCTAATGAGACATATTTACTTTATCCAATGCCAGGGCTATTTTTCCATAATCAGTCAAAATCTGTGTGAAATTATCAGAATGTACCCAATTAGTTCTGGGAGCATCACCACAAAGGCGAGCTGTAGCCTCCTATAAAACAATCATGAAATTTATAAGAATCCAGTTTCTTTCCAATACACCTTTCGTCGTTATACCAATACACCCAAATCATATTTTTCCAATGAATACATGATGCCCTTTTAGATCTACATGACAGCAAGGGCGGAAACATATTAACAGTGTCTCTGTTCATATCCCATAACATATAGACAAATAGGTCTTTCTTGTCCCCAAATACAATCACAAGATTCCCCTAGCCAACCTAGATATTGCAGTTGGCCGTAACCTTCATATTTTACCCCTTTGTCTACATGATAAGTTCCTATTCAGAAAGAGTCTGACAGGTCAGAATGACCATAATAATGAGCCTGCAGAGATCTGAGGGGCAGGTATGCAGGATGGTCTCTTGCAAGGCACACTGGGGGTGCCTCAATTAGTCCAGTTCCAATTGAAAGGCACAAACAAATTGTTGGCCTGATGTTTGTCCTTAGCTTGTCTCTCAAAATGATAAATGCCTGGAATGTCAGTTAGTTTTTGTATATAAGATTGTAGTCGAGGAATACCTCCTCTTTTCTTTATTTGTATTTGCTTAAGATAAAGTTGTGGACTTACTTATCTTTGCTTCAGACAAAGATGAGGATTGACCTTCACCCATCCTGGGACCAAGGATGGAACAGTAAACATGAAGGATGCAGGATAACATTTATGAAGGGCAAATTGCGATTAGGTGGGTGCCTATCCCCTTGTCTGCCCCTCTTCCCCTTGTTTGTATTTGTAATAAACAAAGGATGTGGGTTAACCTTTGAACACCTGCCTATCCCTGGACCAAGGTTAGGGTTTCTGGAATGAAGAATCATAAATTCCTGTGGGTTTTGTCTAAGTAGTCTTTGCCTATAAAAGTTCTATGTGAAGCAAATAAAATTGGCACTATTTCTCTCTTTTCATATAGTGTCCATCTCTTCTTTTGTTACTCTTCATTTTTCGTTACCCCAAACAGGATGTCACAGGACTGGCCGACCCTGTGGATGAGTCTTGTAAGCCATAGAGTCTTACATAAGATGACTTCCGGTAAAGTGTGTCCCATGCTGACATACTCTACCCAAGGTGGCTGTTCCCAAAAAACCCATCTCTTTATTCCAATAGCTGTACTTAAATTCTGAATAGAAGCAGAAGAGTCAGTATCTTATGGAGACGTTGTCAAGTCTCCTTGCGAGGCTTCTTGCGCCCTCCCCTTGTTCTTCTCATTATGGTCAATTTCTCAAACTCAGAGGGGAGGGAGCCATACTCCGTCTTTACCTGTGGAGACACAAACAGAACCTTGGCCTTACAGGACCACTGGGTGGTCCTTGCCAAGTTTGATTATCATCTTTCCACATGCCACATTTTTGTTCTGGGTCAGGGAGCACAGGAGTGGTACCTGAATTTCGTTCATAAGAAAATGAAGAGAAAAAATTTTTCAGCTCTGGATAAATTATTGGAAGTAAAAATCAAATTATTTATAGTATATACAGCTATTGCCAATCATTGATGTGGGGCGCTGTCTCCCCCTTTTTGTTTTAAAAGAAATGTTTTTTAAGATCTGATTACTGTGCTCCACAATAGTTTGTCCTTGTTGGCAAAAAAGAAAAAAATTGTTTGGAAGTATTAAGCAGGTCCATTATCTGTTTTAGGGAGGGTAAAAATGACAGGTGAGCTATTTTCCTTGTATACTCTTGCCTTGTAATTAGCATTTGCATCAACAAAAACATTAGGTCCTGATACTGGATGATCTCTTAGAATATGAGAAAAAACAATAGGATGTTGTGACAAAAAAGAAAATAAGCCTTGTGGAGTGTAGGTGGTAATAGCAATAAGGTACACTAATAGTAAAGACCATTCGTCATGACTGTAAATATTTCTGTATTATATCTTTAGCAATAGGTACCCGGATTTCATGAAGATACTATCCTAAACCTGAGATCACATATTCTATGCCTTTCCCATTTTGCTTTTAGATTTAACCATTCAATGGCTCTTTGTTTCTCAGTTAAGGCACCTCTTGGTAACATGAAAGTTGCAAAAATATTCACTTCCACGGCTAATTGAGGCTGATAGTGGTTAAGTGGAGCCTGATTCAATTTGTCTTCTACTATCTCTAAAGCAAGAGAGGCCTCAGGTGTTAAAGTTCCAGAGAAATTCAAATCAGAACTCCCTTCCAGTATTTTGAATAACGGTTGAAATTCAGTTGTAGTAAGAAATGAATATTGCCTAACAATTTCTGATTATCATTTAAGGTGTTAAAGCAGTCCTTTCTTAATTGTATTTTTGAGGCATAACAGATGTTACATATAACTGAGCCCCTGAATAGAGTATGGGACTTGTTTTTTGAATCTTTTCTTGAGCAATGACTAAATGGTATTTTTGCAAGGTAATTTCCAATTAACTATAGCACTTGCTTATTTGAGATTCATCTTCAGCCGCAATAAGAATATAATCTATATAATGGATGATGGGCAGAGCAGGAAAATGTAGTCTTAATGAAGGGCTGAAGCTACATATTGTTGGCTGAATAATCTTATCATTCTGGACATGGAATGTTTGCATTAAAATTCCACAGCTTCAAACAAGCTACTCAGTCAGACAAGGCTGGCAAAGTTTGTTTGGTTGAGCATTTTAAAACCTCCATTTCTACAATTAAAATATACTCATCTTAAGTTCTATCACACAGTGGTTGTTAACTCTTTGAGGTCCCTATTTCAGTTCATAAGTATCAGGGTAGAATAATTATAAGCACTTCTTTCTCCTTCCTGTGTGCAAGGAAGGGGTTAATAGCTTCTGAGAAAGTTTATCCCAAGGCTGCTTGGCTCAGTTTAGATTTATTACTTAAGAGCCTTATCTCATCCTTCTTTAACTAGTGAGCTTACTATAATTTAAAATATTGAATTTCTCAAACCTCTTTCATAATTTACTCTCAGTGGATTTTAGTTTGAATTCCACAACTCCCAAATAACTTTGATTAAGTCCTTTAGCGATGTTTCAGTGTTTAACCAAACTGAAGAACAAAGCATTTACGTGCACTCCTCTCAAATTTCTGTCTAAAGTAAAATAAAACCTACAGTTTAGTTTTCTACTAGCTCAAAATATTGCTACATACCTGATTAAATTCCAACTTATAATTTGTTGTATCTATTTAACACTAGAATTCACAGTATCAACTAGTATCTCTATCCATTACTCTTATTTCTTCTGGCTTTTCCTCTTTACCATTATTGTAAGTAGAGGAAAGGTACTATCCTGACTTGTATTTAATCCTTATGACAAGCCCTTTTTAATTTCAAGGCTGCAGTTTGCATATCATATACCCTTAAATTCCTTTCTATACATTGTACACATTTTAAAAGCAATTCATATAACCTTAGTCAAAGACAACAACATTTAGAAATTTTCCCTTGCAAAATACCAAATTCCTAGTACTAATATTATTAAATCCTACGAACAGATTAATCACTTAAACTTCTTGTGTGTCATATAATTTCTTGTTACTACTCCTGACAGCACATGCATGAAAATAAATCTGATTTGAAAAAATCCCAAACTTAATTTCTAGAATAAGTTCTTCTCAACAACATAACAACTTTTTCTGGATGACTTTTACATCTATAAAGTAGCCAGAGCAATTTTTTGTCCTTATAAAATAAAATATTCCCTCTCTGAATCAGTCTGACTATCAGCCACATTTAGATAATTCTCAAATTCACTGAAACCATTATGCGTAGCAAGATTTAACAAAATAAACTTCTAACCATGAGTTTTGTTGTGCTCAATAAAATCTGGTTAACATTATTAACATGACAAATAGTTACTACAATACACGAAATTAAATTTAGATCATATCAAAATCATTAACGATCCTCCCAAATTGCATACATCAAACCATTAATCTTAATTGAAAAATAGCCTCTAATTGTGGAGTAAAAATCTCCCTTTTCCTGCTCTGAATTTTTCTCTTTTTTGCTCCTTTGGGGCCCCATCCAAAGGAAGAAAGAGGAAAAAATCATTGAACAGGTATTTGCTTTTGTCCTCTGCTGAGGATTTTTGACAGGCAAATTCAATCTTGCAACTATCCCATTTTATTTTCTTTCTTTTTGGGAGTGTCCAATTTAAAAATACATAGAGACGAGACTTTGACAAAGACAATGATAAACAAAAACACACAACATTGTGACAAGCATGCTTTGAAAAAAAAATCAGTGTTTTAGGATCCATTCTAAAGAAAAAATATAATTTCCCTCTCACCCTTAGAGTATCTCATATACTCACCACCGAGGGGATCTCTGTAGCATAGAAACTTTGCATGACCAGCACACAGCGTCGGGGGTTCTCCAAAGAGAACTGAAGGGGGGGTTCCAATAAAAGAACCAGGGGGAAGGGGGTCCCTAATAGGGGACAGTTTAGAACTATCGGGGGACATCTTAGAGCTGTCCGAGAGGTCGCAAGAAAGAAAGATTGGAACATTATCAAAGAGGGATAATGAACGTTTTCTCGAGAGATATAACCTATCCTCCCCAATCCTCCCCATAGTGTTAACAGGGGAGTTAACCTGTTCCTAGGAGATCTTGGAACTGTTTGCCAATCTTTGTCCTTTAAAAGGACAGGAATTAAATTACCCA
Source organism: Monodelphis domestica (assembly GCF_027887165.1). Taxonomy (NCBI): domain Eukaryota; kingdom Metazoa; phylum Chordata; class Mammalia; order Didelphimorphia; family Didelphidae; genus Monodelphis; species Monodelphis domestica. The sequence goes on along the minus strand of NC_077229.1, from coordinate 97,659,024 downwards.
TTACTGCTAAAAGATAAACTAAAAAGCGAAAGAAAGAGAGAGACAAAGTTGGGGAACAGAGGAGGCCCGCCAATGCTGTGCTCTTATCTCTGTTCTATCCCCTGCCCACCAGAGCTGCAGTCTTGTGGCAGAGGCCGTTAACTCTTCGTCATCCTATGACCAGCAAAGGAATCGGGGTTACGAGGCATTATGTCCCTAAATCCGGACGCCATTTTTGTAAGACTCATCACCAGGGTCGGCCAGCCCTGTGTGACCTCACTTGGGGTAACGAAATGAAGAGTAACGAATGGACGCTATATGAAAATGCATAGTGACAAAGTTTATTGGAGTCAGACAAAGCATATATAGGTTAAGACACACAGGAAGATATGATGTTACCGCCCAGCAACAGCAGGAACCAATAATTGGACAGATTCATAGGAATTCATGACATTACCTGCCAGGCACAGGGAAGAACTGAGAGGATTCCAAACAAGCAAGTTTCCCACAGTCTCTCACAATTTCTCACAAACCTTATCAATCCTCCCTTTGCTGGCTACTCCAACCTTGCAGTTTCTTTCTCACAAAGCTTATCCGTCCTCCCTCCGATGCTACTCCAACCTTGAGCACACAGCTGGGCAGGTTGTACACAGTTCAACCCACAACCTTGACTATGCAACCCAAGCAGGGAGAAGAGGAGGGCTTTAACCCTTATGGTTTTGCCTCAACTACAAAGGATTATTGTTGAGGAGGGAAGGGGATGTCTGGAAGATTGCTATTCATTGAGAGAAAGAGGATATTTATCAGGAGATAATGTAATTGAGAGGGGTAGAGATTGTCATTGAAGGATAGGTGAGAGACTGCTGGGGAGAGCTTTTGGAATTTGAATGAGAATTTGAATGAGAAAAAGAGGGTTATTGAGGAGGGAAGTTAGGGGGACATGGACTGTTGGACTTGATGAAAAAGATATGACAAAACTGTAGTTTTTGTCTTGATAAGTGCTGGGGAATACAGGGGTCACTGGAACTAAGAGAAGGGTGAAATTGTGGTGGGATTTGGAAGACAGATGGATCAGAGAAAGAATCATTTCTATCAGGGTGTAGATGAGAGGTTAAAAAAGGGGCCACTTTGGACACTGAGGCATCATTAGTTATAGAAAGGGGACTGCATTATCTGGGGAAAGGGGGTATCAAGACTATTGGTTTGTCCCTCATAAAGGAAGAGCCAGGATGAATATGACTCCACCCTGAGCTCTGGGGGCTGCAGCTGCAGGGCTGGTGGTGGTTCTCCTCTATGCCTCCATTCACAGGATTGAGGAGGGATATCTTGCTGTGTACTACAGGTGAGTGCCAGTGCCAGTTCTTGGGAGCCCAACAGGCCAGTGTGTACATCTAGCTTAGGTTTCTAGAAAAGACTACTATGATCCCTGGGAATTTGGAATCTGAAGTTCTCCTTACTATAGTAATAGCTTCTAAGCTTGGAATTGGATTGATTACCATCAAGCAGCCTTTGTGAAGCACATGATATTGTGGGGGACAGTACTGCTGACAGTGCTTATGATGGACTTAAACACACTGTAGAGGCCAAAGGCCTACCCTTGATCTTCAGCAGTATTGACCATGTGTGGAGTTTGGTGCTCCTATTTGTTTGTTATCATCTTCTTAACAACCCTTTTCTTCCCTTGAATCTGATTACTACAAAGATTAGCCATAGCTCATCATAGCTATGAGGGATGTGATGCAGGTCAACATATGGACAGTTTTGAGTACAATCAACTTTTCTTCCTTTTTAGGATCTTTGTGCCTATAGGGTAAAGAGAAAATCATGTGGAAAACTGTTTTTCTTGAATATTACTTCTCATGGATAGAGATTACTTAACTAAAGAGAAATCAGGCAATGGAGGTGTGTGAAATGGAAGTTTAAGGGGATCTGGAAATAACAAGATATATCCCTTTTAGCAACTTTTCAAAATGAAACCAGATGAAATGTGTGAAGGAGAGATGGGAAAAAAGTCTGTGGCAAAGACTGGAAAAGCAAGGACTCCAGAATTATCAATCAAGATGGACAAAAGTCCTACTCTCTGGTTTCTCTCTGCTATACTACAGGGACTGAATCTCAAGACCTGTTGACCATTTTCCCAAATCTGAACTATATTCCACCATCCTCCAACTAAGGAATCGTTTTAGTATTAGGGAAAGCCCAAACTCTCTCTCCCTTCATCTTCTTATCTTTCCCCATTGTCCCAAATAAACCTCCTTATTTAAACTTAGAAAAGAGAGTACATTTGTTTGGTATACTAAGATACTCACTTGGACCTGACTTCAGTGCTATTAACAGAGGAATCAACTGAGGGGGAGGGAGGAAGGAGGGAGAAGGGAGGAGATTGGCAGATCTGATCTTGAATTATCATTTCTCACTTAAATAATCCCCTAATACACAGGGAAACTAGTCAATTAAAATGCAATGCCTTTTTGGAAGTCACACACACACACACACACACACACACACACGCACACACACACAGAGCCAATTCTCTTGCCTTTCTGAATATCATTTTCCAAACCTTGCAGTCCTTTAGCATGGAAGCTACCAGATCCTATGTAATCCTGACTGGGGCTTCTTAACATCTGAATTGTCTCTTTATGGCTTCTTGCAATGTTTTCTTCTTGGCTTGAAAGCTCTTGAATTTGACAATTGCATTTCTGGGGGTTGTCTTTTGAGGATTTAATAGAGAAGGTGATCTATGGATTCTTTCAATGTCTACTTTGCCCTCTTGTTCAAGAATATCAGGGTAATTTTCTTGGATAATTTCTTATAATGTGATGTAAAGGCTTCTTTTTTTTTCTAGGTTTTTAGGTAGACCTATGATTCTCAAATTTTATCTCTTGGACCTGTTTTCTAGGCTTGTTGTCTTCTTAGTGTGATATTTCATGTTTCCTTCTATTTTGTCATTATTTTGACTTTGCTTTATTAATTGTTGCTGTTTATGAGATCATTAGCTTCTACTTGCCCAATTCTAGTCTTTAAAGACTGATTTTCAGCTATGATCTTTTGATTTCCCTTTTTGGTTTGGTCTAACCTGCTTTCCATGACTTCCAGCAGGTCAATTCTGGTTTCCAATTTGCTTATTATTTCATGTGATTTCTGTACCTTTTTTTTCCAAGTGGAAGATTCTGTCTTTTAAACTGTTATTTTCCTTTTGAATTACTTGCATTTCTTTCTCCTACTTTTCTTCCCATTCTTTTTCCATCTTTCTCACTTGATTCTTGAACTCCAATTTGAGTTCCTTGAGAGCTTGTGACCAATTTCCATTTAAAAAAATTGTTTTGGATGTGTTTGCTTGTTTGTCACTCTTTTCTGTCAACTCTGTACTCTGCTCCTTTTCTCCATAGAAGTTATCCAATGTCAGAGGATTTCTCTATTGTATTTTACTTTTTTGGCATTTTTGGATTGTAGTTCTTGGGTGTTAGTGGCTATTGCTGTGTTAGTTTTATCTTTCTTTTCAGCCAGAAGTCTGAGTGAGAAGGACAGGTAGCACCTGCAAAGCTGGTTTTTATATTTGCCCTGAGGCTATTTTTTGAGTCTCCTCAGTGTCTGCTATGGGCAGCCTGTCTCTGTTATATCTCCACTCCCACACTCTGCCTGTCCAGAGTATTGCTACCAAGGTTTTGCACTGTCCTCAAGGGTAAGACTGTGGTGTCCTTAGCCAGCTCCTGAGAATTTAGAGATTGCCCCAGCCTTCACTCTGACTCTAGTACAGTAGGTGGTGTGTGTGTATGTGTGTGTGTGTGTGTGATTAGCTCACACTTTGGTAGGTGTAATGTTACCCCCTTATAGCATGGAAATGCCCAAACCCTACCTACCTTCAAGACTGCACCCCATGGTAGAGCCCCTTTCCTAGTCTGATTTTGATTTTTGTCCTTTTGAGATGCTTTGTTGTGATTGGTAGTAGGAAGAATTGTGAAGTTCCTTCTACAATGCAGCCATCTAAGCCTGGAAAATGAGAGAGAGGGGGAGAGAGAGAGAGAGCGAGAAAGAGAGAGAGAGAGAGAGAGAGAGAGAGAGAGAGAGAGAGAGAGAGAGAGAGAGAGAGAGAGACAGAGACAGAGAGACAGGGAGACAGAGAGAGAGAGAGTATTGGGACACTGCCTCAAGTCATTGACCTAAGACAAATGTGCCTCACTCCCAAGATTTACAGAAATATTCCTCATTTATAGGAAAATCCTGATACAATCAAGTCACCCTAAAGGGATTATAACATTTTTACAAGGGTTGGAGATAGAGGCTTTCCTTTTGAATGAATGTAGTAAGGTTTACAGAACCTGTGAGAATTAACATTGTAAAGATGCTGATTGTTACTGTTTCCCTTAGACTAAAGGGGATTAAGAAGTCTTTGTATATTGATTGGGGTAGGGTAATCTTGTCCTGCAGGGAGAAGGATGGAATGAGGTAATTTTTTCTTGAAGGGAAAAGAATATCTTGGAGGGACCAGCTTTACTAACTTCTACTGGGGTCCTAGTGGTATTGATCTTGAAGATATTAATTATTATTGCCCTGAGAATAACACACTAACTTCTCACTCTATGCAAACACTCTGATTTTAACTTTCAAAGTTGTGATATTCTCCCCTGCCTCCCCTATATGTAACAACAACTAATATATGCTAACTAGAAGCGTCTCATCTTCAGAAGTCATCTTCATCCAAGAATGAATCTTCTCAATTGCTTGCAAAAATTTGTTCTCTCTGCTCTGAGTTATTTATAGAAACCTTGGAGATGCTTTTGTTAAAAGGATAAACAAATTTCTCTACCCTTGGTTATGCAAGAGACATAGGAATTTCTGGGCCCCAATCCTAAATCCAAGATTCAAACTTTAATCATATGAAATACTAATCTTCAGTATTGAACTATTAGGTTGTTCGGGGAAATGGAAACTTTCATTTTAGCATTTACTTTTTGTGCTAATCATAGAAATTTGTCACAAAGAAAGTGTTAGGTAGGGAAAAGATGTCCTCATGTCTTAAAATAACACATTGTGAGTGGCTTCACATACAAGCCGAAGCTATAACTGGCTCATGCCATTGTTGTTTCATTCAGAAACTATTAGCCTTACTTAAATCAGGAGGGTTTTATACTGGCGTCAGATTGAGAGCACCTCTCCCAACTTTTCTCTCAAGATCTTTCACTTATCCTCTGAGTAGGTTGTCACCATCCTCTCCTTTTTGGTGATATATCAATCACTGGATAGTCATAGCTGAATTTCAAACTTACAAAAGCCTCAGTTAAGATGCCAAAAGCCTTTTGCCTTAAATGACAAATCTTACCCATTACAGCTTGGAGAAATTCAACTTTTCAGTAATCCGATTTTACCATCTTAAAATTCTATAACTTGAACAACCTTTTTACCTTAATTATTCTGATGGCTTCTCAAAGTCTTACAAATTTACAAATGAAATATCTGCTCTTTAACTTTTCCATACAGTAAATGCCAACTTAGTACACTCTTCATTCTACCAGGTATCAATTTTACCTGCTATTAGTGACTCAAAAGAGTCCAGATTATTGGTCTTATTAACAATTACATCACTCACATACATAATATACATAATATCTTTTGCACATTTACATATATGATTCACTTCAAACATTTAGTTTGCAGTTTACAGTTGTGACAGAGGTTGGCACATAAGAAAAGTGCCAGAATGAAGTGTTTGTGGAACTGATGATTTCAATGAGGGAGGGGCAATCTGGAGGAAGAGAAGACTCTGGCTGGTAGAGGAGTTGGTCTCTCAGATGGGAGAACCTAAAGAGAGAAGGTTGAAAAAGACTTTCTCCTGAGGGTTACTCACTTTTTCCTGTCTGTGACTAGAAATCCTTCCCCCCAACATTTCCCAATTGAAAAGACTATTGAAGAGGAAGCCTGAGAAAGGCATTTAAATCACTCCAACTTTACCTCAGCTCCTGTTGCCCTGAGTCTGAACTGTGGCCAAGGGGCCAAACCCAGGGTGAGTCAACCTGATGTTCTCTCAGGAGTTCCCCCAAATTCGAGGAGGGAGGGGAAAAGGTTTTAGATAGAGACAGGGACACCCTTTCCCCCACTTTCCTCTCTCATTCTTTCTCTGCTAGTTATTCCTTTGTATTACCTTGATTGAGTTGACACTAAAATAGTTATTTTTTCTATGAGTGAACAAATCAAGGGGAGACCCTTTGGTCTCGAGTAGTGGAGGGGGGACAAGAGGGACAAGAGCGAATCTGGGAGAGCAGCCATAGCTAAGGAGGGAAGGCAGAAGGGGGAAAATATTCAAGCCCACTCTCCTCTCTCTGAGCCAACCCTAAACATCAGCTATCTCCCCTGAACCCCACTTTGAGAAGGGGGGGTCTCCACTCTTTCCCCCTCTCTATACTGAAAGTCTTAACCCCTCTAATACAAATTAACCTCCCCTTCTAATACATAGTATAAATCATAAGTCATTTGTGATTCAACACAATCACATTCTAACTATATATGTATATATAGTTAAGCAAAAGAAACTATTCTCTGAGTCTATCAGCTCTTTATCTGGGAGGTGGGTAGCATGTTTCGTTATGATCCTTTTGAAATTGTGGTAGGTCAAGGTGTTGATTTATGTTAAGTTTTCAAAGTTATCTTTACAATGTTGCTATTTACAAAGTTTGTTGTCAATATTTTTATAACATTGTTGCATAAATTTTTCTTCTGTTTCTAAGCTTTTCACTTTGCATCAGTTCAAACAAGTCTTCCCATGTTTCTTTTCTCTAAAACAATACCTTTCTTCATTTCTTGGAGCACAATCAAATCATCTGTCTTTGAATAATAGAACTGAAGTGGGTTAGTATGTCATGCCAAGAGTTCAAGAAGCCTGGATTGTCTGTTAGGAAACTGTTTATCCCCTCTCCTCTATGGGCCCTGAAAATGGAGCTTCTGGAATGAACTTCCCTCAAAGGTCACTCAAAATGTATTGAGAATAACTAGCTAAAGACAGTCTCAGGAGATGTTTTACAGATTTACCTTGACATAGAACATTAAGGAATTTTAAATCATTTAAAAATTCATTTTCCTTTTGCATCAAGAAGGTGATGAGACTCACTCCATTGGGAGATGGGTACAAAATGTGAGTCAATTTTTAATAAATTTATGGCATATTATATAACAATGATGTAACATTGGGAACTTTCATTTGAACAGAGTTAGAAACCTGGATGAAAGCACTGGGAGATAGAGATCCAGATGGGCTTGCCTGTTCATCCACCTACTTTTCTTTGTTGCAAGAATTTTCTTATCAGTTTGACTAACTAATGCCTATTAAGTCAGCCTGAATCAGAGAATCAGTTTTTATTATACTCAGAGTATGACATATACCTCCAGCAGCTGATGGAGAATGGATCCTTTACAATTCAGTTAGTAGTACTTACATGAAACAAAAGGGAAAAAACCAATGGCTACTCATTTTGGAGAAGCCAGTAATACAAAGGAAGTACAGTATGCTTGTTACGGAAAATTTATAACATTAGCAACAGAAACTAGATCAGGGATTGTGAAAGAGAGGAATTGGGAAATTATGCAAAAGGAAGAAGCAGTGGCTGAGTGGTTACCTGTCAGTCAAATGAAAGTTCTGATTTATAATGTTAATGGGAAAGGCAGTTTGGAGCCAGACCAACTGTGAACTGGGTCTTTATGCTGGTTGTCTTATACCAGGGAAGTAAGGAGCTGATTTTCTCTCTTGGACTTGGATAATCAAGCTGGAGGTAGCCTGGTGACTTTGAAGGCAGAAGAAAAAGAAGGACAATAGTTCAAATATCTCACTGACTTACTCTGTTAATGATAGTGACGGAAATCCAGACCTATCAGACATTTCTCTCAATGTCCTCCAACCTAAGGCTAATTGTAGAATTAGGGAAATCGCCAAACCTCTTACCCCCATTCTCTATCCTTTCCTGTCTTCCCCAAATAAACCCCTTACTTAAGATAAGGAAGAGAAAAAGTGTTTTCATTTGAGACACCACAAACTCACCCTGAGTGATTTAGTAGGAAGAAGAAGAAAGGGGGGAGGGAAGCTGAAGAGTCTGAAGAGGGAGGCTGGGAGAGAAGGAGGAAACAGGAGGAAGGGAGGTATAGAGGGAGGAGGGGAAAACAGAGAAGAAAGAGATATCTACCTGATCTGTTAGCTATCAATTACCCATCAAATATGCCCCCTCATAGATAATAGATATTATCTCATAGATAATATTATCTATTACAGGATGCATACTAAATAAAAAAGGGTCATCTCAGAGATTCTGAAATCCCCCCCCCTTTTTTTAAAGCAATGAAAGCTTTTTAATACCAATTAGAGAAAGAAAAGAGACAACAAAGGAAACAGGTGTTGCAGATGGTCCTGCCAGTTCATTCAGAAGTCCTCACACAACAAAATGGTGAATACAGAACAAAATATTATTCACTTATGTTCTCCCCAGAATTCACTTTCATCATTCCTTTCTAGTGCTCAGATACGGTAAGTGCTGTTATGGAACACAAAACAATTTATTCATTTTATCAGTTAAGTCTTTATTCATTTTTTATTTTATTTAAAAAAACCCTTAATTTCCATCTTTTTTTAAATTGGAATCTTTATTTAATTAATTAATTTAAAATATTTTTCCACAGTTACATGATTCATGTTCTTTCCCTCTCCCCCACCTCCCCCTGTAGCCAACGTGCAATTCCACTGGGTTTTACATGTATCATTGATCAAGACCTATTTCCATATTATTGATAATTGCACTAAGGTGATCGTTTAGAGTCTACATCCCCAATCATATCCCCATCAACCCAGGTGATCAAGCAGTTGTTTTTCTTCTGTGTTTCTACTCCCACAGTTCTTCCTCTGAACGTGGACAGTGTTCTTTCTCATAAGTCTCTCAGAATTCTCCTGGATCTCTTTGGATCTCCAGGATCTCCTGGATCCATTGCTACTAGTAGAGAAGTCTATTACACTTCATTGTACCACAGTGTATCAGTCTCTGTACAATGTTCTCCTGGTTCTGCTCCTTTCACTCTGCATCCATTTCTGGATGTCATTCCAGTTTACATGGAATTCCTCCAGTTCATTATTTCTTTGAGCACAATAGTATTCCATCACCAGCAGATACCACAGTTTGTTCAGTCATTCCCCAATTGAAGGGCATCCCTTCATTTTCCAATTTTTTGCCACCATAATGAGTGCTGCTATAAATATTTTTATACGAGTCTTTTCCCTCATGATCTCTTTGGGGGTATAAACCCAGCAGTGCTATGACTGGATCAAAGGGCAGACAGTCTTTTAGCGTCCTTTGGGCATAGTTCCAAATTGCCATCCAGAATGGTTGGATCAATTCACAACTCTACCAGCAATGTATTAATGTCCCAATTTTGCCATGCCCCCTCCAACATTTATTACTTTCTTTGCTGTCATGTTAGCTAAACTGCTAGGTGTGAGGTGATACCTCAGAGTTGTTTTGATTTGCATTTCTCTAATTATAAGAGATTTAGAACACTTTTTCATGTGTTTATTGATAGTTTTGATTTCTTTAACTGAAAATTACCTATTCATGTCCCTTGCCTATTTATAAATTGGGGAATGGCTTGATTTTTTGTACAGTTGATTTAGCTCCTTATATATTTGAGTAATTAGACCTTTGTCAGAGGTTTTTGTTATAAAATTCCCCCCCCCCCAATTTGTTGCTTCTCTTCTAATTTTGGTTGCATTGGTTTTGTCTGTACAAAACCTTTTTAATTTAATGTAATCAAAATTATTTATTTTACTACATTTTGTAATTTTTCTAACTCTTGCTTGGTCTTAAAATCTTTCCTTTCCCAAAGATCTGACAAGTATACTATTCTGTGTTCAGTTAATTTACTTATAGTTTTCTTCTTTATATTCAGAACATTCACCCATTCTGAATTTAACTTGGTCTAGGGTATGAGATGTTGATCTAAATCGAATCTCTCCCCTACTGTTTTCTAATTTTCCTAGCAGTTTTTGTCAAATAGAGAATTTTTGTCCCCAAAGCTGGAATCTTTGGGTTTATCATAGACTGTCTTGCTGAGGTCACTTACCTCAAGTCTATTCCACTGATCCTCCTTTATAGTACAGTTTGAGATCTAGTACTGCTAGACCACCTTCACATTTTTTCATTATTTCCCTTGATATTCTTGATCTTTTGTTCTTCCATATGAACTTTGTTATAGTTTTTTCTAATTCAGTAAAAACATTTCTTTGTAGTTTGATAGGTATGACACTAAATAAGTAAATTAATTTGGGTAGGATTGTCATTTTTATTATATTAATTCATCCTACCCATGAGCAACTAATGCTTTTCCAATTGTTTAGATCTAGTTTTAATTGTGTGGAAAGTATTTTATAGTTGTATTTGTATAATTCCCATGTTTGGCTTGGCAGGTAGATTCCTAAGTACTTTGTATTGTTTAATTGTTTAAAGGGTGATTTTAAATGGAATTTCTCTTTCTAACTCCTGCTGCCTGGATGTGTTGGAAATATGTAGAAATGATGATTTATGTGAGTTTATTTTGTATCCTGCCACTATGTAGAGGGAATTTCATCCTGTGAATTTCAAAACTACTCAACCCTGTTCAAACCATTCTTTAGAGGATGGGATTTGGCTATTTCCTGATCCTGATCAATAGCAATAGAGATAACTTGGAATGATAGAATCAGGTCTTGGAAACTACAATCTCCACCCTACTCAAGGTAACAGGATTTAGAAAGGGCTGCAGCAAAGCTCAAGATTTAATTATTTGAGAATATGGCCTTCAACAGACATGTGCCAAGGGGACAGACCTCTGGGGGGTCCTGGGTTAAGCTAGAGCCACCATTGGCACAGGGGAGACACAGGAAGTGAGGTAGAGGAGAGCTGAGGAGTGCTGGAACTTCCTGTGTGGAGGAGAGTGTGGTGGTTGGAGCCTGGTGCTTGGAGTGGAGGCCCTCAGACTGTTTCTCCATTTTGGTCACATGAGTGATAGGGACTGATCTCTTTTCTTTGCCTCGGCTATCCAAGGCCTTGGGCCTTTGGCCCAGCCTAAGCAGAGTGGGTATTTAAGCCCTATTCCCTTCTCTCTCTCTCTCTCTCTCTCATACCTTTCTTCCTCCTGTTTGTAATTAAAAACTCCATAAAAGGTTGACTGCTGACTTGAGTTTTCATTTAGGAATTACATAGCTGAATTCCTTGGTGACCTTAAATTAATATATATATATATCAGTCTTTTAAAGTGATTTCCATAACACAATCCCCTCCCCCTCCTGGATTGCCAACCCAGTTCATCCCATTTTTCACATGCCAACACTCTGTACATGAACATAAATGAAAGGGTATGAGTGGAGCCCACCAGGGCTACTACTTCCCTGAGCAGGCAGGAGAGACTTATAGAGGAAGCTACAGGATGAGCTACACATGGTCAGATTAAAAGTAAAAAAAAGACTTTAAATTTATGCTCATCTATCTTTTCTATTTCAAGTGATTATTAATAAACTTTATGGAAAATAAGAACTTGAAGATATTAATTTTAATCTAACAGAATGGCAACCAACACTGGAAAAAGAATTCTTAATTTTATTTTGAGAAAATTTTTGAGTATAGAATAGGGCGACTGTAGCAAAGTTGTTCCTGCTTGCTCGTATGCTTTCACATGCTGAACACACCTTGGCCAAGACAGATAAGCTGCTGCCTCAGTCTGAGCCTGCCTTGTGGATTGGTAAGAACTCTTCCCCACATAGGTTCCCTACCCACCTGTTCATGTTTTTAGATCGGATAAAGGTGGGGTGTTGGAGAAAGAAGCCCAAGCCTTGAGTGTTGCACAGATGGGACCTAGACTGAGCCCCACCAAAAATCCACATGAATCCTAAGCACCTCTGTGACCCACCAGGAACTCCTAATCCTTCCCAGCTCCCTGATTGCCTGCACCTTTCCCAGATCCAAACCCAAAAGGAAGCTGATGGTCTCCTAGCTCCTGCTATACTCAGAATAGCATAGTGCAGGAAGCAACCTGCTCATGAATAGCACAGAGCAGGGAGCAGACTGTCCAAATGGACAAACTAATCCAGGGGTGCTTCCTGGCTGTGTGGGGTTGGAATGGGGAGACTGAGGTGTTAGCTCACATGAGGGACTCCCATGCTGCCCTCTAAACTCTGACCCCCCCTAGGGGTAGCAGGCTAGCTCGGTAGATTGAGAGCTAGACCTAGAGATGGGAGGTCCTGGGTTCAAAATTAGACACCTATAGTTAGGAGCTCCCTACCAAGTGCCCCTAAAGCCCAGCTGCCCCCACCTTGAAAACACGTGGCCACAGGCTTTACCTCTGGGGAGGAGAAGGGACTGAACTTTTACAGGGAAGTTTCCTCTCCAAAAAAACATTCCTTAAAGACTCACCACACCCTCCAGAGTGTATCTACAATCACATCATTTTTTTTCTTCTTTATCTCTCTCTCCCTAATCTTTAGGAAACTCTGACCTTGGAGAGTGTCCTACCCTCTAATGTCTTACCCCCTACACACAGGTGTAGTGTCACCCACAGGCAAGAAGTAAAAACTGCAAGCAATTTAAAATACTACTACTAATAGTAATCTAAAATAATAACATTAAATTGAATACATTTAAGTAAAAGAATTACTAATTAAATATTAATAATATCAAATTAAATTAAAACCAAATTCATAAAACTGAACAAAGCCTAAACTAAACCAAATTAATTCAATGCAATATTAGAAATGACAATTTTAGAGCACAATAATATTAATAATGCTATCAATAACAATAGGTATTAATTATAAATAACTATTATTAACAATTAATAGTTATTGTTAATTAATACATGTTTATGGTTATTTACTATTGTTGATTATTAATAACAATAATTATAATAAATATATTCATTATTGGTACTATTGCTGTGCAACAATTACTTAATGCCCTACATTAGCTTCTTATTTAACCCCATTCTTGTTGCCTTCCACAATAACATTAAAGAAATTTGTGTCTCCATTTTTCATGTTTTAGAAACCTTTCATTGTATAAATTGACTATTCAGCAATACTCAGACTAGCTTAAATAGGCAGATTAAGACAGACAGAGTAGACACTATGGAAAATACTGCAACAAATCAAGGGAAATCAGGAAAAATTCAGCCCTGCATAAACTTTTAAATTCTTGGGAGTGATCCTAATCTTTCTAAGGAGGATTGGATAACAAGAAAGGAAGCTAAAACTTTGCAAAGCCTAGATGGATAAGTCCTATACCTGGCCAAAGCATGGTTCCTTTCACTTTAAGAGCTTAAAAGAATTAAAGTTAGTCATTGAAAACAGATTCCAAAGACTATAAAGACTCCCCAGATTATAAATACTGGCTCTTGTGGGCATATCATGTTGATAAATTAACCATGCCCTCCAGTGAGGAAGCCATTATTTGGAACCAGACCATTCTGGTTTAACTCCTTCAGTTCCTCCTCCTGAACCCTTGATTCCATCTAGCAAGAAACACACACCTTATCATCCCACCTGGACTGTGAGAAAGTTTCTACTAATACTAACCCAAACCAGGGCTTAAATCCTTTGGCCCCTCTTCCTGTTAGAACTCACTCATCCCCTATTCCTCCTATCTCTTTTCCTCCCAAACTACCTCTCTATCCTCACTTACCATATGATTCTCATTCCCACTACTCTTACCCCAGAGAGTTTCCTCCTCCTTGTTACCCAGTCCCAATCCATCTTCTTTATCCTTACCCAAACCATCTCTATCCTTATTCTCTTGGCCATCCTTTTCCTTACCTTCCTTCCCCTGACTGATTCCCACCCACCTTATTATGACTCCTCTTGTTGACCTCACCCATTCTACTATATCTCCATTCTACCCTGCCCTCAAACCCACCCATAATCCTTTCACCCTGCCTCTCCACCCCCTGACCATCCCCTCCCTCTCCACTAACCCACTCCCCCTTTCCCTAGTAGCCTCAATACAACCCACTCCACTGCAACCCAGACAATAGGTCAAGTAGCAGTTATCACAGATTATTTGAAAAAATTCCTATTCCCTCTCAGTGATGTTCTTACTTATAATAGACATGGAGACTTAGTGAACATCAGACATCATGCACCTTTCTCTCCACAAGATATTGAGATATTCAAAGAAAAACTTCTTTCAAAAATTAGCCCATGGTAGTCATAAATAAGATTGAAAGCATTTCCCACACATATAACCCTACATGGATTGATGTGTAAGATTTGCTCCAGGCCTTGATAACAGAAAGGGAAGGAAATAAGATTCTTTTCTTGTTAATCAGGCCCAGGAAGAGGGAATGACTTTTTGGCTAATTGAAGATTCCAAATGGGACCCAAATTCAGAGCAAGATTACTTACAATTATGCCAGGCTAGAAATGCAGTCCTAAAAACAACTAAAAACAGCTTGTTCTGATAGGCCTGGTACATGGACTAAATTCAAGCATTTAAAGCAGGAAGATAATGAAAACCCCTCTTAATTTATGGATAGGCTTATTGAGCTGGGAGGTAGATTAGATCTTTCTAGGGAAAGAGATACTAGAGAAATCAGAATATAATTTGTGAAAAACCATCTTAAGTTAGTTAAGAAATTCAAACTGGCCTTATATGGACCTTGAATAATTAAAAAGAGTGGCAGTTTATGTTTTTGAGGGACATAAGGAAAAGGAGAAAGAGAACACTGATTTAATAGAGACATTAAAGAAGGGAATAAAAGAATTAATTGCTAAACAAGGAGAGATGGATAAAGAGTACACTAATTTAGTGATTAGACATTAAGGAAGGAAATAAAAGAATTAACCGAAACAGTTGGAAAGGCAAAGCAGGGAGAGATCATAGCTCCTTTACAAGAATCCACAAAACAAGTTATTTTTGTGGAAAGGTGGGTAATATAATTATGAATTGTAAGAAGAGAAATCAGGAAAATAGGAATAGAAGCTTCAGGAATAATGATAATAATAGGAGGAATAGTAATTCGAATGAGGCAAATCAAAACTCACACCCAAACATCTGTACTCAGTGCAAGAACCCCCCTCAGTATGGGGAAACTCAGAGTTGTGGACAAAGGAATCTAGATGAATGATGGTACTTGGGAGGGGAAGGGACCTCAAAGAGTTTGGAGGTAAATTTTAAGCCTTTTCAGACCCCATTGCCTCATTGGTGTTAACTGTTTTAGTTTGATGCCCTCCTCATAATGAAGAAATCTCTATAACACAATCCTAAATACAAGATATATGTAATTTACTGTTAACCATTTCATAATTTATCAAAGTTGGAAAAAAAGGACTTTTGGATTAATTGCTCCCATGTAAAGCAGGTACCTTCTATTGACACTGAATGACTGTATCATGTCACATTTATTGTATTTTCTGACTGTTTTAAAATTTAATTTTGGAGGGCAGCTGGATAGCTCAGTGGATTGAGAGCCAGGCCTAGCAATGGGAGGTCCTAGGTTCAAATCTGGCCTCCAACACTTCTCAGTTGTGTAACCCTGGGCAAGTCACTTAACCCCCATTTTATAGCCCTTACCACTCTTCTGCCTTGGAACCAGTACAGAGTATATAATTTCAAGACAGAAGGTAAGGGTTTTAAAAAAATAAATAAAATTAAAATAAATAAATAAAATTTAATTTTGTTTTTTAGTTCACATATTAATCTAATATATCATGTTCTATTATCCTATGCCACTTTCAATTACTACTTTGGCTATTAGTTATATATTCTGTTACATCATCTTTATTTGTATCTCCATTATGACTGTACTGAAGAACATATCATTACAAAAGCTCATAAATATCTTGCAAAAATCCTTTTCCTGGCAAAACCATAAGTCCTTATGAATGCTGGATTTGTCACCAGATCCATCAAGATCACATGTTGCCTTAACAGCCTTTTGTTCCTTTTTCCCTTTGTTAATTGTCATACACAATAATGGATAGACTATCAAACTGGTTACAACCTGTACGCACGCAACCTTTGGAAAATTTAAGAAGCTAAAAATATCAATTAATTTTAATGGGTCTTCAGAAGTGATTTCAGATATCTAGTAGCATCTCTACCTCTGACTGATTATTTGCCTGCCTCTGAATTGTTTATAACAAGAGGTAAGAATCAATTTGTGGTTAAAGTGTAGTGCAATGGCACTGTTGTATTTTTCCATCTCTGAATTTATTGAAAATGTAATGGATGAGACATCTTAAGTGCTTTTCACTTTTTAGTCCTTGGCTTCATGTGAAATGGGGGACATATAGGAGACAGGTCTGTTACGCTGTTACAGTCTCATACCAGAAGAAGGGAGGTGCCCAAGTGGCTTAGTTACTCTGAAGTGGGTCATAATCTCATCTGGGAGTTGGGAATGGTTTTTCCTGTGAAATCTAATAGCTTCAAAATGGGTTTATTATATGTGTAACTCTTCAGCTTATTCTACCTTTTCACCAGAATGATCTAGATTCTTGGTGACATTTTAGACCAAAAAGGTTTTCATCAGTAGTACAGAGGTTTATGTTTTTTCTGGACTCTCTTGCCAAATTTTGGAATGAATGCAGTAATAGACTTTGTTAAAAATATCTCCACCAAGGTTGAAAAAATTGGCTAGATCTGTAGAACTTGTGACAAATATCCATGAACTTCAAAAACTTTTAAATGACACACAGTAAGTAGCTATAGAGACTTATGTGAATCCTAATGATAGTGGATTTGTTTTCAGTTGTCCTAAAATGAGCTCTTATAATTTTGGGGATTTTTGATGCTTCTTAGAAGCTGCATTAGTTGTTGTACTACTGCTTTTTAA
The DNA here is from genome assembly GCF_027887165.1 of Monodelphis domestica. NCBI lineage: Eukaryota > Metazoa > Chordata > Mammalia > Didelphimorphia > Didelphidae > Monodelphis > Monodelphis domestica. The sequence continues at coordinate 97,642,218 of NC_077229.1, read as the reverse complement.
AAGGCTTTTACCTGGTGAAAAAAATCATGTACACTCACACTGTGGATCATGGCCAAGTTAAAAGGGAAATAGATCTCATTTTTGATTGAGAAACTTTTGTGTTGTGCCTCTGCTTGGCTAACACATTGTCATATGGAATGTGAACTATGAAATTATGATTTTTAAAATTATTTTTTCTTTATATTTCCAATAGGATATTTGATTTCCCCCCCTATCCTTTGTAGTACTTGAAGTATATGGAATCAATATTAATGTTTTTTTTTTACTTGAAGGATATATTTACAGTATCTATTAATCCTAATAACTATGTATACCCAAAAGCTTTAGACTATGGAAACCTGGCATGAATTGATAAACGTTATGGAACTTTGCTTAATAACTATGTCTGATTCCAGGAGAAGAGAACAAAAAAGAGCCACTGCACAGTGCCAAGGAAGCACAAAGTTAACCTGCACAGTGCCAAGGAGCACAAAGGTCAAGGAGACCAACCATTCCTGGTGGGATTGATGAGATTCTGCACGAAGACAGGGTATTTGAACTTGTTTGGGGTTTGAGGTTGCATCTATTTGACATATGTCAGATGCAGGTCTTCCCTGTGCCACACTTCTATCAAGCATCCCACTTTGGCTGCTATTCTGGCTCCCCTATCCCTGACAGTGAAGATAAAATCAGACCAGGGAATGATTTTTCCCATTTGCTGCTGAAACTTAGTCTCTTCTCTCTTATAGTTTGGCAATTTTCTGTAGTCTTGGCTGCTGCTGGGTAAAGTTCTACATTGCTGCAATTGTCTTATAGGCTTGTGGGACATAAATCACTTTAATTGGATCTTCCTAGTGGTTCAAGGACCTGTTACAGGTTTATGTTTTTTTACTTGGAATTTTATACACATAAGATTTTTATTCTATTTTATTTTTAAAATTATTATTATTATTATTTTATCCAGAATTTAATTTTTGCTCTTTTATTTGGGATTTCTTTTTGGGGGGTTGTTTTTCTTTTGACAATTGCTTCATATACCTCATTGCTCAACCATGTATTCTGGGGTGATTCTGGTGTTGGTTAATACCCTCCTCAGGGGGGGATTGTGTAATTATCCTAAAATCCAAGATTTAAAATCTTTTGGAGAAATTTTAGGAAAAAAAAACTTGCCAATACCCCAAATCAAGAAAGTATATCTTTTTTGGAGAAGGTGCCTTAAAGATGCAAGCAGAAGCTGCTCACTGCATCAGAAGATACAGAATGAACGTTGGGATATAATTAACTGAACTGAAGGGGGTTGAATATACTTATTCTGAATGAAAACTTAGACTGCTCCCTAATTGGCATTTTGCCAATGCATATAGCAATCATTTTTGTTTTCTTCTTTTTCTATTTCCCTTTTATCTTTAATTGTTGTAGCTTCCTCTTAGAAAGTGCAACACTGTATATACTTTTAGCTAGAAGATCCTTAGAGGTATAAGATAGTCATGTTTAAATGATCCATTGGGGAAACTAGTCTCCCAAAGGATCACAGGGAGATTTGCATAGAGAGAATTTCATCCCCTCCCGGATTGCCAACCCAGTTCATTCCATTTTTCACATGCCAGAGCTGTGTCCATGAACATAAATGAAAGGGTGTTAGTGGAGCCCACCAGGGCCACTACTTCCCTGAGCAGGCAGGAGAGACTGATGGAGGATCCTGCAGGAGGAGCTGCATGTGATCAGACTTAGAGTAAGAAAAAGACTTTAAAACTATGCTCATCTACCTTTTTTATTTCAATTGATTATTAATAAACTTTATGGAAAATAATAACTTGAAGAATTTTAATTTAACACAATTCAAGTGTTTCTGGAGATTTGATGGGTTAGAAGCATCTTTAGAGGCCAAAAAGAATACACTGTGGAGCAGAGAATTGGTTTGAAATTGCCCAAGAGGCAACCATGGGTGCAAAAAAGAGATGATGTGGTGGAGTGGATGGAGTGCTGGCTGGACTTGGATTCAGGTAATTTATAGATTTGAGTCTTATATCTATTACACCGTACTAGCTGTGTGCTCATGAGCAAGTCACTTAACTCTATGAGCCTCAGTTGTCATTAGATGGAGAAAATTCATTAAAAGGAATTAGTGTAAAGGGCAAATTTAGGGTTGAGACTGAATGTAAGAATTATTGCTTGCAAGGGATTTTAATTTCTTAAATCCCAAATGAAGGACTCAAGTCAGAATGGAATTTTATGGTGATTTAATTACAATAAGAGGAAGAAATGGAGAGAGAGAGAGAGAGAGAAGGAGTTAATTTAAACTGTTCTGGCTCAGGCTGAGCCAGGCAGGAGTTCAAGGCTTTGCCAAGGGGGCCTCTCCTGAGAACCAAGGGAAAAGGGAGTCTGTCTTATCACTCATTATGTGACCGTCTCAAGGAATATGTCTGAGGGAGCTCCTCTAGGCTCAAGTTCCAGGATCGAACTGGCACTCAGCCTTCCCCACAGGTAGTGGTGAGAACTCCAAAGGCAGCTCTCTATGTCACTTTCTGCATCTCACATGTGCCAATAGCTTAGGACAGCCCAGGGGACAGCCAGTTGCTTCTGATTTGTCACTTGCTAGCACATGTCAGTGTGGTGTGGGTGTGTACATTCCTGGGTGCTAGACTAAGCAAGATGGAGAAAATCTAAAAATCACATTTGCAAACCTGAAGGTAAGAAGCAGTTGCATTATTTTTATTATGATTAGATTCTGCTTCCCTCATCCCACTTCCTCTTTCCTCAAGTTTGCCCTGATACAGTTACTGAGGTACCATCTTTTCCTTAGGCAAGTACTTCCTACACCTCACCAAGGACAGCTTTGCCTCAAAGCCAGAGTACCTGGGCTGAGAGCTTGGCGGGGCAGATCAGTGTTCTTTCCTTTCCACCTCCACAGTCTTCCCTCTAACCTTACCTGCTTCAGCCTGGGTCTCAAGTCCCCTCTGAGTTGTCCTCCTGCTTTCACTTGCACCCTAAGACCTGCCTGGTGAATACTTTTGGTGACTGAAGGGGGGGGAGACACAAGGGAGGAAATCTAGGCTGATGAACTGGGAGTTCATCTCCAGTCCAGAAACTCTGGGCTTCTCAAGGAAAGAATTTAATTTAATTTAGGGACATCTATTTTGTCTCTGCAGTTAGATGGCTCAGTGAATAGACTGGACCCAGAGTCAGGAAGATCTGGGTTCAAATCTAGCCTCAGGCATTTACTAGCTATGTGATCCTGGGAAAGTCTCTTAACCTCTGTTTGCTTTAATCCACTGGAAAAGGAAATGGCAAACCATTCCATTATCTTTGCCATGAAAACCTGATGGGCTGTATTAACATGCTACAGTCCACGAATCAAGAAGGGTTGGACACGAATGAACAGCAATAATTATATTTCTTTTGTTTGCAAGTCATTTACTCTCAAGCAAAAAAAAAAAAAAAGAAAAGACTTTAGGGCTTTGGTTAGAGCTGGGGGTCAGAGATATGTAGTAGGGATCATATCCAGTCTGTAGCTTTTTCAGAGCAATAACCCCCATAGTATGGCTCCTTGTGAGGGTCATTGAGGCCAGGTGTGAAGCCTCAGCAGGACATAACCAGAACTCTATGTCCATATTCCATTTCTCCCAAGGGCAAGATTGTTTATCTGGAGCCAGTACAAGGAAAGTGGGATGGAAATGGAGTGGGGGGAGGAGCCTTGAGGCAGATTCAAGCAGAATTGCTTCCAGAAAACTTGGGCAAATTCCACCAATAATTCCTATCTCCACACTTCTATCCCCAGGCAGGTGACAGGGCAGCTCCTGCCGTTCCCTGCTTAATAGCTCTTTGCACAACCAGGAGTGATAGTCCAAGAACTGGCACTCTGGGGCCCCTCCAGCTCTTTGTTCTCTTTCAGAAAGTATAGACCTTCAGAGACAGAAGGGACTTAAAAACCTTCAGCTGAACTTTTCCATTCCGAGAGAAGGAAACCTGAAACCTCAAAAGGATTAATTTGTCCATGGTAAGTCAGTGTAAGAGCTTAGCCTAGAACCCAGGGTTCCCGAGTTCCAATTTAAGGCTCTTCTCCCTGCTTCATGCCTTCTCTACAACCCCTCTGACTTGCCCTCTCAGCTTTGGTTCCTTTGTTGCTTCTATGCCACTTTGTCAAACTGGCCTGGCACAAATTGGAGTGGGTGGATGAAGAGCCTCCTTCCTTATTCCCTTGCCTTTGTTTCTCCCAGGGCTCCCAGATATACAAATTCTCATTCCCTTATACCAGGAAAAAGCTCGCCGATGGAAGGAGAGAAACCTAGGCATGGGACAAGATCTGTGGGTAACTCTGTTCTCAGCACTGATCTGACCTCTCTTTCCTCCATGCCCAGAACTAACTTGATGTCATGAAGCTGAGGAAATGGAATATGGTGCTCTGGGCTGTGCTGAGCACAGCCTTTTTGGGATTGTTGGTATCGTTTCTGAGTCAGCTGCTAGCTTCTTGGACAACTCCAGCCTATTTGAGCCTTCCATCTCCAAGGATCTCTTCAAGAAAATTTGAGTGGAAAATTCAAACACCACATCCCTTTGACCTAAGGTACCCTTATTCCTACCCCTTCCTGATCAACCATCCTGACAAGTGTGAAGGTCCCAGAGGGGCGCCATTCCTGCTCATGCTGGTGATGACTCGACCCCAGGATGTGGGGGTGCGCCAGGCCATCCGGCAAACATGGGGTAATGAGACTTTGGTGCCCAGTGTGGTTGTCCGCCGACTCTTTGTTCTTGGCCTGCCTCCACCTCTCTTTGACAAGGAACTTCAGGCCCTCCTGGAAGAGGAGGACAGGGAGCATGGAGACCTCCTCCAGGTGGGCTTCCTGGACACATACCGCAACTTGACTCTCAAGGTCCTCATGGGGTTGGAGTGGATGGCCCAGCACTGTCCCAGTGCTAAGTATGTGCTCAAGGTGGATAGTGATGTCTTCCTAAACCCCAGATTTCTGCTCCATCAGGTGCTGTGGCCCAATGGACCTTCACCGCCTGACTTTATCACAGGACACATTAACAGAAACACAAATCCTGTGCGGAGACTGCATACAAAGTGGTACATGCCCCCAGAGCTGTATTCCCAGAGCAAGTATCCTGACTATTGTGTGGGCCCTGGCTATGTTCTGTCTGGGTCCCTGGCCCTCCGGATCTTGACCACAGCTCAGCATGTCAAGGCCATTTACCTGGAGGATGTGTTTGTAGGGTTGTGTTTGAGACTGCTTGGAGTGAAGCCTACACCTGCTCCCCCTAATACCTTCCTAATGTTCAGGAGGAAGTACAACCATTGTGCTTTCCAACGACTTGTCCTGGTCCACCAGTTCCAGCACCAAGAGTTACTAAAGATTTGGCCAGACTTCCTGACATCCAATGCTGCCTGCCCCACCGTGTAGGGTCCAACACTGTGGTCCAGCCTTTCCCTTCCTGGACAGAGGCAATAATAGAGCCCAGGAGTGTCTATCCAGCCAGGTGAGGCAGGGTGAGGTGAGGGGTAGTGTGGGTTCCTGTGCCAGTTCTTCACTCCATAGGGTAGGTAGCTGTGGCCTAGGGAATAACAATAAATTGTTTTTTTTTTCATTTACAGAGTTTTCTTTTTATTTTTTTAAAATATATTTTATTTGATCATTTCCAAGCATTATTCGTTAAAGACATAGATCATTTTCTTTTCCTCCCCCCCACCCCCCATAGCCGACGCGTAAGTCCACTGGGCATTAGATGAATAACAATAAATTGTAATGCATGAATGTACCAGAATTTTACTCTGCTGTAGCAAACAAAAAATATGAAGAAATCAGAGGTTAAGGAGACATTAAACTGATGTAGTTCCCAGTAAGCAGAACCAGGAAAAAATATACACAATGATTTAAAAACCAAACAAATCTTTACCTCCTATCTTAGAATTGATGCAAAGTATTGGTTCCAAGGCAGAACAGTAAGGACCAGGCAAGGGGGGTTAAGTGACTTGCCCAGGGACACACAGCTAGGAAATGTCTGAGGTAACATTTTGTTAAGGTCCGGGATTTCACCCACCACCATGGAAGTCCACGAACAATGCAAACTGGCAGAGAAAGGCCATTTATTGAACTGGTATGCGCATCAGTGGGAACCTCTATCATCAGAGTTCCGAGTTGCTTCTGACAGGCTGGGCTTTAAATATTTTTCTGTAAGCCCGGTTTTCCAGCCCCTTATCCTTGGAATTTTGCCTGCATGTATGGCTCTTATCTGCTTCCTACTATTCTGGGAACTTTGACAACTCTATATTGTTGGGGTCTTCCTGGCCTGTTGCTTGACATATTTATTGGGGTCTTCCTGGCCTTTATCTGGTACCTACTGCAGCTGGCGGTTTGGCATATTTATGGTTCTGACAAGTTTCTCAAGGCTGACCAGCTCATTAGGCCTTCCTGCTAGGATTTGGCCATTTTCCGGCCTCCTTCATTCCCAACTCCTTTTTCTTTTAGGGGGCAGCGGGAAGGCCCACCCACTGGGGCAGCTCGTGGCTCTCAGCTAGGGGTCGGTACTGTTGTCGAACGGCCAGCACCTGGATGGCATCTAGTCGGTCTTTTATGAACCGAACAAGGCGGTTAAAGATACAGGGGCCAAATGTCAAAAGTAGGGTTAAGATTATGAGGGATCCTATAAGGAACGTGACTAGGGAGAAAAGGTCGTGTACCAGGGGCCGGCAGTTTCCCTCTCCTTCCATCAGGGCTTCTAGACCTTCTCGTAGCTTGCTCAGGGAGTCCCTAATAATCCCTGAGTGGTTAACATAGAAGCAGCACTCCTCGCCCAAGGCTGCACAGAGGCCCCCTCCTTAAGGAAGAGGAGGTCCTGCTTGGCATAGTAGGTCACTCGGGGTACTATTGTGAGGGGGTGCAGCAGGCAGTGAGGGAGCTAGGGGAGACACAGGGCTGTAGGCCAGAAGCGGGGCACAGCCAGAGCGCTCCTGCGGGTGGGATAAGGTATCTCCCGATTGAGGGATACTCTGTGACCAAGAGGCGGGGGAGAAAGTGAAGTAATGGAAGCGAGTGGGTCATGTATTCCTTTTGCTAGCTGACTTCCCACTGCTTCTGGTGAGTCGTGCCATCTGGCCAGCCCAGCCATCCATAGGGAAACCACACAGCTTCCAGGAGAGCCAGTATCTCAGGCCCCACCTGGTTCAGTGCCCCCTGCCATCCCATCCCCTCCCCTCTCCAAATGTCTAAGGGGAAAGGGGCGGAGGTCCAGATCTTCTGTAGTTTCTTCAGTGCTGAGCCTGGGTGTATAGCTGTCCCTACCTATGTGTAGGAGAGAGGGAGGGGAATACGAGGGGGAGGGAAGGCTGCAGACAGTGTCTTTAGGGGCGCGTCCTCAGTGGATTCCAGGGTCCCAGGTCAGTGGAGAACTGCCTGGAGATCTGAAGGGTGTCCCGCCACTGCTTCCCTCGATTGGCAGACCGGTCACAAGGGGAAGTCAGCCCCTAAGAGAGAAGGGTACTGGGGCAAATAGCAGATAGGAACAGGACATTAATACAATAGCAATGAACATCACACATTTGCATTTGGGTATCTTAACCAACAGACTTCATCCTCAGAAATCATCTTCTCACAGGAACAGATCCTTTCCTGAGTTGTTTGCAGAGCTGGTATGTGACGTTTCTGTTAAAGAATATCCTATTGCAAAATACACATTAACTATAACATCTATAAACACTGGAGTAACAACATCTTACAGATGTATTTCCTTACCCAGAGGCTGGGGAAACCAAGAAGGCTGTGAGCTATCTTTCCAAGCTCAAGAACCAAACCGCAACTGTGGTAAATTAAGGCTACAAATACCTGCCATCTAGGAATAAACTCCACCTATTTCTCAAAGCATGTTCCTAACAATTTGAGAATTCCCAATTATTAGGGTTGTTTGAGGAAATGGAAACTTTAATATCACAATTTGCATTATGTGCTGATCCTGGGAATTGTCACAAAGGAAGAAGGCCCTGAAAGGGAAATATCTCCAAGTCACAAAAGACACACCAAGCCAGGCTGTCACTTGCCATTGTTGTTCCACTCGAGGATGGTCAGGAAAATTCAGTCCAAAGTGCACCTTGGGCTGCCTTCTCTATAGCCATCCTAGGACTTTTTCTCTCCTTAGAGCACTTGCCACTGGGTCCCAGAAACCTTCTTTTTCCTTAAAAGACAAGTTTTCCCCCATTTCAGCTGAGAGAAATTTTTGCTTATCAGCAATCCAGGAACAAATCTCCACACCCCCAAACAAGCCTTTAATATCCCTACAAGGCTGATCACGCAATTATTTTCATGTATTTACACATCACGGTGTAGTCACATGAATGCTGGATTAAGTAGTTCCCTATAAATCAGGGCTGTATCATCTGGATCATATCCATCTGAAAGACTAAGACATGCAGGAATCACTTCAGGGTAACTGATCAGAGAAATGAAAGAATCCTGTGTGATTTTCCCACATACATTACTTTATATATTATCCCTAAGTTAAAGAGCCAATTATGAGAGCAGAACATTCATCTGTTCTCTTTCACCTTCTCTCTCTCTTTCTGTTCCTTCAAAACCCTCTGCTTAAAAGCAGAACACACCGTCCATCCTTCCTTTACAAACCCACATATGAAAGCTTTATGGACCTTAAATCAAAGTCCCCTTCTACCAAATTCAAACCCAACATACCTCCCCACTTTCTCTAACCTGCTTTTACCATCATAAGTCAAACAACCAGCCCCCTGGTAGCACTTCAACTGCTAATCAGTAACCCCAAAGAATTCTGATTTAAAGGATGACATCATTGAACAGTCTTTAGCATAGAGCTCAACTATTATAAATTCAGTTCATAGTACAAATTGGGAGACTGAGGTAACAAACTATATGGTAGAGTCAGGTTTACAATAAGGTTTTGTTTCCATCCAAACAATACTTAAACACATTTTAGCAGCCACTCACATAACAATCATACATTTCTGAGCAAGCATTTTCACATATATGCCATTTTAACACCCTACCTATTCTTTGACTACTGTTTGCCACATATATCCTTATACAGATCAAAATGTAATCAAAATATCAACCAACAATCCCAGAACTCGTATGAGGTAACTTCATCAATTACATATCACTTAAATCATTTTATCATTCTGGACCTGGAATGTTTGTAGTGAGATTCCACAGCGGCAAACAAGCTTTTTGGTCAGCCAGGGCTGGCAATATTTGCTTGCTTGAGCACCTTAAACCCTCCATTTCTACAATTAAAATATACTCATCTTTAAGTTCTATCACACAGCGGTTGTTAACTCTTTGAAGCCTCTATGTCAGTTCATAATGTTATAAGCACTTCTTTCTCCTTCCTGGGTGCAAGGAAGGGGTTAAAGCTTCTGAGCAATTTTATCCCAAGGCTGCTGGCCTTGACTTAGATTTTATTACTTAGCAACCTTGGCCCATTCGTCTTCAACTGGTGACTAGCTTACTGCAATTTAACGTTTTGAATTTATCAAACCTCTTTCATAATAATTTACTCTCAGTGAATTTTAGTTTGAACTCCACAACTTCCAAATAAGTTTTTTTAGAACTTAAAGATTAAGTTCTTTAGCAATCTTTCAGTGTGTAACCAAACTGGAGTACAAAGCATTTAGATCCTTCATTTTAGTTTTCTTGTAGCTCAAAATATTGCTACATACTTGATTAAATCCCAATTTATAATTTGTTGTGTCATAATATCAACTCGTATCTCTATTCATTACTCTCACTGAAATGGAGCACTTCATAAAATGAATCCAGATACCCCAAAATCCAATTATTAACTTATCTAGCTAGGTTATAAGATATGAAGTTATTTCCTTTCACATGTACTTAATCACCTTTCCCTAGTTAGCTACATGTTACCTGGCATTCCAGCCTGACCTCTCTGATATACCTGAAGCTAGACTGTATTTAATCCTCATGAAAAGCTCTCTCGATTACAGGGCTGGTTCAATTTGTCTTGTTAAGGGCACACAGGTTGTATGTCATATACCCTTAACCTATTTAGGTGGAAAACTTAATCCTCTTCATAATATAATGCATACATATTTAGCATTCACTCAGCATTACTCATTTCCAGCATTTGGCATCTGAATACATACATGTTCATTTCTAGATTACAAATTCCTTCCTATGCATTTTGCATTTTTAAAAACAATACATATAACCTTGATTAAAAACAACATCATTTAAAAATTTCCTCTTTTGTAAAACATCAATTCTTAGCACTTATCTCATTAATCCCATGCACAGATTAACCACTTTAAAAAACTTCTTGTGTGTGTAATATAATTTCTTGCTGCTATTAAAATAAATATGATTTGAAGGATTCCCAAATTCAAATTCTAGAAAAAGTTCTTTTCAACAACACAAGTTTCTCTGAATGACTTTTACATCTACAAAGTAGTCAGTACAATTTCTGTCCATACAGAATAAACTCTCTGCATCAGACTTGCTATCAATCACATTTACACAATTCTCAAATTCACTGAAATCATTATGCATTGCAAGACCTAACAAAACAAACCCCTAAACATGAGTTTTTGTGCTCAATAAAAATCTGGCAACATTTCACATTTAACTGGCAAACAGTAATACATGAAATTACATTTTTACCATATCAAAATCATTATCAATCCTCCCAGTTTGAGAATTAATTTTAAGAGAAAGTTTCTAACTGTGGAGTAAGAATCTCCCTTTTCTGCTCAGAATTTTCTCTCTTCCGCTCCTTTGGGGGCCCATCCAAAGGGAGAAGGAGGGAAAAATCATCGAACGGACAATTGCACTCTCTCTCTCGCCCTGAAGCCTGCTTGCAAGAGCAGGAACAGTGTTGTTACTTCATCATAGCCTGCCTGGTTGGAACACAGGCTGAGGGAGCAGGGGTACAAAATCTATTCTCCTTTGTGACCCTGCATCCCAAACTCCCCCCCCCCCTTTTTTTCCTTAATCCAGCCACAACAAAGACTCAAAGAACCCTATAGGACACCCTCTCCCACACATCCACATACCTGCGTCCAAATACAGAAAGACACACGAGACAAACAGCAAAAGCCAGAAGACAAATAACAGAGACACAGACACGTAAACTGCTCTGATCCTAGGAGCTTATCTTAAGATCTCATTTCCTGGCATGTACTTGTAAGGACTGTAAAACCCTTAAGCAAGCTGTTTGACAAACAGACTGGTTTTCTATTATTGAGACCAAGAAGTTGCAAGGAAAGGGTTAACCACTGCCCAAAGCAGCCTGACCTTCGGGGCTTTTTTTTTTTCCGGCTGCTTTGGCTTCCTTCACAGTAAAGAAAGAAACCTGATACCCGCAATTACTCATTAGTGGCCAGCTCCCTTCTGCCTCCGGAGTCCTTCAGCTTCTTACGGAGTCCTTTGGCTATCTCCGGCTATCTGTCAAGGGCAAGCAGCCGGCGGCTGGCCACCTGATCCCTCTGTGTGGCAAAAAAAACCTCATTGTGTCTAAAAATCACCTAGAGATCATGGGGCGTCCCCAAGTCTCTCCTAGGGGTGCAATATCTTCCCAAAAAGGGGACTGAAAAACCCCTTTCTCCACACTAGACAGGGACTCGAACCCTGTCCCAAAAGTGCCAGGGTACCTGACAGAGACACGGAATCTTGTGCTCAGGGCCTGACAACTAGATGGAGACTCGAACTCCATACGACAGAGACAGACCTCTGTTCTCAGGGGCCTCTAACCACCTGAAAGTTCCGATCTCGGCACCTGCCCTGGACCATATCCTTCCCCACCCCTGACCACAAACGCTTCCTCCAGGGAGCTGGCTGGCGAGAGGATAAGAACCGCAGCCATGTCAGAGTCCGCACTCAGAAACAGGTGGGAGGGTCAGACCAATGCTGCGAGGCTAAGCCTCTTGCCTTAGAAAAAGGTGGGCCCTGGGGCTTAGCATAGGGGCTCTTATTTAAACCGTAAGAACGAATGCCCCACTGAGCCATATGCCCATCAGGGGTCGTTGTCTCCCCCATATACATTCGGTCACCATTCGCACCCACAGCCACACAACACTCAGCTCACCTGAAGGTCCGGTCCAAGGCAGTGCCTTAGGCCCTCCTGTCCAGGGGGTTCCAAGGTGGAGGGGTACCAGCGAGCCCCCAAATGTTAAGGTCCAGGATTTCACCCACCACCATGGAAGTCCACGAACAATGCAAGCTGGCAGAGAAAGGCCATTTATTGAACTGATACGCGCATCAGTGGGAACCTCTATCATCAGAGTTCCGAGTTGCTTCTGACAGGCTGGGCTGTAAATACTTTTCTGTAAGCCCGGTTTTCCAGCCCCTTATCCTTGGAATTTTGCCTGCATGTATGGCTCTTATCTGCTTCCTACTATTCTGGGAACTTTGACAACTCTATATTGTTGGGGTCTTCCTGGCCTGTTGCTTGACATATTTATTGGGGTCTTCCTGGCCTTTATCTGGTACCTACTGCAGCTGGCGGTTTGGCATATTTATGGTTCTGACAAGTTTCTCAAGGCTGACCAGCTCATTAGGCCTTCCTGCTAGGATTTGGCCATTTTCTTGCCTCCCTCAATTTGAACCCAGGAAATGAGTCTTTCCCACTCCAGGCTCTGCCCTTAATCCATTGTGTCCCTTAATTATCTTATACCTGATGACTACAACCATGTAAACGGACTTTTGGCTTGCCTCTCTTTTCACCACAGTTTTTTTGCCATGCTCTCTTTGGCATTTTTTATCTCCTGAATCTATTGTAGGTGTGGTGAAATGAACCACGAGAGGGGAAGGACTTCCCCTGCTCCTCTCTTTTCCTCTAGGCTTAGAGAATGGGCCCAATTTGTTTCTATTGTCTTCAGATGCTGGAGGTGATTCCTATGGGACTTAGAGTTTAACAAAGATGATCTTGGAGGCAGAGTGGGATAGCCAGCCAGCCCAATACCGAAGCCCTGAGAAGCCAGGGAACCTGGGAGTCAAGCCCAAGAGTCCCCAGACACTGAGGTGGTCCAGTAGGGGAAGGGGATTATGCCTCCTTCCATGCTGGTGGGGGTAAATTTGTATATTTGTGATTATACTTTCTGAAGTACATATTCTTTTATAAAAACTTCATTGTGTTACATGTGGGCCTTTTTCTGGGATAAACTGGAACTTTCCCTTTTGTGTGGAGCCCTAGCCAGGACTTTTGAATTTTGAGAGACTCTAAACTGCAAGATTCCAAAGAAGTTTGTAATCTTTTTTTTGGTGGGGAGGACTGTAAATGTACATTTGGGTTTTTTTTAGGTGAATGTTCTATCACGTTAGTTCCATTGATACAATTTCCCAAAATTTTCATTTGCTGATGGCTTAACTATTTAAGTACTGATACTTTTTCTGTTACTGAATTCTGTGTAAGGTTTAATATACGGATATGTTCTGTATTATTGAGTCCTATATAAATACTGATACTAAGTTGGCTAAGAGCAATCTGGAACTATTAGATTGCTTCCTTCTAGAAGAAATACTCATTGTTTTTGTTTGCATTGAAACAGACAGAGAATGCCTGCCTTTGTTGAAAACAAAATGCTTTACAACTTCTTAGACTGAGACAGCCCGTCCATAAAATCTGTATCTGTGCCTCAAATCTAAAATGTAGTCGACATTCATCGTTAGAGCTCAAACCGAATCTACTTGTCATCTTGATAGATGACATCTTGATAGATGTGTTTACAATTTCATTTCGATTATCCTTGCAGAGGTAAGGATCTGTGGGGGAATTCTGGGTACCCTTTGGGATAAAAGAATCAGAGGAAATTGCCTGGACGTCTATGCCTAGGCTGGAGGGATCCCTAGGAAATTTTAGTGGGCTCTGGGTAAAAGGGACACTTGTTTCAGTGTATCCTGTTTGGAAAGGACCCCATTCTATGTATACTACAGTTGGATGGTCTTAACTGAGAGAATCAGTGCAAAAGTTTCCACCCAGGACAATTTTCTTATTTGTGAAAGAGGCAACAACAACTTGACCCCAGATCCCAAATCCTTGTGGGAAGAACTTTGTATATCTTAAGTTCAGTGTAGACCTAGTTTCTGTTGGAGACCGGAGCCAATTTTCTTTGTTTTTGCTCTGTCTTCTGCTTGTGAGTTGAAAGGTTCTATAGAGAACATTGTCAGCAATACTGTAAGGATAATCAAGCAGGAGAGAATTAGCTACTCTGACTAATACAATGATCCATGATAGTTCCAGAGGATTCCTGAAAAATGCTGTCCAACTCCAGAGAGAAAACTGATAAACTTTGAGTATAGATTGAAACATTTTTTCTTTCTTTCATTTTTAAAAAATTGACTACTCTGCAGGGGCAGCTGGGTAGCTCAGTGGATTGAAAGCCAGGCCTAGAGACCAGAGGTTCTAGGTTCAAATCTGGCCTCAGACACTTCCTAGCTGTGTGACCATGGGCAAGTCACTTAACCCCCATTGCCTAGCCCTTACCACTCTTCTGTCTTGGAACCAATACACAGTATTGATTCCAAGACAGAAGGTAAGATTTGAAAAGAAAGAAAGGACATTGCTTATGCTTCTTCAGAGATCGTAGTATATCGAATATGAGATGAAGAGTAGGAAAAAATATTTTTTCTTGACTTTTGCTTATTTTTTAGAGTCAGCATATTTCAAACAGGAAGAAATGGGTAAGCCAGGCTTCTTTGAGCATGATCAGTTTTCCTAACATGGAACCTTATCACGTGGTTTCCTTGGATTGATTGCCTGCGTCTTTAAAACTTGCAAGCCTGAACCATCCACTCTTTTCAGATATTCTTTTGTACTCCACTGTCTTTCTACTATGTGCTTTCAGTCAACTCTTACTGTGCCCATGAGCTGAACTGGTGAGAGAGGAAGGACTCCTTCTGCTCCCTCTCTTTTGCCCCACATCTTGAGAAATTGGGGTGAGTGTGGTGGTGGGGATTTGTTTTTGTTCCGTGATATTTGTCCTTGGTTTCAGGGGCTGGGGGTGATTCTAATGGGACTGGGAGTTTGAACCACGGTGGTTTTGTAGCCAAGATTACAAGCAAGATGGAGCAGTAAGCTAGCCTGGTAAAAAAGTCCTGAGAAACCAGGATGCCTGGGACTTGAGCTCAGAACAGGGACTTGGACTTGAAACTGGGACTATGTTCTATGGGAACTGAGCTAACTTGACCCTGATCCTCTTCTTCTCCCCAGAGACTAAGGAGATACAACAGAGGAGAAGGATTATACTTCCCCTGTGTTGATCATACCTACTGAAATAAATATTATTTTGTAAGCAAAAAAAATTAAATGGAAAGAACATGAAGTGAATGCTATTTATTTCACTCACTACCCTTTGGCTATCTCCTTGTGGGCACCCTTAATTTCCCTCATCTTCCCTCTTCTATCCTTCTCCCCCACCCCAGTCCCTTCCCTGACTCCCTGAAGTTCTGAATCCATGAATCATGATCAAATCAGTTCTGTTATTGTTCCTGAAAATGGCATATTAGCTCTTGTATGTATGGTCCTACTCACCAGCCCTTTAACTTTCAGGACTGAAGTATGTCTTTGAGGCACCCACCAATCTTTGTGTGTAGGCTTCCCCATTAGCATGTAAGGCTCTTGTGGACTGGTACTGCCTTTTTTTTGTGTATTTGTATCCTCAATTCTTGGAAAACTTCTTGGTACATTGTAAATACTTGCTACATTAAAAAAAATCATTCATTTGTGGGGCTTCTGTTTTATTCTACAAGGTTTGGAACTCATTTCATAACTACATTTTCTAAATTATTTTTCACTATCATCTATACCTATAGATGTTTTCTGTTTAAAGTAATTAAAGTCTTTATCAACTAAATTCTGGAAGATTCTAGTAGGTTATTCATAGAATTGTCCTCCTTGACAACAAGTGCTGAAGAGTAACTTCATGATGAACTTTTATTTTATTATTTTTATTTTCACAAATGCTTACCATAAGCATTTGGGTGGGGGAAGATGGCAGGATGTCCCATGAAATGACGTTTATTTCTTTTTTTAAAAAATTAATTAATTAATTACTTGATTTTTTTTTTAACCCTTACCTTCCATCTTGGAGTCAATACTGTATATTGGTTCCAAGGCAGAAGAGTGGTAAGGGCTAGGCAATGGGGGTCAGGTGATTTGCCCAGGGTCACACAGCTGGGAAGTGTCTGAGGCTCTTATTTCCTTTTGATTCACACTAAAATCAACTCTACCAATTCTGGCATTTTTTCTCTCCAAGGAGAAACTATGAGCAATCCTTCTTAGCTACAACTTGCTTTTTTTCTTCCAGTTTCTACCTAAAATGGACTTGCCCATTCCCCTACCATGAGTCCCAAGTGCCCTCTGAGGATAGTTGTGTTATTCTTGTGCTACCAACAGCTCAGAGAATAACTTGATGTACATGGTGCATGTTTTTGAGCAGAGTTCATTGTAGGAAAGAAGTTAAAGTTGGAAAAATTTTGAATGACTAGTGAGTGCTGGGAGAAAAAAGGATGTTAAGGCTCCCTTAGCTATTTACAAATGAAGGATGAGCTTCTCTGAGCCTATAAAGCTCCTGGTCCTCCACCACTCCTCTCTATGGCAACACTACAATTATCTGATTCAGTTCTTTTTAGAGTATTTCTGTTCACATGGACCTGCCATTCAGTACTCCACCATGACCCCAGGAACTTCCTCCTCCTCCAAGACCGCAGCAGTCTTGGTATTCACACCTCATCATCTCATCTCATCAGTACCCTCTGCCCTGGTAACCCTCTGATTTAAAGGTGGATTGATGAACTCTTCTTCCCTTAAGGACAGAACTCGGGCCGAGCATCTCTTCATTTCTCACCTGTCTGCCTTCTGGACTTCCCTGTTTTGGTCCATTAACTTCATGAACCTTTCTCCCTTTCCACTTTTCCATTTATTTTTGGTGTGTTGTCTTTCTCCATTAGATTAAAAGCTCCTTGAGGGCAGGAACCATCTTTCTTTTTCATATTTTTATCCCTAGAGCTTAGCACAGTGCCTGGAATGTAGTAGGCACTTAATAAACATTCATTAACAAAGAAGCTAAGTTAATATATATAGATGGTCCCAAAATAACAGGATTCTTAGCATGTTTGTATATATATATATACAAACATGCTAAGAATATATAGATATTTGCTCTCATCATTTGTGTGAAAATGGGAATAGAACACACAGAACTAAAGGCTGTTTTATATTTTCTTTTGTTTCATGGATTTCCATGAGTTCTTCACTATGTGGCCAGCTAACTGTGAGGAGCTTCTCTGGATATTTTTGGACTAAGTATCTGAAAAGATGTGGTCTATTGCCTGGACCACATTTAACATACTCATCTCAAACTTAGCTTGTACAAACACAACTCATCATTCTCCCCCTTAAACCTCCTCCCCTTCTGTGAATTTCCTTCTTTCTATGGAGGATACTATGACTTTCCTAGTAATTTAGATTCATAACCTGAAGTTTGCTGTGGCCTTCTTCCTTTCCCCAAAGTCACTCACAACTCCCTAATCTAAAGCTTACATAACTAGCAAGGGGCAACCAGGGCTTATGTTTCAGGGGTGTATTCTTTCTCCACAAGGTAATTACCATTTTCCTAATTGGTGGCCTTATTTTCAACCCCTTCTCTCTCTCTCCTCCATATAGCTGCTAAACAATCTCCCTAAAGCATAAGACAGACCATGTTATTTTATATATAAAAAACCCTTCAATGGTGGTTCCCAATTTTATCCTCAAGATAAAATGCCAACTCTTCAGCCTAGCATTTTATACCCTTTATAATCTCCTTCCTACATTTCTAGACATATTTCAGACTGCCCAATTTACATGCTGGACATCTCTATCAAAACTGACTACCAGAATTTGATACTTCATCTCCTCTTTCTTTGAGGGTACATGAGATATCCCCTATTCCTGACGTCAATCTAAACCTTCTGAAATGATAGAGATGGGGGTATGGAGTATCCTTCTTGTAACTGGAATGGTCTCCCTCCATGAATCCTTGTCTTTTTTCAAACCTCAAATCAAGTATTACTTCTCCTGTGACATATATATATATATATATGTATATATATATATATATTCCATCTTCCAAACTCCCAATGTATAAATGGATAGAAGCTTTTTTTTAAAAAAAAAGTATTTATTTACTTAATTAATTTAGAATATTTTTCCATGGTTACATGATGCATGTTCTTTCCCCCCCTCCAACCACCCCCCTCCCATAGCTATCGAGCAATTCCACTGGGTTTTACTTGTGTCATTGATCAAGACCTATTTCCATATTATTGATATTTTCATTAGGGTGATCATTTAGAGCCTACATCCTCAATCATATCCCCATCGACCCATGAGATCAAGCAGTTGTTTTTCTTCTGTGTTTCTACTTCCACAAATCTTCCTCTGAGTGTGGATAGTGTTCTTTCTCATAAGTCCCTCAGAATTGTCCTGGATTATTGCATTGCTGCTAGTAGAGAAGTCCATTACATTTTATTGTACCACAGTGTATTCATCTCTGTGTATAATGTTCTCCTGGTTCTGCTCCTTTCACTCTGCATCAGTTCCTGAAGGTCTTTCCAGTTCACATGGAATTCCTCCACTTTATTATTCCTTGATCACAATAGTATTCCATCACCCACAGATACCACAATTTGTTTAGCCATTCTTCAATCAATGGACCCCTCATTTTCCATTTTTTGCCACCACAAAGAGCATGGCTTGGATAGAAGCTTCTTGAGAGTAGAGACTGGGTTGTACCTTTGAATCTCTGGTGCTCAGTACAGTGCTTACATGTAATAAGCACTTAATGCAAATGATTGTTGAACTTAATTGAATTGGAGTGTCTCTGAGAGTTTGAGGGTTAAGGGACACCCCTGGAGGCCAGCACAGTCTCCTCCATTCTGGAACAGGAAGTCAGAGGGGGTTGCTGCCCAGGAGGCAGCCATGATCACCTGAGTCTTTAAGAGAGGCAACAAAGCAGAGTGGATAGAATGCCTGGATTCAGGGAAGATCTGGGTTTGAGTTTTGGCTCTGTCACACTCTTACTAGCTGTCTGAGTCCCTGAACCTCAGTTGTCATTAGACTTCAGCCTATAATGAATTAAAGAAACTTGAAAATTTCAAGATTATAAATGGCAGCATCATTTTTATTATGTCTAGACAGTATAGCAACTTCCCCTCCCTCCCAATACACCACACTAAAGATAGCTTTGGCTCAAAGTCATAGTACTTAGGTTCTTGGGTCCTGATGGACCCTGCTGGAAGGAAGAGATTGGCTATTGTTTTCTCTGGGATCTACTCCTCTCCACACATCCAAGGGAGCTCAGGAGAAGGTCAGTGCCTTTCCCTTTCCTCATCCACACTCTTCCTATAGCCTTACATGCCTGGGTCTGGGTCTGGGTCTGGAGGTCTTCCTACTGCCACTGTACCCTGGTCAAAGTTCTCTTGGTGGCTAGAGAACACAAGGGAGGGAATCTAGGTGTGTGAGCTGGGAGTTCATCCCCAGTCTAGAATTCTGGACTCCTCAAGGGCAGAATAAAATTCAATTAAGATATATCTACTGTGGCCATATTCTTTGCAAGTGACTAAATCTTTCTCCCCCTTAGTCTCAAGCAGTGTACCACAAAGTTCTAGGGGATAATAATCGTTGTGGGAATGTACTACAGCTCCCAGAAGAGTACCCATATACTGAACACTCTAAGATATAAACTGGGCTGGTGGCCAGAGTAGAAACACACCTTGCCCAAAATATATACTAAATTCCCTCTCTTATTAGTTACTTAATTGATAACTAACTTCTTTGGAGGTTGCAAAAAGCAGGGGAAAATGAGCCTACAAAGGGTGGTTTTAATTTCTGTGGCACCACAATTAACACAAGTATTATCTTCTCATGGGATTTTACTCTGAATTCCATTGTGTAAAAATTAAATTAGTCTCTAGTAATAGAAATATTATATTTTGTGAGGTTTATTAAGGATTATTAGAAAATCAAGAAAGAAAATACATCATGTGCCCATGGCTGATTAGCCAATTCAGAATGCCCATGCTTAGCTTACTTAATACACCATTGCAATGGCTGAGTAGAGAGACCAGTGTCAGGCAGAGAGCTAGTTAAATACTCATTGTGATCTTGCCCAGGTGGATACTCAGGTGAGATTATACAGAATTCTGGGAAATACCAAAGACTTCTGGGGATTGAAGTCTAGGGTTCAAATCTCCATTTTACAATTGTGAATTTGGGGCATCCCAACTGCTACTTTTATTCCTATATAGTAGCTACTCTATCTGGAATTCAACTTGGTAACTATATCTAGGACAGCTAGGTGGTATGGTAGATAGAGTATCATGTCTGGAGTCAGGAAGAACTGGGTTCAAATCCAGCCTTACACACTGACTGAGTTAAACACTTAACTTTACCTTATCTTCCTCACTTGTAAAATGAGCTGGAAAAAGGAAATGGTCAACCATTCCAGTATCTTTGCAAATAAAACTCCAAATATGATCACAAAGAGTCAGAAATGACTGAATGATAACAATAAGATATACATAGTAGACGTTCTCCTTCCTTTCTTTTCAATTTAAAGTCAGGTTAGGTCATTCTTCTGTGGAGAATGGAGGAGAATCTATCCTTCCCTATTCCTTTTCAAGACAGTTGTTATATAACAAGTAATAAAAAAGAGATGAAGAAAAAAAAAAGATCCAGCAAAACCAAAGAACAAATCAACTTAGTTAACCTCTACAAAGAAAGAAGGGAAAGGTATTCTCATTCTTTGTGGGGTCCGGCTTAGTCATTATAATTCTACACCATTCAGTTTGGATTGTTTGTTCTTTCTATTTATATTATTGAGGTGATATATCTTGTTTTCCTAGTTCTATTTACTTCACTCTGCATCAGTTCACAAAGCTTTTCCCCTTGCCTCTCTGAATTCATTATTTTTGTTACTTTTTACTACACAGGCAATATTCCATCATATTCATATACCACAACTTATTTAAACTTTTCTCAGTGTATGGTTATCTACTTGGTTTTGAGTTCTTTGCTTCTACAAAAAATGCTGCTATAAATATACATGGGATTTTTTAATGGACATCTTTAGGGAGGTTGATTCCTAGTGAAGGAATCACTAGGTCAAAAGAAATGGGCATTTTATTCATTGTCTTAGCAGGTCCAAATTGCCTTCTAGAATGATCACAGAATTAGTGTGCCTGTATTTCTACCATCCTTCCCAATCTGACTGTTCACAACTTTTATTATCTTTGCCAATTTGGTGAGTGTGAGGTACAACCCAGAGTTGTTTTAACCTGAATTTCTATTACTTATGGTGATTTGGAACAATCTTTCATATGGTTTGTAATTATTTGTATTTCTTTTTAGAACCATTAATATCCCTTGACTTTGGGGGAATGGCTCTTCATCTTGAGTATTTGTGTTGGTTACCTATATATCTTCAGTATCAGATTTTCAGAGGTAATTGACTCAAAGATTTTTTCCTCAAAGTAAACTCTTCTTAGTCAAAGCATTAATTTGGTTTATGCAAAAACCTTTTAATGTAATTCTTGAAATGAACTAGTGTTATCTTTCGCATGGTCACCTCTATCTTTTGTTTGATTAAGAATTCTCTCCATGCTATAACTGTGAAAGTCTGATTCTCTTCTAATTTTTAAAAATAGTTTAACCTAAAATATTTAGATCTCATATCCATTTTGATCTATTTATGACATATTTTCCAAGATGATGGTCCAAATTTAATTTCTACTAACTGCTTTCCAGTTTTCCCAGAAATTCTTGTCAAATATTCCTCCAAGTAATTTGTGTTTTCAGATTTTTTGAATACCAGGTCCTTGAATTCCTATGTTTCTTTTTTTTTCCATTTGAATTAATTTGTTTAGTCAATTTAGAACATTATTTCTTGGTTACAATAATCACATTATTTCCCTCCCTCCCCTCCACCCACTCTTCCCTCAACCAACATGAAATTTCATTAGGCATTACTTGTGTCCTTGATCAGAACCTATTTCCATGTTATTGTTTACACTAGGATGTTCATTTAGAGCCTACATCCCCAACCATATCCCTTCAACCCATGTATTCAAGTAGTTGTTTTCTTTGGTGTTTTTACTCCCACTGTGTTTCCTCTGGATGTGGATAGAGGTTTTCCTCGTAGGTTCCTCCAAGTTGTTCAGGGTCATTGCATTGCCAGTAATGGAGAAGTCCATTACATTCGATTGTACCACAGTGTATCAGTCTCTGTGTACAGTGTTTTCCTGGTTCTGCTCCTCTCATTTTGCATCAATTCCTGGATGTTGTTCCAGTCCCTATGGAATTCCTCCATTTTATTATTCCTTTGAGCACAATAGTATTCCATCACCAATATATACCACAATTTGTCCAGCCATTCCCCAATTGAAGGGCATCCCCTCATTTTCTAATTTCTGGCCACCACAAAGAGTGCAGCTATGTATATTCTTGTACAAGTCTTTTTCCTTATTATCTCTTTGGGGGTACAAACCCAGCAGTGCTATGGCTGGATCAAAGGGCAGACAGTCTTTTATCATCCTTTGGTCATAGTTCCAAATTGCCCTCCAGAATGGTTGGATCAATTCACAACCCCACCAGCAATGAATTAATGTCCCAACTTTGCCACATCCCCTCCAGCATTCATTATTTCTATGATTCTAATTTACCTTATCTAGACTGTTTAATTGATTTTCTTTTCCAAATGTTTCTTAGGATTATTGCTTTATAATAGAATAAATATGAGGTCTGGAAGTACAATTGCCCCTTAATTCTGATTTTTTCATTATTTCTCTAGATATTCTAGATTTTTATTACCCTAAATAAATCTTTAATTTCTTGCTCTCTAAGGAATCCCCTCAATAGTGTGATTGGCAAAGTACTAAATCTGTAAAGTATTTTTGTCAGCTCTATTATTTTTATCATATTGTCACAGCCATAAGCACTGAATATCCCTTTAATTATGAGTCTCTCTTTGTTTTTTTTTTTAAGGTGTATTTCATCATTTTATCCATACAAATATACTCCTAGGTATTTGGTGAATCTCCTGGTTATTTTGAATGGGGAAGTTTTCATTTTCTTTTCCAATACTTCCCATTCCTTAGCAAAACTTTCTAGGTTCCTTCTTCTGGCATAATTTGGGCTCATGCTTCACACCTTCACATACATTTTAGTCATCCAGCTTCACAAGTCTGATCACAAGGTGATTCTCTGGATATACATCCCAAGAAGAGAATAAACATCTCTTCTGTTGATGTTAGAGTTCCAACACTGAGAGAAAAAGGTTTGGGGAGAGAGAGACAGGGGGAGATAGAAAAGTAGGGTCAGACAGGGGTTGTGCATAAACTTCATTTATTTTTTTTTATTTTTATTTTTTTAATATATTTTATTTGATCATTTCCAAGCATTATTCGTTAAAGACATAGATCATTTTCTTTTCCTCCCCCCACCCCCCATAGCCGACGCGTAAGTCCACTGGGCATTAGATGTTTTCTTGATTTGAACCCATTGCTTTGTTGATAGTATTTGCATTAGAGTGTTCATTTAGAGTCTATCCTCTGTCATGTCCCCTCAACCTCTGTATTCAGGCAGTTGCTTTTTCTCGGTGTTTCCACTCCCATAGTTTATCCTTTGCTTATGAATGGTGTTTTTTTCTCCTGGATCCCTGCAAGTTGTTCAGGGACATTACACCGCCACTAATGGAGAAGTCCATTACATTCGATTATACCACAGTGTATTAGTCTCTGTGTACAATGTTCTCCTGGTTCTGCTCCTCTCGCTCTGCATCACTTCCTGGAGGTTGTTCCAGTCTCCATGGAACTTCTCCACTTTATTATTCCTTTTAGCACAATAGTACTCCATCACCAACATATACCACAGTTTGTTCAGCCATTCCCCAATTGATGGGCATCCCCTCGTTTTCCAGTTTTGGGCCACCACAAAGAGCGCAGCTATGAATATTTTTGTACAAGTCTTTGTGTCCATTATCTCTTTGGGGTACAGACCCAGCAGTGCTATGGCTGGGTCAAAGGGTAGATATTCTTTTGTCGCCCTTTGGGCATAGTTCCAAATTGCCCTCCAGAATGGTTGGATCAGTTCACAACTCCACCAGCAATGAATTAATGTCCCTACTTTGCCACATCCCCTCCAGCATTCATTACTTTCCTTTGCTGTTATGTTAGCCAATCTGCTAGGTGTGAGGTGATACCTCAGAGTTGTTTTGATTTGCATCTCTCTGATTATAAGAGATGTAGAACACTTCTTCATGTGCTTGTTGATAGTTTTGATTTCTTTATCTGAGAACTGCCTATCCATTTCCCTTGCCCATTTATCAATTGGAGAATGGCTTGATTTTTTGTACAATTGATTTAGCTCATTATAAATATGAGTAATTAAACCTTTGTCAGAGGTTTCTATGAAGATTTTTTCCCAATTTGTTGTTTCCCTTCTGATTTTAGTTATATTGGTTTTGTTTGTACAAAAGCTTTTTAGTTTGATGTAGTCAAAATTATTTATTTTACATTTTGTGATTCTTTCTATATCTTGCTTGGTTTTAAAGCCTTTCCCCTCCCAAAGGTCTGACATGTATACTATTCTGTGTTTACCCAATTTACTTATGGTTTCCTTCTTTATGTTTAAGTCACTCACCCATTTTGAATTTATCTTGGTGTAGGGTGTGAGGTGTTGATCTATTCCTAGTCTCTCCCACACTGTCTTCCAATTTTCCCAGCAGTTTTTATCGAATAGTGGATTTTTGTCCCAAAAGCTGGGATCTTTGGGTTTATCGTATACTGTCTTGCTGAGGTCGCTTTCCCCCAGTCTATTCCACTGATCTTCCTTTCTGTTTCTTAGCCAGTACCAAATTGTTTTGATGACTGCTGCTTTGTAATATAGTTTTAGGTCAGGGACTGCAAGGCCCCCCTCATTTGTGTTTTTTTTTTCATTATTTCCCTGGATATCCTTGATCTTTTGTTCTTCCAAATGAACTTTGTTATGGTTTTTTCTAAATCAGTGAAGAAGTATTTTGGTAGTTCAATGGGTATGGCACTAAATAGATAAATAAGTTTGGGTAGGATGGTCATTTTTATTATATTGGCTCGTCCTATCCATGAGCAGTTAATGTTTTTCCATTTGTTCAAGTCTAGTTTTAGTTGTGTGGCGAGTGTTTTGTAGTTGTGTTCATATAGTTCCTGTGTTTGTCTTGGGAGATAGATTCCTAGGTATTTTATTTTGTCTAAGGTGATTTTGAATGGGATTTCTCTTTCTAGTTCTTGCTGCTGAGCTGTGTTGGAGATATATAGAAAAGCTGATGATTTATGTGGGTTTATTTTGTATCCTGCAACTTTGCTAAAGTTGTTGATTATTTCAATTAGCTTTTTGGTTGAATCTCTAGGATTCTTTAAGTAGACCATCATGTCATCCACAAAGAGTGATAACTTGGTCTCCTCCTTGCCTATTTTGATGCCTTCAATTTCTTTATATAAACTTCATTTATTATGACAAAGAGGCAAGCTTTTATAGAGAGGGTTGTATTAGGCAACTAAATCCATACATTAAGATAAACGTATATTGGTGAGACATCTGCCTGCGAGATGACATACAGATTTTTTGTTTATTGATGGTTGGTACAAGAGGTCTAAAGCTTTCCCAAGAGCAAAGCATAAACATCTCTTAGAGGCTTAGGAAAACACTCCAGAATAAGCCTTGAACATTTCCCCAGATAAGACACTTGCAGCCCATGTCAAACAAGGCTTTAGCCTTAGAGAGAACACAGAGGAATTTTCTGTGAGAATTATCTGTGGCTTTATCCCTGGCTCAGACCCCAACATCTCTTTGACCGTATCACTTTTCTATTATTATCTGGTCAATAAGTAGTTGTCTTGGTATGGTTCATTCAGTAATCATTATCCATCACTATATTTCTTCTTAAAAACAAATAAAACTCTTTGTAATAAAAATAGCTAGCACACACACACATACACACACACACACACACACACACACATAGTGCTTTAGGATTTACAAAGGGCTTTACAAATATTTTCTCACTCAATCTTCACAGAAGCTTTAGGTACTATTATCATCCACATTTTATAGTTGAGGAAAATGAGGCAATGGATATTCATGCCTCAGACACTTATGGTCTGTGGTGGGTTTTGAATTCAGGTCTTTATTTCAAGTCTCTCACTCTAATCACCTAACTGTCTTTATATTCAAAATACAATTTAAAGTAAACCGGTTTTACAACCCAGTTGTTTCATATCCCTTTTCTTTCTTTGACCCATATTGGATGGTTTTTCACCTTATGACACGTGGGGTGGCATTTCATCTTGGAGATTAAACAGCTGCTTCCTCTTTAGAGTCAAGATGCCTCCTTTTTAGGAAGAACCTCAGATCTGTTACTTAGCTCCAAGTGGTCAGTGGTCCTTTTCTTTCCCTTTCTTCTCTGTGTCACATTCTTCTATCTTCTAACCTTCTGGAACAGCTCAAGAGTCTTCCTGACTCCCTCACATCTCTGATCCTTTTTCTTCTTATTAGTACAAGTAGTTAATAGAGGACTGATCTTGGAGTCAAGAAGAACTGAGTTCAGATCCTACATTCACACAGTGGTGCAATAGAGTGATGGACTCTCACTGCAGACACTTCTGTAGCAAGTTATTTAATTTCTTTGTGCCTCCACTTCTTCATCTGTGAAATGAGGATAATTATAACTCCTACCTCACAGGGTCAGTGTGAAGATCAAATAAGATAGCATATGTAAAGTGTTTTGAAAACAGTAAGCTATATGAATACTAGCTTTTTAAAAAAGCATGGTGAATAGATCTGAACATTAAAGATCCTTTCCTGGTTTTGTTGTTGTTGAGTCATTTCTAACTCTTCATGACCCCATTTGAAATTTTCTTGAAAAGATACTGAAATGGTTTTTAATTTCCTTCTCCAGACCATTTTGAAGATGAGGAACAGAGGCAAAGAGGAATTAAGGGGCCTACCCAGGGTCACACAGCAAGTAAGTGTATGAGATTAGATGTAAACTCTTCTTGACTCCTGGCCAGGCCCTCTACTGCATCACCTTAGTCATTATAAACTTTTGTTGTTCAATTATTTTCAACTCTTCAGATCTCATAGATTTGGGTGTTTTTCCCCCCAAAGATGAAGCTCTCAATCCATTCACCTCTATCTATCACCCAACAAGGTGACCCTTGTTCATGTCCTCCCCAAGTTTGCTACAGGTTCCTTCAACATGTTGTGGTCTTTACTTGCTTTCTCTTGACATTAGAAGGATTCTGGGTGAGCACTGTGGCTCTCCACCTGTCATCCTTCAGCCTTGTCCTGTGTGGCCAGTCCTTCTTCTCTTCTAATCACACATTTTTTCTAGTGATATCTTTTAGCCTTTTGGTCTTTGAAGTCCTTCATTGGTTATGGACTGTGGAATGCTCACACCTATCAGGTACCTCTCCTTTGTGTGCTATTCATTCATAATCCTTTGGAGACTGTTGTAGTCTATATTTTCCAGTCATACAACAAAGTCAGGAGATTATTGGTATTTTTTAAAAAAGGATAAGTCTTTCAGGAAAAAATTGAGGACATCAAATGAGTTTTGCAGTTTTGTGAGGACAATTTAAGCTTCTCTTCTCCTGTTTAATTCTGAGTCCAACTTATTGTATATTTGTACTGTCTATCCCAGATGTTTATACTGATGGACAGCTCATACCCATCAAACTGCTGGTCACAATCTGGGGATTAGACATTCTTTACCTACTTAGTTTTTCCTGTGTAGATGGTCAGGTCAAAGTATTTGGAGCTGTTATGTATCTCTTTCTGCAATGTTTGAGGACTTCATATAACCAGCATAATGTCATCTGTAAACTGGAACACTTGGGGAGTCTCATCACCTATAGGAACTCCCTCTTCACCTTAGATTTTATGTACAGTTCCCTGCCTTTTATTTTGTGAACAGGTTGTTCCTGTTATTAGAGTGTACAGGGTGTTCAGAAAAGACCAGCACCTCTGGTGTGAGGATTTACTGAAATCTTTTCAGGGTCATTGTCTTCTTTTGGTGTCCATCCACCCACCATAAGTGTTATGTAGGTTAGGATGAATTAACCTTCTGTCTATTAGTGATGATTTTATGTATTGAAGACTGCATCAATTGTATTTGATTATAAGATAAAATCATATTATTGTATTGCTTAGGTCTGTTATGAGGAATTTTATTGAACTTGGAGTTTGTAGCAATCTCCCTCACAACTATAAATTATTCTAAGAGATCTTTGCTTTAAAACCACAATTTCTTTTTTTAAATTTTATAATATTTTATTTGATCATTTACAAGCATTATTCATTAAAGACAAAGATCATTTTCTTCCCCCTCCACCCCCATAGCTGACACGCGTGATTCCACTGGGTATCACATATAAAACCACAATTTCTTAAGGACCGCCATCACAGTTCTCTTGAATTCCAGGATGCTGTTGACCAATCTTTGTTGAGATAGCTGGATGGTCTTGCAGAAGGTGAAAGAGCTTGCTGACAGTGTCACCACTCCTTTGTGATCTTTTTTTTTTTTTCAGAAAGCTCTCACCCAGAGCTCCAAGAAGTTGTGGCATGCATGGTGGCCACATCCTAGTAAACTGTTTTGGCAGATGGACTAGACCAGGTGAGGGTGACTGACAGGTCTCAAATCCATCAGTGAGTTAAAGGGATGTCTACCCCAGGTATAAGAAGACTATGTTTCTGGTTAGAAACAATTTGTTCCAATAGCCACAAAGATGACAGAAACAGATACTACATAGTACAAGAAAATTTAGTCAGAAATCAAAGTAGCCAAGGTCATCCACTACATCCCAGGCCATTCTCTACATCTGTAAGTCAATTGTGAGATGATCAAGACCCTGACCATTGTAAAATAAATCTTACAGAAGCCTACCAGTTCCCTACAAATACTCTCAATGAATAGATAGATGATTCTCATGAAAATTTTGCATAGATGTGAAAGTATTCATATTAATCAATCGTTAAGTGTTTATTAAGAAATTACTATTTGCCAAGCACCATGCTATGTGCTGGAGCTATAAAGAATTGAAATTAAAAAAATTGAAATTCTCTTTCCTTAAGGAGTTTACATTCATATAAATTGGTAGTTGTGTGATTGCCTCCCCCCCTCCAAGTATTAATACAATCCAGAATTTTTTATCTTTTCTTCCTTTAAATCTCTCAACATTCTCAGAATTATGCCACCTCTAGCATGTATCTCTCCTAAGTACATTTGATATTAATTGACTACTTTTCCTGGCATTGTTTTCTTCTGTACCGTTTTAGCATTTTGCATATCTGGAACAGTGGTGTTAGAATTTAAATGTGTTGGTTCTGCTGTCCTTGATGGTGATGTTTGTTATAAAACTATTTGTAGATCTTTTGCATTTTTTTTGCTCTGTTGTTTTCTTTCTGCTTTGTTCTTTGAATACTTTTGGGATAACTTTGCCTAACTTTCTTTAGTCTGGTTTTGCCATCCACTGTTTTTCTCTTTTTTTATGAGGTAATTCTATTCATAATCATATATCATCCTCTGCATAAGATTAAAAAAAAAGTTTTCATTGAGATGTTGTGTCTTACATAAAAAAACAAACAAACCTTATCTTCCATCTTGGAATCATTATTAAGTATTGGTTCCAAGACAGAAGAGTGATAAGGTCTAGATAGTTAGGGCTAAGTGACTTGCTCAGGGTCAGACAGGAAGTAATGAAGGTAAGATTTGAACCCAGAACCTACTCTCTCTAGGCCTGGCTCTCTAAGCACCTAGTTGCCCCTATTTCTTACATCTTGAGATAACCATAATTATCCCAAATATTCCTCCTTTTTCCCCTCCCAGAAAGCTCCCCCAATGACAAATAGAATTTTTTAAGAGGAAAAAAAGCACAACTGATTGATAAATCGAATAAGTCCCAAAACATATACAATTTATAACACCTGTATGCCTCCAACCTCCATAAAGGAGCATGTTGGGACTGTCTTTTCACATTTTTTCATTTGAGTCCTGCTTGATCTTTATAATTTTATTACATTTTCTTTTCTTTTTTTGATGTGTTGCTGTTCTTTTCATTTACATTATAATTATTGTGTGTACTGTTTGTTGTTGTTGTTGTTGTTGTTTTGGCTCTGCTTACTTCATTCTGCATTGATTCATATAGATCTTTTTATTCTTCTCTATATTTATCACACATATCATTTACTGGTTCTCTTCCCATACCTCCCGATACACTCCTCTCATGCTTTTACACATGTCACTTCAGGCTTGTACTAATTAGTTCCTAGTAATTCCTGTTTTCTGTTTGTCTTCATAAGATTTTATAAATAAGTTCCTACTCTAATTTAGTGTTGATGTTGACTACCATTCCTTTTTGCTTGGCAAGAAAATCAAGTGTTTGCTGAATCAGATCACTTTTAGGCTCTTTTGGTCTCCTTGTTATGGAAATTAATGCATCAGTTAAATTTTTGGATGAAATTATAATAATCCATGCCAATTTCATTTCTACTCATTTTTATTATCAATTATTGGTTACATATTTAATCTGTTGCCACATTCTGTCTTTTCTGTCTTTATAATATCCCTCATATACATCTTTCTCTCCACTCACATAGTTACAACTCTTTGTAATCTCTTACCTATAGCATTTTAACTAGTATCCCTGTCTCAAGTCATTTATTACTCCAATCTGTTCTTCACTCATTGGCAAAAGTTGGAGGGGATGTGGGAAAATCGGGACATTGAAATTGGGAAACTGTTGGTAGAGTTGTGAACTGACCTAATCACTCTGGAGGGTAATGTGGAACTATGGCTAAAGGCTCATAAAATTGGGCAAACTTCTTTTTTGTGGGGGCAAAGAACTGCCTATCAATTGGGAAATGACTGAACAAATTGATGGAATGGGAGATGGAATACTATTGTGCTATCAGAAAAGATAAGAAAAATGATTTCAGAAAGAGCTGGAAAGATTTATGTGAACTGACGCAGAGTGAAATAAATAGAACCAGGAGAACACTGTACATAGTAACAGTCATGTTCTACCATGAAAAACCATGAAAGATTTAGCAGCTTTTTGGGATAGTTCTGAATTACAATACAATACAATAATTTGGGACAATTCTGAAGGACTTAAGACAAAGAATGCTATCCACCTTTAGAGAAAGAAATAGTAGAGTCAGATACAGATCAAAGAATACTATATTTCATATTAATTTAGTAATGGTTTTGTTTGGGGATTTGGGTTTCATATGAGTATTCTCTTACAACATGGATCAATATGGAAATATGTTTTGCATGATTATACATATACAATTCAGATCAAATTGCTTGCCAACTCTTAGTGTAGGGAGGGAAGGAAGGGATAGACACAATTTGAATCTTATAATTTCAGAAAATATATGTTGAAAATTGTTATTACATGTAATTGGGAAAATAAAATATCTTTGAATAAAATTATTTTTTAAAAAAGGAAGGGAAAAAACTGTGCATAGTCTTTGATCTAGCAATATCACTAGTATGTCTGTAATGTGAAATTTAGATTACTCCACCCTACTTAGATCTTACTTTATGGTGAAGATAGAATTATAATCTCCTGATTGAACAATGAAGATACTTAATTCTTACTTTATAGTGAAGCTAGAACTTTAAGTTAAATCTATTTTTAGATCTTAATACAAAAAGGTGTTAAGTAACTATAAAGGGTAAATTAATCACAAAAAGGTCAAGTAACTCACAAAAGGTGAACTTAAAGAAGTGTTAAGTAACTCAAAAGATATAATCTAATCAAAGAAGATGGGAACTAAAGAATGGGCAGTCCTGGAGAAAAACCTCTGATGTGATTGGTAGATGTGAAAATTTAGAGGAGGGGACACAAGAATAAAAGGTCTATATATTTTGCGTCACTTCCTCTCTCCGGGACCTTTGGTGGCGGCGAGGTTTCTGGTTGGCAGCGTTCTGGGCCTTTCGGCATCTTGGCATGGCTACAGCTATTGTCCAGTTCGGTGGTGAGTTTCTGGCTTTACTTTCCAAACTTTATCTTCTTAGAAGCCTTCAGAGACCTAGCGGCGGAGATCTTGAACTCCCCCTGGCACAGGTGGGAGAAATCCTATACCCTCTTCCCTCTTTCTCTTTAAAAATCCTTCCCTCTATATTAATTAAAATTACCATAGATTTCCAGACTGACTTGGGTATTTTATTTGGGATTTTTTCCCTGGCGACCCATTAATTTAGATTTTAAGTCATAACCCTAAAATTATCTCCACAGTATCACTAGTAGGCCCTCTAGAAAGAAAGAGGTCTTACATGTACAAAAATATTTATAGTAGCTCTGAAATTAAAAAAAAAACATTGATTGGGGAATGGCTGGACAAATTGTGATATGTAAATGTGATGGGATATTATTGTGCTATAAGAAATGATGAACAGGATGATTTTGGAAAAAAAAATTTAGAAAGACATGAACTGATGCAACATGAAGTGAGCAGAACTAGAAGACCATTGTACAAAATGACAGCAATATTATATAATGATCAACTGTGAATGTCTCATCTATTCTGATCAATACAGTGATCCAAGACAATTCAGAAAAATTTATGATGAAAGACGCTATCCACCTCCAGAGAAAGAACTGATGGAGTTTGAATATAAATTGAAGCATACTATTTCTACTTTACTTATCTTGGGTTGTTTATTTTTTTGTACATCTTTTTTTTTTCACAGTCTAATACAGAAATATGCTTTACATGACTGCATATGTATAATCTATATAAAGGGGAAAGGGAGGGAGAAAGAGAATTTGGAATTCAAAATTAAAAAAAATTAATGTTAAAATTGTTTTTATAAGTAATTGGAAAAAATAAAATATTTAAAATAAAAACAAAAACAAACCTCTCAAATTCTTTTTGACATTTGAATATAATAGGGCTTTGGTATATGCCTAGACAACCTAAAATGGAGACAGCCATGAAGGAGATAGGGAATATCTTCTGGGACAAGATAGTCTACATTGTTTGGAGTAGCTTTTTTCCACAGCCAGAACTGCCTATATTTTAAAATCTACCCAATGCAAGCATAGTCACTCTCTTTTTGGTGGCATCTTGGGGGTGAAGGATCTATAGCTGAAGCACCATACAATAGACTGGCTGGGAAAGGGATACTTTCCACTTCTCCTTAAGCTTTGTGGGTCCCAGAAATGGATCTGAGGTTTTGGTCTTGTTTTGTTTGTTTGTTTTTTCATTTGTAAGTGCATAGCATGGAGTCCTGGACTGGGAAACAAGTCATGGGGACCTTGGAGTCTAGTATTCCAGGATAGTCCCATAAGGAAGCCCCAAGAAACTATGGTCCTAGGAAGCAAGTCCAATAAAGCCTTTGGACTTGGAATTTGGTGAGATTGATGCTATATGAAAACTCAACCTATGAACCTAACTAATTACTTTCTCCTCCCCTTCCAGAGACCCTGATGGCATAAGGGGATTATATCCCCTGAGGTAGTTGGGGATGTTTATATGTTTATTCTTTTTTTTAAATTTTATTTAGGGGGCAGCTAGGTAGCTCAGTGGATTGAGAGCCAGGCCTAGAGACAGGAGGTCCTAGGTTCAAATCTGGCCTCAGACACTTCCCAGTTGTGTGACCCTGGGCAAGTCACTTGACCCCCATTGCCTGGCCCTTACCACTCTTCTGCCTTGGAGTCAATACATAGTATTGATTCCAAGATGGAAGGTAAGTTTTTTTTTAATTATTTGATTAGTCAATTTAGAACATTATTCCTTGGTTACAAGAATCATATTCTATCCCTCTCCTCCCCCCACTCCTCCCCGTAACTGATGC
Organism: Monodelphis domestica; assembly: GCF_027887165.1. Taxonomy (NCBI): domain Eukaryota; kingdom Metazoa; phylum Chordata; class Mammalia; order Didelphimorphia; family Didelphidae; genus Monodelphis; species Monodelphis domestica. The sequence goes on along the minus strand of NC_077229.1, from coordinate 97,608,386 downwards.
ACAATTCCACTGGGTGTTACATGTGTCCTTGATCAGAACCTATTTCCATGTTGTTGATGTTTGCACTAGGATGTTCATTTAGAGTCTACCTCCCCAGCCATATCCCCCTCGACCCATGTAGTCAAGCAGTTGTTTTTCTTCTGTGTTTCTGCTCCCACAGATTTTCCTCTGAATGTAGATAATGTTCTTTCTTATAAATCCCTCTGAGTTGTTCAGGATCACTGCATTTCTACTAATGGAGAAGTCCATTACATTTGATTGTACCACAGTGCATCAGTCTCTGTGTATAATGTTTTCCTGGTTCTGCTCCTCTCACTCTGCATCAATTCCTGGAGGTCATTCCAGTTCACATGGAATTCCTCCAGTTCATTATTCCTTTGAGCACAATAGTATTCCATCACCAGCAGATACCACAATTTGTTCATCCATTCCCCAATTGGAGGGCATCCCCTCATTTTCCAATTTTTTTGCCACCACAAAGCGTGCAGCTATGAATATTCTTGTACATGTCTTTTTCCTTATTATCTGTTTGGGCTACAAACCCAGTAGTACTATGGCTGGACCAAAGGGCAGACAGTCTTTTATCGCCCTTTGGGCATAGTTCCAAATTGCCCTTCAGAATGGTCGCATCAATTCACAACTCCACCAGCAATGAATTAATGTCCCAACTTTGCCACATCCCCTCCAGCATTCATTACTTTCCTTTGCTGTCATATTAGTCAATCTGCTAGGTGTGAGGTGATACCTCAAAGTTGTTTTGATTTGAATCTCTCTGATTATGAGATTTAGAACACTTTTTCATGTGCTTATTAATCATTTTGATTTCTTCATCTGAAAATTGCCTTTTCATGTCCCTTGCCCTTTTATCAATTGGGGAATGGCTTGATTTTTTTGTACAATTGATTTAGCTCTTTATAAATTTGAGTAATTAGACTTTTGTCAGAGGTTTTTGTTATGAATATTTTTTCTCAATTTGTTGCTTCCCTTCTAATTTCAATTGCATTTGTTTTGTTTGTAGAAAACCTTTTAAATTTAATGTAATCAAAGTTATTTATTTTACATTTTGTGATTTTTTCTGACTCTTGTTTGGTCTTAAACTCTTTCCTTTCCCAAAGATCTGACATATATACTATTCTGTGTTCACCTAATTTACTTATAGTTTCCTTCTTTATATTCAAGTCATTCACCCATTCTGAGTTTATCTTGGTATAAGGTATATATATATATATATATATATATATATATATATATATATGTGTGTGTGTGTGTGTGTTTATTCTTGCTATATCTTTGAAGTAAATATTCCTTCATAAAAGCAAACTGATTGTTTAGTGGTTAAATGAAACTGAGGTGCTTATGGAACTCTAGAAATGGGATAACACAGTTTGTGAGATCTTGATCCACTGGCAGAAATGAGATACACCCTTCCCTTATGTTCCCTAAGGGTCTTGAGGAACCCTGGGGCAGGGGTAAAATATAACAGACAACTTTAGGAGCCAGAGAATCACTGTTGCCCCACAGTCTTCTTATATTTTACTCCCCTCCTTCTTCTACTTCTTCATCTCTTATCTCCATGCCTTCTCAGTGACTGTCCCACATGCCTAAAATGCTTTGCCCTTTCTGCCCTTGTTTCCTTGGCTTCCTTAAAATCTCAGCTTAACAGATCAAAGCTTTCCTGCCAATCAAAGGCATTAACAGCTGGGACACACACACATACACATACACATACATTTATATATTATGCACACAAAAGAATATATATATATGTATATATCCATACAGACACACACAAACATTTCTGACACTTGCAGTCTATTTTGGAATCCTAGTTGACTAGAGAACATAAGAATAGCTGATGGACCATTTTTTCTGTACTCCTGATTGGTGTCTACCTTTCAGTGACCACAACTGCAAGTACTTGTTGTTTGGAGTGGGGAATGCCAATAACAATTAATCTTATGGCATTGGACAGTCTTGAGGTACTAATATATAACATTATAACAAGCTTGACAGGAGCTGCTGTTATCTTAGTATGTGTGTGATGGGGCATGGTTACAAACCTTTTGAAGACGTTAGGAGAAAAGGGGAAAAGTTTGCTGAATTTTTGACAAGTACATTGATGAGGATACAGTTAACATTGCTTCAAAGACAGGTATTAACTAAAAAAAAAACTCAAACCAAAAAGAATTATAGTAAAAAACAAGCCATATTTTCCTTAATCGAAAGTCAAAGATTATGAATAGGCAGTATTCAGAGGAAGAAATTCAAGTTGTAAATAGCTATATGAAAAATGCTTTAAATCACTAACAGATAAATGCAAATGAAAACAACCTTGAGGTTTCACTTCACACACCCAAAAGATTAGTAAAGTTGACAAAAAAAGTAAAATGAGAAATGTTGAAAATTATGTGAGACTATAAAGTGGTTTATCCAGTCTGGAAAACAATTTGGAACTATGGCCCTAAAGTTACCTTTGACCAAAAGATACTCTAAATAGATCCAGGAAAGAGGGGGGGGGGGGAATCATATGTACAAAGATATTTATAGCAGCTCTTTCTGTGGTGACAAAGAATTGAAAGCTGAAGGAGTACTCATTTATTGGAAGGATTATGAACATTATAGAATACTATGGTAACATAAAAAATGATAAAGGGAATGGTCCAGAGAAACTTTGGAAGATTTGTATGAATTGATGCAACGTGAGATTAGTAGAACCAGAAGAACAATTTATATAGTAACAGAAACATTTTAAGGGAAAACAATTTAAAAAGACTTGGGGAACTCTGATCAACACAATGTCCAAACATAATTCCAGAGGATTCAAGGTGAAATGTTATCTACCTCCTACAGAGGGGTAAGGGAAGCAGATAGAAACATTGCCCCCGCCTCCATACACATACTTTATGAAATATTTACATTGTCTTTGAATTAATACTAAGCATCAGTTCCAAGATAGAAGAATGGTAAGGTCCTAGGCAGCTGTGTTAAGTGATTTGCCTAAGGTCATATAGCTAGGAAGTGTCTGAGGTAAATTTGAATCCAGGACCTCCTGTCTCCAAGTCTGGCTCTTTATCTACTGAGCCATTTAGCTGCCCCCGCACATAAAATTTTAATAGCCTATGTGAGAATTTGTTTTGTTTGACTATATACATTTGTAATAAGTTTTTTTGATTTGTTTTCTCAGTTTGGGGGTAGGGGATGAGAGGGAGAAGATATGGATCTGAAAATAAAATAAAATTTAATTAGAAAAAAATATTAAGAATAAAACATACTTAATATAAAAGTTTCTTTTACTTAGGAACAGTTTCCTATAACGAGGGCTACACTGGCTTTTATAGTATTCAATAAATAATAATGGCAGTAATAGTAGCAACAACAATGAGAATAATAAAATAGGTTTGATACAATATTTAACTCCACTTCTACCAGAAGAAATTTACACATTAGTAGCATCTAAGATTGTGAGGTGGGCCACAGCCATCATCTCTCTCTCTCTCTCTCTCTCTCTCTCTCTCTCTCTCTCTCTCTCTCTCTCTGTCTGTCTGTTTGTTTCTGTCTCTGTCTCTCTGTGCCTCTCTCAGAGGCAACATGATGTAGGATAGACAGCCTCCCTAGAAGCCTGGAAAACTTGGAATTTAAGTCCTGCTTCTGACACACACTCTGTAACATTAGATTGACAGCCTCTTGGGGCTCCTGGAAACCTTCTAAGACCATGAATGCAAAGAAGCTCCTATCCTGAATGACAGAGGGAGTTCCCTCACCTGAGAGTTCCTTCTACTCATACTATCCAGGTCCACACCTATCTATACATTACTTGTAAAGTTTGTTTCCTTCTTAAAGCATTTCTACAGTCCCTGAAGGTTTCGAAGCAAGTGTTTTATGCACCCATACCCACACACGTATACTTTGTTTTATTGTGCTTTGCATAGATTGCATTAAAAATAAATACATTGAAGGTTTGTGGCAACCCTGTGTTGAATAAATCTATAGGCACCATTTTCCCAACAGCAGGTGCTCACACAATCTCTGTGTCACATTTGGATAGTTCTTTCAATATTTCAAGCTTTCCTATTATTATTATATCTCTTATTGTGATGTATGATCAATGATCTTTGATGTTTCTATCCATATAATTTTGGGGAACATCGAATGGTGCCCATGAGTTAGCAAATTTGATGGAAAAAATGTTGTGATTTGACTGCTCCTCTGACCTGCTGTGGCAGTCTCTCTCCCTCTCCTGGGGTCTCCCTATTTTCTGAAATAAAACAATATTTAAATAAGGCCAATTAATAACTCTACAATGACTGCTAAGTGTTCAAGTGAAAGGAGTCAAATGATGAAACAAACTTCCCGACTGTCTTATTTTAAGAAATATGAATAAGAAACATGACCACCTTGATTTTCAGCAGCCACCACCCTGACCAATCAGCAGCCATCAACTAGGCATGGACCCTCCACCAGCAAAAAGGTTATGACTCACCAAAGGCTCTGGTATTAATTAGCATTTTTTATCAATAAAAATATTTTTTAATTAAGATATGTACATTGGTCTCTTAGATACAATACTATTACAAACTTTATAGACTATGATATAATGTAAATATGATGTAACTATATATTTTGTAACTAATAATCCATAAGTACATATTACCAACATTACATAGCCACCATATAATGTAAACATTTTTAAAAATAGTATTTTATTTGATCATTTCCATGCATTATTCATTAAAGACAAAGATCATTTTCTTTTCCTCCCTCCCACCCCCCTGTAGCCGATGCGTGATTCCACTGGGTATCACATGTGTTCTTGATTCGAACCCATTGCCATGTTGTTAGTATTTGCATTAGAGTGTTCGTTTAGAGTCTCTCCTCTGTCATGTCCCCTCAGCCATTGTAGTCAGGCAGTTGCTTTTCCTCGGTGTTTCTACTCCCTCAGTTTGTCCTCTGCTTATGGATAGTGTTTTTTCTCCTAGATCCCTGCAGATTGTTCAGGGACATTACACTGCCACTAATGGAGAAGTCCATTACGTTCGATTATACCACAGTGTATTAGTCTCTGTGTACAATGTTCTCCTGGTTCTGCTCCTCTCGCTCTGCATCACTTCCTGGAGGTCGTTCCAGTCTCCATGGAATTCCTCCACTTTATTATTCCTTTTTGCACAATAATATTCCATCACCAACATATACCACAATTTGTTCAGCCATTCCCCAATTGATGGGCATCCCCTCGTTTTCCAATTTTTGGCCACCACAAAGAGCGCAGCTATGAATATTTTTGTACAAGTCTTTTTGTCCATTATCTCTTTGGGGTACAGACCCAGCAGTGCTATGGCTGGATCAAAGGGTAGACATTCTTTTATCGCCCTTTGTGCATAGTTCCAAATTGCCCTTCAGAATGGCTGGATCAGTTCACAACTCCACCAGCAATGAATTAATGTCCCTACTTTGCCACATCCCCTCCAGCATTCATTACTTTCCATAACTGTCATGTTAGCCAATCTGCTAGGTGTGAGGTGATACCTCAGAGTTGTTTTGATTTGCATCTCTCTGATTATGAGAGATTTAGAACACTTCTTCATGTGCTTATTAATAGTTTTGATTTCTTTTTCTGAAAACTGCCTATCCATGTCCCTTGCCCATTTATCAATTGGGGAATGGCTTGATTTTTTGTACAATTGATTTAGCTCTTTATAAATTTGAGTAATTAAACCTTTGTCAAAGGTTTTTATGAAGATTTTTTCCCAATTTGTTGTTTTCCTTCTGATTTTAGTTACATTGGTTTTGTTTGTACAAAAGCCTTTTAATTTGATGTAGTCGAAATTATTTATTTTACATTTTGTGATTCTTTCTATGTCTTGCTTGGTTTTAAAGTCTTTCCCCTCCCAAAGGTCTGACATGTATACTATTCTGTGTTTACCCAATTTACTTATGGTTTCCTTCTTTATGTTTAAGTCTTTCACCCATTTTGAATTTATCTTGGTGTAGGGTGTCAGGTGTTGATCAATTCCTAATCTCTCCCACACTGTCTTCCAATTTTCCCAGCAGTTCTTATCGAATAGTGGATTTTTGTCCCAAGATCTGGGATCTTTGGGTTTATTGTATACTGTCTGGCTGAGGTCACTTGCCCCCAGTCTATTCCACTGATCCTCCTTTCTGTCTCTTAGCCAGTACCAAATTGTTTTGATGACTGCTGCTTTGTAATATAGTTTGAGGTCTGGGACTGCTAGGCCCCCCTCATTTGTGTTTTTTTTTTTCATTATTTCCCTGGATATCCTTGATCTTTTGTTATTCCAAATGAACTTTGTTATGGTTTTTTCCAAATCAGTAAAGAAATTTTTTGGGAGTTCCATGGGTATGGCACTAAATAGATGAATAAGTTTGGGTAGGATGGTCAATGTAAACATTTTTTATGCACCGAGAAACCCCCCAAAATCACTTGACTTGCTTTAATACAACATTTTCTTTCTTGCCATGGTCTGGAAACGAGCCTGCTGTATCTCTGAGGTGTACGTGTACATGTGCATGAAAAGTTGAAATTGTATTTATTGCTTTTACATCATTAGTTGTAAAAATCAAGTCATTTCATATAAACTTTTAGGTAGTATCTATAATTAGGCTGTTAGAAAGGGTTAATTAATTGTGAATAAGCAATGAGAGATAAGGAGAAGAGTAGCTTCAGAGCTCCTGTTCTGGATCTTGGAATGTTAAGTATACTGCTTGACTAACCCCTGATTCTAGATCAAGCTTAAAGAAATGATCAGAGTCAGTTGTAAGAGGAATTTATCAATAGCATTTGCTTTTCTAGGAATTTATGTCACTAGCAGGGTCCTCAGATTCTACAACTGAGAGATGACTCTGTTTATCTTTATGGCTCTCCTAAAGTTACTGTCTGAGGGTATCAGTTACAAGATCAATGAAATTCTTGGATCTTATACGAGAATTTATCAACTGTTAGCTAACCCACTTAAAGTATGTGGGTCATGTCAAAAGTATGTCAAAGTATGTCAAAAGCCTATCAAAATAACCATCCACCAGATGTCTTTCATCACAGCCTGGAGGTGATGAGACTACTCGCTGACTGTATGCCCCCAAATAAAGTCAGGAGTTCAAGCTTAGAACAATGGCCCAGCTTTTCTTTCTTTCTTACATGCACACACACACACACACACATACACACACACACACACACACACGCGCACGCGTATATATACACACAGTCATATATGTGTATACATTTGAAATAAGAATTTATACATGCATGTTTATATGTACACACATGTTTCTGTATACACACAATGTAAATATATAACCCCTGTTCCAAACTATATGAGGACTGTAGAAACTGGGACTATCTCTTTTTTTAAATTTGTCAATTTCAAACATTATTCCTTGGTTACAAAAATCATATTCCACCCCCCCACACCCTTCTGGTAGCTGACACACAATTCCACTGGGTATTACATGTGTCCTTGATCAAAACCTATTTCCATGTTGTTGATGTTTGCACCAGGGTGATCATTTAGAGTCTAAATCCCCAGCCATATCCCCCTCGACCCATGTCATCAAGCAGTTGTCTATCTCTTTAAGAAGGGGAAAAGCTCAGAGTTGAATGTCTTTCTGATGTGTTCTTCTTTTGGAGTCAGAGAGAATGTGTGAGTTTAATTTTGATCTAGATGCCAAATTATGAAGAAAACAGAAAAAAGAGAAGAGGAGGAGAAACTTCTATCTTGTTATTTTGTGAAAGAAAAATTGGAAGGGAATGTGGAGAGAGACTTTAAAGTGATGGCTTGGAGAGAAGGAGGAGAAGAGCCCATTTTCCTGTTACAGTTGGGAGAAAGAGAAAGATGACTGAGATACATTCTTCCTTTTTGAGACTGTTTTGACTTTGATTTGTGAAAGGAGTGAAAAGGGCTCTTGTGAAGACTTTCTTGTTTTCCCTCATGAACTAGATGGTGTAGTTCTGTTTTCAGAATGGAAGAGATTTCACCTCTAGTTATTTTAACATGGCTAAAATATTATACGTGAATGTTGTTTATATTATATATTGTTATACATTATTATATAGTAATATATTATTATACAACCTGTTGTTTTATTATAGATTTCATTGTTAATAAATCATATTTCCAATTTATTTAGACCTAAGGGATCATGAGATATAACACAGAGGTAGCTAGGTGGCACAGTGGAGAGAATTCTGGACAGTCCAAGAATCAATAAGACTTGTGTCCAAAACTTGTTTCCAACACTTACTAGCTGTGTGATCCTGGGCAAGTCACTAAACCGCTGTCTGACTCAGTTTCTTTATTTATAAAATGGGGATAATGATAAGTAACCATCTCAAAGGGTAGCTATGGAAAATGGAATAAGATAATGCATATTTTTATACTGTACACTGAAAACCTTAAAGCAGACAGAAATGTTATTATTATTGAGAAAGATAAGATTAGCTACTTTTGGGAGACGAGGTATTTCCCAGTTTATTACATTAGTTAATGTTTGATGAACTGGAGTGAAGGCTTTGAACTTAGTTGATTAATTGAGAGATATGTTGAGATTTTATTAATGAGGTATGCAAAGGAAATTTACCCTCCCCTCTTTTTCTGGGATTGAGCAGATGACCTCATTTCCTGTTGACTACTTGACCTGAAGGTGAGGATTGTGTGTGAAGGAAATCATTGGGTGAATTGGGCCAGCAGGAGAGATGGCAGTTGGAAAAAGGCAGCAATAGAGTCAAGAGATCATGAGTCAGGGGGCAGGGTGATGTCCCCTGCACTATTCCCCAGACTGCCCCACCTGGGCGGCCCAGGCAAAATAGAAAGCCACAGTTGGCTCTCAAGATGTGATGTGTGAGAGTTAGTGGGTGTTTGAGAAAAAGGTTGATAAACTAGGCAAGAGAAGATTTTGCTCTCTTCTCTTCTGTGTTTGTTGCTGGCTGGACTTCCTTGTATAGTGTAGCTAGGATGGAACAATAAGGAAAGTATCCTATATATCTCTCTCCTATTTTTCTACCTCTCCCCCCTATTATTTTTTATTAATAAAATTATTCATTTAAAGCCAGTCTCATAATTTTCCTTTTTATAGATATACTAACATGTCCCTGTGTTACCCTAGAATTCAAGGTGATAAGATTAAATACGGAAATATTCAAGTGGCAAACTGAATTAGTATAGTCAACCCCAGATACTATTTAGCCTGTAATATGTGAAGACCCAACCTCCCAACCTACAATATGCTTCTCTGTCACTCTCTCCCTCTCCTTTTCTCTCCATCATTCTAATACAAAGCTTTTCTGACTAAAATCATATCCCAAGTGAACTATGTAAGTATATAAGAAATTCTTAGGGGACAGCTGGGTAGCTCAGTGAATTGAGAGCCAGGCCTAGAGATGAGAGATCCTGGGTTCAAATCTGGACTCAGATACTTCCCAGCTATGTGACCCTGGGCAAGTCACTTAATCCCCATTTCCTAGCCCTTACCATTCTCCTGCCGTGGAACCAACACACAGTATAGATTCTAAGACAGAAGGTAAGGGTTAAAAAAAAAAAAGAAATTATTGGGGGCAGCTGGGTGGTTCACTGAATTGAGAGCCAGGCCCAGAGACAGGAGGTAGGTTCAAATCTGGCCTTAGACACTTCCCAGCTGTGTGACCCTGGGCAAGTCACTTAACCCCCATTGCCTAGCCCTTACCACTCTTCTGCCTTGAAACCAATACACAGTATTTATTCTAAGACAGAAGGTAAAGGTTTAAAAAAAAAAAAAGAAGCTCTTGATCTGCTATTTAGCAGAAAATCTTATCTACTTAAAAAAAAATATACCTTACCTTCTGTCTTAGAATCAATAGTATGCATTGGTTCCAAGGTGGAAGATTGGTAAAGGATAGGCAATGGGGAGCTGGGAAGTGTCTGAGGCCAGATTTGAACTTAGGACCTCCCATCTCTAGGCCTGGCTCTCAATCCACTGAGCTATCCACCTGCCCCAATCTTATCTACTTTTAATAAATGTTAGCAAATCAGATCTGTATATAGGAGAATGTTTGTATCCTTTATACTTTGAATGTGAGCCAGCTTAATAGAAAGCAAGGAAAATTTTTGTTCTACAAACAACCCAGGAAGGCACAAGAATTTGGATTTTGTTCACTTACTTGTTTTTCCTGAGTTTTGGAGGAAGAAGTATGCATGAGAGCTGGGTGGGGACCTTAGAGCTTACTTAGCCCAAACCTGCTTTTTCATAGATAAGACTATTAAGGATGAGAGAGAAACAGTCATGCTGGTGGGCAGAAAGGAGCAGGATTCTAAACCAAGTCCATTCACTCAAAATCCAGTGCTTTGTCCATCAGACCTAGAAATGAACCTGAGGGATGAGGGTCAATTTGGAGCCCACTCTGAATGAAAGCCCCATTGAGTGTCCTGAACAGTGAACTCTGAAGAGTCTCTGAAGTAGGGTTGAAGGAATTAAGGGCTTGAATTGACACTCAACTCTATGAGATCTTTGGGTCTTACATCCATATGGCTGTTCTGGGGAGCAGAGGTAGCCTGGAAGATCCTGTGGAATGGGACTAGGGACACTGTCTCTATCATTCATTTTAAAACTCACAGCCCTTTGCTAAACCCTCACTCTATGGGAAAGGAGGAAGGAAATAAACACGTTTTAAATCTCTATAACATTCTAGGCTCTTTACAAATATTGCTTTGTTTTTTCTTACAACCACCGGTGGTGGGGAAGTTCTATTACTATCTTAATTTTACAGTTGAGAAAACTAAGGTAAACAGAAGTTGTGACTTGCTAGACTGGAGCCAAATTTGGACTCGTATCTTTCTGACTTCAGGTCTAGCACTCTACCCACTCTACCCACTATACCACTTAGCAGGTATTATTAGCTCTCAGGAAGTCCGGCCAAATGTGTAGTAACTCTTGGTGCTGAAAGTGGTGGACCAGGACAAGTCGTTGGAAGGCACAATGGTTGTACTTCCTCCTGACCATTAGGAAGGTTCTGGGGGGAGCAGGTACGGGCTTTACACCCAGGTGCTTTAGGCAGAACCCCACAAACACATCCTCCAAGTAGATGGCCTTAACTCTCTGAGCTACACTTAGGACCCTGAGGGCCAGGGACCCAGACAGAACATAGCCAGGGCCTGCACAATAGTCAGGATACTTGCTCTGGGAATACAGCTCTGGGGGCATGTACCACTTGAGACCCTGTCTCCGCTCAGGGTTTGGGTTTCTATAGATGTGTCCTGTGATGAAGTTGGGCCGTGGGGGTCCATTGTGCTGCAATATATGCTGTATTAGGAAATTGGGATTTAGGAAGACATCACTATCCACCTTGAGCACATACTTAGCACTGGGACAGTGCTGGGCCATCCACTCCAACCCCATGAGGACCTTGAGAGTCAAGTTGCGGTATGTGTCCAGGAAGCCCACCTGGAGGAGGTCTCCATGCTCCCTGTCCTCCTCTTCCAGGAGGGCCTGAAGTTCCTTGTCAAAGAGAGGTGGAGGCAGGCCAAGAACAAAGAGTCGGCGGACAACCACACTGGGCACCAAAGTCTCATTACCCCATGTTTGCCGGATGGCCTGGCGCACCCCCACATCCTGGGGTCGAGTCATCACCAGCATGAGCAGGAATGGCGCCCCTCTGGGACCTTCACACTTGTCAGGATGGTTGATCAGGAAGGGGTAGGGATAAGGGTACCTTAGGTCAAAGGGATGTGGTGTCTGAGTCAGCCACTCAAACTTCCTTGAAGAGTGATCCAGAGGGTCTTTGGTGGGAGCTTTCTGGGATGGGGGACACAAATCCATTGAAGAGTTCCAGGAACCCTGTTGTTGATCTGCCAGCAACAACAGCAGTCCAGTGAAGACTGAACCCAATAAGATCTGCAACACCAGCTGCCTCCTCATCAGCCTAGGAGTGTAAAAGTTCTGGACAAGAAGGAGGAGGTTAGCATTGGATAAAGAGCTTCATACATTCCCCATCTCCCTTCTCCCCCCAGCCTCCAGGTCTCTTGGTCAGTTTTCTCTCTCTCTGTGGACTAGATATTTCCTGTTTTATGGGGCCAGGATTTGCTGATCTAGGAAAAGTCAGAAGAGACAAGGGCAGGGGAACTGAGAAGGCGGAGGGATCAGAGAGAAAGGTGTTGGGAGTGGAGTGACTTGTAATGGGCAAGAGGAAGAACTTTAGCCTGGGGAGACAAGAGCTCTGGCTTCTAGTCCCAGCTCTGCCACTGACTTACAATGTGGTCTTAATCACGTTACTCACAGTTTCAAGACTTTGGATTTTTCCTTCTGTGAAATAAAGAAGGTTCATCTGGAGGATTTCTCAGGTCTGGTCCAGCTTTGACCGTCTATAGTTTCATAAGAAAGAAGGAGTTGTTCATGGACTCTCATCTGTAGTTATTCCAGGAACCATTGGACCAGGAAGGGCTGGGGTTCTGCGTGTTACCCTCTGAAGATTGGTGTGAAGAATTGATGGAATTTGTTTTCATTTACTTGCACTTCTGCTTTGCTTAATTTTTCCACATTTGGAGTCTTTTCTCTACCTTAGACCTCCAGATTCACAGTCTCACAGACTACATTGGAGATGAGACTTGGACCCAAAGTTCTGGCCCTTACTCTGATATCTGTCCTGGAAAAGTTTTCTGTCCACCTTCCCCTGCCTTAGTTCCTCTAGAATAGGAACAAAATTCCTAGATCATTGCCCTGAGAAACCCAGGGAATAGACTACATAAGGTCCCTAGGACACATCACTGGCAAGGAAGCTCATCCCTATGCCCAGAGTCTGTTTTCCTTGAAGGTAATGGCAGTTAGACTCAATGACGTGTACATAGTAGCAACTTGATAAATGTTTGCTGAATTTAATTCTGCTCCTGAGAAACCCATAGACCTGAGCTGATCTCCTACTTCCCTCTCCAAAATTCCTAAATCCTTCTTTTCCTTCCCCTCTAGCCCCCCAAAGTCCTCACCTTTTTCTTTGAGAGGATGCCGTGATGCAGCAGTAGCAGGAGGACAACTCACAAGGAACTGCCAAACTCTAGAGTAGTGAGCCACCTGATATGGGAGGAATGTGGAAGGGGGAGGGGGAGGAGAAGGGTACTGGCTGCCTCTAAGCTCACCTCAAAGTATGGGGTAGGGCAGATCACCTAGGCAACAGGGCAGGACAGTAAGGCGAAGCCTTTGGAATTCATAGGTTCAAGTTTATAGATCTATAGTTGGAAATGTCTCTGGATGACACACTGTCCAATTCTTCATTTCACAGATAGGCAAATTGAATCTTCAAGAATTTAAGTGACTCACTTGCTAATTAAAGGCTATGGATCCCATATTCAGAGTTTAAAACAATGAACTCTTACATAGTCCTTAGTCTTGCTGTGCACTTTCAAAAGAATGAAATGCACCATAACAGATATGTGAAGTATCTTAATAAAAATCTATAATATTAACAAAACATGAGATGCACCATCCTATGACTAATAGAGAAAGATTAATACTTTCATGCCAATATTCAGTCTTGGACCTTCCATTCACCTAGGTCCTACTTTGATCTCTATACAAACGGATCCCAAATCTACATAGTCAGACTCAATTTCTCATCAGTATACCAATCTCACATTGCTAATAGCCTACAGGACATTCCCACCTGAATATCCAGTCAACAACCCAGTCCCAATATATCTAAAACAGAACTTAACTACCCTTCCTCTTATACCTGCTCCTCCTAAAATTTGCCTCTTTCTACTAATCACAGTCCCAAATACTCAGGTTCATAACCTTAGAATAGTCTTAGACTCTTTTCTTTGTCCCACTTAGCCAATCAATTACCAAGTATAGTTGATTATACCTCTACAGTGACTCTTGAAACTCTCTATTTCTTTTTACTCACAGAATTACCATCCCAATTTAGTCTTTTATGACCTCTTGCTTGACTATTCTTTAGTTATATATGTATATATATTCAATCAGCAAGAATCTGCCTTCTACTAACCTTTCCAACTCATCCCTTCCCTGCCCATTTGAGAACAAAAGAAAAATAAACCTTTTACAAACATGTATAGTCAATCAACACAAATTTCCACATTGTCTGTGTCCAAAAAAAAATCTCATTTTATGTTCATTTTACCTCTCTATCAGGACAGATAATATGTTTCAATATTAGTCCTCTGGAATCATGGTTAGTCATTACAGTAATAAAAGTTCCTAATATTTTCAAAATTATGTGCCTCTACTCTATTATCATTATATAAATTGTTCTCTTGGTTCTATTTTTACTCAGCATCAGATCCTACAAGTCTTTCCAAGTTTCTCTGAAATCATCCCCTTCATCATTTCTGACAACCTTAATTTCTTAGTTTCCTCATACCTTCCTTTCCCTACTCCCCTACAGCGCATTCCTCTTCTACTCTCCATTTTTCTCTTAAAACCATTAATACATAATAGTACCACTCCCAGGGCTTGTCTGTTTGTACTCTTTCTATGGCCCCTGATGATGAAAGGCTCACAGAGGATACCTGAAGCTGGAGAGTGCAGAACCTGGGAAGCAGAGGCTGAAGACTAGGCAGAAGCAGGGCAGACCACAGCAGAGGCAGCAGGGATTGGAAAAATAACCTTAGGGCAAAACACTTTAAAGTAGGCTATAGCAAGAGCAAAATACAGAAGCAACAGCAGAGAGTGACAAACAAGCAAATACATCCAAACTTTCCCCCCCAAATGGAAATTGGTAACCAGCTCTCAAGGAAAGCAAAAAGGATTTCAAGAACCAAGTAAGAAAGATGGAAGAAAAATGAGAAGAAAAGTGGGAAAAAGAAATGAAAGTAATGCAAAAAGAAAATAATAGCTTAATAGACAAAATTGCCCACATGGAAAAAAGTGATACAGAAATCAAATGAAGTAATAAGCAAATTGGAGGCCAGAATTGACTTGTGGGAAGCCATGAAAAGCAGGATAGATCAAACCAAAAAGGAACATCAAAAGATCATAGCTGAAAACCAGTCTTTAAAAACTAGAATTGGGTAAGTAGAAGCTAATCATCTCATAAGAGAGCAAGAATTAATAAAGCAAAGTCAAAGGAATGAAAAAATAGAAGGACCCATGAAATATCTCATTGAAAAGACAATTGACCTAGAAAACAGATCCAGGAGAGACAGTTTGAGAATTATTGATGTACCTGAAAGCCTGGGGGGAAAAATAAAAGCCTTGACATCATATTACAAGAAATTATCCAAGAAAATTGCCCTGATATCCTTGATCAAGAGGGCAAAATAGATATTGAAAGAGTCCATAGATCATCCCCTACATTAAATCCTCAAAAGACAATCCCCAGGAATGTAATAGCCAAATTCAAAAGCTTCCAAGTCAAGGAGAAAATATTATAAGCAGCTAGAAAGAGACAATTCAGATATCAAGGAGCTCCAGTCAGGAGTACACAGGATCTGGCAGCCTCCACACTAAAGGACTGCAAGGCTTGGAATATGATATTCAGGAAGGCAAGAAAATTGGGTCTATAAGCAAGAATCACCTACCCATCAAAGCTGACTATATACTTTCAGGGGAAAGTATGGGCATTTAATGAGACAGAAGATTTCCAAGCATTCCTAAAGAAAAGACCAGAACTAATGGAAAAATTTAATGTCCAAATACAAAATTCAAGCAAATAATAAAAAGATAAACAAGAAAGAGGGGGGAAATTTTTAAGGTCTTCAGTAAGGGCAAATTGATTGTATTCCTATATGGAGAAATGATATCTATAACTCTTAAATATTTTTCAATATCATAGTAGATAGAATTATTCCTAGGCAGAGGTTGTGGCACTAAGTTGTTTAAGATGATATGTAAAAATAAGGGGAGGAATAGAGGATGGCATTAAGAGAAATTTGAAGGAAGAAGAAAAATAGGATAAATTATATCACATAAAGAGATGCAGGGGAAGAATACTATTATAAGAAGGAGAGGAAGAGAGTGGCAATATATAATACTTAAACCTTACTCTCAGTGAAATCATTTCTGAGAGGGAAGAGCTGCCATATCTATTGTGGTATAGAATTCTATCTTACCCTACAGGGAAGTTGAGAGGGGAAAACAAAGGGGGAAAGTGGGGCAGGGAGTATTAGAAGGGAGGAAAAAGAGGGGGACAATGAATGGACATTAAGGAAAAATAAGAAGGGAATAAGAAGGGAGGGGGTGGGAAGGAAAGTAAAATAAGAGTGGAGAATAGGGGGACTGATGAAAAGCAAAACACTGGTGTAGAAGGAAATAGAGAATGGAGAAAGGGCAGGACTAAAAGAGGAAATCAAAATAATGGGGAATACACAGGCTGTAATCATAACTCTGAATGGGAATGGGATGAACTCACCCATAAAACAGAAACAGATAACAGAGTGGATTAGAAACCAAAGTCCTACCATATGTTGTCTACAAGAAATACACATGAGTAAAACCCAGTGAAATTGTGCATCAGCTATGGGAGGGAGTGAGGGGAGGGGAGGGAAAGAACATGACTCTTGTAACCAAGGGAAAATATTCTAAATTGACTAATTAAATATAATTTTCACACACAAAAAAAGAAGAAATACACATGAGGGAGATAGACACACACAGGGTAAAGGTAAGAAGCTGGAGCAAAATCTATTGGGCCTCAACTGAGAAAAAGAAGGCAGGAGTTGCAATCATGATATCTGACAAAGCCAAAGTAAAAATAGATCTGATTAAAAGAGATAGGGAAGGTAATTACATCCTGATAAAAGGCAGTAGAGGCAATGAAGAAATATCAGTACTCAACATGTATGCACCAAATGGTATAGCATCCAGATTTCTAAGGGAGAAACTAGTGGAGCTCAAGGATGAACTAGATAGAAAAACTATACTAGTGGGAGGCCTGAACCTTCCTCTATCAGATCTAGATAAATCAACCCAAAAAATAAATAAAAAAGAAGTAAGAAATATGAATGAAATCCTAGAAAAAATAGAGTTAATAGATATATGGAGAAAAATAAGTAGGGACAAAAAGGAATACACCTTTTTTTTAGTAGCACATGGTACATTCATAATGAATGACCATGTACTAGGGCATAAAAACATTGCAAACAAATGCAAAAAAGCAGAAATAATAAATGCAACTTTTTCAGATCATAATGCAATAAAAATTATAATTAGTAAGGGTGCATGGAGAGGACTAAACTATTATCAGCAGTACTGTATAAGGTTTCAAGAAAATCTCAAGGGACCCAGAGTGAAAAACGCAATCCACAGCCAGAGAAGGAAATGTCAAAGTCTCAATGCAGATCAAAACTTATCATTTTTCACTTTATTTCCTTCCTGAGTCTTTTGCATGTATGTGTGATATGTATTTTCTTTCACAGCATGAGTAATATAGAAACATATATTGCAAAACAGCACAGGTATAACCCATATCAGACTATTTACTGTCTCAGGAAAGGGGAGGAAATGAAGGGAGGGAGAGAATCTGGATCATAAAATCAATTTAACACAATTTAATTTTAAAAAACAATTTAACAATTGTTAAAAGTCATTTCTATATGTAATTAAACAATAAAAATTAATTAATTGGTCTCAATTGATCATTTTTAATATATACAAATCTGTCTTCCCCTATATTCAGAATCCAGTGCCAAAGCTGATGGAGACAACAAGTCCCAATTTAGTGATCAATTGCTATGCATTGCTTAATAAGTGAATATGCTTGGAATCTCAAACCTTTGTTTCCCCAGTCATTTCATCTTTTATCTGCCACAAACAGGGTTCAGTGACTTGCCCAGGGTCACATAAATAGAAATTGTCTGAAGCCAGATTTGAACTTGGGTCTTTCTGATTCCAGGCTCCATTGTATTACCTAGTGTCCTTACCCATGGTTACACTAGTATTAAGTAGCAGAAATGAGATTTGAAGTCAGGTCTCTTGATTACTGGGTGGGAGTGGGGAGGGGCACTGAAGGTTTTGAAGGAAAGGAGCCTGCTCAGTATTGACTCCAAGATGGAAGGTAAAGGTTTAAAAAAAAAAGGTCCTCCTGGTTCAGCATGACAGAGCTATAGGCTCCTCTTTGGTCTGGGATTTCTTCCTTGGCTATTCCTCTGTTGGCTGCCTAAATACTGGAACTAAGACCTTGCTCTACTCCTGAGGTTTGAACCACACTGCAGCTTCTTGATTGTAAATGTTCTCATTTCTTGGTATACTGCCCTAGTCTTCACTAGAACACCAACCCAGGGTGCAAGACGTAGGTAATATGTTATTTATTTTTAACTTTTTCCATACTGTTCATTTTTTATAAATGAATAATCTTATAAAACCCAAACCCCAAATAAACAAGTGAAAAATCGTATGCTTTCTACTCCATTTCTACACCAACAGTTCTTCTCTGAGGGTGGACAGAATTCTTTGTCACAAATCTCTCAAAAGTGTCCTGGATCATTGTGTTGCTGAGAGTAGCTAAGTCTATCACATTTCAGGAAGCAGGTGATAAAGTTTCCAATTGGTTCCTGTCTCCATCATAGTATCCCTGTAAGGGTCTGGGTGTGGCCTGTTTGTGGTGTAGGACCTTTTCTTGCCCTTGTGTCCAGCCTCAACTTGAGTACTAGAGTATTGGGGGGAAAGAAGGGGGATGCCCTATCCTCACCCAAGCCCCAGTGTCAATAGATTTCTCTCTCTTATCTCAAAACAATCTGGACTGAATAAAGAATTCCCTGTGACTTTTTCTGGATTTCTCCTTAAAAGTTTGGTCTGGGGAATTTCTTACTATTTTGCTACTCTATCAACTTTCAGTTCTGAATTCTCTTCCGCCTTTCACTCCTCCTCTCCTCTTTGAAAAGGCAAGAAACATGAAACCAATTATACATATGAAGTCATGCAAATCATATTTATGCATTAGTCATGATTCTCCAAAAACCACAAAGAAAATAAAGGGGGAAATGCTTCCAGCCTTATGATATACTTTAAAAGAAAAAAGACATGCTATATGCAATAGAAATTCCCAATTTATCCTTTAATTCTCCCTCTCTCCTTCTCCTTCCCCCTCTCTCTCTGCCTCTTTTTTCTCTCTCTTATAATCAGAAAGACTCTTTCCCTTTTGCCATTTGAGTTCAGAATTTAAAAAAATAAAAATTCTAAAAAGAAAAGTATAATGGGGGCAGCTGAATATCTCAGTGGATTGAGAGTCAGACCTAGAGACAGGAGGTCCTGGATTCAAATCTGACCTCAGACACTTCCATGCTGTGTGACCCTGGGTAAGTCACTTAACCCCCATTGCCTAGCCCTTACCACTCTTCTACCATACACAGTATTGATTCCCAGAAGGAAGGTAAGGGTTTGTTTTCTTTTTTTTTAAATCCTTACCTTCTGTCTTGGAGTCAATCCTGTGTATTGGTTCCAAGGCCTGGCTCTCAATCCACTGAGATACCCAGCTGCCCCTGGGTTTGTTTTCTTTTAAAGAGGAAAATATAGCCATAAGCAAAAGAAAGATTGGAATAAAATTGACTCCCTGTGGGTGACAGCCACATGAACTCAGCTAACAATATGTCAGCATTGTGAATCTTGAAATTTCTCAGACTTGTGAATGTTAAAAATTTCCACATTGGGGAATTCTCCATTGGAACAATTCCCTACTGGGAACATTCCCCATTTTGACAGTGAGAACTCTACTTGGATCAGAAATGGGAGTACCTCTGCTCCACCCTTACTTGGGACTGCTTTGGGGGAGAGAACTCCTTGCTAAACAATGAAAGTACTTTAACCCATACTTATAGTGAGTCAAAAAGTTCTTTAAGCCATGCCTATTTTTAGAATTAATACAAAAGGATGCTAAGTACCTATTAAAGGTTAGGCAACTTGTAAACTTGCCAGGAGCAAAGAGGTGAAAACTTATTCAGAAGTTTTTTCTGGTAGAAACTTACTAAAGGGATTAGTCGACCCAGCAGTGTTTTAAGAATGGGCTGTCCTTTGGAAAATGTCTACTGTGATTGGTAGATGGAAGAACTTAGGGGAGGTGACATAGGACAAAAACCCCTTATATAAGAAAGAGATTCTCTTGAGAAGGAATCTCTTATGAGGATCCTTTTGAAGAATCCTTTTGAGGAAGATCTCTAAGGAGGCTCTGGAGAAGGGAAGCTCTTGGAGGACAATCTCTAAGGAGGTCTCGCTGGAACTCTCTCTGAGGAGACTCTGTCACTAGAATCCTTGCTTAGACAGACCTTGTGGTGAGTGATAAAAGACTGACTGACTGATCTCTCTCTCTTAAGACTCAGGTCTAGGCCATGTTGGCTTAAGGCCCTTCATACTTATTTTCCTTTTTCTCTCTTTTCTTTAATTCTTCATTTGTATTAATTAAAATCTCTATTAAACCCAATTGACTTGGGTATATTCATAATTGGGAATATTTCCCTGGTGACCACCTTATATTTGATTTAAAACAAGACACTGTAGTGAAAACATTTTCTGCGGTCACAAATTTACTCACCCATTCTTATGTCTACTATAATTTATATCTTCCACTATTTTACTCACTACAGTTTACAATCTCAACCATTTTAACTCTTACAGTTTAAGCCATATACTCTTTTAAATCTAACAGCACAGGATTATCAAACAAATGAATGAATCATGCAGATTTGTTTGTGAAAACAGAGAGGTTTAGAATGGCTCTTCATTACCATGAGAAACTACAGAAAAGGAGCCCGAGCTGAATGATCTAGGCAATACCTCACTGTATACTGTCAAAATTCAGCACCTATCCGATACCTAGCAAGATGTGGCCTGATGGCTAGAAGCATACATCAGAAGTCTACTTTCTTTTGTGGCAGATAGATAACAAATCCCCATAATATTAAGTGTGGAGCCTAAACTACTCTGGAATACCCAACCCTTTGACTCTACTAGAATTGGCCCATTTTCACAAACATGCTGCCTATAGTTGCCTGAACATAACAATGTTTTGTAAAAACTTTAGGAATTTATTAACTAACTGTTGCTTGGTAGGAACCATGAAATGTCAGTCATAGGTTCTGTTGAGATCACCAAATAAGTCAACACTCTAGTCAATAGGATGGAACTGTTCCTATGAACCTAATACAAAGCCTGTATTGGATGGTGTAAATTTCCAGGTTGGTCCTCATTGGGACCATCATAATGATCAACTTGAAATGGTAAGGAATGAAGAGAATGGCATTCTTTGTGTTCCAAGACTCAGAAAGCAAGATACCAATCAATGCCCCATCTACTGGAATGCTTTGGTGCAAATGACGCCACCATGAAAGGGAGTAATCCATGAGTGTCGTTCAATAGTTTTCAGGCATGTTTGTCTCTTTGTGATCCCATCTGGAGTTTTCTTGGCAAAAATTCTGGAGTCACTTGACATTTCCTTCTCCAGTTCATTTTACAGATGAAGGAAATGAGTCAAACAGGATTAAATGACTTGCCCAGGGTCACATAGCTAGTGCTCAGGAAAAGGAGTCTTCCTAACTCCAGGTTTGATACTCTATACACTATGTCACCTAGGTGCCCCAAAACCATGAATATACTACATGAAACAGACTAAAGATATTTGTTTTAATTATGTGCCAGTACTCACCCAAAACAAAATTAGAAACAGTTTCCCAGTGAGTTGTAGTAAAGCAACAATATCAACAATAAGTTAATAATATTATGTTACATAATCTTAGCTGGCTCCTCACGGCAACAAGGCAGTCCCTCCCCCTACCTTTTAAAAATCCTTACTGTATGTCTTAGAATCAATACTGTGCATTGGTTCCAAGGAAGAAGAATGGTAAGGACTAGGCAATGGGGGTCAAGTGACTTGCCCAGGGTCACTCAGCTGGGAATTGTCTGAGGCCAAATTTGAACCCAGGACCTCCCATCTCTAGGTCTGGCTCTCAATCCACTGAGCCACCTAGCTGCCCCTCAAGGTAGTCCTAAACCTCTTTAATCATTCAGCATCCCACTTACCATGAAAGTTTTCCAAACTTTCTTATCGTTCCTCAAGCCTCCTGTGGTTTCTCCTCTTCTCATCCTTTCTTGGGAGAATCTTGCTTTGTAGTTCACTATATTCTCCTTGATAATCTCTTCTCTCTAAGTTTTCATGACACTACTTTGTCCTAGTTTTCCTTCACAATCTGACTTCTCCTTCTTAGTCTCCTTTGCTGGATTACCATTTAGGTCATGCTTGCTAACCCTCAGTGTCCCCTAAAGCTCTGTCTCTGGCCCTCTTTTCTTCTCCCTCTATACTTTCTTGCTTGACTATCTCACTAGTTCTTATGGATTCAATGAACATTTCTTGCACATAATTGTGGGATTTACTCAGACAGTTCTAACCTCCCTCCAGACCTCTAGTCTCCCATCTCCTGCTGCCTGTTGAACCTCTCAAATTAGACACTTTATATAGATACCTTAAACTCAACAAGTCCCAAACAATATTTCTCCAAATCCTCCCTTCTTCCCAACTTCCCTTTTAAGTTGAGTGCACCACAATCTTTTGTCAACCTCAACTCTGTACTCTCTCTCATCTTCCCCACCCAATTGTTGATTCTACCTGTGTAGCATCTCTTGTGTATACCTCTTTCTTTCCTCTTACAAAGACATATTCCTCCATTAAATTCTATTATAATTTTTTATCAAAAAGGTAGTAAATATAATTAGAATGGAATTTCAAAGGGTTTTTTTTTGGAATTTGCTGGAACACATCCAAGTAATAGCACAACAATAACAAAAAAGATCAATTTTTTAAAATTATTGTCATCTATGTAACATTATGAATGAATGTATCTACCTTCACCCAATATTTGACAGAGAATATAAAAACATTTCAGCCACTGTACACAAGTCAAATTGACAAGAATTTGTTAAGCACTTGCTGTGTTCCAAGCACTGTGCTAAGTCCTAGGTATACAAACTAAAGTACCATGTAGGCTCTCAAAGAAATTATATTTTAATGGAGAAAGACATACTATATCAACAGGAATTGAAAAGATGGGGACAAGAGTTACCCTCTATAGGAGGAGGAATATTAGGAACAAAGTTTAGAGAGTCATAAGCAAAATCAGGAAGAAGGATGACTGTCCAGGATCATTCCTCAAAATCTAGGTTTTAGGAAGAATTCACTAACAGGAGGAGAGGACCAAAAGCATTGAGAAAACTTCCTGATTAAGAAGGCAGTTGAGATATGTTGAGAGCTCTTAAAGCACAGAGTCAAAATCAGAACAATGTGTGCCATAGTTATTGCTATTATACAAACCAGAGAAGGAAAAGTGGGGCCATTTATGAATACCTCTAGGACAGTTATGGTGAACCTATGGCATGGGTGCCAAAGATGGCACACAGAGCACTCTCTGTGGGCACACAGCTACCCTTCCCCCCTCCCGGGGTTCATTATTAGAAAGGCAGAGAGACTTGGGTGCAGTTGCAACCTTCCTCCCTCCACCATGCCTGACAACATTTTTTCACATTCCCCACTCCTCTGTCCAGTAGCTTAATGGGAGCGCACAGCGGGAAAGGTGGGAGGGTCACAGGTAGCAGAGCTGGACCAGAGCAAAGTGCTTAGGTCACTTCCCTCCCCCTCTCTGCATTTGCTGAAAATATTCCTTACTCCTCCACCTCTTCACCTAGCAGCCCAATGGAAGCATTTTTCCCTCCCCTGTGTGGGGTAAGTGGGGGAGCATGCATGGCACTTGGGGTTGCAGAGGGGGATGGCACTTGGCTTCTGAGGGGTCATGGTACTTGGTCTAGAGGGGTGGAATGGGAGTGGGGTCCAACACTCCATTTCTAAAAGATTCACCATTTCTGCTCTAGGGTTGTATTCCACCATGACATAAAGAACCTGCCAAAATTATTCAAAATCCATAGAAAACTATTGGAACATTATGTGACTATCTAACTCATTTGTACATTAGAAAGCTCAAATATCACACTGCCCAAATAAAGGCAAGGGAAAAGAAACATGAAATGGAAGAGGAAATTAAAAATATTGGAGAAGTTTTTGATACTCTTGAGCAACAATTTAAAAGCAAAAGTTGAAAAGTAAAGGTGATAACAAGGATTCAAAATAATACAAAGAACCAAACAGATAATTTGATACCAATCAAAAACTATATGGTTGTAACACACTGACCTCACTTGTCCCACCTTCATTCATACTGGCAGGTTAGATCCCCAGAAAGCTGAGCACTACTACTTTCAGGGTCCTAGAGGGTGATGCTACAGGGAGTTATCTTCCTAACCTTAGCTCATAACTTCAGTGGTATACTTCCCCTTAACAATCAGTCAATACATTTCATTTGTTCTTTAGTAAAGACATTTATTCAATTGACATATCAAGAACAATAGTTACAAATAATTTCTCCTAAAAGCCTAAAATTTCTACCACAAATACATGCACAATCAATGGGGAAAAGAATGAACATGAATGTAAAGTATAATGGGAGAAAGTCATATGTATAAGAAAAATAGGTGACCAACATAATTCAAGTTCTCAATGGATGTCAACCAAGATGTCAGCAATGGACAAGTCACTCCGCTTGTCTGGATCCTCACAGGGCAGGGCATTTTTGCTAAGTGGGTGTGTGGTGGGCACTGTCCCCTCATACACCCAAATTCCTAGAGAGACCATAGGTCAAAGATTACATGAGGAATTCACCTTGCAGGGCTAAGGCTGGCAGCTAAACAAGCACAGGAGCCTCCACATCTAAGCTTTGGAGGTCTTTATTCTAGCCTTAAGATAAGGGTCTGAGCACAAGGGGATACCTCTTGTTTACATCTCAAACACACTAGATTTCTTGAGATAACTTACCCACCTTTATGATTAGGATGTGATAAAAGATGTTTACATTTATATTTATGTTTATGCTTATGTTTAAGGCCCCAGACTCAAAGGCACCTATTACATTACCTATTCTCCCTCTATTGCCTACCTTGTTTGTTCCTATTGTTCATCCCCCTTCCCCCCTTTCCTGTCCAAGTACATGAACCCCACCCCTTTAAGATATAAAAATCCTGAACTTTTCTCCATTCAGGGAGGCAGCTGGCCCTGCAAACTGCCACCTGTCCATTCAATCTAAACAAATCTCTCCATCTTTAAAGGGTTTCCACCAGAGTCTGTCATTCTTTAAAAAGCACCCTCAGTATCCCTCAGTTGGGGAATGACTGAACAAATTGTGGTATATGATGGTAACAGAATACTACTATGCTGTAAGTAATGTTGATCTGGAGGCTTTCCATATGAACTGAAAGAACTTCCAGGAACTGATGCAGAGTGAAATGAGAAGAACCAAGAGAACATTGTACATAAAAAATGAAACATTGTAGAACAATGCAATGTAAAGGACTTTGCTACTATAAGGCAATCCCAAGTGTAGAGAATCATTTATTAATTAAGAGTTCATTAGGAAATAGAGTTAAGTAGCATAAGTTATTGATAGAGGCATAAGAAATTTATAAGCTAGGTTTCTTTAAAAAAATCTGAATGGAATATCAGATCTACTTATGGGTAAAAGATAATTTTCCCAGAATGCTTTGGGAGCTATGTTTCTGTGACCTAATGTATGGTCAATTTTTGTGAATGTGCCATGTGGTGCTGAGAAGAAGGTGTATTCCTTTTTATCCCTATTTATTTTTCTCCATATGTCTATTAATTCTAATTTTTCTAAGATTTCATTCACTTCTTTTACCTCTTTCTTATTTATTTTTTTGGTTTGATTTATCT
Organism: Monodelphis domestica; assembly: GCF_027887165.1. Classification (NCBI taxonomy): domain Eukaryota; kingdom Metazoa; phylum Chordata; class Mammalia; order Didelphimorphia; family Didelphidae; genus Monodelphis; species Monodelphis domestica. Next base: position 97,582,696 of record NC_077229.1, on the reverse strand, counting down.
AAATTTGATAATGGTTGGTTTAAGTCTCCCACCAATATGGTTTTACTGTCTATTTCTTCCTTCAATTCTCCTAGTTTCTCCATTAGAAATTTGGGTGCTGTATTATTTGGTGCATACATGTTGATTAATGATATTTCCTTATTGTCTAAAGTCCCTTTTAACAACATATAATTACCTTCTCTATCCCTTTTGATCAGGTCTATTTTTGCTTTGGCTTTATCAGATATCATGATTACCACTCCTGCCTTCTTTCTGTCAGTTGAGGCCCAGAAGGTCTTACTTCATCCTTTAATTCTGACCTTGTGGGTGTCAACCCGCCTCATGTGTGTTTCTTCAAGACAACATATGGTAGGGTTTTGGATTCTAATCCATTCTGCTATTCGTCTCCATTTTATGGGTGAGTTCATCCCATTCATGTTCAAAGTTATGATTGTCATTTGTGGACTTCCTGGCATTTTGATATCCTTCCCTGGTTCTAACCTTTTCTTCTTCAGCTCTACCTTTTAGTCCAGTGATTTACTTTGAATCAGTCCCCCTTGTCCCCTCCCTTGATATTTCCCTTTTTAGTCCCTCCCTTTTTGTTCCCTCCCCCTCCCCCCTCTCTTTCCCTCCATTTTTATTTTCCCTCTCCCCCTCCCCCCCTTGGTTTTCCCTTCTCCCTACCCTTGTTGGGTAAGATAGAATTCAAGATCCCAATGGATCTGGATGTTTTTCCCTCTCAGAGTTGATTTCCCTGAGATTAAGGTTTAAGTAAAAAACCCTCTCTTCCTCTCCTTCTTATAGGAGTTTTCTTCCCCTCCCCTTCCCATGTGAATCTTTGTGTGAGAAAGATTATTCTATTTGGTCTTTCTTTACCCCCTATTTATACATTACATTTTCCCCACATGTTAGTATACATAGATTGATATAAATGTAGTCCTTATAGAAGAGAGTTTGAGTAAAAGAAGAAGATAACATTTTTCCCCTTTCCTTAATATTTACCTTTTCAGGTATTCCTTGCTCTTTGTTTTTCGGTATCAAACTTTCCACAGAGCTCTGGTCTTTTCTTTGCAAAAAGTTGGAAGTCTTTTATTTTGTTGAATGCCCATACTTTCCCTTGGAAGTATATAGTCAGTTTTGCTGGGTAGCTGATTCTTGGTTGAAGACCCATCTCTCTTGCCTTTCTGAAGATCATGTTCCATGCCTTACGATCATTCAGAGTAGAACTTGCAAGGTCTTGTGTGACCCTGATTGGCATTCCTTTATATCTAAATTGTCTTTTTCTGGCTTCTTGCAGGATTTTTTCTTTTGTTTGAGAGCTTTGGAATTTGGCAATTACATTCCTGGGAGTTGTCTTTTGGGGGTTTAGTGTAGAAGGTGTTCTGTGATCTCTGTCAGTGGTTGTATTGCCCCCTTGTTCTAGAATCTCTGGGCAATTTTCTTTGATTATATCTTGTATCACGATGTCGAGTTTGGTGTTTATTTCTGGCTTTTCTGGAAGTCCAATTATTCTTAAATTATCTCTTCTCCCTCCATTTTCCAGATCTGTCACCTTGTTGGTGAGATATTTTATGTTCTCTTCTAATTTCTTGGTATTTTGGCTTTGCTTTATTAATTCTTGCTCTTTTACACGATCGTTGTCTTCCAGTTGCCTGATTCTGGCCTTTAAAGCCTGGTTTTCCTTTTCACTTTGGTCAAACTGGTTTTGTAGATGCGTGAATTTCTTTTGCATTATTTCCCACTTTTCCTCCCAGAAGGCTTCCATCTTTTTGGTCATTTCTGATTCAAATTCTTCATGGATTTGTGGAGAGTTTCCATTTCCTTTGGAATGTTTCAGAGCATTTGCTTGTGTTTCCTCTTCTATCTCCTCTGTATTTTGTATTTTGGTTCCATAGAATGTATCCAAAGTCGCCCCTTTCTTCTTATTTTTCTTGGGATTTTGGGGCTTCTGTGCTGCTGTGGAGTTTGCCATCTCTGAATGGGGAGGATTAGCTTTTCTTATCTCTGTCTGGTGTTCAGAGGCTTTAGTCCTGGGCAGTTTGTTGGTTCTATGAGCTTTCCCTGGGTTAAACTGAGTATGCCTTCAGGCAATGACTTTCACTGGAACTGGAATGGAAGGGTTGGACCAGGGGGCCACACTCTCCCCCAGTTCTCTCTGTTTCCCTGCTGCTAAGGTGCCCCCTTGACTGGGTCGGGTTGCTTTCCAGAAGTTGCCTTCAGAATAGCTGTCTGTGAGGCTGTTTTATCAGCCCTGAGGGTTGCTGTTGTTTCAGAGGACCCTGCTCTCTGTGGGGGAAGGAGCCGCGGCTTCCCGGAGCTCCGAGGGCAGTGACTTTCACTGAGACTCCGATAGAAGGATCCAGCCCGTGAGGCTGTCTTGCCCGCCCTGAGGGTTGCTGTTGTTTCAGACGTCCCTGCTCTCTGCGGGGGAAGGGGGGCTTCCTGGAGCTCCGAGGGTGGTGACTTTCACTGGGACTCGGATAGAAGGCCCTGAGGGTTACTGTTGTTTCAGACGACCCTGCTCGAGCAGGGTGGGCTGTGGCTTCCCGGAGCCTTGGACTCTGCGCTCCTACCCTTTAGGTCCCAGTGATCTCATGTTCTGGCTTTTGAGGGGGGCTGTACCTTTTGATCCAGGTCCAGGTCCAGGAGGAGGATTCCCAGGGTCTATGCTGTTGATCGTTTTGAATTTCGGTGCCTTAGGAGCTTATAGTTTGAGATCGGTCGGGAAGGGTTTCCGGAGATCTGAACTTTAGCTTTCTCTAAGCCGCCATCTTGACCGGAAGTCCGGGACTTATTTTTCCACTTGTTTCCTTTTACTATCACTTTCATTAGTTTTTTAAACCATATATCTGGCTCAGCCAGAATTATTGAGCTGCTCTGAGAAGCCATATTTCTCAAATGGTCAAATCCAACAGATTGTCCACACAGGACATAATTATTGGTATTACCATCCTATACCAATAATCAATAAGGGTTAGGAAACCCTTATAACACAAGGGACTTATGAGAAAGAATGCTATTATTGAGACCCTTCATGGGGTCCCTATATGATTTTTACCTGTGGGTAATAACCTGAGGAGGGGAAGGGAGACTAAGGAAATGAGTGAATAACAAATACTCAAAGACAGCAGGTTAAAACACATGGGGAGTTGGCGCGAATTCCAGTAATATTTCCCACTGAGAATTAATGAGAAATATGAGGAATAAGAAAATACATGGGGAGTCTCAACTCTTTAATGCCTCTTATGGTAATAGGAAGCATGGGGGCAACAGCATCACTAGGAAAGAGGTACAGTGAAGCAAGAGAGGTAAGAGGAGAGGAGGGGAAGAGAGAGAGAGAGTCCGTGCTTGTTCCCCAGAATTTATTGGAGGTTTTAGGAATGTGGATTGGGAGGAGATCAACGAATACATAACATGGCATAGGTGGCATAGGTCTTAACATTGGTTGAATTGACAGTGACAAGATCAAAGAGGTGGAGATTAATCCAACTCGCCCTTTGCAAATGAAAGTACTTCGAGCCAACGCATGGCTGTCAAGGCCCAGCCCATCAATTCTCCCATGCTATGCTAGTCCTTTGGACTGTCCCTTTCCATACAACGAACATTAAGAGGTCTGACCATGTGTTTGGTAAATGCATATACAGGATACAATATCAATACATCAACCATACTTCCCAGATACTAACGTGCCTGGTATGCTACAACTATCCACATTGAGAGAAAGAACTGAGGGAGTAGAAACACAGAAGAAAAATAAATGACATTTATATGGATATATGATTGGGGTTTTGGTTTTAAAAGATTGCTCTATTGCAAAAATGAATAATATGGAAGTAGGTGTAAGTGATAACATTTGTATAACCCAGAAGAAGTGCTTATTGAATCCAGGAGGGGGGAGGGAAGAGGGTAGGGAAAGAAAATGAAATATGTAAACATGGAAAAATATTTAAAAAATAAAAACATAATAAAAGTGTACCCTCCCCAGACCAAGGGTTAATCTCCACCCCCCCAACAGGTAGCCCTTAAGGGCTGGGTCAAAGGCACTTGGCTTTTCAAGCTTGTAAAGATGAACAACTCTGAAAGAAAAGAAGGCATGACCAACAAGTGAATTTGTTTTTCTTTACTGTATAATTATTTTTATTATTATTTTATTATTATTTTTATTATTATTTTATTTTTATCTTATTAAATAATTTTTATTTATTAGAAACAAAATAAAATAATATATTATAATATTTATTTATTACATAATTATTAAATATTTATTATTATAAAATTATAATTATTGCAAAATTTTTTGTTTTTCTTTTCCACTGGAAGTGGCTAGGAATAGAGGGAAAGATAAGAAACATTTATTCATTGAGAAAATAAATTAAAATCAAATAGTGAAAAATTTCAATGTCTTTATCTTTCCACTTTTGCTGAAGTCTCACCAAGGCACTTCCTTTTACAGGTACTCTAAAAGTCTTCAAAACAAGGAAATTAGATGAGAGGGAGAATCCATTGCCCTTTGCCTTATCCACAGCACCACCATCCCATCCTCAATCAAAAAGTGGGAGCAAGAAAGCAAGTCCTGAAGTAGAGAGGTAGAACAGTAGATAAAGAGCCAGGCCTGGAGTTGGGAGAACCTGGGTTCAAATGTGGCCTCAGTCTCTTCCTAGCTGTATGTCCCTGGGCAAGTCACTTAACTCCAGTTGCCTAGAACTTGCTGCTATTCTGCCTTATAATTGATAATAAGACAGAAATTAAGGATATTTTAAAAAAGAGAGAGAGCAAGTCCTGTGCCTTACCACCATCTACCTTCCTCACAGCACTGCCTCATACCTTGGTTGGAACCACCATGACTCCAAGACAGAATTAACAAATATTCTCTTTTTGACATATTTTTATTATCTTTCATTTTTATATTGCCTAGGAATCCCTAGATATTACTACCCCCCAAGCATCTTCTCGTATAACATAGATTTTTTTTTAAAGAAGAGGGGGAAGAAAAAAAAACAGTTGGAACTGATCAATACTTAAAAAAAATTTTTTTTAACCCTTACCTTCTGTCTTAGAATCAATATTAAGTATCGACTCCAAGGCAGAAGAGAGGTAAGGGCTAGGCAATGAGGGTTAGGTGACTTGCCCAAGTCACACAGGTAGGAAGATCTGAGAACAGATGTGAGCCCAGGTCCTCCCATCTCTAGGTGTGGCTCTCAATCCATTAAATCCACCTAGCTGCCCATATTTTTTTTTTCAAGGTTGCTGACTTTATTGGTTTTAAAAAACTCTTTACATTGGCAGTCCTTCTGCCAAAGTTTAATCCCAATGGACCCTGACCTCTACAAAGGAGCAAAGGGAGGTGTCTCCTCATAACACTCCTTGTAACCAAATTTGTTCTTGTTCTTAAAAATAAACTTCTATTGATCTATTTTATTTTTACAAAACATAGATTTCCCTCTGTACTCCTCCCTTCCTCTTCCCAAATAATTATGCTTTATAACAAAGATTTTTTAAAAAGACCCCAGGACCAGATGAATTTACAAGCAAACTCTATCAAACGTTTAAAGAATAATTAATTCCAATAATAAAAACAACACTGTTTGAAAAAAATAAGTAGAAAAAGAGTCTTATCAAATTCCCTCTATAGCATATATCTATGGCTTGCTACCCAAACTAGGAAGAATCAAAACAGAGAAAGAAAACTAGAGATCGATTTCCCTAATGAATATTCATGTAAAATTTAAAATAAAATATGAACAAGAAGAGAACCATTATATATAACAAATATCATACATTAAAATCAGGCTGGATGCATATCAATCTGGTTCAATATTAGGAAAAACTATAAATTGACAATATTAATAATAAAAACAACAACATTCATATTAAGAATAAAACTTAAAAGAAAAAAAAACTTGTGACAAATTATAATATCCATTTGTGGTTTTTTTTTAAAGCAATGGTACTAGAAAGTACTGTTAAAATTAAAATTCTCTGGAGACAATGTTAATTTATAACTATTTATTAAATAGTGAAAACAAGTTGGAGAGAAAAAAGGCATATAATTACATGGCCAGTCTCCTAGCTAACCTGAGCTTGCTGCTCACCTCACATCTCTATTCTCTAACAGAGACTGACCACACTGTCCCACCAAGGGAAAAAAAAAGCTTGTGTTGCTTCCTAGGAAAAGAGAAGGCAAACATCTCCCATCCATAACATACCCCAATGACATCCCTTTTTCTTATTTTCCCTGGTTGGAAAGACAACCTCTGTCTAGGTAAGGGGTCAGTCTTTCTAAGGCCAGGAGTCATGGGACAAGGGGCAAGATACTTCCAGGACACCTGGGAGTCATGAAACATCCTTATACAGATAAACCTCAGATGTTGTTCTTAACCCAATCAAAGGAGGGAGATGAGACCAAAATGGATTTTCAAAAATTTCCTTTTAAAAATGAAAGAGGGGTACAAATTTATGCTAAATTCATATAAAATTCACATGGAAAAACAAAAGTTAAGAATATCAAGAAAAATGATGAAAAATTAGAAGGAAAGAGATCTGGAAATAGTTTTTTGTTGTTGTTTCTTTGTTTTTCAATCATTCTGACTCTTTGTGACTCCATTGGGGTTTCCATGGCAAAAAGATTGGTGTTTTGCCATTTCCCTCTCCAGCCCATTTTACAGATAAGGAAATTGAGGCAAACAGTGACTTAATTAAGTGACTTGCCCAAGGTCACATAGCTAGTAAATAAATGTCTGAGAGTAGATTTGAACTCAAGAAGATAAGTCTTCCTAACTCTCGACCCAGGACTCTAACACTATATGCTAGGCATTGTGCTAAGTGCCACAGATAAAAAAGAGGCAAACTATAGTCCCTGCTCTAAAGGAACTTATAATCTAATGAGAGAAGCAACATGACAACTATATTTAGAAATATATATGTAAAGCAACCTATATGTAGGATGAATGGGAAATAATTAACAGAGGAAAGACACAGGATTTAAGAGGGATTGGTGAAGGTTCCTTTAGAAAGTGGGATTTTAGTTGGGTCTTAAAGCCAGTGAGGTCAATATTCAGAGTGAAAGAGGGAGAGTATTCTAGGCAGTCAGAGAGAATGGCCAGAGCCAATAGAGATGAAATGTCTTATTTATGGAATAGCCAGAAGTCCAGTATCACTGAATCAAAGAGTATCTATTGGAAAGTGAAGTATAAGTTATGGGAAAGCTAGGAGGAGGACTCTGTTATGAAGACTCTTGAATGCCTAAGAGCATTTTGTATTTCCTGCTGGAGACAATAAGAAGCCACTGGAAATCACTTTAGTGAACTCAGACATTTACCCAAGGCAAGTCCTTTCACTTCATGAAGCCTTCATCCACTGGAGAAGAAAATGGAAAACCATTCTAGTCTCTTTGCCAAGAAAACCCCATGGACCATATGGTCCAGGGGATCACAAAGAATCAAATACAATTGTACAGTCATTGTATATATTGTTTTCCAGGCTCTGCTTCTTTCACTTTGCATCAGTTTGTAGAAGTCTTTTTATGCTTCTACTTCTGTCATAGAAGAAATTCGGTAGGACTCCTCTGCTTATTTTCCCAAATAGTTTATGTAGTATTAGGATTAATTATTCCTTAAATGTTTAATAGAATTCATCTGTGAATCCATCTGCCCCTGGGTACTTTTTCTTAGGGAGTTCTTTGATGACTTATTCAATTTCTTTTTCTGAGATGGGATTATTTAAGTATTCTATTTACTCTTTTGTTAATCTAGTCAATTTATATTTTTGTAAATATTCATCCATTTCACTTAGGTCATCAGATTTATTGTCATATAATTGAAAATAGTTCTTAGGATTGCTCTAATTTCTTCTTCTTTGGTGTTGATTTTACTCTTTAATTTGATACTGTTAATTTTATTTTCTTCCTTTCTTTTTAAATCATATTAACCAATGCTCTATTTTATTTATTTTTTTTCATAAAACCAACTCCTAATATTATTTATTAATTCATTGGTTCTCTTATTTTCAATTTTATTCATTTCTCTTTTCATTTTTAGGGTTTCCAATTTCATCTTTGAATGGAGGTTTAAAATTGTTCTTTTTCTAGTTTTTTAGTTGCATATTCAATTTATTGATCTGCTTTTTCTCTAGTTTAATGATATAAGCATTTAGAGATATAAAATTTCCCCTAAGAACTGATTTGGCTATGTGAAAGAGAATTCTTTACTCTATTGTCTATCCTGAGTTAACCCTAATTTAAGCTAGATTATGAAGACAGGATTAACTCTCCACTGTCTACCTTTTGATTGAATCAACATAAGCTTGAAGTAGAAGGAGGAGCTTGCAAACCACTTAGTGAGTTCATACCCTCAGAAACTCAATCATTCAGGATGAGTATTCACCTCTCCAGAAAGTGAATTTTAGAAAATTCATACCCTTAGATGAGAACTTAACCTCCAGAAGGTGAGAACTTAAGTTTCAAAAGGTGAGAAGTCAATCCCACAGACACTGCCCCCCTGGGCAGTGCTAGACAATTTGGAAACTGTGATTGGCCCCTGTGAAGAGGGGAAGGGACAAGGAGTCACCATAAAAGTCACTAAATCCTTTGCCTTAAGGCAGATTGTCTTTGAGAAGATACTCTGAAGAGAGTGTCTCCTAGAGATAGTCTTCCAGGGAGCTTTGCTGGAGACTATGGCTTGGATCTTGGACTTGAAGCTCAGCTACAACTTGGACTCTGACTCCTGGACTACTTTGCTGGTGAGTGAAAGGCTGACTCCTTTCCTAGTTTCTGAAGAGATTAGCTTCCATCTTGGAGGAGGCTTCATGGTTACTCACTACCAGCCTTCCTGATTGAGACCTAATTAATCTCTGCTTGGATTAAGCAGATCTGGAGTAAACATATAGGTTGATAGGATAGATAACCTCTCTAACCTCTTCACATTTATCTACTTTATTGTTTCCTCTCCATTTTGTAAATATTTGTAATTAAATTTCTTACTCGAGATATAATAAATATTGGAGACCATATAATTTCATAAAATTATTGTCCAACCATTAAATTTGACCCTTATAACTGTAGCCCGTAAATTTGTATATGCTGTCTCCTCATTGTAATTCACTTTAATAAAATTATTGTTTTTATAATTTGTTCTTTGACCCATCCCTTTCTTTTGAAGTAGATGATCTAGTTTCTAATTAATTTAGTGCATCTGCAATTTGCCTATCTAATTGTATATTGTCAAAGTTACTATCTTTTGTGAATTTTAGATTTACTCCACTCTCCTTAGTCTTTAGAATTCTAGTAACCAGGAATGTATACACCCCCACTTAAGGATTAACTGTAGGGGAGGATGGCCCATGACAGACATGTGCTAGCAAGTGACAAATCAGAAACAATTGACTGACCCCCTGGGCTGTCCTAAGCCAAGTTTAAGCCACCATTGGTACATGTGAGACACAGGAAGTGATGTAAAGAACTGGCTATATATTTTGCATCACTTCCTGTGAGGGTCTCTGACTCAACAGCATAGGGAGCTTTTGGCAGTATTTGGTGTGCTTGTGGCTTTGGCAGACTTTGGTAGTGGAGTTTACTGGATTCTGTAGTGTGGTCTAGGTGAGGTGGCTTACCTGAATGGAGCTTGGTGAGTGAGAAGGCTGACTCCCCTTTTCCTTGACCTTCTGAAGGCACTATCCTCCAAGGAGGCCCCTCATCTTGGAGGAGTTCTTGTGGCTGGAAGCCGAGCTAGATTTAATCTTCTGAGAAGGCCCCTTGGTTGAGGCCTCTGAACTCCCCCCTGGCTTAGGTCAGGCAGGAGCAATCTTCTACCCTTTCCTTCTCTTTCTTCTTAATTTCTTCCTTCTGTTGTAAAAAAAACCACCATAAAATCTCATACTTACCTGAGTATTTCATTGGGATTGAATTTAAATCCCGGGCAACCACTAATAAAATATATTCCATCTTAACCCCTAATTTTACCCCTAACACTTTTCCCTAAACATAATGAGAGTTTAATGATTCCAAGTCCATTGTTTCATCTAGATCATAAAACATTCTCAAACCAAGTAGAAATTATTTGGTGTTACCCACAGTACTGCTCCCATATCTTACTGTGGATACTCTTTTGTTACTGGCAACCTTGTCTATCCTCGTCTACATGAGTGTGGCCAATCTGGTCAGATAAATCCTAGATTTAGGCCCTGCTTCAAAGGGTTCCCTCAGTGCAGGAGCAAATACCATTAGATTTCTTACTAGAGCCTTCTGGCATTATTGTTTTAGTCATCTTTTGCAACACCTTTGCAGAGTAATGAGTACCTCATGGCGTTTATTGCTTGTGTAAACTTGGGATAATCAGTTAACTTCTGTAGACTCTAGTTTTCTCTTATTCTAAATGAAGAGGTTGGCCAAGATAGCCTCTAAGATATAGCTCTAGAGATATAATCCTATTATCCTATATCATCCTCCATTAATAACTCTTTACTCCTCCCCAAAACAAGGAAGATACTAGAGGTACTGAGACTCTCAATCTCTGATTCTATAAAAAGATCTCTGAATCATAATTGCTTAATTTAACAAAATTTTTAAAAGATACCTAAGACTAAAAGAACATTTCATTCCCAGCACTGGTCCTTCACTGACCTCAATTTACCTTAGTTTCATCAACAGGGTTAGAAATAAAGGCATATTTATAGAAGGAAAAATGTTCTTTAGCAATAGACTATACTAAATATATGGACAACAGTACAGTAGCTTCACTAAGATATAAAAGCAGCACCATGAATAGTACCAAGCCATTTCTATTTGGCTTAAGAATGAATTATAATCTGGATGGCGCAATGGATGTGGAATGCCAGGTACAATTTACAATGAGAACTATCCCAAAGTGGAATGAATTGATAGTTGAATGCCTCACTGGAGATATTCAAGGACTGGATCACTAAATACTTGTCTTGGGTGCTGTTGTTTTTGTTGTTGCTTGTTTGTTCATTTAGTGTGGGCTGGACTAGATGACCACTGTGGTCCCTTCCAACATTGAAATCCTGTGATTTTATGATCTTGTTTATGACATTTGCTGACCATGTGACTGTAAGGAAATCTCTTTCCCTCTCTGAACCTGTTTCCTCATCATAAAATGGGGACTTGCCTCATCAACAGAATGATTATGAGGCTCAAATAAATAGATACATAGGTAGAGTACTCTGAAAATTCTAAAGTGGAAAGAAAAATTTAGTTATTATCATTGTTTCTATTTTTGTTAGGGGCTCAGTTTCCAATTCCTAAGCACAAATGCTGACTATGATGAAAGAGAAAGTAGTTCAGTTACAGCAGATGTAGTAGGAAAAATATCCTAACAATTGCCTCTATTCCATTTGGGCTATTTTTTCTTTACAGATAGTCCCGGTATTCAAGAGTTTATTGGCCAGAAGGTCTAAAGGCTATTGACATGATTTCCTTGTCTCCTAAGTATAAAATAGCCACAGGGAGTTTTAGGTGTTATTTATTTATTTATCTTTTAATTTTAATTTTATTTTGTCAATTTAGAACATTATTCTTTGGTTACAAGAATCATATTCTTTCCCTCCCTCCCCTCCACCCACCCTTCCTGTAGCCAACGTGCAATTCCACAGGTATTACATGTGTCCTTGATCAGAACTTAGGTGTTACTTAATTCCTAGTGAACTAAGGTGGATAACGGGCAAGGCAGTTAAATCAACTGGACGTGTACTCAGTGCCTATTCCTATTGAATATCCTCCTGTTATGGCTAAAGAAATATGTTACTATCTACTGAATGACCTACAGTGTTTCAAGAGAAGAAAATGGCAAGCCACTCTAGTATCCTTGCAAAGAAAACCCCAAACAGAGTCACTAAGACTCAGACCAGAGACTGATGTGAATTTTAAAACTATTCCACCCTAATCAGACCATTCTTTAGAAGACCTGATTTAGCTACTTCCTGATCACTAACAATGGAGATGCTTGGAATAACAGAATCAGGTCTCGGAAAACCCACATTCTCCACCCTACTCAGTTTAACAAGATTTTGAAAGGTCTGCATCAAACTCAAGATTTAATTATCTGAGAAAATGGCCTTCAATAGACATGTGCAAAAAAAGTACAGACCTCTGGGCTTTCCTAAGTCAAGCTAAGTTCTCATTGGTACAGATGAGAAGCAGAAAAATGCTGTAAAAATGTCCATATAAGGCATATCAGTTTCTGCCTCTTTCTCTCTTTTCCTGGAGAGACAACTCTGGCTGGCAGCGTGCTAAGTGTTCCGACATCTTGGAGTTTTGGATGGTAAGTTTGCCCTGGAGCTGATTTCAGGTTTGGGCATCTTAGCTAAGCCCCTTTGGAGGTCAAGCTGATTCTTTCCTCCTTCACACTCAAACCCTTACTTTCTAGATCTCCTATTTTCCTGCCCAGGATTAGCCCCTTCTTTCCTCCTTCTTCTTAAAATCTTCTCTACTATATCAATTAAATCACCATAAAATTTGGCAGCTGACTTGGGTATTTTATTATTTGGGATTCACTCTTTACACTGAACAACAGCAACAAGGATTGTAGCTTATAGGAGAGAAAGGAGATGGGATAGGAGGGTTCAGGAGAAACAAGCAAATTTAGAATAATCTCTGTGGAGAGTAAAATGGAGACAGTTGGGAAAGAGTAACAGCAATATTATAATGATGATTAGCTGGAAAAGACTTAATTACTCCAATAAATTCAATTTCAAAGGATGCATGAATCACAATCAGAAAGAGAAATGATGAACTCTGAATACAGACTGAAGCTTTTTTTTCACTTTAATTTTCTTGCTTTTTGTGGTAACTTTGCTAATCTGGAAATATATGCTGAATGACTTCATATATATGAAGTATGAGTATCCTTTTGCTACCTGTTGAGATACATGGGGGAGGAATTTGAGGGAAGGACAGAATTTGGCATTCAAAATTTTTAAAACTGTGTGGTGAGATGACTTATATGGATTTGTTTTATATCCTACAATTTTGCTAAACATGTTGTTCCATTATTTTTTTCACTGCCTCTTTAAGAGTCTCTAGCTGGATTGGAGAGGACTTCCGGGTAAGCATGGTGGTAGTCTAAATGTGGCTTACTTACTCTCCCCAGCACACACTGACAAGGACTACCCCAAAAGACCTTAAGAATCATTTCCAGAGGAGCAGAGGAGCTGTAAAGTGGGGCGCAACATTGAAGGTGCATGGGATTGGGGCTTTTCCAGTCTATAAGAGGGTGAAAGGGCTTCCATCGAAACACCAGCTGATCCACCCTCCCCCACCCCCACCTACAGAGCCAGAGCCAGCGCACGCCAAGACGAATGAGCAAGGCATGCCTCTGGAGTGAGTAGGGGGCACCTCTGGGTCTGTGGGAGCTGACTAGGACAGCAGGGGACCCACCCCTGAAGGCAGATAGGTGGAAAACTCCAGTGCGCCAGACAGCACAGACCTTAGGTGCCCAGAGCCAGTGTGCCCACCAGAGCCAGGGAGTGAGCGAGGAGTGCTTCTGGAGTGAGCAGGGGGCATTTCTGGATCTTTGGGAGCTGACTAGGACCCCCTGGAGACTTACCCCTGAAAGCAGATAGATCGGAAAACCAGGTGGGAAGGAGAGCGCAGACCCTGAGCACCCCATGGGAGGGTGGCACCGAGAAGAGCTGCAAAGGACTGCGGAGAATTACCCCAGGCAAAATTCTTGCTTCTTAACTCCATACACAGAGAGCCTGCCCAGCTGACTCAGATTTCTGACTAAAGAGGGAAGGGTAAACATCCAGAAAAATGGCTAATCATGCACAGGATCCTCAAAATCCTTCACAAAAACCTAAAAAGAAGGCTGTGTCCCTTGAGAATTTTTATGGAGGAAAAACCCAGGCTACAGAGGAAATACTGGATGAAACTCAAACAAAGGCAAAACAAAAAAAATGTAAATTGTCCCCAAGACCTGGAAGAATATCAAATGGAATTTATCAAAAAGATGGAAGCCTTCTGGAAAGAGAAGTGGGAAATGGTTTTAAAAAATGAAGAAATCATAGCTGAATACCAAAAGGTTAAAGCAGAAAACCAAAAGATTATAACAGAAAACCAGGCCTTAAGGACCAGAATTGAGCAACTGGAAACCAATGATCTTGCAAAACAGCAAGAATTAATAAAGCAAAGTCAAAAGACTGACAAAATAGAAGAAAGCATAAAATATCTCACTGACAAGGTGACAGATCAGGAAAACAGAGGAAGGAGAGACAATTTAAGAATCATTGGTCTACCTGAAAAGCCAGAAATAAACAGAAACCTTGACACCATACTACAAGAGATAATCCAAGAAAACTTCCCTGAAGTTCTTGAACAAGGGGGCAAAATAGACATTGAAAGAATTCAAAGAACACCCTCTACACTAACCCCCGCAAAAACAACTCCCAGAAATGTAATTGCCAAATTCCAGAGCTTTCAAGCTAAGGAGAAAATCCTACCAGAAGCCAAAAAGAAACAATTCAGATACAAAGGAGCACCAATCAGGATCACACAAGACCTGGCAGCTTCAACACTAAAAGACTGCAAGGCCTGGAACACGATATTCAGAAAGGCAAGAGAACTGGGTCTTCAAGAATCACCTATTCATCAAAACTGACTATTTACTTCCAGGGGAAAGTATGGGCATTCAACAAAATAGGAGATTTCCAAGTATTTGTAAGGAAAAGACCAGAACTAAGTGGAAAGTTTGATATCCAAACACAAAGATCAAGAGAAACATGAAAAGGTAAATATGAAAGAGAGGGGAAAGGAAAAAAATGTTTTTTTTTCTGTTTTTTTTTTTTCCTTCAAACTCTCTTCTTTAAGGGCTACAATTAGATCAAATTATATATATTAATATATTGGAAAATGTTATTTGTAACTCTCAAAAATGTTTTCATTATTATCGTAAATAGAATAATCATTCATAGGAAAAGATTGGGGCACTAAAGGCTATAAAATGATATGAAAAAAGGGTGAGGGGGAATCGATGATAGTACTAAGAGATACCTGAAGAAATAAAATAAGTAGAATAATCTTTGTCACACAAAGATACACATGGGGAGGGGAGGGGAAGAATACTCTTATAAGAGGGAGAGGAAGAGAGTGCTAATAGGTAATACTTGAATATTACTCTCAGTGAAATCAACTTTGAGAGGGAAGAGCATCTAGATCCACTGGCATCTTGAAGTCTATATTATCCTACAGGGTATGGAAGAAGGGAAAACTAAGAAGGGGTAGGGGAGAGGGAGCTAAAATAAATGGGAAGGAAGGAGAGGGAGGAGGGAACTTAACAGACCCCCCCCAAAACAAGAAGGGAACAAAAAGGGAGGGGCCAGAAAGGGAAGCATATCAAGGGAGGGGAATAGGAGGATTGACTAAAAGTAAACCACTGGTTTAAAAGAATATAGCAAAAGAAGAAAGGTCAGAACCAGGAGAGGATATTAAAATGCTAGGGAACACAAAGGTGACAACCATAACTTTGAACATGAATGGGATGAACTCACCCATACAACGCAGATGAATAGGAGAGTGGATTAGAATCCAGAATCCTACCATGTTTTGTCTACAAGAAACACACATGAGACGAGTAGATACTCACAAGGTCAGAATTAAAGGGTGGAGCAAGACCTATTGGGCCTCAACTGACAGAAAGAAGGCAGGAGTTACAATCATGATATCTGACAAAGCCAAAGTAAAAATAGACCTGAGTAAAAGGGATAGGGAAGGTAAATACATCCTGATAAAAGGGAGTATAGATAATGAGGAAATATCACTAATCAACATGTATGCACCAAATGGTATAGCACCCAAATTTCTAATGGAAAAATTAGCCAAATTAAAGGAGGAAATAGATAGTAAAACTATACTAGTGGGATACCTGAACCTACCATTACCAAATGTAGATAAATCAAATAAAAAAATAAATAAGAAAGAGGGAAAAGAGGTGAATGAATCTTAGAAAAATTAGAGTTAGTAGATATATGGAGAAAAATAAATAGCGACAAAAAGGAATACACCTTCTTTTCAGCAGCACATGGCACATTTACAAAGATTGACCCTAGGTCATTAAAACAAGGCATACAACTGCAGAAAAGCAGAAATAATAAATTTAACCTTTTCGATTATAAGGCAATAAAAATAATGATCAGTAAGGTTACAATTAAAAAATTAATTGGAAATTAAATAATATGATTGTCCAAAATCAACTAGTCAGAGAATAAATCATAGAAACAATTAATAATTTCATTGAAGAAAATGACACTGATGAGACATCCTTTCAAACTCTATGGGATGCAGCCAAAGCAGTACTCAGGGGAAAATTTATATCCTTGAGTTCATATATTAACAAATTAGGAAGGGCAGAGATCAAGGAATTGGACATTGTAATAATTAAAATAGTGGAAGACTTAAATTGTAGTAGATATAAGAGTGGATGGTTTAAATTGTGACCACAGAAAATATGGTTTCAAGACAGTGTCTTGTTTTAAATCAAATATAAGGTGGTCGCCAGGGGAAAAATTCCCAATTATTAAATATACCCAAGACAGATGGGTTTATAGAGATTTTAATTCATACAAATGAGGAATTAAAGAAAATGAAAGAAAGAGAGAATAAGGGAATAATGAGAAAGGGATAAGCCAGCCCTGGCCAGCCCTGGCCAACCCAGGCCTAAGCCCTAAGAGAAAAGATAAGTCAGTCTTTAATTACTCACCACAAGATCTGTCCCAAGCAAGAATATAGACACCAGTTCAGCCAGCCATCCTTCTCCAGAGAGAGATTCTTCTGACTGTCATCAGCTCAATTCTGAATCTGAATCTGAATTTGAATCAGAATGTCCCTTCAGCTCTATCTGAGCTCCTATTTAAAGGGAATTTTCTCCTATGTCACCTTTCCTAAGTTTTTACATCTACCAATCACAGTAGACGTTTTTCAAAGGACAGATCATTTTTAATTCACACCTAAGTAGTCTAAAGTTTTGAGTAATTCATGCCTGAGTAAGTTCTCACCTCTTTGCCTCTTGCAAGTTCACAAGTTGCCTGACCTTTATAGGTACTTAGCACCCTTTTGTATTAGTTCTAAAAATAGGCACAGCTTAAAAACTTTTTGCCTTATTATAAGTATGGGTTTAAGTACTTTTCATTGTTCAGCAAAGAGTTTACAACTTTATCTTCCCCTAAAGTATGCTTAAGTAGGGGTGGAATAGAGGTCTTCACATTCCTGATCTAAGTATAAGTCTCACATTCCTGATCTAAGTTCCTTCATTGTTTAAAATGGGGAATGGTCTTAACCCAACCTTATGAAATGGGGTCTGGGAATTTTTTAAGGTTTACAATCCATCCTTATGAAGTAGGGTCTGAGAATTTTTAAAGTTCACAATCCCCCCTGATGATCATTGGGAGACTAGTCTCTCCACTGATCATTTAACATAATCATTTTGTAATCCTAAATGCACTTCTAACTATAGATATATGCAATATTCACTTTTCTAAGAGGAAATTAGAGTAGTGAGGGAGGAATAGAAAAGAAAGAAAGCAAAACCAATGTTTTGCTAGGCGCATTGACAGAAAACCAAATTAGGGGCAGTCAGTCCCTTTTGGCATAAATGTATACATTTACAATAAATGTTCAATCAGAGTTCAGTTCAATCAACCATATCCAAAGTTCATTCTTGATCTTCTTGATGTACTGTAGATTTTTCAGCATCTTTCTGCAACAATTCATTCTTTGGATTCAGGGGTTATCAAGCTTCTTTCTTGAAGATCTTTTCTCAAACAAAAATAAAAATCTTGGATATTTATAAAAATACAATCTCAAACATAAAATCAAAATTCTTAGATTTTAAATTAAAATACAACATGCAAATCAAAAAACTTGAAAGTGAAACAAATTAAAACCCCCCAGAAGAAAACCAAATTAGATATTCTAAAAATTAAGGGAGAAATTAATAAAATTGAAAGTGATAGAACTATTGAACTAATAAATAAGACTAGAAGCTGGTATTTTGAAAAACAAACAAAATAGACAAAATATTGGTCAATCTAATTAAAAAGAGCAAAGAATAAAATCAAATTAGCAGTATTAGGGATGGAAAGAGAGAACTCACCTCCAATGAAGAGGAAATTAAGGCAATCATTAAAAACTATTTTGCCCAATTATATGGCAATAAATATGCCAATCTAGGTGATATGGGTGAATATTTACAAATATATAAATTGCCTAGATTAACAGAAGAAGAAATAGAATTCTTTTTTTAAAGATATATTATTTGATCAATTCCAAACATTATTCATTAGAGACAAAGATCATTTTCTTTTCCTCCCCCCACCCCTCACCTCTCCCATAGCCGACACACGATTCCACTGGGTATCACATGTGTTCTTGATTCGAACCCATTTCCATGTTGTTGGTATTTGCATTATAGTGTTCATTTAGAGTCTCTCCTCTGTCATGTCCCCTCAACCGCTGTAGTCAGGCAGTTGCTTTTCCTCAGTGTTTCCACTCCCATAGTTTATCCTTTGCTTATGAATAGTGTTTTTTCTCCTAGATCCCTGCAGATTGTTCTGGGACATTACACCACCACTAATGGAGAAGTCCATTACATTCGATTATACCACAGTGTATTAGTCTCTTTGTACAATGTTCTCCTGGTTCTGCTCCTCTCCCTCTGCATCACTTCCTGGAGGTTGTTCCAGTCTCCATGGAACTCCTCCACTTTATTATTCCTTTTGGCACAATAGTATTCCATCACCAACATATACCACAGTTTGTTCAGCCATTCCCCAATTGATGGGCATCCCCTCGTTTTCCAGTTTTTGGCCACCACAAAGAGTGCAGCTATGAATATTCTTGTACAAGTCTTTTTCCTTATTGTCTCTTTGGGGTACAAGCCCAGTAGTGCTATGGCTGGATCAAAGGGTAGACATTCTTTTGTCGCCCTTTGGGCATAGTTCCAAATTGACCTCCAGAATGGTTGGATCAGTTCACAACTCCACCAGCAATGAATTAATGTCCCTACTTTTCCACTCCCCTCCAGCATTCATTACTTTCTTTGCTATCATGCTAGCCAGTCTGCTTGGTGTGAGGTGATACCTCAGAGTTGTTTTGATTTGCATCTCTCTGATTATAAGAGATTTAGAACACTTCTTCATGTGCTTATTAATAGTTTTGATTTCTTTATCTGAGAACTGCCTATCCATGTCCCTTGCCCATTTATCAATTGGAGAATGGCTTGATTTTTTGTACAATTAATTTAGCTCTTTGTAAATTTGAGTAATTAAACCTTAATCAGAGGCTTTTGTTATGAAGATTGCTTCTCAATTTGTTGCTTCCCTTCTGATTTTAGTTACATTGCTTTTGTTTGTGTAAAACCTTTTTAATTTGATGTAGTCAAAATTATTTATTTTACATTTTGTGATTCTTTCTGTCTTGCTTGGTTTTAAAGCCTTTCCCCTCCCAAAGGTCTGATATGTATACTATTCTGTGTTTACCCAATTTACTTATGGTTTCCTTCTTTATGTTTAAGTCATTCACCCATTTTGAATTTATTTTGGTGTAGGGTGTGAGGTGTTGATCTATTCCTAATCTCTCCTACACTGTCTTCCAATTTTCCCAGCAGTTTTTATCGAATAGTGGATTTTTGTCCCAAAAGCTGGGATCTTTGGGTTTATCGTACACTGTCTTGCTGAGGTTGCTTTCCCCCAGTCTATTCCACTGATCTTCCTTTCTGTTTCTTAGCCAGTACCAAATTTTTTTGATGACTGCTGCTTTGTAATATAGTTTAAGGTCTGGGACTGCAAGGCCCCCATCATATGTGTTTTTTTTCCATTATTTTCCTGGATATCCTTGATCTTTTGTTGTTCCAAATGAATTTTGTTATGGTTTTTTCTAAGTCAGTAAAGAAATATTTTGGGAGTTCAATGGGTATGGCACTAAATAGATAAATAAGTTTGGGTAGGATGGTCATTTTTATTATATTGGCTCATCCTATCCATGAGCAGTTATTGTTTTTCCAATTGTTCAAGTCTAGTTTTAGTTGTGTGGAGAGTGTTTTGTAGTTGTGTTCATATAGTTCCTGTGTTTGGCTCAGGAGATAGATTCCTAGGTATTTTATTTTGTCTAAGATGATTTTGAATGGGATTTCTCTTTCTAGTTTTTGCTGCTGAGCTGTATTGGAGATATATAGAAAAGCTGATGACTTATGTGGGTTTATTTTGCATCTTGCAACTGTGCTAACGTGGTTGATTATTTCAATTAGTTTTTGGTTGAATCTCTAGGATTCTTTAAGTAGACCATCATGTCATCTGCAAAGAGTGATAACTTGGTCTCCTCCTTGCCTATTTTGATGCCTTCAATTTCTTTTTCTTCTCTAATTGCTACTGCTAGTGTTTCTAGTACAATGTCAAAGAGTAGAGGTGATAATGGGCATCCTTGTTTCACTACTGATCTTATTGGGAATGCGTCTAGTTTATCCCCATTGCAGATGATATTAGCTGATGGTTTTAGATATATACTGTTTATTATTTTTAGGAATGACCCTTCTATTCCTATGCTTTCTAGTGTTTTTAATAGGAATGGGTGTTGTATTTTATCAAAGGCTTTTTCTACGTCTATCGATATAATCATGTGATTCTTGTTGGTTTGTTTGTTGATGTGGTCAATTATGTGGATGGTTTTCCTAATATTGAACCAGCCCTGCATCCCTGGTATAAATCCTACTTGATCATGGTGGATGACCATTCTGATCACTTGCTGGAGTCTTTTTGCTAGTATCCTATTTAAGATTTTTGCATCTATATTCATTAGGGAGATTGGTCTATATTTTCTTTCTCTGTTTTTGACCTGCCTGGTTTTGGAATCAGTACCATGTTTGTGTCATAAAAGGAGTTTGGTAGAACTCTCTCTTTGCTTATTATGTCAAATAGTTTGTATAGTATTGGGATTAACTGTTCTCTGAATGTTTGATAGGATTCACTGGTGAATCCATCAGGCCCTGGGGATTTTTTCTTAGGAAATTCTTTGATGGCTTGTTGGATTTCATTTTCTGATATGGGATTATTTAAGAATTCTATTTCCTCTTCTGTTAGTCTAGGCAGTTTGTATTTTTGTATATATTCATCCATATCACCTAAATTGGTATATTTATTGCCATATAATTGGGCAAAGTAATTTTTAATGATTGCCTTAATTTCCTCTTCATCGGAGGTGCTGTCCCCCTTTTCATCTTTGATGCTGTTAATTTGCTTTTCTTCCTTCCTTTTTTAAATTAGATTGAGCAGTACTTTGTCTATTTTGTTTGTTTTTTCAAAGTACCAGCTTCTTGTCTTATTTATTAAGTCAATAGTTCTATCACTTTCGATTTTATTAATTTCTCCCTTAATTTTTAGGATTTCTAGTTTGGTTTTCTGCTGGGGGTTTTTAATTTGATCCCTTTCGAGTTTTTTTATTTGTATTTCCAATTGATTGATCTCTGCTCTCCCTAGTTTGTTAATATATGCACTCAGGGATATGAATTTACCTCTGATTACTGCTTTGGCTGCATCCCAAAAGGTTTGAAAGGATGTCTAGCCATTGTCATTTTCCTCGATAAAATTATTAATTGTTTCTATGGTTTCTTCTCTAACTAAACGATTTTGGAGTATCATGTTGTTTAATTTCCAATTGGTTTTAGATTTGGTTTTCCATGTACCTTTACTGATCATTATTTTTATTGCCTTGTGATCTGAGAAAGCTGCATTTATTATTTCTGCTTTTCTGCATTTGTGTGCTATGTTTCTGTGACCTAATGTATGGTCAATTTTTGTGAATGTGTCATGTGGTGCTGAGAAGAAGGTGTATTCCTTTTTATCCCTATTTATTTTTCTCCATATGTTTATTAATTCTAATTTTTCTAAGATTTCATTCACTGCTTTCACCTCTTTCTTATTTATTTTTTGGTTTGATTTATCTAAATTTGATAATGATTGGTTTAAGTCTCCCCCTAATATGGTTTTACTGTCTATTTCTTCCTTCAATTCTCCTAGTTTCTCCATTAGAAATTTGGGTGCTATATTATTTGGTGCATACATGTTGATTAGTGATATTTCCTCATTATTTAAATTCCCTTTTAACAAAATATAATTACCTTCCCTATCCCTTTTGATCAGGTCTATTTTTGCTTTGGCTTTATCAGATATCATGATTACCACTCCTGCCTTCTTTCTGTCAGTTGAGGCCAAGAAGGTCTTACTCCATCCTTTAATTCTGACCTTGTGGGTGTCAACCCGCCTCATGTGTGTTTCTTCAAGAAAACATATGGTAGGGTTTTGGATTCTAATCCATTCTGCTATTTGTCTACGTTTTATGGGTGAGTTAATCCCATTCACATTCAAAGTTATCACTGTCATTTGTGGACTCCCTGGCATTTTGATATCCTTCCCTGGTTCTAACCTTTTCTTCTTCAGCTCTACCTTTCAGTCCAGTGATTTACTTTAAATTGGTCCCCCTTGTCCCCTCCCTTGATATGTTTCCCTTTTTAGTCCCTCCCTTTTTGTTCCCTCCCCTTCCCCCCTCTCTTTCCCTCCCCTTTTGTTTTCCCTCTCCCCCTTCCCCCTGTTGGTTTTCCCTTCTCCCTACCCTTGTTGGGTAAGATAGAATTCAAGATCCCAATGGATCTGGATGTTTTTCCCTCTCAGAGTTGATTTCCCTGAGAGTAAGGTTTAAGTAAAAACTCTCTTCCTCTCCTTCTTATAGGAGTTTTCTTCCCCTCCCCTTCCCATGTGAATCCTTGAGTGAGAAAGATTATTCTATTTGGTCTTTCTTTTCCCCCTATTTACACATTACATTTTCCCCATATGTTAGTATACATAGATTGATAGAAATGTAGTCCTTATAGAAGAGAGTTTGAGTAAAAGAAGAAGATAACATTTTTCTCCTTTCCCCTTTCCTTAATATTTACCTTTTCAGGTATTCCTTGCTCTTTGTTTTTCGGTATCAGACTTTCCACAGAGCTCTGGTCTTTTCTTTGCAAAAAGTTGGAAATATTCTATTTTGTTGAATGCCCATACTTTCCCTTGGAAGTATATAGTCAGTTTTGCTGGGTAGCTGATTCTTGGTTGAAGACCCAGCTCTCTTGCCTTTCTGAAGATCATGTTCCATGCCTTACGATCATTCAGAGTAGAACTTGCAAGGTCTCATGTGACCTTGATTGGCATTCCTTTATATCTAAATTGTCTTTTTCTGGCTTCCTGTAGGATTTTTTCTTTTGTTTGAGAGCTTTGGAATTTGGCAATTACATTCCTGGGAGTTGTCTTTTGGGGGTTTAGTGTAGAAGGTGTTCTGTGAGCTCTGTCAGTGGCTGTATTACCCCCTTGTTCTAGAATCTCTGGGCAATTTTCTTTGATTATATCTTGTGTCACAATGTCGAGTTTGGTGTTTATTTCTGGCTTTTCTGGAAGTCCAATTATTCTTAAATTATCTCTTCTCCCTCCATTTTCCAGATCTGTCACCTTGTTGGTGAGATATTTTATGTTCTCTTCTAATTTCTTGGTATTTTGGCTTTGCTTTATTAATTCTTGCTCTTTTACACAATAGTTGTCTTCCAGTTGCCTGATTCTGACCTTTAAAGCCTGGTTTTCCTTTTCAGTTTGGTCACACCAGTTTTGTAGATGTGTGAATTTCTTTTGCATTATTTCCCACTTTTCCTCCCAGAAGGCTTCCATCTTTTTGGTCATTTCTGATTCAAATTCTTCATGGGTTTGTGGAGAGTTTCCATTTCCTTTGGAAGGTTTCGGAGCATTTGCTTGTGTTTCCTCTTCTATCTCCTCTGTGTTTTGTATTTTTGCTCCATAAAATGTGTCCAAAGTCACCCCCTTCTTCTTGCTTTTTTTTAAATTTGGGGGCTTTTGTGCTTCTGTGGAGTTTGCCATCTCTATCTGAGTGGGGGGATTAGCTTTTCTTATCTCTGTCTGGTGTTCAGAGGTTTTAGCCCTAGGCAGATTGTCTGTTCTATGCAGTTGTTTTTCTATATTCCCGGTAAGCCAGGAGTTGCTGGTGTGTCCCTGTTACTGCCCTCCTCTCCTCGGCACCCTCTTGATGCTTCTCCATTGCCTTACTTCCACACTCTAAGCCTGGCTTGGCCCTTGTTCCTGTGCCTTAGCCGGCAAACGCCTGCACTCTGCAGGGGGAGGGGCCATGGCTTCCCGGAGCTCTGAGGGCTCCTAATGAGATTAGCTTTCCCTGGGTTGAATTTATTATGCCTTGAGGCAGGGACTATTTTCGTGAGACTCTGATGGAAGGATCCAGCCAGGGGGTTACAAGCTCCCCCCCCCCTCTGTTTCCCTGCTTTCTGGGTGCCCCCTCGACTGGGTTAGGTTGTTTTCAGGATATGGCCTTCAGAATAGCTGGCTCCCGAGGCCCTTTTGCCAGTCCTGAGGGTTGCTGTTGTTTCAGAAGACCCTGCTCTCTGAGGGGGAGGGGCCGTGGCTTCCCTGAGCTCAGGGTGAGGGCTCCTGATAAGAAGATTAGCTTTCCCTGGGTTGAACTGAGATTGGGATGAAAGGTTCCAGCCAGGGGGTTAAGAGCTCCCCAGTCTCTCTGTTTCCCTGCTGTCTGGGTGCCCCTGCGAATGGGTCAGGTTGTTTTCAGGGTGCAGCCTTCAGAATAGCCGGCCCTGGGGTCCTTTTGCCAGCCCTGCGGGTTGCTGTTGTTTCCAAAGACCCTGCTCTCTCAGGGGGAGGGGCGGCAGCTTCCTGGAGCTCTGGGCGAGGGCTCCTGATAAGAAGATTAGCTTTCCCTGGGTTGAATTGAGTGTGCCCTGAGTCAGGGACCTGAGAATTGGATGGAGGGATCCAGCCAGGGGTTTACAAGCTCCCCAGTCTCTCTGTTTCCCTGCTGTCTGGGTGCCCCCTGGACTGGGTCAGGTTGTTTTCAGGGTGTGGCCTTCAGAATAGCCGGCTCCTGAGGCCCTTTTGCCAGTCCTGAGGGTTGCTGTTGTTTCAGAAGACCCTTCTCTCTGAGGGGGAGGGGCCGCGCCTTCCCGGAGCTCCGAGGGCTCCTCCCAGGGGGTTACCAGCTCCCTCATCTCTCTCTGTTTCCCTGCTGTCTGGGTGCCCCCTCGACTGGGTTAGGTTGTTTTCAGGAAGCGGCCTTCAGAATAGCAGGCTGTGGGGCTCTGAGGTTGCCTCTGCTGCCTCGGAATCGGACTCGGTGCTCTGGGTTGGGGGGGATGGGTCCTAGGACCTTCCTTCTGCCTACCCCTTAGGTCCTAGTGGTCTTGAGTTCTGGCTTTTGGGGATGGCCGTACCTTTTGATCCAGGTCCAGGTCCAGGAGGAGGACTCCCGGGGTCTATGCTGTTGATCGTTTTGAATTTCGGTGCCCTAGGAGCATTCGGTTTGAGATTGGTAAGGAAGGGTTTCAGGATATCTGAACTTTAGCTTTCTCTAAGCCACCATCTTGACCGGAAGTCCCTCGGTGTTTTTACTCCCACAGTTTGTCCTCGGCTTGTGGATTTTCTCCTAGATCCCTGCAGATTGTTCAGGGACATTGCATTGCCACTAATGGAGAAGTCCATTACGTTCGATTGTACCACAGTGTATCAGTCTCTGGGTACAATGTTTTACTGGTTCTGCTCATCTCGCCCTGTATTACTTCCTGGAGGTTGTTCCAGTCTCTATGGAATTCCTCAAGTCTTTTTCCTTATTATCTCTTTGGGGTACAAACCCAGCAGTGCTATGGCTGGATCAAAGGGCAGACAATCTTTTAGCACCCTTTAGGCATAGTTCCAAATTGCCCTCCAGAGTGGTTGGATCAATTCACAACCCCACCAACATGATTTTTTGAAATATGGTTCCTAGGGGGCAGGTAGGTGGCACAGTGGATAGAGAATCAGGCCTGGAGATGGGAGGTCCTGGGTTCATATCTGGCCTAAGATATTTACTATGTGACCAATTGCCTAGTCCTAACTGCTTTTCTGCCTTGGAACCAATATTGATTCTAAGGCAGAAGGTAAAGGTTTAAAAAATATATGATTTCTAGGTTCTCTTTTTTAGTTATGGCTTATATGTAGTTAAATTGTTCTTAAATTATCTCTCCTCAATTTTTTTCTAAGTCAATTGTTTTTTTCTGAGAGATACTTTGTATTTTTATTTTTAGTCTTTTGGTTTTAATATTTTTTTTGTTGTTTTGTGAAATAATTAACATCTATTCTATATTCTAATTTTCTGGGAGCTTTTTTCTCCAGTAAGGTTTTATACTTATGCCAAGCCATTAATTCATTTTCCATTTTTTTCTTCCATAGCTCTCATTTCCTTTCTATGTATTCCCTCAAGCACTTTTATCTTATTTATTAAAATTTTCAAAAATTTTAACCCTTATCTTGTTTTAGAATCATTATTAATAAACAATAAGATACATATTAAGTATCAGTTACAAGGCAAAAGGACTAGGTAATGAGGGATAAGTGACTTGCCCAGGGTCATATAGCTAGGAAGTGTCTGAGGCCATATTTGAACCCAAGACTTCTTATCTCCAGGATTGGCACTCTATCCCCTGAGCCACCTAACTGGCCCCATTTTAAACATTTTTTAAAAAATTCTTAACTTTTCTTCTAGGAATTCTAGTTGAATTTGTGCCTAAGATGTATTTACTTTGAGTCTTTACTTACAGATGTTTTGGAGTCATTTTCTTTTTCTGGGTTTTTGTCTTGAAAGCTGTTTACATTGGGATTCTTCTGTTTGTTCTTTTGCTTATTCTTCCAACCTGCTTCCTGATCTCAGACTTTCTGTTGGGGCCAGAAACTGCTGCAGTTTTTTTATGTTATTCTGAGATCTCAGAAGTTCTTCAGGCTAGTGACCTACAAACTTTCAGTGTTCCCAAAGTGGTCTGGTCCAAGGTGAAGTCTGATTGCTGTCTCCCTCATCTGAGCTCTGTAAGTCTAGGTCTGAACCCCAGTCCTATAGGCTTACCTTATTAGAATTTCATTATAGTATTGCAAATCTCAGCCATTACTAGCCAGCTAGAAGTACATGCTGGGTCAGAGTGGCAGAAATATGTGTTTGTTTCTCTTTGTTTTGAGATTCTTGCTTTTCTAATTCTACTGCAGGCTTCAGATTAGGCTGCATTTGGCTCATTATTTTCCTGGGAATTTTCATTTGTGGATTTCTTTCAGTTGATTCTGATTGGGCTGGAAGCTGTAACTAAAACTTGCACCATTCCAGAGATTGGAATGGAACTGCACAGCAGTGACTTACTTCTGAACTTGCTCCTTGTTAAATACCCAGCCTAGGACCTGTGACCACTCCCCACCCTGAGATCTCACCTCTAGGTGCTAGTTCCCTCCTCAGGCACACTGGGTAGTGACTGATTGAGCTGCCAAGTAGCATACATTCCTGTGCCCTAGAATAATTGAGCCTTCTTTGTGCAGGATTTAGGACTTCTTCTTGCCCTGGTGCCAACCTCTCTCCTTGTGCTGGAAGGCACCAGATAGAGTGTTCTTCTGACTCCTATGCAGTATCCTCAGACCTGATTGGTTCCCTTGGGCTGGAAAAATGACATACTGAGATTTTTTAGATTCTGAGCAGTGCTCTTCAGTTGTATTTTCTTTTTTTTAAACCCTTACCTTCTGTCTTGGAGTCAATACTGTGTATTGGCTCCAAGGCAGAAGAGGGGTAAGGGCTAGGCAATGAGGTTCAAGTGACTTGCCCAGGGTCACACAGCTGGGAAGTATCTGAGGTCAGATTTGAACCTAGGACCTCCCACCTCTAGACCTGGCTCTCAATCCACTTAGCTACCCAGCTGCCCCCTCTTCTGTTGTATTTTCTAGATCTGTTTAGAGGAGTTATAGGAGAAGAAAGAGCTGACACTATTCTTATACTACTACAACACCTTGGCTCTGCTTCTTTCCTTATTCATCTTTGGTAGGAATAATTTGCTTTTCCTCCATATTTTTAAAAGAATCAAACTAGATTTGTTTATTTTATTCTAGTAAATCTTTATAGAGGGTCTATTGGAGAATACAAAACAATTACACAGACCTAAGAAGGCAGGGATAGTTGAGATCTCACCACCAGAGGGAGCATTCCCACAGATGATAATTATCATAAATCTATTCAACTGTAATTATCTACATTTCTTTTCTCCCATGCAGTTTGTAAATTTTAGGAAGGCAAAAGACTCCATCAAATTTAAACTTTGAATTCCCTCCAGCCTTCCCAGGTGCTCTGTACACAACAGATGCTAAATAAATACTATTTGATTGTTGAGTAGAAAGAGGGCTGGCTCTGGAATAAGAAGACAGAGTTTCAAATCCAACCTCCAGTGATTATTACCTGTGTGATCTTGGGTAAGCAATTTTACCTCTCTTGGCCTCAGTTCCATCATCTTGAAAAATGAAGGGGTTGTAATAGATAGTCTCTGAGTTCCCTTTCATATCTAAGTATCTTATCTTATAATATAATTTCAAAAAATTTGAAAACCCTAGCTAATAAGACAACATATTGATGTTTGGGAAGGAAGGAAGGAAGGAAGGAAGGAAGGAAGGAAGGAAGGGAAAGAAAGAAAGAAACAACTCTAGTTAGTGTCTTCCCCACCTTCACAATTCCCTCATGCTATGCCAGCTGTTAAGGGATTCATGAATGCTAGATGGATGAATGAAGTAAATAAGGGTTTCATGTTTCCTTATAAAATTAATATCCATTGATCTACTCCCCCATCTTCCATAAAATGATTACCTTCCCCTTCGGACAAAAGTTTGGGGAGCAAAAAGAAAGCTAACGGTGTCCTGATTACAATTGCCATATTGAGACTGCCCTATCCCCCAGATATATTTGTGTACAATGGGGACAAATCCTCATGAAATGGTAGAGAAAAGCGGTAAGATCTACATGCTGGTTCATAAGGCATAAGAAGGGAGAGAGCATGCTGAAGCAGGCAGCTTACCAATTTGGATGGATGTTCTCTTCTTCCTTCCTTTTGTCTCTGAGATTAGATGCCCCCTTCTTTGCTTGCCATAGGTGGGTGGGATGTGCTTTGGTTGTTACTAGACAAAGTAGGGCAGCTGATTGCCATATGAGCCAGTGACAATTCATTGTGAGACTGTGACCCTGTGGAACTAGCCTGAGAGAGACTTAGACACCATTCAAGCCTGGGGTTCTGGTGGGGAAAGCCAGGGGAGCTCAGCTACTGAGCAGTTGCTAAGACCTGTTGGGTTCTGATCTAAAGAGAACAAGAATGGTGAGGAAAGTTGAATCTGGCCAGGAGTCAAAGCAAGCAAATGCAGAAATTTTAGTCTGGACTGGGGAGAGAATCAAAGGAGTTTTCCATAGCAACTACTGAGAAGCCTTTCTAAACACCCAGCACCTTCCCATGCTTCCCTTGCGTTCCAGGGTTTAATCTCTGAAAGGTGGCCCAGACACACAGTGCCGTCTTTAATCTCTCATATGACCTGAAGTGGCAGGTTGTTTATGACAATTCTCCAAATCTTCAAAGAACTGAGAACATAAACTGGAGGAAGTCTGGAGATGACTGAACAAAAGAAACTGTTGGACAGTGTCATTGCAACTTTATTATACTTAAGAAACCATGTGGCCACAGGAAAACTTGGCTGCGAAAGATCAAAAGAGATGTTCTAACTTAATCTAGAAAATCTCATATGCTTTAGGGAGAGGAAATCTAAAACATTACATTGTCCCATTTTTATAATCCAGAAGGAATCCTTTTGTATCAGAGCCTTGGATTTATTTAAAGCTTAGGCCATCCTTTCTTGCTAGACCTTACTAGAGGTTGGACATTTGGTGTGGCATGTACATGGAGAGATCTTTGGTGGAGAGTAAAAGGGGGATGGCCAAGTGACTCAGTGGAGATGGAAGGTCCTGGGTTCAAATTTGAACTCAAAACATTTTTTAGCTAGGTGACTTTGGGCAAGTCACTTAACTCCAATGACCTATCCCGTATAGTCCTTCTGCCTTGGGACCAATACTTAGTGTTGATTTGTATCTGATTGATTAGTAACTGATATTTAGTATTGAATAGAGAAGGTAAGGGTTAAAAAAAAGTAAAATGGGGGGCAGCTGGGTAGCTCAGTGGATAGAGATTCAGGCCTGGAGATGGGAGGTCCTAGGATAAAATCTGGCCTCAGACACTTCCCAGCTGTGTGACCCTGGGCAAGTCACTTGACCCCCATTGCCTAGCCCTTACCACTCTTCTGCCTTGGAGCCAATATACAGTATTGACTCCAAGATGGAAGGTAAGGGTTTAAAAAAAAAAGTAAAATGGGAACGACAATTAGGTTAGTAGATAGCTAGTACAGCTTTCCATATGGTGGGGGACAAAAATGAAAAACTGCAATAACTCTCTTGTAGCGATATTTTGACATTCTGTAGACCTAGAGAAGGCAGGACACAAACCAGTGTAAGCTATTAATACAGTGCCCAAAGTGTCACCAGGAATACCTTCCAAGTGATTCAGGCTCACATAAGGTACCCAGGGGATACCCCCTTAAGTCCAATTCTAACATGCCTCTGCCCGGTGGAAGAATCAGTAGCCCAAGGGGCTAGGAACATATATGGTGACTCTTTCCCCAAGATCCAGTCCAGAGTAGAGACCTGGAAAGGTTCCCAGAAGGCCCCTCTTCAAGCTAAAAACCTGTCATAGGGATGATGAAGGATGGTTTTCTTAGGCCAGCCTTTTAAATTCTTCCTTGTTCCCCTACCTACTGAATGTCTGCCATCTATCTCCAGAACTGATGTGAAGGATTGGAGAATACCTGGGTTCCTCCTATGCCTGAGTTTATTTTGGCTAGTTTTGAACTGTTACTCCGAACTCTTGTCAGCGAAGGGGTTCAGTGGGGACAATGATCTTTCTATTTGTTCAAAGAGTGATAATAAACCTCCCCCTGCCCTTCTTCCTCTCTCCTTTCTGGAATAACACTGTGGATGTGTCCAATTCAGCCACTATCAACCAAGCACCTATTATGAGCCTCATCATTTCTTTAAATGAAATAACAAGGACTCAGAGAAGTGATTTGTCCAAAGTCACATTGGAAGGAGAGACTTATTCAAC
The DNA here is from genome assembly GCF_027887165.1 of Monodelphis domestica. NCBI lineage: Eukaryota > Metazoa > Chordata > Mammalia > Didelphimorphia > Didelphidae > Monodelphis > Monodelphis domestica. Next base: position 97,551,692 of record NC_077229.1, on the reverse strand, counting down.
AAATATTTATTGATCACTTATTGGATAGTGGAGCTAGGAGAAGTCATAGCATTATGACATTTAGAGCTGGAAGAAAGTTTAGAGATCCTGTTCTTCAATCCCATTACTTAACATATGGGGAAACTGAGGCCCAGAGAACATATATAAGTGGCTTGCCCAAAGTTGTACAAATAGTAAAGAACAGAACTTAGATTTCAAGCCTCATTCCAAATCCATCCTTCTTTCTTTGTACCATTCTGATATCTCATACCCAGAAGAGTTAAGAGCCTAGACTGACCTTGAGTGAGATTAAAGTCTACTGAAGTCTTGCTTCTGGATATACATATGAGTGCTAATCCTGGAAATAGGAGGACTGGAGTTAAAATCTGGCCTCAGACACTTACTAGCTGTGTGATCCTGGGCAAGTCACCTAACCCTGCATGCCTTAATTTCCTCATCTATAAAATGAGCTGGACCAGAAAACGGCAAACCTCTATTGAATCTTTGCCAAGAAAACTCCAAAAAGGGGTCACCAACAGTCTGACCTGAGTGAACAACATACATAGGAGGAGCCAGGAATGGCACTAGGCAGGACGAAGACAATGGCCTGGATCTCAGGGCTTAATTTTGTTCTTGTGTCCTTCCTCTTCCCACTTGTCTGTATGTGAGAGCAGCGGAGTGTTTGAACTGAGAACCCGAGAACCCTTGGCAGCGCGTGGGCAGCCTCTCATACATAGAATGATTTAATAACTGCAAATTCAGCAGGGAGTCACTTAGCATTTTTTGACCCTAAGCTAGAGTGAAGTCTCTACTAGAGATGCTGACTTTAGTGACCAGGATATTCTGTTCAAAAGCAGATTTCAGCCTGAGGGCACTAATTATCTGGGACTGCTCTGTATTTCAAAGAGTTTAATGCCTGGGGCAAGGACTCTGCTTCGGAAGAGGAAATGCTCATTCTAGCGAAGTCTCTGAGAAACCCATGGAGCTTCCAGAAGAGAGGGGGGAAAACTATTAAGAGCTTGTTTCTCTAGTATGATCATTGGGTGTGTTGGGGCTCTAGTCTTCCCCTAAAAGGGATGCATTACACCTGTTTACATAATATTTGTAAAAAAATGTTTAGACAAAAATATTTATAGCTGTGCTTTTTGTGGTGGCAAAGAATAAAGGGATGTCCGATTGGGGAATGGCTGAACAAATTGAACAAATGGTGATGGAATACTCTTGTGCTGTAAGAAATGATGAGCAGGCTGATTTCAGAAAGAACTGGAAAGACCTACGTGAACTGATGCAGAGTGAAATAATCAGAACCAGGAGAACATTATACACAGTAACTGAAATATTGTGACTCAATCAAATGTAATTGACCTTGCTACTAACAGCAATAAAATGATCCAAGACAATTCTGAGGAACTCATGAAAAAGAATGCCATTGGTCCCTAGAGAAAGAATTGCTGGAGTAGGAATGCATACGAAAACATACGATTTATCACTTGTTTATTTGGGTATATGATGTGGGGATTTGCTTTTATAAGATTATTCTTACAAAAATGAATAATATGGAAATATGTTTTGAGAGATAATGCATGTATAACCCAGTGGAATTGCTTGTTAGTTTTTGGAAGGGAAAGGGAGACAACATGAATCGTCTAACTTTGGAAAACTTATGTGTAAATTTGTTATTTGAATAAAATAAAGGAAAAGATTCTAAAACTAAGAGATGTATTAGATAATAACAGAGCCCACTCATCCCCTTATAAACAAAGATAGCATTCAAGCTGAGAATTTCAGATAAGGCCAAAAGCTCCACAATCTCATGCCCAATGGAATCATGCCAACCAGCAGCAAGCTGGGACTTTTGGACTAGGAGAACTATATCCAAAGTAATCATTTGACTAGCCAAGAGCAAGCAGCACACAACAGAACCCATAGATGCCCAGCATGGAGCAGACCCAATAGAAGCAGTGGGATGACATCATCAGAGACATCATTTGTCCCATGACATTAGAGGGATGAATTGCCCTTCCACTCATGTTCCCTATACGAACTGCTTCTCCACACTTCTTCCTTAAATGAGTTTCAAGTTTTGGGGGGAAATATTTTATGACCAATTTTCTTACTATTGTTTTATTAAATGCCGTTGCTTGGAATTGTTTCCTTCAACTGAATGAGATAATTGGAGAGGATTTAAAGCTATAGTCCTGGTAAGCTGTGGATATAGACACAGAGAATACCTTGCACTTGGATCACCTTGTCTGGGGTACTCACTGAGGGTGTTGTGATATCCCAAAGTCCCACTCTGGGCGTCCCCATCAATTAGGTTCTGGGAATGCTGAAGAGTAGGTCAAGTAGGCATGACTGGGGGAAGGGTCTGAATTGGTACTCAAAGCCAGGGGATTACATGTCCCACATGGCAAAGCCCAGAAAATTTCCAAGAACCGGGTCAGTGACTATTGTCTGTGTCTGACCAGGGTGAGGTGAAAGGGAGTATGTGTCAACCACTCATTCCTGGGGACAAGTGTCATTGACTGCCTGGAAGTCTGGCCATAACTGCAGCAGTTCCTGTGGCTTATACTGGTGAACCAGGGCAAGTTGATGGAAGGCACAGTGTTCATATTCCTGCCGGACTATCAAGAAGGTATCAGGCGGAGCAGGTGTCGGTTGTACTCCTAGCTCCTGGATGCACAATCCAATAAACACATCCTCCAAGTAGATGGCCTTGAGTCTCTGGGCTACAGTCAGAACCCGAAGGGCCAGAGAGACAGACAGCACATAGCCTGGGCCCCCACAGTATACAGGATACTTTTCTTGGGGGTACAGCTCAGGGGGCATGTACCACTTGTCTTCCAGGCTCCGCTGGGGCTCTGAGTCAGTATAGATGTGACCTGTGATAAAGTTTGGCTGAGGGGGTTGATTGGGGTGTAGCAACTGATGTACCAGGAAGCTAGGGTTTAAGAAGACATCATTATCCACCTTGAGTACATAGCGGGCAGTGGGGCAGTAATGGGCCATCCACTCCAGCCCCATGAGGACCTTGAGAGTCAAGTTGCGATATGTATCCAGGAAGCCTACCTGGAGGAGATCCCCATACTCCCTGTCCTCCTCTTCTAGGAGAACCTGAATTTCTTGAGCAAAGATGGGTCGGGGAAGACCAAGAACAAAGAGGCGGCAGATGACCACACCAGGAATCAAGGTCTCATTGCCCCATGTTTGTCTGATGACTTGTCGCACCCCTACCTCATGGGGCTGGGTCATCACTAACATGAGCAGGAAAGGGGCTCCTCTAGGACCCTTACACTTGTCAGGATGGTTGATCAAGAAGGGATAGGGATAAGGATAATTCAGATCCAAAGGGTGTGGTGTCCAAGCCTGCCACTCAAACTTCCTCAAAGAGATCTTTGGGGATGGAGGCCTCAGATTCGTTGAAGATGTCCAGGATTCTAGAAGCTGACCCACCAGCAATACCAGCAGTCCCAAGAAAACTGTGCCTAGCAGAGCCCCCAGTACCAGCCGTCGCCTTATTAATTTCATGGTGCCAACGTCCTAAGGCAGAGAGAAATAAGAGTTCAAGTCAGTGATGAGTATAAGGTTACACATAGCCTTTATGCCTGCCCAGATCCCCACATATCTTTAAGGCAAGCTATTTTCTGGTGCAAGGGACCTGGATTTGGAAATGCAAGAGAGCTAAGAGCAGGGAGAAAGGGAAGGAAGACCCTTCTTTGTGCCAGGACAGCCACCAACTCAGTACTGTATCAGCAGAGGGAAAGGGGCAGGGGAGAAGGATTGAGGAGCCTGAACTGTGTAGGGGAAGGAGTCCTGGATCCCAGTCCCAGCTGTACCACTGGTTTGTTATATGGCTTTGATCAAGTCATTTTCCCTCTTGTGACTTTAGATTTCCCCATGTGTGAAATGAAGCTATTAAAATAGATTATGTCTAAGATATCCTCCTGTCAGATATCCTGACAATAGTTTTGTGAGAGAAAAGGAGTGAAGATCAGAAGAAACCTAAAGTGCCTATGTGGGAGCAGTTAGAGTACTGCCACAGCTGGTTGTGCCAAAGCTGTTGGGCAGGTGAAGGGCTATACTGGGAACTGTGTTGTGAAGAATAGAAACTATGGGTAGAATTTGTCTTAGTTTCCTAGAAGGAGTGCAGTCTTGCTGAATTCTTCCGTGTCGAATGACCTGATCCTTCCTTCTCAGTCCCAGCCAGTACCCCAACCCCAGAGCCCTAGGGAAATGGGTTCACTCCTGGTACACAGGATCTGGATCGAGAATTCTGGTCCTAAAAAGTACAAAGCCTATCCTAGGAAAGACCTTCTCTCCACTCTTTCCAGCCCTGAGCCCATTCCAAAACCTCAGTTTCCTTTCCGGGGGGTGATAGAAACCCAGTTCTTGAATTATTGCTGTTATAAGGCCTGAAGATGGGAGTCCAGGGTCCAAATCTGGCTCAGACACTTCCTAGCTTCCTGATCTTGAGCAAGTCATTTAATCTCCATTGCCTAGTCCTTATCACTCTTCTTCTGCCTGGGAACCAATTCATGGTATTGATTCTAAGGCTGAGGTAAGGGTTCCAAATAAAACAAACAAACAAATAAATAAATAAACAAATAAACAAATGAATGAATGAATAAATACATAAAGGAATAAACAAACAAATAAATAAATGAATAAATAAATAAACAAATAAACAAACAAACAAATAAATAAACAAACAAATAAATGAATGAATGAATGAATAAATAAATAGATAAATAGATAAATAAATAAATAGATAAATAGATAGATAAATAAATGAATGAATGAATGAATAAATAAATAAATAAATGAATAAATGAATGAATGAATAAATAAATAAATAAATGAATGAATGAATGGATGAATGAATAAATAAATAAATAAATAAATAGGAAAAAAAGATCAGGAAGGTCCCTACCATATACCCTTGGTCCCTAGCCCCAGGATCTCTGCTTTCCTTCAGGTTTAAGGGAGACAGCTTCAGGGACAGACAAATAGCAAATAGTTGGTAAATGCTTCTTGAATTAAATCCTTCCCCTAAGAAATCCAGGGGACTGGCTTGGGGATAGTCTAAGCTTCCTCTCCCACATTCCCCTCCGTTGACCTCCCCTCCCTTCTAGCCCACATGGATTGAGGTCCTCACCCTCTGCTCTGGCTGAGTCCTGGAATTCAGTGGCACAGGAGGACAACTCAGAGGGAATGACAGACACCTGGTCAAGGAGGTACAAATATGGGAGGAGTGTACCAGTGGGAAGGGGAGGGCACCTGCCTGGCAGGGTAACTTAATTGAAGTATTGGGTGGGGCAAATCCCCCAGGCAATAGGGAAAGGTGGCCAGCTCTCCCTGCCTATAACTCTACTGCTTAGATATCTTAGGTGAGAAACTCTGGCCATCAGCAGTTAAGGAACCCAGTTCCCAGCAAAAGGTACCCCTGGGAGTATATGGGGGTGGGTTAAGAGAGGGACTTGGTGGCTTTATCAGGGCCAACCACAAAGGAAAGCTGGTGGGGCACAGGATAGAGAAGTCTAATAATGGCTCACATTTTTATAACGTTTTAGGGCTATTTACATTTTTTCTGTGACAATTTTGACGTTGGGCCCCATCAGGAGCCTTTTGTTTGTGTTACTTGTTACTGTACCTTAAGCCTGCAGAAAGACATTGTGCTCCTATATTAATTTTCCTGCAAGGAAGTACATTTCAGCCTCTGAATTGCCCACCAATTGGCATCAGTCCAATGGAAAATTGGTTTCTCCCTGGCTTGTGCCCTATGTGATCCCTTCCTAGGTGATTGCCTTATCTTCACTGGGCAGCAGAGGTTAATCCAACTACAAATGCTTGTGCTCTTCATTCCCATGGCCATCAGCAGCCCCCTCCCCACTAAGGGTAAAGGACCAGCTGCTACATGGAAGAGCATGGATTAATGCCTCACTGACCAAGTCAGAAATTAATCTAGGGGGTGGAATGGAGTATTGCTCAAAATGTCTATGTTAGAGCTAGAAGTGGCAACGTTTGGGTTTGCCCAACAAGTGGCTGAATTACCAGGGAGAGAATTCTGGTTTGTAGGGATGCCTTTGGCTTCTTCCACTTGGCAGAGACATTCCAATTCAATTAAACAAACATTCTTAAAATTCCTACTATGTTCAAGGTATGGAGATGTAGTGCTGGGCACTGAAAATTCAGAGATACACCTGAAATAGTTCCTGCCCTCAAGAAACTGATGCCCAGTGCCTGGCACATAGTAGGCACTTCATGTATGTTGACTGATTGATTGATGTCCTACTTACTGAAGGACTACAACATGTATATCAGTAAATATTATACAAGAGAAATTGAGGGAGGAGAGAAAAATGACTGCCAGCTGGGGGATCAGGGAAGGTTTCTTAGAGGAGGTGGTTCCTGAGCTGAGCCTTGAAAGGAATCAATATTCTTGAGAGGTAAAGAAGAGATAGGAGTGATTTATATCCTTGGGCAGATTTGTCTTTTTTCTTTGTAACAATAATAACATTAGTGATAATAACAGCATTTATATAATTTTGTTAAAGATTTGCAAAGTTCTTTACAAACATTTTCTGATTTTTATCCTCCCCCAAACCCTGGGAAGTCAATGTAATAATTATCCCCATTTTCAGATGAGGTTAACAGGTTAAGTGACTTGAGCAGGGTCACATAGCAGTGCCTGAGGTCAGATTTGAGCTTAGCTCTTCTTCATTCCAGGTCCTACACTCTAGTCATTGTGCCCCCAGCTGTACTTATTTCCATGCCCTATAATTTCCACTTATGTGGGCCAGTTATGAACCAAAGAATGTGGGCTAGAGAGGGGAAGAAGTCACTGGAAATTACCCAATGGGGCTGTTGCAAAAGGTCATTAAAGACTGTTAATCATACTGTTTTAGACATCTTATTAGAGCAGCCCACTGGGAAAGCACACTGGGCATCCAGTACAGCCCCAAAGGGCACAGTGGAGAAAGAACACATGTCATAAAGCTAACCATGCACAGTTGGCACGGTGGGGGTGGAGGGGTGGCTTCACTCTGCCTATAACAAAGAGCTGGGCAATTCCATTCATCTCTCTCCCAGTTGGCTGAGTGTTGGATATTATTGTTGCCTTATTCCACTCTGTATTTGCTTCTCTACCTGGTTTTAACTCCAAGGAACAAGTGGCTCCTGCATCGTGTACCTCCTGGGGTCTCCCCATTCCAGCTTTCCTGCCTCCTCTTGTTTCATTTCCTCCATTAAATTATAAGTTCCTTCAGGCCAAGGACTATCTTTCTTCTTATTTATTGCGTCCCCATCGCTTAGCACAGTGCCTGGCCCGTAGTGGGAGCTTAATAAATGTCTGTTGGATTTACTGTTAGCCTCAACTGACCACTGCAGTCAGGCTTGTGAGAACCACGGTGAGGAAGGAGTGATTGTCCAGGGGGGAAAGACTGAGCCACTTTCTGACATTGAATACTCTGAGGAAATGCTTACTGAGCGGACAAAAGCCAGGGTGAATATTTCTCCCTCTTTTCCCATTGATTGGAAAAACCAAATACAGAAAAGAAATTCTCCAAAAGGTTTTTTGGTGTTGAGAACACCCAACTAAGGAATGAAGCAGAAACAGGTAGGAGTAGAGTTTTCATGGATTTACCAGTGAAGAAGCAGGGTTAGGGTTACCATTACACATTTTAAAATTCCAATGTCAAGCAGAAAATGTATTCTAAATTATTACGCAAATGTATTTCCTTTTTCTGTCATATGAAATTGGGAAGGAGATGTGACAACTAAAATATTCAAGAGACTGCCTTCTGGGTAAGCATCAATTTATTGATTAAACTAGCATTCACCAATAATTAATGGTTTATGATCCTTTTGATAATCAAAGACAAAGAAGTCCCTTCATAGAAATCCAGAAATACAGTTAGGGAGCCCATTATTCAGCTTTTCCACTGGATATCTGAAGACAACCCTGATGGGCGAACAGTTAATGAGGAGGGACTATATCCAGATTCTCAACCCCTCTGCACCCCTATAGGTAATTATGAGCAGTCACCATCCAGCAGGAAGAGCCTCATTATCTCCCTTAATTATTAATCAGGTATTATATGGAGCAGAAGGGAACTTTCCTTGGAATTCCTAAAAACAAAGAAATGAATATAAAGATAACAGAACTGATAGCAACTTCTAGTTCAAACCTCAGGTGTAGGAATAATTTAGTCTATATTTAAAAAATGAATCTCCTTAATCTCCTCTATGATTCTTGGGGAGATTGTTCCTCAGTTTCCCAAAAACTTGAAGGTACTATACATTTTATGGAAGAGCTAGCTTGATGCTTGAGTGTTTCTCAACATGATGTTAAAAAGTGATTGATGGGGGCAGCTGGGTAGCTCAGTGGATTGAGAGTCAGGCCTAGAGATGAGAGGTCCTGCGTTCAAATCTGGCCTCAGACTTTCTAGCTGTGTGACCCTGGGCAAGTCACTTGACCATCATTGCCTAGTCCTTACCACTCTTCTGCCTTGGAACCAACACACAGTATTGATTCCAAGACAAGAAGGTAAGGGCTTAAAAAAAAAAAAGTGATTGATAAATGCATGGTTCCCATTAGGGAACCCACCCCTTCCAGCATAAAGGTCTTACAAACAAAATAATGGTATTGGGGAGAGACATGAACCCCCAACCCCCACTGTCCAGTTCATTATGTTCAAGGACTATGATACCAATGTCTGATTTCTGGGAACAACTTCTATTGCTGTCACCTTCCTTTTCTCAGGCCTTCTGGAATCATGCCGGCCTTCAGAATAGCTTCTCTGGCAGATCTGCTTTTTCCTGGTCCAGGTCCCTGGAAACATCTTTTTCTAAAATTTCTTGAAAAACAGATCATAATACAATCACTAAAGGTAATATAAGTGAGAACTAACTCAAACCTTATGATTCTAACCTTATTAATATAAAGGGCATCCACTTCTGAACCTCTGCCCTAGAGAATTTGCATTTCCTAAACTTCTTGCTATTTTTTAACTTTTATCAAAACCACACACTTGCTTTGGAAACTGCCAGTAACAGACTGAAGGGAAATTCAAAAGAAGCTATGAGGGTCTGACCTTTAGACTCAGCTTTTCTAGCTAAAAAAAATTGATATGTACTTGATTGGTATTGGAACTTGGTATTAGAATATGCTCAATGCCTTTGTATCACATTAGAAACAATTATATTTGGCATATATAATCATCTGATTATTGTTTTTAAACTTTCACTCCAATTATTTATTTATTTATTTAAATTATTACTGTTTTTGTTACTTATTAGCTATCAATATTCAACTTATTGGTATTTATTATTATTGTTATTATTTATTCACTTTAATCATCTCAATCTTCCTGTAAGAGAATGAGATTCTGCATAGGATCTTATCCAATACATGAGCCATAGATAACACTTTGTGCAAATATGGGAAGCCTAAGCTTGATGATCATTTAAATAAATTTGCCCAAAAAAAGGTTTTACCCTTTTATTATAATAATAGACGTGGGGTGGGATTTGTAAAAAGGCAAGGCAAATTATTCCACATTTTATTAAATAAGTTACTGATATTCAGTTACTAGCCATGCTCAAATAAACTAGATAGTACATTCACATCGACTACTGCTTTTAGATTTTCTTCCAAACCTTTGTGTAATCTGCTTGCATTATAGAATATATTCTATACACAAGTCTTAATCTTACAACAAATAGCAAATCTTAAGTAGAATTATATGATCAGTAGAATTGTATTAGTAGAATAGACAAGTAGAATTAAATAATTAGAATTAGAGATAACAAAATAAATACCATAAATCATTTTCCTCTAAGATAAGTAACTGTACAAAATTCTTTTAATACAGAATAAAAAATGTTTCTGATGTATCCTCATTAAACAGTGGAAATACATCCTAATTTTACATGTTCCCAGATCATTGTCTAGTTGTCTAACTATTTCTATACCATTCCAAGACATTTGAAGGACCTTAAGTAATGAATGACAAAACCAAACAAATAGTCATCTATTTAGTTTCATGGAGGGGGGAGGGTAATTGAAAGAATTTCAGGTTGAATAGCTTTGATCTTACAATTTAGTAGCTTAATCTTTATTAGATAAGGATTTAATTTTGTATTCATATATTTCACTGGTCATTTGCCCTGATTAAAGAGAGTTGATATGAAAGGAAAAAGAGGGACATAGCTATAGTAAGGGGAAAATGGCCCTCTGATCTGTTGTAAATCCCATACAAGATAGCCAATTTCATTGACAAAAATTCCATAAACCAGGCTCAGAATCAGGTTGGTGGGAATATTCTCCATTCTTAGGGAAATCAAGATGAGAGAGTCCTACCATTGCCCATGTCAAAGTTTCTTCCTTGAGGCAGAACTCCACCTACTGTTCACAGAGGGTGGTTGGCACTATGAATCATTGGCTCAATAGCAATAACAGTAATTATAGTCCCATAAAATTTCACCTCAAATAACAAATTTCACAATTATAGTTCAGGGCCAAATTATGATTCCTTACTTGGTGTTGCAATAATAAAGTTTACAAAGCCTCAAAATCTTACATCTTCTTCTAGAAGCTAAACTCATTCTAGTATAAAACTATCATTAGAAATCAAGGAATTGATTGCATTTTGAAATTCTACATAGAGAGTGAATATGTGATAGATTTCTTAAAATTCTAGAACAATATTGGCTGCTATAAATCTCCAAACAATATATAAATATATGGCTACAGATTATAATTCCACTACAGAAACAATTTCATAATTCACAATTAAATAAAAATTTACCTATAAGATAAATAAATTCCTAATTACTTCCCCCTCTGGTAATTGTTCTCCCTCTAGTTCAGGAGTAGTTGTGTTGGAAAAAGAGATGAAAATTTTACTTGCTTTTATGGATCTTAAGCTAACAAGATGTAAATAGATCTTTTCCATTTTCTCCTTTAAACATTAAATACTTTATGAGTTTTGACATTATTAATACTATACAATAACATGAACAATTTTTTACCTTATTTTTTGTAAAGAATAGTCAGATAACTTCAAAATGAAACAATGCTTCAGAATTAGATTTAGAACTAGAATTAAAATTCAGAACAGCAATGCATTATAATATAACACATGATCAACAGGGATAATAAAATAATAGTACAGTTTCCAAGTGAATATGTATAATCTCTATTCACTTTGTTTTAAAAGTTTGGTTAAGGGGGCAGCTGGGTAGCTCATTGGATTTAGTCAGGCCCAGAGACAAGAGGTCCTGTGTGAATCTTAAAAACTACTCAGACTATACTTTAGAAGATTTTATTTAGCTATTTTCTATTGTAACAATGGAGATACTTGGTCTAACAAGAACCAGGAATGTCTTGGGAACTTTACATTACTCCACCCATACTTAGACATACTTTAGGGAAAGATAAAGTTGTAAACTCCTGATTGAACAATGAAGGTACTTAACTCATACCTTACAGTGAAGCTAGAACCTTAAGATAGGTCTATTTTTAGATCTAATACAAAAAGGTGTTAAGTACCTGTAAAGGTTAAATTAATCACAAAAAGGTCAAGTAAATCACAAAAGGCAAGCTTAACAAAGAAGTGTGAAGTACTCAGAAGATATAATGTAACCAGAGAAGGTGAGAACTAAGAATGGGCAGTCCTGGAAAAAAGTGTCTACTGTGATTGGTAGGTGTGAAAATTTAGGGAAGGTGACATAAGAGAAAATTTCTTTAAAAGGAGGGGTAAAAAGTCAGTTCAGGCAATTGAATTCAGTTCGGAGAAGGTTCTGAACTCAGTTTAGGAGATTGAGTTCAGTGGAGGATTGGAACCCAGCTTGGAGACAGTCTTGTGGTGAGTGATAAGACTGACTCCCTTACCCTTAGGCTCAGGGAGGCCACTTTGGCCAAGGCCTTTAACTACTGCCTGGCTCAGCCACTCTTCTGCCTTAGAACCAATACCCAGTATGATTCTAAGATGGAAAGTAAGGGTTTAAAAATAAATAAATAAATAAAAGTTTAGTTAATAATAGAATAACATCCATAATAAAAAGAAATTACTTTTCTACAGTATATTTGTATAATAATTTATCAAATTTTACCTTACTATAAGCAATATTAAGAATTTAAAATATGAAACAAAACTTATTAGTTTTTCACATAATCTTACACAGAATTACTTAAATTTATTACCCTTTGCATTGTTTTATCATACCTAAAACCCTATATAAAGCTATCTAATATGAAATAATTATATTCCATGAAAGAAATAATAAGTTAACATTTATATAGAGTTTGCCATATATCAAGCAGAATGTTATGCCTATAAGGTGCTAGTATTTTCATTTTAACTCATTAGGTAAAGATGAAGTTGCTTGGCTAGTAAAATTATAAAGAATAGATTTTAAGGCGGTAGCTGGGTAGTTCAGTGGGTTGAGAATCAGGCCTAGAGACCTAAGGTCCTAGGTTCAAATCTGGCCTCAGACACTTCCCAGCTGTGCGACCCTAGGCAAGTCACTTGACCCCCATTGCCTAGCCCTTACCACTCTTCTGCCTTGGAATCTTGATTCCAAGACAGAAGGTAAGGTTTTTTTTTTAAAAGAATAGATTTTAACTCATGTCTTTTCTTTATATATATATATATATAATTTTTTTTGGTCATTTCCAAGCATTATTCATTAAAGACAAAGATCATTTTCTTTTCCTCCCCCCCACCCCCCATAGCCGATGTGTAAATCCACTGGGCATTACATGTTTTCTTGATTTGAACCCATTGCTATGTTGATAATATTTGCATTAGAGTGTTCATTTAGAGTCTTTCCTCTGTCATGTCCCCTCAACCGCTGTAGTCAGGCAGTTGCTTTTCCTTGGTGTTTCTACTCCTACCGTTTATCCTCTGCTTATGAATGGTGTTTTTTTCTCCTGAATCCCTGCAAATTGTTCAGGGACATTACACCGCCACAATGTTCTCCTGGTTCTGCTCCTCTTGCTCTGCATCACTTCCTGGAGGTTGTTCCAGTCTCCATGGAACTCCTCCACTTTATTATTCCTTTTAGCACAATAGTATTCCATCACCAACATATACCACAATTTGCTCAGCCATTCCCCAATTGATGGGCATCCCCTCGTTTTCCAGTTTTTGGCCACCACAAAGAGCGCAGCTATGAATATTCTTGTACAAGTCTTTTTGTCCATTATCTCTTTGGGGTACAAGCCCAGCAGTGCTATGGCTGGATCAAAGGGTAGATATTCTTTTGTCGCCCTTTGGGCATAGTTCCAAATTGCCCTCCAGAATGGTTGGATCAGTTCACAGCTCCACCAGCAATGAATTAGTGTCCCCACTTTGCCACTTCCCCTCCAGCATTCATTACTTTCCTTTGCTGTTATGTTAGCCAATCTGCTAGGTGTGAGGTGATACCTCAGAGTTGTTTTGATTTGCATCTCTCTGATTATAAGAGATTTAGAACACTTCTTCATGTGCTTATAAATAGTTTTGATTTCTTTATCTGAGAACTGCCTATCCATGTCCCTTGCCCATTTATCAATTGGAGAATGGCTTGATTTTTTGTACAGTTGATTTAGCTCTTTATAAATTTGAGTAATTAAACCTTTGTCAGACGTTTCTATGAAGATTTTTTCCCAGTTTGTTGATTCTTTCTATGTCTTGCTTGGTTTTAAAGTCTTTCCCCTCCCAAAGGTCTGACATGTATACTATTCTGTGTTTACCCAATTTACTTATGGTTTCCTTCTTTATGTTTAAGTCACTCACCCATTTTGAATTTATCTTGGTGTAGGGTGTGAGGTGTTGATCTATTCCTAGTCTCTCCCACACTGTCTTCCAATTTTCCCAGCAGTTTTTATCGAATAGTGGATTTTTGTCCCAAAACCTGGGATCTTTGGGTTTATCGTATACTGTCTTGCTGAGGTCGCTTTCCCCCAGTCTATTCCACTGATCTTCCTTTCTGTTTCTTAGCCAGTACCAAATTTTTTTGATGACTGCTGCTTTGTAATATAGTTTGAGGTCTGGGACTGCAAGGCCCCAATCATATGTGTTTTTTTCATTCTTTCCCTGGATATCCTTGATCTTTTGTTCTTCCAAATGAACTTTGTTATGGTTTTTTCTAAATCAGTGAAGAAGTATTTTGGTAGTTCAATGGGTATGGCACTAAATAGATAAATAAGTTTGGGTAGGATGGTCATTTTTATTATATTGGCTCATCCTATCCATGAGCAGTTAATGTTTTTCCAATTGCTCAAGTCTAGTTTTAGTTGTGTGGAGAGTGTTTTGTAGTTGTGTTCATATAGTTCCTGTGTTTCTCTCGGGAGGTAGATTCCTAGGTATTTTATTTTGTCTAAGGTGATTTTGAATGGGATTTCTCTTTCTAGTTTTTGCTGCTGAGCTGTGTTGGAGATATATAGAAAAGCTGATGACTTATGTGGGTTTATTTTGTATCCTGCAACTTTGCTAAAGTGGTTGATTATTTCAATTAGCTTTTTGGTTGAATCTCTAGGATTCTTTAAGTAGACCATCATGTCATCTGCAAAGAGTGATAACTTGGTCTCCTCCTTGCCTATTTTGATGCCTTCAATTTCTTTTTCTTCTCTAATTGCTACTGCTAGTGTTTCTAGTACAATGTCAAATAGTAGAGGTGATAATGGGCATCCTTGTTTCACTCCTGATCTTATTGGGAATGCGTCTAGTTTATCCCCATTGCAGATGATATTAGCTGATGGTTTTAGATATATACTGTTTATTATTTTTAGGAATGACCCTTCTATTCCTATGCTTTCTAGTGTTTTTAATAGGAATGGGTGTTGTATCTTATCAAATGCTTTTCCTGCATCTATTGAGATAATCATGTAGTTCTTGTTGGTTTGCTTGTTGATGTGGTCAATTATGTGGATGGTTTTCCTAATATTGAACCAGCCCTGCATCCCTGGTATAAATCCTACTTGATCATGGTGGATGATCCTTCTGATCACTTGCTGGAGACTTTTTGCTAGTATCCTATTTAAGATTTTTGCATCTATATTCTTTAGGGAGATTGGTCTATAGTTTTCTTTCTCTGTTTTTGACCTGCCTGGTTTTGGAATAAGTACCATGTTTGTGTCATAAACGGAGTTTGGTAGAACTCCCTCTTTGCTTATTATGTCAAATAGTTTCTATAGTATTGGGATTAACTGTTCTCTGAATGTTTGATAGGATTCACTGGTGAATCCATCAGGCCCTGGGGATTTTTTCTTAGGGAGTTCTTTGATGGCTTGTTGGATTTCATTTTCTGATATAGGATTATTTAAGAATTCTATTTCTTCTTCTGTTAGTCTAGGCAGTTTGTATTTTTGTATATATTCATCCATGTCACCTAAATTGGTGTATTTATTGCCATATAATAGGGCAAAGTAATTTTTAATGATTGCCTTAATTTCCTATTCATCAGAGGTGCTGTCCCCCTTTTCATCTTTGATGCTGTTAATTTGCTTTTCTTCCTTCCTTTTTTAAATTAGATTGACCAGTATTTTGTCTATTTTGTTTGTTTTTTCAAAGTACCAGCTTCTTGTCTTATTTATTAAGTCAATAGTTCTATCACTTTCAATTTTATTAATTTCTCCCTTAATTTTTAGGATTTCTAGTTTGGTTTTCTGCTGGGGTTTTTTAATTTGATCGCTTTCGAGTTTTTTCATTTGTATTTCCAATTGATTGATCTCTGCTCTCCCTAGTTTGTTAATATATGCACTCAGGGATATGAATTTACCTCTGATTACCTCTTTGGCTGCATCCCAAAAGGTTTGAAAGGATTTCTTACCATTGTCATTTTCCTCGATGAAATTATTAATTGTTTCTATGATTTCTTCTCTAACTAAACAATTTTGGAGTATCATGTTGTTTAATTTCCAATTAGTTTTTGATTTGGTTTTCCATGTACCATTTCTAATCATTATTTTTATTGCCTTTTGATCTGAGAAGGCTGCATTCATTATTTCTGCTTTTCTGCATTTGTGTGCTATGTTTCTGTGACCTAATGTATGGTCAGTTTTTGTGAATGTGCCATGTGGTGCTGAGAAGAGGGTGTATTCCTTTTTATCCCTATTTATTTTTTTCCATATATCTATTAATTCTAATTTTTCTAAGATTTCATTCACTTCTTTTACCTCTTTCTTATTTATTTTTTGATTTGATTTATCTAAATTTGATAATGGTTGGTTTAAGTCTCCCACTAATATGGTTTTACTGTCTATTTCTTCCTTCAATTCTCCTAGTTTCTCCATTAGAAATTTGGGTGCTATATTATTTGGTGCATACATGTTGATTAATGATATTTCCTCATTGTCTAAAGTCCCTTTTAACAAAATATAATTACCTTCCCTGTCCCTTTTGATCAGGTCTATTTTTGCTTTGGCTTTATCAGATATCATGATTACCACTCCTGCCTTCTTTCTGTCAGTTGAGGCCCAGAAGGTCTTATTCCATCCTTTAATTCTGACCTTGTGGGTGTCAACCTGCCTCATGTGTGTTTCTTGAAGACAATATATGGTAGGGTTTTGGATTCTAATCCATTCTGCTATTCGTCTATGTTTTATGGGTGAGTTCATCCCATTCACGTTCAAAGTTATGATTGTCATTTGTGGACTCCCTGGCATTTTGATATCCTTCCCTAATTCTAACCTTTTCTTCTTCAGCTCTACCTTTTAGTCCAGTGATTTACTTTGAATCAGTCCCCCTTGTCCCCTCCCTTGATATGTTTCCCTTTTTAGTCCCTCCCTTTTTGTTCCCTCCCCCTCTCCCCTCTCTTTCCCTCCCTTTTTATTTTCCCTCTCCCCCTCCCCCCCTTGGTTTTCCCTTCTCCCCACCCTTGTTGGGTAAGATAGAATTCAAGATCCCAATGGATCTGGATGTTTTTCCCTCTCAGAGTTGATTTCCCTGAGATTAAGGTTTAAGTAAAAAAAAACCCTCTCTTCCTCTCCTTCTTATAGGAGTTTTCTTCCCCTCCCCTTCCCATGTGAATCTTTGTGTGAGAAAGATTATTCTATTTGGTCTTTCTTTACCCCCTATTTATACATTACATTTTCCCCACATGTTAGTATACATAGATTGATAGAAATGTAGTCCTTATAGAAGAGAGTTTGAATAAAAGAAGAAGATAACATTTTTCTCCTTTCCCCTTTCCTTAATATTTGCCTTTTCAGGTATTCCTTGCTCTTTGTTTTTCGGTATCAAACTTTCCACAGAGCTCTGGTCTTTTCTTTGCAAAAAGTTGGAAATCTTCTATTTTGTTGAATGCCCATACTTTCCCTTGAAAGTATATAGTCAGTATACTTCCAAGGGAAAGTATGGGCATTATAGCTGATTCTTGGTTGAAGACCCAGCTCTTTCAGCCTTTCTGAAGATTATGTTCCATGCCTTACGATCATTCAGAGTAGAACTTGCAAGGTCTTGTGTGACCCTGATTGGCATTCCTTTATATCTAAATTGTCTTTTTCTGGCTTCCTGTAGGATTTTTTCTTTTGTTTGAGAGCTTTGGAATTTGGCAATTACATTCCTGGGAGTTGTCTTTTGGGGGTTTAGTGTAGAGGGTGTTCTGTGAGCTCTGTCAGTGGCTGTATTACCCCCTTGTTCTAGAATCTCTGGGCAATTTTCTTTGATTATATCTTGTGTCACAATGTCAAGTTTGGTGTTTATTTCTGGCTTTTCTGGAAGTCCAATTATTCTTAAATTATCTCTTCTCCCTCTATTTTCCAGATCTGCCACTTTGTTGGTGAGGTATTTTATGTTCTCTTCTAATTTCTTGGTATTTTGGCTTTGCTTTATTAATTCTTGCTCTTTTACACGATCGTTGTCTTCCGGTTGCCTGATTCTGACCTTTAAAGCCTGGTTTTCCTTTTCAGTTTGGTCATACCGGTTTTGTAGATGCATGAATTTCTTTTGCATTATTTCCCACTTTTCCTCCCAGAAGGCTTCCATCTTTTTTGGTCATTTCTGATTTAAATTCTTCATGGGTTTGTGGAGAGTTTCCATTTCCTTTGGAAGGTTTTGGAGCATTTTCTTGTGTATCATATTCTATCTCCTCTGTATTTTGTATTTTGGCTCCATAGAATGTGTCCAAAGTTGCCCCTTTCTTCTTATTTTTCTTGGGATTTTGGGGCTTCTGTGCTTCTGTGGAGTTTGCCATCTCTGAATGGGGAGGATTAGCTTTTCTTATCTCTGTCTGATGTTCAGAGGTTTTAGTCCTGGGCAGATTGTCTGTTCTATGAGCTTTCCCTGAGTTGAACTGAGTATGCCTTAAGGCAGTGACTTTCACTGGAACTGGAATGGAAGGATCGGGCCAGGGGGTTACACTCTCCCCTGGCTCTCTCTGTTTCCCTGTTGTTTGGGTGCCCCCTCAACTGGGTCGGGTTGCTTTATGGAAGTTGCCTTCAGAATAGCTGGCCGTGAGGCTGTCTTGTCAGCCCTGAGGGTTACTGTTGTTTCGGAGGACCCTGCTCTCTGAGGGGGGAGGGGCCGTGGTTTCCCGGAGCCTTGGACTCTGGGCTCTTACCCCTTAGGTCCAAGTGATCTCGGGTTCTGACTTTTGAGGGGGGCCGTACCTTTTGATCCAGGTCCAGGTCCAGGAGGAGGATTCCCAGGGTCTATGCTGTTGATCGTTTTGAATTTCGGCGCCCTAGGAGCATATAGTTTGAGATCGGTAGGGAAGGGTTTCTGGAGATCTGAACTTTAGCTTTCTCTAAGCCACCATCTTGACCGGAAGTCTCATGTCTTTTCTGATTCCATGCATTTCCTAGAATTATTATATTTTATCTTAAAGCCAATTAACAAATGTTGTTGAATTCTGATTTAATAAAAACTACACACCAAAAGGAAAGCACACTTGTTGAGATCATCAGTATGATTTAGTTTCAGTACCAAATCAAATCTGAATTTATAATCACTAATAAACATTTTAATCTCAATTTGTCAAAGTAGTAAAAAAACTGTTAGCACTGTAAAAAGTGGGGAGTGGGATAGGGTTCTTTTTTATCAAACACTCAATTAAAATTTTTCCAAGTGTAAGAATTGGAATAATATTTCTACCCAGATATGTATTTTATAAAGTTTTTTTAGGAAGGGTAGACAATCATTCCTATAAGTAACCTGGCCATGTAGTCCCTAGCCAGCATGTCTCTTCCCCCTTCCCTTCACCTGCCTGCTCTGTTCCCAATTTCTTCCTTCTTTGTTCTCTTCTCGGTTCTCTCCCCAAGAAGCCCCAAACCTTGACTTTTATTGACGTACAACACATATGCAGACGCAAACCTGGTGCAAAAATGCTATGTCAGGAATGTTTGATGGACAGATTGTAACATACCAGGCATGAAAGTATGGTTGATGTATTAAATCTAAGGGCAAGAGAATTCCTGGGCCTAAGCCACAAAGGCTGAGCCCTCACCTTGTCAAACCTCATTCCTCTAAAAAGGGCATTGGGGTGGGGGGAATCCCCACCTCCTCTGATCTGTCATTGTCTATTCAACCAATGATAAGACCTAAGGTCTATGTTATGTATTCATTGATCACCTCTCAATCCACAATAAATGCTGGGGTGAGGGGTCGATTCTTCCTCTTGATTTCCTGCAACCTTGGAGTTCTCCCTGCTGTCTCTCTTTATCTTTCCTAGCACCACTCTTGGCCACGTGCTTACTATCTTGGAATTCTTACTTCCACGTGTTCTTTTATGTCTCGTGTTTTCCTTTAATTAATTTTATAAGGAAAATGTTATCAGGGGCCAGCGCCACTCCCCATATCAATTAACTTGTCTTTGAGTCTTTATTTATCACTGATCTTCCTCAGACTCCTTCCTCCTTCTCAAGTTATATCCCACAAAGAAAAATTATATAGCAACCGCTGGACAGACTGTTATACAGATCAAGTTACTCAGGAGGGGCAGGGGAGGATCTTCTTTGACCCACAAGCCTTTATAACTTTATTCTTATTTTCTTTCAAAGAGCTGGATCAATATTTGATCACCACCCAAAGGACTAATCAAATTCCTTTTGTGTCAGTTGGGATAGCTGTTGAAAGAAAAATTCCTCTTAGGGCTTCATCCCCCAAATCAGGCAGGTTCAGGAAAAAAGAATCATAGCTGAAGGAATTTGTTATCACAACTATTTAGCATCTTATTGGCCTGGACTGGAACTCAGATCATCCTCAATATTTTATTTTTTTATTTTTAAAAATTAATCTGTTTATTTATTTAGTAAATTTAGAACATTATTCTTTGGTTACAAGAATCATAGTCTTTCCCTCCCTCCCCTTACCCCACCCTTCCCTTAGCTGATGCGCAATTCCACTGGGTATTACACATGTCCTTGATCTGAATGTACTTCCATGTTATTGATGTTTGCATTAGGATGATCATTTAGAGTCTTCATCCCCAACCATATCCCCTCAACCCATGTATTCAAGCAGTTCTCCAATTCTGCTTCTTTAGACTATCTTACTGTGGGCTATTGCTACAGGATAGTCACCTCGACCTGCTCAGGTTCATGACATACGAGATGATGAAAAGAAGTTCAGAATATAGAGGTGAAAATTGTATTTCCAGTCTTCTTTCTGACACTTACAAATTATGAGGCCTAAAACAATTTATTTTTCCTTTATGACCCTCAACTTCCTCATCTATAAAATGGGAATGAAAATGATGTTATCTACTTCACAATTATATGAAATTACATTTTGCAAATCTTAAAGTGCTAGAGAAATTAAAGAGATACCTTATATACTTCCCATCCCCAGTTCATCTGAACCTCCAATTTACCCTAGGACTCCTCTCCCCATTCTTTAGAAGGAAGCTTAAGGTTTAGACGCCCCATCCCTTGTTCAGCACCAAGGACAGGAGAAAGTCACTACAAAATTCTAGAACAAGAGTTGAAAGGGAACTCAGACACCTTCTAGTCCAATCTATTACCTTCACTAAGAATCCCTTCTACAACACCACTGACAAATGGTCATCTAATCTCTGAGCAAAGACCTATCATGAGAGGAAGAGAGTAAACACCTCCTCTCCCCTAGCAGCATTTCTGTACTTGCTGTACACAAATTTTTTAAAAAAAGTTTTCTACAGTGTGGATATCATTGCTGATGAAATCAAGAGAGGGTATGACTGTAGAGAAATGAAAACTTTTCCAGATACTACAACTCAATGACTTTTATATGGCTACTTTTAAAGATTTTTAAGTCATCGTGATGGAGTACAGGGAAAGGATTTCAATCAACTACACTTCCATTCATTTCACAGAGAAAAATATTAACATTACACATAGCTTTTATTTTTCCTATTGTAACAATAGGAGGCAGTTAGGTGGCACAGTGGATTGAATGCTAGGTCTGAAATAAAAAAAAGATTTACCTTCCTGAATTCATATCCTGGCATGGATACTTCTTAGGTATATGACCCTGGACAAGTCATTTAATTCTGTTTATCTCAGTTTTTTAACTGTAAAGTCAGCTAGAGAAGGAAATGGCAAACCACTCCAATCTCCCAGAAAACCCCAAATGGGGACATGAAAAGGCAGATATGATTGAAATGACTGAACAGCAGCACAACTGATGGAAAAAAGGAAAAGATTTGCTCTGGTTGGCCTCAGGACAGAAAAACTAAGGCTAATGGGAAGAATTTGTCTATGGGCAGATAGCTTAGCTCTAAGGTTAGGAAGACCAGCTGCTGGCTACATCTACATAATAAAAACAGGAATTTGAAACAAAGAATTGAGGAGGAGGGTAATACCTAAAAATGCCCTCTTCTATTGGGATCTTTTTTCCTTGTAACTTTCCCCTTCATTTGTGTAATGAGATTTACACACACTCCCCTAGCTTGTGTTTTTTTTTTTTTTTTGAGACACACAGTAAGCAGAATGTGATTTTGCTTGGGGGTGGATGATTTTGGTCTTGCCTTTTTGATCCATGTTCTCTGTAAGAAAGATGGCCCTGTCTTCCATTCCATAAATCTGGAAGAAGAGAGTCTGAATGCCAAGATACATAATTATTTCATTTTTATATGTGGCTGGGAGTAGAGGACTACTGAAAGACTGAGATCCCTGCTGGGGCAAAGTAGGCATTGGAGCTGCAGCTTCCCTCTCTTGTGGAAAATTAAGTTGATTCTGTCTTTTCTAAAGGGAAACATCGGGAGGAATTTTTTACTCTCCTCTCCAACTCTCCAATGGAAGTGAAGGCAACTAAAGATACTGTAATAGAGGATATTTTGAGGTGTGTATTGAATCTTCATTTGACTGACAGATGATCAATCTCCAGCTTCTTGTCTTGCTGCATGCCTTGTAAATTCTCTGCTCCACAATACTGAGTTCCAAAGCTGAAATAGTCTCCATGATGATGAGATTTCTGGTGATGAACTTGCCCTGAGGAAATCATGATGTGCCTGGAGCCCAAGCCATCTGAAGGGAATTTTTGGCTCATTAACAATTTTCTCAGTATGTTTCCACATATTGTCATTGTTCAGTAGTTTTAGTTGTTTTGACTCATGTCCCCCTTTTGGGTTTATCATTTCATTCTGCAGCTCATTTTACAGATAAGAAACTGAAGCAAACAGGGCTAAGTGACTTGCCCAGGATCACACAGCTATCTGAGGATGCAGTTGAACTTGGGAAGATGAGTTTTCCTTATTCAAGATCTGGAACTCTAAATTCTACTGCGCCACCTAGCGACAAACCTAAGGACTGGTTTGATGAAAATGATGGGGAGATTCAGAAGCTACTAAATGAAAAAACAAGAACTCCACAGGATTTACCAGCAGGATGTTTCATCTGTCTCTAAGAAGGCAGCATTTCATTCCATCAAAAGTAAAGTACAAATGAAACTTAGAGAGAAGCAGGATTCTTGGCTTATTAAGAAGGCAGATGATGGGGGCAGTTGGGTAGCTCAGTGTGTTAAGAGCTAGGACTAGAGATGGGAGGTCCTAGGTTCAGATCTGGCCTCAGACACTTCCCAGTTGTGTGACCCTGGACAAGTCACTTGACCCCCATTGCCTAGCCCTTACCACTCTTCTGCCTTGGAGCCAATACACAGTATTGACTCCAAGACAGAAGGTAAGGGTTTAAAAAAAAAAAGAAGGCAGATAAAATTCAGTTTTATGCTGATAACCCAATGAGCTTCTATGATGCCCTGAAGGCTACTTATGGACCAAATGCCTATGATGTATCTCAATTACTCAATGCTGATGGAGCTACACTGATCAGTAATTAAGTCATGATCCTAGAGAGATCTTCCATAGTGTTCTCAACTGAAGCTATTGATTGCATATCTCAGGCTGAAGTCAATCCCTCTCTATCTGAACTTCCAACTGAAGAAGAGATTTTTGAATGCTTCTCCCAAATGGCAAAGTACCTAGTGCTGGTTTCATTCCAGCAAAGATTTACAAGGGAGGGAGGTTCAATGCTCATGCAAAAGTTGACTGAAATATTCTGGGTTATATGACAAGAGACCAGGAGATCAAGGATGTTACCAATGTCCATTTCTATAAAGGAAAAGGAAATAGGTTGTTCTGTGACAAATCACCAGGAGGTCTCTCTCTTAGTCACTGCTGTCAAGATTCTTACCAGAGTTCTCCTTTAACCTGGAAGATGTTCATCTACCTGACAGCCAGTATGGCTTCAGAAAGAACCAAAGAACAGTCAGTACAGGGTTTGTTGCCCAACAATTCTGTACATATTTGTTGATCTGACCAAAGCCGTTAATACTGGCATTCAAGGGGACTTGCAAAATCTGATCATGGTAAACTTTGGCTGAGGATTATATTTGTAAAGTGCTTGGCACAGAGTAGTTGCTTAAAAAATGTTTGTTTCTTTCCTTGTTCCATATTTGGTCATTCCTTCATGGGGAGCTTGACCCTCCCTGATTGTATTTTTGTTATAAGAGAGGATGCTCTTGTATTTTTTTTTTTTTTGCTCTTTAGCAAATGTCAAAGCTTTGAGGGGACGAAAGAAAGGCACACTAGAATAAAGGGGGAAGTCAGGAGTCTCTCCAGACTCACTAACATAGGAGAAGATGAAGATTAACCCTTAGTGGGAAGAAACATCTCAAACCTTGATCTCCCCACTGAAGCCACTACCTCTGTTTTACCTCTTCTCTCCAGCTTTTAGGCAAAAGAGATTGGAAATAGCTATGACCTTGTGAGCATCAAAAGAGAGGAGACCACCAGAAGTATCAGAGTTTATGACAGGATGTGATAGAAGCCAGATGAGAAAGAGCAAAGTTTCAAGCAACCTGTTTGCCCCAGCTCAGTTGTAGCTGAGTTTAGGGCTCATCCAATAGCTATGCCACATAGAGAAGTTAACTTAGAGGAATCAATGCTGGAAAATTAATCTGGTCTGAGCTCAATTTCCTAAGGGTCTGAGCATACCTCGTAGTTATTTGGGGAATGTTTATGCAAATATTCTTGCTTTGCCTTTGAAGCAAATAGCTCTTTGTAAAAGCCAATCAATATTAGTTGGCTAAATGGAACTGGTATGTTAATTTTTAGAGACTAAAAATAGGAACATACAAATACTGCAATGGAGGCTCAATTCAATGGCATTGGAGAAACCACTGGCTCTGAGGAGTAACCTTAAAACTTTGAGGAGGAGATATGCCCAGCCTAACAGTGAATGAGTATGGATGGGTCCAAAGCAGTGCTTTGGTAAGGTAAGGTAAGCAGGTAAGGCCTCATCTGAGATATTTATAGTGACCCTGCTTTCACATTTATGATGATCCTCCTGGAGAGAGTCTCTACCTGAAACTTTAGATAATGAATATTCTATTTTTAAGATCCACTAGAGAAAAATGTATTTCCTTTATGAATCAATTTCTTAGGAGATAATTTTCCAGACATCTGCATTTGTAGATTCATTGAAGGTTTACATATGCATACCTGCTACATTACTGAATCTTTGATGGATATTGATATTGAACCTAATATGAAAAGTATGAATGTTGTATCATTAAAATATCAATAATGTTGATAAAAGTTGATATTTTTCTGTCTGCTTTCAAACACACCTAGACTGCTCGCCCTATTGTGAGAACCATTGCCAGGCCATTGGGTAAGGTTGCCTGCTTGCCAAAAAATGCCAGGTAATCAAGTCTCAGAGCTTAATCTCTTTTTTGGGACCTCATAATGTTTGATTTTGGTTCCTATGGTCTCTTACTAAGTCTACTTGTCCTGTTATTGGATTAGAATTGGAAGGATTCTATTATAAGTGCTTTTACAATGGCAAAGTTTTTTATTGAGGGAGGCAGAATGATAAAAGATCATTATCAGCTAAAGGATTCCGAGTTCCTGAACATGGAACAAGACCAGGAGTTTGGCCATGCCATCTCTGTGTTTATCTGATAGAGAATGGAGAGGAGGTCATGGGAATTGAGTATTATTGAGGAATTGTTAGAATGGCTGGAAGAACATCAATAAAAATGTTGAAGTCCCCAACTATGAGGAGAGGAGTTGGGAAGGAGACTTTGAGCCAAGCACTGAACTCACTGAAAAAGGAAGTAAAGTGTCCTGGCGATTAATAGATGCCAAGCAGTAGAATCCTAATTGAGTGATAAATTTGTATTTAATGAATGCTAAGTGTAGCTGTCACTTTACCACTTGCAAAGTATTTTACAAATATTTTATCCTTAAAGTAACCCTGCGAGGTAGATGCTATTATTATTCCTCATTTTACAGATGAAGAGACTGAGACAGAAAGTAATGGACCTGCCTAGCGTCACACAGCTAGTAAGTGTCTGATGCCATATTTGAACTCAGCTCTTCCTGACTCCAGATCCACTTAGTTTATTCACTGAGACCCCTTTTTGTCACTGTACCACCTAGCTGTCTGAATAAAAGTCTGGGTGAGATCCTTTGATTCTATGAAAGTCTGCTTCCTCCAGGAATTCTTCCTTGTACCCTTCCCTCAAAGGACCTTCCCTTTTGACCTCACACAGCGTGTTGGCTTGTTCCTTTCTAATGTACTCATCATGCAATATTATGTATTATGATTACCTATAAAACATGAGATAAGTGCAGCCTGAGGACCCTTCCAAATTGGGCTCACAAAGTGACCTCATGTTCAAGGTCCATTTGGGATCAGCATCTACTGAAACAGTATCTCCTCTGTTGTGGTTTTCCTTTTACCACCCTAAAGCCAAGGGCAAATTAGCTTAAATCAAAGGCATTTAATTAAACAGAATTACCAAGGAATAATATTCCTCCCTCCCCCTCAACCACAGGGGCTGCCTCCCAGTTATAAGACCATTGTGCCTCTTAAATGACCTCCAACCCACTATCCGGGATTCCCACAGCTGGTGGCCTCTACCGGGCATCTTCTTGTCCACTGAGTTCCTAGTGCCACCTATTGATTCTTTTCCAGATTGCAGCTATTTTTGTTAGGTTGTTTTGGTCCCATCTGATTCTTGGTAACTCTGGGATTTCTTGGCACAGATACTGGGGTACTTTGCCATTTCCTTCTCCATCTTATTTTACAGATGGGAAATTAAGGCAAATGGTGTTAAACAACTTGCCCAGGGTCACCCAGCTGGTAAGTGTTGGAGGCCAGATTTGAACTCAAGAAGATGAGTTTTCTCAGACACTCTCCACCTAGATGCCACCAGGTAGGTGCTTCTTACATCTCTTTGTGAGTACACATAGCCCTGACTTATATTCAGATTTCCTTATCTTTGGTGGCTAAATGGAGAGTAGATTAAGCATGGAGTCAAGAAGACAGGAATTGATTTTTTTTTTCTAAATCTTTACCTTGTAGCTTAGAATTGATACTAAGTATTAATCTAAGGCAGAGATGCAGGAAGGGCTAGGCAGTTGAAGTTCTCTATCCACTGAACCACCTAGCTGCCCCTAAACATTTTTTTTTCCTTTTTGGAGAGAGATAAGGAATTAATGATGGAGGCAGCTGGATGGTTCAGTAGATGAAGTGCCAGGCCTGGAGACAGGAGGTCCTGGGTTCAAATGTGATCTGAGACCCATCTTAATTGTGGGACCATGGACAAGTCACTGAACCCCCATTTGCCTAGCCCTTACCCTTCTGTCTTATTAATACTAAGACAGAAAGTAAGGGTTTTTTTAAGCAATTATTTTCCTTTTCAGGGTTATGATACAATATACAAATTGTTTTCCTGGTTCTACTTACTTTGTAACAGCAATTCATACAAATATTCCCAAGTTTCTCTGAATCTATCCCTTTCATCATCTCTTATGACACAATAATATTTTCTACTACATTCACATAATTTGTCTGGCTACTCTGTGGAACTGATGGGCACCTCTTTCATTTCCAGGAAGAATGGAAGGTATTCCCACTTCTAAGGGGGAAAAATGTGCAACCAATATTTTTGAGAATCAGATAATTTGTTCAGGTTTAGTTTTCTTAGTAGAAATACTTCAAATGTTTCTGCTTTATCAAATGTCCATCTTTTTTCACTAATATGTAAACCTCAAAATTCCTTAGACTTATAAATGTTGGAAATTTCACCATTGGGATATTTCATACTTGGAAAATTTCTTACTGATAGTCTATTGGAATGGGAACCCCATTGGCATGGGAGGTTCCTTCTCTTCCCTTCTTCAGATTACTTTAGGACAGAAACCTTTTGCTGAACAATGGAAAGGACTTTGACCTATGCTTAAGCATAGAACAGGAATTTCTTTGAATCATGATTGATTTTAGAATTGATACAATGGAGATACTTGGAATAAATCTCCACCCTATTCAGTCCTAACAGGATTGAGTAAGGGCTGCAGCCTAGATCAAAGATTTAATCATTTGAAAATATGACCTTCAACAGACATGTGCAAAAGCCAGAAACCTCTGGGCGGTCCTGGGTTAAGCTAGAGCCTCCATTGGCACAGGGAAATTGATGAACAGTGATTGGTAGATGGGAGAACTGAGAGGAGGAACTTGGATGGTTTCCTTAAAGATAGGAGGGTCTGGAGACTTGAGGGTGGTGGAGGAGTTTGGTCGGGGTGATTGCGGTGGACTCGGAGAAACTTGCGCTGAAGGAAGCTGAAGGTGGGGGTCTCTGAGACGGTTTCTCCATTTTGGTCACGTGAGTGATAGGGACTGATCTCTTTTCCTTGCCCCAGCTATCTAAGGGCTTGGGCCTTTTGGCCCAGCCTAAACAGAAGGGGTATTTAAGCCCTATTCCCTTCTCTCCCTTTTTCTTTCTCTCTATCTCTAATTCCTTTCTTGCTCCTATTGTAATTAAACTCCAAAAGGCTGACGGCTGACTTGAGTTTTTCATTTAGGAATTACATAGCTGAATTCCTTGGCGACCTTAAATTAATATATATCAGTCTTTTAAAGTGATTCCCTTGTAACAAATATTTAGAACTGAGATTGAAAACCTTGGTTTGTCCCTTGAGCTCCATTGTTCTTAGGAATGCTTTAGTGTATTCCTCCTGTAATTTCGGGGAGGAACAGAAGAATCATATGTTCTTCAAATTCCCTTTGCTATATATTTGAAAGACTTATTTCTGTTTTTTAATGTTAAAATTAGCTACTAAAAACTCTTGAAGTTTTCAGTAGTGACCTGTTTTATTTATTTATTTATTTATTTGTTTTCTGGAGGCAATCTGTAAATTCTTCCTTCCTTCTTTCGCTAGTTCATTCCATCCTTCCATAAAACCTTACCTTCCATATTAGAATCAATACTAAGCATTAATTCCAAAGCAGAAGAGTGGTAAGGGCTAGGCAGAAAGAACTAAGTGACTTGCCCAGGGTCATACAGCTAAAAAGTATCTGAGGTCACATTTGAATCCAGGATTTTGCTTCTCCAGGCCTAGAAACCTATCCACTGAGCGACCTACCTGTTCCCTATCACTTCTTTCAGTTGTCACTTTGTTAAGAAGTTCTAGGCAGTTTTCTTGTATTATTTCCTGTATTGTGATCCAAGCTTTTTGACTTGTCGTATACTTCTGGGAGACCTCGAATCCTTAAGTTTTCTCTATATATCCTGTCTTCTGGATCAATGTTTTGTTTATGTGGAGTTCATGTTTTCTTTTAAGGTTAATGCTTTTTGCTCTGCCTTCTAGACTGTCCTTTATTTCTATGGTTTTTGCATTACCAATCAGTTATTTTCTTTTCTGTTTCTTTATCCAGGTTTTTCATGATGGATTCAAGTTTTTCTATTTCGACAATTTTTTTTTCTGCTGTATAGGACATAAATTCTGCTTTCACAATTCTTAGTTCTCTTTTAAACCATCCAGGAACATCCTGTTGTGGTTCTATGTGTTCTTAGGAATTCATTGGTTCCTTGGCCTTATGAGATATTGGTCAATTTTCTTTAAATATCTTTAAAACTATCTAAATGTTTTAAAATATCATGATCCCTTTGGGGATTTTCTTGGCATAGATACTGAAATGATTTGCCATTTTCTTCTCCAGCTCTTTTTTACAAATGAGGAAACTAGGGCAAACAGGGTTAAGAAACTTGCCCTGAGTCACACAGCCAGTAAGTGTCTGAAACTGTATTTAAACTGATGACGATGATTCTTCATTATTGAAAGTCTAGGCTCTGTCTACTGTATCATCTAGCTGCTGAGTGATTTCTAGGCAAACAAGATTGACCTTAGCTGGATACTGGACTCATCCTCTCAGTCTTAGTGGAATTCCACACAACCAAGCATACAGATTCTACCCTAATTCCCTCTGTTCCATAGTTCTCTGACGGAGTTCTTTTGCAGCCTGGAACATGGCCATAATGCTGCTCCAGCCAATGGAAACCTCTGCCTTTTGGTTTTCTCCAGCATGGGGAGGAGGCATAAATTGATTTCTGTTGTAAGCTTACGAGGCTGCAGCAATGTAAGACTGACTACATGGTGGATGGTGGGGAAGGGGGTGCTAAGTAAGCCCATTAAGAGTTAGGGACTAACCCTTGGTGCCCTAGATCATGGAAACAACTAAAATATCTTTATCTCTTCCACATAATACTGATTTTGGAGAATTTTGAGAGTTTATAAGGATTGGTAATAGTGTCTCATCATCCATTTTGTTGGTGGCATGAACCAGAAGAATGATCTTTTTTACATATGAATCCTTTCTTTATTTCTTTTTATCTCCTTGGGAACATGTGCAAAACAATTCCTTTTCAATGATCCTGTTGGTTTTTTTTTAAGGTTTTATCTTTATTTTATTTTAATAACACATGTCCGCATTAAGTTTTCCAAAGTCAAATGATTCATGTTGTCTCCCTCCTTTCTTCCTTCTCCCCTGCCAGAGTTGACAAACAATTCAATCTAGGTTGTACACATATTATCACACAAATCCAATTTCCATATTATTCATTTTGGGGAGAATAATCTTGTAAAACCAAAACCCCAAATCATAAACCCAAATAAACAAATGACAAATCATATGTTTTCACCTGCATTTCTACTCCAACAGTTCTTTCTCTAGAGACGGGTAGCATTCTTTTTCCTAAGTCCCTCAGAATTGTCCTGGATCATTGTGTTGCTGTTAGTAGGATAATATGATTTTTTCAAAGCATAGAAAGGTGGTTAAAAGGAATTGTAGAGCAAGGGTCTGCAAACTTCAGCAAGCAGGTCCTGTATGGCTCACTGCCAATTTTTGTACAGTTCGTAAGCGAAGAACAATTTTTACATTTTAAAAAGTTATTTAAAATAATGCTGCGGTCCACTCTGCTCTGGAGAATCAAAACAAAGCAAAAATATAAAGAGCTTTCAAAGAGCCAGTTTGCAACTCCCCTTTCCTGAACCTACATCTGGCTACAAGAAGCAGAGAAAGAATAAGGGAAGAAGCTGTAGAGACTTGAAGCCCAATTCCATCTACTTGTCAGCCTCTCTGAGAGAACAGGAGGGAAATCCTGGAATTGGTCCTGCTTGATTTCACCACAGTTGTGATTAGTGGCATACTCATCTCACCATTCCTCAAACCGCTGTGTCCGTTTTCTTCCTATATATGGATTGCTCTGGGTCCCCTGCTTGAAGGCCAGGTCTGTTATATGTCACTTTTATCCCTCACTTCAGGTTCTCCAGTACCCAGCGGAGGTAGGGTAGGGATTGTTTTGAGTGTTCTCCTCTATTTTAGGGGCCCCTTGACTAGCATCCCCATTATACTTAACCTCTTAAGATCAGATTAGTTTTATGCAGGAATATTTACTTCAAAGAAATAGCAAAATCAAATCTACAAATATATCTTCCTAACACCTCAGGGGCACAATCTTTCTTACACCACCTCAGTCAGAGAGGAGAAAAATTCAGTTTTGCATTCATCTATCCAAGCTCAAGTTCAAATCCTCACTAGATTTATATTCCAGACACTTATTCTTTTTCTTTTGACTCTTACCTTCTGTCTTAGATAGTATTGGTTCCAAGGCAGAACTGTAGGGGCTAGGCAATATCTAATACAAGGCAATTTGAAACAAAATTTATAGAAATCTTGAACAAGGCAAATGTCCCAATGTGAAAAACAAATCACAGATTGGGGTTAACATCCTATTTTTAATATCTAATAAAGCAATGACTATTTTAATTTAGAAGGAACAACCCTAGAGAACCATTCTTCAAAAAACCATTCAACTCTCCTTTGCCCTATTCCCTTAAGAAATAAAAGGGATACTCGCTCCTTCTGGTCAATACCCTAATTTCTTCAGAACATAGGAAAAGAAGGTGTTGCTCTTAGATGGGGTCATAATTAGAGGTGTACTAGAGCCAGCTCAGACTACTAGTACATTTTCAGTGTGAGCATTTAATCTCAAGAAATTGGCAGATGTAACAAATCAAGGCTTGGTAGTTGTTTCACTGATTATCTGTCTAGATATAAGAAAGGGGAGAAAATGTTAATAATTCTGATTACATTTTAAAGTATATTTTTTTCTTTGAGAGCCTGTTTTTTTAACATTTGTCAGCATTCCTGTTGATACTTGAGTGTATCCAGAAGAAGGGGGAAGGCAACTCTTACCTTCCATTTTTGAATCACTAGTATCAGGTCCAAGGCAGAAGAGTAAAGGCTAGGCAATTGGGTTTAAGTGGCTTGCTCAGGGTCATATAGCTAGGAAGTGCCTGAGATCAGATTTGAATCCAGACAATCTAAGAATTATCAGAGTACCTGAAATCTAAGATCAAAAAAAGTTCCTGGACACTGTATTAGAAGAAGTCATCAGGAAAAACTGCCCTGATATCCTCAAGCAATAGGGGAAAATAGAAATGGAAAGAATCCACACTGATCACCTCCTAAAAGAGACCCTAATTTAAAAATCCCAGGACTATTCTAGCAAAATTTTTTTAAAAGAATTTTTTAAAAAACCTAGATCGGGAAAAAGTATTGCAAACAGCCAGAGAGAAACAATTCAAATATCAAGGAGCCACAGTCAGGATTGCACAAGACCTGGCAGTTTCTACATTAAAGGACCTACAGGCATAGAATATAATATTCCAAAAGGCAAGGAATCTAGGCCTGCAACCAAGAATCACATACCCAGTTAAACTGAACATGACTTTCTTTTCTTTATTTTAATTTTCTTCCTTCCTTCCTTCCTTCCTTCCTTCCTTCCTTCCTTCCTTCCTTCCTTCCTTCTTCCTTCCTTCCTTCCTTCCTTCCTTCCTTCCTTCCTTCCTTCCTTCCTTCCTTCCTTCCTTCCTTCCTTCCTTCCTTCCTTCCTTCCTTCCTTCCTTCCTTCCTCCTTCCTTCCTTCCTTCCTTCCTCCTTCCTTCCTTCCTTCCTTCCTTCCTTCCTTCCTTCCTTCCTTCCTTCCTTCCTTTCTTTTGTTTGTTAGTTGGTTATTTTAAGCCTTTACCTTCCATCTTAGAATCAATACTGTGTATTGGTTCTAAGGCAGAAGAGTGGTAAGGGCTAGGCAATGGGGGTTAAGTGACTTGCCCAGGGTCACCCAGCTAGGAAGTGTCTGAGACCAGATTTGAACCCAGGACCTCCCATCTCTGGGTCTGGCTCTCAATCCACTGAGCTACCCAGCTGCCCTCAAAACTGAATATAACTTTCAAGGGGAAAAAATAGCATTTAATGGAATAGGAGACTTCTAGGTATTCCTGACCAAAAAACCCACAGAGATAAAAAGAAAATTTGATGAGCAAATTTCATTCTCAAGAGAAACATAAAAAGATAAACAAAAAAGTGAAAACTTAAGGGTTTCAATAAGTTTGAATTGAGAATATACATACCTAGGAAAATGATAAATAAAATATGCGTCATTTAAGTACTTAAATTATTCAAGATACTTAAAGTACTTAAGATACTTGAGAACTTTATCACTATTTGTATAGTAAGAAGGAGTATAAAAAGAAAGAAGGAAGGAAGTGAGCAGAATAGGATGAGTTGATATCCAATAAAATAAAATAGAATCAAGAGATAGGAAAGAGGAACATACTAGAAGAAGAGAACAGGAGAAATAGAAGGGGGTAAATTATCTCACATGAAGAGGCACCTAAAAGTCGATAGAATAGAGAAGATTGGAGGGGCTGGGGGAAGGTGGCAGGCAATGTTTGAACTTCACTCTCATCAGAATTAGTTCAATTCAAGGGGGAAGCTGGATAGCTTGAGAGTCAGGTCTAGAGATGGGAGGTGCTAGGTTCAAATCTGGTTTCAGATACTTCCTAGCTGTGTGACCCTTGACAAGTCACTTGAGCCCCACCTAGCCCTTACCTCTCTTCTGCCTCGAAACCAATACACAATATTGATTCTAAGGTGGAAGATAAGGTTTAAAAAAGAAAGAATTCATTCAATTCAATTAGTTCAAGGTGCAAATAACATCCACGTTTGGCCAGCTATAGGAACCTACCTTACACTCTACAGAAGGAGGAGGAAAATGAGAAGAAGAAAAGGGGGATTTCTCAAAAGGAAAGCAAACTGGGGGAGGTAGTGGTCAGAAGCAAAACATTTTGAACAGGGAAGAAATGAAAGGAGAGAGAGAAAGGTAAACAAAGAGGAAATAATATATAGGGAAACACACAATTGCTAATCATAATTGTGAGCGTGAATGGGATGAACTAACCCATAAAATGGAAAAGTATAGCAGAGTAGATTAAAAACCCAAATCCCACAATATGCAGTCTACAAGAAACACATGTAAAGCAGGGAGATACACAGAGAGTAAAAGTAAGGGGACAGAGAAGAGTCAATTATGCTTTAGACAAAGTAAAAAAAAAGCAGGGATAGTAATCATGATCTCAGACAAAGAAAAAGTAAAAACTGATCTAATAAAAAGAGATAAGGAAGAAAATGACATCTTGATAAAAGGCACAAAAGACAGTGAAACTATATCAGCACTAAACATATATGCACCAAATGGCATAGCATCAGATTCCTAAAGGAAAGGTTACATGAGTTATAGGAGGAAATAGACAGTAAAACTTTACTAATTGGGGGCCTCAAATGCCCCCTCTCAGAAGAAGATAAATACAACCAAAAAAAAAAAACAAATAAGAAAAGTTAAGGAGACAAATAAAACTTTAGAAAAGTTAGATATGATAGTCCTCTGGGGAAAATTGAATGGGAATAGAAAGGACTATACCTTTTTTGCAGCAGTACATGGCTCCTTCACAAAAACTGACCATATAATAGGACAAAAAAACCTCACAATCAAAAGTAAAAAAGAAGAAATGTTAAATGCAATTTTTCCAGACTATAATGCAATAAAAATTATACTCAATAAAGGGCAGCAGAAAGAGTAAAAATTAATTGAAAGGAGGCAGGTAAGTGGCTCAATAGACTGAGATTTATGTCTATCGACAGGAGGTCCTGAGTTCAAATCTGTTCTCAGACACTTCCTAGTTGTGCGACCCTGGGCAAGTCACTTAACTCTCTTTGCCTAGTGTTTAATGCTCTTCTGCCTTGAAGCCAATATACAATACTCATTCTAAGATGGAAGGTAAGGTTATTTTTTTAATTACTTAAAAACTAAATAATCTTATCCAAAAGAATGAATGGATCAAAGAATAAATCATAGAAACAACCAATAAATTCATTATGAAGAATGATGAAGAGGAAACAACATAATAAAATTTATGAGATGAAGCCAAAGCTGTACTTAGGGGAAAATGTATATTTCTAAATGCTTACATCAATAAAATAGAGAAAAAACAGATTCATTAATTGGGCATGGAACTAAAAATAATTATAATTAAAAACCCCAAATTAAGTACTAAAATGGAAATCCTGAAAATCAAAGGAGATACAAATAAAGTTAAAAGTAAGAAGGTCACTGAACTAATAAGTAAGACAAGGAACTGGTTTTATGTAAAAATATATAAAACAGATGAACCATTGGTTAATTTGATTAAAAAAGGAAAGAAGGAAACCAACTTACCAGTATCAAAAATGAAAAAGGTGGAATAAATACACAACAATTAATCACCATAGTAATCTAGTGTTCAATAAACCAAAGATCCGAGTTATTGGGGGAAGAACTGACTAAGAAACTGGGAAGGTGTGGGGATTTATAGCAAGTATCTCTGACAAAGCTCTCATTTCTCAAATATATAGAGAACTGGGCCAAATTTATGAGACTATAGGACATTCCCTAATTGACAAAGGGCCAAAGGATATGAGTATTGTGAATCTTAAAAATTCTCAGACCCTAATTCAGAACACTTGGTTAAGACCATTCCCCATTTTAAACAATGAAGGGACTTAGTCAGGAATGTGAGAACTCTACTCCACCCATACTTAAGCATACTTTAGAGGAAGATAAAGTTGTAAATTCTTTACTGAACAATGAAAAGTACTTAACTCATACTTATAGCGAGGCAAAAGCCTTAAGCTAAGTCTATTTTTAGATCTAATACAAAAAGGTACTAAGTACCTATGAAGGTCAAATTAATCACTAAAAGGTCAAGCAACTTGCAAACTTGCAAGGGGCAAAGAGATGTGAATTACTCAAAAGTTTAGTCTACTCAGGTGTGAATTAAGAATGGTCTGTCCTTTGGAAAACGTCTACTGTGATTGGTAGATGTGAGAACTTAGGGGAGGTGACATAGGAGAAAATTCTCTTTAAAAGGAACTCTCTCTGAGAGAACTGGGTGGCTGGCTGAAATTTCAGTTTGCGAAAGCTGAATTGGAGCTCAGACTAGTTGGAGTAGCTGGGTCTCTCTGAACACTAGAATCTTGCTTGGGAAAAATCTTGTGGAGTGGATTAAAGACTGACTGATCTCTCTTAGGGATTGGGCTGAGGCTGGCCTGGGCTGGCCTACCCCTTTTCTCATTATTTCCTCTTACTCTCTCTCTCCCTTTCATTAATTCCTTAATTTGTATTAATTAAAATCTCCATAAAAACCCAGTTGAATTGGGTATATTTCATATTTGGGAATTTTTCCCTAGCAACCACTTTATATTTGATTTAACTCAAGACAATATCTTGAAACCATATTTCTGAGGTCACAGTTTATACCAACCACTCTTTTAATTGTTACAGTATGATGAGAGATGAAGAAATTAAAACTATCTATAGTCATATGAGGAAATGCTCCTCAGATAGATCGGAGAAATGCAGATGAAAACAACTCTGAAATATAGTGATCCCTCACCTATTGCAGGAGTTACGTTCCAGCAACTCCCATGATAGATGAAAATCCACAAAGTAGTGGTGTTATATTTATTTTGTTATTTATATATTTTATAAACCCTCCCCACTCTCCTATAAACCTTTTCTACACTCTTATTAGCCTTTCCCACATTCTTATTAACACTTTATATGCTCGTAAACCTTTTCTACATTCTTAAATCTACATATAGGTTAAAGATATATGGTGAAAACTCCACGATACAGAATTAGATTTTTTTTAAAACCTGCAATAGAGTGAAACTGTGATAAGTGAACTGTAATATAGTGAGGGACAACTGTACTACCTCATATCTATCATAGTGATAAATATGATCAAAAAGTAAAATGATGAATGTTGGAAGGGATGTGGAAAAATTATCTATCTTAAGTTAACACTAACTTAAGTATCCCTACCTAATACTTCACTAAACTGAAAACAGGATTAACTCTCCTTTGTCTACTTTTGAATTGAATCAACAAAAACTTAAATACCCTACTTAGCATTAGGTGGAGGAGCTCTCTACCCTTTCAACTCAATCAGCCAGGAAATGAGAATTCACATCTCAGTCATCCTGGAATCTGTGAACTCTTTTGATAAGTATTCACCTCTCCAGAAGGTAAGATTTAGAAAATTCATATCCTTAGATGAGAACTTAACCTTCAGAAGGTGAGAAGTCAATCCCACAGACACTGCCCCCCTGGGCAGTGCTAGACAATTTGGAAACTGTGATTGACCCCTATGAAGAGGGACAGGAACAAGAAGTCACCATAAAAGCAAGCCCCAACTTCCCTCAGAGGAGATTGTCTTGGAGAAGATAGTCTGAAGAGATTGTCTTCTGGAGATCGTCTTCTGACTGGGGAGAGTCTTCAAGGGAGATTCACTGGAGACTGTGACTTGGATCGTGAGCTTGGAGCTGAGCTTCACCTTGGACTCTGACTCTTGGATTACTTTGTTGGGTGAGCGAAAGGATGACTCTTTTCGTAGTTTCTGAAAAGACTGGCTTCCACCTTGGAGGAGGCCACATGGTTACTCACCACCAGCCTTCCTGGTTGATAGCTAATTAATCTCTGCCTGGATTAAGTATATCCATAGTAAACATTTAGGTTAATAGGATAGATAACCTCTCTAATCTCTTCACATTTCTCTGCTTTATTGTTTCCTCTCTATTTTGTAAATATTTGTAAATAAATTTCTGACTCGAGATATAATAAATATTGGCAACCACATAATTTCATATAATTATTGTCCAACCATTAATTTTAATTCTTACAGTCTTCAATCCTGACATGGGGAATGTGGAAATATGTATTGCATGAAAGATCTAGTATAACTTATATCAGACCATTGACTGCCTCAGGGAGGTGGGGGAAGAGAGAAAATCTGAATTGCTAAATGTCAGAAAACAATTGTTAAAAATTGTATCTACATGTAATCGAAAAAATAACATTTAATAAAAAATAACATTAAAAATTTAATTTCTTCAACAAAGGAAAAGGAAATCTGAAGATACTGGGGAAATTGTGCATCCAGCTATTTAATTTATGCTTTGCAGGGAGTTGCCACTCAGCTTTTGAAGGGACTCAAGAGCCTTGTGGATATTCTTGACCTTTTCCCATGGCTTTCAACCCTTTCTTCCCTGCTCAGCCTGCAAGGAAGGACTAGGATGGTCAGTGTGTCTGACTGGGAAAATTTGGTAATACTGAAAAAAACAGTTATGAATAGGATTGAACCACAGACCTTGGGCACCATCTTTTAAGTTCTCCGGGTTCAAGCCATGGCAGACACTCCAGGAGGTGGCACTATAGGTCCAGAAATCCCCCTTCAGCTCTAAAATTCCCAGAGGGATGATGAGGGAAGATCTGATTAGTTCAATCCCATTTCCATCCCCTCCCACCAGAAAATTTCTATTGTATGCTTCTAGGGCTGATGTTAAGGGCTATGGAGTAGTCAGACTTTCTATCTGCCTGGTGTTGGGTTTGACTGGGTTGACCTGGTACTGGAGAACATTGGCAGGGAGAAGGAGCAATGATATTGCTGTTTGGTGAGACTGGTAATGAGCCTTCTTCTCCTGTCACACCTAGGAATATACAAAGTGAAC
The DNA here is from genome assembly GCF_027887165.1 of Monodelphis domestica. NCBI lineage: Eukaryota > Metazoa > Chordata > Mammalia > Didelphimorphia > Didelphidae > Monodelphis > Monodelphis domestica. The sequence goes on along the minus strand of NC_077229.1, from coordinate 97,513,078 downwards.
TTAGCCCATGGAGTACCTATTATGATCCTGAAGGGCTACATTTCTGGAGGGAGTGGGGAATGGAAATAATCTCGTGTTCCAACCATTAAGTTTTGACAATTTTATCAGAGCCAAGAGAAGCATTTATGTCTCAGAGGGGCCCTTTGGAGATTGGCAGCTATGCCCCCACAAAGTTAATTTGTCCAAAGAGAGACGGGAGCCACCCCCTAATTATCCCACCCCACTCCCTGATACTGAGCTCAAACTGGAACTAAAAGTGACTTCAGAGGTTATTTAGTCAAGACTCCTCATTTTATAAATAAGACAACTGAGGTACAGAATCTAGGGCTAATATAACTGGCTCACATTTATAGGGTTGCAAAGTGCTTTGCACTTCTTATTTCATCCAATACTTACAAGTACCCAAGACCCAGAGAAGTTAAATAATTTGTCCATCTCCTGGGTATCTGAGAAGGGATTTAAATCCAAATTTTCAGGGCTCCAAATGTTGTGCTGTGCCTTACCTGAAGCCATACAGGAAGAGGATGTCCTTAATGACATGTAGGTTGTAAGCCTGAATGACTAAGATGGTGATACCCTCTACAGTTAATGGATATTAGGAAGATCAGGAAGGTTTTGGAAAGACAATGAGTTCAGATTCGGAAATGTTGGGTTGTTTCTTAAATCCTTACCTTCTGTCTTAGAATTGTATCCAAGGCAGAAGAGCACTAAGGACTAGACAATTGCCCAGAGTCATACAACTATGAAGTGTCTGAGGTCAAATTTGAACCCAGGACCTCCCATCTCCAAGCTTGGTTCTTTATCCACTAAGTCTCTTTGTTGGGTTACAGATGTTTACAAAAACATCCAAGTCAAGATGTCTAGAAGGCAGTTGGAGATATAAGATGAGAGGTCAGAAAGGAGGTGACAGCTAGATAAGTAGATGTGAGAGTAATCTTCACAGATATTATAACTGAGCCTATATAGGAATGCTGATGGGATCACCAAGTAAAATAACATAGAGGGAGAAGAGCTTCAGACCTGGAAATGAAATCGTCCTCAGACACTTTTGTATTACTCTGGGCAAGTCACTTAACCCACAATGGAATTAAGTACCTTGACCAGTCCCACAACTAAAAAGTGTTGGAGGTCAAATTTGAGCCCAGGATTCTCCTGTCTCTAGAGCTGGCTCTCTAGCCACTGAGACACCTAGGTCTCCTTGCTATTACTTTATTTAAAATTTTTTCATCAATATTCATTAGGCAAATTGATCCAGAGTTTTCTTTCTCTGTTTTTGCTTTTCCTGGTTTAGCTATCAGCACCACATTTGTGTTATAAAAGGAATTTGGTAGGCCTACTTCTTCAGATAATTCTTATTGCTAGAAAGTGTCCCTTAAAATTAAAAAAACGATAAGCCCTTCCCCAAAAAAGGGAAAGAAAAGAGGACAGATAGCCTTAGAGCTCAGGTCTCCAAACTCCCCCTTAGAGAGGTTCTTTCTGTTTTTCCACAATGCCTCTTAGCCTCCATTCATTTAGACAAACCTTTATCATGCAAATCCTATCTACAGAGAATTGGATCAGGGAATAGGACCAAAGGACTTGGAACTTTGGACATCAGCAACCTTTCTATTTTAAATATGGAAAAATAAAACACAAATTGGGTATACAATTTGTCTGTTGTCATACAGGTAGCAACTCACAGAGCTAGGATTCTGGTCCAGGACCTCTGACTCTAACTCCATTATTTATTTAAGTATTCCACTTACTCCTAAAACCCAGAGCTGGACCCTGAGGAGTGGGGTTAAATTCACAGAGGATTCTGGGTTTCCCCATAGAGAGACCCGGGTAGGAAGGAACTCTGAAGAGTTGGCCATGACTGAAGGAGGAGCCAGAATTGGAATTCATATCCTTGGGATCAGTTGCCCATCTGTCCTAAGGGCAGGGGGCGACCTGGAAAGCCTTCTGAGAGGCAGCCAGTGACCACAGTCTTTATTTAACTCAGAGGAGTGGGGTAGGACTGTGGATCCATGTTCCAGCCCCTCATGCCACAGGACAGGTTATATTGCCTGTCTGGAAGTCTGGCCAAATTCGCAACAGTTCCTGGGACTGGAATTGGTGAACCAGGGCAAGTCGGTGGAAAGTACAGTGTTCGTACTCTATTGGATACATCAAAAAGGTTTGGGGGGGAGGAGGAGTGGGCTTCACCCCAAGCTGATGTAGGCACAAGCCTATGAACACATCCTCCAAGTAGATGACCTTGATTGTCTGAGCCACAGCCAGGACCCTGAGGGCTAAGGGGACAGATAGGACGTAGCCGGGACCCCCGCAGTAAGGGGGATACTTGTCCTGGGAATACAGCTCTGGGGGCATGTACCATTTGTAATCTGGGCTCCGAAGAGGGCCCGTGTCTCTGTAGATGTAGCCTGTGATAAAGTCGGGCCTTGGGGGTCCATTGGGCTGAAGCAACTGCTGCACCAGAAAGCTGGGGTTTAGGAAGACATCACCATCCACCTTGAGCACATAGCGGGCAGTGGAACAGTGCTGCGCCATCCACTCCAGTCCCATGAGGACCTTGAGAGTCAAGTTGTTGTATGTATCCAGGAAGCCCACCTGGAGGAGATCCCCGTGTTCCATGTCCTCCTCCTCCAGGAGGATACGAAGTTCCTTGGTGAAGAGGGGTGGGGGCAGGCCAAGAACAAAAAGGCGGCGGATGACCACACCAGGCACTGAGGTCTCATTGCCCCATGTTTCCCGGATGGCTTGGCGCACCCCTACATCCTGGGGCTGGGTCATGACCAGCATGAGCAGGAAAGGGGTACCTTTGGGGCCCTCACACTTGTTAGGATGGTTGAGCAGGAAGGGGTAGGGGTAAGGGTATCTTGGGTCCAAGGGATGTGGTGTCCGAGCCTGCCACTCAAACTTCCTTAGAGTACTCAAAGTATCTCCAGTCAGCTCTGTGGGGACCAAGGGCCCCAAATCCATGGAAGATGTCCGGGAATCTAAAAGCTGACCCACCAGCAGTATCAACAGCCCCCCCAAGGCTGTGCTCAGCAGAACCCTCAGCCCCAGGCGCTCCCTGATCAGCTTCATGGTGCCAAAGTTGTCCTGGGTAGGGAGGAGTGAGAGCACTGGTCAGTGCTGGATGCAAAATTCCACACAGCCCCGGTCTCTGCTCAGATCTCCAGGACCTTCCCCTCCCTCCATGGGGCAATTGTTTCCTGGTGTGGGGGGCCCGGATTTGTAGATCCGGGAACAGAGGGAAAGATAAGGGTAGGGGAAATGGTTCTCCCCCACTTTGTGCTGGGCCAGCTGCCAATTTGGCACGGAAGGATCAGAGGGAGAGGGGCAAGTCAGAAGGGTTAGGGAGCCTGCAATGTAGGGGGGAAGGGGGAAGAAAGCCCTGAGCTGGAAGTTGGGAGCCCTGGGTTTTAGGCTCAGCTCTGCCACTGACTTGATTTGGACAAGCCATTCCTCCTTTTGGGACTTTAGGTTTCTCCATCTGTGAAATGATGGGGAATGATCTGGATGATTTCTAAGGTCCCCTCCAGCTCTGAGAGCAGGATTTTGTAAGATTAAAGTACTGAGGACTGGAGAGACCCCAGGGTGCCTGTGTAGGAGCAGTTAGTCTCTGTGCCCACCCCTTGCTCTCACAAAAAGATTTTGGACCAAAGGGAACAGGGGATGTCCCCGTTGTCCCCTTCAGAGAACTATGGTGTAAAAAGCAGGAGTCGTTGGAATTTGCTTAATCCTCTCTAAAATCCTCCTTTCCTCCCAGACATAGAACCAGCCATAGCCCATGAACCTCAAGTTCATCATAGAACGATGGGAACTAGACCTAGAATTCTAGCCCTAAAAAAACCCAAGGCTTTCCTGAGAAAGCCCACCCCGACCTTGCCTTTTCCCACCCTCAACCCCAACCCCGTCTGCCCTAGCCCCAGTTTCCCAGAGCCTCAGTTTCTCATAGGGGTGAGGAGGCAAATTTTTGGAGTTTTGCCCTGAAACCTCAGAGTCTAGGCTGATGTTCTCCAAGCTCCCTCTCCCATATCCCCTCCCTTAATTCCCCTCCCCTCCAGCCCTGAAGGGTCCTCACCCTCTTTTCTGGCGGGATGCCTGAGATGTGCTGTTAGCAGGACAATTCAGAGGGGACTGCCAAGCATCCGCCCAGGTAGGCACGGATATGGGAGGAGTGAGGAAACCTGCTTGACTTTGAGCACACTTGGAAGTGTGGGGTGGGGCAGATCACCCAAGCAACCAACCAGCTTGGGCTTGCCATGAACCTTGTTGATTGGTTACTGTGGGCAGGGGCTCGCAGCGGCAGGACCCAAGTCTGTTGGTTTCCAGTCAAGACTGCTTCTGTTTGGGGGGAGGTGATGTGAAGGGGAGAAGAGCTGTGGGAGATTAGGATTGGGTCCAGAGGCAGCCACAAAGGCAAGGGCATCTGCTATAGGAGAATCTGCTCCAATAAACAATAACCAATAGTCATCTAGTGGTTGGCAGAATACCTACATTATCTCATTTTAACCTAAAACCCCCCAAAACAATAACTCCTTTGAGGGAGGCATTAGACCCACTAACCACATTTTACATGCAGACAGGGAGGCACTCCCATATGCCAAAGGACTTGCCATTGTGGCATTTTTCCACTCTCATGCTGATGCACCTGTTCCTACCTCTCCTCTGGAAGAGAAAAGACAAGTAAATTAGCCCCAGCTTACACTGGCCCACATCTTTATCTAGGCTCACTCTAAGGTTTACAAGGTAAAATTGTTCTGCATGCTGTCCCCAAAGTCTTAATGCAGTCTCAAGGTATTAACTCTTAAAATACAATATTTTATACATTTATCTAGATTAGTTTGTCTTTGGTCCCCAGCTCTGGTCCTCAAATTCTTGGTACCCAGAAGGAAAATACACTTACATTTCAGTTTGAAATACATTTGCTGCATAAAATCAGGTTTAAAAAAAAAAAAAAAGCTGTGTGACCCTGGGCAAGTCACTTAATCCCCATTGCTTAGCCCTTACCACTTTTTTGCCTTGGAACCAATACACAGTACACAGTATTGGTTCCAAGATGGAAGGTAAAGGCTTCCTCAAAAAAGCTATAATACTAAAACTCCCAAGTAGCTAGCCACCTGTCCCTTTTAAGGCAGAAGTGAAAATAAATAAACAAACAAATAAATAAGTAAATAGATAGACAGATAGACAAATAAGTGAATGAATGAATTAATAAATAAATAAAACATTTAGGCACAATTGTTTTCTTTTTTTTTTATGAAAATTATAACAATGTCCTATTCTAAAGTCTTCGGTCTCACCTGAATCACAGATCTTTGTTGGTTTGTTTGTTTTTATTTAATTGATTATTTTAGAGTATTTTCCCAGGATTACAAAAATCATGTTCTTTTCCTCCCCTCCTCCCAACCCCCTCCCATAGCCAACGAGCAATTCCACTGAGTTTTGCATGTGTCATTGGTCAAGACTTATTTCCATATTATTAATATTTGCACTGGGGTGATTGTTTAGAGTGTACATCCCCAATCATATCCCCATGGACTTATGTGATCAGTTGTTTTTCTTCTGGGTTTCTTCTCCCAAAGTTCTTTCTCTGGATGTGGACAGTGTTCTTTCTCATAAGTCCCTCAGAATTGCTGCTAGTAGAGAAGTCAATTACATTCGATTGTGCCACAGTGTATCCTCTGTGTATAATGTTCTCCTTTCACTCTGCATCAATTCCTGGAGGTCGTTCCAGTTCACATAGAATTCCTCCAGTTCATTATTCCTTTGAGCACAATAGTATTCCATCACCATCAGATACCACAATTTCTTCAGCCATTCCCCAATCGGAGGGCTTCCCCTCATTTTTCCAATTCCTTCCACCATATAGAGCACAGCTATGAATATCTGAATCACAGATCTAATCAGCACTCGCAGGGAGTGATCACAATTCTGCCTCATTAGAGGACATTTGTCTCAGATGTATTGTGGTGGGGAGGGGGGAATGACTTCTGTTTAATCCAATTAAGAAATTTCCCTTTGTTTATTGTCCCTGAGGCTTGAAAGGGAAATTGTTAAAGGAAGAGGAGTTAGTTTCAGGAAAATATTTTCTCCATGGGTGTGCAGGCATCAACATTACTATTGTTCTCCAAAGCCTAAAAATTACCCATTGTTTGATTTCGCTTTGGACTTTCAGCTTTTGTTTCATGGTTCTGTTAGCAACCTCACTTTCAGCACCGGACTGCCACTTCTGTACTCTTGGAAGAGTTACCAAGTACATACTTTCCCTTCCTCCTCCGTCATAGTACAGTCATAAAGTTGAGGCAGGGAGTGGGGAAAGGTGGAAATACTAGCTGTCACTTCCTGGCAGACTGGCCAAGTAAATCTAGAACCCAAAGACGATAAACCCTCAAAAATCTTTGATTGGGCTGCTCCTCCCCCCACCCCACCCCACCCCCGTGGTCTTTAGGAGTTCTCATTTTGTTGCACTGTATCTCAGATGGTCTTTGTCAGTGTTCTAGCCCAGGGGGTGGCAATTTTATTTCTAAAAAGAACTGATATGGGAGTACAGATTTCCTCTAGACCCCTCAAATACCAGAAGTGATCTAGGTCAAAGGGGATATGAGAAATTACTTTCTAGGAGCATCCACCTCCCCTTTGGACTTTCCCCAAGACCTTCAATTATCATAGATATGCACCTTCAGGTTCCACTCTGATAAACACTGGATGGTACCTAATCTAATACTCCTTTGAATTCCACAGCTCATTCCTTGGGCCCCCAACCTCAATGAATTCTTATCCTATATAACTCCTGCTGTGAAAAGGGCATAAAATCTCCAAACCCCATCTCCTCAAGGAGGCAGTGTCTACCCTTACACGATGTCTCCTGGCCTCCCAACATGACTTCCAAATTAATAAATTTCTCTTTTTATTATTAAGCTAAGTTTTGGAGTCTTGCATTCTTGCAAAGGGTAACCTGTCCAGATCCAGGGTTTTCCCTAAAGTTCTCCAACAACATGGCTAGTTAATATTTAAAGCTTTTGTAGTCCAAGAGGCAAAATCAAGGGTGCTATATAGGTTCTTAGACAAACAAGGGAGAAAACAAATTTCCACAAAGTTTTTGGGGATGGAATTCAAATTTTAATAGTAATAATTAGATGGAATTTTTGTGATACAGATCTACCAAAAGGAAGAATGGAATTTCACTTCACTTTAAGTTTATTCAGTTTTTTAGGACTGTTCTACCCTTCACAATCCATATATTGTCCATGGGTTTTCTTGGCAAAGATTCTGGAATGATTTGTCATTTCCTTCTCCAGTAGGTTAAGGCAAACAGAGTTTAACAAACTTGTCCAGGATCACCTTGCTAGTACACATCTGAAGCTAAATTTGAACTCGTGTTCCAGACTCTAGGCCCTGTGCTCTATTCACTGAGCCACTTAGCTGTCCTTTACTTAAATTTAGAGTTCCATAATCAAAATCAACTACAAATGTTATTTGTTAATGCTGTTAATGCTCCTTGTAATGAATTTTATGTATTTTATATTTGAAAATATCTTTTTATACAGAGAGGTACTGAGAGTCAAATACTAATATCAAATCATGAACACATTAGTTGTTTTTTGGGGGTTCTCCCCTCCCCTGTTTTTAAACCCTTAAAACCCTCTTGCTTGGTTTTAAACCTTTTAAACCCTTAATTAATAATAAGTATCTGTTCTAAGGCAGAAGACCAGTAAGGGATCAGCAGTTGGGACTGTGACTTGCTCAGAGTCACAAAGCTAAGAAGTATCTGAGGACAGATTTGAACTCAGAACCTCGAATCTCTAAACTTGGCTCTTTATCCACTGAACTGCCTACCTGCCCAAGCATATGATTTTAATCAAACAAATTCATAGCTTGGAAGACACTTGTAGAATGCTATTTGATTCTTCTCTTGATATTTGCCTTTTAGCCCATTTTTGAATTTCAGATAAATCACTTCCATTTGAAGGTTAGGTAGAAAGTCCTCAATTGTACAGCTATGTGGATTTTAAAATATGGACATTTCTTTTACATTTGCATCAAAGTCTATTTGGCTGGAACTATAATTAAAACTTATAAAATAAATGCATTGAAAATGTGTGTGGAAGCAGAGATCTACCTTCTTGTTTTATTTTTTTTTATGGATAGCATTTAAAAAATTTTTAAGTTAATTTATTTAGTCAATTTAGAACATTATTCCTTGGTTACAAGAATGATATTGTTTCCCTCCCTCCCTGCCCCCCCTTCCTGCAACTGAAGAGCAATTTCATTGGGTATTACATGTGTCTTCGATCAAAACCCATTTCCATGTTGTTGGTGTTTCCATTAGGATGTTCATTTAGAGTGTACATCCCCAACCATATCCCCTCGACCCATGTATTGAAGCAGTTGTTTTTCTTCGGTGTTTCTACTCCCATAGTTCTTCCTCTGAATGTGCTTTTTCTCATAGATCGCTCCAAGTTGCTCATGATCACTGCATTGCCACTAATGGAGAAGTCCATTACATTCAATTGTACCACAGTGTATTGGTCTCTGTGTACAATGTTCTCCTGGTACTTCTCCTCTCACTCTGCATCAATTCCTGGAGGTCGTTCCAGACTCCATGGAACTCCTCCACTTTATTATTCCTTTGAGCAAAATAGTATTCCATCACCAACACATACCACAATTTGTTCAGCCATTCCCCAATTGAAGGGCATCCCCTCATTTTCCAATTTTTTGCCACCACAAAGTGCAGCTATGAATATTCTTGTATATGTCTTTTTCCTTATTATCTCTTTGGGGTATAAACCCAGCAGTGCTATGGCTGGATCAAAGGGCAGGCAGTCTTTTAGTGCCCTTTGGGCATAATTCCAAATTGCCCTCCAGAATGGCTGGACCTATTCACAACATCACCAGAAATGCACCAATGTCCCGACTTTGCCACATTCCCTCTGGCATTCATTACTTACCTTTGCTGTCATGTTAGCCAATCTGCTAGGTGTGAGGTGATACCTCAGAGTTTTTTTGATTTGCATTTCTCTGATTATAAGAGATTTAGAGCATTTTTTCATGTGCTTATTAATAGTTTTGATTTCTTTAACTGAATATTGCCTGTTCATGTCCCCTGCCCATTATCAATTGGAGAATGGATTGATTCTTTGTACAATTGGTTTAGCTCTTTATAAATTTGAGTAATTAGACCTTTGTCAGAGGTTTTTGTCATGAAGACTGTTTCCCAACTGGTTGCTTCCCCTCTAATTTTGGTTGCATTGTTTTTGTTTGTATAAAAACCCTTCAATTTGATGCAATCAAAATTATTGATTTTACATTTTGTGATTTTTTTTCTAGTTCTTGCTTGGTTTTAAAGTCTTTCCTTTCCCAAAGATCTGACAAGTATACTATTCTGTGTTTACCTAATTTACTTATTGTTTCCTTCTTTATGTTTATTTAAGTCATTCACCCATTCTGAGTTTATCTTGGTATAGGATGTGAGATGTTGATCTAAAGCTAATCTCTCCCATACTGTTTTCCAATTTTCCCAGTAGTTTTTATCAAATAGTGGATTTTGGTCCCCAAAGCTGGGATCTTTGGGTTTATCATAGACTGTCTTGCTGAGGTCACTTACCTCAAATCTATTCCACTTGTCTTCCTCTCTGTCTCTTAGCCAGTACCAAATTGTTTTGATGACCACTGCTTTATAGTATAGTTTGAGATTTGGGACTGCAAGTCCTCCTTAATTTGCTTTTTTTTTTTTCATGATTTCCCTGGATATCCTTGATCTTTTGTTCTTCCAAATGAACTTTATTATGTTTTTCTCTAATTCAGTAAAAAAGTTTTTTGGTAGTTCAATGGGTATGGCACTGAACAAGTAAATTAATTGGGTTAGTATTATCATTTTTATTATGTTAGCTTGTCCTACCCATGAGCAATCAATGTTTTCCCAATTGTTTAGATCTAGTTTTAATTGTGTGGAGAGTGTTTTGTAGTTGTGTTCATATCGTTCCTGTGTTTGTCTCGGCAGATAGATTCCTAAGTATTTTATATGGTCTAGGGTGATTTTAAATGGAATTTCTCTTTCTAATTCTTGCTGCTGAGATGTGGTGGAGATATATAGAAATGCTGATGACTTATGTGGGTTTATTTTGTATCCTGCAACTTTGCTAAAGTTGTTGATTATTTCCACTAGCTTTTTAGTTGATTCTCTAGGATTCTTTAAGTAGACCATCATATCATCTGCAAAGAGTGATAGCGTGGTCTCTTTATTGCCTATTTTAATACCTTCAATTTCTTTTTCTTTTTCTAATCGCTACTGCTAGTGTTTCTAGAACAATGTTAAATAATAGAGGTGATAATAGGCATCCTTGTTTCACTCCTGATCTTATTGGGAAGGCTTCTAGTTTATCCCCATTGCAGATGATGTTTGCTGATGGTTTTAGATATATACTGTTTATTATTTTTAGGAAAGGCCCTTCTATTCCTATGCTTTCTAGTGTTTTCACTAGGAATGGGTGTTGTATTTTGTCAAAGGCTTTTTCTGCATCTATTGAGATAGTCATGTGATTTTTGTTGGTTTTCTTGCTAATATGGTCAATTATTTGGATAGTTTTCCTAATATTGAACCATCCTTGCATTCCTGGTATTAATCCTACCTGGTCATAATGAATAACCCTTGTGATCACTTGCTGGAGTCTTTTTGCTAGTATCCTATTTAAGATTTTTGCATCTATATTCATTAAGGAGATTGGTCTATAGTTTTCTTTCTCTGTTTTTAACCTGCCTGGCTTTGGAATCAGTACCATATTTGTGTCGTAAAAGGAATTTGATAGAGCTCCTTCTTGGCTTATTCTGTCAAATGGTTTGTATAATATTGGGATTAGTGGTTCTTTGAATGCTTGATAGAATTTATTTGTGAATTCATCTGGACCTGGGGATTCTTTTCCTAGGGAATTCTTTGATGGGTTGTTCAATTTCTTTTTCTGATATAGGGTTGTTTAGGTAATCTATTTCTTCCTCTGTTATTCTAGGCAATTTATATTTTTGTAAATATTCATCCATATCACCTAGATTTCTATATTTGTTGCCATATAATTGGGCATAATAGTTTTTAGTGATTGCCTTAATTTCCTCTTCATTAGAAGTGAGGTCTCCCTTTTCATCTTGGATACTTTAAAATGGAGATTTGAACCACAGACTTCAATTCCCAAAAGTCCTTGGTAGTTCCCAGAATTCCCTATAATATCACCCCTCACCTGAGTGTGAGAAAACAATTGGTATTTAAATTGACTCTCCACCTACTTTGCCCCTCTCCCTGCTTCTGCTTCTAGGCTCATGCGGCTCTCTACCTAGCAGGCAAGATGTAGAGTAAGTGGCTGTGCCTAGGCATGTGCTTTCTTATTTTGTATTTTCTTTATTCCTTAATCTTTAATAAACCTCATAAAAATATAATACTTTTAGCAGAGAAACTAATTTTAACTGTTACAATACTGCCAATTTGGTTTTCTTCTTTCCTTTTTTAAATTAGATTGACCAGTACTTTGTCTATTTTATTTGGTTTTTTCAAAGTACCAGCTTCTAGTCTTATTTATTAAATCAATAGTTCTTTGACTTTCAATTTTACTAATTTCTCCTTTGATTTTTAGGATCTCTATTTTAGTCTTCATCAGAGAATTTTTAATTTATTCGCTTTCTAGTTTTTTAATTTGCATGCCCAATTCATTGACCTCTGTCCTCTCTGTTAATATATGAACTCAAGGATATAAATTTCCCCCTGAGTACTGCTTTGACTGCATCCCACAGGTTTTGAAAGGATGTCTCATCATTGTCATTTTCTTCAATGAAATCATTAATTGTTTCTATGATTTGTTCCTTAATTGATTTTGGAGTATCATATTGTTTAATTTCTAACTAATTTTTTATTTGCCTCTCCATGTACCTTTACTAATTATTATTTTCATTGCATTGTGATCTGAGAAGGTTGCATTTATTATTTCTGCTCTTTTGCACTTGTTTGCAATGTTTTTATGCCCTGATTTTTGTGAATGTACCATGTGCTGCTGAATAGAAGGTATATTCCTTTTTGTCCCTATTTATTTTTCTCCACATATCTACTAACTCTAATTTTTCTAAGATTTCATTCACTTCTCTTACCTCTTTCTTATTTATTTTTGGGTTTGATTTATCTAGTTCAGATAGAGGAAGGTTCAGGTCTCCCACTAGTATAGTTTTTCTATGGATTTCATCCTTGAGCTCCACTAGTTTCTCCTTTAGAAATTTGGATGCTATGCCATTTGGTGCATACATGCTGAGTACTGATATTTCCTCATTGTCTGTACTGGCTTTTATCAGGATGCAATTACCTTCCCTATCCCTTTTAATCAAATCTATTTTTACTTTGGTTTTGTCAGATATCATGATTGTGACTCCTGCCTTCTTTTTTTTTTAAACCCTTACCTTCTGTCTTGGAGTCAATACTGTGTATTGGCTCCAAGGCAGAAGAGTGGTAAGGGCTAGGCAATGGGGGTTAAGTGACTTGCCCAGGGTCACACAGCTGGGAAGTGTCTGAGGCCAGATTTGAACCTAGGACCTCCAGTCTCTAGGCCTGGCTCTCAATCCACTGAGCTACCCAGCTGCCCCCCCTCCCACCTTCTTTTTATCAGTTGATGCCCAATAGATTTGGCTCCATCCTCTTACTTTTACCTTCCTCATGTGTGTTTCTTGTAGACAACATATGGTAGGATTTTGGATTCTAATCCACTCTGCTATTCACTTGTGTTTTATGGGTGAGTTCATTCCATTTACATTCAGAGTTATGGTTACCAGCTGTGTATTTCCCAGCATTTTGATTTCTACTCTTAGTTCTGCCTTTTCTTCTTTCACTATTTCCTTCTACACCAATGATTTGCTTTTTAATCAGTTCCCCTAATCCCCACCCTTATTTTACTTCCCTTTCTACCTCCTTCCCTTCTTATTCCCCCCTTATTTTCTTTACACTCATTTTAAACCACACCCCACTCTCTCCGTCCCTTGTACTGCTTCCCTCCCCACCAGTCCATTTGTTACCCTTCTACTTCCCTATAGGGCACAAATCAATTCTCTGCCCTAATGGAATTGATTGTTCTTCCCTGTTTGGGTCAATTTCAATGTACATATGAGTTGAGTATTTCCTATCTCCAGTCTCTTTACCCTTCCAGTGTATTGATGTTCTCCCCCCTCCTGCCATGTGTTTCTTTGTGACATATAAATTTATCCCCTTCAGTTTCTTTTCTCATTTCTTTTAGTAGTAACCTTTTTTTAGCTCTAGTTGTATATATATATGTATATATATACATGTATACACACATATATATGTATTTATGCTTAAATATATCTATATACATATTTATGTCTTGTCATTTCATCTCATACAGTTTGTCACTGTTTCCTCTAAGTGTACTTCCTCTAGCTGCCCAGGTGATAATAACAGTTTTTAAGAGTTACCAATGACCTCTTTTATTATAGGGTTACATATTATTTTAACTTACTGAGTCCCTTTAAAAAAGTTTTTTGTTTTTTGTTTTTCTTTGTTTTGTTTTTCTTTTTTCCCTCTTTTTTAATTACTTTTTGATGATTCTCTTGAATACTATGCTTGGGCATTAAATTTTCTGTTCAGGTCTAGTCTTTTCTTTATAAATGCTTGGAATTCTTCTATTTTGTTAAATGACCATACTTTCCCCAGTAGGAATATAGTCAGTTTTGCTGATTCTTGGTTGTAGACTTAGTTCCCTTTCTTTCCAGAAAATAATATTCCATGCCTTTCAGTCCTTCAGTGTGGGTGCAGCTAGATCCTGTGTTGTCCTCACTGTGATTCCATGGTATCTGAATGACTTAGCAGATTGTAACATTTTTTCCTTGGTCTGATAGTTCTTGAATTTGGCTATAACATTCCTGGGTATTGTCAGTTGGGGATTAAGTACAGGAGGTGCTCACTCTCCACTTTTCCCTCTTGTTCTAGGATATCAGGGCAGTTTTCTTGAATAATTTCCTATAGTATTATGCCCAGGATTTTTCTTTTGTCATGGTCTTCTGGTAGACCAATGATTCTTAAATTGTCTCTCCTCAAACAATTTTCTAAATCCTCTGTTTTGTGAATGAGATGCTTCATATTTTCCTCAATTTTTTCATTCTTTTGGTTTTGTATTATAGTGTCCTGCTGCCTTGTGAGGTCACTTAATTCCAGTTGTATTCTGGTGATTAAAGACTGGATTTCATCCCTGGCTTTTTGGTCATCCATTTCCTTCTGGTCTGATTTTCTTTGAAGGTCATCTTTCATCCTCTTTACCTCATCTTTCATCTTCTTTGCCTCATCTTTCATCTCTTTTGCCTCATTTTCCAGCTGGTTGATTTTGGTTTTCAAGACACTATTTTCTAATTTTAGTTCAAGTGCTTTTGTTTCCAAATGATTTATCTTAGTTTTTAAGTTCTTTTCTCAATTGTCTTCAGCCTCTCTTAATTGTGTTTTGAATTGTATTTTGAGTTCTTCCAAAGCCTGTATCCAATTAGCTGGGTTTTCTGTTTTATTGCTTGGTGTTCCCTCCTCTTCTGTTCTGTTTGCTCTTTGTTCATTGCCTGTATAGAAGCTGTCAATTTTTATTTCTTTTTTTTCTTTTTCTGTTTGCTCATATTTACCCCCTTCTTTACTCCCTGCGCTGGTCTGTGCTCTTGCTCCTCTCATTTTTTCCTTTTGTTTTTTTGTTTTTTTTGTTTTGAGCTTTTCTTTCAGTCTTCCCTCTTGGAGTTCTGTCAGGAAATCTCTCAGTGCAGTCTGTGGGGGGAGGGGTATTGCAACTTTTGCTTCCCTGTCCTCTCGGGGCTTTGATTGGATTAAGTCCAGCAGTCAGTGGGAGAGGGGTGTTGGAGTTTGAGCTTCCCAGTCCTCTGAAGACTTTTGATGGGATTAAGTCCAGCTTGGTTGGGCTAGATGTGCTCTGAGGCCAAAACCTCCTGGAAGCGGGGAGCAATATGGAGGGTCTCCGCTGCTGCAACTAGGCTGCCTGCTCTGTGCTCCTTCTCTAACTCCTTCCCCACCAACTGTGTTCAACACTCTGAGCCTAGCACAACTTTGCGCAAGATACCCTCTCCAGACCAGCAACTTTGCCCACCCAGAGGTTCCAACAGCTGCTGGAGGCTTAGTGTTCTGGGGGCTGGGGGGAGGTCCTGGGACCTTCCTTCTGCCTTCCCCTTAAACCTCAGTGTTCTTGAATTCTGGCTTTTGGGGGACATACCTTTTAAATTGAGTTCAGCAGGAGGATTCCTTTACTCTGTCTTGTTGTTAGGTTTGATTTTGAGTTCCCTCGGAGCATTTAGTTTGTAATTGGTAAGGAAGGGTTTTCAGAGGTCTGAACTTTTGCTGCCTCTATGCCGCCATCTTGACCTCCTTCCTTTGTTTTATTTTTTGATAGCATGGGAAATACATGAAACAACTTGACATGATTCAGCAACATTGATTGTCTTCAAATTAGCTTGACTAGAGGGTAAGTTTCATATACATGTGCTATTTTGTCTTATAATTTTAGGATGCATTCACTAAGAAAAATTATCAAGTCTGAAACAAAAGCTAATTTTCAAAGCCATTCGGGATTTGATAATAGTGGTTTAAGGATGGTCTTGGCCTTCAGAAAAACACCAGGATTGGCCCTGCACTCAAAAAAATCATGATAAAATCTTATTTTTCTCTTCCTTTCCTTTTTTGTCATGATGGTTCTGCACTGGTAATGATAATTTTTTAAAAAAGAGAATAAAAGGGAAAAGGGGGGGGCAGCTGGGTAGCTCAGTGGATTGAGAAACAGGCCTAGAGACAGGAGGTCCTAGGTTCAAATCTGGCCTCAGACACTTCCTATCTGTGTGACCCTGGGCAAGTCACTTGACCACCATTGTCTAGTCCTTACCACTCTTCTGCCTTAGAGCCAATACACAGTATTGAAGGTAAGGGTTTAAAAAAAGAGAGAGAGAGAGAAGAGAAAAGAAAATGTTGTAGTATGGCAATTATTGGGAATTAATATTGAATTTTGAAATAATTTCCATTTAGCCTCCCAAAAAACAGTCGTTAGTCAGGATGAAACAGTTTCTCCTCCCAGCCTATGAAACTTGGGCCTCCTTTTTTTTGTTTGTTTAGATCTTAAAAGGCTGAAAGGCTGAAAGGAGTAAGGGCAGAACTGATTAGGATGAATCCTGACCCACTGGAGAGATTAAGGAAAGTCAATGAGCTCTGCAGCCTTGTTGGACCAATCAAACCACATGACAGGGAGGAGAGGGTGTGTCAGAGTCCAGCTTCTCTGGACAATGACCCAACTTTTTTTGTGATGAAGTAATGAGGGAGGAGTTGAAGACTCTAAGTTCACCTCCTCAGTGGCTGTTTACTGATCAGAGATGTCTTGGGATGTCATAGGTGAGGAACTGAGTGATGAGCTCACCAGTGGTATGTAAACCTGCACCAGAGGAGGAAAGGGCTCTCTGAGTCCCATTTGGATTACAGAGAAAGTCATTTCACCTTTTTAGCACACCTCGAGCCATCAATTAAGAAATTCTTTTAAAATGAAGAAATACTGCTTCTCAAGAATTTCAATTGTTACACAATACATGTTGTATGTGTTCAAAATTCTCCTGACTTAAAACTACCACTCCAGGATTTGCAGAGTATCCAATCAGCATTCATGGTCTCTATCCCCCAATCACTCAATCCTGCCTTTGTTGTATGAAAGCAACTATAGCCAATACATCACTGAATGAGTATATTGCAACAAAACTTTATTTATGGAAACAAATTTGAATTTAATATAACTTTTACTTGTCCCAAAATATTACTTCTTATTTTTACTTTTTCGACTGATATCAAAATATTTTTAAAAACATTTTTAGCTTGTGGGCTGTTCAAAAACAGTCAGAAACTTGGAGAAGACCTATGAGCCATAGTTTACCCATCCTCGGTGCCAAAATGTTCTCAACAATTTGGACTTTAGCAGCCTTGAAGCCAACCCAACCCAAGCTCTAAATACACAAGGGAGGCAGAAAAACTAAGCTCATGAAGACTCTCTGTAGCTGGTTTCTCTTGGTGTAGTTCTCCCTGCATGGTAACAAAAGATAGCTCAGTCCCTCAGCTTTGGGTGACAATTAACCACCTTCTATGATAATTCTAGACCTTTATTTAAATTCTACCTCTCTTTCATTCCTGTGGAACATGAAGGTATGTTTGTATGTTGTTGTTCATTCATTTGTTCATGTACAACTCTTCATGTCCCCATGGATCATGGCTTTCCATAGGGGTTTCTTGGCAAGGATACTGGAGTGGATTGCAATTTCCAGTGGATCCAAGGGTATATATAGGAGTTTGGATTATCCTAAACTGGCCATATCATAGAGCCAGTGCTTATATTTCCCTGAATATTTTCAGGAGCTCCAGGGATGTGGTGACAGTGTTTGGCCCTTTTGGAGAAGACATTTTCTGATTTTCTCACCACGTGAAGGCTTGGTAGTGAGTGGATGGACTTGTTTTTTTGGAAATGCAGAAAACCTTTAATGATCCCTTTGACATTCTTTGAGCCATGACAGTGGCAAGGAGGGCAAAGTTCTATTCCAATAAAAAGGAAAATCAGATTCTATTTGGTTTTCTGTTCCCTCAGGTCTTTGGGTGGCATCTTGCAACACCAAGACTTCTAGTAAATGGTAGGGAATGGGCAGATTTTTCCCCAGCCTGGCATGACTGCATGTTGATTTTTCTCATGTAGAAACTAAAATAGGGGGGTTCCATTAGGTATACTTGGACATGAGTGGGCCCTTGGCTGCTTTTTATACTCTTCATTTTCTTTTCTGAATAGGCAACCAATTATCAACTTCCTTGGAGATGTTTCCAGTTTTAGAGGTAACTGTGTGAGTTCCAGAAGTATATTTAATTGTATTTAGGTCCATTTAGTTAAGGTGACAAGCAAAAAAGCAGGATTCTTCATTGGAGAAAATGTTGGCAAGAGGTAGATTCCCATTCCTGATCTAGCTGACCAAATGATAAAGAATTTTAGGAGATGAAATGAAAGGTAAAGTGTCGAATCAATAGTCCTGCAAACAACTTCATGGTGTTTTGTTTGGTTTTTGGACCCTACCTTCCATCTTGTTCCAAGGCAGAAGAGTTGTAAGGGCTAGGCAATGGGGATTAAGTGACTTGCCCAGAGTCACACAGGTAGGAAGTGCCTAAGGCCAGGATTAAACTCAGGACTTCCCATTTCTGGGCCTGGCTCTCAATCCATTGAGCCACCTAACTGTCCCCCACAATTTTATGTTCTGATGAGTATCAGTCTCCCAGTAGACTGTAACAGTAGTTAAAGGTTAAGTTACTAATTTTTTTCTTAAGTCATCTGTCAATGAACACTGAGTTCTTTGTTTTTTTTTTTCATTTTTAGCATGTTTTTGGAAATGAACATATAGGAATAAAATAACTGTCTGTACCTGATTTATATTATACTTTGAGCTCCTTTTAAGCCCTCCCCCTTTTAGGGAAACCATAGACAAGAACTATAGCTTAAGCTTTAAATAATTGTCCTTAATATGCCAGCATGAGGTGCTTAATGAGCCAAGGAATATGAGAAAAGTATAATAGATAATATTGGAGGGGGTATATTAGATGGATAAATGATAACTAATGAATCAGGTAGTTATCTTCTTTGCCTACCCTCCTCCCTTTTATACCTCCCTTCCTCCCCTCTTCTTCCCTTCAGGTTCCCCTTCCCCCTTCTTCTTCAGCCTCCTTCTAAGTCACTCAGGGTGAACTATGATGTTTCAGAGGAAATACTCCTTTCTCTTCTTTATCTCAAGTAAGAGTTTATTGGGGGAAAACAGGAAAAGATGAAGGATGGAGGTAAGAGGGGTGGAGGTTTCCCTATTATCTACAGTGAGTTTTAAGTTGGAGGATATTGAGAGAATTGGCAATTCAGTCACTACCATGAAACAGAGCAAGTCAGAGAGAGATATATGGACTATTGTCCTTCTTCTTCTGCCTTCAAATCAGCCAGGCCACCTCCAATTTGATTATCTCAAGTCCCAGAGATAAACCCAGCTTTTTCCTTCAAAGTCACCAACATCACCCAAAAGCTGAGAAAAACAGTCAGCAGTTGGCTCTTGCGAACAGCTGATCAATCTCCAGTTTCTTATCTTGCTGCACACCTTGTAATTTCTCTCTTCTCCACAAAAGGGAGCCTGCCTTCTCTTACTGATGATCAGTCTCCTCCTGGAATGAATCCAGTCTGACCACATGCCTGAGTCCAGAGTAGAGGAGTCCCTTGAGGAGGAGGAATGGGCAATGTACTTGAGCTATTTGAGTCCAGCAGTAGTTCAAGATCAGATGAATAAAAATGGAAGGGAAAACACTGCACCTGACCATCCATAGGGTACTAGATGAGGAGTCTAAAGCTGAAAGACATTGTAAATGATCCATGGCTACATTGGAAGTGTCAGAAGGATTTGAGTCCAGGAGTGGCCTGATCCCAAAGCAAATATTCTATTCTTCCTGCCACTTTTCAAGACACCCATGATCATGGCTATTTTATGAGCAATACCTCCCACCCTTTCCACTAATAAAAATTCCTTCCCTTATAGAGGTTGCAACCTATTGGGGAAGGAGAATATAATATGGATAATAATAATAAGAGGAAAATTGAAAAAGGAGAGAGAACTAACAATGGGAGAAGTTAGAGAAGATTTCAGGCATCTGAGCAGAGCCAAGAAAGAAAAGTATCTGTTAGTTGGAGATAGTAATAATAATAACTAGCATTTATATAGTGCTTACTATGTTCCAAGCCCTATAATTATTGTCTCATTTGATTCTCATAATAACCCTGGGAGGTGGGTGCTATTATTATCCCCATTTTACAGATGAGGAAACTGAGGCAAACTGGTTAAGTGGCATGCTGTGAACCTTAAAAATTCTCAGACCCTACTTCATAAGGTTGAGTTAAGACCATTCCCCATTTTAAACAATGAAGGAACTTAGATCAGGAATGTAAGACTTCTACTTAGATCAGGAATGTGAAAACCTCTACCCCACCCCTACTTAAGCCTGCTTAAGGAGAAGAAACTCCTTGCTGAACAATGAAAGATACTTAAACCCATACTTATAGTAAGACAAAAGTTCTTAAGCTGTGCCTATTTTTAGATCTAATACAAAAGGGTGCTAAGTACCTATAAAGGTCAGGCAACTTGTAAATTTACAAGGAGCAAAGAGGTGAGAAACTTACTCAGAGGTTTTCTGGTGTGAACTTAATAAAAAATTTAAGCCTTCTTAGGTGTGAACTAAGAATGGTCTGTCCTTTGAAAAACGTCTACTGTGATTGGTAGATGGGAGAACTTAGGGGAGGTGACATAGGAGAAATGTCCCTTTATAAGGAGAGGAAAAACTGAGTCTCAGGACAGTCAGAAGAATCTCTCTCTGGAGATGGCTGGCTGGCTGAACTGGTGTCTCTGAACACTATATCCTTGCTTGAACAGATCTTGTGGTGAGTGATTTAAGACTGACTGATCTCTCTCTTAAGACTCAGGTCTGGGCCATGTTGGTTAAGGCCCTTCATACTTATTCCTCTCTTATTCTCTCACTTTCTTTAATTCCTCATTTGTATGAATTAAAATCTCTCTAAAACCCAGTTGACTTGGGTATATTTAATAATTGGGAATTTTTCCCTGGCGACCACCTTATGTTTGATTTAAAACAAGACACTGTCTTGAAACCATATTTTCGGCGGTCACAATTTAAACCATCCACTCTTGTATCTGCCACAATTTATGTCTTCCACTATTTTAATCATCACAATGCCTAGGGTCACACAGCAAGTAAGTAGCTGAAACCCGTCTTCCTGACTCTAGGACACTGTACCACCTTTGGCCAAGGCAAGCCAACAGTATTTACTAATATGCTGGACACTGGGCTATTCACTAAAGATACAAAAAGATGGGGGGGGGGGTGAGGAGAAGGGAGGGAAAGAAAATGATTTTTGCAACCAAGGAAAAATATTCTAAATTGACTAAATAAAATTAAAAAAACAAAGATAAAAAAAGAACAAAAAATAACCCCTATTTTCAAGGAATTCACAATCTAATGAGGGAAACAGCATGCAAACAACTGTGTACAGCTGTATATAGCTGTATATAGGAGAAATGGAAGAGAATCAGAAAAAGAAAGATATTCGTATTAAGGGAGTCTAAAAAAAATTCTGTAGAAAGCAAGACATTAGCTGAGATTTGAAGGAACCAGGGAAGCCAGGAGACAGAGATACAGAAGAATGTGGAATCTCTATTCATAGCCTGGGGAATAGCCAGGGGAAATATCTAAGTCAGTATATTATTTGAGTAGGCAAGGAGGCCAGTATCCCTGGATCAAAGAGTACATGGGAGAGACCTCAGGGTAGGTGTAAGAAGACTAGAAAAGTAGGAAGGCCCAGCTTATGAAGAGCTTTAAAAGACAAATGGAATTTTTCTTTTTGATCTTGGAGATAATAGGAAGCCACTGGAATTTACTGAATAAAGGTTGAGAATAGGTTATATTTGTGCTTTAGAGTATTCTAAGTAGAGAATAGATTAGAGGAGGGAGAGACTTGTTGCAAGGAGCCCAATCTTCAGGCAATAATTTGGACACAAGTTGATGAGGTCTTGCACCAGGATAGTGGTAGCATTAGGACAAAATGGGATATATATATATATATATATATATATATATATATATATATATATATATATATATTTAAGAGATGTGTTAAAGGTAACATTGACAGGTGTTGGTGACAGATTGGATATGGGCTTGTGAGAGAGAAGAGTCAAAGATGGACCTAGGATACCAACCTAGGTGACTAGAAGGATAGTGGTGGCTTTGATAATAATAGGAAATGTTAGAGAAAAAGGAGGATTTATGAGGGAAGATGAGCTAAGATGAGCTAACTTTTGGACATGTTGAGTTTAAGATGTCTACAAAACATCCATTTTGAGATACCAGATAGGCAATTGGGGGTGAGCTCAGGAAAAAAGATGATTGCTGAAAAAATTGATCTGAGAATTGTCCACATAGAAATGGCAGTTGAATCTACGATGGCAAATGAAATCACTAAATGAAATAGTATAGAGAAAGAAGAGAAGAGAGTTCAAGACAGAGCCTTGAGGGAATCTCTGTGCAATCTGTGCAATCTGAATGAAAATTCAGCAAAAGACATTAAGAAGTAATTGTTAGACAGGTATGAGGAGAACCAAGAGAGAGCAATATTACAAAAACCTAGAAAGAAGAAAATATAAGAGAAGAGAGTATTGACAGTCAAAGGCTGAAGAGAGATCAAGAAAGATGAGGACTGAGAGAAGGTAAAAGATGTAACAATCAAGAGATCAATGGAAATATTTGAAGAGAACAGTTTCCATTGAATGATGAGGTCAGAATTGCACATGGTTGAGAAGACAAGAAGAGGAAAAGAAATGGAGGCACCTCTTATGGATAACCTTCTCAAGGACTTTAATCATCAAAGGAAGATATATGGGGCATGATAGCCAATGGGGTTGGGTGGATCAAGTGAGGGTTTTTTTGGAGAATAAAGAAGACTTGAGTATGTTTATAGTCAATAGGAAAATAGCTAATAGGTTGAGATGAAAGGTAAGTGAAAAAATGATAGATGATAGAGGGGGCAATCTACCAGAGAAGATAGGAAGGAAAGAGATCCCTTGTACTTATAGTTTTGACTTATTAAAAAACCACCTCTTCATCTGAGATAGGCTTGAAAGAGGGAGAAGATTGCAATAGAAGGCATCTAAGTGATGTGAAATGAGGAGTGGAGAAAATAGAACTCTTGGAGAATAATTTCTATTTTTCCCAATGAAATATGAGGCAAGATTCTTAACTGAGAAGATAGGGAAAGGGGGAACCATATGAAGTTTCAGAAGAGATAAGGTTTGGAAAAACTCTAATGGTGAATGGGATGGTAAACTGATTAGGAAGTATAAATGAATTGTCTTGCCTTGGTGAGTTCCAATCAAAATTATTTCAAATTTGTGAGGAATCCAATCAGTTCAGTTTCCAATCAGCCTGGTTTTGTGATTTTTGCTAGTTTCATTCAGCAGCAAGGGAATAGGAAGGAAGGAAAAAGATGATAAAGGTAATAATATATGGCAGAGGCTTGGCAAGCATAAGATAAGGAGGCATGAAACTTCAATAAGATAAGAGGATAATGCAGGGCTGAACTGGTTTGTTGAGGGCAAAATGGGGAAGGGATGAGAGATTAGCCTGATGGTGGGGTGGAACTGGGGTGGAAGGATTGGAAGTCAGAGTGAGGATGAAGAACAAATTTCGGGGCTGCAAGGCAGAGGAAGAGGTAGAATGACAACAGGTTAAAATTAGGTAAAAGAATTTCAGAGTTCATAAATATGAAAATGGAACATTTTTTGGTAATGGCAAGATCAAAGTTATCCTGAGATAGGATGGAGGAGTATGTCATGAGAAATTAGTAAATTGAGGAATTAGGAGGTTAATTTGAGGAAATATCAATATGTATATTGAGGTCCCCTGGTATTAGAGCAGGATTTGCCCTTAGAAAGAGAGAAGAGAGGCTGTGAGTCAAACACTGAACTGAGGAAGAAGGAGAAGTGTGGTGGAGGGTGGTAGATAACAACTATCAGAATCTTTATTGAGTGCTGAATGTGCTTTGAATAAACTCAAAAGGACAAAAGGTTACTGAGTGATAATGGTAAAGAAAGAGCTGGGAATGACAGTGAGGAGCAAGGAGTATGCCAACTCCCCCAGAATGACCAGTGCTTTGGGAGAGAGGATTGAAATGGCAACCAATGAAGATAGCTAGAGAAACAGTGTCATCAGGAAAGACACTTCACTCTGTGAGACCAAGAAGATGGAGGGAGCAAGAAAGGAAAATGTTCAGAAGCTAGCTTATTCCCTGTGGAGTAGACATTCCTGAAAGCTCTGGAAAGGGATGTGAGGCATTTGAGGGAGATGGGACTAAGGGAGCAGTCAGGAGGAATAGAGAATGGGGTTTGAACAGTGGCAGCCAGGGGGTTCCAAATCACTGGGACAAGGAGAAAACATATTATTCATAGGGATTCGGACTGGAGGTGCAGTAGTCCTAGGACAGCAATGGCAAACCTTTTAGAGATGGAGTGCCAGGCCCTGCTCCCACCCCTACCTCCAGACCAAGTGCTGTGCCTGCCCCCCCCCAGACAGCATGCCATTCCCCTCCCCCATGCTGGGTAAGTACCCTTCCTCTTACTCCACACGGGAGGTAGCTGGACAGAGGGGCGGGTGAAATGAGGAATGTCCTTAGTGAGTATAAAGAGGGAGAGAGATGTAACCCAAGCATTCTGCTCCCCTCCAGCTCTGCTGCCTGTGAGCTGCCCACCTTACCCCCATGTGCTTCTACTGGGCTGCTAGGCAGAGGGGAGGGTGATGTGAAAAAACATCAAAATAGCATTGGGGAAAGGGGGAGGGGAGTAGCTCTGCTTGAGTCTCTCTGCCTTTCTCGTAACAAACTCTGGGTGGGGGGAGGCATCTGTGCCATAGGTTTGCCATCACTATCCAAGGACATCAGGCTGTTGAGCATAGCTGAAAAGGTAGGGGGAAGGAGGGAAATAGAAGGTGCCAAGATAAGAACAAGGTAGTGATGGAGATGGAGGTGACCACAGTGGGTACCTGGAGTTTGATGCTCAAGGAGGCCAGGAATCTTCCCCTAGCATGTACAGGCATTTCTAATCTTGATGTACAGAAACAGAAAGGGAGGTGTCAAATTTAAGGTACAGCTGATAGTCCAATTTTACTGGGAAGAGGAGTAGTATTGAAAAGATTTATTTATAATATATTGAATTTATCCCTCAGAACTCCTTACTCATTCCTTTATTCCTAGGAAATTCAAGGAATATCCTACCCTAAAAGTATCTCCCATTGTAGGGTGACAGAAAAATGAGATTATGGGTTTTATCTTGTCCAGTAAATAAAAACCAACTTATTTCGAAGGTTTTGAATGAAGTCACTAATAATAGGGCAGAACTTGATTTCTCCTTCTGGATTTTGGAGTCAGAAGACTTGTGATTTTCTACCATCAATCAAGGAATCAAGGGAAGGATGAGAGAATGATGGACTTGACTGTTTCCTCCCTGGTTATTCACTGATTAGAGAAGTCTTGAGATATCTAGGAGAAGGCTGAATAATTGACTTCCAAAATTGTATTTAATGATCCACGGGGCAGACTTTCTTTTTCTTTGATCACTGAGAGAAATCATTGATCAATTAATTTATTGGTTATTGTATGCCTAATCAACAAATCGATTTTCTTACCCAGAAGATAGACTCTTTATTCAATGTAAGGTGTCTATATTCATCCTGTTAAGTGAAGAGCCCAGATTTAGAGTTGGAAAAAGATGAGGAAACTGAGGCTCAGAGGCTTGCTTAAGCCCAAGGACACACAGATGTTAAGCAACAGAGATGGGATTTGAGCCCAGGTATCTGAGTTAATTAATGTAGAGCCACTGAAGATTTTTTTTAACATGTGCCATCAATCAAGACCCATTTCTTTATTATTAATATTTGCACTAGGGTGATCTTTTAGAGTCCACTTTCCCAGTCAGAACCCCACCAACCCATGTGATCAAGTGAGTTTTTTTCTTCTATGTTTCTTTTCCCACAGTTCTTCCTCTGGATGTAGATAGCATTCTTTGTCATATATCTCTCAGAATAGTTCAGGATCATTGCATTGCTACTAGTAGAGAAGTTCATTACATTTAATTTTACCACAGTGTATCAGTCTCTGTGTACAATGTTCTCCTGGTTCTGCTCCTTTCACTCTGCATCAATTCCTGGAGGTCTTTCCAGCTCACATGGAATTCCTCCAGTTTATTGTTCCTTTGGGCACAATGGTATTCCATCACCAACAATTTGTTCAGCCATTCCCCAATTGGAAGGCATCCCCTAATTTTCCAGTTTTTTGCCACCACAAACTGCGCAGCTATGAATATTCTTGTACAAGTCTTTTTCCATATTATCTCTTTGAGGTACAAGGGTACATAGGACAGCAGCCCTATGGCTGGATCAAAGGTCAGACAATCTTTTAGTGCCATTTGGGCATAGTTCCAAATTGCCTTCCAGAATGGTTGGATCAGTTCACAACTCCACCAGCAATGCATTAATGTCCCAATTTTGCCACATCCCGTCCAACATTCATTACTTTCCTTTGCTGTCATGTTAGTCAATCTTCTAGGTGGGTGATATCTCCGAGTTGTTTTGATTTGCATCTCTCTGATTATAAGAGATTTAGAACATTTTTTCATGTGCTTATTAATAGTTTTGATTTCTTTATCTGAAAATTCCCATTTGGTGCATACATGCTGAGTACTGATATTTCCTCATTGTCTATACTGCCTTTTATCATGATGTAATTAACTTCCCTATCTCTTTTAACTACTATTTTTACTTTGACTTTGTCAGATATCATGATTGCGACTCCTGCCTTCTCTTTCTCAGTTGATGCCCAATAGATTTTGCGCCATCCATTTATTTTTACCCTATGAGTATCTACCTTCCTCATGTGTGTTTCTTGTTGACAACATATGGTAGGATTTTGGATTCTGATCCACTCTGCTGTTTGCTTCCACTTTACAGGTGAATTCATCCCATTCACATTCAAAGTTATGATTACTACCTATGCATTTCCCAACATTTTGATTTCCTCTCTTTGTCCTGTCCTTTCCTCTTTAATTATTTCCTTCTACACCAGTATTCTGTTTTTAATCAGTCCCCCTAATCTTCACCCTTATTTTACTTTCTTTTCTCCCCCCTTCCTTCTTATTCCTCTCTTAATTTATCTTTTGGGGTCTTTTAAGCTACCCTACATTCTCTCTCCCCTTGAATTAGTTCCCTCCCCACCCTCCCTTTCCGCCCCTTTCCTTTTTATTCCCCTTTTGTTTTTTAGAGTATTTTGAATTCCCTTCCCCTTCATTCCCTCCCCCCCCCTAGTTTTCCCCCTCTCAGCTTCCTTATAGGGTAAGATAGAATTCAATATCCCAATGGATCTAGATGCTCTTTCCTCTCAGAATTGATTACACTGAGAATAAGGATTGAGTATTACCTTTTAGCACTCTCTTCCTCTTCTTCTTATAGTTGTATTCTTCCCCTCCCTCTCCCATGTGCCTTTTTGTGTAGTATAGGTTATCCTAATTTTCTCATTCCTTCAAATTTCTTTTGGTGCCATTTACCCCTCCCCTGCTTTCTGTCTTCTTTTTTTATATATGATTTAAAACCACTTAGTACCCCAATCTCTACCTATGGATAATTCTTCTAACTACTATAATAGTAAATACAATTTTTGATTATTACAAATAACATTTTTCCATATAGGAATATAAACAATTTGGCCTATTTGATGCCCTTAGAGAACAACAACAACAACAACAAAAAGACCCCTCTCTTTCTTATTTACCCTTTCATGTTTCTCTTCATTTTTGAATTTTAATGTTAAAATTTCTGTCTTTTTCTGGTCTTTTCTTTACAAATATTTGGAAGTCTTCTATTTTTGCTAAATACCCATACTTTTCCTGGAAGTATAGTAAATTTTGATGGGTAGATGATCCTTGGTTGTAGACCCAATTCTCTTGCCTTTCTGAATGTTGTATCCCAAGCCTTGTGGTCTTTTAGCATAGAGGCTGTCAGATCCTGTGTAATCCTGATCGGTGCTCCTTGGTATCTGAATTGTTTCTTTCTCGCTTCTTGTAATATTTTCTCCTTATCTTGGAAGTTCTTGAATTTGGCAATTACATTCCTGGGGGTTGTCTTTTGAGGATTTAGTGTAGCAGGTGATCTATGAACTCTTTCAATGTCTATTTTGCCCTCCTGTTGCAGAACCTCAGGGCAGTTTACTTGGATAATTTCTTGTATTATGGTGTCAAGGTTTCTGTGTTTTTTTCCAGGTTTTCAGGTAGGCCTATGATTCTCAAATTGTCTCTCCGACTTCTATTTTCAAGGTCAACCACCCTCTCAGTGAGATATTTTGTTTTGCCTTCTAATCTTCATTTTTTGACTTTGCTTTTTTAATTCTTGCCATCTTGTGAGATCATTGGCTTCTACTTGCCCAATTCTAGTTTTTAATGACTGGTTTTCAACTAAGATTTTTTTGATTTTCTTTTTTAGTTTGATCTATCCTGCTTTTCATGGCTTCTAGCAGGTCATTTCTGGTCCTCAATTTGCTTATTATTTCATTTGATTTCTGGGCTTCAATTTCCAAGTGGGAGATCCTGCCTTTTTAAACTGTTATTTTCTTTTTGGACTATTTCCCATTTTTTCTTGCCACATCTCTTCTATTTTTCTGACAATCTCAGATTTAAAGTCTTCAAGAACTTGTGGCCAATTTCCTTTTTTTTCCCAGAAGGTTTGGGTGTGTGTAATTGTTAGTCTGGGTTTTTTCTGCATAAAAATGATCAAGGGTCAACATTTTCTTGTTGTTGTTGTTTGTTTGTTTGTTTTTGTTTGTTTGTTTGTATTTGTGAATTTTCATTCCTGAGAGTTGGTTGCCATTGCCTTGTTCCTTCCTGGTCAGATGTCTAAATGAGGAAATGGGTGATCTTTGTATTGGGTTCTGGGAAAGGTTTTTGCCCTGAGGATATTTTTACCCAGTCCTCAGCAGTGTCCAGCTGCTCTTAGTGGCAGGTCCAGCCCCCAGGAACTTGAAGATTGCCTTGCAGAAGTCTGGGTGTGGATTGTAGGCAAGTCTCTGTATTGAGTACTAGAGAGGTTTATGCCCAGGGGCTTTTTTTGGGTCTCTGTGGCATTTTGCTTTGAGCCTCCCCTCTCTACCCAAGCTCCATGCCCTGTCTCCATGTTTCCTCAGCCTCCTGGGGTCCCTAGTCTTGCTGTTCTTACAGGCAGGTCCAGCCCCCAAGAACTTAGAGATTGCCTGGAAGAGGTCTGGGTATGGAGTATAGGTAGGTCTCTGTATTGAGCGCTGTAGAGGTTTTAGCCCAAGAGCTTTTTTTGGCTCTATGTGGCATTTTGCTGTGAGTTGCCTCCTCTCCCCAAGCTCCACAATACCCTATCTCCACATTTCCTCAGCCTCCCAGTGTTCTGAGTCATTTCTCTTAGAGGTAAGTCTGGGTTGAACTCAGTCAGCCTTCCTCCTAGAACTTAGAAGTTTATCCCATGCTCTCTCAGACTCTGGAAAGGTAGGTGAAGTGGGGGAGGGATGATGAGCTTGCCCCTTGGTGGGGGAAATTTCGTCCCCTTTTAGCGTGGAAATGCTCTAAGTTTGCCTACCTTCTGTGCTGTGTCCTACCTACCATGGAACTCCTTCACTTGTTTGATTTTGGTTTTGTCTATTTGAGGCACTCTGTCTCAATTAGTGGAGAGGAGATGAACTTTGCTTCTACTCAGTAGCCATCTTGACCCAGAAGCGAGCCACTGAAGATTCTTGAGGAGAGTGACCTGTTCAGACTTTTGCTTTTCTACTGACAGTTGTGGAAGAAGGAATAGATAGGGGAGAGCCCAAAATCAGGAATTCCAGTTTGGAAGGTATCATTATCCATGGTCCAGGAATCTTCTCCAAGAAAAATGCTTCTTCTTTGGATTTACCAAAGGCTAGGTTAATCTTAAGGATGGTCTGACCCCAATCTGTAGTTTCAGGATGATTTCTCTCTCTCAAGCTCACCCCTGGCCCCCAGGAAAAAACTTCTAAAATAAGCCTAAGTATGAGTCATATTTATGGTCTCACTAAAATGTATTAACACATATCCAGTGGACACAGTAGATAGAGTGCGAGACGTGGAGTCAGGAAGACCTGATTTCAAATTCAGATTCAGACACTTATTAGCTATGTTTCCCTGGATGATTCACTTAACTTCTGTTTGCCTCAGTTTCCTCATCTATAAAATGGGGATAATAACAGCACTAATCTTCTAGGATTGTTCTGAGGATCAAATGAGAGAGTATGCACCAAGTGCTTACTACAGAGTCTGGCACATAGTGGGTGCTGAATAAATGCTTGCTTCCTGCTTTGCTATAAGGAGTTTTCTCATGGTTAAACAACTCAATCAATCCATATATCTTATCTGAAAATTTGCCCCATACTGGTCAATCAGTTACTGTTCCCTTGCTCTTTACATACACTTAGAGGAGTAGGACATCTCTTCTGTTTTCAGGGAATTGTACCTGTTTACTTTCCCTCTCTCACTTGGAAAACTCCTAATCTTTCCTCTAATTAAAAACTGGGCTACCTAATTTTGTATCCTGATTAATATCCTGTTAATTGTTTGCTTTTAATGCATGGACATTGTCTCTCCCTGTATTTAGGGTCCAGTGCCAAGCTGAGGAGGCCTAGTATCGATTTATTGTGCGATCAGCATACATTGCTTAAAAATTTTATATACTCAGAAGCCTGAACCTTTTTTTCCTCAATTACTTCAGATTTTACTCATCACATTGGTCCTATTGCTGCTTTCTTAGGATATTGAATGTTGTGTTATTCCAGGGTTTTAGGGACAGGCAGGAGACCTGCAAAATTTTAGTGCTCCCAGAGTTGTCTAATATAGGGTAAAGTGTGGGTGCAGTCCCACTGGTCTGAGCTCAGCAAGTTCCTGACCTGGATTTTTGCCTATTCAAGAGTAGACTGCTTGGGCAGGTCGGTGGCTCATTGGATTGAGAACCTACTTAGAGATGAAAGGTCCCAGGTTTAAATCTGGCTTTAGATACTTCCTAGCTATGTAACCCTGGGCAAGTCACTTAACCACCATTGCTTAGCCCTTACTGCTCTTCTGCCTTGGAACCAAGAAATAGAATTGATCCTGAGATGGGAAGTAAGAGTTTTAAAAAAAAGAGTAGACTTCCGCTATAGTCCATCCCTTTGATTTGGGTTTCTTAGCTTGGTTATTCCTCTATAGGCTGGCTAAATGCTGAAAGTGAAACCCTGCTCTGCACCTAAGGTCTAAGTTCTATCATCGCTACTGCTGCTGCTATTAGCTTTTGTACTTCCTCCTTTCTTGGCACACTTCCCAATAACTCCCAGGACCTCCCTACCAGGAACATCACTGCTATGTCAAAATCTCCTTCTTACTCCATGTTGGATCTGCAATCAGGGACTAGGTGGTGGGCAATAATTAGCACTTGGTGCTGTCAACGTGCCTCAGTGTGGGTTTGGAGATTCCCCAGTGTGATCCTGGGGCTCTTTGCACAAGCATTCAGCTTCTCCCCAGGTGCTAGAGTGCAACCCTGTCCCCAGTGTCTGCAGACCTCTCTGTTTCTCTAGGCTGACCTGAGCCATTCAAAGGACTTACTGTGGCTCTTTCTAGATATTTCCATTAGGATTCAGTCAGGAGCATTTTCTAGATGTACTTGGAAGTGTTTGTGAGCTGACACAGCTACATTGCTTCCTTTTATTCTGCCATCCTGACTCTGCCCTTCCTTCCTTCTCAGAAAAGGTCCCAAAAGCATAAACTAAATATAGAACAACTATTTATTTTCTTCTACTATGAAAGAAATGGTTGTCATAAAAGACTCAGTGCACATTAACATTTAAAACATAAAACAATAATCTGACAACATTGTTATAAACTATGTAATAAAGTCATTCTGTGGGCCTGCTAAATAATAACTTTACTTCAGGCTGTAGCTATTACAATTTAGAGGCTGTATCTTAATTTTAAAATTACTTATTAAATGGCCAAAAGCAGGCCCAAGAAAGAAAGAGAGAAGCCATATGAGGCCAGCTAGCTCTTTTAGTCTTCTCCTCCACAAGCAGGCTAAACCAACCCCAGGGCCAGACGCTCCTAAGTATATGATTCCAGGAAAAAAGAAAGACTTTATATGTCAATTTATACTCTTCATGATGTCCCTTTCCCAAGCCTCTCTGACTGGCAGATTCAGGCCTTAGTACAGAGAAGAGGCAGGTTTTCCAGATGCCAAGAGTAACCATGTGGCATTTAGAATGGCCACCCAGCTAAAAATTAATGATATGGAAATAGATATCAAGTGATAACATTTGTACAACCCAGTGGAGTTGCTTATTAGCTCTGGGTGTTGCATAATTTCTAAGCACAAAAATACAAATAAGAGAAATATCCTGGCCAAAAAGAAAAAGGTTTATTGGGGGAGGGCCAGTCTCACAATAAAGCCAGACTTCTGATCAAGACCAAAAGACCCCAACATTGTGAGAAGACTTCTTTTATGCCCCCAAAGAAATACACAACTTATATGCCAGTTTAAAAATAATTCAGGAAGGAGGCAGAGTCAAGATGGCAGCCTAGAAGGAGCAGTTCAGACCTCTGAATACCCTTCCTTACCGATCACAAACTGAATGCTCCTAGGGGACTGAAAAGCAAACCTAACAACAAGACAGAGGCAGGGAACCCTCCTGCCGGACTCAATTCAAAAGGTATGCCTCCTGAAAAGCCGGAATCCAAGAACACTCAGGTTTAAGGGGCAGGCAGAAGGAAAGTTCTAGGACCGCACCCCCCACTCATCCAGAGTGCTGAGACTCCAGCAGCAGCAGGAATTTCTGGGCGGGCAAAGGTGCTGGTTTGGAGGGTGTACCTTGTGGGCAGGTCTGTGTCAAGTTCAGAGCATCGAACACAGATGTGGGGAAGGAGCTAGAGAGGGAGCATAGACCTGACAGCCTGGACAGAGCTGTGGAGATCCTCCATATTTGCTCCAGCCTTCCAGGAGGTTTTGGACTCAGAGCACACCCAAGCTGAACTTAATCCCATCAAAAGTCTTCAGAACTCAGGGAAGGCCAGGCTCCATACCCCTCCTCATTGACTACTGGACTTTAATCCAATAAAAAGCCTCCAAAGGACAGGGAAGCTCAAACCCCCAACAACCCTCCCCCAGAGACTGCACTGAAAGATCTTCTGTCAAAGCTCTAAGAGCAGAGACTGACAGAAGCCCCCAAATCCAAAAGATGAGAGGAGCAAGAGCACAGACAAATACGGGGAACAAAGAAGGGGTGAATATGAGCAAACAACAGAAAAAGAAGAAAGAAATTACAATAGATAGCTTCTATACAGCGAACAGAACAGAGGGGGAGGCATCAGCAAATGATAAATCATAAATCCAAGCAAATTGGATACAGGCTGTGGAAGAACTCAAAATGCAATTCAAAAGACAATTAAGAGAGGCTGAAGACAACTTTAACAGCAAGATAAGTCATCTGGAAACAGAAAACAGTGTCTTAAAAGCCAAAATCAATCAGCTGGAAAATGAGGCAAAGGAGATGAAAGATGACCTTCAAAGAAAATCAGACCAGAAGGAAATGGATGACCAAAAAGCCAGGGATGAAATCCAGTCTTTAATCACCAGAATAAAACAACTGGAATTAAGTTCCTCACAAGGCAGCAGGACACTATAATACAAAACCAAAAGAATGAAAAAAATTGAGGAAAATATGAAGCATCTCATTCACAAAACAGAGGATTTAGAAAATCATTCGTGGAGAGACAATTTATGAATCATTGGTCTACCGGAAGACCATGACAAAAGAAAAATCCTGGACATAATACTATAGGAAAACTGCCCCAATATCCTAGAACAAGAGGGAAAAGTGGAGAGTGAAAGAATCCACAGAGCACCTCCTGTACTTAATCCCCAACTGACAATACCCAGGAATGTTATACCAAATTCAAGAACTATCAAACCAAAGAAAAGATATTACAAGCTGCCAAGAAGAAGTCATTCAGATACCATGGAACCACAGTGAGGATAATGCAGTATTGGGCAGCATCCACACTGAAGGACTGAAAGGCACGGAATATGATATTCGGGATAGCAAGAGAACTAGGTCTACAACCAAGAATCAACTACCCAGCAAAATTGACTATATTCTTAAAGGGAAAGTATGGTCATTTAACAAAATAGAAGAATTCCAAGAATTTGTAAAGAAAAGACCAGACCTGAACAGAAAATGTAATGCCCAAGCACAGTATTCAAGAGAATCATCAAAAGGTAATTTAAAAAGGGGGAAAAAAGAAAAACAAAACAAACAAAAACAAAAAACTTTTTTTAAAGAGACCCAGTAAGTTAAAATGATATGTATCCCTATAAGAAAAGAGGTCATTGGTAACTCTTAAAAATTGTTATTATCACCTGGGCAGCTAGAAGAAGTACACTTAGAGGAAACAGTGACAAACTGTATGAGATGAAATGACAAGACATAAATATGTATATAGATATATTTAAGCATAAATACATATATATGTGTGTAATCATGTATATATATATACAACTAGAGCTAAAAAAAAGAGGTTACTACTAAAAGAAATGAGAAAAGAAACTGAAGGGGATACAGTTATATGTCACAAAGAAACACATGGCAGGAGGGGGGAGAACATCAATACACTGGAAGGGTAAAGAGATTGGAGATAGGAAATACTCAACACATATGTACATTGAAATTGACCCAAAGAGGGAAGAACAATCGATTCCATTAGGGCAGATAATTGATTTGTGCCCTATAGGGAAGTAGAAGGGTAACAAATAGACTGGTGGGGAGGGAAGCATTACAAGGGAGGGAGAGGGTGGGGTGTGGTTTAAAATGAGTGTAAAGAAAATAAGGGGGAAATAAGAAGGGAAGGAGGTAGAAAGGGAAGTAAAATAAGGGTGGGGATTAGGGGAACTGATTAAAAAACAAAACATTGGTGTAGAAGGAAATAGTGAAAGAAGAAAAGGCAGAACTAGGAGTAGAAATCAAAATGCTGGGAAATACACAGCTGGTAACCATAACTCTGAATGTAAATGGAATGAACTCACCCATAAAACACAAGTGAATAGCAGAGTGGATTAGAATCCAAAATCCTACCATATGTTGTCTACAAGAAACACACATGAGGAAGGTAAAAGTAAGAGGATGGAGCCAAATCTATTGGGCATCAACTGATAAAAAGAAGGCAGGAGTCACAATCATTATATCTGATAAAGCCAAAGTAAAAATAGATCTGATTAAAAGTGATAGGGAAGGCAATTGCATCCTGATAAAAGCTAGTATAGACAATGAGGAAATATCAGTACTCAGTATGTATGCACCAAATGGCATAGCATCCAAATTTTTAAAGGAGAAACTAGTGGAGCTCAAGGATGAAATCCATAGAAAAACTATACTAGTGGGAGACCTGAACCTTCCTCTATCTGAACTAGATAAATCAAACCCAAAAATAAATAAGAAAGAGGTAAGAGAAGTGAATGAAATCTTAGAAAAATTAGAGTTAGTTGATATGTGGAGAAAAATAAATAGGGACAAAAAGGAATATACCTTCTATTCAGCAACACATGGTACATTCACAAAAATTGACCATGTATTAGGGCATAAAAATATTGCAAACAAGTGCAAAAGAGCAGAAATAATAAATGCAACCTTCTCAGATCACAATGAAATGAAAATAATAATTAGTAAGGGTACATGGAGAGGCAAATAAAAATTAAATTGGAAATTAAACAATATGATACTCCAAAATCAATTAAAGAACAAATCATAGAAACAATTAATAATTTCATTGAAGAAAATGACAATGATGAGACATCCTTTCAAAACATATGGGATACAGTCAAAGCAGTACTCAGGGGGAAATTTATATCCTTGAGTTCATATATTAACAGAGAGGACAGAGGTCAATGAATTGGGCATGCAAATTAAAAAACTAGAAAGCAAATAAATTAAAAATCCTCTGATGAAGACTAAATTAGAGATCCCAAAACTCAAAGGAGAAATTAATAAAATTGAAAGTCAAAGAACTATTAATTTAATAAATAATACTAAAAGCTGGTACTTTGAAAAAACAAATAAAATAGACAAAGTACTAGTCAGTCTAATTAAAAAGAGGAAAGAAAAAAACCAAATTGACAGTATTCAAGATGAAAAGGGAGACCTCACCTCTAATGGAGAGGAAATTAAGGCAATCATTAAAAACTATTATGCCCAATTATATGGCAACAAATATGGCTATCTAGGTGAAATGGATGAATACTTACAACAATATAAATTGCCTAGACTAACAGAGGAAGAAATAAATTACCTAAGCAACCCTATATCAGAAAAAGAAATTGAACAAGCCATCAAAGAACTCCCTAAGAAAAAATCCCCAGGTCCAGATAGATTTACAAATGAATTCTATCAAACATTCAAAGAACAACTAATCCCAATATTATACAAACTTTTTGACAGAATAAGCCAAGAAGGAGTGCTACCAAATTCATTTTATGACACAAACATGGTACTGATCCCAAAGCCAGGCAGGTCAAAAACAGAGAAAGAAAACTATAGACCATTCTTCTTAATGAATATAGATGCAAAAATCATAAATAGGATACTAGCAAAAAGACTCCAGCAAGTGATCACGAGGGTTATTCACTATGACCAGGTGGGATTCATACCAGGAATGCAAGGATGGTTCAGTTAGGAAAACCATCCACATAACTGGCCATATTAACAAGAAAACTGACAAAAATCACATGATTATCTCAATAGATGCAGAAAATGCCTTTGATACAATACAATACCCATTCCTATTGAAAACACTAGAAAGTATAGGAATAGAAGGGCCTTTCCTAAAAATAATAAACTAGTATATATCTGAAACTATCAGCAAACATCATCTGCAATGGGGATAAACTAGAAGCCTTCCCAATAAGATCAGGAGTGAAACAAGGATGCCCATTATCACCCCTATCATTTAACATTGTACTAGAAACACTAACAGTAGCAATTAGAGAAGAAAAAGAAATTGAAGGTATTAAAATTGGCAATGAGGAGACCAAGCTATCACTCTTTGCAGATGATATGATGGTCTACTTAAAGAATCCTAGAGAATCAACCAAAAAGCTAGTCAAAATAATCAACATCTTTAGCAAAGTTACAGGATAAAAAATAGCCCCACATAAGTCATTAGCATTTCTATATCTCTCCAACACATTTCAGCAGCAAGAATTTGTAAACCTTAAAATTTCTTAGACTTATGAATGTTGGAAATTTCCCTATTGGGAAATTTCATACTTGAAAAAATTTCCTACTGATAGTAAGAACTCTATTGGAATATGAAACTCCTTGGCATGGGAGGATCCTTCTCCTCCCTACTGAAGACTACTTTAGGACAGAAACCTTTTCCTAAACAATGGAAAGGTCTTTGACCTATGCTTAAGCATAGAACAGGAAGTTCTTTGAGTCATGATTGATTTTTAGAATTGATACAATAGAGATACTTGGAATGACAGAACCAGGTCTTGGAAACTACAATCTCCACCCTACTCAGAGTAACAGGATTTAGGAAGGGCTGCAGCAAAGATCAAGATTTAATTATTTGAGAATATGACCTTCAACAGACATGTGCAAAAGGGGAGAGACCTCTGGGTGGTCCTGGGTTAAGCTAGAGCCACCATTGGCACAGGGGAGACATCAACAGTGATTGGTAGATGTGAGAACTGAGGGAAGGGAACTTAGATTGTTTGCTGAAAGATAGAGGAGGTCTGAGAGGTGGATGCTCTGAAGGAGGTCTGAGAGGAGAGAGGTCCTGGAGAGAGAGCTCCTGGAGAGGTCTTGAAGGAGGCTGTGGAAGTAGAACTCAGGAGGAGTCAGGAGGAGGATTCTCTGGAAACATTTCTTGAAAGGAGGCTCTCTTGAAGGTGGAGCCTGAGGTTGGCATGAGAAGCCTTACCTAGAGAGATCTTGGGTGAGTGATAAAACCAACTGACTGGTTTATCTCTTAGGACTGAGGTCTAGGCCTTATTGGCTTGAGACCCTTCATTCTTATTCCTTTCTTACTTTCTCTCTTTTTCTATTGATTAATCAGTGTATTATAAATTAAATTTAACCCAGTTGGTTTGGGCATATTCATAAATTGGGAATATATTCCCTGGCAACCATCTTATATATATATAAAACCAAGACACAGTAGAAAACATATTTCAGCGGTCATAATTGTTATATATTTCTCTTGCTCCCAAACATTTTAATTATCAAATTTTATGGCTCCCACTCTCTTATCTACAACTATTTAATGCTCAAAACTATTTTAAATCTAACAAATTAGAAGGAGAAATTCCATTTAAAAACACCCTAGTCAATATAAAATACTTAGGAATCTATCTGCCAAGACAAACACAGGAACTATATAAACACAACTACAAAACACTCTCCACACAATTAAATGTAGATCTAAACAATTGGAAAAACATTGATTGCTTATGGGTGGGATGAGCTAACATAATAAACATGACAATCCTACCCTAATTAATTTATTATTTAGTGCCATACCTATTGAACTACCAAAAAAACTTCTTTACAGAATTAGATAAAAACATAACAAATTCATATAGAAGAACAAAAGATCAGGGATATCCAGGGAAATCATGAAAAAAAAATGTAAAGGAAGGGAGGACTTGCAG
Organism: Monodelphis domestica; assembly: GCF_027887165.1. NCBI lineage: Eukaryota > Metazoa > Chordata > Mammalia > Didelphimorphia > Didelphidae > Monodelphis > Monodelphis domestica. The sequence continues at coordinate 97,474,716 of NC_077229.1, read as the reverse complement.
TCCCAGATCTCAAACTATACTATAAAGCAGTGGTCATCAAAACAATTTGGTACAGGCTAAGAGACAGAAAGGAGGATCAGTGGAATAGACTTGGGGTAAATGACTTCAGCAAGACAGTCTATGATAAACCCAAAGATCCCAGTTTTTGTGACCAAAACCCATTTTTTGATAAAAAACTGCTGGGAAAATTGGAAGACAGTATGGGAGAGATTAGGTTTGGATCAACATCTCACGCCCTACACCAAGATAAACTCAGAATGGGTAAATGGCCTGAATATAAAGAAGGAAACTATAAGCAAATTAGGCAAACACAGAATAGTATACTTGTTCAGATCTTTGGGAAAGGAAAGACTTTAAAACCAAGCAAGAGCTAGGAAAAAAATCACAAAATGTAAAATCAATAACTTTGATTACATCAAATTAAAAAGGTTTTGTACAAACAAAACTAATGCATCCAAAATTAGAAGGGAAGCAACAAACTGGGAAACAATCTTCCTTACAAAAACCTCTGACAAAGGTCTAATTACTCAAATCTATAAAGAGCTAAACCAGTTGTAGAAAAAATCAAGCCATTCTCCAATTGATAAATGGGCAAGGGACATGAATAGTTAATTTTTAGTTAAAGAAATGAAAACTATTATTAAGCACATGAAAAAATGCTCTAAATCTCTTGTGATCAGAGAAATGCAAATCAAAACAACTCTGAGGTATCACCTCACACCTAGCAAACTGGCTAACATGACAGCAAAGGAAAGTAATGAATGTTGGAGGGGATGTAGCAAAGTTGGGATATTAATTCATTGCTGGTGGATCTGTGAATTTATCCAACCATTCTGGAGGGTAATTTGGAACTATGCCCAAAGGGCGATAAAAGGCTGAATGCCCTTTGATCCAGCCATAGCACTACTGGGTTTGTACCCCAAAGAGATAATAAGGAAGAAGACTTGTATGAGAATATTTATAGCTGCGTTCTTTGTGGTGGCAAAAAAAATTGGAAAATGAGGAGATGCCCTTCAATTGGGGAATGGCTGAACAAATTGTGGTATATGTTGGTGATGGAATACTATTGTGCTCAAAGGAATAATAAAGTGGAGGAATTCCATGGGGATTGGAACAACCTCCAGGAAGTGATGCAGAGTGAGAGGAGAAAAACCAGGAAACATTGTACACAGAGACCGATACACTGTGGTACAATCAAACATAATGGATTTCTCCATTAGTGGCAATGCAGTGATCCTGAACAACTTGGAGGAACCTACAAGAAAAACCACTATCCACATCCAGAGGAAACACTGCAGGAGTAAAAACACTAAAGAAAAACAACTGCTTGAATACATGGATCGAAGGGATATGGTTGGGAATGTAGACCCTAAATGATCATCCTAGTGCAAACACCAACAACATGGGAATAGGTTCTGATCAAAGACACATGTAATACCCAATGAAACTGTGTGTCGGCTGCAGGAAGGATGGGTGGAGGGAAAGGAGCGAAATAATGTGATTATTGTAACCAAGGAATAATGTTCTAAATTGACTAAATAAACTTACTCAAATGGAAAAATAAATTTAAAATAAAATTTTTAAAAAAGCACTAAAAAATAAATTAAATTAAAATAATTCAGGACAGTGATAAAAATATAGAGATATGGACTGGTTAAAGTAATCAGGAAATACTTCTCATTGGTAGAAGAAATTACTTGATGATAACTTAAAAGTCACTTGATAGACAAAGGGGAAGCAGGTAACAGAGCCTGAGCTAATGATGTAACTGATAAGAGTGGTTGGTGTTGGGTGGCACCAGTCTTTGAACCCAGGGTCAGGCGTAGTGACTAGTATTCTGGATCACAAGTTCAAGAACATAATTATCGCTCAAGGTGCGTGATATAACAATTTTAAGGTTAAGGTCCAAAACTGAGGCCTATACTAACAATGATTACCTATGCTAAAGCAATTATTTACTTAATTTACCTTAATATTTATACTAAAATAATCACCAAAAAAAATCTTCTAAAATCATTACTTGTGCTAACATTACTTAACAATCTCAGAATTACAATTTATTCATGATTATACTCAATACAATGATTAACTCAATACTACTGCTAACATTAAAATCTAATTCTCAGGGTAGGGGTTAGGGGAGTTTTTCACTCACATGGGAGGGGGAGGGGAAAATGGAAGGAAAGAAAAAGTCATGGAAACACAGAAAAATATTTGAAAAAATAAAATTTAAATTAAAAAAAATAATAATTTTTTAAAAAATAGAATAGCCACCCAGCACATGTACTGGGTTTCCTAGAATGAGAGACAAAAAAAAAGGAAGACTATACCCATGGCCTCAAGGAAATATAGTTCAGAGCTTCAGCCCTAAGATTTTTTTTGTTTTAAAGTCAAAAGATTGTTTTGAGGGGTTCAGATTAATATTAACTTTCCACACACTATCTAAGAGACTCATATGGTCCAGGTATAGCACCCAGCCATACATGGCTTTTCATTCCTTCAGATTCAGGATAATCTTGCAATCATCTCCTCCTGAATGTGAGGTAGTTACAAAAAGCCCTCCCATTCTAAGTAACCAATGCTGCCTCAGAAACTCAAGAACTCTGAGACTCATTCAGTGATGGCTAAAGCCTGAGGAATCCATCTCTCAAGATCCCTGTTTAGTCATCTGTGTTCAATGGAAGAAACAAAAAACAGAAGAAGAAACCAGGGGCTGAGGATCCAGTCTTAGGATGACTTAAGCAAAATTATATAGTCTCATTGTCATGTACTTGTAGCTTCCATTGCTGTTGGGGGTGGGGGTGGGTGAGATAAAAAGAGAATGACATCCCTGTTATAATGCCAAGGGGAGAACTTGACCAAGTCCCAAAATGAGAAACTCAAAAGAGGGAGGGAGGGAGAAAGGAAGGAGAGAGGCATTCAGAAAAAAAATGTACTGAAGTATCCTGAAGTCAAGTCCTGGGTTAAGAATTTGGAGAAGGAGGGGGCAGCTGGGTAGCTCAGTGGATTGAGAGCCAGGCCTAGAGATGGAAGATCCTGGGTTCAAATCTGGCCTCAGACACTTCCTAGCTGAATGATCCTGGGCAAGTCACTTAACCCCCATTGCCCAGCCTTTACTGCATTTCTGCCTTAGAACCAATGCACAGTATTGATTCTAAGATAGAAGATAAGGGTTTGAAAAAAATAAGAATCTGGAGGATCAGAGATAAAGTACATAGAGAAGAGGGAGGGAGATGCACACACACACACACACACACATTAAGAGTTTAGTCACTAATTATCTTAAATCCAAACCAATTCAGGAAGACTAAGGTACCACTTAGGAACTACTGTGTTGCATATGTCCTCCAATAAAAACACACAACAGATATCTCAGCAAAGGAATCTAGCATATTTGTCCAACTCCATGGGAAATTCCCCAGTCTCTTACTAATACAGATAGTTTAAGTGAGAAGAGATAAAGGCTTGACCTAGGGAGGTGGCTCTGGGAGTGTGAAGCAAGCTTGTGGAGATAAAAATAGATAAGATCCGGAGACTTCCTGGTTATGAGGAAGTAAAGTCATAACTAGAATATGAGGAAGTAATAAGTCATAAATGGGAACTAGAATATGAGGAAGTAATAAGTCATAAATGGGATATGGAGAAGTAATAAATGGGAATTTTTGTGCCTAGAACAAATTCAGTTGCGGTATAGAGCCAGTGGCATGTGGGACATTTGGATAATTGGATTGCTTTGTCAGGAAACAGAGTGGCCCATCCTCCCAGAGAATCTGACGGTAATAGTAGTAGTAGTTGTCTCTTGGTAACCGAGGATGATGATTGTCTTTGTGCGTTTTCATCTGTGATGTAGATGAGTGTGCACAGACACTTGTGCGTGAAGGAGATTTAAGTGGAAAAGTCGATGCACAGAGACAGTCCCACTCTCTCGGCGTTGGAAGCCTGGGTCCAATGGCACAAACGGTCGTTACACCTGGAGACTTCCTCAGCTGCATTGGATGGCCGTGTTGTCTTTTGTGCTCCAACACGCCCTAAGCACTCCACAGTGCTTTGCTGCGTCACCATCTCAGCCGTTGAACCTTCTTATTGGTTTCTTCTGTCTGTTCAGCCGAAGCAGTCTTCACATGCTGGGTGAGGAAAGCCCTAGTTCACTACTAAATCTATCCTAAATTTATCATCACAGACCATAATAAACTCTGTCCATGTCAAAAAAAAAAAAGAAAATATGTCCATGAAACAAAGGAAAATATGAAATGGTCCTCCATACCAGGCAGCTTCTGCTTCCATATTAACAATGGCCAAAGGAGTGAAAATGGACAGAGTATGATGACAATTACATTTGGAAGGCCAGCTTTGGTATTCTACATTTAAGATTCTTGTCCAATGGTATACAGAAGGAACTGAATCACATCATTCTTGATATTCTCAATAGAAATTGTTTTTTAAATAATACATTATTTTCTTCTATTACATGTTGTATAAATGGAATTGTCCTCCTTGTTTATTCTTAATCAATCAGGGACTTGGACTTCCCTCCCCTCTGTTTTAATTTAATTTATCAGGGACCAGGAGGTCTTTTTACCATTGAGATGTGCGGAGATAGACCAGCTCACATCAAAAGGAAGTAGAAACCAGAGAGACAGGAAGTAATGAGGGAAAAAGGCTTATAAAAGGTGAGACTGAAGAGCTGAGCATTTCATTCACATTGGATTTGTTCTGGGTTGTATACTTCTACATAGGGGGGATTCTGCTGTGTTGGCGACTCTGCGCTGGTGACTCTTGCTAAAAGAGTGATTCTGCATTGGTGGCTCAAGGAATTTGGTGACTCACTTGGGCTGAGGAGACCCTGACTCTTTGGCTCTTCTCCTGTCTTTGGTGGGATACTCTCTTTGGTCTGGAAGCACTCAGATCCAGACTTAGAGTATTTATCTAGGCAATATTTTCTACTTCCTTCCTACATTTCCCCCTTTACTATCTCTACCTTGCTGTAATAAAGCTGCTAAAGCTACCAATAGACTTGTGACTTAAGAGTTAATTTTTATAAACGGTGACCACAACAACTTTTTATAACTCTTAATTTGACCAAAACCAATTTTAACTCTTATGATGTAAAAAAAAAAATTTTAACATTCATTTTGTTTTTATTTTGATTTCCAAATTCTCTCTTCTCTTATGACCCTCATTCATTCCCTGCCCTCCCTCTATGCTAAAATAGTAAGTAGTCTCTCTCAGAATAAATTAAGTCAGAAGAAAAAAGGAAGTTGTGGCATTTAAAAGAGTGGATGCCATAAACTGTAAGAGTTAAAATGGTTGAGGTTGTAAACTGTAGTGATTAAAATAGTGGAAGATATAAATTGTGATAGATATAAGAGTGGGTGAGTAAATTGTGACCGCAGAAAATATGTTTTCACTACAGTGTCTTGTTTTAAATCAAATATAAGGTGGTCGCCAGGGAAATATTCCCAATTATGAATATACCCAAGTCACCTGGGTTTTATAGAGAATTTAATTAATAATACAATGAGGAATCAAAGAAAGAGAGAGAGAGAAAGGAAATAAATGAGAAAAGAATAGGCCGGCCCAGGCAGCCCTGGCCAACCCAGGCCTAAGCCCTAAAAGAAAAGATCAGTCAGTCCTAATCACTCACCATAAGATCTGTTCAAGCGAGGATTCAGGGGGACAGAGTCTCCCCAGAGAGAGTTCCCGCCAGAGTCAGCCTCCCTTGAGAGACCTCCTTAGAGATTCTCTCTCAAGAGCCTGTATATCTCAAGACCTCTTTCCAACAGTCTGTCCTTTTTCTTATATAGCGGGTTTTCTCCTATGTTACCTCCCCTAAATTCTTCCATCTACCAATCACAGTAGACATTTTCCAAAGGACAGCCAATTCTGAATTCACACCTGAGTAGATTAATCCCTTTAGTAATCCATACCTGAGTAGGTTAGAATCTCTGTGTAAGTTTTTTCCTCTTTGCTCCTTTTAAGTTCACAAGTTGCCTGACCTTTATAGGTACTTAGCAACCCTTTGTAATAATTCTAAAAATAGGCATGGCTTAAGTATGGGTTTAAGTGCTTTTCATTGTTCTGCAAGGAGTTGGATTGCTCTGGCAAGACAGATAGGAGTTCAGAGGCCTAGGCCAAGGGGCCTTCTCAATCTAGCTTGGCTTTCAGTCATGAGGCCTCCTCCAAGATGAGGGGCCTCCTAGGAGGATAGCACTTTAGGAAGTAAAGGAAAAGAGGAATCAGCCTAAACCACTCACCAACCAAAGAATGCTGCCACAAGCTCCCAATGATAAAAAAAAAGTCTTACTTGAAAGGCAATAGGATGTCAATGAAGAGGCAAAGCAAAGGAATGGCATGATCAAATTTTTATATTTACATAAGAAAGATTATCATGGCAGTTATTATAATGATGATCAAAGGGGAGAGAGAGACAGACAGAGAGAGAGAGAGAGACAGAGAAAGAGAGACAGAGAGGGACAGAAACAGAAAAACAGAGACAGAGAGACTGGAGAGAGGAAGCAATGTGAAATATATAGGCAGTTCTTTAAATTACTTCCTGCATTTCACATGTACCAATGGTAGCTTAAGCTTGACTTAGGATAGCCCAGGGGGTCCATCAGCTGTTTCTTATTTGTCACTTGCTAGCACATGTCGGTCATAGGCCATCCTCAATACTTAATCCTTAAGTAGGGGTGTATACATTCCTGGTTGCTAGAATTCTAAAGAGTAAGCTGGGTGTAGTAAATCTAAAATTCACAAAAGTGGCAAAGAAATAACATGAAGGATCTGAAGTCACCCTGAAAGTCAAATTGATATGTGCTTTAGGAGGGGGAAATATATGATACACCCCATTTTCTCTTATAGAAATGTTAAGAAAATATTGTTTGTATCCTTATCTAAAATCCTTGGACTCATTTGAATATTCTTTGAACAGGAGGCATTCAAGGGGCAACTAGGTGGTCTACTGAATAGAGTGTGGTACCTGGAGTCAGGAAGACCTAAGCCCAAATCCTGCCTCACACCATTCCTAGTTTTTTGTCTCTGGAATTCATTTAACCTCTCTTCCAAGTTTTCTCATTTGTAAAATGAGGGATTTGGACATGATTGTCTCTACTATCCCTTCCAGTTCTAAATCTATGATCCTATAAATTCAGGGAGAGTCCAAGATTCTTAGAAAGTAATATTAGATAAAGGGTAGGTCCTGTGATAGGGAGAGGATGTTTGCAAAAGACTGTGCTAATGCAAATGTTAGAGTGATTGACAGGAGCATGTGACAGAGAGTCACATGGGAGCCTAAGGGTCAGAATCTGGGTAAAGATTCTAAGGTCCAAACAGTATTGGCACCTCTCTCCTGAAGGACCTGGGATTGGATGTTTGAAAATAGTTTTCTGGCTTTTGGTGATGCCAACTGAGGAGAGGAATCTTTTGAACTGGCTGCTGGCAGCTTGAAAAGAGGACTGAGGACCTACTTCTCCACTGGACTTGTTTTGGACAATTTTCATCTGAAGATCCTGGTCCATTTGATTGGATTCCACTTGTGAGATTTGGTTATTGGGAAAACTTATTGTTTTAGCTTAGATAAAATAGGTTAAGCTAGATTTATAGAAATTAGGGTTTAAGATTAATTGTAATAATTAACCCCTTTTCCTTCCTCCCTTTTCCAAACAATAAACCTGAATTTTTATATGTTTCCTTCTTGTTCATTCCCCTACCAAATCCCACAATTACAGTCCCTTTGTTAACCAGAGTAGATATTTTTGGTTTTAATAACACTCTGGACTGGAATTTCATTTTTCAGGAAGATACCTTCAAGAATGGGTACCCAGATGACACATTGGATAGAGTGCTGGACCTGGAGTCAAGAAGATTCCTCTTCCTTAGTCCAAATCTGATCTCAAATTCTTACTAGCTTTGTTTCCCTGGGAAAGTCACTTAACCCTATTTGCCTCGGTTTTCTCATTGTAAAATTAGTCAGTGTCAGGGGAAAAAAGGGATTATTTATAGAAAAAGGTTGGATTGGATTATATCTAAAATAGGGTTAAGGGGGCAGCTGGGTATCTCAGTGGATTGAGAGCCAGACCTAGAGACGGGAGGTCCTAGGTTCAAATCTGGCCTCAGACACTTCCCAGCTGTGTGACCCTGGGCAAATCACTTGACCCCCATTGCCTAGCCCTTACCACTCTTCTGCCTTGGAGCCAATACACAGTATTGACTCTAAGATGGAAGGTAAGAGTTTTAAAAAAAAAATAGGGTCACCAGGAATTTATATTAATTCCAAAGAGATTTATTTACAAAATATAGAAAGAATGAAGTCAGAAAATCAGAGAGAAGATAGGGTAAGATATCTAGCTTAAGCACTAAGTATTTTTCTCTGATCCCTGGCTCCACCTGAGCAGGGGAGATTCTTCCTTAACTGGAAAGGCCTTGGCCCTTGTAGCTGAGGATCTGGGGATACAGGGAACCTCTCTCAAGATGATAGGCCTCTCCTGAGGCTAGTTTCTTCAGAAAATCCAGGAAAGGAGTCAGCCTTTTCACTCACCACATGTCAGTCCAAAGGAAGAGATTTAAGAACAACTTCACCAGGAATATGGTCTAAGGTCCAGTCAGCAGATTCTTCACCAGTCTCAACTCCAAAGAATGAAGAACTCTATCTCACAGGAAGTTCAACTCCAAGTAGAACTCTGCACTCAGGAAGTTGTAACTCCCTTTTAAAGACACTTTCTTTTGCATCACTTCCTGTGCCTTCCCCTAATTTCACTTCTACCAATCACAATTGAAGTGACTTTCCAGGGGCAGTCAGTTTAATTCTGATTCGTCACTCACTATTGCACACACGTGGGCCACAGACCTCCCCCACTCAAGTGTGAATAAGGTGTTTGCACCTTTGGTGATTAAATCTAAAAACGGGCAAATCTCCCCACTCAACTTTTAAGTGGGGTGTTTACACTTTTGGTGATTAAATCTAAAAACAGGCAGGGGAATTAACTTAATTTTCATAATCAGGAGAGAGTTAATTAATTTCATTTTCATAATTAGGTTTAGCAAAGAAAGGGAATTATAGCAAAATTGACAGACCTGGATTCCAAGCTACTGGGTCAGGGTCCCAAACTGTGAAGAGACAGTTTCTTGTAACAGTCCACACATGTGTATGTATAAGGTAGATGTTTGATCTATGGAATTGTATTAGGAAATGCATGGTCAGACCTGCACATGGCAGTAAAGGTCTTGACCTTTGATCTCAGCATTCTTAACATTCTGACGGGAATCCAGGCTTCTTTGTCTTCACCTGGTTAGAATACTCCACACCTGGAACTTGTCATAATTTACATTTGAACCAAAGGCAATCCACTGTGTGCTGTTGCATATGCATTATGTACCTCTTACCTCATTATCCTAATAAAAAAGGAGGAACCACCAGATCTGCCCTCTCTTACCTTTCTTTTCTCTTACTTGGAACTTGGTCTCATGCCAAGGAATAATTCCCTCTATGGAGCCCCATTGTTTTCTCTAAAGATCTTCTTTCTTTAATCTTTCCTTCCTTCTCACCTGATCTCAGGCCAGTACAAACTACTCAGAGTGTAGGCTCTCAATCTGTCAGAGGTTATTTCTCAATTGATCTCTATCCTCATACCTGCTTCACTTATTACTGATTATTTTTATCCTTCTGCATTGTATCCCTACAAAGAAAGATAACAGGAGCTCTACTGTGTGGTTCCTCCCTGCAGTCTGATCTGTATGTGTCTGCCTCAGTTTCTCTAAACATCCCTCCGGCTTCTGTTCTCCTCAAAGTCTAAATCTGATAGATATTCCCTTTTGTGCAGTGGCTGCTGGCTGGCTCGTTGCATTTCTCCAACAGCACTCTGGAGCTCCAAGTTGAAGGAGAAAGGTGTGTTGCTGAGACATCTTGAAACCCATCCATCAAACTACTGGACTTTTAAATATCTACTGGCTGTGGTGAGAAGTTATGTTCAGTCTTCTGCTGGACAGTGACGAGAGCTGACCCTCCTACTTTGATGAGACATCTGTGGATATCACACCTGGGACTTCAGTATCTGATTTACCAAGGACTCTCTATTTGTGAGATTTTGATTCCCTGTTGAACTTACCCTTAGGAACTTAGGTTTTAGGTTTGTGTGAGTTAGATAGAATTTAGTGTGTAAAGCATTTAGACTTCACTCTCTCCCACTCTCCTTCCCTTCATCCCTTCTCTGTTAAATAAATTCAATAATTTTATATGTACTCTTTTCCCACTGTATTACTTTCCTTCCCCCTTTCAAAATTATATACATTTTTAACATGGGGAGAGTTAAATTTAATCTTCCCACCAGGGAAGGAAAAGGCTAACCACTCCAGTACCTTTGCCAACAAAATCCTGAAGGGAGTCACAAAGAGTCAGGCACAACTGAAAACAAACAAACAAACAAACAAACACTAAATTATAGCCACATTTCCAGTGGTGGAACTGTTTGGTGAAAATCCTCAAACTGAACTTGGTAACCAATCTTTTATCTCACTGTTGAATTTGGTATGGGTCTGATGGTTGTTATACAACTCTTCCTGGAATAATTGTGGCAGAGAAATTACTAAGAGTGGGATCTCTGTTCCTTTTTTATTTCTCTCTCAGCAAAAAAGCTTGTCATTAGATTATTGATAAATTTTATTTTGATTGATTTATGCCAGACAAGCAGAGTACTGGGTTCCTGTCCCACAGTTGCCTTTGGACCTGGATTCCAATTGTCTCCTAGAAACCACTTTGCACCATTCCTTTTGGAAACACTTTTGTTTAAGTGACCTTTGGAACCCTCACAGGATAGAGTCACTCAGTCTTACTGACTCCTCACATGAGCACACCAAAAGGTATTTGTCCATGTTGCTGCCCGAATTCATCCTTAAAGTTACTTTAGATGTTTTATGTTGTAAGCTTAAGCCATATATGTGGACTTATTCTGTGTTTGGATAGACCAATCATGGACAAATATTGCCTAGATTGAGAGTAGACAAGGACTGCAAAAATTCATAAGTAATAGTCATAAGTTCTTCAAGAATAGGATCAACTTCTATGTTATTTGGGCAGAGCTGAGACCTGTCCTTAGGTTCCAGCCCAATAGTGAAGTCTGGAATCAGGTTCTTTCAATCATAGAAATCTAAAGCCAGGATCCCTGGGAAGATAAAGCTGGAACAAGGCTCTTAAATGTTGGTGGGCTTTGAGGATAGCATCTCTACTACTCAGGTGATGTCAGAACATAATGTCAAATGAGAAAAGAGAGAAATTCCTAGACCCTTGAGAATGAAGTTCAGTGCCTCAGAAATGACTCAGATCCAGAAAAGGAAGGAAATAAACCTAGAGAGAGGCTAACAGTTAGTGAGATTCCACATGTAGCAAGGCTGCTGTGTGGGCTGAAGAGAAGCAGAATAGACATCTCTAGTCTCTTCTCCAAGGGAGACTTTCATTCCTTTCCAGGAAAAAAAAAAGGAAGTAAAACTTCCTTGTCATTATAAGAAAGGGATAGATCCAAATAATTAATAATTGTTAGTGGCATAATTAATTCAGGTCCTTCTAAGGCTGCTAGTTTGGCTGCCATATCTGCTTGTCTATTTCCCCTGTAGACAGGGTCAGTGCCCCCAGTGTGTGCAGAGCAGTTAACAACAGCTATGGCTTCTGGGTTGCCAAAAATGTAAAGATTAAAATTAATATTCAATACTCCAAGTATTATTTTAATACTATTTACTAAAAATCCACCTAGAGCAGAGAGAATTTTTTTAAAAACCAGAGAAAGGCAAAAACCCGCTCCCTCCTCCATGCTGATACCAGCCAGAGAGACCACATGGGTAGACACAGAAACTCAAAACCTCAATCCATGTAAGGATACACACAAACTGGAAAAGGAAAAGGGAATTGTGGAAAATGTAATCTCTAGAGTTCAAGATTCTAAATCAATACAACATTGATTACCTCCTGAAATAAATTGAAAAATTAAAACTCACAGGAACATCATAACCAAAATCCAGAGCTCCTAGGTCAAGGAAAAATTAGCACAAGCAATCAGAAGGAATGAATTAAAGTACCTAGAAGTCACAGTCAGGATCACACAAGATTTAACAACCACCAATATCAAGGAATGGAGAGTTTGGGATATAATATTGCAGAAGAAAAAGGATCTAGACTTACAACTAAGAATAACCTACTCAGGAAAGTCCTACAGAGAGGAAAAATTGATCTTTAATAAAATAGTTAACTTCCAAACATTGCTAATGAAAAGACCAGAGCTCAGTAGAAATGTGGATGTACCAACACAGGTCAAGAGAAGCATAAAAAGGTGATGGGAGAGGGAGAATTCAATATTGAAAACAAAATAAAATTGAATTTTAAATAAACTCTTACTTTCTGTGTCAGAATCCGTATTAAGTATTGGTTCCAAGGTAAAAGGGTGGTAAAGACTAGGCAAATGGAATTAAATGACTTGCTTAGGGTCACACAGCTAAGAAGTAATCTGAGGAAAGATTTGAAACCAAGACTTGCTGTCTCCAGACCTGATTCTTTATCCACTGAGCCAGCTAGCTACCCTTTAAAACTGAATTTTAAAAAATAAAGAAAAGGTCAGTCTTCTATGTTTCACTAATTCATAGTACAAATTTTTTGAGTTTGTAGACAAATCAAATTGGCTAAAGCTTTTAAAACTAAGGTTCCTTTAATTTAAAAACAATAGCACATTCAAAAGATTATGATCATATAAAATGAAGAGTTGTTCAGAAAGTATACATTTGTTGTTCTGTTTGTTTCTATTCAATCTGTTCAGTAAAATAATGCTCAGCTCCTAACAGAATTTAAGTCAAATTAAAGTTCCTACTCTCAAGGAACTCACAGTCTAATGAAGGGAACAACATGCAAATAATTGTTTATAAACAAACAATGTAAAGGATAAAATTTAAATAATTAGTAGAGGGAATGCGCCAGAATTAAGGGGGATGGGGAAAAACTTCCTGTAGGTAGACTTGAAGGAAATCAAGGAAGCCAGGAGGTAAAGATGAGGAGGGAGAGCATTCCAGTGATGAGGAAAAGCCAGTGAAAATTTCTGGAGTGAGGAGATATAATGTCTTATTCAAGGACAACAAGGAGGTAAGTGTCACTAGATCACAAAATAGATAACAAAAGAGTGGGGTGAACTTAAAGAGGAAGGTATGAAAAGATGGAAAGAGGAGCAGGTTATGAGAGAAACTAGAGGACTTCATATTTAATCTTGGAGTTAATGGTAAGCCAAATGATTTATTAAATAGGGATAATAATAGAACTTTCTTTCCAAAGTTATGAGGATTAAGTGAGAGAATGTTTGTAGAATGCTTGTTTCCTTCCTTCTATTGAGTAAATGGTATATCAGTGATGGTGAACCTTTTAGAGATGGAGTGCCCAAACTACATGCCATATGTGAGCCACCCTTCTCCCCCAAACCCCCCCCCCACTGCCACCTCCTTACTCCAGACAGGGGAGGGAGGAGGTACTCCCATTGGGCTGTAGAGCAGAGGGGTGGGTGATGGGAGAAATGTCCTCAGGTACACGTGGAAAGGGGGAAGAGAGTAGCCCCCTCTAGCATGCATGCCATAGGCTCACCAATAGGGTATTACATTATAATTATTCTTACTTTGTCTTCTTTTAGTAAATATTTATATTTGAATTAATGCTGTTATGACTTCTTTATAGATAGGAAGCAATCTTGGGAAGATTCAGGAGTTACAGTGGTAACTAATAAAACTGCAGACATACACAGATACACCAGGTTACCATCTAGGTTCCTAGAAGTCATACAGTAATGACTGAAATTATTCCTCCTCTGGGAAGTATCCACACTTCTACACAAACACCCTCCCACTGGGAAGAGTGAATCAAACTTTTTTTTGTCTATCAATAAGCAACTTTTAAATTAATAATCAAAAACTTAAATACCCCTACTTAACACTATGTAAGAGAGTTCACAAGTCACTTGCTAAAGTGGGTGGCAACTCCAGAGGCCCCTGCCCTGCCCCTGAGTAGTGCTAGGCAAATTGAAAGACTTCATTTGATTGCTGTAAATTGGAGGAAGGGACAGGAAGGGACATGGGGAAAGGACTATAGGGGGCAGCTGGATGGTTCAGTGGATTGAGAGCCAGGCCCAGAGATGGGAGGTCCTGGGTTCAAATCTGGCCTCAGACAGTTCCTAGCTGTGTGACCCTGGGCAAGTCACTTGACCCCCATTGCCTAGCCCTTACCACTCTTCTGCCTTAGAACCCATACATAGTATTGATTCTAAGATGGAAGGTAAGGGTTTAAAAAAAAAGAAAAAGTACTATAAAAAGTTCTGAACCTCCTGTCCAAGGGACTTTGGCTTTGACTTGGGACCTTGGTTCTTGGACTGCTTCTTGGAGGACTGCTCCTAGATAATCTCCTTTGGACTTTGGTGTTGGAGGACTTAGCCTTGGGACTTGGCCTTCAGTCTTCTCCTTTGGAGTTTGTCTCAGGTGGGTAAGTAGCCGGTCTTCCTTTCCTAGCTTCTGGAAAGATTGGTTCTGGAGATTCCTGCCTTGGCTTTGGAGGAGGCTACCTTGGTGGAACTCTAGGTGAAGACACTACTGGATGTGGGGAAGCCCCTGCGGGTCTGAGCCTCACTTCACTAGAGAAGGGCTAAGCAGGCTTGTTAAAACCTGTCTCTTTAGCTACTTTTTCCATTTTCATTCTTTCTACCTCTTTGTAAATAAAGCTACTAAAGTAATTTTTGACTTAAATTATAATATCTTTAAATTGGTGATCACAATATTACTTTAGAATTCTCATATTAGCAAAAAACCTAAGTTTAAAATTCTTACATAACCCTTACTCCCCTGTAACGAACTGAATGGGGTCACAGATTGGGACAGGAGCAAAAAAGGCAAAAGGAAGAGAGACAATGATGCTGGCAGATTTAGTACTTCATCATTTATTCTTCCAGGCATCCACACACTACATACTACTCAGTGGCTTCATTAGTCATGGTATATCTATTTCTTTAGTGTAAGAAACAAGCAATAAACATGCCTCTGGCTAGTGTGAAAAGCACATAGTTAACAAAAATAATTTTGACTAAAAACTGTTTTTTTTCAGGCAGGAAGCAGAAGGACATCTGAAGCAAGGGACTTACCCAAGTCAGGTGTCTTATCCAAAACATGTGTGAACCTTAAAAAATTCTCAGACCCTACTTCTGTGATAATTAAAATGTTTTGGGAGCAAGGGAAATATATATATATATATATATATATATATATATATATATATATATATATATATATATATATATATATATATATGTATATATATATATATATAAATTATGACTGCTGAAATATGTTTTCTACTGTGTCTTGGTTTTATATAAATATAAGATGGTCACCAGGGAATATATTCCCAATTTATGAATATGCCCAAGCCAACTGGGTTTTATAGAGAAATTTAATTTATAATACACTAATTAATCAATAGAAAAAGAGAGAAAGTAAGAAAGGAATAAGAATGAATAAATCAGTCAATTGGTTTTATCACTCACTCAAGATCTCTCTAGGTAAGGCTTCTCATGCCAACCTCAGGCTCCACCTTCAAGAGAGCCTCCTTTCAAGCAATGTTTCCAGAGAATTCTCCTCCTTCAGAGCCAGCCTTCTCTCCTGGTCCTCCCACAGAACAACCTCCTCAGTCCTCCTTCAGAGCCACCTCGCTCAGAGCAAAACCTCCTCCTCTCAGAGCAAAAAAAAACTCTGGAACTCTCTCCCTCTGTCCTCAGACCCCGCTATCTTTAAGGAAACCATCTAAGTCCCCTCCCCTCAGTTCTCACATCTACCAATCACTGTCCATGTCTCCCCTGTGCCAATGGTGGCTCTAGTTTAACCCAGGACCGCCCAAAGGTCTGTGGCTTTGCACATGTCTGTTGAAGGTCATATTCTCAAATAATTAAATCTTGATCTATGCTGCAGCCCTTCCTAAATCCTGTTACTCTAAGTAGGGTGGAGATTGTATTTTCCAAGACCTGGTTCTGTCATTCCAAGTATCTCTATTGTATCAATTCTAAAATCAATCATGACTCAAAGAACTTCCTGTTCTATGCTTAAGCATAGGTCAAAGCCCTTTCCATTGTTTAGCAAAAGGTTTCTGTCCTAAAATAGTCTTATGTAGGGAGGAGAAGGATCCTCCCATGCCAAGGGGTTTCACATTCCAATAGAGTTCTTACTATCAGTAGGAAATTTTTTCAAGTATGAAATTTCCCAATGGTGAAATTTCCAACATTCATAAGTCTAAGAAATTTTAAGGTTTACAATCCCCCCTGATGATCATTGGGAGACTAGTCTCCCCATTGATCATTTAACATAATCATTTTGTAGTTCTAAATTCAATTCTAACTATAGATATACACAATATTCAATTTTCTAAGAGAAATTAGAATAGTGAGAGAGGAAATAGAAAAGAAAAAAAAGCAAAACCAATGTTTTGCTAGGCGCATTGACAGAAAGCCAAATTAGGGGCAGTTCCTTTTGGCATAAATGTGTACAATTACAATAAATGTTCAATCAAAAGTTCAGTCCAATCAACTATATCCAAAGTTCATTCTTGATCTTCTTGATGAAGTGTAGGTTTTCGGCATCTTTCTGCAACAGTTCATTCTCTGGATATAAAAGTTTCAAGCTTCTTTCTTGAAGATCTTTTCTCGAACAGAATCAAAATCTTGAATTTTTATAACAGTAAAATCTTAAACAAAAATCAAAATTCTTGGATTTTTATAAAAATACAATCTTAAACAAAAAAAAATTCAAAAATTCTTAGATTTTAAATTAAAATACACTTCATAAGGTTTGGTTAAGACCATTTCCCATTTTAAACAATGAAGGTACTTGACCAGGAATGTGAGACCTCTATTCCACCCCTACTTAAGCATGCTTTAGGAGAAGAAACTCCCTGCTGAATAATGAAAAGTACTTAAACCCATACTTATAGTAAGGCAAAAGTTCTTAAGCTGTGCCTATTTTTATATCTAATACAAAAGGGTGCTAAGTACCTATAAAGGTCAGGCAACTTGTGAACTTGCAAAAGGCAAAGAGGTGAGAACTTACTCAGGTGTGAATTACTCAAAAGTTTAGCCTACTTAGGTGTGAATTAAGAATGGTCTGTCCTTTGGAAAACGTCTACTGTGATTGGTAGATGTGAGAACTTAGGGGAGGTGACATAGGAGAAAATTCCCTTTAAAAGGAGGTCAGAAACTGAGAGAAGGGGCTCTCTCAGGACAGTCAGCTGGGAAAAGCTGAATTGGAGGAGGCAGTTGGCCAAAGCTGCCTTGACGGGTCTCTCTCGGGGCTCCCTCTCAGAGATCTTGTCGTGAGTGGATTGAAGACTGACTGATCTCTCTCTCTTAAGCCTGGCCTAAGCTGGCCTAGCCTTTTTTCTCATTATTCCCTTTTTTTCTCTCTCTCTCTTTCTTTAATTCCTCATTTGTATTAATTAAAATCTCTATAAAACCCAGTTGACTTGGGTATATTTAGTATTTGGGAATTTTTCCCTGGTGACCACCTTATATTTGATTTAAAACAAGACACTGTCTTGAAACCATATTTTCTGCGGTCACAATTTAAGCCAACCACTCTTTTATCTGCCACAGTTTATAACTTCCACTATTTTAATCATCACGCATGCTTCTCTCTGCAGCTGTACCTTTTCCTGACTCCCTCAGGAATGCCAAGAGGGGAGGAAGGGCAGGAAGAATTAACCCCTAAGTCCCCTACAACCCCCAACCTTCTAGCTTGACAGTAAATTGGGATGAGTGAGCCAGCCTAGAAAAAGAAAAGGGCATTCCTGGATTGGCACCATATGACGACTACATTTCAATTGTTTGTTTATATCAATTAATGTTCCATTATCATCTTCAGGCTCCTTTGATGGATGTAGGGCAGAGGGAAACCCATAGGTTACATGTAGAGTGTGACTGGAAGCAGATTAAAATATAATTGGGAAATATTTAACAAAGAAAATAAAAATACAATAAAACATAGATAGCATCACATTTTAAAAGTAAGTCAACATACAGCAGCAGAGATTCTTATGTACAGATTAGTATTTTTGAATTTGATACCACTAATGCAGAGCATCCCAACAGATGATGTATTTAGAAGGGTCTGAGTGGGTATTCCACTATTTCCTATAGTGAGTTTTATAGGTGAGAGACTGGTTTAGAAGAACAAAACATGATGTTTTGTTTTTTTAATTCTTACTGTGAATAAATTTGGGACCTTTTTGGTTTTTTAAGATTAAAATGAAACCTGTGTAAGAGGGTTTCTCAGAAATCCAATCCAAGGCCATCCACCTGAAATGGTTTTTTAGTGGAACAGGGAATTTCCAAGCATTCTTTTTTTTTTTAAACCCTTACCATCTGTCTTGGAATCAATACTCTGTATTGATTCCAAAGCAGAAGAGTGGTAGGGGCTATACAATGGATGTCAAGTGATTTTCCCAGGGTCACCTATCTAGGAAGTGTCTGAAACCAGATTTGAACCTAGAACCTCCCATTTCTAGGCCTGGCTCTCAATCCACTGAACCACCTAGCTGCCCCCTCCAAACATTCTTGACAAAAAGATCAGAGCCAAATGGAAATTTTGAAATACAAACACAGAAGTCAAGAGAACTATAAAAAGTTAAATACAAGTGAGCAATCACAAGGGATTGTAAAAGGGATAAACTGTTTACATTCTAATACAGGGAAATGACTATATGTGTCTCCTCAGAATCCTATTATCATGGAAGATCATAGATGGAGTCAAATGAAAGAAGGGATGGGAGTGGCTTTGTTATGTTTTGATGATCTTTAAAGAAGAAAGGAAAGGGAGGGGGAAAGAAATACACTGGGGGGGGGAAGGGAGATGCATTGGGGAAATGATCTCACATGATCAAAGTGCTTAAGTAGAAAGAAAGAAAAGGAGGTGGGAGTGGACAACACTTGATCCTAACTTTCAACTGAACTGATCAAAGGAGGAAAAAATTCACTGAGTTGGGTTTAGAAATACATTTCACTCAACAGGGAAATAGGAGGCAAAAAGGAAAGGGAAAAATGAGAATGTACAAATGATTCTCATGTATTAAGAAAGTTTGAGTTTAACATTCTAAAATAATTGAATAACAAAGTCACCAATCTATTCCCTTCTGGACTATTTCCCTCACACCTATGGTAAAAAAAAAGGCCCTTTCCCTTTGAGAATCATCAAAATTCTTTCTCAATAGACAAGGATGGAGTTATGGTGTCAATCACTACCCAGCAATGGAGTGTGGCAAGATGGTTAGTTATGATGTAATTAAGACACACGATATTCTTGGTTAAAAGTTTGGGTGAATTCCCTAATATTTTCCCTTAAAAAAATGTCTTTTTGTCTTCAACCTTTCCAAGTTGTCTGGAAAGGACTTCAGAAGAAAATATTATTTCTTAATATGTTCAGTTTTACTGAAAAGAAGCTCAAAGCTCTCCAAACCTGGAAGATAGCCCAGAAGAGGAAATGAGGTTCAATGGAAGTGAGAAAAAAACAGTGGGGAATACCACTAGCCCATGCTCTTCCCTTTATTAAGTTTCCTCTCCCAGCTCTTCACCTGGATTCCAGACTTCAAGCCATGCCTTTGTCTCATCCTGAATCCTTTCTCAGCACTTGAGACGTCCTTACCATGTAATATTTAACCAACCCTGTGACCTTCTTACTCCAGGCCATTCCTCATTCTATGGTGATATTCTCTTGGGGTCTTCAGTTTGTGGAGGGGCCCAGGCTAGCCTGCCTTCCTTCCTCTCAGTCTCCAAACTAGACTTCTGGATTTCAAAACCATGCCCTCTTCAATAAACATGTTCATCTTTTCCCATATTTGGTTTTGATCCCTTTTTGTTTAACTGTATTCTACTTCCCCATTAAAATGTAAGCTCCTTCCGGGGCAAGGATTGTCTTTCCACTTTTTCTTGTACTTATGTCCCCCATTTAGCACAAATCCTGGCACCTACTAAGTATTTAATAAATGCTACTTTCCTTCCTTCTTTAAATATGCTTTCATAAAAGTACAGCTATTCACAACACACTCCCAAGAAGGGAGTTTATTTAGCACCTTATTTAGGGATTCCTAGAGAGGATGGATGTAGAATTGAATAGTCAATCCTAATTTGGGGAAAATTAAACTGCTGAAAGTCCGTTCTTCAGTGATCATAGAATAATGTTAGATATTTGCTAAGGAATTGAGAATTAATACATTTTATGGCTTCTATAACCATTTGTTTGTAGTATGCATAGAAATAAGAGTGGAGAAAAGAGTTGCAATACATCTTGAGCTGTATTTGATTGAAAAAAGAGTACGGAATAAGCTTTAGATAAGTAATAGCTATTTTGTAACAATAGGTATTTGGATTAAGAATATCCTTTTTATATGGCTACGGGTAATCAAACTAATTTCTGTCTAGCTAACTAACACATTAACATTACTCTTAAATTCCAAATGACTTTAATGTGAGTCAACTTGATCCCAGATAACTTTCCTAATCTTTATAGCCTTTCTAATTTCTGTTCAGAAGATTAGAGGGCTGGAAACTAAAATATATTTGAATGCTGGACTTCCATCTCCACCCACTATGTTATTTTCTCCATGATGACAGAGAGAACTGGCCAGATATTAAAAGCAATGCCTTCACCTGTATTATGCTACCTGGGATATTATTTTGGGCATCTGAAATAATTCTCTTTATTTTATTGTTCTTGCTGCATTAAAGTAAAATGCAAAGGGTTTCATATTTATGATGAACCAACTATAGTAATTAGAGCTGGTAGGTCATGCAATGGATAGAGCTCTGAACAGAAAATCGGGAAGACATCTTCAGGAGTTCAAATCTGGCCTCAGACACTTAATAGATATATGATCCTGGGCAAATAACTTAATCCTTTTTGCCTCAGTTTCTTCATCTGTCAAACAAGCTAGAGAAGAACATGGCAAATCACGTTAGTATCTTTACCAAGAAAACTCCAAATAGAGTCATGAAGAACTGGAAACAACTGAACAAGATTATTTCAGGCATCTAAAATAGTTCTCTTCATCTTATTGTTCTGCTATATTAAAATAAAATGCAGGAGGAGGCAGCTAGGTGGTACATTTGATAGAGTTCCAGGACTGGAATCAGAAAGATCTGGGATCAAATTTGACCTCAGACACTTCCTAGATGTAACTCTGGGCAATAACTATGTTTGCCTTTTTTTTTTCTTTCTCCTGATAGTCTTTAGACTTTATTTTATTTTTAAATTTTTCTTTATTTTATTCCAGTAACAAATTTACACATAAGTTTTCCAAGGTTACATGATTCATACTGTCTCCCTCTCCTCTTCCCTCCCCTCTCCCATAGTGGATAAGCAGTTCCACTGGGTTTTATATGTATTATCACTCAAAATCTACTTCCATATTGTTCATTTTTGTAATAAACTTTTAAAACTAAAACTTCAAATCATATGCCCAGATAAACAAGTGATAAATCATCTGTTTTCATATGCATTCCTAACTCCAACAGTTCTTTCTCTGGAGGTAGATAGCATTCCTTTTCATAAGTCTCTCAGAATTGCCCTGGGTTGTATTGCTGTTAGTAGCAAAATCTGTTACATTTGATCATCCCACAGTGTTTCAGTTACTATGTATAATGTTCTCCTGGTTCTGCTCATCTCACTCTGCATCAGTTCATGTAGGTCTTTCCAGTTCTTATAGAAATCAACCATTTCATCATTTCTTATAGCATAATAGTATTCCATCACCATCATATACCACAATTTGTTCAATCATCCCCCAATTGAGGGACATCCCCTCAGTTTCCAATTTTTTGCCACTACAAAAAGCACAACCCTGTTTGCCCTTTTAGAAAAGTTGCAGAGGGCTTCATATTTGTTATGAGCCAACTAAAGTAATTAGGACAATGAGGTAATCCCTACCTAGGAAATAGAAGTGAGTTCAAATAACTCTGACACTTTCTAGCAGTGTGACTCTGGAAAAGTCACTTTTTGCCTCTATGTCCTCATTTGTAAAATGAGCTAGAGAAGGAACCAGCAATTTACTCCAGTATCCTTTTTTTTCTTTTTTAAATCCTTACTTCCCATTCTAGAAACAATACTGTGTAATGGTTCCAAGGTAGTAGAGCAATAATGGTTAAGCAATGGGGATTAAGTGACTTGTGATCACACAGCTGGGAAGTGACTGGGGTCAATTTAAACCCCAAACCTCCCATCTCTAGACCTAGCTCTCAATCCACTGAGCCACCCAGTTGCTCTCCAGTATCTTTGCCTAGAAAATCCCAAATAGGGTCACAAAGAATTGGGACATGACTGAAACAACTGGACAATGACAAAAACTAGAGTAATTAGCAAAAGGTAAAAGTGGTAACATTAGCAAGTCTTCTGGTTCAAAGTGCCTGTAAGGCATCTTCCTTTTCTGCTATAACCCAATACTATTTTCTCTGTCTAGTTTTTTTTTTTTAATTGTTATTCGACAGCCAATTTTTTTGTCCTCCTCAGTTCTAAATGGTCCCACTCTCTCTTCTCCACTGCCAGACTTTGGGAATCTCTATCTCTTGATTTTTCACTGGTTTATTTATAAGGAAGACACATAGGACATGACAAAGTTTACTTCGATAGTCTTAAATACTGGAAAGTCTTTTAGTGACTTGGGGAAGTTCTGCATTTCCACTTTGAATGCATTTTCTCAGTGCCTTATGCTAAAATGTCTCAGGAAAAGTCTGTGTGGCACAATTCATAATTGTATTTGTAAACATGCTTGGCTAGAATATTTAAACTCTTGCTGTAGGGTTGGGAGAACCTCTGCCCCCTAGTTCTGATTTTTCAGTCCTGTTTTCTTTTCCTGAGCTAGGAAGAAATGCAAATTCCACGGTCTTTAGAGACTTGGGTCCCTTCCTTGAAAAACAACCAGTCCAAATATTACAAGCATTATTCAGGCAATAATACTGTCCAGTAAGCTAGAGGTGATGTAGTGGATAGAGTGCCAGGCCTGAAGCCAGGAAGACTCATCTTTGTGAGTTCAAATCTGGACTCAGACACTTACTAACTGTGTGACCCTGGGCAAGTCACTTAATCCAGTTTGCTTCAATTTCTTCATCGTTCTAAATGGTCCCACTTTCTCATCTTCACTTCAGGAAATGACAAACCACTCCAGTATCTCTGCCAAGAAAATAAGGAGTAAGACAGAACCAAAAGGACCAAACAGTCAAATTATGTGCACAGAGCTAACAACAAACTAAGCATAGCTAAGAAACTATACAATAATGATTGAACCCAAAGAGATAAACATACTAGGAAAAATAATAAAATAGAAGTAATTAACAGCAACGAACAGATGTACCAATGAACTTATCTAATCACATGCAAAGTACACATCACCTGGGTAAACACTGACATTATCATAAGTGCCCAGTGTACCCCTTTCACTCATTTCACCTATACCATCAGAAGCTGGTCTGGCCAGTAGTCACACATAGGGTCCTTGCTCTTCTGGGGACCTGCAGATTCATCTGACCCTATCCATGCTCGTACTGGCTGATGGAATTAGCTGATCACATATAATCCTCATGAAAACTTTAGTCCTGCCTTCTGAAACCTGAATTTGTAGAGAGTACAGGCTATCTAGTAATGTTAGTAGTTCTTGAAGCATAGTATGCAAAGCCTTCATTTGAACTGATTCTTTTTCTTTTCTTTTCATTTCTTTTCTGTTCTATTTAAACCCTCACTTTCCATCTTGGAGTCAATACAGTGTATTGGCTCCAAGGCCAAAGAGCTAGGCAGTAGGGGTTAAGTGATTTGCCGAGGGTCACCCATCTAGGAAGTGTCTGAGGCCAGATTTGAACCTAGAACTTCCCATCTCTAGACCTGACTCTCAATCCACTGAGCCACCCAGCTGCTCCCCACTTGTACTGTTTCCTAGCCATTGTACATTCAAGTCAGACAGATTTGTATGACTGGTAGTCACTATCTTTAAATCTCACATGAGATAAATATCAACCAGTCTCATCTTGCTCACTTGAAAGTTTAACTAACTTTTATATTGGCAAGAGTATGCTGGAGGAAGAGTCAAGATGGCGGCATAGAAGCACCAAAGTTCAGACCTCTGAATACCCTTCCTTACCAATTACAAACTAAATGCTCCTAGGGGATTGAAAATCAAACCTAACAACAAGTCAGAGCCAAGGAACACTCCTGCTAGACTCAATTCAAAAGGTATGCCCCCAAAAGCCAGAATTTGAGAACACTCAGGTTTAAGGGGAAGGCAGAAGGAAGGTCCCAGGACCTCTTCCCCACACACACACACCTAGAGTGATAAGCCTCCAGTGGCAGTGGGAATCTCTGTGCAGGCAAAGGCACTGGTCTGGAGGGTGTACATTGCAGGCAGAGCTGTGCCAAGCTCAGAGCATGGAACACTAGGGGAACTGATTAAAAATAAACATTGGTGTAGAAGGAAATAGTGAAAGAAGAAAAGGCTGGACCAGGAGTAGAAATCAAAATGCAGCTGGTAATCATAACTCTGAATGTGAATGGAATAAACTCACCCATAAAATAAAAGCGAATAGCAGAGTTGATTAGAATCCAAAACCCTACCATATTCTATCTACAAGAAACACATATTAGGAAGATACATACACATAGGATGAAAGTAAGAGGATGGAACCAAATCTATTGGGCATCAACTGATAAAAAGAAGGTAGGAGTCACAATCCAGATATCTGACAAAGCCAAAGTAAAAATAAATCTAGTTAAAAGAGATAGGAAAGGTAATTACATTCTGATAAAAGCCAGTATATACAATGAGGAAATATCAGTACTCAACATGTATGCACAAAATGGCATAGCATCCAAATTTCTAAAGGAGAAACTAGTGGAGCTCAAGGATCAAATCCATAGAAAAACTATACTAGTGGGAGACCTAAACCTTCCTCTATCCGAACTAGATAAACCAAACCAAAAAATAAATAAGAAAGAGGTAAGAAAAGTGAATGAAAATCTTAGAAAAATTAAAGTTAGTATACGTGTGGAGAAAAATAAATAGGGACAAAAAGGAATATACCTTCTTTTCAGCAGCACATGGTAAATTCACAAAAATTGACCATGTATTAGGGCATAAAAACATTGCAAACAACTGCAAAAGAGCATAAATAATAAATGCAAACTTCTCATATCACAATACAATAAAAATAATAATTAGTAAGGGTATATGAAGAGGTAAATCAAAATTTAATTGGAAATTAAACAATACGATTCTACAAAACTGGTTAAAGAACAAATCATTGAAACAATAATTTCCTTGAAGAAAATGACAATGATGAGACATCCTTTCAAAACCTATGAGATGAAGTCAAAGCAGTACTCAGCGGGAAATTTATATCCTTGAGTTCATATATTAACAAATTAAGAAGGGCAGAGGTCAATTAATTGGGCATGCAAAGTAAAAAACAAGAAAGTGAGGGGCCATCTGGATAGCTCAGTGGATTGAGAGTCAGGCCTAGAGATGGGAGATCCTAGGTTCAAATCTGGCCTCAGACACTTCCCAGCTGTGTGACCCTGGGCAAGTCACTTAACCCCCATTGCCTAGCCCTTACCACTCTTCTGCCTTGGAGCCAATACACAGTATTGACTCCAAGATGGAAGGTAAGGGTTTAAAAAGAAAACTAGAAAGTGAACAATTTTAAAATCCTCAGATGAAGACTAAATTAGAGATCCTAAAAATCAAAGGAGAAATTAATAAAATTGAAAATCAAAGAACTATTGATTTGATAAATAAGACTAGAAGCTGGTACTTTGAAAAAACAAATAAAATAGACAACATACTGGTCAGTTTAATTAAAAAAAGGAAAGAAGAAAACCAAATTGACAGTATCCAAGATGAAAAGAGAGACCTCACCTCTAATGAAGATGAAATTAAGGCAATCATTAAAAAATATTATGCCCAATTTTATGGCAACAAATATGGCAATCTAGGTGATATGGATGAATACTTACAACAATATAAATTACCTAGACTAACAGAGGAAGAAATAAATTACCTAAACAACCCCATATCAGAAAAAGAAATTGAACAAGCCATCAAAGAACTCCCTAAGAAAAAATCCCCAGGTCCAGATGAATTCACAAATGAATTCTATCAAACATTCAAAGAACAACTAATCCCAATATTATACAAACTATTTGACAGAATAAGCAAAGAAGGAATTCTACCAAATTCCTTTTACAACACAAACATGGTACTGATCCCAAAGCCAGGCAGGTCAAAAACAGAGAAAGAAAACTATAGACCAATCTCCTTAATGAATATAGATGCAAAAATCTTAAATAGGATACTAGCAAAAAGACTCCAGCAAGTCATCACAAGGGTTATTATTCACTATGACCAGGTAGGATTAATACCAGGAATGCAAGGATGGTTCAATATTAGGAAAACCATCCACATAATTGGCCATATTAACAAGAAAACTGACAAAAATCACATGATTATCTCAATAGATGTAGGAAAAGCCTTTGACAAAATACAATACCCATTCCTAGTGAAAACACTAGAAAGTATAGGAATAGAAGGGCCTTTCCTTAAAATAATAAACAGTATATATCTGAAACCATCAGCAAACATCATCTGCAATGGGGATAAAGTAGAAGCCTTCCTAATAAGATCAGGAGTGAAACAAGGATGCCCATTATCACCCCTATTATTTAACATTGTACTAGAAACACTAGCAGTAGCAATTAGAGAAGAAAAAGAAATTGAAGGTATTAAAATTGGCAATGAAGAGACCAAGCTATCACTCTTTGTGGATGATATGATGGTCTACTTAAAGAATCCTAAAGAATCAAACAAAAAGCTAGTCGAAATAATCAACAACTTTAGCAAAGTTGCAGGATACAAAATAGCCCCGCATAAGTCATCAGAATTTCTATATCTCTCCAACACATTTCAGCAGCAAGAATTAGAAAGAGAAATTCCATTTAAAAACACCTCAGACAATATAAAATACTTAGGAATCTATCTCCCGAGACAAACACAGGAACTATATGAACACAACTACAAAACACTCCCCACACAATTAAAACTAGATCTAAACAATTGGAAAAACATTGATTGCTCATGGGTGGGATGAGCTAACATAATAAAAATGACAAACCTGCCCAAGTTAATTTTCTTATTTAGTGCCATACCCATTGAACTACAAAAAACTTTTTTACTGAATTAGAAAAAACCATAACAAAGTTCATTTGGAAGAACAAAAGATCAAGGATATCCAGGGAAATCATAAAAAAAAAAAGCAAAGGCAGGAGTACTTGCAGTCCCAGATCTCAAACTATACTATAAAGCAGTGGTCATCAAAACGATTTGGTACTGGCTAAGAGACAGAAAGGAGGATCAGTGGAATAGACTTGGGGTAAATGACCTCAGCAAGACAATCTATGATAAACCCAAAGATCCCAGTTTTGGGTACCAAAACCCACTATTTGATAAAAACTGCTGGGAAAATTAGAAGACAGTATGGGAGAGATTAGGTGTGGATCAACATCTCACACCCTACACCAAGATAAACTCAGAATGGGTAAATGGCCTGAATATAAAGAAGGAAACTATAAGCAAATTAGGCGAACACAGAATAGTATATTTGTCAGATCTTTAGGAAAGGAAAGACTTTACAACCAAGCAAGAGCTAGAAAGAGTCACAAAATGTAAAATCAATAATTTTAATTACATCAAATTAAAAAGTTTTTGTACAAACAAAACTAATGCATCCAAAATTAGAAGGGAAGCAACAAACTGGGAAATAATCTTCCTTACAAAAACCTCTGACAAAGGTCTAATTACTCAAATCTATAAAGAGCTAAACCAATTGTACAAAAAAATCAAGCCATTCTCCAATTGATAAATGGGCAAGGGACATGAATAGGCAATTTTCAGTTAAAGAAATCAAAACTATTAATAAGCACATGAAAAAGTGCTCTAAATCTCTTATAATCAGAGAAATGCAAATCAAAACAACTCTGAGGTATCACCTCACACCTAGCAGATTGGCTAACATGATAGCAATGGAAAGAAAGTAATCAATGATGGAGGAGATGTGACAAAGTTGGGACATTAATTCATTGCTGGTGGAGTTGTGAATTGATCCAACCATTCTGGAGGGCAATTTGGAACTATAAAAGACTGCCTGCCCTTTGATCCAGCCATAGCACTGCTGGGTTTGTACCCCAAAGAGATAATAAAGAAAAAGACATGTGTAAAAATATTCATAGCTGCACTCTTCGTGGTGGCAAAAAATTGGAAAATGAGGGGATGTCCTTCAATTGGGTAATGGCTGAAAAAATTGTGGTATGTGTTGGTGATGGAATACTATTGTGCTCAAAGGAATTCAAATGAAAGTGGAAGAATTCCATGGGGATTGGAACAACCTCCTGGAATTGATGCAGAGTGAGAGGAGCAGAACCAGGAGAACACTGTACACAGAGACCGATACACTGTGGTACAATCAAACATAATGGATTTCTCCATTAGTGGCAGTGCAGTGATCCTGATCAACTTGGAGGAATCTACAAGAAAAACCACTCTCCACATTCAGAGGAAACCCTGTGGGAGTAAAAACACTGAAGAAAAACAACTGCTTGAATACATGGGTCGAGGGGATATAGTTAGAGATGTAGACTCTAAATGAACATCCTAGTGCAAACATCAACAACATGGAAATAGGTTCTGATCAAGAACACAAGTAATACCCAATGAAATTTCGTGTCGGCTGCAGGAAGGATGGGTAGAGAGAAGGGAGGGAAATAATGTGATTATTGTAACCAAGGAATAATGTTCTAAATTGACTAAATATACTAATTCAAATGGAAAAAAAAAGTATGCTGGACCCAACTTGTACCATCTTGAGGGAGCTGGATGTGAACATTCATACCTTGGTGGCAAAAGCTGCAAAGCCACTTACTTTTTGTTTTTCTGATTGTCTAGACTTAAGAAAGTGATGGAGAAAAATGTTAATAATGCAGATTAAACTTTCAAATGTGTCCTATATACTTTTTTTAGGAGAGCTAGTTGTTAAATATTTACTCTGCTTATTGGCACCAAGCAATTATAAGACTGATCACCTTTGCAGCCCCCCACCCCCCAGCTTCTGAGTCTATTTTGAAAAACAAGCAACAAGTAGCTCTCTCTCTCTCTCTCTGTCTCTGTCTCTGTCTCTCTCTCTCTCTCTCTCTCTCTCTCTCCCTCTCTCTCTCTCTCTTTCTCCTTCTCCCTCTCCCTCCTCCCCCCCCCTTCCTGGCTTTCTCTCTCTCCCTACTTTCTCCCTCCCTCCTTCTTTCCCTCTTTAGAGACTCTTGCATTTAGTTAATTTAATAAGTTTGTTTCTGGCACACATGCCAAACAAAAAGTACTGAATTTTTCTTCCACAAATATTTGCTGACTTTACTATAAAAATGGGGTTAGGAGAATATGATAATAGATATCCTGGGAAATGTGACTAATGAATATAAAGCAAGAAAAAACAAAGGCTTTTCACATTTATAAAGTGATTTTTTTTTTTTTTACAAATTGCCAAACCCAGAAGAGACAAAAAAAATTTTTTTTAAACCTTACCTTCTGTTTTGAAATCAATACTCTGAATTGGTTCCAAGGCAGACGAGTATTAAAGGGCTAGGCAATGTGGGTTAAGTGACTTGCCCAGGGTCACACAGCTGGGAAGTGTCTGAGGCCAGATTTGAACTTAGGACCTCCTGTCTCTGGGCCTGGCTCTCAATCCTCTGAGCCACCCAGCTGCCCCCAGAGACAATTTTATAATGAAGTTTGTTAATGGAGAGATGATGAAATGCTCATCAATTTTGTGTCTAGAGTGAGCAAAATCTTGGTCTTGAATCGACCCCTTGCAAGAGGGGAGAGTGAGGAAAAGGTCACTCACTTTCTTAAGGTTAGTGGGGAACGTAGATATGGTAATTCCCAGGTCTCTGGGGAAAGTTGCAGCATCAGAAATGGGTTTTCGGGGGCAGCTGGGTAGCTCAGTGGATTGAGAGCCAGGCCTAGAGATGGGAGGTCCTAGGTTCAAATCCGGCCTCAGCCACTTCCTAGCTGTGTGACCCTGGGCAAGTCATTTGACCCCCATTGCCTACCCTTACCACTCTTCTGCCTTGGAGCCAATTCTCAGTATTGACTCCAAGATGGAAAGTAAGGGTTTAAAAAAAAAAAAGAAATGGGTTTTCATCAGTCAAAGGAGCAACAAATAGGCCTGATGTCTCCAATCAGTAAGGTGAGGGAAGAGATTACTGTCACCAAGTTAATTGTTAGGATTAGTAGCTAGGCATCCTCCCTTCCCAACCACTCCCACTAAATAATGGCTCACAAGTTTTCTCTTTTTGTACAAAAAAGGCCCCATAAAGATGGTTCGGTTTCTAGTTCCAAAGAATTTCAGGCACAGTGAATAAAGTTGGACTTGGAGTTAGGAAGATCTAAGCTGATATCCTACCCTGAACCCTGACTAGCTGCTTATCTCTGGGCAAGTCACTAAGTCTTTCTGAATCTTTGTTTCCTTATTAGTAAAATGGGTATAATACAAGTAACTACACATACAGTTATTGTGAGCATCAAATGAGATAACCTATATAAAACGTTTGCAAAACTTCAAGTTATATAAATGCTATCTATTCTAGGACAACAATGAACTGAATGAAATGTTAAAAGTGAGATCAAATAATATATATATCAACCAGATTGAATTGCTTGCCAGCTCTGGGAGGAGGGAGGGAAAAGAGGGAGACAATTTGGATTATATAACTTCAGAAAACTTATTTGGAAATTTGTCATTACATGCAATTGGTAAAACAAATAATAATAAAAAATAAAAATAAAATTAAGAAGTGAGATCAAAGACCTCATTCTTATTAAAACATGGAAAACTTCTACCTAAAGGAACTAGAATGTCACAAAGAAAACTATTTCTCTTGGACTGAATTTAGCATTTTCACAATTTTAGAAACTAGAAGTCATCCTAGCAATTTCAGGATGTGAGGCAACACAGTGAAATGGATTAAAGGAAAATAGATGGAGTATCCTAAAGTATATTTGGGGTGGAAGGTGTCTCTCAATAACTAGACCAATGCCAAAGATAATGGCCTTGAGGCTTGCCCCTCCGAGTGATAAATAATAAAGTTTTTGCTTCAGTGGGTTATAGTTTTCCTCTTGAATTTCCATAAGAATGCTAATCAAATGGGATCTGTGGACTCTGCAAGGCTTCTCCAGCTGGGGGGAGAAATAGGTCAGAATCTAGTGTAATGGGGTTTGGCACATACTGAGACCACCAAATATGGTATCATCCTCTTGGGAGATGTTTGTGATGTATTCCTGAGCTACACAGCAACTGGTACATTTATGGGCATTCTGTATCAGCTTACTGTGGGGATGGGAG
Organism: Monodelphis domestica; assembly: GCF_027887165.1. Lineage (NCBI taxonomy): Eukaryota > Metazoa > Chordata > Mammalia > Didelphimorphia > Didelphidae > Monodelphis > Monodelphis domestica. The sequence continues at coordinate 97,443,259 of NC_077229.1, read as the reverse complement.
CAGCCCCTTTTCCCCTGGCTACTTAGCTGGAGCTGGAGCTTTGGGTATCTTCAATGACCTCACTAAACACAACTTCTTTCTTAGCTGCTTCCACACCTGTGAGTGAAGGACTCATTCATTCACAACAGACTATATCAGATGATAAAGGGGAGGGCCTAAGGGTCACCTACCTCCCCTCTCTCAGGCCACAGAAGGCAACTGGAATTTGCAATTATAAAAATAGCCAAAAGCAAACACATTCTCATAGACATTATTAACAGGAGTAAGTAACTATGGAGAGCAGATATAATGGATAACATTCAACAGTTAAAATTCTATTGGTCTTGCCATAGAGTAGCAAGCACCAGATACCATCATAAGAATTGAAGCTGATTATTTTTTTAATAGACAGGAAATGAGTAATTGCTAATGAGGGAGGTCTTTCTGAATCTTTGCACAGTTAAATCACTGATTTGGGGGGGGAAATCAAAATCAGCTTATTTTCTTATTTTCCCAATCACACAAAATTTTTATGAAAATCGTGTGTGTGTGTGTGTGTGTGTGTGTGTGTGTGTGTGTGTGTGTGTGTGTGTGTACACAGGGATCCTGGATAAGCAAAGCTGAAGTGGGGGAAAGGAAAGGGAAAAGAATATTCTTTATTTAGCACCTATTATATGTCAGGTACTATGCTAAACATTTTACAAATACTGTTTCATTTTATCTAAATGCTATTAGTATCCCCATTTTAAGTTGAGAAAACTGAGGTAGACAGAGATTAAATAACTTGCCTAGGATCAAGGGAACAGGCACACCTTCATAAATGATATTTCTTTCACTTAATAAAAATGTATTTTATCTCCCTTTCTTCCTTACCCAGGTTGGGTAGGGAATAAAGAAAAACCAAGAATTATTTCTCTGCCACTCTTGATTTAATTCTGCCCAGAAGAAGCTTTGTCAGAATTCTACTGGTTGTTCAGGTTTCCTCTGAGGTCTGAAGTTATGCTTGAGCATAATAATAAAACTTAGGTCTTTAGCTCTGTAATTTCTGTGTTGCAGTAAATATACATTTGGTAGCATGAATGCAGAGTGGAGATATTTCTTCCTTATCAAAGCATTTGATGATATGGGAGATTAGTGATGGATCGTGTAAATTTGGGAGTCATCTGAGTTGAGATGGTGTGTCAATTTATCAAAGACCCCTCCTTAGAAAGAGATTGAAGAGAAGAGATTCAGGCCAGAGCCCCAAGGAACATGTTCTCTGAGGGGACAAGAGATGGATGATACTCAAGGAGAAAGTCCTCAGGAGTAGGCAGGCAGGTAGAGAAAGAGCCAGGAGAGAAACAGTGCCACAGAAGCCAAAGGAGAGCCAGTCACTGGGGTGGTGGTCAGCAGGAATGCCACATATATATAGAATGGTGAGAAAGGTCCTTCTGGTTGGCTGCTGAACTAGAAATGAGTACATGCATTAGGTTTTAATTAAAGAACTCCCTTCCCTGATGTATTTGAGTGAAAAAGAAGTAATATGGTGTTCCTCTCTATGAGGAGAGAAGTACCAACAATAGCAGCTGCCTGCCACCTATGACCAGTCACTTTATCTCTCCACCCAGCTGCCAGTTGGCTTTGTCTTTTCTGATCTCACTTAGGACTTAGTAGGGGCAGCTAGGTGGCTCAGTGTATTGAGAGCTAGACCTAAAGATGAGAGGTTCTGGGTTCAGATCTGACCGTAGGCACTCCCTAACTGTGTGACCCTGGGCAAGTCACTTCACCCCAATTGCCTAGCCCTTACCACTCTTCTGCCTAGGAACTGATACTTAGTATTGATTCTAAGACAGAAAGTAAGGGCTTTAATAGAAAACTTAAAAAATAAAAATAGAGTGCTTAGTAGAGTACCTAGCAGGCATTGGATGAATCTTTTTGTTTTCTCTCCCCACCCACCTTGAAGATAAAGAGTACCAGGTTACCACTTTGTGAGCTTCCAAAGGTGTCAAGAGCATCAAAGTCCCCTTCAGCAATTAGAGAAGGTCGCAGCAATAGCCAGCTCTGATAAGGAAACAGCCCTAAAGAGTGACCTACTTATCCTGCTTAAGAATCAGAGCAATTCATTTGTCACCCAAGCCACAACCAGAAGTGATCCTGATAGGGACTTTTGGAAGGAAGAAAAAGACCCCAGAGGAAGTATCATCCTTCCCCAGGTTGAGAAGGGGGCTTTTTTGTAACTACCACCTTAATTTAACTCTCCCCAGGAACTGATTGAGTATATAAAGGAGAGAGTACACTCCCAGTTGAGGAGTAGGGATTGTAATGGGGTCCTTTTAATGCATAGATAGTTCTAAGAATACAAAGAAAGATAAGTGCCTGCCCTCAAGAAGCTCATAGTCTAATGGGGGGAGGAAGAACAGTATAAAAAAGAAACTGAAAAAGGGAGAGAAAGTGGCAAGCAGGAAAGGGCACTGAAGTCCTGCAATCAGGTAGGTGGGAAGTGATAAAGCATCTGCCATGGGCAACCTTCTCAAATAGTGGAACATCTGGAAAGACATCTCCAGTATCTACACATTCACCCTTTCCAACCAGAGGGAGGTTCCAACCAAGGGGGAGGAGGCCCTGAAGACATATGAGCAACTTTTCAGTAAATATCCTTTAGTTAAGCTAATTACCATTAATCCATTAATCAATATGAGGAGAGAGTAACTAGTCAGTTGATATTGAGGTAAGCACACCAAATGGAGTCCCATAAGCTCTAGTAATAGAAACCTCTGACTCAAAGATCAAATCACTCTCTGGAATGCTAGGAGATGAAGCAGTAGCCATGCTCAAGGCCAGTAATGGTGAACCTTTTAGACACCATATGCTATGCCCACCCCAGCCCACTCCTGACTGGGTATTGTGCTTTTTGCCCCCCCTGACCAAGTCCATCCCCCTTCCCCCACCCCATTTCTCCCCCTTCCAACATTACCCCAGATGGGGGTGGGAGAAAGGGAGGGAATAAACTATTGGGCTACTGGCTGGGCTGAGGATCAGGAAGGTGTGGTGGAGAAGGGGAAGGGAGAAACTCTCCCCAAGTCCCTTTGCCTTTCTAGTAACTAACTGCCCACAGAGAGGTCTCTGCATGCCATATTTGGCATATGTGCCCTAGGTTCACCATTATGGCTCTAGGGACTTCACCTATTGCTTCAGGTGGAATTGGGAAATTGAGCCCTAGAGTCTGGTAACTTTGGAGGAAGCCAACTAGCAAAGGTTGAAGGCAAGTTGGGAAGTCAATGGATGGTAAAGAAGTGGAAGTATCAAGTGTAACTGATGCTCCAAGTTTAACAGTGAAAAGGAAGAGAGATCTAAGCCCATAGTTTGAGGGATTGACAAGGTCAAGTGAAATTTTGCTTTGTTTTTTAATAGTGTCTTTTGTTTTTGTATGGCATTTCTTTCCAAATATATCCTTTTCCATTCACCCAACCATTGGAAATGAGAGTTTATCAGGTAGAACGGAGTATGGTTGTAGGAAGCAGGGAGAAAGTCAGTAACAGCTAATAAAAATAGCTACTATATATATAGTGATTACCTTGTGCCAAGTGCTTTACAATGATTATATTCTTTGATCCTCACAACAACCCTGGGAGGTAGGTGAATTCACAGTGTCCAAATGAGGAAACCAAGGCAAGCCAAGATTTAAGAAGCTACCCAGGATCACACTGCTAGTGAGAATCTGAGGTTGAGTTTGAATTTGGGATTTTTTGTTTTGTTTTGTTTTTGAACTTAGGTCATCCTAACTCCAGTTGCTCTGTCCACTGTACCATCTAACTTCTGGTATAGAAAGATGAAGTCAGGGAAAAAGAGATAATAAGAGTTTGAAAATAAGAGAGGGGACAATTGAAGCAATAAACTCTGGATAGACAGGAGAGGGGAGGAGATTAAGGGCCCAATAGAGGAATTGGCCTTGAAGAGAAGAAGGGTCATCTCTTCCTCAGAAGAAAAATAAATGGAGGGAGGAGGAAATATAAAGGAGTGGAGGGGGGGTAGCTGAGTGGCTCAGTGGATTAAGAGCTAGGTCTAGAGATGGGAGGTCCTAGGCTCAAATCTAGCCTTAGACACTTCCTAGCTGTGTCTGGGACCCTGGGAAAGTCACTTAACCCCCATTGCCTGGCCCTTACCACTCTTCTGCCTTAGAACCAATACATAATATTGATTCTAAGACAGAAGGCAAGGGTTTAAAGGGGGAAAAGGGGGGTGGGAGAAAATACAAAGGAGTGGAGGAAGAAGAGGAAGAAAATAGGTCTTATAGATGGATGGCTTCTATTTTCACAGTAATATCATAGGTAAAATCCTCTGCTACTGGAGAAGAATCCAAGGCAGACATTGGGGATTTGAAGAAAGTATTTGGAAAGACCCCAGAGAAAAATAGATGGAGTCACTCAAAACTAAAGTTTTGTTGTGTGGTAATGAGAATTTAGTTGAGATTTGTGGTTGTTCAGTCATTTCACTCATATACAACTTTGTGACCCCATTTAGAGTTCTTGTTTTTTTGGCAAAGATCCTCAAAGTGGTTCATCATTTCCTTCTTTAGTTCATCTTCCAGATGAGGAAACTGGAGCAAACAGGATAAAGTGACTTGTCCCGGGTTGCACAGTTTGTCACACAGTTTGTAAATGTGTGAGACCAGGTTTGAACTCAAAAAAAACTCAAGATGAAAATTCCTGATTCCAGACCCAGCACAATATTCACTGCTTCGCCTAGTTGAGATTAGATAATGTGAATTGATTGTGGACCCAATCCTCATGGTAGTTAAAAAAAAAGTTTGTATTCAGCAGCTAAGGAGAAAGAGGGGGCAAGATAGATGATGGTGATCTAGGTTTCAGTGAGAGCACCCCATGCCCACTACTTGAAATTCTAAACTCTACTGTAAGCCTACAGTGAATCCCCAAGCCCTAGCACAAGGTAATCCATGGAACCTGATCTGTTGAAGGCTAAAGAGAGTCTCAGAGCCCTTGCCCAAGCCTGCATTGAGGACCCAAGCTCCATTCATCAATCCACAGTGCACTGGGCTGGTGTAAGGCCAGAATGAGGCTCTGAGCCTCTGCCAAAGCCTGCAATGAAGCCTCCAGAGTAACCCCAGCACAAGACAATCTATTTACTCATTGAGTGCCATCCCAAATTACCAAGAATTATTTATAGAACTAGAAAAAATACTAACAAAATTCATCTGGAAGAAAAATAGATCAAGAATATCAAGGGAATTAATGGGGAAAAAATGCAAAGGAAGGTGACCTAGCAGTATCGGTCTCAAACTGTATTATGAAGTACTAATCATCAAAACAATCTGGTACTGCCTAAGAAAAAGAATGGTAGATCAATGGAATAGATTGGGGTAAAAGACCTTAGCAATCTAGTGTCTGATAAACCCAAAGAGTCCAACTGTTGGGATAAGAACTATTTCAAAAGAACTGCTGGGGGGGGGGGGGGGGGCGCATCTGGGTAGCTCAGTGGATTGAGAGTCAGGCCTAGAGATGGGAGATCCTAGGTTCAAATCTGGCCTCAGACACTTCCCAGCTGTGTGACCCTGGGCAAGTCACTTGACCCCCATTGCCTAGCCCTTACCACTCTTCTGCCTTGGAGCCAATACACAGTATTGCCAATACACAGTATTGACTCCAAGACAGAAGGTAAGTGTTTAAAAAAAAAAAAAGAACTGCTAGGAAAACTGAAAAAGAGTAAGGCAGAAACTATGTATAGACTATCTCACACCCCATACCAAGATAAGGTCAAAATGGACATATTATTTAGACATAAAGGGTGCTGCCATAAGTAAATTAAGGAAACACAGAATAGTTTACCTGGCAGATCAATGGAAAAAGGAAGAACTTATGACCAAACAAGAGATAGACAACATTATATGATATAAAATAAATGCTTCTGATTACATTAAATTTAAAAAGTTTTGTACAAACAAAGCCAATGTAAAGATTAGAAGAGAAATAACCTGGGAAAAATTTTATGACAAATTTCTCTGATAAATGTCTAATTTTTCAGATATATAGAGAACTAAGTCAAATTTTAAGTTTACAAGTCATTTATTTATTTATTTTTTACAAATTTATACGTCATTTCCCAATTGGCAAATGTTCAAAGGATATGAACGAGTGGTTTTCAGATGAAGAAATCAAAGTTGTCAATAATCATATGAAAAAATATTCTAAATCACTCTTAATTAGAGAAGTGTAAATTAAAACAATTCTGCAGTACTACCTTGTATCTATCAAACTGGTCAATATGACAATTAAGTGATAAACGTTGGAATGGATGTTGCAAAATTGGGACACTAATACATTGTTGGTGGAGTTGTGAACTTATCCAACCATTCAGGCCCTTAATTAAAAGTCTCTAAGTAACAGGTAATGGTAGTCCAGCTTTGGAGCCATGCAGAGATTGCAAACAATTCAATAAAGTTTTCTCACAATTTCTATAACTGAATAAAGTTTTCTCATAAGACAAAAATTAAACTAGACCTATAATTGAAGAGAAAGAGAACTGAGCTAGCTCTAGAACTGAGTCACAAGATGGAGTCAGTATAGTTTACCTAATTCCCACTACATCTTGGTATTTTAATTCCCTCAAACCTGGTGTTCCACATAACTCCTAGGGATACCCCTAAGCCTTCACACATCCTAGGGATATAGGATAACCCAGGAAGCTTCTGACACCCTCTACAAATATCCTCCTCTCCTCAAACAAGCTAGGGATGAATAGCTCAAGGCTCTTAAGAACATCTTTGGTTTCTCTTACCCATTCTGGATTACTCATATACCCACTTTCACCCCTTTCCTCAAGACCAGAGATCTCAAGCCCTTCCTTTCCCAGGGAAAGAGAGAATCTTCTCCTCTGGTGCAAGGGAAGGGGAAAGATCATCTCAGACACAGCTGAAACCCTGATTCATCATGGGACTTCTCCACAAAATCCTCCAAGGGGAAGCTTAGGACTGACTGTCTTTAACTGCTCCTTTCATAGTTTCAGCACCAAGGATGAGAAGCCTCCACCAGACCTTCTTATCTACACTAATGATTGGACTTTATACCTCCCCAGACTCTGCCCCCCAGTGGAGAATAAGAGGAATGAAGAAATATGAAGGAATGTGAGGTTTCCCCTTCCTCAGCATCTCCTTCCAATCCCACATAAGCATCATGATTATTTTTCCTTCTGCACTTCTGTATACTCTCTTCCAAATCCTACTTGTCCTTCATGTCTCAGATCAAACTTCACATACTCCAGGTATCAGCAGTCATGCATCTGACTGCTCTAGCTTCTATGGAATTCTCCCTCCTCTGAGTCCCTAATTGTCGTTTGATAAGATGAAGGCAAGGTGTGGATTATCTTCATTTCACAGAGGAGGAACCTGAGGCTCAGAGAGGTAGCAGCAAAGTCAGGACTAGAACACAAGCTTCCTAGTTCTCAGCCAAGATTCTCTTAGCACTGACACTTAACTAGCTATTGACCTTGGATAATTGACTTCAAGTTTACCATCCTCCATTCCCTTATCTGGAAGAGAAAAAGGACACTTTTTGCAATGACATTCTAAAACAAAGGAGTATTACCACCCCGCCAAAAAATCTATCTAATCTGCAATAAAAACCATTGAGGGAAAACTCCAAACCAATAACTATTTATTAAAAGACCTGGCCCTCTCTAATGAATGAGACCTCAGATCTTCCTCATGAGCTTTACTCCCCCTTGAACCCCAGTACGAGTTTTATAGTCCTCAAGTCCCAGATTGAACAGATGGTGCAGCACAAAATACAGTTTCTCCTTATAGGTTACATTATCACTTTGGTGGTCTTGAGTCAACCAGCAGGCAGCTCTCCATAGAAGTCCTAGCAATGAGCAGAGTTGGACAATCAAGCAAGCAGAATTCCACTTCCAGAATTGAATAATCAAAGGAAATGACAAAGGGACAGGGGGCTCCTAAAATAACTTGGGGACTTTCCATAAGTGATCACAAGAGGATCAAGAAATATCATCCATTCTTGTAGGATGAGCAGGATGTACACCCAACCCTGACTAAGGAACCATAAAATGGATAGTGCAATGTTTATCTTCCCAAGTTGGGTGAGGGGAAAATGTTAGAGGACAGAAATCTGGATGATTCCCTTCTTCATGTTGGCCTTTACTCATCAGGCCACATAGAGGTCCTCAAACTAAGACATTTTTGTGGTTAAGCAAGTATACTCATGACTCTTGGTATATAGTCTTTTTTTAAACCCTTACCCTTTGTCTTAGAATCAAAACTAAATATCAGTTTCTGGGCAGAAGAGCAGTAAGGGTAAGGCAATTGGGAGTTAAGTGACTGACCCAGTGTCAAACAGCTAAGAAGTACCTGAGGCCAGGTTTGATCCCAAGACCTCCCACCTCCAGGCCCAGTGCTCTATGCATTGAACTACCTACCTGTCCCAATATATAGTCTTAAACCTGCTCCTTTTGACCTAATAAAGTCTTATACCATAAAAAATCCCTTTAACCTGATGTGAGTCAAATGTGGATCGGTATCTATATGATTAGACTTGAGTGACTGAATATGAATATGTACATAGTGACCAATAACTTCTTTAATCACACTATGCTAAGTAATAATGATGGGAAATAAACTAACTCCAGATAAAAAAAGAAAGTATGGTGAGATAAATAAATCAATTATTTCTCACAGAAGTAATAGTCTCCATGTCTTCTATCCTATTCAAGCCATACCTGATGTGTTGTGATCAAGGAAGGATAATAAACTGGAGAGAATCTGAAGAATGGATTAGGATGGCCAAAGACCTGGAGGTCATGTCAAGCACAGCAGGATTAGTAGAAGGAACTCAGGGGCATGTAGCCCAAAGGAAAGAAGACTAGGAGAGGATGAGAGGATGTGTTGGCTATCTTCAACTATATGAAGGACCAGCATTTGAAAGACAAAGACTTAGAGAGATAGAGACAAGGAGAGAGAGAGAGACAGAGAGAGACAGAGAGACAGAGACAGAGACAGAGAGACAGAGACAGAGAGAGACAGAGAGACAGAGAGAGACAGAGAGAGAACGTGAGAAACAGAGGCAAAGAGAGTGAGAAAGAGAAAGGTAGGGTGCAGTGGAGGGAGGTAAGGAGGGAGAGAGAGAGGGAGAGAGGGGGGAAGGGAGAAAAACTTATAAATGTCTTCTGCTTGGACCACAAAGCAGAAGTAGAAACCATGAGTGGAAGCTGCAAAGAGGCAAATATAGGCTTGATGCAAAGAAAAGTACCCACCAGAGCTAACCAGCAGCCAAAGGAGGCTGGTTGATAGGTTGTTGAGTTGGGGTTGCCTGTGTTTCTCCTCCCTAGGAAGTTTCCAGCAAAGGCTAGGAGACTACTTTCTAGATTATAGTTTAGAGAAGAGTCTTCTTATTCTCATACATATTGGACTGAATGATCTCTGGATTTCTTTGCATTTCTGAGATTCCTTGATTTAGTGAAAATTGTAAATCCAACACCTAACTCAGTATTAATAATACTTGCTTCCCCTTTGTTTGAGCAAAGTCCTTTGCCAATCTTATAAGAGCTCTTGAATTCTAAGTCAGGTCAATTAACATTCATTGTGGGCTTACTATGTGTCAAGACAGGTAGTTATTGTTTTTATTATTTAGGGTTCTGAGATTTAAAGATTTCAAGTTGGAAGTTACCTTAGAAGTCATCTGGCTCCTCATTACTCAGGTGAGGAAATTGAAGGTAAAGTGGCTTTTCCAAGGTCACACAAGTAGCAAATAACAAAGTGTAGAATTTGAACCCAAGTCCCACTGTCTGGGGTTTCCTAGTGATGAGTAAAAGGAATTGGACCATCTCTACCCCCTCCTCTCTGCCCTAGTTCCTGCGAGTATAACTTGTGGAATGTCTTGGGGGATACTCTTTTGTCCTAAGGCAGCCAGATTTAGAAAGGAGACATGTATGGTTAGAATGGAGAAAGACAACTTCTGGTCAAGATGGCGGCTTAGAGAAAGCTAAAGTTCAGATCTCCTAAAACCCTTCCCTACCAAACTCAAACTATATGCTCCTAGGGCACCGAAATTCAAAACGATCAACAGCATAGACCCCGGGAGTCCTCCACCTGGACCTGGACCTGGATCAAAAGGTACGGCCCCCGCCCAAAAGCCAGAACCCAAGACCACTCGGACCTAAGGGGTAGGCAGAAGGAAGGTCCTAGGACCCATCCCCCCCAACCCAGAGTGCTGAGTACGAAGCAGCAGAGGCAACCTCAGAGCCACATGGCCGGCTCTGAAGGCCGCTTCCTGAAAAAAACCTGACCCAGTCGAGGGGGCACCCAGACAGCAGGGAAACAGAGAGAGATGGGGGAGCTTGTAACCCCCTGGGAGGAGCCCTATCCACTATTCGATAAAAACTGCTGGGAAAATTGGAAGACAGTGTGGGAGAGATTAGGTTTGGATCAACACCTCACACCATACACCAAGATAAATTCAAAATGGGTGAATGACAAACATAAAGAAGGAAACCATAAGTAAATTGGGTAAACACAGAATAGTATACATGTCAGACCTTTGAGAGGGCAAAGCCTTTAAAACCAAGCAAGACATAGAAAGAATCACAAAATATAAAATAAATAATTTTGACATCATCAAATTAAAAAGCTTTAGTACAAACAAAACCAATGTAACTAAAATCAGAAGGAAAACAACAAATTGGGAAAAAATCTTCATAGAAACCTCTGACAAAAATTTAATTACCCAAATTTATAAAGAGCTAAATCAATTGTACAAAAAATCAAGCCATTCTCCAATTGATAAATGGGCAAGGGAAATGGATAGGCAGTTCTCAGATAAAGAAATCAAAACTATTAATAAGCACATGAAGAAGTGTTCTAAATCTCTTATAATCAGAGAGATGCAAATCAAAACAACTCTGAGGTATTACCTCACACCAAGCAGACTGGCTAACATCATAGCAAAGGAAAGTAATGAATGCTGGAGGGGATGTGGCAAAGTAGGGACATTAATTCATTGCTGGTAGAGTTGTGAACTGATCCAACCATTCTGGAGGGCAATTTGGAACTATGCCCAAAGGGCAACAAAAGAATATCTACCCTTTGATCCAGCCATAGAACTGCTGGGTCTGTACCCCAAAGAGATAATGGACAAAAAGACTTGTACAAGAATATTCATAGCTGCACTCTTTGTGGTGGCCAAAAACTGGAAAAAGAGGGGATGCCCATCAATTGGGGAATGGCTGAGCAAATTGTGGTATATGTTGGTGATGGAATACTATTGTGCTAAAAGGAATAATAAAGTGGAGAAATTCCATGGAGACTGGAACGACCTCCAGGAAGTGATGCAGAGTGAGAGGAGCAGAACCAGGAGAACATTGTACACAGAGACTAATACACTGTGGTACAATCGAACGTAATGGACTTCTCCATTAGTGGCGGTGTAATGTCCCTGAACAATCTGCAGGGATCTAGGAGAAAAAACACCATTCATAAGCAGAGGATAAACTGTGGGAGTAGAAACACCGAGGAAAAGCAACTGCCTGACTACAGCGGTTGAGGGGACATGACAGAGGAGAGACTCTAAACGAAACTCTAATGCAAATATTAACAACATGGCAATGGGTTCGAATCAAGAACACATGTGACACCCAGTGGAATCATGCGTCGGCTATGGGGGGTGGGGGGGAGGAAAAGAAAATGATCTTTGTCTTTAATGAATAATGCTTGGAAATGATCAAATAAAATATTATTTAAAAAAAAAGAAAAGAATGGAGAAAGAAAGAGGTCAGGATTTCTGAGATCCTCTACAGCTGGAAGCAAAAGGGGTAGCAGAACCTTCTGAAGCCCATAGACATTGGTAGCCACTTCCATCTGGAAGGTGGAGATAGGTGGGACATGTTGGCAAGATCTGAAGTAAGGTGTAAAAAGCCTGAAAAGGTAGGAAGGAGCCAGGTTATGAACAGCTTTGAAAGCCAAACAGAAGCCTTTCTCTCTCTCTCTCTCTCTCTCTCTCTCTCTCTCTCTCTCTCTCTCTCTCTCTCTCTCTCTCTCTCTCTCTCTCTCTCTCTCTCTGTATATATATATATATATATATATATATATATATATATATATATATATATATATATATATATATATATATATATATATGAACTGGGGTTGGCTCTGGAAATAAGAAGGAAGAGAGTCTGAGTGATAGAACCAAAAGAGAAGTTCAGAAAAATGAAATGGAGCTTTGCTCCAGTGACTTTCCAAAGAATGCCCATGAAAAAATTGCCAGGTTAAATTTTCTCCAGCAGCTTGTAACAGCAAAACTTTCTTGTTATTTCCCCCACAGGTTCTCTGATAGTAAAAACACTGAAAGGAGGGAGGAGAAAGGGATGAGGGTTTATAATTACTCAGACAGAAGAGAAGGGGATAACGTGGTTAGCAGGGAAATTGGTAATGGTCAGGAACCAAGAGAACATGGTGGGCAGAGGGTGTGGTGGGGAGCTTGCCCAGGGAAATTTTCTTCTTCCTGCTTCCCTTGCCTAAAAGTGTTTATGAAACAAAAACAGTGAATTAATGAATGTAGAAGATATATTCTAGCCTCGCTCTCCCAAAACAAAATTGGCTACATTTCCCCCTCACACTACTCCAGAGCTGTGGGTTCAAGATCCTTTTCTGGTGTGGTTCCCTCAACCATTAACTGTTGAAGACTAGAAGACCAGTTCCATATAACCAATTAACATTATAAGTATCCCTTTTACATTGTGATTTTCTCTATCCTGGTTTTGATATATTGGTATTCAGTATATTTGCTATATCAACATATTTTATCTCTTAATACCACAAAAATACACAATTTTTTAAAAAGTTAAAATAAGTAAAAAATTAGTTTGAGAAGAGAATATGAATGCCAGCAGATGACACACAAAGACTAGAAATGTTAACATTGACCTATATATAGCCTATGGCCAAATTCTTAACCCAAATTTCACAATAAGATACCATAAATATATTCCACAAAAGAAAAAGAAATCATTCAGACTTCTCTAGTATTTTTACTCAGATTTTCCAGACCTCGGAGTGTTACCAGGCCCCTAATCCCTGTGATATGGAAGGAATACCTATAAATATGTTTTACAAAGGGTTATTGACTTCGAAGATATAACAAAAGCAGAAGTATCAATATATCTTCCCGGTGCCTTTGCACGTACTCTTTCCCACATCTTTGGGAAGTGCAGGCTCAAACTTAACCTGGTTTCTTCAGCTTGGTACCACTACATTCAAAACCAAAGTCAAATAACTGTAGAATGAGTGCTTGTGTGATTACTGTTGGATCAGGTCTTGAAGCTGGAGTCTCTGGCTGGAAAACTTGGTATGCCTTCATTCTCTGACCTTTCAAAATTCACAAGTTTGAAACTTTTTAATCCCCTTCACCTAAAACAAAGAAACAAATGAGCAGGTAAAAAACTAAAGCCCATCATTCATGGGACCACAACTCAGACCTCCAATCAGAAGGCTCCTTCGTTTCTCTCATCAGAAGGTAGATGGAAGATAGCCAAAGAGAAGAGATAAGGAGCTTTCTGAAGGCATCCTCAGGTCTGGCTAAGCAGACAGATCCAATCAAAGAGGTTCTAATTCTGGTTAAAAGATCAGGACTAGTTTCGGAATGTCAATGAATGCTCCAAAATGCATGTGGGAATTGCATTGGCCAAGCTCTCTGCACATGCTCATAAGGACTGGGCTCCTTTGACTTTTACATTCAGTTTCATAATAGTTCAGTGAGAGAAGGTCAGTCCTCCATCATGAATGAATTTATAGATGTATGAATGAATGGAAAAGTGTTCAGTGTTTACTATGTACAAAAATCTAAGGATTAAAAATAGGAAAGTAAGACAATTCCTGTTCTCCAAGAGCTCACATTCTAATGGGATATATAATATAACAATATGGATGGTTTCAAATGCAAGCCAGATAAAAAGGTTCCATGGTCCTTAGGGTGCAGCAGCAAAACCGATGGTCATGTCTCTCTGGTGTCAATTCTATGTGATAGAATCATAGCCATTTCTGACATTGATAACAATGCCTAGGCCCTTGATGGTGAGGACTTTCTTTCAAGGATATTCAATAGGTTTAGCTGAATCACCCACAGAAGCAGTTGCCAGGCTACCATTCCACAGGGAATTGATTTCCCAGATAATGGCTCTGGAGATTGAGCTAGAAACATCTCTAATCTCAAAGCTCTTGAGTTCAAGCTCCTAGGCTATCTCTGTCTGTCTCTTTCTCAGGGTGTCCTGCCACTTCAGTTAGACTATATCACTAGAATTCCCCAAATTCTCACAAGGTGCTAGGAGAGTCAGGATGGGCATGGAGATCAGAATGGTGTGAAGATTGGATTTTGGCTCTCCCTTGGTTGTAACAATAAAGGTATTTAGTTCTTCCCTGATTGTGAAGATTTAAATTGTAACTCATGTCTATTTTTAGATTTTAATCCCCATAAGTGTAAACACCCTACTTAAAAGTTAAGTATGGAGACTACCTATTTTTAGATTCAATCACCAATAGTGCAAATATCCCACTTAATCATGAAGTGGGAGGTCTGTGACCCACGTGTGCGACAGTGGGTAACGAATCAGAATGAACTGACTGCCTTCTGGGCAGTCCTAGAGCATAGTGTTAACTGTGATTGGTAGACATAAAATTAGGGGAAGACACAGGAAGTGACACAAGAGAAAATGTCTTTAAAAGGGGCTATCACTTCCTGTGAGACACAATTCTTCATTTTTTGGAAGTAGAGACTGGAGAAATTCTTCATGCTTTCGAGTTGAGGCTGGTGAAGAGGGGCAGAAGGATTTGCTGACTGGACTAAAACATGGTGAGTGAAAAAGCTGACTCTTAACTGCTGGCTTTTCTCTGAAGAGACCAGCCTCAGGAAAGACCTGCCAAGGCAGGCTGAAACTAATTCTCCCTGCCTGGAAGGGCCAGGAGTAAATTAGTTAGTGCTCAGGCTAGATACCTTATCCTCTCTCTGAATTCTTGCTTTACTCTTTCTACATTTTGTAAATAAATTATAAATAAAATCTCTTTGAAATTAATTAAATTCTTGTTGACTACACTCTTAAAGAATCAACCTTTTATTATTATTAAATTTTATTATTGTTTATATATATATTTATAATAATAATATTATTATTAAATTTATTATTATTAAATAATCCAACCCTTTAAAAAATAACCCCTGGTTCCAAGGCATAAGACTGATAAGGGCTAGGTAATAGGGGTTAAGTGACTTGCCCAGGGTTACACAGCTAAGAAATATCTAAGGTCAAATTCGAATCCAGGACCTCCCATCTCTAGGTCTGGCTCTCGATCCACTGAGCTACCCAGCTGCCCCCTATACTTTTCTTAAGTGGGCATAGAGTGCTAGATCTGAAGTCAGGAAAACTCTTAATGAGTTCAAATCTGATCTCAGATACTTATTAGCTCTGTGACCCTGGGCAAGTCACTTAACTTTTCCTGTTTCCATTTGGAAAAATGAGCTAGAGAAGGAAATCACAAACCAGTTCAGTATCTTTGCCAAGAAAACCCCAAATAGGGTCACAGAGAGTTGGACACAACTGAAACAAATGAACAACATCATCCTTCTCAAGAAGCTTCCATGGCTCTCTATTGCTTCTAAAACAAAATACACATTTCTTTAATTGGCATTTCAGGTCTTTTACAATCTTGCTCAAGCTTAATTTTCCCAACTGACTTCACATTATTCTCCCTTACACACTGTACATTCTAACAGAACTGCCCTACTTGTTTTATGAACTCAGCCTTGTTAAGGGTAAATTTTTAGGGTTGAGACTGAATATATTATTTAATGGTCACCAGGCATTTAAATTCTAAATCCCAATGAAATACCCAAGTCAAAATAGAATTTTATGGTGGTTTATTTATAACAGAAGAGAGAAATTAAGAATGAGGGAGAAAGAGGAAAAAGGGTAGAAGATCTACTCCGGCCTGGCCTAAGACAGGGGAGTTCAGAGGCTTAAATCAAAGGGCCTTCCCAGATAGATTAAATCTAGCTCAGCTTCCAGCCACGAGACTTCCTCCAAGATGAGGGGCCTCCTTGGAGGCTGGTGCCTTCAGACAGCCAGGGAAAGAGGATTCAGCCTTAACACTCACCACATAGTAGCCTAAGAGAAGCAGTCACAGGTCTCCATGCTCCAGCCCTCCAAGTCAAGAACCACCGCAAAAAGCTGCCAAAGTCCCTCTCATAAGAAGTACCGTGAAATATAAAGGCAGTTCTTTACATCACTTCCTGTGTCTCATATGTACCAATGGTGGCTTAAACTTGGCTTAGGGCAGTCCAGGGGGTCAGACAGTTATTTCTGATTTGTCACTCACTAGCACACACAGGTCATAGACCATCCTCCCCCACACTTAATCCTTAAGTGGGGGTGTATACATTTCTAGTTGTTAAAATTATAAAGACTAAGCAGGGTGGAGTAAATCTAAAATTCACAGCCTTCATGACTTTCTGGAGAATTTTCTTGGCTCTATGACCTCTTTTGATTAGAATGCCATTTTATGTGCTCACACATAAGACAACTGATGCACTCTTTCATTAGAAATAGGCAAAATGAGCTCATGTGCTGCCTTCCTTAAGAACACATAAAGGAAGTGTGTCTATTACCATCATACAAGAAGTCAATATCTGATTTGCCCAAGTGACACCCTCCTTGAGTCATCAACCAAGTCATTTTGCCACAATTTCTTTGGCACACATAGGATAGTTTTCCAAAATGCTATAATCTTGCTTTTTTTTTCAAACAGAGGGAATTCAGACTGCAAATACCTTGCCTAATTGCCTACCCCAGTGGTATGAACATGACTACAAGTGGTTACTAAGCAGATTAAACTCAATATGTCCACCATAATTATGGATTGTTGTTTATGACAGCAAAAATAGAAGATCTGGGGCTCAAGTAAACCCCTACCATGAATCTAGAACCTTCTCTCTGAGGCAAAATTGGTCCCCCACAATGAGAGGACATTGCCACTCAAACTACGGCTAGTCAGTAAGCTCTTAATGTCCCAGGTTCAATGTCAAGTGGCAAAGAAAGGCAAAAAAACCATTCCTGTCCTCAAAAAGCATATATTACAATGGAGGAGATAACACACAAATAACTATATATATATGCATAAAATATTTAAGGTGTATGGAAAATAATCTGAAAGGAGGTGTGTGATCATTGTGATTTTTGAAACATATTATTTGATATTGCCAAGAGAATGATAGGACTCTAATATGGTATCACTTAAACCAAGTAGTCTCAATGTCCATAAAACATATGGATATATAATGATAGTTTGTGCTTTTCTACTGTCTTGATCCATTCTGATCCTGTGTCAATCAGTTAATGATTTAACTCAGCTTCTGATTAGATAAGACTCCTGGCCAACTGAAGAGACTCATAAACCACTCCTTTCCTACTGTCTCATATAAACCCTCACCCAATAGCCAGCTGTAACCTTTACCCAATTTCTTGTCCTAAAAAAGAAACCCACCTACTTGAACCTGGTATTCATAAGTAACTGTAGGAATTTCCCCACCACCTTATAAGGAGGTAAAAGGGGTTTTTAAATAAAAGTTTGGACTGGATTATTTAAAATTAGGATTGCCAGGAATTTAACTATTTACAACGAGATTTATTTACAAAATATAGAGAGAATGAAGTAAGAAAATCAGAGAGAGGATAGGGTAAGATATCTAGTCTAGCACTAAATATTTTTGCTCCAATCCCTGGCTCAAAAACAGTCAGGGCAGTTTAGTCCTTAACCATAGAGGCCTTGGCCCTTATAGCCAAGGACCTGGGGATGCAGGGAGCCTCTCTCAAGAGGGTAGGTCTCTCCTGAAGCTAGTCTTTTCAGAAAATCCAGGAAAGGATTCAGCACTTTTCACTCACTACGTCAGTCCAAAAGAAGAGATTTAAGGACATCTCACCAGGAAAGGTCTCAGGTCCAATCATCAGATTCTTCATCAGCCTCCAACTCAAACTCAGAACTCTAGAAGAAGTTAGAAGTTTCTGAAGATCTCAGACGATTCTCCTTCACAGGAAGTTGTAACTCCCTTTTAAAGACACTTTCTTTTGTGTCACTTCCTGTGCCTTCCTCCAATTTTATGTCTATCAATTACAGTTGAAGTTTTGCTTAGGACTCCCAGGGAGCAGTCAGTTTGATTCTGATTTGTCACCCACTATTGCACATGTGGATCACAGACCTCCCCCTACTCAATGATTAAGTGAGATTTTTATACTTTTGGTGATTAAATCTAAAAATGGGCAGGGGAGTTAATTTAACCTTCACAATCAGGGGAGAGTTAATAATTTCATTTTCACAATCAGGGGAGAGTTAATTTTAATCTTTACGACATTTGAATCTGATTAGGAATGATCCTTACATATCTGGCATCACTTACTTATTCTCAACCAAACTTACTTTTTTTTTTTTTACAAATAGAATATCAATTTATCACTTATTATGCAGGAATAAACATTTCCAGTGGTTCATTATATCAGCACTCCAGGAAAGAGAGGGTCATTTGCTAAACTGGGAAAAAAAATAGAGGAAATAGAAGTCCATGTCATCCAAACAGTGATGCAGTCTGGGAAATTCCACTTACTTTACTACAGACCAGCAGTTCTTAAGTTTGTTTGTTTGTTTGTTTTTTTGTGGATCCTTTTAGCAGGCTGGTGAAAACTATGGAACTCTTTTCAAAACCATGTTTCCTTAGCCAGAAAGAGGATTTGGAGTGCTCTCTCCTTCCTTTAAGCAAGGGCCTCAAGACTGATGGGAACATATCCATGGGCTAAGAATTGATAGATCTGAGTAACCAGGGCTTCCCCCCAGCCCCAATCCTGGTTCTTTCAGAGCTGGAACATATATTGAACATTTATGGGGTCATCTTCCTCCAGTCTTTCAAGTTGGTGTTGCTAAAGGCCCAGGAATATTATATTGAGCTCCCACCATTCATATTCCACCATTTGAGCTAATTTCATCAACTTCTAGTGACTCAACTAATCCTCTGGATGGCTCTCTTTTAGTAGAGAAGCTGATGCTACTCTCTTATCCCTGGATACTATCTTCAAGCTTCATCTCTCCAAGGTTTTCCAGGAGATACAGGGAAGGGACATGATACAGAGTCTGGGCCCACCACATTCTGAGCACTGGTGCCATGAGATTTCACCATCTGTAAGGAAAAGTCTTCCCAGGAGGCAGTTAAAAATGAGGAAACTTGGGGCAGCTAGGTGGTTCAGGGGATAGAAAGCCTAGCCTAGAGATAGGAGGTCCTGAGTTCAGGTATGACTTCAGACACTTCCTAGTTATGTGACCCTGGGAAAGTCACCTAACCCCAATGGTCTAGCCTGCTCTTTTGCCTGGGAACTGATACTTAGTATAGATTCTAGGACAGAAGGTAAAGGTTTTTTGTTGTTGTTTTTTTAAGTGACCAGGCTGATGTTCCCACCTCTTCCTGAAAGATGACTTCCTTGAAGCTCTGGAATTCTGCATCTTCCAGTGCCAAAGCACCTCATAGAATTGTACTTGCAGGGTCATGTGGCCAGGATGCTCACAGTGGCAAGCATGGTGGTAGAGAATTGGGTGACCACAGGAAAGGGAGGCTGGCCTGAACACTTAAGCAAATAGAGGGATAGATAAGGATGGGAAAGATGAAAGGGAGGAGAGGAGTAGGGATAGAGCTAGAAATGCACATCTCTAGTTTGGATGAGTGAGTCAACCTAAAGAAAGAACAAAGAGTCAGATGGTAGCACCATGCTAGAGAGGAATGGATATATAGACTAGTGTGTGGGTAGGTCACACCAGGAGATTAAGAACCTGGAGAGGGCCCAGATGGGAAAGAGATCTTGGTGGCTCAGCACGGGTGGATCTTAGGGAACAAAGACCTCAGGAAATACAGGGCTTTTGCATTAGGCTGGTCTTGTGGACCCTGGAACAACTAATCACCCTCCTCCCCCTCCCTCAGCTTTCTCTTTAGGTTTAGCTCCTGGAGGACTTTGCCAAATAAGCCTGGGCCACAGACAACTTGACTCAAATGACCTTAGCTCCCTCCATGGTGGAGGATGGGAAGAGGAAGAGAGTAAATGAGTTTGCTCTTATTTTTCTAGGTTCCTCAATCCCATGGGGGCAACACTTGCTCTTAATTGGACACCCTCCCCTAGTCCTAGAAGAAATATCTAGATACCGTGGTCCCCTCTATCCTATGCATCTGCAACCAAGTTCATTTTTTAAGGTATAAAATTTCTCTACTCATACCCCCACCCCAAAAATGTATTCCCACCTGGATCCTGGCTTGGCCCTGGGTGAGTTTCTTTGCATCTTTGGGGCAGAATCTTTGCCTAAATTTCCATGTGGTGTATGTATACTTTTCTGGGGTCCATTTCCTATACACCTAACAATAAAATTCTTGTTTATACCAACTTTCTGAGAACCAATTTCCTGTGAATACCTGAATCTGAGCCTTTGCTCTAACCTGAGTCAGGAGACAAGGAATTATGAAGGAAGCATTAAGAACCATGAGAGTGGTAACTGAGTGAAGGTTCCTGTAGAATCTGGCTTTTGAACTGAGTTTTGAAAGAAGCTAAAAAAACCCCTAAGAAATGGAGGGTGGCAGACCACCTCAGAGATGAGAAACAGTCATGAAGTCAAGAGATGAAGTGTCATGTGTGAGGAACTATAAATTGGTCAGTATGCCTGGATTATAGATATATACAGGAGAATATAGTATAAGACTGAAAAGGAACTCCAAAATGTCCTAGCTGTGTGACCCTGGGCAAGTCACTTACCCCACATTGCCTAGCCCTTACCATTCTTCTGCCTTGGAACCAATACACATTTGATTCTAAGAGGGTAGGGTAAGGGGATTTTTTTTGTTATTGGTTTTTATTTTTTCTAACTAGAAGAATAATTCTGAGAGACTTAGGACAAAGAATGCTATCCATCTCCAAAGAAAGAACTGTTAGATTTAGAATGTAGATCAAAGCATATTATTTTTCACTTTAGTTTAGTTGGGTTTTTATTTTGAGATTTTGGTTTTATACAAATATTCTCTTACAAAAATAAACAATATGAAATATTTTTGTATGATAATACATGCATAACCCATATCAAAATGCTTACCATCTCCAAGAGCAGGAAGAGGGAAGGGAGAAAAGACAGTTTGGATTATATAACTTCAGAAAACTTATGTGGAAAATTATTACATGTAATTGGTCAAATAAAATATCTTTTAAAAGACTAGAAAAGTAGGAAGGATTTAGGGCATAAAGTGCTTTAGAAGTCAAATACAAGGCTAGATTTTAGAGTTAATGGGGGGCACTAAAGCTTAATGAGCAGTGATGGGGTGATGGGGTGATATGATCAGACCTATGCTTTAGAAAAATCAGCTTGGATACCACTACTGAGTCTGTCTCCCAAAGAGATAATTAAAAAAGGGGAAAGGACCTATTTGTACAAAAATACTAATAGTAGCTCTTTTAGTAGTGGCAAAGAATTGGAAATTGGGGGGATGTTCATCAATTGGGGAATGGCTAAACAAGTTGTGGTACATGTTATTGATGGGATATTATTGTGCTCCAAGTTTGTAAAGATCTGCATGAACTGACACAAATCGAAATAAGCAGAACCAGGAGAATATTGTACAAAGTAACAGCAATAGGGTACAATGATTATCTGTGAAAACTTGACTGCTCTCAGCAATGCAGTGACTTGGGACAATTCTGAAAAACTTATGAAAGGGGAATGCTATCCACCTCTATAGAAAGAACTGTTGGATTCATGTCTCACATCAGTATATTTATGGTTTTATTTTGGAGTTTTGGTCTATGAGTGTGCTCTTAAAATAATGACCAACATGGAGGGGGCAGCAGGGTAGCTCAGTGAATTGAGAGCCAGGCCTAGAGACAGGAGGTCCTGGGTTCCAATATGGCCTCAGACACTTCCCAGCTGTGTGACCCTGGGCAGGTCCCTTGACCCCCATTGCCTAACCCTTACCACTTTTCTGCCTTGGAGCCAATACACAATATTGACTCTAAGATAAAGTAAGGGTTTAAAAAAAATTTTTTAATTAAAACAATGACCAACATGGAAATATGTTTTGCATGACAATAAAAATAAAATAATGATTAAAAAAAGAAAAATCAGCCTGGAAGCTGAGTAGGGGATGAATTGGGGTTCAGGAGACACTTGAATCAGAGTCCAGTTAAAAGGCTATTTCAGTAACACAGGAAAGAGGGTCTTGAACTAAGGTGTGGATGAAAAGAAGGACATTCAAACAAGAAATATTGTGAAGGTAAAAATGACAAAATTTGGCAATCCTGGATGCTGGGGTGTGTGGGTGTAGAGTGAGAGTGAAGAGTTGAGAACAACACTGAGCTCCTAAGCCTGGGGGACTGGGAAGATGGTGGTATCCTGGAGAGTAATAGGAAAGTTGGGAAGAGGGGAAGGTGGTGGAGGGAATAATTCATGCTATTTTTAGACAGATTTGAGTTTGAGGCCACAGAATTCATTGAACATAGCTAAAAAAAATGGGGCAAAAAATTCAGTACTCCAGTAAGGATCACTCTGCCTCCAGACATCTCCTCAGATTCCTCCTAATTAACCTCCTAGTCTTTCTCAAAATTGCACTTAATATTTTCTGAGAACCCAGATAAAAACCAAGGAATATAATAAAATAAGGAAAGGTTGGGAAAACAGAGAAGCTTCCTTGCCCATGGTGTCCCAGAACACCAGGATTAACAGTAGCTACCAGTCTTGGGTGCTTGGAACCTTCCCTCTTCTCAAACCCCAGGCCTCTCACCTCTGAGAGGTAGTTGGGTGGCACTACCTAGAGTGCTTGGTCTAGAATCAGAATTCAAATCTGGCCCCTGTAACTTACTAGATATGTGACCTGGACAACTCATTTAACCTCTATTTGCTTCAGTTTCCTCATCTATAAAAATGGTTCTAATAATAGCACCTACCTCCCAAAGATATTATGAAGATCAAATGTGATAATAATTGTAAAATGCTTAGCACAGTGCCTGGCACATAGTAGGTGCTATATAAATGTTAGCTATGATGATTATTATTTTTCTATTCTAAGGTCTGGATCAATCACTCAAAATGCCAGTCAACAAATATTTATTAAGGATCCACTAGCACTGAGCTAAATTTTAGGGATACAAATTGAAACAAAAGCAATCCCTGCCCTCAAGGAGCTTATAATCTAATGGGGAATACCTTTTCTAAGTAATCATTTTTGTTTTATGTCTCAGTTAACTTTAATCACCAGAAGTTCATTGAATAAGGTTATCAAGGAAATGAATGTGACTTTAACATTTGTATATGATTCCTTTTTTAAATTGAATTTTATTTTTCAATTACATGTAGAAACAATTTTTGACAACTGTTTTCTGACATTTTGTGATCCAGATTCTCTACTTCCCTTCTTCCCCCTCCCCAGGGGATAAATATTCTTTTTATTTGCTTATTTATTTTTAATTGATTTTATTTAATTTTTAAAATGTTTTCCATGGTGACATGATTCATTTTCTCTCCTTCCCTTCTACCCTCCCCCCTCCCAGAGTTGACAAGCAATTTCACTAGGTTACACATGGATTATCACGCAATACCTATCTCTATATTATTCATTTTTGTAATAATCTTATAAAATCAAAACCCCAAATCCTGCACCCATATAAACAAGTAATAAATCATATGTTTTCATTCTCATGTCTACTCCCACAGTTCTTCCTCTGGATGTGGATGGCATTCTTTCTCATAAGTCCCTCAGAGTAGTCCTGGATCATTGCATTGCTGCTAGTAGCCCAGGGGGTAAATATTCTGCTAGAGGTTATGTAAGATTCCTTTTTGGAAGGGAACCTGTAAAGTAATGTTTTGCTCCACTGAACCAAATTCAGTTGCTAAACAAGAAACACAGCAGTATCTTGCATTCTCTGCACCGTTCTCAACAATGTGATTATAAGGCTATGGTCCACTGGTGAGAATTCTTTATAAAAGAATCTCTATGGGCTTTCAATAAAATGACTCAGTTCTCTCCCCCATGCCCCCCCCCCATCAAAACAAAGGCAATGCACCAAATAAAATTAAATTAAAAACAAAGAAAAGAGAGGAAAAGAAGAAAAATCTCAGGGAGGGGACAAAAATCTCATAGAAAAACTAACAGAAAAACTCAAGAAATGAGCAAGAAAAAAAGGGAGTATCCAATAGAAGGAACAGAAGAAAAACAATGATGCAAAATAAAATGAGAAAATATTTCCAGAAAGACAGAACAAGACTGGACCAAGAAGTATATAGTAATAAAAAGAGCTATACCTAAGAGAGAATGGACATTCAACATGAATCTCTAGAGTAGCTTAGAGTCACAATGTTATATAGGAACATCTGGCACATTTAACATGGGAAATCAGATCAATAAAGATAAAGGTGAGATTTTAAGAAGTCAATAAGGGGACATCTAGGTGACTCAGTGGATATAGAGCTAGGCTTGGAGATGGGAGGGTCTAGGTTCAAATTTGACCTCAGATACTTCCTAGCTGTGTGACCCTGGGTAAGTCACTTAACCCCAACTGCCTAGTCCTTACCTCTAATCTGCTTTACAACCAATACAGAGTATTGATTCTAAGATGGAATATAAGGGTTTTTTTTTTTTAAGAAAAGAAAAAAAAGGAGGTAGAAAAGATGGTGGAAAATTTCCAGGAAGCGATGGACCCTCTGATCAGAATATACAAAGGCAGGGCAAAATTCTTAACAATAAAATTGAAAGCCCCCTCCTCCCAATTTCTACAGACCAAAGCCTCAAAGCCAACAAAACAATCTGAGAACTATTGCTCTCCCAGAAACATACAAATAATCAAAGCCTCTAAAAGCCTTACTGCAGGACCATTTTGCTGCTGTCCCTGCAACTCACTGCCCAGGGAAGCTATCCATCTCTCTGTGACAGGCTATCTGAGACAGATTTGGAGAGGTGCAATGGCAGAGGTGGAAAACCTGAAGCAGAGGTGGGTCTAAAGCATTTTGGTGGGGAAATGGACTAGCACTGCTACACAGGACCAGTGTTACAGGAGAGACCAGACTAGCAGCTCTGATAAAACCATTTTCTACTCTGGTCCTTCCTATTCATCAGCCTCCCAGGCAGCACCAGACATGAGGCAGTTGGGACTAATTAGGTCACTTCCTATCCCTTTGTCTCACACCTATGGTTAAGATGACAATGAATAAGTTGTGAGGTACCGTATGACCCAAAGCAAGTCACTTAACCCTGATTGCCTAGCCTGTGATGCTCTTCTTAGAATTGATACCAAGGCAGAAGGAAAGGTTTGTTTGTTTTTTAAAGGTGCTGTGGGAGTCCAGCTCTTCCATCCCCAACCCAGCATAAGAAAACTAAAAAGTAACAGAAGCAGACTCTTCCGTTAGGTTAAAAAGACACTATATAAGGAGGGAGAGAGAGAGAGAGAGAGAGAGAGAGAGAGAGAGAGAGAGAGAGAGAGAGAGAGAGAGAGAGAGAGAGCGAGCGAGCCCCAGTGGGGACTAGAAGAGAGTTTGCACCAGGAAAACCAGTTTGAGGCAAGGCACATAGACTAAAGCCCTACAAACATGTAACAAAGAACTGTCCAGGAGAAATATAAATTTAAAAAAAGAAAGAAGAAGGAAGAAATATTGAGGATTAAGGGGAAACCCAAGAGGTAATCCCTGATGGAAAAAAAATAATTCTACCGCAAGCATCAATAGAGCCAAGACAGCAGCCATCCAGAAGCAGGGTGACCTGTTTATCTCTGACAAGAAGCAGCCTACCCTAGTCTGGCAGGAGCTTTCCAGGGGCCAAGTGATCAGATCAATCCATCCCAGGAGTAGCCAGATCCAGTAATGACTCAGCATGGCAGCATCCAAACAACCTATTTGATCCAGTCCCAGCAGATTGGCCCATCCAGCTGGGAGGAACCAGCCAGCTGGGCTGCAGAGTGATTCTCCAAGCCTACCTGCAAACTTGAAGATGACCTTCCAAAAGAAATAAAGAATATCAAGGCTTTGGAGTCATGGAGTTTTAAGGCACTTTTAAGCTATGGTTAATCCATAAATATCATTGTATTTTTTTTAAGATATCCGTGTGTTTGGGGCAGTTAGGTAGCTCAGTAGATAGAGAGCCAGGCCTGAAGATCTGAAGTTTGGGGTTCAAATCTGACCTCAAATAATTCCTACCTGTGTGACCCTGGGCAAGTCACAACTTCCAATACCTTCCTAGTGGGGTAAGGATAGAACCACAGGAAAAACCAATAATTTTACTATTTCAGAACAATGATCTGTTTCTTTCTCCCCAGATCAGAGATGCTTAACCTGAGGTGCATGAATGTGATATTCTTTTAAAATATATTTTGATAACTGCATCTCAGTATAACTGTTTTCCTCTATAATCATTTATATTTTATTTTATGCATTTAAAAACCTCATTGTGAAAAAGGGTTCATAATCTTCATAATACAGAAAAGGCTCATTTTCACTCTCCTAAACTAAAACTGGAACTGGCTTGCCATAGTGACCAAACATGCCAACCTGGGAAAGAAGGGAATAAGACAGAGAGTTTATGAATGAGTGCCCACCAGTGAGCAGTCCTTGGGGAAGACTGAAAGTAGGCACGCTGGTTTCTTCCTGGTGAAACCAGGTGTATGAGTGTGGTGCCCCCTGATGGAGAGATTAAATATTGCTGCCCCTCCATTGTTCACAAAGTGACCACCATCTTTTCTGCCATCTGTAGGCTTGGAGAAAGAAGGATAAAACCAGGTGAAAGATGCTATTGCAACTTTGGTACCTCAAATATCACCTGGGACACCTTTGGACAGATAGTTCAAGCAACTGCCATACTTATTTCCAGTCTTGTTACCTTGTGTGGGAGTGGGGCATAGTCTAACCCTTTATGGATACCAAGACCTAATTCCCATCATGCCTCTATGCCCATAATTTATGTCTATGTCTATGTCTAGTTTATATCCAACCTACTTGAGAAAAGCCTAGAATATGATTTGATGCTCAAAATGTCACTAAATCATGTCCAATTCTGTTTCCTCCAGATCTCAGGTGAAGGGTAAGAAATCTATGACATATCAGGTCATATCATGGTGCAAAGTTAAATTCCAGAAGGTAGATCTGGGTAGCTCAGCAACGTGGGTTCTAGTTGTCTCCTTGGGGATATCTCACTAGTTCCTTAACCTAAGCCATTAGGCACTGGCTGCCAATTAGGACTTCCCATCCTTTGCTTCTTTCCCCTTCCTCCTTCACCAATCTCTTATGACATTTTGTTTGAGAATTCTGTTGTCTCTAGCAATCTTAGTTTGAGCCCTGCTATTCTCCTTGAGAGAACCCAAAATATCCCCAATGGCTCTAGAGACATGCTTAAATTGTTGGGGAAAGTCCTTTTTATAGCCAGTTATATTCTCTGGGAGCAGTTAGGTGGCTGGGCCTGGCCACACTAGCTGTATGATCCTGGGCTAGTCACTTGGTCATTATTTGCACTGGTTTACACAATTATAAAAGTGATACTTAATGCACCCACCTCACAGGGTTGTTGTGAAGATCAAATGAGATCATATTTCTAAAGCACATAGCATGAGGCCTGGCACTTGGTAGACATTTAATAAATGCTTGTTCCATCTCCCTTCTCCATGAATTTATCAGCGGGATGGGTAGCAAGAGACATCTATTGTGTGTAATAATCCATTCTACAACCTGAGATTCCCAGTCTGGCTCCTACTCTCCCACTGGTCAGCATTTTTCATCATGGCTATGACCCTTCTCTTTGTCACTTATTAAATGGTATCTTTATCTCTCTAATCTTACATAACCTAGATCAGTGGAATAAGAGCAAAAAATTTCAAGTCTGTCATCCAAACATATATCTTTTTATTAAGTTAATTTAGATATTTTTCCATGGTTACAAGATTCATGTTCTTTCTCTCCCCTCCCCCAACCCCCTTCCATAGCTGATGTGCAAGCTGGGTTTTACATGTGTCATTGATCAAGACCTATTTCCATATTAATGATTATTATTTAATGTATAATGTAATATACAATATATTGATTGTATATAATATGATTAATATTTGCACTAGGGTGATTGTTTAGAGTCTACATCCCCAACCATATCCTCATCAACCCATGAGATCAAGCAGTTGTTTTTCTTCTGTGTTTCTATTCCCATGGTTCTTCCTCTGGATGTGGAGAGTGTGCTTTCTCATAAGTTTTTCCGAATTCAAACATTCTATTTATTATCTATGTCATTTCAAAAAATCCTGTTACTAGGTGGGTTTTCCATGCCATACTTCTCTCCTCCTAGAAGGAGATACAATTGTTTTATCATCTCATTATCAGTCAAGTTTAAGGGAAGTTGAAAAAGATAGAAAGTGGGATTCAAAAGTCCTCTCAGTTCTCTCCATATGGAGAAACATTTTTTTCCAATCTTTACCTTCTGTCCCAGATTCAATACTATATATTAGTTCCAAGACTGAAAAGCAGTAAGGGCTAAGCAATGGAGGTTAAATTACTTGTCCAGGGTCATATGATTAAGGTCAGAAGCTAGATTTGAACCCAGGACCCTCTGTCTGGCTTGGCTCTTCCAGTCTAGCTGCCCCCAAAGCATTCTTCCATCACCTCACATACTCATCTTCATATATAGTCCTAATTTTATTACAACAAATCTAAGAGCAAGAACTCATGTTCACCCTAAGAAAGTGGTTCTATTAAACCACATGAAAGAAGAATGGAGTGCCCAAATTCAAAAGTACTCCCAGCTTTGACTCTGACCAATATATTGGTTTGAAAATTCTCTCAAAGAAACTTTCTCTTTCCACCACCACTCTACACACACACACACACACACACACACACACACAGAGCCTGGATGAAAGACCTCTAGTATTTTGAAATTTGGGGGGACAAAGAGAGGCCTATACCTCCTTTGCCCCATGCCTGGATCTCTTTCTTCTCATCTCTACCTCCTGGCTGTTCTGGCTTCTTCCAAGTCCAACTAAAAACCCACCTTCTTCAAGAACCCTTTCCTGATTAATGCTAATGCATTTTCTACTGATTATCTCCAATTTACTCTGAATATATCTCATTTATATATAGCTGTTTGTATGTTGTCTCCCCTATTAGACAGAGAGCTCTTAAATGCCAGGGATTTTTTTTTGGTCCCTTTTTTTTATTCCTAATAGTCAAGATAGTGCCTGGCACATGGCAGGATAAATGCTTGCTGACTTGGCATTCCAAACCAAATTTTTATCAGTGAACATATGCTTGAGCAGACACAAATTGGCAAAAATTTCCTATGTGGCTCCTTACCAGATGCAAACAAATATAACAGCAGAACATTCCTGTGCTGTTTCCTGGATCTATGCCTCTTAAAACGTGTTCTCTGCTTTCCAATCCTTCCAATTTTTCTAGGCAATATGAGGTGGGAGGAAGAGCTTTTCTTTTTTTTTCCCCCCACCTACTCTCTTCCATTTGCATTTTTTACTTTCCATGTATGCTACAGTTTTTCAAATAGACTATAAGGGGACACAATCTCTGGTTCAATCTCTGGAAATCCCTTGAATTCCTCAGTTGCATTTGTACACTAGCCAGTGTGGTTTGTAATTCCAAGAGGTTGATCAAGGACATTCTTCACACTTTTTTGGTGAACTGTTTTTTTTTTTTTATTATCGTGTAAAAACACACTTTCATACTGGTCATTGTTGTAAGAGCAAACACATTACCAAAAAATAAAATAAAACCATAAATGTGGAAAAACAGTATGCTTTGATCCACATCCATCTGACTCCCAACATTCTTTCTCTGGAGGTGGATAGCATTGTCCTAAGTCCTTCAGGATTGTCCCAGATCATTGCAATGCTGAGGGTGGTGAACTGTTTAGGTAATCCTCACTCTATTTTATGGCTGCTATAGGGACAACGTCTATTTCATTGGACACTGAGACACTTTTTACATTCCCCCCTCAGTTAATTATGTGTGGTCCTCAGTGAATCAAAAGGATTTTTGACACATTTGTAGGACTCTCCCTCTGGGAGTGAGATAGTTTAGTTCCATCAAGAAAGTGTATCCCAGATTCCCTGGAAGACTAAGCTGGGTTAACAGATATGCCCGAGGAGCAAGATCCTCTACATTTTAGCTTCTTTTCAGAGCCCTTCTCTTTGTCCAAGGACTTCTTCCCTAAAAAAGAACCTGGAACCAATTATCTTTTCTCTCAGGATCTCTCTTCCTTGGGCTGTCACCAATTTTATTCCTCCTGCTAAAACATACAAATACAAATGGGCTCTGAGCTTGTGTTACATGTTCATATTCCAATTCTGACTCACTTTCTCACGATTTAGATTCAGGCATTATCCTTTCAAGTGCCTCTCCAGTGCTTTGTACTATTCTCAGCAATGTTCCTACAGCACAGTTCTTGTACAATCTAAAGATTAATGGTTATTTTTGAAGGTCCAGAGATGTACTAAATTGAACTCTCTGGAAGATGAAATAGGAAAGTACTTACATCCAGCCTCAGATACTTCCTAAACTGTGTGATCCTGGGCAAGTCACTTAATCCCAATTGCCTAGTCCTTGCCACTCCTCTGTCTTATAATTAATACTAAGAAGGTAAGGGCTTTTTTTTTTTTAAGTGAGAAATTGATAGCAACTTGGATGCAACCATTTGAAAAATAATAACATCTAGTAAACAATTAACAGTTCCTAAATTCTTTGCTCAAAGATCCCTTGCGGCACTGTTACATGATTTAATATTCCTTCCAGTTCACATATGTCCTTATTTTCCATGGGGAATAAATCATATGTTATCTATCTTTACTCCATACCCCACTTTTTACCAAAAAAGATATGAAAAAAAAGATCGGCACTAATATTCTATAAAATGGGGATTATAATTAGCATATGTGAATGTTTATTGTTGCCATTATTTTTCTTATTAATCTAAAATTAGGCCTTCTGATCATTAATCCAAGACAATTCTAAAGGAACAAGATGAAAAATGCTACCTATTTCCAGAGAGAGAACTGAAGAACTGAGTGCACTTAGAAACATACTTTTCACCTTTTTTTTTTTGGTGTTTTTTTAAAGTCCTTACCTTCCATCTTGAAATCAATACTGTATATTGGTTCCAAGGCAGAACAATAATGGCGAGGCAATGGGGATTAAGTGACTTGCCCAGGGTCACACAGTTAGGAAGTATTAGAATCTCCACTTACTCTCACCTAGCTGCCTTCCTCTCAATCCTTTAAAGGTCATAGCTTACTATTCTGTCTTCAATATGCCTCCTAAGGCAGGAAAAAAACAAACAAACATAACAGAAACAGAAAGAACATATGAGCTATATGCTCATGACTTTGTGCTGACTTGGGAAGGGGGAGTAGGCCAGCAGTTATTATCTCTGATACAGCCAGGCCAGAAAAAGGACACGCCAAGTAGTTGAGTCTTTTGTATGCATGCTCTATTACAGTTCAGAAACCAATAGAAAAACCTTTCTTTATCATGGTCCTAGAATATCTGATTCTGCCAAAGCCGTTATGGTATATTTCATCAAAGTGAGTATCCTTCCAACACTCATAAAGGCTGGGCCCTCATTGACCAATCTCCCAACTCACAGCAATAGCATGCAGGGTTAGCAAAGCCCTGATCTCTTATATCATGGGTCCATCCCTCCAATTAATCAATGAATCAACAAACATTTATTTAAAGATTAATATGTGCCAAGCACTTGTAGGCACTGAGGATACAGATTAAATAAAAACAATCCCTGCCTTCAAGAAGTTTACATTCAATATGAGGAACCACAGTATTAAGGTGGCATGATGAGCATGGTTTGCATCACCCTTAATTCACCTCCAACCTAACACTAAAACATTGCTTAAACTGCTTCACAGTATATTCTGTTCTAAGAGTCTTTAACTGTCTAGCAACAAGAGACAGAGTTCTTAATTCTCTTTCCTTCCTCCATCATACTTCCTCCTCAATCACGTCCACACAACCGTATTTCCCAATAAGCACACTCTGATTGGCAAATAATTGTGATGTACATTGTTTATTAGGTCAAAAAAACGTTTAAAAACAAAGGTGACCTTTGGGGGAGGCTTCAGGCTCTTCCTCCACTCCTCTGAACAAATTCTACCTTCAACAGAAAGACTTCCCCAATCCCTCTTAATTCCAGTGCCTTCCCTCTGCTAATTTCTATTTCTAAATAATCTATCTATCCCATAGATAGCTTGCTTTGTATACATTTGTCTGAAAGTCATCTTTCCCATTAGATTATAATAAGCTCCTTACGGGCAGAGACTCTTTATGGTCTATTTTGTATCCCCATTGGAACATTGACTGATTCAGGCTTCCATGAGGAACCCAAGGAAAGAAAGGAAACATAGAATTACTAGGGTAATGTAGTGGAGGTGAAGGGGAGTGAGAGTCATGGGGCATCTTTCCTGTGCTTTATTCACATGGATTTCCTACAGAGATCTGGACAAACAATCCATGGCATGCAAAGGACCTTGACTAGGACTCAGACATGAACAACTTTAGTCTAAGAACTGGAGCAGCTCAAGCTCAGATCGCCATCTAGTGACTGTTCAAAGGCACCAAGTAGCCTTTTCCAGCTCTGATCAGAAAAGAGATGGAAGTATCCTGGCTGCCCCCTTTCTTCTTGGACCATGTAAGAAGCACCTGCTCCTGTGAGGAGAAACCTCCCTCCCCCTATTGCCACCTCAAAAACCAAAACACAAGTTCTAAAATCATGCCAAGACTGGTTCTCCCACCACACCCTCATTCACGAACTTGCTCTTTGATAACCATCCACCAAAATTTCCAGTATCCCCAGTCCCTCTGTTTCCTCATTCCAGCACCCTTATCCAAGCTTCACTTCCCTCCCTCTTCACAGCCACTTCAAAGAATCACAGAATTCGAATTGGAAAGTATCCTACAGATCATCTAGCCTAACCTGTAGCCCACCAAGGATCCTTGCTAAAACATATTTTGTCATTCGGTCATTTCTGACTCTACTTGACCCCACTTAGGGTTTTCTTAACAAAAGATACTGGAATGATTTGCCATTTCTTCCTCTGGCTCATTGGCAGATGAGGAAATTGAGGCAAACAAGGTTAAAGTGATTTGCCCAGGGTCATACTGCTAGTGTTGAGGCTGGACTTGAACTCAGGTCTTCCTGACCCTAGGCTGGGCACTCTACCTAACCAACCACCCCCCAAATATCTTACAGGCTCAAACACCTCCCGTGAGAGGGAACTCACTACCTTCCAGAGGCAACCTTGTCTCCTTTTATAAAGTTTTAATTAGTGGAGTCACCTGAACTAGGTTCAGTCTGAACAGTCAATTCATGATATACCAGCATATTTGCAAAGGACATCAACTAGGACTCAGTTTTTTTCATTTAAAATGGGAAAAACACCATTTACCTCATGGAGTTGTTTTGAAGATTAAATGAGTTAATGTAGGAAAAGTGCTTTGTAAACCTTAAAGCCTACCATAGAACTGTAAGCTATTGTCACAGTTTTTTTAAGAAAAAAAATTTTCTTATATCTGGCTGAAACTTGTCTCTGTGAGACCAGCTCAGAAACCAACAGAAAAATCTTTGTCATGGTCCTAGGGTATCTGATCTTGCCAAAGTCCATTTCATCAAGGTAAGCACCCTCTAAATACTCATCAGGGCTGGGCTCTCATAGGCCAATCTCCCAATTCATAGCAATAGGAGAGTTAGCAAAACCCTGGCCCCTTATAGCATGGGTCCATGCCCCCAATTAATCCCATGGCTTACCTAGCTCTGCTCCAGCTAGTGACCCTGGCCTACTGGCTGTTCCATGAACAAGCCACTCCATCTCTCAACTCCAGGCCCCCATCCCTGGAACGATCTCCCTCCTCACATCTGCCTACTAATTTCTCTGGTTTTCTGAGTTCAAACTAAAATCCCATCTTTTACAGGAAGGGTTTCCCAACCTCCACAAAAATCTAGTGCCTTCTCTTTATTATTTCCTTTTTATCTAGTACATAGCTGGCTCTGTACATATTTGTTTGCATGGTGTCTCTCCTGATAATGAAGGCAGCTACACTTAGGTGCCACCACTTCCTTTCTTCCTCATTTGTCTTGCAATCTGGCTTCCAGCTTCTTAATTCTACAGAAACTGCCTTCTCCAAAGTAACCAGTTAAGAAATGGACAAATCCAATGGCCTTTTCTCAGTCTTCATCTTTCTCAATCTCTCTGCCTCTGATCCTACCAATCACCCTCTTAATCCTGTTTGCCTCTAGTATCTTTGCCAAGAAAACTCCAAACAGGATCACAAAGAGTCAGAACATGACTGATAATGACTGAACAACAAATCTTTTCTGTAAAATTACTTTTCATTTGCAACCTCTAGTCTCGCATAAACATCACTGTTTGCATGTTACCTCCACTATTAGACTAAGAGCTTCTTGCAAGTAGGGACTATGCTTCTGCCTTTCTTTCCCCAGGGCTTAGCACTTGAGATTTCCTAAAACCTAGTGCCCAACAATGAACACTATTCCCAAATATGGTCTGACCAGAGCAACATATGACAGGATTATCATCTCTCTAAATCTGTATACTACACTATGAAATGCAGCCTAAAATTTTGGCTACCATATTATACTTTCAAAAACAATACCATCTAAGGATACATTCTCTTCCACCCTTTGGGTCCTTTACTTCATTGTCCTACTGGCCTCTGAGGACAAGCAGAACAATTCTAATTACTCCTACATGACAAACCTTTAAATACTTTTTATTTTTATAAAGACAAGCTGAACCCCAATGCCCCTAGCCCCATCCAACTTGAGTCTTTTCTTTTAAAAATTAAATATTCCAGTTCCTTCAAACAATGCTCATGACATGAAATCTGTTGTCTTCTTTATGTTCTCCTGATAATAAAGGCACCTACAGTGGATAGAACACTGGGCCTGGAGTCACGAAGAGGTGAGTTTGAATTCTGCCTTCTATCCATCCAAACTGTGTGACTCCAACCAAATCATTTTACCCCTCTATCCACATCTACAAAATGGAGATAATGCCACCTACTGTTAGAGGTAAAGTTAAATGTGTGTGTTTGCAGACTGATAGCAAAGGGTGCAAATGGAGAGGGAAGTGATGTAAAAGCTAAAGTTCCAAATAGGCTGGAAAGGGAAACAGGAATTAGATAAAAATCCTGCTACCTTGTTTCCATTAAGAGAAATGCCATTTATTTCACCTCTTGGGGTTTTACATCTAAAATCTCAATTTTCTACCATAGAATTGGATGCAATCAAGCGTAGGACACCTAGCTTTTTGATGAACCAAATAAGGTGATAAAAGAATTTAAGAGAGCTATGATCCAGATTATAGATTTCCTTTTACTCATGGAGGAATTGCTTACAATTGCTTACAAGACAGCAATTCATAGAAGAGACAAGGAACAATCCTCCATTAACAGCATTGCCAGAGGACTATGAGGAGTTAGATCTGAACTCAGTGCCCAATTATAGAAACTTAAAACAGGCAAGGGAATCAATCATTGAAGCCATGGAAAGGAATTCTCATAGGCCAGATGCATGGTCTAGATTTGAAAAGGTGAAGCAGAATATAGATGAGTCTCCAGCTAGTTTTTTAGATCAGTTAACAGAAGCAGCAGAATTGCAATTAGGAGATGTGCTTGTAGAGGAAACAATTGCATACATTAAAAGGTTATTTGTGAATAATGCATGCTCTGTAGTTTGTGTTATCCAAGGGTTCAAGGAGCATTACACAAAAATGAATTGCTGATATCTCTAACAGGGAGAGTTTGCAAAAAACTATGTAATGCAAACGTTAGAGTGATTGACAGGAGCCCATGACCAAGAGTCACATGGGAGCCTAAGGGCCAGGATCTGGGCAAAGATTCTGAGGTCCCAACTGTCTGGGAACCTCTCTCCTGAAGGACCTGAAGTTGGAGGTTTTGAAAAACAGGTTTCTGGCTTTGGTGATACCAGCTGAAGAGAGGAATCTTTTGAACTGGCTGCTGGCAGCTTGAACAGAAGATTGAGGACACACTTCTCCACTGGATCTGTTTGGACAGCTATCATCTGAAGATCCTGGCCCATTTGATTGGACTCCACTTGTGAGATTTGGTTATTGGGGAAACTTACTGTTTAGCTTAGAACAAGATAGGGTAAAATGGATTTATAGAAATTAGAGTTTAAGATTACTTGTGATCATTCTCCTAACCCTTTTCCCTTTCCCAACAATAAATCTAATTTGTATGTTTCCCTATTGTTCCTTCCCCTACCAATTCCCATTATAACAGTTTTGGCAGAGCCAACTAGGTTTATTGTATGTTCATAGTATTTCTTAAGTAGCCATAGGGAGGTCAGTTTGAGTCAACATTCTAAACCATCCCTAAACTACTAGGAGCTCAGGGGTTAAGCCAAATAGAAATCTGAGGACTTGGCTTGCCCAAGGGGGTTATTTTGACGACATTACAGACTCCCAGCAGCCATCTTGGAGCAGCCATTTTGTAAAAAATTTTTTAAATTTGGAAAAAATGGTAACATTTTTTGTATGTATAAAGTACATTGTAACAATATTATTTTAAATTCTACTGTAACTATGGAAGCTAACATGTCATCAGGCATGTTTAGTACTATGTTAATTTTATTATGTGAATATGTAATGTGTTCCTTATTTTGTATCTTTCCCTAATTATTGTCATTATATATTCAAAATGGACTGTATGAAGCCTGTAATGGACATGAAGTTATGCAATGTAATGGCCTATGTTCCCCTTACTGTTATCTGACTGCTCCAAAGACCAAAAAGCAGCTCAGAACTGTTCTTGAAACAACTGGGTTCTGTACAGTTTTTACTTGGTTATAGTGAAATAACAAAATGTCTTACAGATTTGACCAGGAACACAGAACCTGAACCTCTGAAACTTAAGCCTCTTGGGGTTGTTGTGAAGATGAACTGAGTTATTTGTAAAGCACTTGCAAACCTTATAATGCTATATAAATTCTAAATATGATCATTATTATTATGCCTGCCCTGCTAATCTCTAGCCCCAGGTTCCCCTCACAATCCATCCAACTCCACTTATGCTATTAAATTGCTCAGTGCTGGTGAAAAATCACATTGAATGGGCTGACTGTACCCAATCGTGCTATCCAGGATGAAATGAACCTTCAATACAACACTGCAAACCTCATATACACCTCTCCTTGATCCCAATCACATTCCCCACAGCTGTTTAAAACTTTTTTCTCTCCTTTCCTTCCTATGAGGATTGATGCTAGCAGATGTGAGCACCCAAACCCTCCACCTGTCTCTGCCCCATCCTAACCTTGTTCCTTCAGGTCTCAAGTTTATGTCTGCCTTCTGTCAAAGCTAACCCTTTCACCTTAATTTCAACTCCTCCTTTCTCCATTAAGCCCCTAGTTCTTGCTTCATGGAACCTTCTTCCTTTCTTGCATTTTCTTTTTCTTTTTCCCCATTTATCTTTTTCCAAATTCTCTCTCTCCAGATCATCCTCCATCCAAAGAGAAGGTAAGCAACCTGATATCAATTATATATGTGTAGTCATGTAAAGCAGTTTTCTTACAGAGTAAATGTGGGTGGGAGAGACAGATCCAGATCCAGATCCACCCCCCGCCATGTCTTGCCTTGAGGGGATGACAAAAAGACCTACACAAACACAGAGATATTATTAAAAAAAAAAAGCCACTTCAGTCTTTACCCTGGGGCATGGGCCAACACATGTGACTCCTACACACAGAGCCCTGGCTTTAACTCCTGAAGGGAATGCTCCTGTCCCCAAAGCTACCCCAGACTAGGAGCAAGGCCCTGCTTGGGGCCCTGGATAATGGTCAGCTTAAAGAGATGCCCACTGACTGCAGGGCCTCCACAGCCCAGGTTGGGCAGTGCCCCACTTCCCCATACATGGTCTTTATGAAGTTCTGGACGAATTCTGGGAAACGGTGCTCCACAATGCTGGTCCGGATAGCATTCATCAACTGCAGCTGATATGTGTGTTGGGGAAGGAGACAGGAAAGATAAGTCAGTCACAGCTTCCAAAACAGCCTCCAACTCATACATAGGAAGATCTGGAGTCTGGGGCCATGGGTTTAAATGCTGCTCCTGAGTGATTTTGAGTAAGTCCTTAAGTTTCAACTGCTTCATTTATAAATGGGATTGGACTAGAAATGGACTGAGGTCTACTCTAGGCCTGGCTTTAGGATCCTATGATCTTTGAACAATAGTTGGCATTTACATGGTGCTTTTAAGACACCCAGAAGTCCAATTCAGAGCTTATGAACTCAGTTGACTGATGAACACCAGAATTCAGAGAAAGGGACTTTCCCAGTTTCACAAAGTCAGGATTCAAATATAAGTCTCCTCAGCTCCACTTCCAGCACTCTGTCTGTTAGACCAAAGCACAGCTTGGAGTCCCTCTCTCCCTCTAGAAAGTATCTATCTTTCAACTGATCCAGAGACCTGGGCTCAAATCCTGCCTCTACCCTTAACTCTAGAATGGTATGACTTCTATGAGCTTCAGAGTTCTTTCATCTTTAGAATCCCTGCCCTAACTAACTCACAATATTGTTTCGAGGAAAGCTGTCTGGAGACCTTAAAGCCCTGAAGAAATGTGAGCTATTATGAAAGTCATTTGGGTTCTTTAGGCCTCAGTCTCCCCAAATGTAAAATGATGAGTGGTTGGACCTTTAAGTTCTTTTCCAATTCTAAATCCTTTGATTCCATGCCTGTCCCACACAAGTCATACTCCCAGAGATTTCCCCAATTGTGTGACTCTAGAACTGTTTCTCCAACTATAACATGAGGGGTTTGGAACAGATATTGCCTGAAGTCCCTTTCCCCTAGAGAGTTGACCCCTTGACCCCATGGCCCCATGATCCCAGGGTCCCCATACCTGGTAGGCAATGTTGTGTACAGTGACATGATGCAAGGCAGCTGTGTTGTTGCTGTGCAGTAGGACATGGAGGAATGCCCGGGTGTGCCTGAAGGACAGGGCGGAGTTGGGGGGAAAGGCGTAAGCACCTGCTCAGAGGACTCTGGCCTCCCTCCTCCTACCCCGAGTCCAAGATACCTCTGACAGGTAGGGCAGGTACAAGCCTCATCAATGGGTCGGAAATCCTTTGCAAACTGCTTCTTCTTCAGCTGGAGGTTCCCCGTAGGGACAAGGGCAGACCCAAAGCGCTATGGGGTGGGAAGGGAGTTTGCAGAGGAAGATAATTCTGGCCCTCATCCAATCCCCAAAGCCATCCCTGCCCCAATTTGGCCCATCCCACCAGGCCTCACCGCTGTGCGTGTGGGGAAGACACAGTCAAACATGTCACAGCCCAGGGCGACACAGACCACCAGATCAGTAGCATAGCTGTTGAAGAACAGGGGCAAGACAGAGTCATCAAAGAAAAGTACACCCCATTTCCCTCCACACCCTCCCCTCAGAAACACCTGCCCTGCTTTCAGTCTTGAACCCTACACTGAAAGAATGTCAAAGAGAAGCCAAGGACCTTCCCTCTCCCACATATGTAAGATCAGCTCTGCTCCCAAACCTAGTTCTGCTCTGGAGATGAGGAGGGGGATATCCTAAAGACAGGAGCTATGCCTCCCTCTGAGGCCCGTGTCTGCTTCACCAGACACCTCCTTACCCAACGCCCATAAGATAACGTGGCTTCTCTCGAGGCAGCTGGTCTGTGCTCAGTGTCACCATCTTCCAAAATTGCTCCTTACTCTCACCCCCACTCAGTCCCCCAATGGCAAAGCCTGGCACATTCCTCTTGGTCATCTCTGAGAGGAGGAGGAATAGAACAAGGTCCAAGTCAGTCCCTCCAGTTCCCTTAGAAAGACAAGTGGAGCCCCTGCTCTATTCCATTCCCTGCTCCCTGTCCTAGAGAAACATGAGCTCCTTATGAGTTGGGAAAGAAGCTTCATCCCACATGCCTCACTGTACACCTGCCCAAGACTATAGAGCAACTTACCTTCAAGGCACTTCCTCCGCAAAGCAGGATCCAGGCCACCCTGGATGATGGCAAAAAGGTTTTGCTGGTCGGGTCGTTGATTGGCCAAGATGCACCGGTCTAGCCAGCGGATGGACCTGCAATGGCCACTCTGTTTATAGCCTCCTCAGCCTTCAGGGGCCCTGGGCAGATGCCAAGAACCCTCTATCAGGAGAGGGGTACAAGTGACGTCTCTGCTGCTAGTCATTCAACAAACACTTATTAAGCATCAGCTATATGAAGTCAACCAACCAGCACTGCTATGTACCAGATACTATGCTGGGTTACAAAGACAAATGCAAAAATATTCCCTCATTGCGGGAGCTTACATTTTAATAAGGCAGACAGAATGTATAGAAGTTAAGTATGCGTAGAACACATCCAAAAAGAATACAAGGTAGCTTTGGGAAGAGAGGACACTAACAGCCAGAGGGGCCAGGCAAAGACTTCAAGGAGAAGGGGTCACTTGAGATGAGCCATGAAAGAAAGCAGAGATTCCAAGGAACAAGAGAAAGGAGACTATTCCAGGTATGGGGATAGCCAGAGCAAAAGCATTAATTTGAGAGATGGAGAAAGCAAGGAAACCAGTATATTGAGGCTATAAAATTCACAGACCAGAAAAGTAGGAAGAAGCCAGCTTGTGAAGATTTTTAAATGCCAGAAAGAGGTGCTTATTGAGTTAAGAGAGAAGAGTGACAGTTAGAACTGTCCTTTGGAAAATCACCTCAGCAACCACATGGATGGACCTAAGGCAGAAAGATGGATTAGGAGGCTCTTGTGATAGTCCAGGCAAGACATGATGAGGCCTGAAGTAAGAGTGGTGTCTGTGGGAGATAAGAGAAGTGGATATATTATGGGAGAGAGGTTGTAGAGATTGAAGCAAGATATAACAACTGGTTGGATATGTGGGCTGAGGAAGAATGAAGGAAGGCACCAAGTTTGACAACTGACAGAAATGGAAAGATGATGGTGCCCTTGACAACAGTCAGAGGGACAAGTCCAGGCCTACTTGTACAAATATATATATATATATATATATATGTAGTTGCCCTTTTTGTGGTGGCAAAGAGTTGGAAATTAAAGGGATGTCCATCAATTGGGGACTGGCTAAACAAATTGTGGTATATGATGGTGATGGAATAATATTGTGTTATAAGGAATGATGAACCAGATGATTTCAGAAAGAGCAATAAAGACCTATGTGAACTGATGCAGAATGAAATAAGCAGAACCAGGAGAACATTATACATAGTAACAGCAATATTGTAGAACAATCAAATGCTACTCTCAACAAAATGATGATTCAGGACAATTCTGAGGGACTTATAAAAAGGGATGCTATTCACCTCCAGAGAAAGAACTATTGGAATAGGAATGCAAATAAAAGCATATAATTTCTCACTTTAGTTTATTTGAGTATGTGTTTTGAAGTTTGAATTTTATAAGGTTATTTGCTTACAAAAATTTTTTCTTTCCTCTGAAGAAGAGGTGGGGTCATTTCCTTCCCAAAGATTTTTATTTTTTCAAGACTTTTACTTCCAATCCTGTCTTCTAAGAGCTCATCCTTTCAGTCAGTCCCTCTCATTTTTAATTAACCTTTATATTCGCTAGTCAAGTCTCCCCATCTTTTAAGAAATCTTTATCAAAGAACAGAAAATGCCAGAAACACAGAAAAGCTTTGAAAACTACAATTCATTATATATTTTAAATGAAAAGCAGGCTTTTATAATAGAGATCTGCAAGTTCACCTATAATCTCCCTTTTCTGTTATACTATATATGAAAATACTAATTTTACTTGATGTTTATTAAGTTCAAAATAAAAATTTTAAGATAAAAGAATTTTAAAATGGAGCTCCAACCACTCCCTCAAACTATTGTCCTATAGTTCTCTTCCATAGCCAAAGGCCAGGTAAAACTGATCTTTTCTTGATCTCTCCTTAATTTCTCACATCCTTTACCCCTACCCTCCTTCCTTCCTGAATAATCTCTTCTTCACTGGCATCTGGGATCCCACTCAATCCTCCTTCTTAGTGTACTTTGCTTAGATAATTATCCCCAAAAGATGGCTAGTTCCCAAGGTTCTGCCCTGGACTTTCTTGTCTCTTTTTCGTTATCCATTTCTTTAAGGTTCAACTATCATCTTCATACATGAGCCCCATATCTCCATAGTCAGTTGTTAATCACTCTCCTCAACTCTAGTCCTACCTTGTCAGCTGCTATCAGTCTTTAAATTTCAACATGTCAAGATGGAGACTTATTTTATTATCTCCTTCCTCTTCATTACAAATTTCCCTATTTCTATTCTATCATCCTCCTTCTAAGCTCAAAATCTTAAAGACATCCTTGGCTCCTTCTTCCTGACCCTTTAATATCCAACCAGCTATAAAGTCTTCTTTTGCAACATCTCTTGCAACTTTCCCATTCTATACACTCATAGAGTCCCTAACTTCGTTTACGCCCTTATTATATCTTGCCCTAATTATAATGACCTCCCAATTAGCTGGTCTGCTTCCAAGCTCTTTCCTATTTAATCCATTCTCCACATTGTTGCCAAAATAATTTTCCTAAAGCATAGGTCTGACTATGCGATGCCATGCCACTGATGGAGACAGAGATGGATAGAGGAAGGGAGGAAGGGAGGAAGGGAGGGAGGGAGGGAGGGAGGGAGGAAGTAAGGAAGGGAGGAAGGAAGGGAGGAAGGAAGGAAGGAAGGAAGGAAGGGAGGGAGGGAGGGAGGGAGGGAGGAAGGGAGGAAGGGAGGAAGGGAGGAAGGAAGGAAGGAAGGAAGGAAGGAAGGAAGGAAGGAAGGAAGGAAGGAAGGAAGGAAGGAAGGAAGGAAGGAAGGAAGGAAGGAAGGAAGGAAGGAAGGAAGGAAGGAAGGGTGACTCATTGATTCCCTACTGCCCATTCTGGAATTCAAAAAACCCCTTTATTATCTGGCTTCTACCTATCTTAACAAATTTTTTTTATTATTACTCTTCACAGACTGTACAGTATAATCAGGTTGACCCACTAACTGTTCCTAAAATTGACATTCCATCTCCATATATTCACACAAGCTATCTATTCCCCTGTGGCTGACATGGGCTCTCTACTTCCTTTATTTTCTTAGAGAGCCTTCCTTCAAGACTCAACATGAAGCCCTTTTATGTATTCATGTTCTCTTCCTCTTCAAATTGTCTTTTAAGCAGACCACCTCTAGACAGACATATGTACATTTTTTGGCTCAAACCTGTGATTTCATTGGTATAGAGAACTCCCAGTGAAACAACTCTTTCCACCAATATAAATCAGCCCTTGCTTGTTTAATTTTCTTTCTTAAAAAACAAAAACCCTTACTTTCTATCTTAGTAACAAATCAAAAGAAAAGGGCTAGGCAAACAGTGTTAAGTAAGTGACTTGCCCAGGATCAAACAGCAAGGAAATAGCTGAGATCAGATTTGAATTTCCAGCTCCAGCTCCAGACCAGCTAATTTTATTATTAATCTATCCACTTGCTGCCCTGCTTATGCCTCTGCATCAGAGAGGCATAAGAAAAAATGCCATGACTGAGAAAGTGGGAGGGCAGCTAGGAAACTCAGTGGATTGAGAGTCAGGTCCAGAGATGGGAGGTCCTAGGTTCAAATCTGGCCTCTGAAACTTCCTAGCTGCGTGACCTTGGGCAAGTCACTTAACCCCCATTGCCTAGCCCTTATCATTTCTGCCTTAGAACCAATATATAGTATTCATTCTAAAGTAGAAGGTAAAGGTTTAAAAAAAAAATCTATGGTCAACAAGCATTTTTTCCTGTTCTTAATAAGTGCTAGGTACTATGCTTAGCCCCAGAGACAAAAGTGAAAGACAGCCCCTGCCTTCAAGGAATTTACATTCTAATTGAGGGAGAGGGAGTGGGGGAGAAAAACAGACCCATATATAAGTATATTATAAAATCTATAAAGTGAATTAAAGGAGGTTTTGAGAAAGAGGTGCCTCAGGATTTAGAACTCTAAGGGACTTGGAGATTAAGTAGTTCAACTTGTCACTTCACAGAGGAAAAAACAAAG
The DNA here is from genome assembly GCF_027887165.1 of Monodelphis domestica. NCBI lineage: Eukaryota > Metazoa > Chordata > Mammalia > Didelphimorphia > Didelphidae > Monodelphis > Monodelphis domestica. The sequence continues at coordinate 97,399,174 of NC_077229.1, read as the reverse complement.
GTCTAAAGAAGGGAGTGTAAACCTCAAATTTCCTTAGACTTATAAATGTTGGAAATTTCACCATTGGGATATTTCATACTTGGAAAATTTCTTACTGATAGTCTATTGGAATGGGAACCCCATTGGCATGGGAGGTTCTTTCTCTTCCCTTCTTAAGATTACTTTAGGACAGAAACCCCTTGCTGAACAATGGAAAGGACTTTGACCTATGCTTAAGCATAGAACAGGAATTTCTTTGAGTCTTGATTGATTTTAGAATTGATACAATGGAGATACTTGGAATAAATCTCCACCCTATTCAGTCCTAATAGGATTGAGTAAGGGCTGCAGCCTAGATCAAAATTTAATTATTCCAATCTCTACCCTACTCAAGTTAACAGGATTTAGAAAGGGCTGTAGCAAAGGAGTATAGATTTAATCATTTGAAAATATGACCTTCAACAGACATGTGCAAAAGCCAGAAACCTCTGGGCGGTCCTGGGTTAAGCGAGAGCCTCCATTGACAGGGAAATTGATGAAGAGTGATTGGTAGATGTGAGGACTGAGGGGAGGCAACTTGGATGGTGTCCTTAAAGATAGGAGGGTCTGGAGACTGGAGGTGGTTGAGTTTTTGGTCGGTGTGGTTCCTGGGCTCGGGGGAAGCTTGCTCTGAAGGAAGCTGAAGGTGGGGGCCTCTGAGACTGTTTCTCCATTTTGGTCACGTGAGTAATAGGGACTGATCTCTTTTCTTTGCCCCAGCTATCTAAGGGCTTGGGCCTTTTGGCCCAGCCTAAACAGAAGGGGTATTTAAGCCCTATTCCCTTCTCTCCCCTTTCTCTCTCTCTATATATCTCTAATTCCTTTCTTGCTCCTATTGTAATTAAACTCCAAAAAAGGCTGACGGCTGACTTGAGTTTTTCATTTAGGAATTACATAGCTGATTCCTTGGCGACCTTAAATTAATATATATCAGTCTTTTAAAGTGATTCCCTTGTAACAGGAGTGATTTAGGGGTAGATAGGTTACTCAGTGGATAGAGCACCAGGCCTCAAGTTAGGTTGAAATCTGGCCTTAGACACTGAGACACTTCCTAGTTGTGTGACCAGTGAAGGCAAACCTTTTAGAAACCAAGTGCCCAAACTACAGTCTTCACGCTGCATGTGAGCCCCCTGCCTTACCCCAGACAGGGAAGGGAGGAAGAGCTCCCATTGGGCTGCTGGGAGGAGGCTGGGATGATGTGAAAAATGTCCTCAGGTGTGTGTGGAGAGGCCCCCTCCAGCATGCATACCACAGGTTCCTCAACACAGTCCTAGGCAAATCACTTGAACCTGTTTTGCCTAGTCCTTGCCCTTCTATCTATCTTACAGTTGTTACTAGGACAGAAAGTAAGGTTTAAGGGGGGGAAAGGGAATGAGTTGCTCAGAATTACTCAGGCTGTAAGTGCCCCCAGTGAGTGGAAGAAAAAGCTGGGTTCCCTCCTGACCTGTGCATGGCCTCTTCTACTCGGGAGCCTGTCAGAGTGCTGCTGACCACATCATCCAGCTGCATCATGATGTCTGAGCCTGTGTGGAAAGGGGTGAGGGGGAAGGAGAAGGAAGGTCAGAGAATCTCCAATTGTAGGGAATGGCTGGGAGAGGGTGCAATCAGGATAGCCCTCCTTTTAGAACATGGTGAGATCTAGAGAAAGGACTCAGAAATCAGCCATTCCCACAGAACCAGAAAGGAGAAAAACAAATAATAAACCCGTTTTTCTGATGACTTCTTTAGTCTGTACTCTCCCCTGAATGTGCTTATTAATTACCCTTTCAATATTTTCCTAGGCTCCATTGCATTATGTGTAATTGTTTTTACATATCCATATCTCCCAGTAAACTCCTGGAAGGCAGGGATTATGTCAAGGTTTTTTTTGTCCTTATGTTCCCAAGGCTTGGCCCTGTGATTAATAAATGTCTTTTGGGTGTCTTACAAATAATCAACTCACATTTACATTGGGAGTTTAGGGGATAAGGAATAAACATTTAAATAGTATCCATTTTGTGCCAAGCACTTATCATCTCATTTGATCATCATCACAACAAACCTTCACTGTAGGTGCTATTATATTATACCATTATACTATTGAAGCAACTGATGCAAACAGAAGTTAAAGGTACAAGTTAAGTGTCTAAACTGGGATTTAAACTCAGTTCTTGCTGACTCCACGCCTGACCTTTACACACTGTCTCCTAACTTGAAGACTTATCAAGCACTTAGCATTGAAATGAATGAAAGAGTTGTGCTCCCCATTTTAAGGATCAACTAACCCAGAAAGAGAAGAGACTTGACAAGAGTTTTATACAACTAAGAAATAATCAGAACTGAGATTTGAATTAGGGTATCCAGTTCTAAAGCTATTTTTCCCCATTACAAACCACCTCCTGCCCCTCAACCCCTCCTCACTTCCATGTCAGCTTCCTGTAGAGAAAGGCCAGCAGTCCTAGCCTCTATTTCTTCTTTAAAAACCAGGGCTCACCCAGGGCATTCTGAATCTCCACAGACTTCTCCGGGCTCAGCAGGATCTCAGCACCATCATATGGGGAACGGAATCTCACTCCTTCCTCTGTCACTTCAGACAAAGCCAGCAGAGACACCATTTGGAAGCCACCACTGTCCTGTGGATAATACTCCTAATTGACCTCAGGTCCTCAATAAGGAACTCTCTCCCATTGGAAAATAAGTTGACAGAGTTAGTGTTAAGTAACCTTTAAGTTAAGTAACCCTCATTTTACAAGAGAGAAAACTGAGTAACAGAAAACTGATGACTTGTTGAAGGTTATCTAACCCTCAATCTTGAGCTCCTTCCATTACTCTGGAATAACAGTAATAATAGCAGTTCATATTTCTTTCTAGAGAGCTTTTAAGTTTGCAAAGTGATTTCTCCAAGAAAACCCAGTGAGGCAGAAAATTCAAAGATTCTTTTTCCTGTTCTTATATTATAAAGAACTGGAGGCTCAAAAAGGGAAAAAGGAGCCCTGCCAGGCTTCCTCACTCTTAAATTCTTAAGGGTCCAACCCTGTCCATTTTTAAAAAGCTTTTCCCAATGTCCTTTTCCTCAGTCACCCAACCTACCGTGAGCAGGTTTCTTTTCCAGTTCATAAATCCATGAAGTCCACTTGCCTTCTGTATGAGTTCAGGACCCTGAGGAGAAAGATTCAGTCACGACAAATGGAAATCGAAGAGAGGCTATCGCATAAACTCTTATACTCTTTTTTTCTTTAAAGCCCTTACTTTCCATGCTAGAATCGATACTAAGTATCAGTTTCATGGTAGAACAGTAAGGATTAGGCAGTTGAGGTTAAGTGATATGCCCAGAGTCACACAGTAATACCAGCATCAAAATTTGAAATCAGGCTCTCCTCAAGGGACAGTGCTCTCCGAAGCCCCAACCACCTCGCAGCCTCTGCTGCTACCTCTTCCACGCCACCTCCAAGGGGGTCCCAGGTTTGAAGGCGCCTGCTCCTTTCACCCCAAAGCCTGCCCACCCGCCGGCGCCTCCAGGGCATCCACTGGATGTCTCCCTCAACTGCTCACGCACCGGCCTCATGCCTAGGTGATATGTGTTGCCCAAACAGATGCGGCAGCCCAGATTGTCCAGCTGCGCCGCCGTAACTCCCTTCATGGTCCCTTGCGTCCCCACGGGCATGAATACCGGCGTGGCTACGGTGCCGTGCGGCAGGCGCAGCTCGCATGCCCGAGCTTTACTGCGGCTGCACTCGGCCACTACCCGCAGGGTCAGGGCTGCCGGGGCCCGAGTCCCCAGGCTGGTTGTGGATGCCGCTACTGCTGTCATTGATTCAGGACACCTCATGGACAAGGGATCCTTGGGCTCCGCCATGTTGCTTCTTGGTCACATGGTCTGCGCAGCAGGCGGAAGGCGTCTCGGAACCATAGCAACGGGCTTCCAGGGTTTCATAGACAGGCCCGCAATTTTTTTTTTTTTGAGGCCCCAGAACTAAAGTCTACCGAATAATATACGTATACTGATTGGAACATCAGTGTTTGAATTCTGGAAATTACGCGGCCATAATTTCTCTAACTCCGCCCTGCCTACGAATCCTATCCTGGGTCAAATGAGGAAGCTGCCTAGCCCACTAGGTGCGCTGTGCCGGGAATTGTAGTTTTCTACAAGCAACTCTAGGAAGGCCTACTTAGAAAAAATCGACAGGCCAGTGTGAAGAGTATGTTCATTTGAAGCCGTGAGTCAGGGGATCCTTAAGTAAAAGGCACCCATAGATGTATTTCTAGTGTGCGCAACCAGATTACAAATATTTAACTAAAACTGAACGATAGACTGTCTTGGGAACTCATGAGTTCCTTTTCACTGCTGCTCATAACCAAAGGCTGGAGAACCAATCAATTGATAAATACTTTTAAAAAGTCCACTGTGTGCCAAGCAATGTGCTAAGCATGCAAATACAAAAAGAAAGCCGGTCCTGGCTCTCAAGGAGCTTACAAGCTATTGGGAAGGGGGGGGGGGGACACAAAAAGCTGAAAAGGTGGGGGAGGGAGGTGGTGGAAGGAAAAGTACCAGATGAAGGGGACATGAAGTCCAAAGAAGAGCAGCTAGATTGGAAATTAGAAGATGACTAGACAGAGAGTGCCTGGGAGTCCTCTTTAAATAGAGGTTTGAGGAAGAGCTCTCCACTGCATCCTCTATTGGGGGAGGGGAAGAGTCCTGGACGCAGAGGGATGAGTACCAAGGCTTAAGGAATCTTGCAGGATCATGAAGTTGCTGGGGTCATGATGCCCAAAGCAGTGCAGGTAGGAGGGAAATAACCATCTTTCTAAACTCGGGGATCCTTGTTCAGCTATGTATGTATAAACGTAGTTATATCTTTATCCATTCCAATTTAGAGATTCTGAGAATCTGTGAATTACTAAATAAACAACATTGACGGGAAAATTTTTTTTTCTCCCCAGCAGGGGACGCAAATTTTCTGAGGGATCCTTCTAATCAAGAAGTGATTTTGAGGACCCTAATTAAACCTTAACAAATAAGAACAAAGAGCGAAATTGATCGACAGATATGTTTCTCAATCTCTGCCAATATTCATATTAGAAACACCGCCCCATTTCTTGCTCCAGTTAACTAATAGAATGACGGTTCTTTTGGCCAATGGAGTAACTTAAAGAATCGGGCTACAGTGATGTGTACATGTTTATTTACCAATCACATTTGATTTTGTGAGTGGAGTCCGCTAATCTCACTGGTTTGCTAAACCGACAGGCAGTTAATCGTCTCAATGAAAACGCGAAGTTGTCTTAAAATAGGCGGAACTTACTTGCTATTTCCCGAAACACCGCCCCCGACATTGACAACCAGGTTCTTCAATCCAATGGGTCTAGAGAATAGTGACAGTTCCTTTATCCAATGAATACTCGAGAAAAGAAAAAGGGGTTAGGCCATTTTCTCCCTTAACCATCATCGGTAAGCCCCATACCTCTCTTCCATTGGATTCTGACCCAGAGTGACAGGACTGGAAGCCAGTAGTCAGAGATCTGTAGGGCTTGTGGGCGAAGTATTAACTGCGAAGGCCAGCCCCGTGTGCGTATGGGGCGGGAGGTCGCTCGGGTCGGGTGTCGCCTGAGAACCGGATGAGGCGGCGACTGTGAGACGAAGTTTGGAGTCGGGAGTTGGGCTGAGTCCCGGGGGAGCAACCGCCGGCGCGCGGGGCAGGGTCGTTGGAAGGCTGGGGCAAGCTCGCGGGCCGCGAGGGGGGAGTCGCCGCCGCCGCCGTCACCATGGGGAACCGGGGGATGGAGGAACTGATCCCGCTGGTCAACAAGCTGCAGGACGCGTTCAGCTCCATCGGACAGAGCTGCCACCTGGACCTGCCGCAGATCGCCGTGGTGGGGGGCCAGAGCGCCGGCAAGAGCTCAGTGCTCGAGAACTTCGTAGGCCGGTGAGTCGAGGGCGGGCTGCGCCGGCGGAAGATGGGCGCTCCCCCTCCCCGCGGGCCCTGCTCGCTCCGCCTGGGCGCAGGCGGCTTGAGGAATGGGCCCTGGACGCGCCCGGCTGCGCCGCTTGCGTAAGCAGCAGGCAGAGCTACGGGTGGAGGAACCCGCGTGGACGGCGTAAAGGGGGCAAAGGGGATGGGCTCCAGCCTAGGCCCCCTCATCCGGGGGGGTCATCCGGGGGTCACTCGGACCTCGCGCGGCCTCCGTCTCTTGACCGGAGAAGAGCCGCGGCGGCGAGGTCGCCCACACCTCCCCACTGAGGAGGACCCTGTGTCCGACCGGCAGGTGTCCGACTGGTGTCTGATGGTCCGCCCCGTCCAGAGCTGCTTGGTGTCCGCCTTTGAGAGGAGGTTGTAGAACAGGCCTCCATTGATAGAGAGCTGGAGGACGTCTAGGTCAATCTCTTCACTTTACAGATGAGGAAACTGAGGCTCAGGGCGGTTAAGTGACATGCCAAGGTCACAGTTAATCTCTCCCAGCTTTATCTGCGTGTAGGTTGCCCGGCCCCGCCGAAAACAAACAAAACCATCCTTCTGGTGCCTTTGTTGTCATTATCCCTGTAGGTTTAGCCAGTGCACTGGGTTTTTTTTCTTTGCCAACAGCCCGGCTTGATTAGAGTTAACTGCGGTTCTGGTTATCTTGGCTCCTGGAATTTGAGTTGTCGAAGGAAGAATAGTGCTGAGAGACTGGTTCCAGGGATTCATAACGGGTCTATAGAGATGACAAGTCCAGATTCATAACCATCTCCGCTGCCCAAAAATAGTGAAGAGCATAGGTCTTCTCTGGCTTTCTCAGGAAAACTTTAAGAGATAAGTTTATCGGAGCTGGGGCCTGGATTCAAAGTGGACTCTCCTAGTGGAGAGCTGCTCCCCTCCCCCCCAGTCCTTCCTTTTCCTCGTCAAAGGGAAGCTAGAGCTGCATTTCTTTTTTTATTTCAAGAAGGGCTCTTGAAGTCAGATGTTTAACTTCCCTATTCTGGGAAGGCTGCCTAACTAACTGGTCATATATGTATCTTCCCTACATCTGTACTTTCTGATGCATACGATCTCACTGTGGCCAGCATCTTCCTGAGGACCTGCTCTATCTACACGGTTAAGTTTACAGAGAAAGTAATAGCTGTGCCAGTGGTATAGAAGCCCAAGTTAGATAGTTGATATTTTACCTTTAGATCTTTGCAAAACACTTTCAGACAGTGTCTGCTAAAGGGGATAGATTTATTCAAAGCATTTTGTTTTTATGTTTATTTATAAACCTTTTCTGACTGACAGTTTGACATTTGGTAAAATCTTGATCTTTTTGATATAAGATTTGCAAAATGCTTTATCATTTCATTTGATCCTCAAATCAGCATGTGAAGTATATACTGTTGTTCAATAGGATCCAATTCTTTGTGACCCCCTGGAACATAGCCCACCACTGCAGACTATGGGATTTTTTGGCAAAGATACTGGAGTGGTTTGCCGGTTTCTTCTTCATTGGATTAAGATAAACAGAAGTTAAGTGACTTGCCCAGGATCACACAGCTAGGACATATCTGAGGCTAAATTTGAAATCAGTCTTCCTGACTCTAAGCCCAGCACTTTATCCATTGAAATAGCCGTGTCCAAGGATATACTACAGACAATATGTTAAAAAGTTAAAAGTTGAGGAAACAGGCTAAAAAGACCAGACCACTGAGTTATACCTAATAAATAAGGTAGTGTTTGAACCTCAGTGTCTGCAGTCTCAGGTCCCAAGCTCTTTTCATTATGCACTGAAGTATTTCTTGGCTATTAAATGCATTCACTTAGCTCTACTGCCTTTCTTCCTTGGAATGATAAATAATAAAACTGATTCTAGTTTGAAAACAATTGAAATTTTAAAAATTCACAAGTACTCTATACTAGCAGGCAAATAATATTGAGGAAAAACATTAATTTGGAGTATATGCTAACCAAGCCAGTCAATCTTATAAAAATCCTGTACAGATAGGCAATTGCTTGTGGATGGTGGTTTTTCTTCTGCAATTTCTTTTGGCCTTGGTGTAAAGACATTCCATTTAGCTTGGGGCATATTTGTGAGGCTGATGACAGGAGAGTAACTGACTATAAATGGATTCCTTCACTAGGTGGGAGGGGTGGTATTTAGTACTGATAAGAGGTTCATTTTCCAGCCCCCCAAAAAATGGGTCTGTATTCACTTCCTGCTACTCAGCCCTGCCTCCCTTGAGGCCTCCTCGCCTTAGTTGGAATGAACACATTAATTATACACAGTTCTTATTTTATTTCTTCATTATGAAAGCAAAATGGTTATCTTCATATCAAATCCTATAAACAGTCCCTCATCAGTATCATCTATTTCCAAAAGTATCATCCAAATACAAGCTTTCATTCAATTGTTCAGTCATTTCAATTAAGTCCAACTCATCTGTGACCTCATTTGAGTTTTTCTTGGCAAGGATAGTAAAGCAGTTTGCCATTTCCTTCTCCAGTTTTTTTTAGATGAGGAAACTGAGGTAAACAAAGTTAAATGACTAAGTGACTAAGTGACTGTGGCCAGATTTGAACTCCGGAAGATAAGTCTTCCTGATTGCAGGCCCAGCACTCTATCCACTTGAGGACACCTAGCTACCTATATTTCATTCATTGCTACCTGCCTGGTTCTGACTTATTAGCCTTTCAATAGGTCCTCCTACTTCTATCTTTTCCTTTCAATCCACTATTTACATGCTATGTCAAATTTCTTGGTATTATGTATATCATTACCTCTGCCCCAAAGCCTTCATTAGTTCCCTATGATCTACACTGTAGATTCTACAGGGTAGAGTTCACATTCCATAGCAGCCTGACTGACATTCAAGGTCTTCGGTAGCTGTTGTTGTCCTTTTCAACCTTAACTCATTCTACTTACTCTTGTAAACTATCATAGGAACTAACCTAGCAAGAACCTTGAAAATCATCTAGTCTAGCCCCCTCATTGTATGGGTAAGGAGACTTGAAGCCCAGGAATGTCAAGTCACTTGGCCAAGGTCATAAAGGATCAGGTGGGATTTGAATCAAGGTCCCCTGGCTGCAGTGCTGCTAAATCAAATTCAATCTCATTTGAGCCCAGAATTTCCTTCCTTGCCCTGCTCCCTTGGAATAGTGTCTCATCCAGGTCAGATGTTGTTCCAGGAATTCTTTCCTGATTTCACAGACACACCCCTTGGGTCTCACAACATTTTGTTGGTACCTCTCATGTACTCACCATTTTTTATTTGATATATTCCCAAATGGGAATGATTTTTTCTCTACTGAAAGTATTCCCATGAATCTTTTCTGTGAGATGTTGTTCTGTAGGACAAAGAACATTGAGATGAATGTGGAGGCCTAGTTTCCTTTCAACTCTACTGCTAACCAGCTAGGTTACTTTAGCAAGTCACTAAGCCTGTTTATACTCCTGTTTCCTCAACTGAAAATGATGGGGTTATAGAGATCTCTTTTAGATTGAAAACAACTCTATCTGTATATCAGTCCTACACAAACACTCTCTCTCCCTCTTTCCCTCTCTCCATTTCCCCGTCTCTCTCTTTCTCTCTTCCTCTTCTCTCCCTCTCTCCCCCTCCATGAAGGAAAAGGCCAACCAATAGAGGGATGCTACTTATTGAACTTTTGATCAGTTGAAATTGAGTTGACTTTGGAACTTGGACATTTCCAAGCACAATTGGCTTTATTCAATAAATGAAGCAGTTTTTCTTTCAGTGAAAGCATCTGATTGACAGCTTCTAGACCAACCATTTGTCCATTCTTCTAGTTATTTGTGTATACTGGGGAGAGTCTTCCATATATGTTACAGATTGGCAACTCATCATGCATTTATTAAGCACCTACTTTGTGCTAGGACCTGTGAATACAAAGAAATTCAAAGTATCCTCTTTTCTCCTGAACAACTTGCACATGGACTGATACCTACAAGTCTCGGGTGATTTAGGAGTGGTCTTAGTAGCTGAGGGGATCAGAAAATGTTTTCAATTTCACATAGAGGTTGGTTCTTAGACTGGTTTTTAAAAACCCTTAACTTCTGTCTTAGAATCATTATTAAGTATTGTGATAAGGCTTAGGCAATTGGGGTTAAATGACTTGCCATGGGTCACACAACTAGGAAGTATCTAAGGTCAAATTTGAACCCAGGACATCCTGTCTCTAGGCCTGGCTCTACCTAGAGGGATTCAAGGAAAGACTGCATTATTAAGAAATAAAGAACAAGTTGTTATAAGAACCTTTTGTTGTGAAAGCCTTTGTTGTTAAAAGGAGGAATATGTCATAGAAGGGAAACTAGGGCCAAGTGAGAGTATTTTAAATGCCAAACGAGAGTTTCTATTGGATTCCAAGAGTATGGGAAGACACTAGGGCAGTGATAGCGAACCTTTTAGTGAACATGTGCCCAAACTGTACCCTCATGCTGCTTGTGAGATGCCCCTCTACCCCAGACAGGGGAGGAAAGAAATGCTCCCATTGGGCTACTGGACAGAGGGGTGAATGATGTTCTCGGGAGATAGAGAAGGGAGCAGCCCCCTCCAGCATATGTGCCATAGGTTTGCCAACACGACTTTAGGGTTTGGGGAGGGCAGAGCCATTATCAGACTATACTTTAAGAAAATCCCACTCAGGCTATCTGTGTGAGCCTCTTGTGGACCTATTTAACCTTAGGGTTGGAGTTGGCAGGTTCTTTACAACTACTTGCTTCCCTTTCCTCTGTCCATTTAACACTTGTTGTAATTTTTAGCTGGAAATGGAGCAGATTTTTAGCTATTTAGTTTAAAATTGAAGTTTATTTTATGTTTCTGCTAACCTGGTATGAGATAATGGTACATAAAGATTTCAATAATGAAATGCCTGATTTTAAAAAGTAGATTCATTTTGAATCACATTTGAGAGCTAATTTGAGTGACAAGGGTTATTCAATAAAAAATAACTCTCCCTGGATTTCAGCACCACCATGTTTTCCCTTCTGTTTGAAGGTTAGATTTTTTTCATGCCAAGGTGGTATTTACTGAATGGTTGATCAGAATGAACTTTTTGAGGTGGCTTGAAATTTGTTAGCTGTCCTACTACTTTATGGTCATCAATGTTTGTGACTTCAGGTGGGGAGGGTATATAGCACATCTCAATTTTTTTTTTAATTGGGTTGAGAAGGCAGTTTATCAAGTAAAATCATATTTTGAAAGTAATTTGCATCTGGGCTGAGTGTTATGTTGCCTAGTGTTAGCACAACTTGAATTAAAGTGACAAAATTACAGGCATCTCAAATAGTTTAAAAATGGAAACATCCACCAACCCTTCATTTATAAAGGTTCTGAAAAGCACTACTATAATTAAGCCCATTTAGTGTGAAAGCTTTAGAAAATGAAACCTTTATTAAGAGATATTTATAGGGTATTACCCGAACACTGTATGATTTTTCTAATGACTTATCAAACCCGCACATGCGATTAAAGACCACTTCTTTAAGCCTCAGTTTCTTCATTTGCAAAGTGGAGATAATTGTACCTTTCCCACCCTCCTACAATAAGGTTCACGTAAGATCCTGTGAGTAAAGTGTTCGCTGAGCCTTAGTGTCAGATGATTATTTTATTTTATTTTTTTAAACTCCTACCTTCTGACTTAGCATCAATACTAGATTTTGTTTCCAAGACAGAAGACCAGTAAGGACAAGGCAATTAGAGTAGTCACTTACCCAGGATCACACAGCTAGGAAGCGTCTACAGCTAGATTTGAATTCAGATCCACTAGACTGCAGGTCTGGCACTCTATCCACTAACTAGCTGCCCCTCAGGTGATAATTTTTAAAAGCTATACTTCTTCCCATAGCATTGTCCTCCTTGTTTTTATTAATGATTGCCACTGATGGCTTGAGGTCAAGATTCCTGCTCAGTGTCTACCTCATTCTAGCTGAAACTTGGACATTAGAACAAAGTGGTGGTTTGCATAGTATGAAAACACGTCAGTTTTCAGTATGGGAACCAGAATCCCCTGGATAGCGTTTGATGAGTAAATTATGTCCATCCCAGCTATGATTTTTCACTTAATAAATTGGCCACACTCCCTCATTCCAAAAAGCTGCCACTGTTTGGAAAAAAAAAACAAAACCCTGCCCTCAAGATCCAGTGACTTTTGTATGGCTTTTCAGGTTGCCTACTGTGGGCCATTGGGTATGATAGCCAGGGCACAAATGAATCTCATTCTGGTTTGGACAGTATACCTCAGTTCTGAAGGAAGTCAGACCTCAGGAACCAGTAGTTTTCACTGGTGGTTTCTTCTTTTTTTTTTTAAACTCTTACCTTCTGCCTTAGAATTGTTACTAGGTGTTGGTTCCAAGACAAAAGGGTGACATGGACTAGGCAGTTGGGGTTATGTGACTTGCTTGCCCAGGGTGATACAGCTAGAAAGTGGCTGAGGTCATATTTGAACCCAGAACCTCCCATTTCTAGGCCTGACTCTCTGTCCACTGCACTGATGATTGTTTCTTTTTCCAAAACTGTCATTTGAGAATGATTGCTGAGTTTATTGTCTGGTTAGAAATGAGGTCTGTTTGTTTCTCTTCCCAGTGGATTCCAGTGCTTTTCGTGTATATTTCCACTTTGCTGGGCATGGTTGGGCCTCTGGGCTTTTGCCTTTGATAAAAGTACAGCCTGAGACAGTGGAAAACTACCTGACAAAAGTTAAAAAGGGCCCACGTTCAAGCACAAGTCACTTCACCTTTTTTATCAGCAATAGATAACTTAAAATACCTCACAAACCAGACATAAAGATCACCTGGAGTATATATATATATATATATGTTACTTTGTTGTTTAGACATTTTATTTATATCTGATTCTAAATTACCCCAATTGGGAATTTTCTTGGCAAAGATACTGGAGTGGTGTTCCATTTTCTTCTCCAGTTCATTTTACAGGTGAGGAACATGGGCTAGCAGGGTTAAGTGACTCACCCAAGGTCACACTTTAGGAAGTATCTGAGGCAAGATTTGAACTCCAGGTTTGGCCCTATCCACTGCACCAACCAGCATCCTTGTACTGTTGTGGATACTTGATGCTTGTTGGATTGATATTGGTTGTCTCTTTGACCTCTAGTTTTGGTCTTTACTGTAATAGGATTATATCTGAAGCCCAATATAGTAGTCCCTGACACTCCCCTGTTTACCTAGAAAGATTGGGTGGAAAGGTTAGGAATAGGTGTGGCTAGATATCCTGAGCTGGACCTGGAATTTCTTTGGTATAGGATACTCCCTTAGGAGGGAACTCCCTCTGTGCTTTGTTCTCTGTTATGCAAAGTCCAAGTTAGTTGATTGTCAGCTTCCCAGGTCACTTGGCCAGTATATGGCAGAGGCAAAATTTGAATTCAAGTCTTTATAGCTTTGAGTCCAGTTCTTGTGTCTAATGGCTATTAAAACTGTAGTCAGTCAGTATACATTAAGATCCTATTCTGAGCCAGGAACTAGGCTAAGATCTAGGGTTACAAAGTAAGGCAAAAGACAATCCCTGCTCACAATTGAATGAGAGAGATAATAGGCAGACAACTGTTCCAACAAACACATAGAATAAATTAGAAATAATCAACATAGAGAGGCAGTAGGCTTCCTGGAGGAGGATTTTGTCTGGGACTTCAAGAAAGTCAGGTTGTAGAGATGAGTAGAGAATTGTAGTGAAAATGGCAAGAGGCTGGAAATGGAGTATCTTTTTTTGAAGAACTTCAAGGAGGCCAGTGTTACTGGATAGAAGAGCTCAATAGCAAATGTTAAGGTATAAAAAGACTATATCAATTTAGATTATAAAAGATTAGTCTCTCAATTTATATATATTATAGGGAGCCAGTGAAGTTTATTTTGTATAAGGCAGTTAAGTAGAGGATAGGCAGGAATAGGGAGAGACTTTTGGTAGGGACCCTGACCAACAGGCTTTTGCAGTAGTTGAGGTTTAAGGTGATAAAAATCTGCCCTGAATCAGCACTGTTATAGGAGAGAAGAGAGATGTTAGGAAGCTAAAATCAATAAGTCTTGGCAGCAGATTATAGGGTCAAAGAGTGAGGAATTTGAGGATTACACTTGAGTTTTAAGCCTGGGTAATTGGGAGGCCAGTGGTGCCTTTGAAAGTATTAGGGTAGGAGCTTCTAGGTCAGTGGATTAAGAGCTAAGCTTAGAGAAGAGAGGTCCTGGGTTCAAATTTGACCTCGGATACTTCCTAGGTCTGTGAAAAGCCATTTAACCTCCTCCTCCCCCACATGGTCTAGCCATTACTGCACTTCTGCCTTGGAACCAATACACAATATTGAATCTAAGACTGAAGGTAAAGGAAGGAGGAGGAAGTGGAGGAAGAGGAAATAATTAGGAGGTCAGGTGACAAGGTCAAGGAACAAGCTGGAAATTGGGATGAAATAAACCATAAATTGAGAGACTAATCCAAATAGGGCTTTTCATCCAAGCACAGCTATGACAAGGGTGCGGAAAGCAAACTCTGACAACGAAAATTTCACAAACATCTATTAAGCACTTCTACTAGAAAAGGAACTTAGATTCCACTACTATGATAAAATAGGAAGGTAAGGAAGGCAGGTGCAAAGACTTCCTTTTAGAGGTGAAGCCTTAAATAAGTCTAAATAGGAATCCAATTGGGGAAATTTATAAATGCATAACTCAGGTTTCCCTCAATATTGCAGAAGTTACTTTTTTACCTCATGCTCAGCCATCTGGGGGTAGTGGTATAGCTGATATTTATACCTTTGGGCTCTGAAGCCTGCCTGTGAGAAATAGAGGAAATTTGTATTTGAGACTTTGAGCCCTGGGTTAGCAAGATCTTACTGGAGAGTACCTGGGAAGTAAGTGGCAAGCTACAAGGTCTGATGCCAGATTCCTGGCAATTCCCTTCCCAGAGGAACATTGTTAAACCTGAGTTGTTCAACTGCTGATCATGGCTTTCTTAGATCAGACCACAGTGGTTAAGTGTACTAGGGAATTCCAAAAGATGAGAGGCCTCTGGAATTGCTTATTTTTCTATCTGGTCGGAGTGTGTGTGTGTTTATTTTGTGACAGAATGCATAGAAGAGAGGCAAGCACCTTGAAGAATCATGTTTCCCCTAGCACATAGTTCCCCTGATAAGAGCCCTTCTGAGTTAAGTAACTGAAAGATAGTCAGGAAGGTAGTCACACCCATTGGGTGTCACCTCCTTAAGGAACCCTTCACACCCTATAGGAAGGAGAATTCCACTGGTGTACTTCATCTGGATATTTGTCTTTTGCCTCCATAAGATTTTGAGTGCACAGGTCTCAGAATGGGGCCACAAATCTAGCAGAAAGAAAGCCAAATGCCTCATGGCTAGAAACTTGAAGTTATTTTCTTTGGTTATGAAAAGGGATCCAAATATAGAATAAGATCAAAGATCTGTCTTTTTTTTTTTAATTGAATTTTTTCAGTATCTGACATTCTCTCTGTAACAGTTTTGATGTGGTCTGAAGTGTCCCACTAAACCCTGCAAAGTAGCTGTAAACAATCAAAAGGACATGGAAACAATGATAGTTGATTATTATGAGGCCACCTTTCAGATAAGACGTATGGATTGCTTGGATTTATAATCTCTAATGATAAGAAAACTCCTTTACATCATATAACCCAAGATCTTGGTTAAGGGGGTTCAGACATCCAGTCACACAGGACTAGGTTCAAACAATGCCCAATTTCCACAATCATTGCCTTCCCTAGGGCCTTAGAGGAAAGCAAAATATAACCAGAAGTTGCCCCAGTATGTTTAACATATCATTAGCATCCTATTTACATTGGAGTTTGTTCCTTCCCAGTGGGCAAACAGAGTGAATCATGGGTAAAGGCCGCACAGACTGAAGTAGACCATGGGTGAAGTGACATCAGTTCCTTGGGGATGGAAAGGGCAACAACCACCAAATAGGTAACTTTCTTAGTAACTAATAAAGATAAAAAACCTTCCTAAAAACCCCTTAAACACTTCCTTACTTACCCACCCACTTCCCTTCCAACCTTACCAGCTACACAACCAACCACTCTACTGTATACTCTTCTAATAAAGCTTGTTCCTTCAACATGGTCTACTACCTGAGCTGTCAAATTCAAGACCCTAATTTCACAGTGCCCACATCATTTCTGTGTGTGTGTGTGCGCACGCGCGCGCACGTGTGTGTGCATGCGTGTGTGCATGCGTGTGCGCGCGCGCCCAGAAATTCAGAAAGGGACTAAACCTAGCATTGTAACTTTAAAAAATATATTAATAGCTTTTCCTCTTTACTATTTTTCCCACTGTATTTTCTCTTACCCCCTTAGAAAACAATCCATGTACAGTATCCCACATCCCTGGATCACCATTTATGGAAGTGAATTGAGAGGTTATCTGCTCCTTTGAAGCCCAATTGAACATTTACAGAGTATTGTTTCTAAGATGGAAGGCAAGGGTTTTAATAAATAAATAACAAATTGAATATTTAAAATTCTGTACATAATTTAGTTTTGGTTATTTTATTGTAGTTATTGTGGATTGTTTTTCTGGTTCTCCTTTATCAGTTTGTGTAACTCAACATGTTTTTTCTATGTTTATCACGTTCACTGTTTCTTAGAGCATCGTAATATCCATTACATTCATGAACTATTTATATAGCCATTCCCCAGTTGATAGGGATCTACTTTGACCTGAGTTTTTTGTTACTGCAAAAAAGTGCACCAAAAACATACTTTGGCATATATGAGGCCTTTCTTTTTATCATTGACCTCCTTGGAGTATATGCTTAGCAGTGAATGGAATCTCTAGGTTGAAAGATAAGGAAATTTTAGTCACTTTATAGAATTTCACTTTACATGTATTCACTTTGATAGCCATGGGCTAGTTTCATTGCAGACCATGTATGTTTCTTCCTTTTTAGTGGGATTAGGTACAAAAGTAGAAAGATTTGTGGTTCATTTTGGGTAGCTCAGAGAAATTAATACTTAGGCTAGTGTAGACCAAAAATAAATAAATAGATAAGGCATTCCCACAGGAAACTAGCCATTTTGTTTTTTGCAATTCAAGGATCCTAAAAATGTTTATAGAGAATTATCTCTACTACAACCCTTACCTCTCTTGTCTTACATCTCCAATTGCTTTTTGGACATTGAGTTTGAGAACTGGCTATCTCAGAAACTCACACCATGTCCAAAACTGAATTCATTATCTCACCCCACTAAATCCTTTTGCACTTTCCTATTACTTTTGAGGGTACCCACCGTCTTGAACAATCACTCAAAGCTCCAGCACGTGTCCTGCCTGCTACTTATTACCATTCCTATATCCAGTTTGTTACCAGGTCCTGTGAATTTTGTCTTGGCAGCATCACCTACCTTGCCCATTCTCTCCTAACCCTGCCACTATTCTGGTCCAGGCCCTCGTTACTTCTTGCCTAATGCAGTAAGTAGCCGTCTGGTTGGGCTTCCTGCCCCAAATCTGTCTCCTCTCCATTCAAGGGACCCTACCAAAAGTAGAAGTCTTGACAATGTAACCCCTCCAAGTCAATAAACTCTAGTGGTTCGTTCCCTCCAGAATCAAATTCCCTGTTTGGCTTTTAAATCTCTTCATAACCGGGCTTTCAACCTTTGCGTCCCTCTTAACACTTTATTTCCCTAAAAGTACTTTGTGTTCCACTGACTGACCTCCCTGCCGTTCTTTAGAGAAGGCACTCCATCTCCTGATTCCAGGCCTTCAATATATTTTCATTGTCCCCTGTGCCTGAAATGACTTCTCTTCTTCCTCTTTACCTCTTGAATTCTCCAGCATCCTTCAAATCTCAGGTAAAAATCCTACTTTCTTCAAGAAGCCTTTCCACTGGATAAAGCTCCAAATTTATCCTGGATGTATCTTTATTTGCATGTTTCCTACCTTCTTCAACTGTGTTTCCCTCCTTGAGGTCTGGACTGTTTGTTTTTTTTTTTCTTTTCTTTGTATCCTCAGCATTTAGTATTGTGCTTGACACATTGTAAATGAAGATTGGTAGTTTAGTATGACTTTTAAAGTGGAGTCTTACCAGAAGGCTAGACCTTCATCCAGGTCACAGCAAGTGGGTGTGCCACAGGACCTTTTGTGCTACTTCACTTGAGGATCATCAGCTCCCTTGGATTGAATTATCATTGCTCCAGAGATCTCAAATCTACCCTCTACCTCCCTGATCTCTCTGCTGGCCTCTAATCCCTCATCTGCAACTGTCTTTCAGACATCTCTCCCCCTAAACTCTCCCTCACTCCCTTAATTCTATTATTATAGAGGACAAGACCATCTTCCCAGTTCCTCAGGTTTACAACTTAGAAATCATTCTGGATTCCTCACTATCTCACTCCCCATCAAGGCCTTTGCCACCTTGGCTTTTCTGACACTGCACCCCTACCTCACCTCACTTCTCTCTCTTCTTTCTCTCTTCCTCCCCCTCTCCTCCCTCTCCTTGTCCCTCTATCATCAAATACAAAATGCTATTTGGCATCCAGATCCCTCAGAACCTAGACCTCTCCTTTTCCAGTTTTCTTATACCTTATTCCCTGCCATGTACTCTTCTGTGATGTGACTGGTTTACTGGCTATCCCATGAACATTTTCTTTCTCCCTTGCCTAGAAGGCTCTTCCTCTTCATCCCCACCTGCTAAGTTTCCCTGACTTCCTTTAATCCCCTACTAAAATCCTGTCTTCCTGTTACCTTTCCTAACCCCTTTTAATTCCAGTGCATTTCCTCTTTTGTTTCTTATCTATATGGTATAGAGTTTGTTTATACATTTTTCCCTTTGTTGTCTCCCTCTTTAGCCTATGAACTCCTTGAGGGCCCAGTCTGCCTTTTGCCTCTTTTTAAATCCCCTTTGCTTAACACAATGCTTGGCCCATTGTGGAGCACTTAAATGTTTGTTTGACTAACTATAAAAGAAGTTTTGACTATAGTTTGACTTCCTGACTTGTAAGTGGACTTCCCCTTCCCCCCCCCCCCCCCCTCCCAGGCTGAATGAAGTCTGTGGAAGCTGCTGATGAGAACAGAAAGAAAATTTGAATGGTTTAGGGTGTGACCTCACCTGTGAGGAGTTTAAAGCATTTACACACACTACCAAACATCCTTTACCATTGGCTGCCTGAAGAGTGGGTGTGGCATCTTTAGTTAATGGACTTGGAAAGGTGGATGATCAGATTAGTTTCACCCATCCCTTTTTTCTTTCAAACTGATTTCTGCTATTTCTACATCTACTTGATGAAGCACTGTCCCTAGGAGATTTAGTATCTCTTCTTCAAGAGAAAATACATTCATTGTATGTATGAAACTAAAATTATAAATGTCACATTATCAAGGCTTAGGCTTAGTTGAATATCAACTTCTTGGGATACCAGCTTCTCTTTTTCTGAACTGATCTGGCATGGTATAGTGGGGAAGTTGCCAAACTTAAGGTTGGAGGACCCAAGTTTGGATCCTGACTGTGCCAATTACTGTGTAACTTCAGGGCCTGCAAATCCTCAGGGCCTCAATTTCCTAACCTGTAAAATAAGGAGATGAGATCAGATAATCTCCTAGTCTCTTCCAGCTATAAATCTATGATACAGTAATTCTGGTGACTTTGCTTTTATCCAGATTTTTACTGTTTTTTAAGCCCAACCAAAGATCAGGACCTACCTTCCTGCTCCCTCTCCACCTGTTTTTGTTTCCTGAGTTCAGCCTTTCCAGCTGAACTCTCCCTGCCTGCTTGATCTTGGCATCCATTCTGCAGGCCTCACTTTTCTCTTCCTATTACTCTTACCTCTACTCTAGAATCCAAGTACCCTTTCTGGAGTTGAATTATACTGGGGGACAGAATTGACAATTTCAGAAATAATACATTAAAGTTGTTAGAAATACCAATAAATGCATTACTTAAGACTAAATGGCCTAAACTTCCTAAGGTTTTCTGTTACTTCCTCAGGCCTGCTTCAAATTATGGTTTGTGACTTTGCATAGTCACTGAGAAAAACTGATAAGCATTTAAATGCTTAGTGATTGATTCCTAGAGAGCTCCAGTCTTAGAATTCTACACTCCATTTGTAATATATCCTGCATCTTCGTTATCCCAGCTAATTCTCAAAGCTTTCTGACAATTAAATGGCACAGTAGATTGAATGCTAGACTTGGCGTCAGGAAGACCTGAGTCCAGATTCAGCTTCAATAAATACATACCCAAGATCATGCCTGAACTTTGTTGAGAAGATCATGGACAGTGACTATGGTTATGTATCCAATGGGGTCTGTCAATTGATTTTCTCTTATTGTGTGACCCTGGCCAACTCACTTCACCTCTATCTGCCTCTGTTTCCTCTTCTGAAAAAATAGGGATAAGAATAATACCTGCCTCTTAGGGTTGTTTTGAGGATCAAATGAGATAGTAATCATAAAAGTAATTTTTAGCACAGTGCTTGGCACATAGTAAATACTACATAAATGTTAGCTATTATTATCATCATCATTATTTTTTTCAGGGTTGTTAGGATAAAATGAGATGATACATGTAAAGTGCTTTGCCTTTTGTAGAAGGATATCAAAAATCTCCTTTTTAGTTTCACTGAAATTATGAAGACATATTTTCCCTAGGCTAAACTCTTCCAGGTTTTTCTTAGAAAAACCATGTGTACGATAAAAAGCAAAAGGCCCTTCCTTTCTAAGGAAAAATCTTTTAAAGATGAAAACCAAACTTTGAGCTATGTACTCCACTACCTAAGGGGTGTGGGTGGTCTTCTATTCAGAAATTATTAAGATATTCAGCATAAAGTGTTCCCCTTTGATTTAACCAGGGGAATGAACACTTGATGAGTGATCAGAGAAGGAATTGAAGAGTTATTGAGTGACTTCTGTTTGCTGGAGTAGAATATTAACACAAAATGGTTTTATTGCCTTATGACATTTCCTTATTCAAGATTCTCTTTAAAAAAAAAGAAAGAAGATTCTTCAGATTGTCCAGAAGTGAGTGGCAGTGGCAATGCAGAACTATGACATCTCTAAACTAGGGGTTTAAAATTATGTTACATTAATAAAAAATGTTCTTGTTATTTTCTTCACCAAAATCTAAAAGCATTATATAGATGCCAGCTGCTATTATTATTATTATGTCAAGTCAGGTTTTGGGTGCCTGAAGGAAATCCCTTTCCTCATTCTAAATTACAAACAGGTAATGAAGAATGTTTCTATTACAGAAAAATGCACCTTGACTTGACCCAGGTATTCCCAGAATTAACTGGAGTCTTTTCTTAGTTGTTATACGAGTGCAATTTTCCTTTATTTTTTCCTGTAAAAACAACTGCCATCAATGTGATACTTTAAAGTTTATTCAATGCTTTATGTAAAAAAAAAATTTTTTTTGAACCCATACTTTCTTAGTAACAACTCTTAAGACAGAAGAGCAAGGGCTAAAGTTAAGTGACTTGCCCAGGGTCACACAAGACATGGCTAAGACTTTATTTGAACCTAGCTCCTGCTGACTCCAGGCCTGCCCTCCTAACCCTAAATTCCTGCCACCTAGCTTATATATTATTTATTGAAGCCAGTCATGGTTAGGAGAAGGGCTCCTTGGTGGTCACTGGACCATTTTACAAATGAGGATACTAAAGGATAGAAAAGTTTAAATGACTCATCTAGTCACACAAGTAACAAATGACAGATAACAGGTGGAAAGGGAGTATTAGATTATGAAATTAATAAACACCCCCCAAAAACAAATATAAAGAATCAGATTTTAGGTCAAATCCCTTTCCAATCTGTTCTGCAATTCTGCCACCTTTGGTTGACCTTTTTAGTTTGGTGTATTTTAATAATATTATAATATGTCAAGTTCTGTGAACCAAGGATGACTTACTCTAAATGAAAGACCCAAAGTTCATATGGTTTACACCATAGAGATTATCTTATCCAATCCTACCCCACCCTTACTTTACAACTGAAGAGTCTGAGATCCAGAGAAGTCTGTCAAGGTCTGGCAGGCAGGCAGCCGGGCAGTGCCAGGCACAATGGGAAGCATTTTACAGATATTATCTTATTTGATCTCCATCATATCCCTGGGAAATAGATGTTATTAATAATATCCCCACTTTACAGATGAGGAAACTGAGGCAGGCAAAGGTAAGATGAAACTGGCTGAGGATCACACAGCTAGTTAAGGGACTAAGACCAGATTTGAGCTCAAGTGTTCCAAACCCACTTCTGTGTGCACTTTCCACTTCATCTTCTGGTTCGAGGTCAAGGGATCTGAGAGAGGGGAGCTACCTCTGAGGGTATGGGCTGATTCACACTGGGTACAGCACTAAGTTAGGAATAGTTAGTTCCTAAGCCAAATGGTTTCACAAGGGACAAGGTCCAAGAAGAAAAGAGCTCACTGCACTAGTCACACAAAGGCCCTTGTGTCTGGGATCAGAGTACTACCACGTGGCTGATTTGACCATTTTGTGCTATGTGATGGGGGAGGAGGGGAGAACAATAGAGTGGGAATGGGGAAAGTACTACCAGACAAGCCTTCTGAGGCCTTTGGGACAAGAAGTCAGCCCTAATGTGAGCCTTTGCTACAGCTTGGGCAGCTGTATGTGGTATATTGGAAAGACTGATTATGGTGGCAGAACTTGGGTTCATATCCATTTTTGATTGCTCACTACCAGTGTGATCTTGGGCAAATCACTTAACTTTTCTGGACCTCAGTTTGTTCATCTGTAAAATGATGCGCAGAAGGTTGGTGTTAGGTAGATTCTAAAGAATTTGGCCTACATGGCCTTTAAGGCCCCTGCCTACTCTTGATCTATATAATCTTACAAAGAGGAAAGTGTCTTAACTTTGACAGTAAAAGATCAGGTTTAAAATGTCATTATTCAGAATATTTTTGATGTTGGGAAATGGCTGTTTTGTAACAGCTGGTTGGAAGAGGACCCTGAGCCATTACTCAGTGGGAGGAAAAGGTGGGGATGACATCCATTGTCAGCAACATATTACTAGGCTCCCACTTCCTCATCTGCACCCACTTCCTCTTATCTGAATCAGTGACTGAATAGGTTTAGAAAAGCTGTTTGGGGTTCTGAATCCTCCTAGGTGTGGTCTAAAGGACCTGAACATATGAACTTAGTTTCTAACCTGTTTTGTGTTGCATTCCTGTGATCTTGGGATCACAAAATTCAAGAGTTGGGATGGCCATCTAGTCCAAAACAAAAGAAATCCTCCTTATAACATATACTGTCATCAGCCCCAACCCTAAAGACATCCATAGAAGGAGAAAACATCACATCTTGAGGCAACCCATCCCACTTTAAATCAGCTCTAATTATTAGGGAATTTTCTTTGACATCAAACTTAAATTGCCTGTCTGCTAGTTCCTCCCTTTGTTCTTAGCTCTGCCATCTGGGGGAGAATAAGTCCAATCCCTCCTCCATCTGACAGCTTTTCAAATACTGTAAGTTGGCTAGTGTGTCTCCCAGAGTCTTCTCTCTTTCTAGACTAAACATTCCTATTTCTTTCAGCTATTCTTCATATGACATGTATTTGAGTCCCTTCATCGTTCTGATTTCTCTCCTATAGACACTCTCCAGTTTATCTTTCAGTGATTTTGTAAAATCTTGATACCCCAAACTGATAAAAAGTGTGATGAAAACAGAGTGGGACAGTGACCTGCCTTATTCCTGGAAGCTGTACTCCTATCAATGCAGTCCACGATCAAATGAGCTTTTTTGACTGCTACATCATGCTGCTGACTCATTGAACTTGCAGTGCACCAAAGCCACCAGATCTTTTTCAAACTGCAATATAATGATGCCTCCCCTGACTCATTTCTCAAGTGTGTTTTTTTTTTAACTTCTTTGGTATCCAGCTGTAAGCATTTACATTTTTTTCCTATTGAATTTCATCTTTCTAGACTTCGTGCTACCATGACAGTGAAACATTAACACCTATTTTTGAGACTAGACCTCAACCAGTTCCAGATCCAGTTGCATTATTTTCTAATTCTTCTCCATTTTTGCCACAAGAATATTATATGTCACCTTAATCTTAAAGATTATACTGTGAAAATTTAGAAAAGAAGTAGATCCTATCATTCACAGCTATGACTAGGAGATATATTCTTTTTTTTTTTTTAAACCCTTACCTTCCGTCTTGGAGTCAATACTGTGTATTGGCTCCAAGGCAGAAGAGTGGTAAGGGCTAGGCAATGGGGGTCAAGTGACTTGCCCAGGGTCACACAGCTGGGAAGTGGCTGAAGCCAGATTTGAACCTAGGACCTCCCTTCTCTAGGACTGGTTCTCAATCCACTGTGCTACCCAGCTGCCCCCTAGGAGATATATTCTTAACCAAAGTATATAGGCAATTTCAAAAGATAAAAGGTATCTAAATAATAAGAAATGCACATCAAAACAATCTTTTTTTCTTTTTAAACCCTTACCTTCTGTCTTAGGATCCATACTAAACTGAAGTAAAGTAAACTGAACCAGGAACAAAATATCCAGAATGTTGATAAAAATGTAAACAGGACCACCACCAAAAAAAAAATAAAAAATGAATGTTGCAAAATTATAAGCAAGATGTTTGTGGCTCAAAAGAAGAGGTGAGTGGTCCATCAGAATCTATCTTGCACATATCTTCAGTTTGTTTTCTCTAGTCTTTAAAAAATACTATTTGTTATAGGATGGTTCTATGAGAGGAGAAAGAGAAAGGATACTGGAGAAAACTGGTGATGTAAAAAAAGTCAATAAAACTTGCTTTTTAAAAAGAATGCTATGCAATATTTTGTCATATTCTCTTTTAAAAGCTAGGTAAACCATCTACATAATCCTTATCTGTTTGTTTAGTAATTCTGCCAGAAATGTCAATAAGGTTAGTCAGGCATGACCTGTTCTTGATGAAGCCAGCTGGCTCTTTATAATCGCCATTTCCCTGTCTAAATGTTTGCCAACTAGCTCTTTAATAAGCTCTTCTAGAGTTTTTACAGTAATCAAGAGCAAGCTCCCTGTTGTACAGTTTCAAAGACTTCTATTTTTTTTAACTGGGACAAGATTTTCTCTTCTCCAATCTTGTCATCACTGAGAGTGGCTGAGTAGTCAAATGTGCCAGTTCTTTCAGAATTTGAAGATGTCATTCATCTGGGCCTGATAGCTTAAATTTACTAGGTGAATTTTAGGTGCCCATTAACTGTTTCCTTACTCACTTTGGGTATCAGCTCCCTTGGAATCAAATTTTGTTCTGTGGTTGCTAGTGTAAAGTTTACTGTCCTTTACACTGGAAAACAAATTAATAGAGGAGTTATCTAGTCTTTGTGATCATCCCATCTACTATAAACAACCACTCATAGCAACCCTTACTTAGTCTTCCTCCTCTTTATAACTTTAAAACTTTTTTTTAAATTTTCAACATCTCCCTTTAGCAGCTTCAGTGTATTCTGAGCTTTCCCATTTCTGGACACTTTTTATAGGAGAATCTCACACTCTTACATTCATTTTCTGTTGTTACCTGGCTGAAGTTCTGTCTTCTCATATACATCTCTTTAAAAACTAAGTTGGCAGTTATATCCATATTAGTCTTTTCAGACAACTCCAATGTTTCTTCCTCAGTGCAATTGTTTAATGGTTTCAGAATTCTGTTTTTTAGTATTTCTTGTTCTTCCTGGGCTGCCTTTGCTTTACCTGAAACATATTATTTCATTGGTCCTTGTGAAGGCTGTTTCCCAGATGTCCACTCCTCTTGCCAGACTCTAGAATGGAATATTCATCTGCATTTTGGTTTCTCATCATTCCCACTCCAACTATTTCTTAGAAGTCTAGTATAGAACTTACCCTTGTAGGTTCTTTCCACCTTTTGAAGGATAGAATTATAACCAAGGCCAGCCTACTTTGGGCAGAAACCAAGTTTCAGCAGTGGTCTTAAGCTGAATAAAGTGCTAGACCTGGAGTCAGGAATTTGGTTCAAATTAAGGACATTTACTAACTGTGTCACTTAGCTTTTTTTTTTTAACCCTTACCTTCTGTCTTAGAATCAATACTGTGTTTTGGTTCTAAGGCAGAAGAATGGTATGGGCTAGGCAGACTTGCTGAGGGTCACACAGCTAGGAAGTATCTGAGGCCAAATTTGAACCTAGGACCTCCCATCTCTGGTCCTGGCTCTCAATCCACTGAGCCACCCACCCAGCTGCCCCCTCACCTAACTCTTGAGGGCCTGTTTCATCATTGATAAAATCAGGTCAATAATTGTAACTGCCTCCCAATGAGATAATAAATAAAAAAATCCCAATGAGATAATATCTGTAAAGTGGATAACAAACCTTAAAAGCACTGTATAAATTCTAGCTTGTATTATATCTGAATAATTGAAATTTCCCATCACTTCTGAATCATGCTTTTGTGCCAGGTTTGTGATGTTTCCTCAACTCCTAGTCCTCCTTCTCTCTTTTAGCATGTTTCTTCTTCCTTTGACTTTTACTCAATTATTCTCCATCATATTTCTCCCCTCTGGTTCCTGGATTTCCTGGTGCTTCTCTCTCCCCACATTCCCATTTTACTTAGCCTGTTTCTTTTAAATAAAGAATACCCCATGCAGAGTCATAGTAAGATCATAGTAAGTTTCATTCCACTTAGTCTCAGTGATACCCAAGATGTTAAATTTGCCTCCTTATGTTATTTTCTCTTGTGGTCTAAACTTAAGAGTTTTCTGCCTAATTTATATGGGTTCCAATACTAACTTTTTGGAGAAATTTTACCTTCTGTCACTTTCTGAATGCCTCAGCTGTTTTGTCTTCCTTCTTTGTTTGTGGCTACTCTCTATGATCTGACTTGGGTTAGTATACATAGGCAATCTTCTCTTTCCCATTCTTTTTAGCTTAAAACCTTCATTTGGTTTCTAAGACATTTGGCAAATACAGTAGGGCTTCCTTATCCTCGAATTTGCCTTCCAACAGTTCGGTTATCATCGATCAACCCAAAGCACAGAAGTCTACCTGCAGCAGTGGTGGCAGGAGGAGCTGTAGTGTACCCTGGCTGAGGGATGGGAGTGGGGAGAGAGAGCGCATATATATATGGGAGTCAGCAGATGTTCTTTTATGTCTGCAGTTTTAGTCATCTTCAGTTAGTCTTGGAATGTGTCCCCAGTGGATATACAAGAGCCGTGCTGTACACTTACCAGCTTTTGTTTGATGTAATTCATCTCAGGTTAGGAATCTGTCATCTATGTATTATGAGCTATGATCCAAAAGTCCAAATTCTATTCCCAGATACCACCTGGTAGCCAGCCATTTGCTTCCCAGATTAGTTTTTCTCTTCTCCTGCCCTTTCCTTCATTGAAGAAAAACTCAGAGGACTTTAGGTTCTTGCCTATGACTCCGTTACCATTGGCAGTACTTCTAGAAAGGTCACTGCTCATATGAATCCTCAAAAGTGGACAGTTGTCATCTAGTTGATGAATCTTGGGAGGTTCTCATTGTGTCTTGAATATATATGCCAGGAAGACAGTGGACTCATCCTCTGTTATTAGGTCAGTAGGTACCTCAGTGACCCTGAGCAGGCAGAGAGCTTCTGATCCAAAAAAGGAAGAATATACAGTAACATAATTTAATTCAGAAATATGTCTTATCCTATTGGCAAATAGGAGGGAAAAGGAATCACCAATTAGCCACTACTTCCCCCTCTGACCTTTACAGTTGATGGCATCTGTGGCTCTTTTAGGGCAAGTTACTTCTTTCTCAAGGCATCCAGGACCCACCTCTTTATATATGTTTGTTTTTAGCTTCTAGAAAAGGGTAATTACTGAGATGGTTTAGCCATTACAGTACATTTAAAAATGTCCTTTAACCCAAAGGCACAGTGTCCCCTAAACTATAGTGGGAGGTGTCAGAAACTATTAAGTCCACAAGCACTCCCCACCCCTCCCTAGTGCCAGCTGTCTTGTTCTTCTTTGGAGTCTTCATGCCAATCCCCTTCAGTAGAGTTCTCTGGCCCACTTGCCTTTGTGCATCAGACTGACCTCTGTAGCTTCTGCTGTCCTGCTCTTGTTCCTCTGTCATGGCCTCTACTCTTCTAGCAACTGCTCTTTTGCCACCGATAAACTCAGTCTTCACACTGAAGAGCTGCTGGGGAGGAGCCCACAAACATATCTTAGTTCTGCCTATACAACTTTCCTTTTCCTTTCTATTCTGTGGAACATTCTTCCATTCTGCATCATCCTGATAAGGATTGTTTTCCCTCCATTTCTCATCTCCATTTTTCCTATTAAAACCTTTTTTCCTTCAGGAATATTCATTCTTTTTATTCTATTTTCCCCCTGATTGCATACAGAAACAATTTATAACATTCCTTCTAACATTTTGCGATCCTGATTCTCTCCCTCCTCTCTCCCTTATCCAAGACAGGAAACAATATGATACAACTTATACATGTGCTATCATGCAATAAATATTTCTATATTTTTCATGTTCTGAAAGAAGCTACGTATCACACATTCAAGAAAAAAATCATGAAGGAAATAAAGTAAAAAAATGGAATTTATGAAATCTGCAGTTAGACTCCAGCAGTTCCTTTTATGGTGATGGATAACCTTTTTTATCATGAGTCTTGGAGTTATCTTAAATTCTTGCATTGTTGATAATAGTTAAGTCCTTCACAGTTGAGCATCATAACAATATTGCTTGTTGTTAAGTACAATATTGTTACTCTGTGCAAGGTTCTCCTGGTTCTGCTCACTTCATTTTGCATATGTTCATTTAAGATTTTCCAGGTTTTTTCTGAAATTGTTCTGTTCATCATTTCTTATGGCACAATGGTAAGGAATATTCATTCTTACATCCTGGTATGGGAAAATGTTCATTGAGTCCCTTCACTCTCTCCAGGAGGGAGCTTAGCCTATTGTTGGATCACAGATAACAGAATTTCTCAATCACACACACACACACACACACACACACACACACACACACACACACACCCTCTATATAGTTCCCCCTGTTCTTCCATATTCATTGTAATTTTGGGGCTACTTGTGGATATCTGTAGTGGTGTTGATAGTTGCATTTCAGTCGTGTCTGACTCTTCGTGACCCCATTTGGGGTTTTCATGACAGAGATACTGGAGCAATTTGCCATTTCCTTCAACATCTCATTTTACAGACCAGGAAATAAATGCAAACATAGTTAAGTGGCTTGTTAAGGGTCACACAGCTAGCAAGGATTTGAGACACTTTTGTCTCAGTAGAGCCATAGCCATACCTATCTCCCCTCCAGCCTTTCACCAGCCTCCTATTTCACAAATTTGTCCCATTTACCAATCGATTGTATTAATTTGTTTGAGTCTTATTTTTCTCTTACCAACTACCTTCTCCTTGAATCTAATGCTTCAGTTTTTATCCCCTTTGTATTTCAATTTGGAACACCAGAGTTAAGATTAGTGGATTGCTGTCATTTTGGAGGGAAATTAACATTGAAATATTTCAGAAATTTGTCCTTAAATCTATTTTCATTCTATATTCTTATCAATAACTTGGATAAAGATAAAACAACTTCACAGTTATGGATGACTGAGGCTGAGTGGGAAAACTAACTTAGATAACAATCAGAAAATTTTTTCAATATCTTAGAAGGGTAGGTTTTATCTAATATGGGAGCGGGGTAAAGATGGAGGTGTGAAAGGAGACATTTTGACTTAGTTTACTCAGCTCACTTCTTCAAAGATCTATGAAATACATCAGACCAAAGAAAGCATATTTTTTAGTCACAGTAACTTTTCCAAATCGGGGCATGTTAGAGAGATGAACAGAGAGGTCTACAGAGAGTAGGAGTGGAGTTTGGCTAGGCAGTACCCACACTAAGAAGCATTTCTATCACCTAGGGCATGAAAGACAGCTGAGACAGATCATCGGGCAGGAAGAAATGGGACAGAAAGAGATCCCAGGGGATGACTAAACACACACTGGGTGCAAGAAGGGGTGCCGTCTGACAGCTCTTTTGCTCAGTACCCAACTCCTAGTCAAAGATTCAGGGAGGGTGGATGGAAAGGAGTGCTCAGAGAGTTCTCACCCAAAGCAAAGAAGAGCAGTTTGGCTCTAATCCCAGAAGCACTGTAACAACTCAGTTGTAGTCTTGAGGCCAGTGTGTAAGCCAGTGGTGTAATAATCAGGACAAGAGTCTCAGACCAACAGAGAGAGGTCATAGTTTAGTCACTTCGAACCCCTAGAACCTATCAACTAATTAATAGTAACCAAGTTCAACAGCAGTCTTCTGAAACTCCCAATGAAAGACAAATAGACCCTAATAGAAAGTCTTAAGCCAAAAAATAGGCCCGAAGGAACTAAAAAAATCCCACCATAAAGAGCTATTGTGATGACAAGGAAGCTCAAAACACAAAACCAGAAAAAGTCACTCAAAAAACATCCACAAGCAAAATCTCCAAGAAAAATGTAGCTTGGATAGAAGTTACTTAAAGCAAAAGTTAAAAAAATGTTTTTGATTTTTAAAATTAAATAAGAATGACTAAAGAAAAGTGGGGAAAGAAGCAATCAGGAAGAAAGATATGAAACCAGAATTAACAGGTGGGAGTGAAAAGGTACAAAATCTTACTGGATGGGGAAGCTAGTGAGCACAATGTATAAAGTGCCAGGCCTACAGTTGGGAGGACCTGAGTTCAAACCTGGCCTCAGAATACTTCCTAGCTGTGTGACCCTAGGCAAGTCATTAATCCCAGTTGCCTAGCCCTTGCCATTTTTCGACCTTAGAATTAATAAGATAGAAGGTAAGGGGTTTGTTTGTTTTTTTAAACCTTACCAATGAAAATCTTGAAGGTTAGAAATACCCAAGTAGAAGCAAATGACTCCATAAGACATCAAGAAATAACAAAACAAAGCCAAAGACTGACAAAAATAGAAGAAAATGTGAATTATCTCATAGGAAAACAACTGACCTTGAAAACATTGAAGAGACATTTTAAAATCATTGAACTACCTGAAATCCATGGACCAAAAAAAAGACAGTATATAGCATATATCAAGTATTCATAAAACTACTTAGATCTCTTTGAACTAGACGGCAAAGTAGAAATCACTGGTTACCTCCTGAGAGAAACTCTCAAAAACTCCCAGGAATATTTTAGCCAAAATCCAGCACTCTCAGGTCAAGGAAAAAGCAGCTAGAGAATTTACTTCCCCAAAAGAGCCAGTTTAATGAAGTGAATGCTTGGAATATTCAAAAAAGGCAAAGTATATATAGGCTTTCAATCTAAGAATAACCTACCTAGCAAAACTGAGTATAATAGTACAGGGAGAAAAAAAGATATCTTTAATGAAATTAAGGACTTCTGAGCATTCCTGATTAAAAGACCATAGTGGAATAGAAATTTTGACATATAAATATAGGAGTCAAGCAAAGCATAAGAAGTAAAGAAAGTAATCATAAGGGATTAAACAAGGTTAAACTGTTTATTTTTATATGGGAAAATAATACATATAGGCCTTTAGGACTCTTATCACCAGGGGTTATTCAGGGAGTCTAATTAAACAGAGGGCCTAAAAGTTACTCTTAGATTTTGATGATCTTAAAAGAATAATGGAAAGGGTGGGAAAGATTGAAGAATGGGGGAAATTATATAAATGGAGTACACCACAAAAAGGGAACTGTGGGAGAGAACTTGCAACGTTTGAACCTCTCATCTGCACTGATGAAAAAAAGGAAGAATATCATGGTAGTCTCTCAGTGACCAAGAATGACAATTGTCCTTTGTGCATTTTCATCTACGGTGTACCCTCATATGGCTTTGAAGTCCAAAGGCTGAGGCGCAAAGTTTGTGGCACATGGGGCCTGGAACTCCAGTTGTTACAGGAGGTGCGGTTGTCTGGTGTCGGCGGCGTTCACACGCAGTGGCAAGACGTCGACATCGCTCATCTTCAAAGGTGGCGGCGGCATGATTAATGTGGGTTCGCCAGCTGCTTCTGACAGAGGCAGCGAGTTCTAGTTGCTTTGGTGTCATGCCAGCCCACTTCAAGTTTGACTTTAGCTGATCCTTGTATCTTTTCTTTGGTCGGCCTTGTTTCCTGAGTCCAGCTGACAGTTCACCATAGAATACCTGTCTTGGTATTTGCTGTGGGTCCATGCGGATGACGTGTCCAGACCACCATAGCTGGGTTTTGAGGACCATGACTTTGATGCTGGTGGAGTTGGCTCTGTCGAGGACTTCCTGGTTGGTGATTCAGTCCTGCCATCGGATCCTCATGATTGACCAGAGAGAGCGTTGGAATTGCTCCAGCTGTTTCATGTGCTTCCGGTACAGTGTCCATGTCTCGCATCCATACAGGAGTGAGCCGAGGACCACTGCGTTATACACTTTGAGCTTCGTCACAGTGCTTGCACCGCTGTATTGGAGGACTTTGCAGCGCAGCCGCCCGAGTGCCTGGCTGGCCTTTTGGATCCTGGCATTAATCTTGTGGTCTAGGGACCCGTTGTTGGCGATGGTGCTGCCCAGGTACTTGAAGTGCTGACATTAGAAAGCTGCATGCTGTCGATTGTAATGCACAGCTGGTTAGTTGGCCTCCCTGGTGCAGGTTGGAACAGCACCTCTGTTTTGCTGAGGCTGATAGTCAGACCAGACAGTTTTGTTGCGGTAGAGAACCTGTCCACAATGGTTTGGAGATGATTTTCTTGGTGGGCCATGAGAGCACAGTCATCTGCAAAGAGAGCTTCCAGGATGAGTTGTCTGTTGTCTTTGTTTTTGCGGTCAGGCGGCGAAGGTCAAATAGTGAGCCATCCAGTTGGTATTTGATGTAGATGCCCAGATTTAGATCCATCACAGCATGCCGTAATACTTGGGTAAAGAATAGGTTGAATAGTACCGGAGCGAGGACACAGCCTTGTTTCACGCCATTGGAGATGTTGAAGCGATCAGAAGTCTCTCCACCAGATAGGACTTCCCCTGTCATGTCGACATGAAAGAGCTGGATCAGTTTGAGGAATTTTGCTGGGCAACAGAGCTTGCTAAGGATCACCCACAATGCATCCCTGTTCACTGTGTCGAACTCCTTTGTCAGGTCTATGAAGACAATGTAGAGACTCAGGTTCTGCTCAAGGCATTTTTCCTGCATTTCCCTCCCCGTGAAGACCATGTCGATGGTGCTGCGATCTGGTTGGTAGCCACATTGTGATTCAGGCAGGTTCTGCTCTGAAATATGACAGGAGTCTGTTGATCTTTCCAGCAGTGGAGAGTAGTGAGATGCCTCTGTAGTTGTCACAGGCTGCTTGTGCGCCTTTGTCCTTGTATAGGGCTATGATGGAGGCATCTCTGAGTTCTGGAGGCATGTCTTCCTCTTCCCATATGCTGGTCAGCACTATGTGGAATGCTTGGAGCACCTTTCCATTTAAGGCCTTGTACACTTCGGTTGGGATCCCGTCTTTACCGGGTGCCTTGCCTGTACTCATTTGTTTAATGGAAGAATATACAGTAACATAATTCAATACAGAAATATATCATCCTACTGGTAAATAGGAGGGAGAAGGAAGAGTGGAAGATTGATTAAGGGAGGCTTTGATATAGGAATTTATTTTGCATTACTATATATAGTAGTCACTTCCTTATCCCTATTTCAGTTACTCCCAGGCAACCTGCAATTCTGGGGAAAGGAAGGAGGTAGGAAAGGGGCTGCCACCAAATGAGGGAGGGGACTGGCACATGGTTCAAGGATCCATAGAGACTAGGGATAAACACCTGTATCCAGGCAGGTATAAATGGAATGACAGACATGGAATAGACTCTAGAGTTTGGATGGTAGGAGTGGGTCAGAGATCTGTGGTCTGCCCAAACAACATGTCAGTTCTGCTTTCACTTGGAGGTCTCATTATTAGGGTTATTTGGGGGTGGGGGGTCAGGTGGGAGGCTTCAATGTACAGTCAAGGAGCAGGAGTGGGGAGAGAGAGTACAATACTATACAGTAAAGTTGACATAGGTGTTAAACTAAGAACTATCCATATAGGGTTTGATGCTGTTCTCAGTTTCAGCCATCAATGGCAGGTATTGGAATGTGATATGGGACCCCCTACTGTATTTGCAATAGGTTTTGTTTCTTTTGCCTTCTCCTTGGGTAGAAGAGGGGAGAGAATTCAGAATTGAAAATAAAATAAAATTGAATTTTAAAATGAACTATACAAAAGCAGGATTGTTGAAGACGTATAGCAGAACAAGTCGATATGAAAAAAGGCCTTAGGGTTTTAGTGGGCTCTAAAGGCTTCTAGAGCTCATCAGTATGAGTACTTCCTCCCACAAAACAGACCTTTATCCATCCAGAGGGATGTTTGAATTAGTCCTGTAATACTCTGTTGGGGAAGCAAAAGCTAGAGGATCTCTGGAGTCTTGATTCTCTGAGCTACAATAGGCTAAAGCTGATAAGGTACCTATGCTTAGCCCTAATAGTAATGTGATTATGCAGATTCTGACTGACTGTCTCTCTCTCTCTCTCTCTCTCTCTCTCTCTCTCTCTCTCTCTCTCTCTCTCTCTCTCTCTCTCTCTCCTCCCAGTATCTACACTTCAGCAGCCTAGGTAAAATAGGGAGACCAAATCCCCACCAAAAAGACATAATTGATAATTTAGCAAGACATTTCACCCGGGGCCTCCCTTTCCTAGTGAAATGAGGAAGGGGGCTGATCTGTTTCAGCTTTAAATGATATAATTATGGTTAGTGATAGGAAAACTCAGATGCTACTCCTAGTTCTATTACTAACTCCATCTGTTATCCTTATATGAGTCATTAATGCAACCTGTAGCTTTGTTCTTCACTTCTTTCCCTTCCTCCCCCTATGTAGATGTTAGATCAGCTCCTGCCTGATATCCTATGCCTTTTGAGGCTGCTCCCTCTTCTTTATATTACTTGTGTTGACTTTGGACAAGTTACTTTTCTTCATGCTTCAGTTTTCCTGTGAACTTTAAGAGATTAGACTAGATGATTTCAAGTCCCTTCTAGCTCTAAAAGCCTAGACTCTCCTATAGCTTCATTCCATTTGTCAACCCCATTTGTGTTGATCTCTGGGATTCCTTTACTTATTTTAACATCAATGTTCAGGTCTCCCCATGCTTAAAAAAAAAATAAATAAACCCTTAACCCTGTATCCTTTCATACTATCATCCAATTTCTTTGTATTTGAATAAAACTTTTTTGAAAGTCATAACCCATGCTCACTGCTTCCACTTCTATCACCCACCGACTCCTCAACCACTGGTGGTCCAACTTTATCCCCACCATACTATAAAACTGTTCTTTCCAAAGTCATAGATGGCCCTTTTCTTGATCTTCATTTGCCTTCATTTTGGTGCCTCATTTGATACTGTTAACCATCCCATCTTTCTTGTTCTTCCACTTTTCCCAACATCTTTTAGTCTCTTCTACCCCTAAGTGTAGCATCCTGTAAGACTCTGACATTAAAGTTCTCTTCTCTCCATCCATTAAGGATGGTTTCATTTCTCTGGCTTCTTCTGGTCTTTTTTCTGATCTCTAGTCTTGCATATCCAACTTCCCACTTATAGATATCTACCTGCATGTACTACTGAAACCTCAAACTTAATACATCTAAAGCTGAACTAATTTCTGTTCTCTTTATTTTTCACTCTGTTGATGATACAACCATCTTCCATCACCCAGGCTTTTTCTCTTCCCTCATTCCATTACATCTAATTAAATCCCTTCCCAATTTCCTTCCCTATGCTCTCATATTCTCTCATCCCCTCTTGTTTAGACTGATACAATGACCTCTTTTTTTTTTAACCCTTACCTCCTCTTAGAATTAATACTGTATATTGGTTCCAAGGCAGAAGAATGGTAAGGGCTAGGCAGTGGGATGTGAGTGACTTCCCCACAGTCACACAGCTAGGAAGTGACCCAGTTTGAACCCAGGACCTCTAGACCTGGCTCTCTGTCTACTGAATCACCTAATTGCCCCAATACAGTAGTTTCTAAAGTGGTTTCCCCATCTCTGTTCTCATCAGTTCATCTATTAGAAAGCATCCCTAAGCCTGGCCTTATCTTTCTGCTTCAGAAACTCTTAATCATCTCCCCATTGTTTACTTAAGTGGAAGCTTGGTGAGGGGTATCCAGAGGAAGCTTCCTCTTCAGATATGAATAACTTCCTGCTCTCTATTGTTCACAGGAACATAGTATCTCAGACCTGTTGTCCTACTGTCAAGGTTAGGAACATCACATAAAACACTTGGGGTAGGACCTCTATTTTGCCATCACCAGTTGCTCACACAAATTCTTAGACTGTTGTGCTGTCTTGTCTGGGTAGGAATGAAAGTACTGACCAACTTCCTCAAAAAGTAGCCTGATTGTGATAAAAGAAACCATTCCCAGCCACTAGGTTGGGTAAGGAGAATTGTTTCCCAAAGCCTGCTTGTCTGCCTGTGCACAAGGGTGACTCATTCTCTGGCACAAGCCTCATTGGCCGCATCTTATCTATTTGCTCTTTATATCTCCCTCATTTTGATTTTTACTCCTGTGGTTCAATGAGACATTTTCCCCTTTTGAGAATTACAAACCAAAAGGCTTTCTGTAGTTTGCTAAACTATAGAAAATACATTCTTTGCTAGACCTGCCTTTTAGAGATATGAACTGGAATTGCCATTTTTTCTTTAAAAAAAAATCTGAATTTATTTTTAATCTGAACACCTAAAAAGAGCACTTAAATTAGCAGAATATAAAGGAATCTGCATGTAACCATTAATCTCTATTTCATGCCCTTTGAATTTTTTAAAATACATAACAAATTTTACACATTTTAACCTTTCCCTTCTATTCTAATAACATAAATAAAATAAATAGTAATAATAAATAATAAAAAGACAGAAGAATGAGGGCTAGGCAAATGGGGTCAACTGAATTGCCTGGTGTCACACAGCCAGGACGTGTCTTGATGTCAGATTTGAGCTCAAGTCCTCCCCACTCCAGGTCCATAACTCCTTCCACTGAGCTACCTACCTGCCCCTATACATTATATTCAAAGCTATTTTACATATCTACTTCCTTCCATTCTCTTCTATCAATTTTTAAAAATTGTGTATGTGTGTGTGTTTTTTTCACCAGTGATAACTATTGACCTTTGCTTTGCCCTAGATGTAATTGTATTTCACTGGCTGATTTAGAGTAGACCTGGTTCATTTTTCTGTTCTGCTTATATGTCTTTATTTTAAACTTACTTTAAAATATACACTATTATAGAAAGTTTCAATTCCCCTAAGTTATCTACCTCCCCCAGGTTATTCAGTATCCCACTATGGGCAGGTAAATCCTATAGTTCTGTTGACATTTCTTTTTGAATCTGAAAATGTGGTTTTGGATACCTCAGATACAGTACTTCCCCTACTCGTTCCCCTCCCTTCCCCCAATTTTTTTTTAGGGAGTAAACCTCATATTTAAAGGGACATCCTAGTGCATAGTAGCTTTCCCAACCTGAAACATAGGACTTAGACCTTTTCTGGCTTTTCCTGTTTTATAGGAAATATATATAATTCTAATTCCTGAACCCAAGAGTAAAGATTCTTAAGGTATTTCATTCTTATAGCTTCCTTTGTATTTCCCAATTGTCCTATTTAGCAAGAATAAGTAATCCTGTATAGTGCTTTTATAATTTCACACATGTAGTCTCATTTAATCTCACAACAGCCTTGTTGAGGTAGGTAGAAGTGTTATCCCTGGTTTATAGATAAGGGTAAAGGGCTATCACCTGTCCCTAAACAAGTGTGCTAGTCAATGCCCTGCCAAAACTGGATGCTTGCTAGAAGGGTATGTGTACATTGTTAGATGAGGATGCTTTTTTTGTGTTTTGTTTAATTTGGCCTTGACTTGGTCTAAGGGAGAATTTGATTGGGACAGGGTAGAAGGCATTGAGAAATGATTTTAATATCAAAAAGATAAGAGTTGGGGAATGAATGTGATGTGGCCAGACCTTGGCACTCTCCCTACACCCCCACCATGTTTGATAAAAGTAGGATGCTGTTAGAACACAATACACAGGGCACTGTTTTTCCAAAGCTCTTTTCCTTTTTAGTAGAATGCTTTCCATCTACTTCTCAGTCTTCAAAATCTTATAGAACTACTCTGAATGGTTTGGGGGTGTTTTATTGTTTTTAGTATGTTTTTCTTGAAAACTGAAGGATTGTTTTGATGCTCAGTCTGAATGTCTAAATAAATCAGGGGAAATGCTTCCCTTTTTGAAATAAACATCTAAGGTGACATCCTTCTTCCCTTTTGCCTTTTTCTGAAAGACACACAAGAATGGCTTTTTCTAGAGTACATGGAGCACAGTGCAGGCCCTTGCTCACTTTGTTGAGCCACCAAATTCTTGAGATTTCTAGTATGTCATTGGAGATAGCTTGCCAATGTGGGGGCTTGGTGGTCTGTTCATCAGTAGTAAGTGCTTAATTGAAAAAGATGGGGGGGGGGTTGCTGTGTTAGCTAGCATTTTGTCCTCTGGTGTGAGTTTAAATATCTAAACTGGTTTTCTCCAGTGCCTATACTGGGTGGTGTTGGCTTAGAAGTCAGCAGACTGAAAAGGACATCATCATCACCAAAGAGAAGTACAAGAACCTTCTCTGGTCTTAAAATTGTGTCCTTGAATGTCACATGCCTCACCTGTGGTGCTACTGTGCATGTCAGTCAGCCAGATGGACTCAGTTGAAAAGCAAGGCTGGAGAAACACTTATAGAGGTGGTATAGATCTGAGAGGGGAGTGTGGGTCATTCTCCCTTTTGGCTATTGAGCCTGAAGGAAAAGTTGAGAACATGAAGCATATCCTCTGCTGTTGCTATCACGCCTATTCTGTAAAAAGAGAGCATGTCACTCTAGTTGTTCGGTGGAACTAGATTGGAATTGCAGTGTGCTGAGCCTTGTTGTTTAACTGAGGGTGAGTGATGGCCAGCCTCCCTTGGTACACCTGGTTTCAGTTTGCTCTGCATGTCGAGTCTCTCCTTCTGAAGCCATGGCCAGCATCTCTCTTCTGGTTAATTATCTCATTGTTTGGAGCTGTCAGCTCACTGCTGCCTGGTATACTCATTCTGCTTAGTTAGGTAAGGACCTTTCTCAAATGTTCTGTGACAGACAATGCAAAGTATACTGTGGCTTGCTCTTGCTGTAACCAAGTCAGGCAGTAGATCCTAAATTGCTATCAGTAGTCAAGCCTAGGTGCCCTACCTTCAACAGTATACAGCTCCTAAAAGGCCAAAATCCTCACTGGTTTTTTCTCCCAGAACTAATCCTTCCCTAGCTGGGGTTGACAGTCTTACTTAAATCTCTTTAAGTTTCAGAGGCTATCTGTATAACCTGAGGTCAGACATCCTGCTGCTTGTGCCGGATGTGTGAGTAATTCTCTTCATTTCAACTCTTACAGGGATTTCCTTCCTCGTGGATCAGGAATTGTTACCAGACGTCCCCTTATTCTTCAGCTCATCTTCTCAAAAACAGGTATGTTGGGACTACCTAAAGAATGGGTTGGGAAGAGATAGTAAAAGGAAGGATAAATGCTTATCTAAATGCAAAGGAAAAGCCAGTTGTCATAGAGGAAGCAGAGGTACAACTTAAATTTTTTATTGTTATATTAATTTTGTTTAATCTTTGTCTGTGTAGTTCTCATTTATTTTTGCTTTTCAAATGAAATTTTGGTTTACACACCCTTCTTCCTAACTTTCCAATTCCAAGGTCATGGTCCACTTTCTGAAATATTAATGTGGGGTGATGGGAAATGAGGGGTGATTAGGGTATATAGATCCACCCACACCATATATCATCTCTACTCAATAAAATCAAATGCTTCTCTTGCCTCTAGAATAAAAGAGAAACTCCTCTTGGACTCTTAAAATCCTTTACAACCTGCCCCCAGACAACCTTTCCAAATTTATTATATATTAATTTCCTTCATGCATTCTGAGATCTGGACTCTACTGTTCTTTTTACCTGGTGCTGTAAAGATAATTTTAGGGTTGTGACTTAAAATCTAGATTTAACTGGTTGCCAAGGTTCAAGGATTTCTCCTGCCTGGCCTGTGCCAGGGGGAGTTTAAAATCCCCTCCTCTAGGACTCTGAAGAAGATTAAAGGCTTCTAACAGGATAAAGTTGGTAAGTAAAAGAGGAAACCTCAGCCAGAAACTCAATAGCTTGTAGCCACACTAAGATGCCGAAAAACCCAGCACACTGCCACCAGCCAACTCTCCGTCATCAGAAAGGTGCCCAAGAGAGGAAATGAGCCAAATATATAGACCTTTCACTCTTGTGTCTCCTCTAAATACCTATATCTTTTAAAGTTCTCATCTTTGATTAGATTATATCTTTAGAGTTACTTAACACTTCTTTGTTAAGTTCACCTTTTGTGAGTTACTTAACCTTTTTTTGTGGTTAATTTAACCTTTATAGTTACTTAACACCTTTTTGTAATAAGATCTTAAAATAGACTTAAAGTTCTAGCTTCATTATAAGGTAAGAGTTAAGTACCTTCGTTGTTTAATCAGGAGATTAAACAG
This sequence comes from Monodelphis domestica, assembly GCF_027887165.1. Taxonomy (NCBI): domain Eukaryota; kingdom Metazoa; phylum Chordata; class Mammalia; order Didelphimorphia; family Didelphidae; genus Monodelphis; species Monodelphis domestica. Next base: position 97,358,717 of record NC_077229.1, on the reverse strand, counting down.
TCTAAGTAGGATGGAGTAATTTAGAGTTCCCAAGACATTCCTGATTTTGTTAAACTAAGTATCTTCATTGTTACAATCAGGAAATAGCTAAATCCAATCTTCACAGTTTGACATCTCTTTATACCTTTGCACTGATTTTCTCTAAAGTCTATAATATCCTGTCACCCTGTTTATCACTTCTTAGAATTCTTTTTCCTTCAAAACTCTGCTATAGTAACATTTCTTCCATGAAGATTTTTTGGATGTCTATTACCCACAAGGACCATCCTTTAATCTTGTGTTTATCTGGTAACATTTTGTGTATACAGGTTTTGTTTTCTCTCTAACAAGATTGAAAGGCCCTAGAAGGCAGGGATGTGTACCTATAATCCCCATCAGTACAGTACTTGTCACAAGAGTAGGTGCTTGACAAATGATCATTGATTGCCTCATTTTATGGCAGAGTTGTCAAGTCCCTTTTTTTAAAGATACTTTATTTTACCAATTACATGTAATAACAATTTTCTACATGCGTTTTCTAAATTTATAAGATCCAAATTGTCTCCTTCTCTCCCCTTTCCCAGAGATGGTAATACAAAATTATACATGTATTATCATGCAAAACCTTTTTCCATATTGTTATAAGAGAATAGTCATAAAATCAAAACCCCAAAATAAAAAACCAAATCAACTAAAGTGAAAAAAAGTATGCTTTGATCTGCATTCCAACTCCAACAGTTCTTTCTCTGGAGTTGGAGAGTATTCTTTGTCATAAGTACCTCAGAATTGTCCTGGATCATTGTATTGCTGAGAGTAACTAAGTCTTTCACAGTTGATAATTCTACAATATCGCTGTTACTGTTACAATGTTCTTCTGGTTCTGATTATTTCACTCTGCATCAGTTCACACAGGTCTTTCTAATTCTTTCTGAAATCATCCTGCTCAACATTTATCGCACAAGAGTATTTTATCACCATCATATACCACAATTTGCTTAGCCAAGGGATCCCATTTTCACAGAAGCACAGAATGTTACCATTGGAGGAACTTTAGTAATTATCTATGCCTACCCTTTTATTTTATGCATTAGGAAATAGACCCAAAGAGGGAAACTAAGTTTCCTAAAGTACACATGAAACCGAAGAGCCAAGAATTGAATTCATAGTCTCTGGCTCCAGGTCCATTTTTTTTTTAACCCTTACCTTCTGTCTTGGAGTCAATACTGTGTATTGGCTCCAAGGCAGAAGAGTGGTAAGGGTTAGACAATGGGAGTCAAGTGACTGTGCCCAGGGTCACACAGCTGGGAAGTGTCTGAGGCCAGATTTGAACCTAGGACCTCCTGTCTCTAGGCCTGGCTCTCAATCCACTGAGCTACCCAGCTGTCCCCTCCAGGTCCATTATTCTGCCCATCATACCATGCTTCCATCACATTTCTAGTATTTGTAAAATTTGGGATATGTGCCTATGACTATCACTTAATTTGGGAACAGTAAGACATTCAGGGTTCATTTTTGTTTGGTGAATCTTTGTCTTGTCCTCTCTGGGTGGTGCAAGGAGAGCAGGCAAGTTTTGTACTGATTGTTACATCTTGCTGTTCCTGTAGCAAGAGGCAAAAAACTTTTGCATGTCATCTTAGCCCATCTGGACTATGTTCAGGTCTACGCCCTTTTTAAAAATTTCATTACAGCAGAATTAAGTTGAACAAATTCCCTCATACAGTATCATTAGTACATTATAAAGGCATAAAATGGGGCAACTAGATAGACAGATAGACTGCCAAGACTGGCAATAAGAAGTCCTAGGTTCAAATGTGGCCTTAGATACTTGATTTAACCTCAATTGCCCAGCCCTTACAGCTTAGAGTTAATACTTAATATTGACTCTAATGTGGAAAGTAAAGGTTTAAAAAAAGTTTTTTTCATTAAAGTCTTGAAACTGTGTGATAGTGTCCATCTGGCCATGCATTTATAATATGTCCAATGGAACCATCTGCCATATATAAATATTGTTTTGCCTAACATTATATTTTGCTGGAATCCATTGACATTGTGAAATTGGCATACCAGAAATAGGGTACCCAAGATATTTTGATCCCCAGGGGAAAGTGACCTTTCTATAGTTTGGAAATGTGCCCCCCACCCACCCAAAAAATAAACTGTGCTATACCCTAAAGATAACAAAGAGGAAAAGAACCTAAATGTACAAAAAATATTTATAGAAGCTCTTTTTGTAGATCCCAAAACTAAAAACAGCCAAGCCAGTTGGAGAATGGATAAAAAAAATTTTTTTAATTGAAATGGAATATTATTGTGTCATAAGAAATGATGAACAATTTCAGAGAAACATGAGAAGGCTTCTTGGAAAAGATGTAGAGTTAATGAGTAAAACTAGGAGAATATTTATACACTAATAACAACATTCTAGAGGAAAAATAACTTTGAAAGACTTGAAAACTCAGACCAGTACAGTGATAGATACTCTGGCAAAGAATACTGCCCACCTTCTGCCAGAGATGGACATTAAATGCAGTTTAAGGCTTTTTTTTTTTTTTTGACGGCCAATAAGGGGATTTATTTTGCTTGATAATGCAGTTTTTGTTTTGGGGGGGGTTATTATTCATTGCTGGGATTGGGGGCAGGTGGGCAGAATGTCAAACAGAAGTACTTTTTTTTTTTTAAGCAACCTTACCTGATTCTTCCGTTTTAGTATCTTTTCTCCTTAAAAAACATCCTCCTAGTCTAACATAAGCACGTTGAGGGCACTGGCTATCTCTTAGAGTTTTTTGTCTTTGTATCCCTGGCTTGTGGTAGGCCCTTAATAACTGTGTGTTTGATTGCATGCATTAAGTAGTGACTTTGCCTCTGACATCTGTTGTTGTTATTTTGAGAAAAGGATTCAGACAATTAAGTATGTGACTATTCCATCATAAGATTGATTTGGGAGAGCTTAATATTCAGGATTGCTTCAGCTCTCATCTCCTTGTTAGATGAAATCCAAGCTCTTTACAGTGGTTAAAGCTCCCCCTGATGAATTTTAAGATTTGGACTTGGAGTGTATGATACTCCTGAGAACATCATCACTGAATTTGATGAAACACCAAATCTGTTTTCTGAATATGTATTCATTTGGGATGACTTGAGCTTTGTTTCTTTAAAGAATACCTTGTTATTTAAACCAATCCTGACAATTATTATTCAACCATCATTTTTTTTTAAATTATTCAAAGTATGTGATTCGGGGTTTTGGTTTTTAAAAATTACAAAAATGAACAATATGGAAATAGTGATAATACATGTAAAACCCATCGAAATTGCTAGTCAATTCTAGGAGTGGGGAGGGAGACAACATTAATTATATAACATTGAAAAACTTGTGTAGATTTGTTCCTGGAATAAAATAAAGAAAATTTTTTAAAAAATAAAAATTAACCCAAGTTTCTGCTATAAAGAAAGTCAGATAGCCTAGTTGAATTTTTTGTCTCTTAGGGATAGAAGAGTTTTCTGTGCACATTGATTGAAAGAAAAGCAAATCTAATCCATCTATAAACATTTATTCCCTCTGCTTTACAGGAGTCTTAACAGGGTTTTAGCACTTTAAGAGAAAGCCTGGCTTATTTGACTCCTCAAGAGCCAAAAACTAGATCTTGATGCCTTTTGTTTCCCTCCTGGGAGATAGGAAATCAGTGTGGACTGAAAAGCAGGGAGGGGGACTTTGTTTTATTTTTAATGTTTTGTTGTTTTTAAACCAGTCACTTCCCAGTGAATACCCCACCCTCCCTTATAACAAAAACAGTTCATTAAAACCAAATGGCTCTGGTGACCATGTTTGACAACTATGCAGGCTACTGAGAAAGGGGAAGGAGGTTACATCATCAGTTCTTTGGAAATAGGCTTAGATGTTGCATCAAATCTGATTTCTAATATATTTTATTGTTTTGTTTGTTATTTATTGATGTTATTGTACATATCATCCTGTTTTTGCATTATTTGCTGTGCATCAGTTCATGCAAGTCTTCTCATGTTTTCTTTAGCTCTTCCCCTGATCAATGAGAAATCACTTTCCATTTTCTTTCTCTCACAAAAGTACTGTTATGAATATTTTTGGTATGTAATAATTAAAAATGGGTTTGATAAATGTAAGAATTTTTAAAATGTTGTAGTCGTTTATAAAAAATAAACTTTTTGAGTTAAAATGACTGTTAGCAGTTTTTGTTTACAGCAAGGCAGAGATATTAAAATGGAAAATATAGGAGAGGTAGGGAAAAAATCGCCTAGCTACAAATACACTAAATCCTAATCCTAGTGCCTCCATACCAGGAATGCCAATGCGAATCCAAATCCAAAAGCAAATCTCACAAGAATCCAAGGTCCTAATCAAGAAGCCAAAATCCAAAGAGCCAGGAGATGGTGAAAAACCAGAGAAGGAGAGAGAGATGAAATGCATTCTTCTCCCTGGTCTCGCCTTTTATATCCCTTTTTCCACGGCACTTCTTGCCTCTCCCATTTCACAGAAACCAACCACAGCCTCCTAATTTGCCTAACACTGTCCAAGGGGGAGGGTGGGCAGTGCTTGTGGCCTTTGGGGGTGTGAACTTTTTTTTCTAGTAAGTGACTTGTGAACTCTCTTACTTAGTGACTTACTAAGTGTTAAGAAGGCATAGTTTTAGTTCTTGATTGATTACCTCAAAATAGACAAAGAGAATAAAAAAATCCTTTCACAGGTATATATGGGATCTTTCTACCTTTGACCCCCTTGTGATTCTGCTTAGGATTGGGTAGTCTAACCAGATCAAAAAGTATGATTAAAATGAAATATTGATTGACTGTCATGTATGAGGCCATAAACAAATAATTATCAAATAAATGGGAAATTTTTAACTATAGTACAGCCTTTTGAGGAAGCTTTAAGGAAAAAGGGGGGGTTCAAATTGGGCCATCTGAAATGAGGTGCTAATGATCTGATTGGAGAATAATATATTCCTAAAAGAAATAAAAACATAAAACTTAAGTGGCACAATAGTAATAATAAACTGACATGGGGCTTTAAGGTTTTCTAAGCTCTTACATAGTATCCCATTTGATCCTCACTAACTCTGAAATAGTAGGTGCGGTAGGTATCATCTACAGTGAAGCCCTGAGAAATTTAAGTGCCGTGACTTTACTTGCCTTTGGTCATGCAGCCCAAGTGTGGGAGTCTGGATACAAATTCAGGGCCTCTTCCCACTCCCACCCCCCATATCAGCACATTCTTTCCATTGTTTGTTTTTGTTTTTTTGTTGGGGGGTTGCCCCTAAAAATAAAACAAAGATAACTGTCATATATACACCTGCAGTATATGCTTTATAGGTAGGAAAGATATGGCAGAAGTACCAAAGAGCCACAGACAGTGAGTCTTAGCAGAATTAGAAAGAAGAAAGACACAACTGATTGGGCTACATGGAGAAAACCTGGAGAGGGGGATGTCAGCTGGATGAGATTTGGATTTTAAGAGGTGGGAAAGGAGAAATGGTCTCAGAGTAAGGTGACAGAGCAACTGTCAGAGCTCAAAGGCATCAAGAACATCACTGAGGGACTTTTCTGGCAATGAGTTACAATCTATTCTTGGACATTTCCAAGTCGATAATGTAAAATTCATTTTATTTAACCCAGAATGTTATAACAGGTCATCACACATAACAGTGTTTTCTAACCATCACTTAGTAATCATACCAGTGTATGTATGTGCCTGTTTGGTAAGGTTAAAGACTAAAAGAAAACCATTTTGAGAACATTTTGGTAAATGAATGAATCATGCTTATCTTTATAGTTATGTCAACTTGTACTTACTTGCCTTTTCCTGATCTTGGTGGCTCATGAAAGTAATTTGAGCTAATTTTTGGTAAGACTTCAAAATGACCTTTTCCAGATGTCCTTCAACTTTGAAAATTGCAAGATCAATAGAACTAGACTTTGTGTGAGACTTTTTAGTCTCCTTTCTGCTGACCTTGGGCAAGTTACTCTCTTGGAACCTCAGTTTCCTTTAAGGGAATGATACTTTACTTAGCCAATTCACAGGGTGACCAAATGAGATAATTTATGTGAAAATACTTTTTAAACCATAAAGACATGTTATAAAGGCAATGTTATAAAATTGTAAGATAGTATCTGGTTTCCATTTCGTGAAACATAAGGTTCAAGGGTGGAAGGTGGTTTCATAGAATTTTGACATTTCTGTAATTCTCATATACTTAACAAAATTGACTCCTGTATTCTAATTATTTCTGTCTCCTTGGAAGCTTGTATATGGTTAGAGTTCCAGATTTGTCTTTGGGGTGAGAGAGAAAGCTAGCAAAGTTTGTTTCAGAGACAAAAAGTTGCTGGGGAAGTTTCATTTTCTCAAAAAAGACCAGTTTTTGGTCATGGAGAACAACATTCTGAGAAGGAATCCGTAGAATTCACCAAATTGCCAAAGGGTCCAGGACACAAGATTTAAAAGTCTTTCTCTAGCTAAATGCACATAGAGAGGAAGTATAATGCAATGAGAATGGCATGAGATATGGAATCAAGAAGATCTGAATTCAAAACTTGACTCATATTTACTCCCTCTATGATGTTGGGCAAGTTTCTAAACCTCTGGGCTTTAGTTTCTTCAGCTATAAAATAAGATGGTTGGTATAGTTGCTCTCCAGTGCTTTCCATTTCACCTCAAAAACTCATACTGTAGTTATACCAGATTTACATCCTGTGCTCCTAGCTTTCATTTCAATAAATTCAACAAATACTGACCACCTGCACGTGCTACATGCTGGGTCTTATGGGCGTCAGTGCAAAGAGAGACAGGCCTCATGCTCAGGGACAATTAAAAGAAATATGTAGCAGGCTTTAGTATAAACAGCAGTAATAACTACTTGTGTTTATTCTGTCTGGTCTTCACTGCAACTCCACAAGGTTGGTGCTACATTTAACAATAACAGTAATGATAGCTAGCATTTATATCAAGCTTTAAGGTTTGCAAAGTACATTATATACAGTATTTCATTCAGTCCTCACACTAACAAGGTAAAGTGGGCGCTATTATTATCTCCATTTTACAGATGAGGAAATTAAGGTACAGAGATCAAGTGCCCAGGAGTACCCAGCTAGGAAGTTGTCTAAGGCCAATTTTGAACTCAGTTGTACTAACTCCAAGCCCAGCCTGCTAACCATGGCACCACCTAGCTGGTAATCTTCTGACATGAACTGGCAATTAAGAATCATTTCATTTGTAGTATTTATATCCCTAGCACCTAGTCTTCTCGAGAGCGCTAAGCACAGAACAGGCATTTAATAAATCCCTATTGAATAATCCCAGAGATGATCATTTGTCCAGACTAGTAAATGGAGTTGAACCTAGATTTTCTGACTCTAGTAGGCCACATTGGTAGAATGTGAGACTAGAGCTATGGGGATCACACACACGTTATACCAAAGGGGTTCAGGGAGGTATGGAATAGCCACAGCTGATGGGAGACGAAAGGAAATCAGCCTTGAAGAATTGAAGTGAGATTTTGATGCATGCCGTGCTGTTTATTTTCAGCGTCTGAAACACCATGTGACATCTGAATCCAGTTGTTTGGGATGGATTTTTTCTTTAATAGTTCAAATTCCAACGATTTGATGAAAAGCAAATCCTCTTCCATAGCTTGAAGCCTTATCCTACTAAATGGAATAGAATGAAAAAAGAACATTTATTGAGTGGTTTTGTTATGTGTCAGTCATTGGGGATACAAATAAAAAACTGAGACAGCCCCTGCTCTTCTCAAGGATGAAGAGAGAGAGCACTAGTGCACTCATTATACATGTCCCCTGTTGGTCATAGTTTACCGAGAGGAAGAGCTGGGGGTGGGGAGCAGAGATAAATAATACTTTTGAATTGGGTGGAAGCTGGTTAAAGCACAGCTGAAGTTGCTTGTTATCTCCAGACAGGGAAGTGCAATATTTGGAAACTTTTGGCTTATTTCATATCTCATGTTACAAGTAGGCAAGTTTTTTAGCTTCTCGGCTGAGGAGGAGGAGAGGGGAAAGAAGAAATGTGAGCCCTGCCCTGGCTCTACAAGGTTAATAAAAGTTCAGGGCCACTGGGTTGGTACTAATCAGGTGGAGATCCATCTGCTGTCCTCTGAGGCAAACACAATGCTCCATCTTATCCTGGGCTTAGGGCCTATGAAAGGACTCTTAAGGAGAGCGAATGTATGTTTGCCTCTGTAAGAGAAGGGGGTTCTGCTCTGTTCAGGCCAGTGACTAGACTCTTCATGTACCTTTGTTTTTCTTTGCTTCCTACTGAAGAGAGCACTTAGGCAGTTACACAGGGCTCCTTCTACTTGGAACCCCTTGGCAACCTGCTGGGCATCAGTTTGCTGAACTGGTTATCCCTGATGCTGTATGAGGCATTCTTGCCTTTGTGTGAACTTTCAATGTGGGCTGTTGTATTTATCATCTTCATCCACTAGGACAAGGCACTTGTCACTGAGTTAGTACAAATTAACACTTATCTCCCAGAAGAACTTCTAGGATATATAGGGATTAGTGAGCTCAGTGGGTTATACCAACACATTTAATGCCATCTAATCCATGCCCAGCCTGATACTGGGCTATGTTTTGGGGGGAGATACTTGGAGAACTAAGTAGAAGGCAGGAGAGGGAAATATTGCACTATACAAATAAGTATATGATATATGTATATATACACAGTCTTGTAATATTCTCTGTGTGTATGTGTCTTAAACATTCTAGAGTTTGTGTTTACCTTGCTGGGTCCTGGCATAGGCATAGAAGGGCCATGCATTCTCAAAGGGGCTTAGGTTGTAATGTATCTCTAAAGGAATGGCAGCTATGAGACAAAGGATTATCATTATTCTACTGAACTAACAGGGCTCACAGAGGACAACTTGTTGATGGGAAGAAGCACCCAAGAATTAAGGATTCTGGGCTATAGCACAGTTGTAAATCAGATATGATGAACTAAATTTGGAAAGGAAAAAAATGAATTTGAAAGCACCTCTCCTGCCAGGTGGGAAGCCCTAGTGATTTCACAGTTTTTGTGGGGAAAAGAGCTTGAGCTTAAAACTATACAACATTGCCTTTGTATATTAATTATTATTATAAGTTTTCCTCTTCAACTTGACATTTGAACCCTATATATAGGGTATATACTTGCTGGATGCTTAATCTTCTTCATCTCTTTCCCCTTGCCCCCAAGTATGGTTGCCATGCCCTACCTAATCCACATCTAGATATCTGAATACTCTTCTGGGTATTTGTGTCTCAAAAGTATTTGTGACTAAAAATATGTCCCTGGCCACTGTCTAGATCTGTCATTTCCCCCCAGTGTATCTTTTCAAGGGCCTTAGGATATGGGCTACTCTTTGGTCAAGGCAGAGGGAAGCAAATGTTCTGTTAACTTCTAACTTATAAGTCTAGTGTGGGCTCTGGATCTCAGAGACTCCTTTCTAATAATCCCACCTTCCCATTCTTCAATCACTTCCATTTCCCAGTACCAACTTCTCTCCTTTGTCATTTGGTCTCTACTTCCAAAAAGTGCTTATACATCTCCACTCATGGGGGTACTGTTGGGGATTTAGCAAGTAGAAAGAATACAAGCCTGTAAAGATCCTTCTCCATTTTTAGTGATTACTGGAGCAAGTAAAGTCAAAATATTTCCTTATGTCTCCCTGGAAAGGGGAAAGGGAAGAAAAATTACTTTGGGCCAAAGAATTCAGGGCAATGTTACCTTATTGTGACATCTTAACAGAAGCAAATGATTGGTGCTTTGGGGTCCAGGACAGCTCCCCTTGTCTGACCTCAAGGTTTCTATGTGATTGCTCAGGTTGGTAACATCCAGTTGTTTTCAAGAGCAGTTGTCAAGCTGTAAAAAGGTGAGGGCTTTGGGAGGTTAATTGTCTTCCCAATACAAAACCATTCAAATTCAGCATTGCTTTGTAGTGCTCTTATGTAAGACACTCTGCTAAAGGTACAAAGGTGAAACAAGTTCTTGCCAGCAGGGAGCTTACAGTCTAATGACTGTGGGTATATGACATAGACACAACTAAGAGAAATGTGAAGTAGAGTGTGCCATAGAGGAGGGTGAAGGAGAAATCCAAACAAAGTGCTCTTAGGAAAAAAGTGATGGAATGGTGACCTTTTAGTGAGAGAATCTAGAGTGACACCTTAACTGAGTCTTGGAGCAAAGGAAAGATTTCCACAGGCAGAGGACATTTTAGAAATAGGAGATACTCTGTACCTAGATATAGAAGCAAGGAAGGGCTAGAAGGGATTGAGGTATTGCTAGTAGTCCAGTTGGGCTGGAACGTAGCGCCTATACATAATGAAGAAGGTATGTTGATGCTGGCTTATGCCATAAAGTATGAATTTTTCCAGTGAACCAGAGTTCTTTCCAAATATCTGGAAACCCAGAGAATTAAAAGTTCCAAAGGGCTTGGTCCAGCCATACCACTGCTGGGTTTATACCCCAAAGAGATAATAAGAAAAAATACTTGTTCAAAAATATTTATAGCTGTGCTCTTTGTGGCAGCAAAAAAAATTGGAAAATAAGGGTCTGCCCTTCAATTGGGGAATGGCTGAACAAATTGTGCTATATGTTGGTGATGTGCTCAAAGGAATAATGAACTGGAGGAATTCCATGTGAACTGGAATGACCTCCAAGAATTGATGCAGAGTAAAAGGAGCAGAACCAGGAAAACAATGTCCACAGAAACTGATATACTGTGGTATAACCAAATGTAATGGACTTCTCCATTAGTGACAATGCAATGACCCTGAACAACTCAGAGGAACCTATGAGAAAAACCACTATCCACATCCAGAGGAAGAACTGTGGGAGTAGAAACACAGAAGAAAAATAACTGCTTGATCACACGGGTCAATGGGGACATGATTGGCAATGTAGGCTCTCAATAATCACTCTGGTGCAATTATCAATAATAGGGAAATAGGTCTTGATCAATGATACATGTAAAACCTAGTGGAATTGCATGTTGGCTATGGAGTGGGGGAGGGAAAGAACATGAATCATGTAACCATGGGAAAATATTCTGAATTGATTAAATAAAAAATTTTTTGATTGAAAAAAAGGTTCCATGGGGCTTTAGACACCATCTCATTAAATCCTCTTATTTTAAACATGAGGAAACTAAGGCTTAGAGAGCAAAAAGGATGCATGTCAGTGCAGGAGCAAGTAGCAGAGACAAGATTTGAAGCCATGCCCTCTTACAACAAACCACCCCCTCCTCCCCATAATATTACTTAAAGGCAGAATGCACTAGTACATTGTCTCCTAAAGGAGACAGCAACCCCAAGTAAAGGGGCTTTATATGCCTGACATAGAAAACAGGTAGCTAGCTAGCGTGAGGCAGAGTAACTACTGTGTGCCTGAGTAATCATGTACCTTTGGACCTGATAATACTTGCCTTTCTTACCTCCCAAGATTGCTGTGAAGGTCAAATGAAACAACTCAAGAGTACTTTATGACCAGTCCCTGGTGCCATTCTAGTCTTTGTCTGCCGTTATAAATGTTTACAAGCCAGTGGGTTTGATGCTTTGATTATGAGGTTGGCCTCTCGCCACAACTTTCTTGCTGTGTCTCCTTCCTCATCATTTCTAGTGATAAATTGGAGTTGGCTCTCTGAGTTTTAGCAGAAACGGATCAGAAGCAGACATTACTGCTGCTCCCTCACCTGGTGGTACTTGCTTCTTCTTTCAGAGTATGCGGAATTTTTGCACTGTAAGTCCAAGAAGTTTACGGACTTTGATGAAGTACGCCAAGAGATTGAAGCAGAGACCGATCGGGTCACAGGGACCAATAAAGGCATTTCTCCTATCCCCATTAACTTGAGAGTTTATTCACCACATGGTAAGCATCATATGACATAATCATTTGCTCATTGTGGATACTGGAAGTCGACACTTTGACCATTTCTTTTCTTCAAATTAAACTAATATTTTCAGGGTGAGACTCTTGAAGACACCAAGACCAGATAGGACGTCACCTTTAGCTTCTCCCTTCAGCTGCCCTTGTTCTCTTGGGAAATGTGACCCAAGAAGCATTTTTAAAATCAGATTAATTGATTAGCCAGTGAGAATGTAAATGGATGGTTGGTAAGATCAAAGGCAGGAACCTATCCTGGAACATTTTCTGGTATAAGCCTCATGTCAGGAATTGTGAGCAGTGTACAGATATTGTCAGACAAGTCACTCGGGGGATTGTTAATGAGCTCTCAATTTTAGGTCTTTTCCAGACTTTGAGGCTGACTTTCTTTCAACTTTGGTTTTTCCTTCTAGTGTTGAATCTAACCTTAATTGATCTTCCGGGCATTACCAAGGTGCCTGTTGGTGACCAGCCTATAGACATTGAGTACCAGATCAGGGATATGATCCTACAGTTCATTAGTAAAGAGAGCAGCTTGATTCTTGCAGTCACTCCAGCCAACATGGATCTAGCGAATTCAGATGCCCTCAAGATGGCTAAGGAAGTTGACCCTCAAGGTAAGTCCTTGACCCCCAGGTGCCAACCAGAAAGATCTGGAAATTGAGAAGGGAAGGGGCAAGGGAACAAGCATTAAAAGAGGACCTGCTTTTAAAGAAAAAGAGGATGCCAGGCATCATGCCAAGTGATTTACAAATATTCTCTCATTGGGTGAAGTTGCTTCTAAATCCCTACATTTCCTATCATTTTCTGAAATACCTGAAAGAGGATCTTTGGGCCAAGCCATACTTCTGGGAAAAGATTTGAGTTATAGATTTTAATCTCCTTATGATCAATACAAGACCTTCTCCAGGAATAAGCCTCTGCAGTAACTTGAAGCACACATTCAAAGCTCAACTTCTCTTTAGACCTATGCCTTTGTCAATCTCTCAACATTTGTCCCCATTAACTTAATGAATATCTAGCCAAAGGCTGTCGTGGGTCATGAGCAGGTATGATACTTTGTGATTGGAGAATGTCCTTGTTTCAATATGAGATAAATACCAAGGCTCAGGGAGGTGGAAAGAGTCTTTCAAATATGAGCTTCTGGCTAATGCTATAGTCATGAATTGATAGCCCAGTGAGGCAAGGGGTTTACTCAGGTAACAATGGTGTCTCTCCTACAAAGTATTTTAGACGAAGGTTATGCCTAGAGCCTTGGGATGGTGACATTAATGTCCCAAGTTAGGCATTCTAAGAGTTTCTCCATATTGTCCCAGGGAAATCCTCCTGATGGTTCCTTTAGGCCCATGATGGCAAACCTATAGCACAGATGCCAGAAATGGCACCCAGAGTGCTCTCTATGGGCATATGGCCACCCTTCCTCCCTCCTCCTCCCCCATCAGTACTAGAAAGGCAAAGGAACTTGGGAGGAGCTGCTCCCCTCCCCCTCTCCACCATGTCTGATGATATTTTTTTTTTCCCATCCCCTGCTCCTCTTCCCAGCAGCCCAATGGGAGTGCACAGGGGGTAAAGTGGGTGGCTCACAGGCAACAGCTGGAGGGGAGCAGAATGCTCAGGCCACTCCCCTCCCCCTCTCTACACTTGTTGAGGACATTCCTCACTTCATCTGCCCATCAACCCTATGGTAGCGCTTCCTTCCTCCCCTCCCCTATGTGGGGTAAGGTGGGGCACACAGTCTGGGGAGGGAGAGGGGCCAGCACTCCGTCTCTAAAAGTTCATTATTACTGCTTTAGGATGTTCCTTTATGTGTCTACCTTGTGGATTTTTCAGGCTTACGGACAATTGGTGTTATAACCAAGCTTGATCTAATGGATGAAGGCACAGATGCTAGAGATGTGCTTGAGAACAAGTTGCTCCCCTTGAGAAGAGGTATGACTGTATCCAAGGCCTTTGGGAGCTATTATGATAAACAGCTTCATTTAGATATTTGAAAACCAAAATGGAGAGAAGGGCCAGATGGTAATCATGGGATTTTGCCAGTGCTCACTCCATTTTTGTTAGCCATAGACTTATTCAGCCACCACATAAATGGAGATAGCCTGGTGTTCTGGAATGAGCACTGAGCTGGATTATAAGTCCCTCGTGAGGGAAGTGATGGGACATGTTTTAGTTTTCTTTGTATCTTTTCCAAAGGCTCACACAGTTTTCTGCATATAGAAAATGTTTTGTTGAGTGAATGAAGAGACCTGAATTGTAATCCTAGATTAGACTTACTGTGAGGCCCTTAAGCAAGCCACTTCCTTTCTCTGGGCCTCAATTTCCACATCTCTTAGATGAGACTTGATGACTTACAAGTCCTAAAGTAATACTAATTAAGTTACATGATTCTTAATCTTAAGATTTTTTTCTTTACTAATAATTCCTCCAAAAAGCTCAGAAGTTGAGTCATGTGCAGTAAGTAGGATTTAGTTGATATCCCTCTGCAGAGGCTTCCCCCACCTTGATGTAGGCCCTTAGAATCAAAATGAAAAATATAAGTCTCTTCTGAATTACCTTCATGATCGAAAAATGCCAAAGGCTCAAGTCAGTGGTGTCCCTACAGGTTATATTGGTGTGGTGAATCGGAGCCAAAAGGACATTGATGGGAAGAAGGATATCCGAGCAGCCCTTGGAGCTGAGAGGAAGTTCTTCCTCTCTCACCCAGCATATCGACACATAGCAGACCGAATGGGTACCCCCCATTTGCAGAAGACCCTGAACCAGGTATGGAATTGCAGCAACTGAAAGATAAAATGACTGGGGGAAAAAAGGTCCAGTATTTTGAGTATATTGACTTATTAAGCAGTGCTTGACAACTGCCCAAAAAAATGGGGCCAGGGAAGACAGATTTTTATACATTAAAAGCAATCCAATAAGACCAATTAATTAAAAGGAAACAGTACATTTGATAATCTGATTTCTTGTTGGAAGAAAAATTAGAGACTTTTCGAATTAGAAGTGGGAGAAGGAATAGATGCAATTCCCTGAATTCCGAAAAAGAGGTAATCCCACTCTTCTCAAGTAGCTATACAAAGAAAGAAACATGGAAACAATAACTGATTGGACCAGTGGAATCCTTTTTTTTTTTAAGCTAAGACATGTAGATTGCTTTGATATATAGTTTGTAAGATAACTCCATCAACTTTTGAATCTGACTGGGTTTCTGGTCAGCATAACCTAGGACCTTAGTTAAGGGTCTCTAGAGGTGATCCACCTTTCTAGCCACACAAAGCTAGGTTCAAACAGTGCAATAAGGCTTCCTCCCAATTCCCACAATTTGAATAGTTTTCTTACAAGATAGAAGTTGTACTAAACCCATAATTGAATAGAAACTAAGCTAGCTCCAGAATTGAATAACAAGATAGAATCAGTATGGTTCACTCAGGACTCACAGTTAACCACTTGCTGTCTTAATCCCCTCAGTTCTCTCAGGATAACACTTAAGAGAGCTTTTCCTCCCACCCCTGTGAAGAAGTATAGGGTAGGAATTCCTCAAGGCTGGTTGGAGAGATTGTTTACCTATTCTTCATTAGAGTTGAGCTTTTGTTAGTGTTGGTGTTAATATCATTCTATTAGTATTTGGAGCATCAAGAACATTGCTGGTCCTGTGCCTCTGGAAGCCCTGAGTTACTCCTGTTAAGTGTTTGAATGGATGGGTGGGTAGTGTCTGCTCACTGCTGTAAGTGTGTCCTTGCAAGTGTCATGATGTTGGCTATCAAGAGGTCAATAGGTTTCAGGACAGTGGCATAGGCTGGAATAAGAACAGAAGCAGCCTTGCTGTTCAGAGAAGACGGGGAGGACGGGAGCAAAGATTCAGTGGAAATGGTTTCCAGCCCAGTAAATAAAAGAACAGAACATTGCTGTGTGGGACAGAGGGGGTGAAACCTTTCAAGAAGAGTAGTAAAGCTGTCTGAATTCAGAGACTTTTAGATTGACATGAAGTCCTAGAAGGATTGTTAGGCCCAAGAAGTGCCTGTCCCTGATTTGCTGCCGAAAGAATTCGGTTTGGGAGCCTGGGACATTGGGAATCTCAGCCCATTAAATCTCCTGGTTTTAGATGGTTCCTGTTGTAGTCCAAGCAAAGTAGCACATTCTTTTGCTCTTTCTTCACTGGAACATGCTCCAGATTGGCTTTGGCCTAGAACAGCAAAGCCAAGCAGTGTGCAGACTTTGTACCTTTAGCGAGAGCCTCTGATCTTGCTGGGGACTGATGCTCATCCTTCCTGTGACCCTTTTAACATAGCAACTGACCAATCACATCCGAGAGTCTCTGCCTGCACTACGAAGTAAGCTCCAGAGTCAGCTGCTCTCCTTGGAGAAAGAGGTGGAAGAATACAAGAATTTTCGACCTGATGATCCCACACGGAAAACCAAAGCCCTTCTGCAGTAAGTGCTCACTAGTTTGATACAAGGCCTGGAATCTCAGGGTTGAACCCTTCTCGTTGTCTAGGGAACATGATTTTTTCCTGGCTGAAGGTGACTTGGGCAGATGAGTGTTAGAAATGGAGTCAGGAAGATTCATCTTCCTAAGTTCAAATCTGGCCTCCGAAACTTAATAGCTGTGTGACCCTGGGCAAGACTCTTAATTCTGTTTGCCTCAGTTTCCTCCACTGTTAAGATGAGGATTCACTGGAGAAGGAAATGACTAACCACTTCAGTATCTTTGCCAACAAAGCCTCAAATGGGATCACAAAGAATTGTACAAGTCTCAAACAACTCAGCAGCAAGAATAGACAAAAGATGCTTTCCTTCCATTTGTGTACTGGGCTATCACTGGTTTCTTGAGTAGTAGAATTGGGGGTAGAAATTTGGGCCTCTTGCCTCGGGGCTTGGAACAAAGAAGTATCCCTTGCAGGAGATAGGCCTCAGTTTCTGGTGGGGGAGGAAGCTTTGGGATTGACCCTACTCTAAATCCCCTATAGTGCAGTGGCAGTCCCTTTTCAGTTTGGGGATGGTAGCTAAGATTGTCAAGTTAACTATCATTTGCCACCTGGATTTTTGTGCCTAGGAAAGAGTGAAATGGGAGCCTTTTGAGACAGGCCCCTGTACTTGGGGTTAGCTCCAAAAAATTAATAGATCTCACAAGGGTCAATCTTTTCTAATCCTTATTCCTAAGGAAATGCCTTTTTATCTTGATAATGTTATGGCAAACAGTAGGAAATAGATCTGGGCTTTGTAATTGATGGGGAGGTGCATATTAAACTAGACCTGGGAGAACTGGTCTTGTATATGTTGACTTTTCATTTGGTTGCTCAGCATAATTATGAGGATCATAGGTATATGTTTTTCAGCAATATCATTGCTAGTTTCTTGTTTTGCTTCTTTATGATTCTTTTTCCTCTAAGTTAAAACTGTTTTGAGAACTTGGCTCAGAGTACTGGACTAATATTAACTTTTGTGTTCCTTTTGAAAGAAAAGTTGTGGGCATCAATTGCTTTCTTGAGGAAATATTTTGCCTTAATTTAGGCATCTTATTTGCTAATCTGGTCACAGAACCAGTGTTAAGCATTTTGAAATACGTTCTTGCAATTTTAGGATGGTCCAGCAATTTGGTGTGGACTTTGAAAAGAGAATTGAAGGCTCAGGAGACCAGGTGGACACATTGGAACTTTCTGGTGGTGCAAGGATTAACCGCATCTTTCACGAGAGGTTTCCATTTGAGCTTGTAAAGGTGACATGTTCTATGCTTCTCTTTATCTTCTGCCAGAGGACAGTTAGAACTCCCTTCCAACAGTCTGTGGGCTTTGCAGAATAGGCACTTAATAGATGCTTTTCGAATTGATGAAAGATAGTGAAGTGTGCCTTCATACCTATAAATAAACTCATGAATTTTCTCTTCTTGTTTTTGATGGGATTCAAATTCTCTAGTTTGCAGGTTGAATCATATATCCCATTCTTCATAGTTAAACAGGATTCTGATAGCCAACTACTGATGGGAAACTTTCTTATAAAGATATATATTATAGGGGAGATACTCAGTTGTAATTCACTTCCTTAATTTATTGAACTACTGTGATTTTATAGATACCTACCTTTGCATATTTTATTTTTTTAGATGGAATTTGATGAGAAAGACTTGAGACGAGAAATTAGCTATGCAATTAAAAACATCCATGGAGTCAGGCAAGTACTAGGGGTGGGGGAGGAGTATCCACTTCCTTCTGTTGACATGTTATTGTTATTGTTTGGTCGGCCTGGCCTGTTTTCTGGAATGCCTGTGCTCCTAGCCTCTGATAGCTAGGCTTGGGATGGGACCATGTTGTCCAGGGACTAACAGGTCTCGGTCAAAGCCCCAGTACCTTGGTTGGTGGGGAGTGGGGGGGAGGAAGAGAGGCAGTCAGTCTGTTGTGTTCTTCCCTATTGTCTCCTAGGACGAGTCTGTTGCCCTTTAATATTTTGAGATTTGAGGGCAAAATTTTAGATCTGACTAATTTAAGACATGCAAGTACGGCATGACATAAATTACATTGTTCATAGGTGTTACCATAAATGCCACCCCTGCCTCCCACCCCAATCTTGTTATAAAGGTCATGATGTAAAATGAGGCTATATGCCAACCACCTGCTCTGGTAAGAGCTTTTAAAAGCTAAGTTTTCCTCCAAGTTAAGCTGCCTTTGGAAGATTATGAGGGGATGGATTTTGTCTTTAGGGGTAAGAAGGGACACAAATTTGGAAGCAACCAGCATCAGAGAGAGAGAGAGAAAGAGGAATTTAATATTGGTCACACTGAATATTGCCAAGAAATAGAGGATTCATGCTGCCAAAATTGTCCGTGGTTGACACTGGGCATTTCTAATTAATGGGAGTGGGCCTATGACTCAGATATGTGATGATTGCTATTTCTTCAGTTAACCAAACAGTTACCATTAATATTGTTGATTGTTTTTTGTTTTTCTTTGATTATTTCCTTCACCCTTGCTCTTGTGGTTGGACGTGCATAGGACGGGGCTCTTCACCCCAGACTTGGCATTCGAGGCCATTGTGAAAAAGCAGGTGGTGAAGCTGAAAGAGCCTTGTCTGAAATGTGTCGACCTGGTTATTCAGGAGTTAATCAATACAGTTAGGCAATGTACCAGTAAGGTATTGAGCCCTCCCTGAGGGTTTTGGAAAAGGGAGCCTTGGGGGTGGGTGGTATCAGGATTGCAGTGCCCTACCTGCTCTGACTGGTCATTCTCCCAGATTCCTTTTACTTCCAAGAGGATGTTTTCTTCCTCTGGATTACAGAGTGTAAGACTACTGAAATTATTTGCCTCATCTTCCCGACACTCTTCAATGAGGTGGTCACTATTGTGTCTTTCTAGAGGCACTAGGATGAATGGGAAAAGCAAGAGATAGAATGTGAAGAGTGCCAAACAGGCCTCAGGAGGTGGCCAGCTGAGTGGGCAGCTTATCCTGGGATCCTGATACCCAACATAGCATGTGTCTTGACTGATTTTAAATGCTGCTTTGCTACACCCTGGGAAGCAGAAAATTAAAACATACCCCTTCTTGAGCCTGAGACCCACAATCCTCTATCCATCGTGGGTTTTTCTTTTTGAAGGAAAAAACCAACCCCATGGCACAATGTTTTGCATGACCCCACTGTTGTAGCGCCAGTGTGCTTCCTTT
This sequence comes from Monodelphis domestica, assembly GCF_027887165.1. Lineage (NCBI taxonomy): Eukaryota > Metazoa > Chordata > Mammalia > Didelphimorphia > Didelphidae > Monodelphis > Monodelphis domestica. The sequence goes on along the minus strand of NC_077229.1, from coordinate 97,339,189 downwards.
GCTGCACATAGCAGGGAGCCAAGAAGCCCTGAGAGCAACAGAATGATGAAGTGAGCATGTGGATAACTGGCCTGTCAGACCTGGCATCGCCGTATACAGGGCAGCTCTGCCAGGATTGCCTGTCTGCAGCGTGCCTCCTGCTGCTCTCCTCCAGGCAGGGGCAGCATTCTGTAGAGAGAACTTGGCTCCCCTAAACAGGGAAGTTGAAGTATGTCACACACAGAATAATTGGCACAGTCAGTTCCTACATTTGGCAGGAAATGTCCCTGTCCTTCTCCCTCCCACCCACCCATTTTCTTTCCCTCCCCTCCCCCACACACACATCGCTCCCAACAGTGCCTGCTTCCCAGAGTGGCCTGCTTCAGCTGAGCCATGTAAATGCTTTCCCAGGGGCGTGTGTGTGTGTGTGTGTGTGCGCGCGCGCGCGCGCGCACACGCGTGCGTGGTGTGCACATGCATTTGCGTATGTGTGAGTAAGGACTCCTGGGGCTGTCTTTTAGAGTCAGGAGGTTTTGCTTATGCTGCAGTTCCTGATCTGTGTCATTTTTAAAAGCCTGCATTTGCTTTCCAAGCTTCTTCAGTCAAACCCAGCAGGGTTGGAAGTAGATTTCCAGAGGCTACAACATGTATTTGAAAATTCAGGGCACCCAGTGCATTGGGTGTAAGGTGACTAAAGCACTATTGACAAGACCAGCCAAAAGCCCCTTGAAATGGCTCTCCTTCCGAAGCAGCTTCCCAGGGCAAATGCCAAGGCTTTTACTATGCCTCTTACTAACTGGTTGCCTCTCTCCTTTTCTTCCCTCTCTCTGTCTTTTTGTTACTGTGTGTGTTTGGTCTGCAATGCCTTTTGGGGTCTCGTCTTTCTGCCTCCCTCTCGTGCTCTGCATGACGCAGGACGGGTCTCTTCACCCCCGACATGGCCTTTGAAGCCATTGTGAAAAAACAGATTGTAAAGCTCAAAGAGCCGAGTTTGAAGTGTGTTGATCTGGTGGTCTCAGAGCTGGCCACCGTCATTAAAAAGTGTGCCGAGAAGGTAATGGGCTAAATTTTTTTTCCATCTGTTAGTCTAACCTGAGCATATGGAATATACTTACTCCACAGGACCTGCCGAACTTAATGCCTTAGGCTTAATTCATGTTCTTTGCAAAAATGACACAAATTTGGTGGCATTACTTCTGGTCCATGCCACAACTCTGTTAACCTATCATTCATGGCCAGAAATAAATTTGGAGGTCCTGCTGAGACATGTGACATGGGTACTATCTTAAACCACTGCCCAGGAGGCCAAAATGCCCATGAAATGGCTTTAGCCCCAGAGCTTCAGGGCATGGAGAAGGCTATACATCCTTTGCTGCTTCATATTAGTTCATGCTATAATCCAGCCCTGGGGGGTGGAGGTGGGAGAGGGGACATCAGTGACATTTGACTGGTAAACACACTTCACCTGCTTTGAATGAAATCTTTTCATCTTTTGATTATCTAAAAAGTGTTTTTATAATCTCTTTAATTGTCTTGCCAACACAAGCTACCCATATTTGTCTCTTTAATGAGTGTGGTGACAAAATTGGGGATCAGTGAAGTCCTTTCATGTCTTCTTGGCTCTCCCTGGCTTTCTGCTTTCTTCATGTAAATTGTTGTGGGTTTTGTTCTATGTAGAGCCATCTGACCTGGCTCTTTCCTCTCCCACAGCTTGGCTCCTATCCCAGGTTACGAGAAGAAACAGAAAGAATTGTCACCACTTACATCAGGGAGCGAGAAGGAAGAACAAAGGACCAGGTGTGTTTGAAGGGTCTTTGACAATGTGTTCGTCCTGCAAACACTGAGAACTGATGACTTAAGACCAGGCTGCCTTTAACAGCCAAAGCTTGTTCTATCCGGACTTCATGTGATTGAATCCATACATGAATCTCTGACTTGCAAAGGCAGCATTCAGCTCCAGGCTGCCCATTACCATGTGTATTCAGTGAAATAGGGGGGTGAGCTGAGAGCCTGGAGCTACCAGGAAGATGAAGCCTACCGTTCTGGCCATTTGCCTAGGTTGGAAAATAGTTCTAGATCCCCCTCTGCTGGTAGACTTGGGGAGTATGCTCAATTGCCATACATGTGTATTTGGACATTTGGTGCCTAGACAATTCATAGTAAGGTATTTGTTCTTTTGTTTGTTTTTTAATTGGTAGCAAATATACTCTTGTCTCTTCAGATCCTTCTTCTGATCGACATTGAGCTGTCGTACATCAACACAAATCATGAGGACTTCATTGGCTTTGCAAAGTATGTATATTCTACCTGCAGCTTCTTGGATATAGGAGCCCTGCTACCAGATAGGGCTTCAGTCTTAGAGCTGGCCCTCCTAGAGGGCACCAAGGCTCCAGGTGATGATGGCTCTGAAGGGTGGGCCGGGCTGGGGCTAATTTCCTGAGGAAGACATGTTCTGAGTTTGGGGGATTCTTCTATCGGAGGAAATTGCTTTAAACGGAGCAACTGAGATTCCTCTATCTTGCTTTAAATAGGATGTTATAAAAAGTCAGGCAAGCTTCTCTAATGACAATGGCTTAAAAAAAGTGACAACATTTTAGCTGAATGTTGCAATGAATGGTAATACTTCAAAAAATTCTTCCTTTTCCCCCAGTAGAAGTGATATCAGCATAGCACAAGAAGAATTGAATTAGCCATGTGTGTGTTGTTTGACCCAGATTCATAATAGTGACTGTCACACACAGGGAATCCAAAGAAATGGGGTCTAGATCTTGCAGGTTATCATGGCATCATCAACCTCCCCCCCACCCCACCACCCCCCAATTGAATGGACCCAAGCAGAACATGCTTAGTTTCCTAGGAAAGTTTAGTTCCTTTTAGTTTAAGAGAAGTTGCCTTACTACTAAGGAGGAGCCTGGTCTCTTCTCAAACTTCAGAAGGAGCTAGTCCCAGGAAAAGTCTTTGAGGGTATGCTCTGCCCAGGCAGAGGTGGCAAGTAAAAGCGAGCAATGGCTTCTCCAGATCTTCCCTGCCTTTGGACATGGCAGTGAGCCATGACTGTCTGATCACAGGGAACTCAGTCTCCTGCTGTGTGTGTGCCCTGTCATTCAGAATGAAGATGAATTCAATACCCTCAGCTTAGATTACCAACCCACTGTGGAGCTCTCTATGCCTCTGTCTTGGTGTCCATGTTGTGGAACTGAAATCCCTGGGTCTCTTTCCTCCTTTGATTGCTGCTCTTTTCCTCACTTTGTTTCTGCTTTTCACACTTCATCCACAGTTCCTCCTTCTCACCATCTCTCCTGTTTTTCCTTTGATCACTTCACTCTTTCCTCTGGACTCCTTGGCCTTCCTCCCAATAACCCCAGCTGTTACTATACTGAGCAGCTTGTGACCGGGTGGGTATCTGCCTGCTGTGTATGCTGTTTAAGTAGTATGTTAGTGGGGATTTGGTATAGGTCTATTTTTGGCAAAGGTAGTGATAAATCCCAGGGAAGAAGGACTTACTTGCTTAGGGAAACAGTCCATTTCAGATTCTGATTTTCAGACTGAAGAAGTAGTAAAGATTTTTCCTGAGCCCTGATGTTGTGAAAACCTGGTCATCAGTGCTTTGGTATAGGTTTTCACTCTGATCCAAGGCTTCTCCATTTATCAAGCTCCCTCAAGTACTAGGATGGGTGGTTGCATTGGCAAGACCCACCCTTCCCACCTTCTAAACATTTGCCATTTAAAATAGCAAACCCCTTCATAGAGAGAGATATTCAAACAGAGCTCTATGCTGAACTCTCCTCTTCCTCCTCTTGGTTGAGTCTGAAAGAAAGCAAAATTGGTGACTTTTCTTCCTTTACCTTGTATTAATCTCCTATCTCGGGTAAGTAAAACTTTTATTGGTAATAAGCATTCTTGTCATCAGCCTGGTCACGGCATCTGAAATTTCACATCAAGCTATCCTACCGTCCTTAGAACGGGCAGCTCTAAGACTTGTGCTGCTCAAGCTCTGGGCCTGGCAACTTAAGAGTTGGAGAGGAGGACATCTGAAGAGATCCTCTGCTGCCTTTACCTGAAAAGGAAGCTTTAGATTGGTTCACTCATGTCCCAACCATCCAGACAGCATTGGACTTGCACAAGCTTTTTCTAAGTCTCTCAAGGAGTAAATAAATGGAAACTAGGAGCACATTCAGGTGTGTATAGAAATGGAGTTAAAGCAGGGCTTCCTCCTCTTTTGTGTGTCCTGGTACCCTTTGGCAGACTGGAAAGGAAGCTTTGAAATCTCCCCCTCAGAATCAACTTTCTCAACAAATGAAATAAAATACAAAGGAAGCCAATTACACAGAAATATACTTCTTGAAATACATATATATTTAAACCATCATAGAGCCAAGGTTAAGAATTCCGGGGGGCAGCTGGGTGTTACATTGATGTGAATCAGCCACAACTTTCAGAGTGCTAGAGCTGCTTTCCAGGTTTTTGTAAAATACATTTGTGTTTGTAGCCCTATGTGGCTCTCCTCAGATGAACAGTTATTCTCCCTAGGGAAAACCTTCATGCTCATGTCTTCTCCAGTTCTGGTAGCTGTTTCTTCTCTTTGCCATCCAACATTGATTTACCTTCTCTCTGTGCAGCTGGTCACTGGCCTCCTCCCTCACTGCCCAGCTGCATAAGCCTTGTGTTCTGCTTTGGTTTCAGTGCCCAGCAGAGGAGCACTCAGCTAAACAAGAAGAGAGCCGTCCCGAACCAGGTACACGTGCAAGCCCACATTTCTTGGGGATATGTTACTTGGGGTGGGAGAAGGATGGGGAAAGCTACCTTAGGTGCCATGGGGGAGGTGCACCAGTTTTGGGTGTGAATAGTTTACTCAAACCCTCACTGTTCCACACACCTCTATCAGGAGCTGCTGGATAATTATGATTCTTTACCCTTTTGATCCCAAGTTCTATATGTGTTTTGACATTATTCAAAACCTTTTCAAGTGGCTGAATCTAAATCTGACAGCCTTGTCACAGCTGCTGTCTCTTGACCTTGGAAGGCATGTTCTCTGTGATATCCAAATCAGCTGCCCTGAGGATAAAGAAAGGGTCTGGCAACCCTGTACTAGTGTTCCAGCCCCACCTTTCCCAGGGAAATTAGACCTACGAGTAGAGTCTTGGTGTTTTTTAGGAAAAAATACTGCCTTCAAATAGCCTTTGCTGAGGTCCCATCTCTCATGGGAGAGGCCAGAGGCCCTGCTATTTACTTAGCTTGCATGACTGAAGCCCCAGATTGGAAAAATGTAACCTTTGCATGTATTTTATGCTTGCTTTAGGTAATACATATGTTGTTGCTTTTTTGTTTGGAAAGATTACAATGAATTAAACATTAACACTATGAATATAATTAATAGCATGTAATTTTTTTTTCTTTTGCTGTTTTTCTGCTCTTCCTCTTCTACCATTTGTTGTGCTTCCTGCCCTTTCTCTATTACCTTGCTCCCTCTTTCTGCTTTTCCTTTATTTACCCTACAACCTAACTTTGTGATCCTAAAGGGTGAGATCCTGGTAAGTACCTACATAGTGTGTTAGTAAATATTAGACAGATCTAGTGATGGAGACCTGTTCCCAAAATATAGTCCTGAAAAAGAAACTGGCTCTTCCCTGATTTGGGCTTGAGTACACTTAGTACATTGAAGGTGAGAACCAGGTTTCTCCCAGGCCAGGGGGCAACTTCATCCATATGGAGCCCTTAGTAGATGTCCTCAGTCACATGATAGAGAGTATGAGATGTGCAAAGATGAATCAGACTTGCCCCTTTCCTCAAGGGGCTTATAGTCTCCAATAGGAGAAAGGAAGTGAATCAGGTGAGTCTGGAAAACCTATCTAGGACTGTTATGTTCGCTATGTTTATGCAAGGTTATAGTTGCAACCTGAGCCCACATCCCTACAGCTTGACTGGTGGAGTGTCTTGGCTTTCTTTGGGACCGTATGTTCCATATTCTTTAGAAAAGCCAACTCTGTCAGGAGGCTCATCTTCCTAGAGGGTCATTGACTCCAAGCAGCTTCCAAGAGTAATTCTTGGAGCCCTCCCAAAAGCCTTTTCTCCCTGCCTCCCTGCAGGTGCCTGGCCCCTCTTCCCTTTTGTATTATTATGAGAGGAAAAAAGCAGCAGAGAGTATTAACAAAACACAATCAGCTCTCTAGGGAAATTTCCTATTGCTTATGTACATAGTATTCAGTTTGTTTCATCTTGCTGTGACTTGGGTGCTCCTACATCTTCAGCTTTCCCTCCCTTTCAGTAGGGTGACAGCATAATTTTGACCCACTGTGCTATTTGGCAGGAATCCCACAGACCTTCCTGCTAAGTGTACTCAGTTCTGAAAACCCAAGATACCAGTTTCTTTCTTAATGATGCTCTGGAGACAGTGTTACATCTTCCCAGTGGAGAGACTAACAAGTGTGTGTGTGGAAACAAGGTTGAGAAGTCTTCTTTGACTGAGCAAGAAAATGGAAACAGCTGAAATATAATCCTGGAAGGTGGGGCAGGGCTAGAAAAACCACTCTCCTTAAGGACTCTGGACTTGGTTTGCCTGCTTTATTCCACCAGCCCCTTATTCCTTCCTACCCATCTCTCCTTAAGGAGCAAGAAGTTAGGCCCTGTTGTAACAGGAGTGGGGGGGGGGGGGGGGTTTCCCCTTTTAAAACCATAGCTTCTTTTTCCTTATACTATAGACATTTTAAGTAATTTCCATTTTCCTTTCAATTCAAATAGGCTTCCTTCCATTCCCCAAGACCTATTTCTCCAGGGTGGGGATGGGGGGGGCCACAATTGGGGCAGGAATACTTCTGGTTCCAGAGCACCTTGACTTTTCTTGAGCAAGGTCTCCATCACTGCTTGGGAGGCTTAGGATGTGCAAGTGTTGCCTTGTGGTGATGGGAAGCTGCTGAGCCCTGACAGTTATACTAAGATAGGTGTGAGCTGGGCCAGGAAGACAAAAAAATCAGCATTCAGGAAGAGTGTTCCAAGATTTAGGCCCCCTTCCTTGATTCCACTATCCCTACTAATTGATCAGCTCTCCCCTAAAGGGACCAATTTGCAGGTAAGGCTTTAGTACATCAAAATTTCCTGCTTCTCTGCCATGTCTCATTCCTTTGTTATGCATCATGTGACCATTCTGTCCCTTATTGTCCTACTTCTCTTTCTGAATTAAATTTCTTAGAAATGGAAGCAGAGACATGGCTTTGAGGGCTCCACAAGAGTTAAATGGGCCCGTGGCAACTCTCCTTAGTCCATTAGCTGCAGAGCACATTCCTTTTAACCTTGGGTCATTGGGCTGAGTAAGCTACAGCCTTAGACCTGACTTTCCAGAGGATCCTCTCATACCTATCTCCTCTGTAACTAGACCCTGGGACATTTACCAGCTGCATTCTGGTTTTGCTGCCATTCCTGGCCTATTTCCAGCTTTCTGCTTCCCCCTGTCAAGATCAAATTATCTGCAGAATATTCATATACAAATCGGGCTTTAAAATGAACTGGGCAAAAGAGCTACTCTGTGCCCTCAAATTGTATTCCCAGACTCAAGAAAGATTAGTCACTCAGTTCTTGATTGGCCTTTCGCCATCTGCTTAGTCAGGGCTCCTCACTTCTCTCCACCAGGTGCACTGTAAGAGTTAAGACCTTTTAGATGTAACAGCCTGCAGTCACCCATAGCTTGTACAGCCAAGTGATTTTTGTCTCTAACTCAGTGTTGTGTCCTACATGGGCGGTTGCCTGGATAGCTTGAAAATTATTGGATGGAATGGAATGGGACAGGAAGGTCTGGTCTATGATTGGTCAGCAGGAATCTATCTGACTGTGGACCTGACCAGCATTTCCAGTCCTGTGGCACATTTGCTCTGTGGGTAAAAAACATGGTGTTCTAGCCAGCTGCCTAGATATTTAGATTTGGGGTTAAATGACCAGGCCTGCAATCTTTGGTTATTTCCACCAGAACCGTGTCAAACTATTCTGAGTCTGGGCCTTTCTGATTTTACCAAGGACAGCATTTCTCATGTATCCTTGGCTCCCAGGCAACCACATTTCTCACCAGGACTATACATCTTGAAGACATTGAGTCCCTCCCACCCTGGATATTGAGAAATGTGTCATTTGCTGTCCCATTGACTCCTGTGTATTACTAACCTGTGTCTTAAAACTAGTGGCCACAGGGCACTTATGTGAGGTGACTGTGGGTACTCCTCTCACTTCTCATATATGTTCTTAAAGCCCAAGGATATGAGTCCATAAATGTGTTGCAATTTCTTATTTGGGAGGCATAACTGCCCATCTGAAAATTTCCAAATTATTCTTCCATATAAATGGCATAGAAATCAGACAGCAGGTTCAAAGGTCTCTCACTGCTTGTTGACCATTGGGAGGGGAATAGAGGTAGGTGTGCTTGATGTCTTATTGATTAGGCTCCTGGCTGGGCTAAGTTTGCCTCCTCACATTGCTTGCCTTTCCCTCATCTCCAAAGGATGAAAGGAATACACTTCAGAGATTTACTGTCTCTGGGCTGGGATCCTTTGCTGTGTCCCTAAGGAAGCTGATTGATCTGGCCCTGCTTCAATTTACCCAGGCCTTTGCAGGAAGTCTTGTCAGTGTGTTGATGGTTTCCTGCCTTACTTCTGTCTGGCAGTCCCTGGGAAAGGACTAAGTTTGCACTTGCTTTCACAGGACTTGTGAAGCCTGACCTCACTCTAGTAGGAGTGGGCCACCAAAGCCTTATTCAAAGCCCAGTAGGGCGATAAGAAATGAGGGCAGCCACTTTGATGGCTTCTGCGCCTTGTAATAAAATGCTAGCAAAGGCATCAGATGAATTTGTCCTAAAGCACTTCATACCTCAGAAACACTAAGATTGCCACCAGCATGGGGAGGTCTGGGTGCCATCTTTTTATTTAGACTTACTTCCCGCAGGTTACCCAACAGAGCAAGGATTCTGGCACCTAGCTGGGAGTCTTGGCCCCTTTAGGGGCCCCTTCTGGCTTGGCTCCCAAAGCTTTGTTTCCCCTTGGCTTTTTTCTCTACAGTGGTGGCTTCTATGGACTGAGACTTGAACCCTCGGCTAGGATCCCAGGGAAGTCACCAAAGCAGTTGGCTGTATGATCTGTTGGAGTGCTCCTTAGTCCAGAAAGAGAAAAAGAATGTATGTCTCTCAGTTATCCCAAGGGCCAGGCTGCTGCTTGGTTGGAGAGGTATAGGAACAAGGCCAGGCCAGGCAGTTTATCTCCTTCTGAAACCTCGTCCACTGGTTTGGTAAAATCTTAGTGAAAGCCATTTTTCCAGATTGTGAAGTGGTTGATAAACTTGGCCTTTTTTTTTTTTAAGCAGTGAATTATTTTATTTGTTTATTGTTTTGTTTTACAAAAATTCATTAAATACTTGCCAACACCAAGTAGTGCAAAATATAAAATCTTGTTCACTCTAAATAAATGAAAACAAACCTTGCCAGGAAACATTGAGAACAAAGCTGTTCTTTAAGAATTTCAGGTTCCCCACCAGTGAGTAGTTTGGTGGTTAACAGCATTATTACCTGTCAAGTGAATTCTGCTAAAGTTTCGATCTTTTCTTGACATAATTTATCTAGAGCTCCTTTTGTGAAAGACTCGTGAAAACATATCCTCTGAAAACAAAATTCTTCCAGTAGGGAAATTTCATAGAAATGAGAAGAGTTGGTTTTCCGGCCAAGAAGGGAAAGATATCTGTGGAAAGTCTCTGATGCTAGCCTGAGATCTCACCTGTTTTCTCTGGCTCTCGGTACCTGCGGCTCTGCCCCATAAGTGCCTTGGCAGGCTCAGTGCTTTCTCGAGTCCTGCTGTCCTCCTTGCTTGTTGACACTTGACAGTTCAGTTTGTAACAGCCTCTTGATCCAAGTCCCATTCTAGTGTCTGTTTGCTTCATGTTTGCCCCACCCTTGTATCCCAGCTTGGAATGTTATGGGGCTTTTTTCCCTAGGCCCTAGACTCCCATGCATGCCCTTCTGTCTCCTTGTCTCCTCCCTCCTTACCTCCCAGGGGGTTCAGCCTAGCACCTGGGTCTGCCTCCTCATTGCAGCCTCCATCGAGGCTGCCAGGTGAGTGCCACATGCAGGCACAGTGACAGTGTCAGGGTGGGGAGTGGGGAGGGCTTCCAGTATTATAGGGGGAGCCAGAGGCCCATGCTGCTCTTTTCAAAGAAACTACTGCTGTACTATATCACTGTAAACTTAGCTGACAATTTGACAGGATTCTATCTTAGATTTGGAATTAATTTTGCTAATTGTCCTGGAACAACGAGTGGTGAACTGAATAGTTTCAACTCATTGTTCCATCTTAAATGTCTTATACGAGCACCTCCTAAGACAAGATTTCCTAGTGCAGAGTTCCATATGCTGTATACCCCACCAAGTGGTTCCTCCAGGCTTGCCCCGGGGCCCTAAGAGATTGGCCATGCAGAGGAGTATGGCCCATTAATCAGAGTGAATTGGATTTCTCCCCTTTTGGCTGTCCTGGAACAGGTTAAGCCATGGGCTACAATCAACAGTCTTTTCTTTCCACCTACTAGATGGGTAGCTATTTGGCTTTAGTGAGCAGTGACATAACATCCTAAAATCCTGGTACAGGCCATCCCGCTTCTATTCCTTTTTTTAGATTGAATTAGGAGGTTGGTTAGGACAAGAGAAGTCTGAATTTCTGAGAAGACTCTAGGATTCTGAGGTTTGGATCCAGCCTTTTGGAAGGAGCTAGATTACTTCTGCTGGGAATTTACCAATCATTTAGAAAGTCTGCTCTGTCTGGATTTGGCCTCTCTGACTTCTTGGTATGTTCTGATAGAGAAAAGTGACCTAGTCATACCCCTTCATCAGGGCCCAGATTTCATATTGATTCATGCTTTCTCCTCCAGGTGATTCGAAGGGGCTGGTTGACCATCAACAATATCAGCCTAATGAAAGGTGGTTCCAAGGAGTATTGGTTTGTGCTCACTGCAGAGTCCTTGTCATGGTACAAGGATGAGGAGGTGCGTATCAAGGAAATTAACTGCCTGATCATTATTCCAAATGCACTGGTAAGCTGATTAAAAGGAAACAGACTGGGCTGCCCACTATGATTTGTCATCCAAATCCTTTGGGCAAGCAGGTAACATGTCAATCATAAATATCAAGGGGAAGTGTGGCTATGTACTAATATTTGTCCATCCCTTTCCTTTAGACTCTCCTTTCCTTCCCAGGGAAGCTAGAGTAAACTCACTAGTGAGAATATGTGGAATGAAGTCTTGGGAGCCCTGGGCTGGGTAGGATTTGTAAAGGAAACTTGGGGTCCTCATAAACCTTTGTTATTACTGTAGACTTGTAGATGTCCTTGGTCTTATGACTTCCTTCCCCCACCCCAGGATTGGTGTTATTTCTGCTCAAAACCTTTACTAACTGCCCCAAGGAAGCTAAGAAAATAAGCATTTATGTACCACCCCCTGTATTCCATGCATTATGTCAAATTGAGTGTTTGGGAGATCCAAAGGAATAAAATAAGATAATGCTTATTTTCTCATTTGATCCTTACAACAATCCTGTAAGGTAGGTACTGTTATTATCCCCATTTTACAGTAGAGAAAACTAAGGCAAATAGGTATAGTGACTGCCCGGTGTCATATAGCTAGTAAGTATCTGAGGCTGAATTTGAAATGAGGGCTTGCGGACACTCCAGGTATAGCACTGTATCCACTGTGCCACCAGCTACCTTGGGGATATATTTATCCAGATTTAAACTTTGTGTGCATGTTATCCTCTATAGAAGGCGGCTTCCTTGAAGGGAGGACGATTTTGTTTTCATCCTAGAAGAGTACTAGAGAATTCACTCCTACTTTTTCTTGGAACCAAGCCTAGAAATGGTTCATAGCTATGTAAGGAGAAGCAGCTGTGGTGGAATGAGTGGGAAACCTTGAGTTTACAGTTAGTAAACCTAGGTTGGGTCCCCAGCTCTTCTATTTCTCTAGGGCAAATTAATTAGCTTCTCTAAATCTGTTTTCACCTATCAAATGCAAAGGTATCAGATTGGATGACCTCTAAGGGCTCTCTCACTTCAATTCTTGATCTTCTACCTTGGCTTTATTAGGTAAAAGAGCAGAGAGATGGGAGCACACATCAGAAACAAGCCATCCAGGGAGTTTTGGATTTCTTAAATAAGGAAACTGATAGATTTCCTTCCCCATCAGTAAATAATCAGACCCAGAAAAGCTTCTCAGGCCCCCTTTACAGAATTCTTAGTCCTTTAAAAATGCCTATACACAGGTGGCTCAGTGAATAGAAAGCCAGACCTAGAAACAGGAAGACCTGGATTCAAATCCAGCCTAAGACACTTCCTTGCTTTGTGACCCTGGGCAAGTCACTTGACCCCCATTGCCTAGCCCTTACCACTCTTCTTTCTGCTTTGGAACCGATAAATAGTATTGATTCTAAGACAGAAGTTAAAGATTTAAAATTTTTTTCCTATACAACTTGTTTGTTACCAGTCCAAATCCAGATCCAACCTTGATTCTCTCAGCAAGATCTCCCCACCTGCTTCTTTGTTTCACTTGTGCCAAAGTGATTTCTTCCACCATCTCTGAGGGGCCCCAGGGGCCAAGCCCTTCTCTTTTTCTCTCTTCTATTCTCACAGCAAGTTTAGACTTCTGGCGGTGAATAGCGTTAGATCTTCACATTCCTCGATGTCTTTAATTCTCATCCCAAATGCTTGTTAGGATCAAGGTCTGCTGGGTTCCTTCTAAATGTAAGGTGACCCTAACTGGTTCTCTTGCAAAAAGGGAAATTTTCTAAGGATGGTGATTTAGAAGAAAGCAGTTCTGTGCAGGAACCCTGTGCTTTAAATGTGGTGCCTCGCCTGACTCTTCATTTGAAGAAAGAAAGCCTGACCACTAGCTGCCTACTCCCAGTTTCCTTATGGTGCTACCTGGCCTAGGCCATGCCAAACTTGCCTCCTTTGTCTACACTAAGAGACAGAATCCTGTCAACCCTGCTTTCACCCTGGAGTGAAAATGCTGCCGCTGCGCACCCTGCCCCCCCCCAACCCCCCCACCACCACCATTTGTGCCTTTTGTTGAGTTTGGGGGGGGGTTGGGGAGCATGAGACCTGTTTGGGTATCCCAAAGGGCCCTTTATTTATGATGAGCAGGAAAGTGTTGTGTGTTGAGGTACCTCTTCCCTAAAGGAAATTCTTTTCAGCTTAAGTTGAGGGGAAAGCTACAGAACCTCATGTGTCCATGTATCTATTTAATGGACTCAAACAGCCCCTGTTCAGACACAACTGTAGCTGTAGAGAGGGCTATACTTGTCTCGTGAATGGTAAGTTGTATCTGCAGTAAGACAGAGTAGAGGCTTCTGAGGGAGATGAGATACAAGGCCAAGGCTGACCCAATAGAGGGAGGAAGCAATTTCCTAATTGGCCAGACCTAGAGATATCTTCAAATCGATCCTTTTTCTGTTTTTCCCTTGCCCATTTCTCCCTCACAGCCCCTTTGAATTGATTTTAGAGCAAAACAGGTAGCAAAGGAGCTTTCTCTCTTAGACCAAATAATAATGCAAAGGAAGGGCTTAGCCAAACAGCAGTTTGCTTCCTCTCAGATGCCTGCTCCCTCCATCTTTTCCAAACTACAGACTCCTCTGGGAGACAGTACAACTCTGAACCACTCCTCCCAGTGCCCTGGAAAATGCTTTTTTTTTTTTTAACTTTCCACCCCCACAGTCTAGAAACTAAGTCTGCTTGGTGGTGCGTCAGCTCTGGAGCTGAGTGCATGATGGTTTCCAAGCTTCCATCTTGCTGAGAACAGACACATCAGCAAATTCATTCAGGTTGGACGGGCTGTTAGAGGAACAGTGTTATTTGATTCTCACTGAAAACTTAAACTGGCCAGTGGTGTGAAATGGGAATTTGGTAGTTGAACAGTGGATGAGAGGTTATACAATTTGAGTTCCTTTGTTCCTTCTCTTAGTAAATCAAATTCCAGTTAGAGTAAGATGAGAGTGATGTTCCCCAGCTCGCCCTTCAAACCTTGTCTGTCCTCCAGCAGTTTCCTGTTGGCAGGGTTCTCAGTGGGAGCACTGTTGAGCCCCTTGCTGTTGAGTAATGAGAACCAGCAGGCACTGTGAATAAGGCTCTGTGTTCTACAGACACAAAGCCAGCAGGAATCCTAGAGGTGAGGAGGGGGAAATAAAACATTGTTTCTCGAAAAACAAAAAGTCTGCTCTGCCAACAAGTAAAACCTTTCTCCTAATGTGCATCCATTATACATGGCAGTCCTCATAGTGCCTTCTCACCCCCATCCCTCAGAACCAGTTATAAACCTTTCTCAGAAGAAGGAAAAGAGTGAAGAACAGTTGAGATACATTTCTTTTGGTAACTTTATTTTTGAAAAAGAAAAAATACAAATATTTCTTGAAAATTTTTAAATGATACCATCTTGCCTGTGCCCTTTGCCTTAGGGCTGAAAGGAAGATTCCCTGAGGGATCCCAGCAGCCTTCAAGGATTTTTCCACTTGAATTATCCCCCAGGTCCTCTTTTCCTTTCCCAAAGCCCATTTTACCCCCTAAACTTTTCCCTTTAATCGCCATCCCATTTCAACAAGCATTTATTAGGCTAATACTTTGTATATGGGATATATAGGAAGGAAGTTTCAGATCTTAAAGGACTTACCTGAAGGTGATATTGCCTTGGCTTCCACCTTGCTGTGGGCAGGGGTCCTGGCTCCCCAGTAGATGCTTTTCCAAGCCCAGCCTAACCAATGTGCAGACTACTGTACACCTTTGCAATCTCCTGGACAGGTAGTCTGAACACTGGGCTGGTGGGGCTGGAATTTGAGGGGATTCTTCTACCCCTCCCCTTTGAAGCCATTCCTTTCGAGAAGGGATGTGTTCCCAAAGCTTATTTTACAAGGATAGGAAACTGCCTTCCCCTCAAAGAATCTGCTTTGTCTCTTCTGACGTGGCAAGTCTTCAGCAGGACCCAGTCTGGAGAAAGTTGTGGTTTTTCAGGAAATCCTAAGGCAAGCGGGTGGGGGTGGGGGTGGGAGAGGGAGGGTTTAGGTTCATGGCCTCTGTACAAAGGAGAACGTCACTTTTGGGACACAGGGTGGGGGTGGAGGGTGAATGTGTGCCTGTAGCATCTGGAGGTATTTTCTGGGTGGAACAGAGTTATAAACAATTCCAGATGTTGCATTTCACTGAGGCTGCTCTAGCCCATGACTCGGGAGGGCGGCCCCTCCAAAAGCAGCAGACTTGTGCTCATCCAAACCAAGTGCAGGACTTTTTGCTGCTTTGGGGGCAGGCGTGTGGGGCCCAAGAGCAATAATAGGGGAGTGGGGAGAGGGGTCAATACTGTCCTGAATCTGCCTTGAAGTGAAAGACAGGGCAGAGCCCTTCTCGTAGCTTGAGAATCTTATCAAGTCTTCTAAGACCCAGCTTTAGCCTTGCTCATTCATCCATCTTCCCTGTGCCAGAAAACCTGAGCTGGAAAATGAATGGTACACAACTGGGTGGGCCTGCTCAGCTGGGCTTATCGTTACCCTCCAGCTCTCTTTATTCATCCGTGTTCCAAAATGCACAACTAAAATTCTGGCCTACCAAAAGGCCACATTTCTTTTTCCACCTCAGTCTCTTTTGTGTTCCTTTTTCCCTACCATTCTCAAAGGTTGGTTTGGGAGAGGCACAAATGACCCAACCCATTCTGCCCTCTGGTTTCCTTCTTCCTTGCCCATATCTGTCAGTAGCTCACTAACAAATCCAGAATTTGCTTATGTGTGGATCTGGAGGCTAGAAACTTGTCCTCCACTTTTCTGTTATTCGTGCAACAAACAAATAGCTGGGTCTTCTATATGGCTGGTGCTTTAAGGGATACAGGGATAGCAGAATAAAACTGCTGCCCTCCAGGAATTTAGGCTCCAAGGAATCTTTTGCTTCTGAGTTGTCCAGAAACTGCAAGTCTACTAATTGAATCAGTGTCCCCTGTGTTTGCTTCAGGAACCAGAGAACTGGCAATTAATCAATGAGCTCTTTCTTATTAAGCACTTGTGACAGGCACCATGATAGGAACTGGGGGATAAAAAAGGGACCTCGTGGAGCTTCAGTGAACTAGGTCATGGGCTCAGAAGGTTGGAGGCAAAACTGGGCTCTGGGGTGGGGCACCAATTAGATAAGCCAAGTAAATGAGATGAAAACAGCAGCATATTCTTCAGATATGTTGCTCTGCTAAATGGAATAATTTTTTTTTTACCTTCTCTATGTTTTAGGAAAAAGAGAAGAAGTACATGCTGCCTTTGGATAACCTCAAAATTCGAGATGTGGAAAAGGGCTTCATGTCCAATAAGCATGTCTTTGCTATCTTCAACACAGAGCAGAGGTAATAAAGGGATCTCTAGCACCCATTTGGGTGACTCCAGGCTGAAATGTGGCCTAGACACCAAGCCTGCAAAAGGAACTAATCTGACTGCTCATCTGGGCTAGGGCCAACCTCTGCACTGTGCTGTGGATGGATGGCCTCCTTTTCCAGCCAATTTCAGGGTTCTGAAACTTAAAACTTTGATTTCCAAAAGTTTCGTTTTGATTATCTCTTATAGTTAGGTACAGTGTGGCCTTTGTGTCTTAACCAACCTCCAAACAGATGCTAATTTTTCAATTATAAATTTAAATTGTTTGAGCATTACCACTTTACAAGTCTTAGAATACATGTGATTTAGAACAAAATTTTAAAAATATTTTTTCATACCTTGATAATAATTGAAAACTGGCAAACGTTTCCTCTCAAGGGACTGAGTATTTGACTTGTTCAGAACTTGAGATATCTGAAACATCTCTTACCCTACCCTATCCTACCCCAAATTTCCTAGATGTAAAAACAAAAACAGTTGAGTACTAAGCTATAGAGAATAAGTGGGAATCTCATTTGCCTTTTTAAGTTCCATGTGCTCTCATTTTCCTTCCTCAAACCAGCAAAAAGTCATGAATGTTAGTTAATACACTGACCTTCATGGAAGCCCCAGGATGGTCTTTTTTTTCCATCAGAGGTCTTATGGTTATTTTATTCATTTGCTCTAGTTTGTCCATCATCAAGACCCTTACCAGGCTTCTAGCAGACTAATGATTATTCCTTCATAAATACAAGCTTCCCACTTTTTTTAATGCTCTATTTTATTTTAACTCACAGTGACAAGTATAGACATTTGTATATATATATACACATAGAGACAGCATATTAGAAAATAGGAATAAATGACTGCACAAGTGGCTAACCTCAATTACTTACCATTCTTTGATTTCACCTATACAAGATGTGTTGTCTAGTTTACATGGCATCATTTTCCATCTCCTTTTGGCCTTTACTATGTATAGAATGTAAATGTGTTGCTATTGTTATCTACAACTACATGGTGGTTGTGGTCAGTGTATATAATGCTCTTCTGATTCTGTTCTTTTCACTGACTACCTTTTTTAAAGGTGAAAACTAAAAAAAAAATTTAAGTAAAGGAGAAAATTCCCTCTTCTTTTCTCCCTCTCCCCTCCTCCAAGAATGATAATAAAGGTATTTCTTTTCTTATACGGTGAGATACCAGGGCCAATTACTGGTTTCTATTATGGCACAGTTCTGAGGACCCCTGTACCATTATCACTTGCCACAGTTGCTGGACCTCAGCCTGTCTTGCCAGTTGCCAAAGAGTGAGGTTGAAGGACAAGCCTAAGAGGATCTCAGCAAACCTCTTGTTTGTACCATTCTTCTTGCAGGAATGTCTATAAGGACCTACGGCAAATTGAGCTCGCCTGTGACTCACAAGAGGATGTAGATAGTTGGAAGGCCTCTTTCCTCCGAGCTGGGGTCTATCCTGAGAAAGACCAGGTTGGTACTCATCCAGGTATCCTGCGGAGATTGGAATGGAACTTTGGAGTGGACCAAGCCCAAGGCACTGGCACTGCCAGTGAGCAAAGAATATTCGCTGGGTAGTGTTAATACTAGGAGCAGAGCAGGACAGGTCCTATGGAATTAGTTCTCTTGTGCTTAAATCAAGTTCCTCTTATCATTTGGGAGTACATATTGGGTAAAGTTGAATGAGAAGCACTCACAGCTCTCTTTTGATCCTGGACCAGGCTGAGAATGAGGATGGGGCCCAGGAAAACACCTTCTCCATGGACCCTCAACTGGAACGCCAGGTGGAAACCATCCGAAACCTTGTTGACTCCTATGTGGGGATTATCAATAAGTCTATCCGTGACCTCATGCCAAAGACAATCATGCATCTCATGATCAACAATGTGCGTATTCCAGGGGCCCAGGATGTGGAGTGACTCAAAACTGGGTAGCTGGCTCAGAGGGAGAGATTTTCATGTGGTTAGGTGCCCTACAATATCTCTGGGGGCCTAGGAAATAAGGGGTATGAACAGTTATCCAGGAGCTTTGTGTTTTTCATTGGTTACCCTTGAGATGTTGGTCCATGCCCTCAGGAGGGAAAGGATGAAGTCTGATAGGAAGGCTCTGAGGAACTGGGCTCAAGTTCATCATGAAGGGCTTCATTTGGGTTCCTTTGGAGCCAGTCACATCTCTATATTATATCCTGTACATACCAGAGGAAGAGCCTCCTGGATTGTCTATCAGTGGAGAAGGGACCTTTACCCTCTCCAACTTGATCTCTGGGCTTTTCCCTTATACCACAGACCAAGGCCTTCATCCACTCAGAGCTCCTGGCCTATCTCTACTCTTCTGCGGACCAGAGTAGTCTGATGGAAGAATCTGCGGACCAGGCACAACGTCGAGAAGACATGCTGCGCATGTACCATGCCCTGAAGGAGGCACTCAACATCATTGGAGACATCAGCACCAGCACCGTATCCACCCCTGTGCCCCCACCTGTGGATGACACATGGCTCCAGAGTTCCAGCAGTAGGCACAGGTCTGACCAGGCATCTGCAGGTCTACCTGCAGGGGTAGGGACGGGGGGCAAGTGGACCTGGAGCAAAAATGGCAAGTATAGCTTTAGGAGAGAGCCCTCGTGTCTTTTTTTTTTCTCCCAGAGATAAAAGTAGGACCAGTGGAAAGAAATAGGGGCAGAGAGGATTGACTTCATATAAGGGGACATATTGCATCATATATTCTTACTAGACTTGTTTCAGAAAGCAACTTTTCCTGTGACTAGAGGTATTCCAGCAGAGGCTGGATGACCACTTACTGGGGAGGTTATAAAAGGCTAGACTATCTGACCCCATGTATTCCCTTCCAAATCTTATAATTCTAGTGAGAACCCAGTAATGTATGAAGTCTGAGAACTGAGAAGTCTTAAAGACCTGGCCCTAAGGGACTATAGAATGGACAGCCATTCCCCCACAGTTTAGCAACCTTTCGGCCACATGTGCTGAGGTATAATTGGCAGGTGGATACAGCTCTTGTTCAGTCTTTGCAATGAGGCCAAGTTGGGTCCTCATCTTAGTCCACTCTACTGCTAGCTGCCTGGCACTCAGCCTCTCTACAGCTCCTGGTCCCAGCCTCTGCTCTGTCTTCTCTTGCAGTCCCACACCTCAGCATCGACCTCCTGCCAGCGTGCCACCTCCTGGGAGGCCCCCTGCAGTCAGGGGGCCTACCCCAGGGCCACCTCTGATCCCTGTGCCTGTAGGGGTTGCTGCCTCTTTTGTGGCTCCCCCTATCCCCTCTCGTCCTGGACCTCAGAATGTCTTCACTAACAACGATCCCTTTTCAGCCCCACCTCAGATCCCATCTCGGCCAGCACGCATTCCCCCTGGTATCCCTCCTGGTGTGCCCAGGTAAGATTCATCCTAAACCTCTGCCTGTTCCTTTTCCCTTTGCTCCCTGCCAAGGGCAGCACTGGAACATGTCAGCAGCTGTGCTGCCTTTAGTAGTTTCTTGAGTTAGAGGGACCTTTAGTCACATAGCACATAAACAGGAGAAAACAACCCTAGCAATATTCAGCTCCATCTCAGCAGAACCCAGCCTGCCTCTGATCCCAGCCCCTCAGGACCCACTACACACAAACACATCTCTTTGCTCTTAGTGGAGAACTTGTCCATGGGAGCCAACATTCTTTTCCTAACATTTCTTTTAGCTGTTGTTCCTCAAAGAAAAACTCATCCAATTCTCAGGGTCAGGGTTTGCCCACAAAAAAAGGATGATCTGGGGGGCAGCTGGGCGTCTCAATGGATTGAGAGCCAAGCCTAGAGATGGGAGGTCCTGAGTTCAAATCTGGCCTCAGACACTTTCCAGCTGTGTGACCCTGGCAAGTCACTTCACCCCCATTGCCTAGCCCTTAAGACGGAAGGTAAGGGTTTAAAAAAAAGATGCTCTAGGAGTTTCTGGCCTTCTCCATTGGCTCAGCTTCCATTGGAATTTGGATTCTGACATGTTCGGAGGATTGGGAGGGGTTGAGGGGACACTGGAGAACCTTAGCTAAGCCAGCAGTCCTGTAGCCCATGCTACTCTCTCTCCTCCTAGTTCACCTTCCCCATCCTTACTGGGTTCTCTTCCATCTGTTTCTATTTTCTTTACAGCAGAAGACCCCCTGCCGCACCGAACCGGCCAACCATTATCCGCCCGGCCGAACCATCATTGCTAGATTAACCCTGGGCTCTAGAAAAAACCTATGTACTCAGTGGGGTGTGGCAACCAGACCATCAGGGTACCATTGTGGGTGGGGTTTCTATACACTGTTGGCTCTGAGGAACACCCAAGTTTGTAGAAAGCAAATGTGGCTCTGGGCCCCGAGGCCTCCTTCCCTTCCCTCTTTTCTCCCTTATTCCCTGACAGCCAGGTCTGAGGCCATGTTTGCCAGGCAGGGATCAACTGAACTTGTAATCAGTGGGCCTGGTGGTACACCTGCCCTCCTTGCCCATCCCCACACAAATGCAGGCAGCACCCAGGGACTTGTTGACGGTGCAACTCTGCAGACTCCCAAGGCACTTGCACTTAGCCCTGAACTGAGCAGTCCTGGGGAGTCTAGAGAGGGACTGGGTTCTGGCACTTTGTGAATGAGGTCTGGGACTCAAGTTAGGTCAAGGGGGAAGGGCTCATCAGCCCAACCCATCAGCCTCAGGCACCATGTAGAAATAATATACATATGGGGAGGATTGATCAGTCTTGGGCACAGCAAGAGCTTGTGTTTGTGTCTGTGGCCCTGTGAGTGACTTGTGATTAAACCAAATGTAAACGGACTCAAGTTTAAAGGATGTACAGGTGGGGCCAGGGCTTCTGTTCCCTAAGTCATCTTGTTTGGGGAGAAAGTCCTGCTGGCCCAGGGCAGAGGTCTCACCGTGGGTCTCATGTTTATCATCCCAAGGGCTCAGAGTGACAAGTGAATCAGGGCATGGATACAGTCAAAGCAGCAAACACCAGGGCCTAGGTTGGGATTATCAGATTACCTAGTCAGAAAGTAGCTGGCCCAGTATGAGATGGGGAAGTAGTCTTGGTGGTCTTCCTGACTTCTCCACTGCTGAGGACTGCTCTTTTATACTCCCAGCCACTGGTGTATTTACACACCTCCAGCTGTACATACTTTTTCTGGAAGTCAGGCTTAACTAAAATCCCAAGCCCAACCACTGCTGCATTGGAGCCTCTGTATCAAGTTTCCAGAGATGTATCTTAATCCTTAATCCCTCCAAAACCCCAGAGCTGCCTTAAGTCCCTGCTGTGGGGATGGGGACCCATTGGGGTGTAAGAAAGAGTCTTCACTCCACCCCCCCAACCCCAGGCCAGGGAGCACTTGGATCAGGGACCATGTCTAAAGGACTGCCCAGGGCTCAGAGCCGCTGTTGGCCTCACTGGCAGACCACCTGCCAGACTTAGCATCTCTAGGACCCTTTGTGGTGAATGGGCTCCAGCTCTGGTCATGCTGGCCACCTCTATGTGGGACTTGTTCCTTCACTCAATTTGACCAGTGTAAGTGCCTCTGCTCTGTACCCTATTAATAAACTAAAATAAAGGGAAGAAGCTACTGGTGGCTGGTGTCTGTCTTCTCCTGTCTTTGCTTGGGAGTGAAAGGGATGGGAGTCTGGTCTCTTGGTCCCCCTGCTGTCCCAAACCTCTAATCAGCCCTGTCGAGGTACTGGGAGCATCAGAAGTAGCTGCCCTCTCCATCTGTAGGTGCCTGCTTTGCCCAGGGTCAACAGGGTCTGCCATCACCATTTTCTCCAAGTGTTGCCTAGCCCTATTAAGTCAGTCTCTTCAATGATGTGGAGCTACTTTGACAGAAAGTCTAGTCAGGTTTGGAATATGACTTCTGGAGACTGGAAGGTGGTCTTGGTATTGCATTCATTTATCAGGCAAATTAAACAGGACTGGGTCAAGTATGCCTTAAGAGATATTTGGTCCTGCTGCTACAGCTGATTTGTCACTAAGGCCAGAAGTTCCACCGCCAAGTGTACAGTAACTCGACCTGAAAAGCAAAAGTCCAAGCTATCGCTCACACTGAAGACATTTGCTCTATTTAATATTCCATGACCGGACTCCCTGGGAGAGGCAGAGGTGGCTCAGCCTTAACAGGGGACTCGCCCCTACAGCTGACAGCTTCCTGGGAGCAGTCACCCAACCTTCTGAACATTCTATATCCTCCACATTAAAACTTGTTTCTATTTCTCTCTTGTGCTCAGGCGACCACCTCCTTCTGCTCCTTCCCGGCCCTTCTTCTGAGTTTCGTCTGATTCAGAGGCATCCATCTCCATAGGCGCCAGCCTGCTGCCTTTGCCCAGGGCATTGCACGATGGGCCTTGGGAGCTGAGGGAGCATTTTCCAATTCAGGCTAGGCCTGAGCTCCCTACAGTGGCACCATGTGGCTTTCACTCCTGCCGGTCATGTTGCTCCAGGCCCAATGATAGTTTGGTTTCCAGATACAGAGGGGATCAGGGGGGCACAGGTGCCAAGTTTTATCAAACTTGTGCCTCCCCAGCCTAGGCCCCAAATACCACACACTCCACAATTCCAAGAGTAATTTATTGAACCAGAGCTGGTACTTTGTTCCATGTGGCTCAGAAGTCACCCCTTTCTACCTTTAGCTAACAACTCTGCCCAATAATACTATCCTTATTCCCTTGGCCAGTTGGTTCCCAGGGGGCTTCATTTAGTTTGAAGATAATCTCTCAATGGACATAGCAGGTCAAGTCCTCTGTTTGGGGATGCAGCCATGCTGGTGTTGCTTTGGACTTTATTAGGCCACAAGTCAAAGCCTCCCCCCTGCCTCAACCTGCAGGCAGTTCCAGGCTGAACCCATTCTGTCTCCAATAAACTTGACAGTCCTGGGCAAGCACATGATAGCGTCCGAGTTTCATTAAAATTTCTTGGCAAGGCACAGGGGGATTGCCCCCAATTGTTCCCACTCCATTTCTGGGTTTATTTCTGTTGGACCTGGGCACCTATTTGTCTTTGAGCAGCTGGCATTTGAGGGACTGAAATAACTAGGGGTGGAGGGGAAAAGGTCATGCGACATTCTGGGCAAGAAGTCCTGAAATCTAAAGAATCATACCTAGATTGGCATGAGAGGAAACCTGGTGAGATGGGAGTCTCCCCCACAATAATCAATATTTAAGGCACCTGAGGGTGGGAGGGATTGCACCTTTGGAACAAAAGATGTCCATGTTTCTCCCTTCTCTTTCTTCTGTAATGGAGCCAACAGCCCCTCCAGGACATCAAGTCCCATACTACCCCCTCCCTCACTCCTAGCCATTTTATGCTCAGGCCTGTTTCAATGTCAACTTAGGTTCAGAGTATCCTGAGCTCCAAAGAATGGAAGGATCTTTTGTGAAGCCTTCAGATTTATGTGCCTGCCTCATCCTTTTATGCAGGAAAAAAATCAAGAGACCCTCTCTGTACTATAATGTCCTTGACAAAGGGGAGGAACCAGCACTCCAGGTTCCCCCTGAGCCTTTCTTGGTCAGTTTTAAACTGCTTCCCCCAAGGAAGTACAGTTGTTCCTAAATCCAGGGCTATGAATAAACCCTGGGTAAGAGAGACTCCCTTCCCCACCCATTCCCTCCCAAAGCTACCCCTCTCCAGAGAGGGCTATGTGCGCACAGCACGCTTATCCTGGAAAAGGCCTTTGAGGGTGCACACTTGCAGCACAGCTACTAACAGCAGTAGCCCCACATTCACAGCAGACCAGAAGTTAACCCTCTCCAGGTTGCCCTCCTGCAGGTTTCGGTCTCTTGCCTCAAAGGCCCTCAAGAGAGTCAGCACCTGGATACTTCTCTCTAGCCTTGTCTTCATCATCTCAATGGACTCCTGTGGAAAAGGAAAGAGGCAGGCTCCTCAGATAAACCCTGGACATACTTGGTCCCATCCCCTTAGCCTGGACCACAGCTCATTTTGGCTTAAAGCCTTTATAAGCCTCACAGACTGGGAAGAGCTTCTGTCCTAAAAGAAAACAACAGGATGTGGCCAGGTAAGGGCCCATCTCTTGGTCCTGTTGGATCCAAATTTCTCAGTGAGACCAAAGCATAAGTTCTAGGCAGTGAAGTAGTCAAAACTTAAATCCCACCTACTAGCTGAATGATCTTAAACAAGTTGCTATACCTCTTGAGATTTTTTCACAACTAAAAATATACTAATAATATTTTCAGTACCCATTTATTTCATTTAGTCAGGAGAGAAGTACTTTGTAAATTTCAAAATACCATGTAAACAAACTGCTACTAGCATTTTCCCTTCATTCCTCCCAGAGAGGTACTCTTCAGGGGCTAAAAGGTCTGGGGAGCCAGGTCAGGGAGAAAGATGCTGGGCTTCAGGGGTTGGGAATCCAGTTCCCACCTTAATATCTTCAATTTTAATGTCAAGCATTTCTTCAGGCTCCACTACATCAGCCCAGCCATCACCATCACTATCCTCCTCATCTTGTAAACTGTCAAATATGAGTTCAAAGAACACTAGCTTCTCTGAAATGGTGCTGAAGGAGTTGTCAAAGCACAGCTTGTAGTCTCCAAACTCTGTGGGCTCCACCCTGGAGATGAGAGAAGAGAATAAGCAGCTTCTTAAACTGGATAGGGTAACCTGCCCAATCACCCCATTCTGCCAAGGAGATGCCCCTGCAGCCCTGGCAGGTAGCAGTGGGTAACCTGAGGCCAGGTCAGGCTTAGCAGATGTAACTAAACCCTTCAAAAGTAGGGCAGCCACACTGGGGGGGGGGGGGGGGGCACTAGGAGACCGTGGGACCAAAGGAGGATATACTCACGTGTGCACCCCGTCGGACTTGCGGTACTCACTAACCAGCAGCACACCTCGAGGACTCTCCAAGGAGAAGTCCACATCTAGCCCCGCACCTCCAATGACCTGGAGGCAGAGGCAAAACAGAGGCTTCCCTTGAATACAGGTATGGGGGTTACCCCCAATCTCTAGACTTGGGACCCTAAGCCCCCAACCCCGGAGGGTTACCGATAGGAGAGCCAGAGAGGTCCCAGCTCCCGAGCAACTAGGGGCCCACGGTGTTTGCGGGGTAACGCCAAAATCCCACTTGGGCTCCTGCTCCCAGGGGAGTGTCCCCGCACCCTAACCCCCAATAGAGGCCAGGGTTTAGGCCCCGCCCCCCTTATCTGGCCCCTCCCCTCCTCGAGATGCCTTCTGTGGCCACGCCCCCTTACCCACCAGGGCCCCAGTCCATGGAAGCGCCGCCAGCCGACCCAGGACTCTAGCCCCGCCCACACAGAGTCCCCAGTCTGACCAGGACTCCCCTCCCCCCTCCCGCTTCCCTACCCTTGCCCCCACCTGGTACTCTGCCTCCAGGCTGGCGTTGGCTGGTGCGGGCTGGTAGAAACACTGCCTACGACCAGCGGGCAGCAAAAATGTGAACTCGCCGTCTTGAGGGGGGGGAGCCCGGGAGCCGGGCCCGGCCACTGTCCCAGTTACCAACGGCGACAGCCACCCCGACAGGACTAGGACTAGGGCTGCCCTTACCGCCATCATCCGGGTCATCCGGCAGTGTGAGGAAGGGACTCGGCTCCTTTAAGGCTTGGCTCTACGCCCTGGCTGCCTCTCCGCACGGCTTGTTCCTTAGCCTGCCTGTAGAGGCGAGGACTACTGTCCCCTTTGCCCATCGCTGGGACTGGAGCAGGACTGTGCTACCCTCTTCGTCTTCCTCCTTTCGGGAAGAAGTCCCTCCGCAGGGACTCGGGGGGAAGAAACTAGTGGTTCAACAACGCCGTCCTCTACAGGCAATCGTCGAGACAGCTAAGAACAGGCCAGAAGGCGGGGCTGAGGGCCTTACTGAGGAGCGGCGCGACCGTTTCCCAGAATGCCCCGAGCGGGGAACGTTGGCCGTTACTCGGCTTCCCCGCCTCTTCGCGTGGCCTTGCTGAACGTGGGGTGGTGCCGGGGGCTCGCGGCCCGCCTTCCCCAGGGTGGGACCTGCCCGCCTCCTCCACCCGAGATCTCTGCCCTTGGAGCGGGCTTCTGCCGAGCACTCCGGTCTTTCCACGGGCTTGCTATCCGATATCCACTGTGCTAGGCCGTGGAGATCTACACCCGACACCCCCACCCTTTCCCATTTGAGGAAACAGTGGTCAAATGAATAGCCCCAGGACACTCGGTGGGGCGGGGTCATTACTAAATTCTCTCCTTCCCCACTCATTGAGAAAGCAAGAAAAACAAAATCTATTACAAATATGTATATTCATGCAAAACAAGTTTCTCCTTTAGCCACATTCCCAAAGAAAAGCAAGAAAAGGGAAAAAATTACGTCCACTGGTTCTCTATGGGGAAGTAGATAACATGGTTAATCATGAGACCTTTGGGATTATACTGGGTCATTCCATTTGATCAGTTAAGTTAATTATCTTTACAATATTGCATTAGTGTACTGTGTAGATTGTTCTCCTGGTTCTGTTCACTTCATTTTGCATCAGTTCATAAAGGTCTTCCTAGGTTTGGAAGGGAACATTTGAATCAAGGGCTTATCTTCTTCCCAATTTCCAGATGTATTGTGGAAAAATCTGGGAGGCCTGTTTTGCATGCTGCCTCACAGATAATATAAGATGATAATTACTTCAGCCCAGTTTCTTTATCTGTAAAATCATTGCACTAGCATCTAACAGGGTGATAAAAAGCACTTTGCACGGGATAAAACACTTTCAAGGACCTTGACCTCTAAGGGGGAATGACTATCCAAAGTAGTATGAGAAAGTATTGTGCAAAGGGATCGAAAAAGGCAATAAAAACTTAACTCATTGAGGACGCTGGAAATTTTTAGAGGGAGAAAAGCTCCAAAGATGGGGCTTAAATTGAGAATTCAGCAAGTTGAAATAAAATTATAGATGCGGAGGCTCAGCTTACAAGCCTGTTCATATACTGATATGGCAATAGTTCACACTTCTATATCACTTCAAGGTTTATAAAAGCTGGTGGTTTTTTTTTTTTTAATAACCCTGTGACTAAGATAACAAGAATATTATTCCTGTCTTAGAGATGAAGAAACAAAATCTCGGAGGTTGAGTTACACAGTAAGTATTGGAGATAGGATTCAAATTCAGGTCTTCTGACTTAAAATCCAAGATATTCTTTTCACTACATAGCACTTTGAATAAAGCTGAAAGGAGAAGTTGGGACCAAATTAATAAGGGCCTTACTTGCCAGGTTAAATAGGGCATCCATTTTCCTGGCCCTAAGCCTTGCAAAGTTCTAATGTGTTGAAGATAGAACAGATCCATAAACTCAACTTCAGTGAACATCTGTATTCCCATCCTTTTGTTTTGAGATAAAGAATATTAAATACCCCCCAGACTCAAGTAGTTCACAGTCTAGTTAATTAAATGAACTAATACCCAATAAGCAGAAAAAGGATTAGTTAGATTGTCAGACACAAACTACAATTAGTGATAGGAATTTATGAAAGTATGGACTAAGAAGCCCTCATGGAAAAAGTGGGACTTGATCCAGTCTTGAAGGGGTATAGCTAAATGGGAAAGACAAAAGATGGTTTTTCTGGCAAGAACAGTTTGAAGAGAGACCAGGAACTGACAGATGGTGTCTAAAGTCACCTTTTAAAGTCAATTGGCTTTTATTAATCACCTTTGTGCTGGTTGTTGTGCTAAGAAATGTAGATACAAAAATAGGAAACTCATAGAAGATGGTTGAAAAATCATCTCTACATATAGATGCAATATAGACAACAGAGAAGCAATAATCTTCAGGTGTCAGAAAAATCTACAAGAAATCACTTAGACATCTATCTAGTTCTGCAGTCTAGGGTAACTAAAACTGTCAATATCCATGATTATTTAAAAATGACTAGTCATGATGACTTCCATTCTTGAAAAACTACACCAGTTTATGAGCAACTTTATATGCATGTCTAATGCTATTAATATTAACTCAAGCTTTCTCTGCTATTAATTGGGTCCATTACTTCACCTTCCCAAAGTAGCTTTGGGAACAAAGTAGCTATTATCCCTCCTCCAATATTAGGCTCACAAGAGTAGACTGGATCCTTCAATTTCTCCATTTCCTAAACTGCCATTTTTTTCCTCTCAGCATTAGCCATATTTTACTAGACTAGAAGGTACTTGAGAACAGAGTCCCATAGTACTCAACATGGTAGTTATTCATTTTTATGCATATTCATATTTGATATATGGAAAAATTTATCAATTCAGGGGAGTACTTTATACTTTTTACTCTTCCTTCTCTACTCTCACTGACACAGGCAACCACATCTTTCCCAAATGTGATTCTAAACTGGACCTATGAATTCAAGGAGCAGTACTGAGAGACACAAGCATACATAAAAAAAATTATTGCTATGGCAGGGAAGATGAAATTTCTATTGCAGAAGAGTAGATCAAGGACTTGGATTGTTTTTTGGGGGGGGGTTTCCCCAATTGATAAAGTTTTTCCTGTGGGAAGACTCCTGGTTGAAACAGCCCCCATCCAAGAAAATGGTCTGGGTTTTTTACTTTCAACTTTAATGTGTTGTGGTTTATATCTTTGGGTATGCCTTTTCAAGAAGCCGAGTGACTCTTCCCTTTTATCATTGCCTTTACAGAAAAAGGGGAAAGCAAAAACACAACTGGTTTCTCAAATTAGTAGAATTCTGCTGAAAATATGGAACTTAGCTTCCTTGGTTTGACATACTATTTGTAAAAGGGGAGGGTAGAACAGTAATTCCCTTTCGGTTCAAAAGTGTGCAACTTCCTCTCTGGGTGAGGAAACTGCCCTCGTAAACTCTTTTCTTCTTGCCTCACAAGGAATTGGTTGTGAACATTTGGTTTGGTGTGTCTCTCTTCAGCAAGAATCATAACCGAATTTAGTGAAGAGATGCCCTGGAAACTCCTCTTTTTTGTAACTGGTAAGTTTTTTTTCCCTGATGATACCTTAATTATCAGAAATCACTTCCTAATCTGCTGAACAGAGTATCTGATAACTTCTGACCAGAGAAAAAGGAAGCTTCTTGGTACTAATCTCACAGAGGATATATTATGCCAATTCCAGGATCCTAACCCCAGGAATATATATATTTTGGTACTGTGCTCTCAAAGATAATGATGTGTGTAAATCTTTGATTTTGCCTTTGAGAGGATGAGTCCACATCCCATAACCCATGAGCCCCTGAATGTGCCCAGGAAGATTCTTGTTTAAAGAGTGGAAGCTCCAGAGCACTCTGAGATGAAAACCAGGCAAGAGAATGATGACATTCTTATTATCCCTTCTAGGGCAGACTTGTCTTGCTGCTCATCAGCTCATAGATTTAGAGATAAAAGGGAGATTAGAGGCCATCTAGTCCAGCCTCTTCATTTTACAGATAGAGACTAAATCAAAAAAACATCAACATTGCCATGTAGCCTCCCAAAGAATTCTCCCAACAGGATTCAATCCACAATCAACATCCCTTCTTTCTGTACTTTGTTTTTCAGGCTCCTTGGCAATACCAGCTCCTTCCATTTCTCAGATCCCTCCATACCCTAACAACCCAGGAGATCCCATCCACCTTCAGTGTGTGGCCCCCCTTAGCTTTCAGGAGGCCGAGTTCTCACTATTCCATGAAGATGGGGTGGTCCAGACACTGCAGGCAGATGAGGCCCAACAGGGAGTTGTCTTCACGGTGACCAATGTGAGTGAAGGTCTTTTAGCACAATACAAATGTCAGTACAGTGTGATGGGGGAGATTGCCAAGCAGTTTTCAGACTTCAGCAAGCCAGTGAATGTGACCTTTTCAGGTAAGGGCCTGCTTGCTTTTTTGATACTTTGTATCATGTGGAAAGGTTGCAGCCCCTTCTATCTTCTCACTCTTCTAGTTCTTCAAAAGCTAGTCCCACTTCACTTGTCCTACCACATTATCAGTTCTTTTGCTCTTTACCTCCTCGAGAATTTACACATGGTGATTTTCCAAGGTGGGAAGGTCTTATGTTAGAACTCATAATGTAACATGCAACAGTAGCTAGCTACAAAACAGTTAAAAAGTAACCTGTGTCCTTCTCGGAGGATATAATGGAGCTAGAGAGAAAAGCTATGAAGTAGTCAGCTGCTCTGTCCCAGGAAAATAGCTCCCTCATTCTGGTTTTTCTTTTCTAGTTTACATGCTGTTGACCACAACCCTACCAACTCCTCCAGGTAAAGGGGATCCCCCTATTGGAGTACTGGGAAAGAAAGGCAAGGAAGGTGGAAGGGACTAGATTGTCTGCTGTTCTCACATCCCCTCAACTTATTGCTTAGAGGTAGGCAGGTCGGTTCTGGGAGTGTCTTTGGTCCTGAAGGGCCCCCTGCATGGAAGTGAGTTCAAGAAGTATTGCTCCTGTCTAGAAGCAATCACCTCCACTAAGTAGAAGACACTGAGTAAATCCTTTGTAGAAACCAGCTCTGGAAATCAGGCTGAGAGACCCTTGATCTCTTCTCTTCTCTTCTGATCTCTTCTCACTTCTGCAGCCTAGGAGAAGTAAGATTCTCTGCCTCTTCCAGGTTGGTAGAATGTTAACCTAGATTAGTCCTCTAGACCTCCAAACCCCAGAAGCCTATACCTTCTGGTGAAGCACACCCTTGAGTGTCTTCTCCTCTTTCCTTTAGATTGCTTCTCCCTGACCAGTCCAATCTCATTGTTCCTATTTTCTAGTGCCCTCTTGGATCTTACCACTCTCCCTGAGTCTGGCTGGAGCATTCATCTTCGTTGTGATGCTGGTTGTGGCCATTCTAATAATTAGAAGAGGTATATGAATTTCTTATCTGTGGGGGGGGGGGGGACTTACCCTACTCTTAAATGTTCGGAAATGTTTTGACCTGTGGGGGGAGGAGGGAATTCTTTCCTTCCCAGAATCCTCCCAAAGCCTCAGTTTCCTAAAGAAGACTGCTTCACATAAGGATTACTGACTCCCTTAGAATATATGTGACAAGTTACTGCCAGACTAATTTTCCCTCAGTAAAACAGAAAAGTCAGATTAGGCCCTGGAAGTGCCAACTTTGGCTCTAGAATTATTGCCAAGACTTTAGAGAATTGCTCTTTGCTATGTGAACATTTTGGATGAACATTCTAATATTGCTTTGTTCTTTGTTGTTTTTGTTTTTGCCAGTTAAAGTCACAAACCTTCAGAAAAAAAGGTGAGATGGGTCCAGGAGAACTTCAGAAGGCATATGGTAGGGTAAACATCAGTTACTATACCCTTTAGCCTAGGATGATGTGGGTAAAATCAGAATATTATTAGAAAATAAATGGTTCAGGGAGTGTGGATGAAAAAAGTATGAGTGACTTCTTTTGGAGTCTCTGGGATCTCCCTCTTTGATCCTAAACTAAGACAGCCTGCTTTGGGGTGGAAGGTACCTGTGCCATGGAGGCAATCTTTCATTTTATTGTTGAAATTCAAAGTAAAAAGTGGGTTCTAGAGGTTTCTGGGGAACCTAGTATTTAAACCTTTCTCTGGGTCTCCCATTATTTTCCTGTTTGGAAAATAAGCAAAGTCTTTCTTAGTATTAGGCTAAATGGCATTTTCTTAACTCACTTCACTCAAGCACCATATTCATTTGTGGCTTGCGGAATCAGCAACATTTCTTTATAATCATGCCTTATATCTATTTATCAACCAATTTGATAACACAAATTCAGTTCAAAAAACATTTAAACTCCAGTTATGTTTAGAGAGTGTGCTGAAGGACATAGAAAGATCAATAAAATTCAGTTCCTACCCTTATACCCTTAATAGTGTCAAACTGTACCAAGACTTTTGGGATGTTCTGTAGAATGTAAAATCTGCACAAATAACAATAATGCAAAATGGGACAATATGAGTAAATAAGAGAGGCCTGAAATTGCTTTTCTTTTTTTCTTAATTTTTATTAAAATCCTTACCTTTCATCTTAGAATCAATAAAATGTATTGTTTCCAAGGCAGAAGAGTGGTAAGGGCTAGGCAATGGAGGAGGGAGGGTCAAGTGACTTGCCCAGGGTCACCTAGCTAGGAAGTATCTGAGGCCAGATTTGAACCTAGGATCTTTCATTTCTAGTCCTGGCTCTCAATCCACTGAGTCATCTAGCTTTGCCCTGAAGTTGCTTTTCAAGAACATTTAAACCAGAAGAGTAGATTTTACTCTATTCTTATTTCATTTGCAGAGAGCAAGAATCCTGCTGGACAAAGATAAATTATACCACTTCAGGTGTGTATCCCTAGCCCCAAATTGAATAGCATAGCCACCATAGGCTCTTTCTGTACCACTTGTCTTATATAACCAACTTCTTCCAATGTCAGAGGGGACTGGTGACCCGTAAGTTAGACTAGTTCTGGAATTTTCCCCAATATGAGTATTGAAGTTATGGCTTTTGGGAATGTCTGGCTATAGGGCATTAGCTCACCCTCACTTTTCAAACCTGAAGTTTCTAGTTATAGCCAACTTCATTGCTCTGGCTATACAATTAATGGTTTCCTTATAAGAAGTGATGATAAAGGCAAGGAAACTATCCTCAGCCTCTAAGACTTTTTGTCTTCTCTTCCCTTTCACTCTTGGTCCTAGATCTTAAAAATAAAAGGGATCAAAGGGAGCTGTCCAGCTGCTTATGCTAACTTTGCCATGGAAATAAAAGGTCTAGTTTTTTACTTGATATGTTTATTCAGCAAATATTAAGTACCTACTCTATGCAGAACTACAAGGCTGGGGGAGATACAAAGTTTAGATCAAACAGTTCCTTTACTAATGGAACTACTTGGAAGATGATACAAAAATAATGACAGTATCTAATATTATAGGATGAAATACATTAG
The DNA here is from genome assembly GCF_027887165.1 of Monodelphis domestica. Classification (NCBI taxonomy): domain Eukaryota; kingdom Metazoa; phylum Chordata; class Mammalia; order Didelphimorphia; family Didelphidae; genus Monodelphis; species Monodelphis domestica. The sequence continues at coordinate 97,306,038 of NC_077229.1, read as the reverse complement.
AGATATTAAACAAAATATATGAAATGTATGAGGTCATATGGGCAAGGGTTGCTAATGACTAGGGGAGCTTATGGAAGTCTTTACCATGAAGATGTAAGGAGGTAAATTGATACTTAGGTCCTTATATTTGAAAAGGTTCTTTTTGTAGGTTTCCCTTTTTCCTTTGTAAGAGAACAAGAGTTCTGGGAGAAAGGAAGTATCTTAATCATTTGACTCATCCTAGAGTGTAGGGGCCATAGGTGGGTGATAATTTTTTTAAAATAATGCTCTAGATCTGTCTTTTGCTCTTCTCCCTATACAGATATATCTTTTGATAACTCTCTATTCTCCATTTCAATGGTAAGTGGTTCAATTCTTAGGATACAACTTGTAAGTGCCTACCCTGTTCTAGGAAATGGATATATCTTGAAGTATATTGGTATAGCCCTTTGCCTATTAAGTTAGACATGGTGGATAATAAGCAGCAAATTCCTCATTTTTTTCAGTGTCCAGAATTTAAAAAAGAAGTCCAAGAACCAAAGAATAGGAATAGATCTGCTCAAAGGACCTAAGTTCTGGGAATGTGGAAGAAAGTAAAATTTTCCTTTAGTTTTGCTAGCCTTCTATATCAAGAACATTCAGCAGTCACTCCAGTTGGAATAACCACAAGAAATGATAGCATTCTTCTTGAATATATGTAACTTAGCTAGGTCCCAGACATTTTTTAGTGAGGAAGACCCATAGTAAAAGGGTCAAACTTAACTCTTGCCATCTCCAGGTCCTTAAAAAGAGTCTACTCTGAGTAATGTTTCAGTAGGACCGAAGGCAGCAATCCAGACAAGTACTCATTAATGAAGCCTGATTATTTCTTGGTTTGTGCCTTGAGATAACCTTAAACTGGTTTAATTGAAAGTGCTGGATCCTCTCTTGCACTTGTCTTGGTATTTCCAAGCCCTTTTTCACTCATCTCCCTTTTTCCTCTGCAAAAAAAGGTAAGTCCCGAGATGCTGAGAGGTTCCCACCTGTACTCAAATACAACCACAGATGTTACATTTGACCTGCTCCGTGGAGATCCAGTCTCTGGTAGATTCAGGAAGGCTTTAGTGCCTGGCTTCCAAGTGATGACAAAAGATATAGGTCAACCAAATAAGATGTAGAATTTAGAAGACAGGCAATTAATTGATTCAATGAGAACCTATCTCACTTATCTGCTAATAAAAAAATGGAAACTTAATTTCAAGTAATTTGCCCCTTTAAAATATGGTTAAAATCAGCTTATATGATCAAAAGCTATTGAGGGAGCTCTTCATTAATTCAATACACATTCATTAAGCATCCATTTTTTTGTAAGGATACATGATTTGGACAAAGAAAGAATACAAAGACAAGCCTAGGTCCCTCCCCTCAAGGGGATTATTTTATGATCTAATGGAGGAAATCAGGCATGAACAGAGTTAACAATAGTACAACATAGAATGAGGTCAATGTATAAGGGAAGTAGAAGCAAAATGATAGGAGAATTCATAGGAGGGAAAGGTGACTTCAGGTTGGAGTCTCAAGAAAGATTTGAAAGAGGAGTTAGCACTGGAGCTAGTAATTAAGGAAGAATATCATTTTAGTAGGGCAAAATTGTGGAAAGGTACATTCCAGAGGTAGGAAATGGCATTAGCAAATGGGCAAAGAAACAAGGCAGTATGAGATGCATGTAGTTCTGGTGAGTGCCTATTTGGGTTTGAGGACAAAGAGGAAAATGAGCTAAAATGAGCACAAAGAAAGGTGAGAGCCAGAGTATTCAGGGTGTTGAGTATAAGACCAAGAAAGTTTGGATTTATTTTATTCCTTTAGCAATGGGAAGCCCAAAGACCTAGGAGCTCTAGATATTAGTTTCATATGCATTAACAAGATTTATTTGAAATGTTTAGAATAATAATAATTATAAAAATTAATGATGATGGTAATTATGTGCCAAGCGTTGTGCTAAGTGTTTTTTACAAATATTATTTCATTTAAGCTTCACAACAGCCCCAAGGGGTAGGTGCTATTATTATCCCTATATTTTACAGATAAGGAAACAATGCAAAGGTTAAGTGACTTTCCCAGGTTTACACAACTAGGAAGTATCTGAGGCTGAATTTAAACTAAGATCTTGAATCCAGATCAGGTAGTCTGTCCACTGTACCAGCTAGCTATCCCAAAGTTAGGTAAATATTTCAGTAGTCCAGCCAAGAAGTAATAGAGGTAGAAATTAGACTGAGTCATGGAGATAAATCTGAGATCAAGAGACAAAGAATAAATAGACCTTGATTAATTACTGATTATGTGGGAATGAAGGAAGTAAAAGAGTCAAGTATCAAGCAAGAAATTACTTGGAATGGGGCATCTAGGTGTCCTAGTGGATAGAGAGCCAGGCATAGAGTTGGAAGGTCCTGGGTTCAAAAATGACATGACATTTCCTAGCTGTGTGACCCTGGGCAGGTCACTTAACCCCAATTGCCTAGCCCTTACTATTCTTCTGCCTTGGAACCAAAACTTAGTATTGATTATAAAATGGAAGGTAAGGGGCTAGAAAAAAAAATTGATATTTGGAGAATGGTGTTTCCATTATCATATATATAGAAAAGAAAGGAGAAAAACAAGTTTCAAAGGAGAGACTTAATTTACTTTTGAACATATTGCCTTTGAAGTGCCATTCAGTGAAAAGGACTAGATAGTAGTTTGAAATGTATATTTAAAGCTCAAAAAAAAAGGCTGTAGTTAGAAAACACATCTAGGCAGATATTGTTTCGGGAAATCAGACTACCATTTTCATGAAGTTTTAACAGGTTGTATTCTTGGTTGAAATTTAGAGCATTTTTTCCCTTCCTTCTTAGCAAGTAGGATTCTTTCCCACCCCCCAAAAACAAATCATTTTGGTTAAGGCAAATCTCGTACCTTTCCCAGTTGGCATTTTTGATTCTTGTCAGTAAATGCTTTACTACAGAAGAGAAACTGAGATGATGGTGGTCATTATTGCTTCAAAATACTTCCAGATACCTCCTCAGATTCAGCTTGGCAAAATCTAAGAGAGGAGAATAATAAGAGTGGTTATACTGATTAGATGGGTTTTCAGGAGGAAGAAAAAGGCAGACTAGAATCGATGGGACAAGCAGTATGATATAGTAGGTAGAGTTAGATTCTGAGAGTAAAGGTATTTGAGTTTGGATCCCACCAGAGATACATTACATGTATTATCTAATGTGGATAAGTTACAACCTCTCAGAGTCTGCTTTCTCATTGGTAAAATAGAGATAATAACACTTGTTCTGCCTTATGAGGCTGTTGTGAGGCGTATACCATGTCAATAGATTACTGTGAATATTGGGGGGGGGGAAGAATATTTAGCCTAGAGATGAAAATATTTACTTAGTAAGGATAGGATTGTTGCCTTCAAGTAATTAAATGGTTGTTATGGGGAAGAGGGTGCAGACTTGGGAACACAGGGTAGAAATTTCAGAGATTTTTGGCTCATTATAAGGAAATACTTGCTAACAATTAGAACTATAACTATCATAAATAAAGCGAGCCATTTCAAGAAGTTATGATTCCCCATCACTTTAAGTAGATGTTTGATGAACACTTGTCAAAAGTGTTATAAAGGGAATTCTATTGATGTAAAATGGACTAGATGACATCTGAAGTTCCTTCAGCTCAGGGAAGCACACTTGATAACCCAGGGATGACAGAACTATTTGTAAAGATTCCAGACTATCACAGGACTCCTACTTGTAATGGCTTTTAGAGATCATTTTTCAAGTTAAGTGACTTACCCAGCTGGGTCATACACCTAGTAAGTGTCTAGGCCAAAATTCTCACTCAAGTCTTCCTGATTTTAAGTCTACCACTTTATGCATTATGCCACCTAGTTGCTAATTTGAATCTACATCTCCCAAATCTAAATGTGTACATAACACTGGAAAAGAAAGGGAAATGAGCACAATTTGGACAAAATATCAAGTGTGAGGCAAAATAAGAAGTTTGAAGTCAAGGACTAGTGGAAGAATGATGTACAACAGCATTTAGTAGAGATGGAGGAGAAAAGATAAGGGAGTATGCCCAATTCTATATCCTTGAAGTCACTTGATTATTCATTTTCTTTTATTGAAAAAGAAAATGCCCCCAGAAGACATGGATACCCATGGCACTTTGACCAGCTCAACTCTGGCTCCAGAACCCCTTGTGCCCAGGAAGAGACCCACATCTACTTCTTCTGCCTCTGAGATACCTGAATTCAGCACCTTCAGGTCCCTTGATTGAACCTATCTCCTGGCTCCAGAACCCCTGTACCCAGGATGAGGCCTACCTCTACTTCTTCTACCTCTGAGATAGCCGAATTCAGCAGCACCTTTAAGTCCATCTATCAAACCTGTCCCCTGCTGTGGGTCTAAGAGGTTGTATTTTTCCTCCCCTCCTTCACATTCTTCCTCGGACTTATCAGTTTCCAGACTGGGTTCTGAAGAAGTCTGGGAGGCCTGACTCCTGTATGTCTGGCTTACCACCCCTTCATCTCTCATCTAGAGCCCCTGTGGGAGGAATACAACTACAGCCTCGAAGGATATACTCTCATGTCCCAAATTTTCTTTGTTCCAACTGAAATACCTTTTTTGTGGCTCAGTAGTTGGTGATAGTCTGTTATGTCTCAGGTTCACAGATGATAGATTTAGGCCAGGAAAGAACCCACAGGTGTCATCTAGGTGAATTTGCAATTCCCCAAATACTCCCATCTAGTAAAACTCATGACTCCCAGTGGCAGAGGTTCAGCCACTGTCAGGTATCATTTGTATTAGGGCCCCAATAAAGGTGTTTATCTGTTGAACAGAAAAGACATAGAAGTCATGACCTCAGGGATAGCTGTCTCCCATTTATGAACCTAGAGAAAACTCTTAAGTGTAGCTCCTTTTCTAGGGGTATAGTTTGTTGTTTGTCCTGTCCTACTCTTTGTGACCCCTTGGTCCATTGCTGTCTATGGGGTTTTCTTGGCAAGAAATAGTTTGGAGTGGCTTGCCATTTCCTTCTCTGGTGAATTAGAGGCAATTAGAGGTTGTGATTTGCCCAGGGACACACAGCTAGGAAGTATCTGAGACTGGATTTGAACATGGGTCTTCCTCACTCCAAGCCCAACATTATATCCACTGAGTCACTTAGTTGCCTCCTTAGGCATACAGAGGTTAATTGACTTGCCCATGGTCACACATTTAGGAAGTGTCTGGGCTGAATTTGAATTCAAATCTTCCGGATTTCAGGTAGATTGCTTTTAACCACTGAGCCACAGCTCGCCTCTAGGGGGATAGCTTCTGCTAATAATTTTCCCTCCTCTATCCAAATAGTAACATTATGGGTTGTTGCAGGAGCATAGAAAAGATACAGAACCAAGTGGTCAGAGCCCTGATTTCTTGGCTTGTCTTGCTTTAAAAACAAACAAAAACCCACCCCGTCTCAAATTACTTAAAGTCATGGATGCTTTCCTGTGCTTCTGGAGATTTACTTGCAGCTGTCCCTAGTTAGTGACAGGTGTCTTCCAAATTATGTTGTGAGAGTACTTGGCCCCAGAGTCCTGTCCTGTTTGTGTCATTCCTTTTCTGTGAAACCTACAGAATGGAGGGGCAAGACAACATTACAACCAGCTTTGAGATATTTGTAAGGAACAAAGTGTGAAGTCTTATTAAAGCTAGCTGAGTTTCTGTTATTAACCCTTTGGGTTTTATAAAAATTATTCCATTCTAGATGGTTGAGTTTGAAATGGAATGCTTGGGACACACAAAGGCAGACTGAATATCACTTCTGCTCCCATCACCATTTAGGAAAAGAGTCAGCTGAGATGGGGGAGGAGAGGGTAAGGGAGAATTATTTTCTGGATCGAAAGCAGTAAGGACCTTTTCCTGCTGAGATTTGGATTTGTCTCACAGTTTTCTTTCCTCTGTACTTGTCAGGAGGGAGGCTTGCACCACAGCTAGAGTTGAAAAAGAGGGTTTGGGAGAGGGGGTGGACAGATAGTAATGACAAAATAGGTGACAATAATTTGAGGGTCGGTTTGTATCCTTAGTTTGTGACTCAGGCCAATGGCCAAGAGGTTTAGGACTGATGGGTTGGGAGGGCTCCAGGCATGGGACATGGCTGGTTTCTTGGCATGGGCTTTGCACAGGTGTGGGGAGGGGGGGGGGGACAGCTGGCAGTGGGGGTCTGCAGGGACGAAAGAACAAAGATTCAGGCCAGAAAGTGAGATCCGGGGCAGTGATGGCGGAGACCCCGGGAGGCACGTGGAGGGTGCAGCTTGAAAAGCTTTGGAGCTGGCAGGCTGGGCTCTCTGTGCCATTCCCACCCCTGGGGGAGTCAGTTGGTGGCGGGTGCGGAGCTCGGACCGTAGCTTGCCAGCCCGCTCGCAGCGCCACTTCACAATGAGCGCACCCGCCAGGCTCTCGGGGAGAAGGTTGGGTCAGAAGCAGGTGTGGAGCAGCATGGCCCGACCTGTCCCGGCTAGGCTTGTGACAGAAGGAGCCCTCCCGCCCCCGGCCTTGGCCAGGGGGCGTGTCCAGTCCGGCCCGCGGCACCCTTGGCCGCGGGTAGGGGGCGCTGTGGGGCGGGGCTCGGGCCGCGGCGGCGCCTGCGAGGCCTCTAGGAGCCGCTAGGGGGCGCTGCACCCCGGCCTCGGCTTCTGTGCTGGCTGCAGCCTGGGCCCGGGCGGCGGCGGCGGCGGCGGCGGCAGCAGCAGCGGCGGCGGCGGCGGCGGCGGCGGCGGAGGAGGAGGAGGAGGAGGAGGAGGAGGCGGCGGCGGAGGCGGAGGAGGCGGCGGGGCCTGGAGCCGGATCTAAGATGGCAGCGGCGGCGGCGGCGGCGGCGGCGGCGGCAGCTGGGGGCTCGGGGCCGGCGGGCGGCGCGGCTTCCGCGGGGCCCGGCGTGGCCGTGTCGGTGTTCCCCGGCGCTCGGCTCCTCACCATCGGAGACGCGAACGGCGAGATCCAGAGACACGCGGAGCAGCAGGCGCTGCGCCTCGAGGTCCGCACCGGGCAGGACGCCGCCTGCATCGCCCTCTACAGCCGTGAGTGCGGCCGGCCCGGGCCGGGGAGGGGGCCCGGCCGGGCGGGGCAGTGGGAAGGAGGCCTGGGGGACGCGGCAGACCTGGGAGGCGTGGGGGGGAGGAGGGCGAAAGGGGGAAGGGAGGCCTGAGGGGCTCGGGAGGGGTCTCGAAGGGCACCCCATTGTGAAGCAGTCTCGTCCAAACCCCCCACCCCCCGGCGGGGGCGGCCTGAAGGCCTCCACCGAAGGGGAGCCCGGCTCCCCTCCCGCCTCGTGGTGGGAAGTTGGGCCCCTTTGTAGCTGCCAGCCCCTGCTCGTGGTCCTGCCCTGTGAGGCCCCCCCCCTCCCCGCCCCGGCCTTCTCTCCTCCACCTCTCCGCTTTTCTGCCCTGATGCCCCTCGAGCTCTCCTCTTCAGCCTAACCATGCCCAGGTCCTTCAGTAGAGCCCCCTGACATGGGCTCGGGCCCTTCAGCCCACTGTGTCTGGCAGAGAGCAAGGCTTAATAAATGTTGCTTGACTGGTTGCCCCCCTCTAGACATACTCCGGGTTATCAGTGGCCTTTTCCTGCCCAGCAAACAGAACTGAACACAATAGTCCAGATGTACCCCCACCATGTCTGACCTTCTTAAAATCCTGACTTAATTCAACCCCCAAAGCTTTTTCCGATGCCGCCGTATTGCACTGGGGGATTTATATGAGTCTTGCAGCCCACTGAAACCTTCAGATCTTCTTTAAACACGCTGTCCAAACATGTCCTCCTCATCCTCTACTTGTGAAGTCAAGTTTCTAAACCAACTGTCCATCTTCTCTTGCTAAATTTCAACATATTAGACTTTATTGTTTATAGGTTGTCAAGATCTTTCTGGATCCTGACTGCCATCCAGTTAACAGTTATCCCTTCAAAAGTTTTATCATCTACAGAGTTTGTGAAGGACATTAGAAGGGGACTACTTAGTTTGGGGAGAGAGTTAGGGTAGGTAGTAGGGCATGAGTAGAATAGGCTTTGGGAAGTAAAGGTGAGATTTGAGAGGAGGAAAGAGAAGCAGGGTGGGAAAGGAAGTGGCCTTGGGAAATGTGGGGGAGTGCTGGATGGATTAGATGTAGGGGAGTCATGGAAAAGGATTAGCAGACTATTGAGGGTGATAGCTAAGAGGGTAGGGCTGAAGGACCCAGTGGATGGTGTGAAGGAAGGTGTGCTTTATAAAAAGGAAGAGTACTGGAGGGAGAAGGAATGCTAGGGATGAAGAGATTGAAATCAGATCTTCGAAAAAGAAAGATCCATGCTTTGGGGGAGTGAGTCAAGGGAATCTGGCAAAGGCCTGGTTCAAGGCAAGATGTAGCTTTGTGGTTAGGTGTTAGGATAGGGGTCATAACTGAGGCTTCTGGAGAAATGGTTTCATGAGATGCATTATGGCATCTGGGCTAAGAATAGAGCTCAAGAAGTAAGTATTATAGGAGAAATGGATTTTTAGAAGAAAGAAGAAAACTTAGGTCAGGCTGCAGGGAAGATTGAAGTTTTAGAATTTAGTAAATGTATTCATTCAGAAAGGCAAGGCTGTTTATAAAGGAGACCTTGTAAAAAGAAAAGACATTGGGGAAACTAATGTGAATGGGCGAAAATGTAGTGGTGATCTTATAGTCTGGGAGATTTTTTTAAAAATTAAAACTCTACAATGTATTCTTTTGAGGGGACCTAGTTTGGAAAGGTGGTCTTTTCATTTCAAGGATGCAGTTGGTTTGATTGGATTTCCATCTATTTGTATTTGTACAGAAAGTTCTGATTGCAATCCATAGGAAAATTCATTTCAGAATACTTCAGAATAAAATAGTTTAATGAAAAGTCTCATGTGTTATTTCCAAAGGTCTCGGGTCTCTCTTTAGATTTTTTGTTTTTAAGTTTTTATTCTGATCTACCTTCTCTGAGTATTCTTTACTTCTCTCAAATTTTTGTGGAATTTCATGTTGTGACCCCTTAGTAAATCATTTGAAGACTTCTTGTGAGCTGGGGAATTAAAACATTTCACTTTATTATAACTAGTTTTAGAAGTTAAAACTCAAGCGCTACTTTTCTCTCCCAAATTTCCCTCTTCTACTGAAAGCATCCACTGAACTGCCTCCATTGTATACTTTAAAATTCTGTTATACTGGGGTGAGTGTCTGAAGAAAGGAAAGATTTCTAAATCAAGCCATTTTAGAGAAGGGATTTGAGGTAGTAGGCTGAGAGGGTTAGACCTCTTAAGCTCTGTGAACTATATACTAAGCTAGTAAACTGAGGCTTGGCACCACATCTTGGGCTTCTCTCCTAGTTTCCAGAGAGCTGAATTCATCCTTCGGAGGCATCAATAAATATTCATTCAAGAGTCTATTCCAGTCAAAGGGTGAAAAGAGGTGAAAGAGAACTGGCTGAGGTCAGGGAACTGTCAGTAGTCCATCCAATTTGCTCCAAGCTATAAGCAAATGAAGGGGGGAAATCCTTGAATGCCAGGCAGTGGAGTCCAAAGTAATGTAGAATCTCTTCCTTCTGTTCCCATTTCTCATTCCCTCATCCTCTTTCACTTTATTTCTTCTTTCAAATTCCCATTCTGGTTCCCCTTTCCCCTTCTACCCCCTGTTCTATGGGAAACAGTCTTCCTTTCATCTTAAACATCTTTCCAGTTTCCCCTTGCATTCTTGACTATTTTCTCCAGTACTAGATACACTTTCTCTAATGTCCTCCAGTCCAGTAGACCAGGAGGAAGGATATATTCCTTAATTTTCCATGCCACTTTAAACATTCCTCTTGCTGTCATCACTCAGCAGCATTTCTTCACTTCACTCATCTATTTGTTTATCATTTATATATATTTGGTTGTGGTTATCAACTCCTATCCCCACTCCACTTATTTTTCTACTTTTTTTCATGCAGTTTGTTTAGTCCAGCTCACACAATCTTCTCAATCCTAATCTCCAACTGTAGATTTAAATACTTATTGATCCCCCTTTAAACATTCTGAACGCCTACTTCATCAGTCTCTTCAATTCCCATGATCTATATCATAATCTCAGCTCTTAAGATTATAAAAATGGTTGTGACCTAGATTTCATTCTCACCCTAAGTGTTCTATACTATCCTCATTGCTACCTTAGTCACTTTACTCCACCCCTTCCCAGTCACCCCTGTTTTGGCTCACCTTCCCTTTGAAAATTTGACCAGTTAACCTGTTTGAAAAGTTAACCAGTTCTATGCACTCTACTCTTGAATCCCATGTACCTTGACCTATTTCCACTCACACCTAGAAAAGCCCTGACTTCTACCCTACCTTCTTCACTTTTACAGCACTGCCTATAAACATGCTCTTAGTCTCTGCCATCCTTAAAAACCCTTCACTTAGTCTGGTGTCCCCCTAAAGTTAAAATCCTATATCCTCACTTTCAGAGCCAAGTTCCTAGAAAAAGCTATCTTATCTCTTTTATCTTCTCTTCTCACTTTTCATCCCCTTGCAATATGGCTTCAGACCCTACCACTCAAGTGAAAGTGTCTTTTCTAAGCAATCCCTTAATTGCTGAATCTAATGGCCTTTTTTTCAGTCCTCATCCTTCTTGATTTATCTGTAGTGTTGGACACTCTTTTCTATCCTGGACTCTAGGGTAGAAGTCCTTCTTATATTTTTGTAACATTGTTCTCTCCTGGTTCTCCTACAGTCTGACTGACTATTCCTTGTTAATCTCCTTTATAGTATCATTCTCTGTTACCCATCTCCCCTTCATCTTACTCCATCAATTGTAAGTATGCCCCAAGGCCCTAGCTATATTGGACCATTTTCTCTTCTTTGTACCTTCTTTCTTGAGGATCTAGCCCTAATCTCTCTCCTAAGCCCCATTCCCATATGACCAGAACTGCTTTTTGGCCATCTGAATATCTTAGGCATCTCAAATTTAGCATGTCCAGATTGGAATGAATGGATCATTTTTGTTGTTAAGTCTATTTCTTTTGCAAACATCCCTGTTTCTTTTAAGGGCATCATCATCCTTCCAGTTACTCAGATTTGTAGTCTTATTCACCCTCGATTTTCTTCGGTCTCCCTTATCCTTCTCATCCCTCCTATCACCTCTCTCCCACCCCCCAGATGTCAATGGCCAACAATAAAGTTGGCTGAAGGTGAGGTGACTCTTGGTGACTCTTTCTCCTTGTAGAGATTATGGGTTTTGAAACTCTTCAGTATAACGTTCCAGAGTTCTATAGAGACCTGGAGTTCTAGAAATCTAGAGAGAATTGAAATTTCTCATCAACAATCTTGGTTGAAAACTAGGGAGAAAACATGGATGTATCATGCTGTGTCTTGGTGTTGCTTCAAGGCCTATCTAGAACAGAATCTTCCCTTTCAGTGTCTTAACTTCAGAACCTCTTGACCTCATTAAATTTTTGACAAAAAGCTTTGACTGAGTGAGCTTCTTGAGGATTCTTAGGGGGGTGTGAAGAATGTTTGCTTTTTGGGTATGGTGGCATTGTCCATGTGGTTTGGAGTCAGATGATCTCAGTTACAGTCCCCTGTAGAATGAGGGTGTTGAGGGTAGATGGTCTCAAAAGACCCTTGCCTCTCTAAATTCCATGAACTTCTTGGATTAGAGCCTTCGGTGGATGCTGAGGTGAGGGCCACAGGGAATGTTTGTCAGAATACTAAATCTAAATACCTGGCCCTCCCCATTTCTCTGGGTCACTATGGGAGAAGTTCATTTTATGAAGGACTTACTCTGCGCAAGATGCTCTAGGGATCCAGCCCTTGGCCTTGAAGAACATGCATTCCCCTGGGAAATACAGCATGTGCATAGGGAGGTCAATACAAGATAATTGTAGTAGGGAGTAAATACTCAGTAGCAGCAGAGTCCTCTCCAAGGGGCCCCAAATATTTTTTTTTTTATTGAATCAATTAATGGAAGCAGAGAACACTGTAGTGTTTCAGTATCTCCAGTTTCTCCAAGCCATCTGTATGGTGAAAGGCAAATGCCCAAGTGGCAGAGGGGAAGAAGGGACAAGTAGACGAGGCCTGCTGATGACAGAGTAGGTATAAGGGTTTAAACTGTGATTTGGAAATACTAAAGTCCAGACTTTTCTCAGAGAGAATACCAGACTGAGCAGACAGTATCTAGGTTCTCACACATAAAGGAGAAACAGAAGAATCCCAATACCATTATCAGTCCACCATAACTTCCAGGACTGAACAGTCTAATTCTTATAACATGTTCTCAAGGTACTGCAGATCTTTGTCTTTTTTTCCTTCACTTGGACCCACCCTGTCTTTCTGTTTCCAAACCATCATGAAATTGTGTTACCTTCTTGTTGTGGAAAGCTGCAGGAAAGGCTTCTGTTCTCATTTATTCTGGTCATGGGACTTTGCTTTGGATGTTCAGCCTCAAAAGAACAAGGCACCAGACCTAATGATGACCATTTGAAGGACTCTTAGGTTGTCCTTTGGACATTAGCACCAATTCAAGCCATTTTCCCTAAAAGGATATAAAAGTTCATTTTTTGCTTAATACAATGATTTTCCAGGTTTTAAGGAGGAAACATGGCATTTAATCTGGAGATGCACAGAGCTCACTCTGGCCTGCCTTTCCACTCTTCCTGGAAAAGAAGATAGTTAATAAAAGAACAAGCAAGACCTTAGAGGAAGCAAAAGGAAAACTTCCCCATGTGTGCAGTTTTGCTTCTTTTTTGACTGTTATAGTTTGAGACTTTTTCAAGTGACTTACAGTTTTCCCTTACTCTACTATGTCAATTCCACTGCACCCCCCCCCCCTCCTACCCTCAGTCTATTTAGTAGTACCAGCTGGTCATTAGTGATTCCCTGGTGGATGTCTCTGTGTTTGAGGACCTCATACTGTGCTTTTGTTTAATGGCAGCTCCTTAACTCTGGAAACTTCACTCCTTCTGGAGATGCCTGGGTTACTTTCTTTTCTTTTCTTCCCCTATGGCTAGCATAGATGTATTCTGGAGGTTCTTTAAGTAATCTGCAGTTGGCCCAGACATTCAAAGGGCATGAAAGAGTCTGGATCCACACACAAAAAAATAGCCTTTAAAAAACCTATCCTCTTAGGTCTTTATAGACACACTTATGCCATTATTTGAATCCAGATTCTTTTGTAGTCTCATTTATTTAACAGATAGCAATATATCCTAGTACTTTCCCCAGGACTTTGGAGTTATACAAAGGGAAAAGATACAGGTGGCATAATTATTGTCCTGATTCTTTTGGGGACAGAAGACATCCATGTGACATAGAAGGTAAACCCCATAGTGGGGAGGGGAAGTTCAAAGAGACAAATTTACGCTTGCTATCAGTAGAAACTTCCTAAGATTAGAACACCAAATCAGACTGGCTTCCCTTGAGAAGAAGAGATGGTTTCCTCCTCTTTAGAAATGTTCATTCAAACAGAGGCTGGACATCACCTTGTCAAGTCTTTCCCCAACCAAACCTTTACCTTCTGTCCTAGCATCACTATTAAGTATTGATTCTAAAGGCAAAGGGGCACTAAGGGTTTGGCAGGTGGAATTAAGTGACTTGCCCAGGGTCTCACTACTAGGAAGTGTCTGAGGCCAGATTTGAGTCCAGGCCAGGTACCCAATTATCCACTGTGTCAGCTAGGCCCTTTAACCTCCCCTCCCCCCCAGTCCTTTCCTGTATGGTTTGGACTAGCTAATCTGATCTTGAGGCATAATTTGGTCAAATCTCTCTCATTCCAAGACTGGGGAAAGGGCATGGGATTTGGTGATGAAATCAGTAGTGACCTCAAGGGTAGTTTCAGTAGAGTGGTTAGAAGCCCAGTAATAGAGAATTAAGGAGAGAATGGATAGGAAATAGAGGTGTCAGGGGTAGGCTTTTCTTTGCAGCTACAAAAGTTTGTTGAAGGAAGGTAACTTGAGAAGGACAGCAGTGTCAAAGGAATGTAATTTTTTCAGCCAAGATAAAGGAGATTTCTTTGTGTTTGAAGGCAGAAAGAAAGGAGCTAAGTGAACAGGCTCAGGATTGTTTGAGAGGAGAGCAAGGCATAAACATCTTTACCTTTGAGACTTGAGAAATGGTAGGATGAGTATCGAAAGGAGGCCACATGAGAGAGATTCCTATAGAAAAGTCCCAATCCCAATAAAGAATAATTCTATTCTACTACAAAGAGTGAAAGCTGGTGACATGAGGCTTGGGTGGAGGCAGTTTGGGATTATTCTTGGGTGCATTATTCCTGGGAGGTTCCTGCTGAAGTTGTTCCTACTCTCTGGGCTGCCTCTGAATTCCAAGATGTTTGATAATGAGAGCTGAAGAGTTCTTGTTTCTCTTTCCTGGGTATTTGTGACTTTCTCCTTGCTCTTCCCAAGGATGGGAGTGGGTGGGGAACTTGAGTCTTTTGAAGTTACTCTGTTGCTTTGTGCCTGTGGTTTGCCCCACCCGATTAACTGCTGTAGATATCTTTAGGTATAACAGTTTCCCTGAGGCTGGGAAGAAGTTATTTGCTCCAGTTGATTTGGCTAATCTGGTCAGCTGCATTGTCTTGCTTGGAGTAGAGATTTCTTTGTACCATTCTTCTCCGTGTTTGGTCTCTGAACATACTGTTCTGTGATCTCTTGGTGATCCAGGAGGGTAAGTATGTGGAACACTAGCAGTGTTCCAGGTAGTGAAACCAAAGTTATTACTTTTTAAAAGTAATTTAACCTACTGGTGAGAAGGCAGACATCTTCTAGTCACAAAAGTTTCCAGTTTGAAGGGATATCAGCAATTATGACCAAGGTGAATTGTCTTTAATCAGAATATAGATTCACCCTTTCTTTGCCCTTGTCACAATGGGTTGCTTCTGTCTTTGTGAACTTTCTAATGAATGGAATACTGGTTCTACAGTGAAGATGAGTGAGAAAGGGAATGTGGCATACATAGGACCCAGGTCTACAATTTTGAGCACTGGAAGGCACCTTAGAAATTTGTTCAACCATGTCAAGGTTCTTCAGTCATGGCATTTTTTTTTAAACTCTTACCTTCTGTCTTAGAATCAATACTGTGTATTGGTTCCAGGGCATAAGAGTGGTAAGGCAATGGGGGTCAAGTGACTTGCTCAGGGTCACATAGCTAGGAAGTGTCTGAGGCCCCATTTGAACCCAGGACCTCCCATCTCTAGGTCTGGCTCTCAATCCACTGAGCCACCTAACTGCCCCTTTAGTCATGTCATTTTTACAGAGGAAGAAATGGAGGCCCAGAGAAATTGAATTGCTTGCCCAAAGTCACACACATTAATAATGGCAGAGCTGGGACTAAGATCCAGTTTTCATGACTTTCTAAGATACCTCAAACAGCCAATGTTTGAAGAAGTGATTCTTTTTTTCTCCAGCATGTTTCCCAGGGGAAACCACATTTACTTCTATTTATTTATTGCCCTCCTATACTGGCTGTGATAATCTTTATTACTTGAGATATGTGCAGATGCTTAGGTCTCTGTGCCCTGCTAGGGCATTCTGGATCATTTCCTTTAGCCAAGGTGTTATCCACTTTAGTTCTCATTTTATGGGAATATCTTTGTGAAATCCTCAGAGGGACTTTGGTTCAAACTTGACTTTAGTTATTTAACTCCAGTTGCTTAGCCCTTGCCACTTTTCTGCTTTGGAACTAAACCTTAGTATTGCTCTAAGACAGAAGGTAAGAGTTTTGTTTTGCTTTTTAAATAGGTAATTAAATGAGCTGGCCACAGTGAAAAGGGTGGTCCTTCTCCTTATCTCTTTATCCTCTCAGACTCCTATTGTACTGGTCGGCTGGAGCTGGGGGATGTCCAGACTCTTGTGGACTGTTCTCTAGCTACTTTTTATCTCCAAAAATCAGTTTACTTCTGATTAACTTTACTGATTTGGCAGATTTGTATTGAATGAGTATACTGAATAGGCATTGAAATTCAATTGCCAAAAGAACTGACAATAACTATTCCTGAGATCCCCTGAGTCCATTTTTATGTTCAAGTATTGTGTGGGTGTGTTTAAATATTTTAAATTACTGTTCTTCTCTTGGTTGAGAGACACAGTTGGAGTTCTATTGAAGGACAGTTGTAGATGTTGAGGTGATACTGGTAGGCCGGTTGCTTGATTCCTCTTTCTGTGGATGACTTTTTTTTTTTTATTAAACCCTTACCTTCCATCTTGAAATCAATACTATATATTGGTTCCAAGGCAGAAGAGTGGTAAGGGTTAAGTAGTGGGGGTTAAATGACTTATCCAGGGTCACATAGCTAGGAAGTGTCTGAGGCCACATTTGAACCCAGGACCTCCCACTTTTAGGCCTGGCTCTCAATCCACTGAGCTACCCAGTTTCCCCCAAGTTACTTTATGGAAAGGGAGGGGAAAGCTGCTGCCGCCCCCCCCCCCCCAATCCCCTCCCATAGATGACTTCTATGAGCTGGCCAGTATCTTTTTTTCCTTTGGTCTGTCTTATTGCTACTGAGGCCAGAGGAAGAGCAGGCCTTCAGGATAAAAGGCACAGATTTGAATCTAGCTAAAGGTATTCCTCCTGAGACTCTGGAAAGACCTGAGTTCTATGCATTATTCACTGTCTTAAAAAAAAAGAAAGAAAAGAACAAGGTTGAGCTTTGTGTGTGAAAATTGCTGGCTAAGTTTTGTTCTCATATTTGGTATTCATTTCAGTTGGATTTGTTACATGTATATTAGTATATGTATTCCACTTTATGTATAAACGTCCACCTACAATATATTCAGTTATATAATTTTTTGGGTAAGTAACTGCCAGGGGAACATGACAAATCAATGTTGTAATGCAGTGGGGCAGGGAGGGAAGATGTTCTTATGATTTTTACAGTGGAATTGTTATGATTTATCAGGACAGACTAATATCAACCTGGAAAAATACAGAATCACTAAAGTAGTCCATAAAACCCAGTCTTTAATCAGGAAAGAGATAGAGTCAAGGGGCTCTGGGACTCTGGGAACTGTATCTCTGAGAGGATCACCTTGCTAGATGACTCTCCAAAGAATAATAGAATAGGGATCTTATATACCTTTTGGGGAATAATAATTAATCAAACATACCCTAACTGGGTTAGCAGGCTTGGGAAAGAGGCTGTAGCCAGAGGCTGGGGTATCAGGGAGTGGTCTATTACAATGGATACTAAAAGGATGGTTCCAAACTGGTGTTGGTCTTCTTGAGAATGGATCTCTGATACTGTGGGGGAAAGAAACTTCTAAGACTAAAAGTGTGATCAGGCATTTTTTTTTAAACCCTTACCTTTTGTCTTGGAATCAATACTGGGTATTGGTTCCAAGGCAGAAGAGCAGTAAGGGCTAGGGAATGGGGGTGAAGTGACTTTCCCAGGGTCTCACAGCTAGAAAGTATCTGAAATTAGATTTGAACCCAGGACCTCCCATCTCTAGGCCTGGCTCTCAATCCACTGAGCCACCCAGCTGCCCCCTATTGAGCATTTCTATTATTCTTATTCAGGACACTTAATGGGTGCTGGGAGATCCCTTATTCAGTCTAAGACGGTCACTTTGGGACTTCCCTTAAAGTAAGGGAAATGGGCAAACTTGGGGCATCCAGAATTCACATTGACACTGATTATCTTGTTTAAGACTCAGGAGGAGACATTCCAGAGAGCTCCTTTTATTTTCCCCACAGAATCCAAGAAGGAAACAGTTTCAAACTCATCTTTGTCACATTTACCCTCGATTTTATTCCTTAATTTCGATATGTCTTAGACCTACCCTCTGAAAACTAGAGGTGCTAATAAACTCTTCCCTATCTTACTGCAGATATTTCTGGACTTTATAAATACTTAAAACTGCATTTCTTTTCTTCTTTTTTTTTTAATTTGAAGGAGTTGAAAATTTTGCTGCAAACAACAGGCATGTCTAATGGAATATATGCAGTCTGTCTGCCTATTTCCCCCAAAGTGAGGTATAGTCTTATTGTATTCTGGATTAAGGATTTTCTTCCTTTAAACATATTGGTCTTGGGCACTTCAATAACCTCTTTGCAGCTTTTTAAAAATAGGATAACTGGGCAGCTGCCTAGCTCAGTGGATTGAGAACCAGGCCTAGAGACGGGAGGTCCTGGGTTCAAATGTGGCCTCAGACACTTCCCAGCTGTGTGACCCTGGGCAGGTCGCTTAGCCCCCATTGCCTAGCCCTTACCACTCTTCTGCCTTGGAGCCAATACAGTATTGATTCCAAGATGGAAGGTGAGGGTTTAAAGAAAAAATAGGATAACATATTCTTTATGAAATAATATATGTTAAGTGCTTTTCAAACCTGGAAATTCTATGGGTATCATGATAATTTTCTTGTTTGTGGGGTCATCATAGGGAAGACATAGTATAGTTAAATATAGGCTGTAGCATATTACAGTGATGTGCACATGAGCAATAATATAGAGGACTTAATCAGGGACATGTATGACAAAGAAGTAAAGCTGAGCATATAGGAGATCCTGTAGAGTAGGAAGGAAAACACTGGTGTAAGTCCTGCATCTGATCTATCCTGGCTGTAAGGTGTATGAAGCATTCAGGGAGGACTGGAACTTCTGGTGTGAGGACTTACCTGTCCTTCAGGGCTGCTTAGCCATCTTTCACCTAACTTTGGCCTGGGGCTCTAGAAGCTGTAGCCTGAGCAGTGTCCACAGCCTGGCATATCATCTCTGAAGACAAACGAAATCAGCTTGAGCATAAACAGTCTGCCTCAGACCCATCAGTGAATTAGGAGAGTGTCTACCCCAAGCATGTGACCATTTCACCGGGTAGAATGGGCACATGAGAACAGTTTGTTCCAGTAGGCATAAAGCTGCTGAAGCAGGTGCTATGGAGAACCTTGAGCTTGGTCAGCCAAAAGATGCCATGGTCATCCACTGCATCCCCAGCTATTGCCAGGCATCCTAACTTTTGTCTTTTTCCTATATTTCAGTAACTGTGGAAGAGAAAGTAGGGCCTAAGACTTTGTGTAGCTCTGCCTCATTTAAATCCAATTCATTCACAAGCCTAGACATTGACGCTTTTGTTGGGCCTGTTCAGAAATGAAGGACCAACAACTGGCTGTAGGACCCTGTGTGAGTGATACTGCCTAAGTGGATCACTATGACTAGTAGTCACAGAATACTCCTGATCCACATGGAGTGGGAGGAGCTTTTTCACTCATCATTCTCAACACAGCTGTCAAAGAAAAATAGAAATTGATCTTTTGTTGTTCCATTTAGGCTCAAGTCTACTAGAAGCAATTCTGGTGAATTTGACGTTAACCTATACCCAAGCCATTTCTAACATGGAGAGGTATCCAAACTGGCATAGTTCTCTCATGCCCTCTGACATGCCTCTCTTCCCTATGATTTCAGAGAACATTTAGAAGAATCATGAACAAGGAAATGATCATGTAATATATAAATTACAGTCCTGCATTAATATTCCAGAAGTTGAACAACTATATTGTCATCCCAGTCCTTTCCTCCTCTCAAGGAATCAATCAACTTATTAGAGATCTGTATAAAGAATCTAAATTGAATAGGATTTGAGAATGTCTCCCCTTGAGTGCAGGAGGCACTTTCCATGCATAGATCCATGGTTAAACTCTTCTGGGGGCAAAGAGTGGAGATTGCCTTTTAATCCATTCACCTTAGGAAAGGCCTTTTTGTCCTCAAACTGTCATTTACCTTTCTAAGTGATTTTCCCCAAGAGTTTGGAAAGGGCTTTAGAGAAAATATTTCTTAATATTTCAAGAGGAAGTAAAAAGGAAGATTTTGAAAAGAATGCTTCCACAGATGAAACCCATATCTATTTTTAAAAAAGATCCAAAAGGTGGTAGGCTAGCCATGTGGCAAGAATGAAATGAATGCTGCATTAGGATCTATCTGCAAGATAAGAAAAGGACCATAGGAAGACCTCAAGCATGTCAGGTAGACAGTCCGTCTAACATGTCTTGTCTACCCTAATCTGAAAGACTTATGGGAAGACCTAAACATAAGAGGGAGGGGCCTGAAAGGCTTTGAGCCTACCCCAGAGATTTGAGATCCATTGAAAGTCACGAAGCTGTTTTTTTTGCACTTGTTTTTACAAACTTATTCCAGGTTTAAATAGGAATTTTCTTTGTCTTAAGGTTCTTACTATGAAGAAACCCTTTTTGAAAGACTTCAGGCTTATTCCAGTATGTTATTAAGTAGAATTTCTATTTAGTGGACAACATCTGGAGTCATTTCTTTCCTGGTGGAACTTTGAGAAGAACTACCTCCATGATAATGGAGAGATGATAAGGGAGAGGGTCAAGTTCAGGAAGCCTTTAACAACTATTATGTTGGCTGTTGGTTCCTGGAGATGCCTCATGTTGTGGTGAACCCAGATCTAACTGGAGGGATGGGTGAAGTCCAGATCAGAGGTGAAGACAAATACTTCTCTATAGATTAACAGTCAAAAATTCTCTTTAGTAAATACAGGGCTTGACTTGGAAAAATCTATATCTGCTTTGCCATACTGCCTGTGGAAATATTTTCTGTTCTTGAACTATCCTATAACTTCTTACCTTTTTTTCCTCTCTCTTCCCTCCAAATTATTGTCCATGGAATAAAGTCCCTACTTTTTAACTTGGCTCTCCATAGACTTGCGCTTCCTACCCTTTCTGCTGTTTTCCTGCTCTGCCACTGGTCCACCACCAGATTGGCAGCACTCTTAACTGCTTTGGACATATTCTGCTTCTGTATACTTGCTAATGCCAGTTTTTCAAATGAGATATGTGTAACATACTTATGTTAGGTAGGCACTATATAAATGTTTATTTCCTTCCCTCTTTCTTCCTGGAATATCTTCTTCTCTACATGCATACTTTTTGTGCAACCTTCAGGACTTGGCTCAACTCCTAAATCTTCTGTGAAGCTTCCCCCGATTATCCACTTGCACCCTCAGAATTCCTATAAAACCCTGTCTTTTGAACTCTATTTGTATGTGGGAGTTCTTTTCCCCCCAACTAAATTTTAAGTTCTTTGAAGGAAAGAGACTGATATACTACTTTGTATCCATCAATCATAAGTTTCAAGGAATTTAGAGCTGGAAGGAACCTTAGAGATCATCTCATTTCATTTACTAAATATTTAGCAAGTGTCTACTATGTATCCCCTTCTCCCCTCCTAGCATGGAGCACTCAGTTCTGTGCTGACCAGGGCTTCCTGTCAGCTCCTTTCTTTGCTATCCTTTGATTAAAGCCAATATTCCCATTTTCTGGCCTTTAGACAGGCTAGAGTAGGAGTTCTGCCTGGGTTGGATTTCTAATTTGCCACCCCTTGAGTAAGCAATGGGTATTGGGCATCTGGTTAATATTAGTAGCAACATATCTGGTATGGCTAGCACCAAATATATATGTTTCAAAAGAAAAGACTGGTATATGGATTGGTGTCTGTCTCCAGGAAAGAAAAGGAATTCTTATAAATAATGTTCTGCTTGGTGGGAAAAGATGGGATCCAGTTCCCTAGAGATTACAAACATTATAAACCAATTTACAGTGTGGCACTTGGCCCAAGATAGATTTGTTTCCTTCTGTTCTGGGCAGGAGTATATATACCTTCCAGGTCTTTCAATACTCCACAATAGGTTGGTAGTATTCAGCCTTTTTTCAAGCCTTTTGCCTTCTTCCTAAAACTGAGTTTTGCATCAGTAGTTGCCCCATGGTTTGAAGAATTATTTCTCAACTTTTTAGCCTCAGACCCCTCTCAAGGAAAAGAAATATATTTTTACCAAGCTTTGCAGAAGGAATCTTCTTTATTAGACTGGGTGTCCTAATTTTTGGTTCACAAAATATGGTTACTCTAATTAGATTTAAGTTTCTATGATGCTGACTGAATAGTAGAGATCCAGTATCTTCCACACAAAGGCGGGAAAAAGCTAGAGATCACTGCCCTGGGAGTTGCCTTTGATAACCAGGGACATTGAGGTAATTCTGCCAAGGGCTGATAGCAATGGGGCTTGCCTCTTGGGGAAAAGAGTTCTCTCTCCCTTAGTTTTCTCCCAGCTAGCTTCATGCTTGGCTGTTATCTATCTTCCTGTCCTTTCTCATCAAATATATGAAGGCACCACAAATACATGAACCCTTACCTATCTGTAGACCAGTTGCCCTGAAAGTATGTGAGAAAATTGAGGAGGTCATGACTTCTGGGTTTTTGCAAAGTAGGACAAGGGGAAGGGTTCTGGGTAGAAAAGTTTACTTGCATTAATTTATAAAAATTCCCCAGGGTCCAGTTATGATTGATATTTGGGACTCTTCTCTGACTGATTCATATTCAGAGCATCATTTCCTCCACAATCCCACATTTGCCTTTTGAAATTCTGGACTATTGATAGACCAAGTGAGACAGATAATTAAGATATAGGCTTTTTAAGGTCTAAGAATAACTGTGGCTAGCCTGGGTATTTTCTGGTGTGTTCCCTGAGAGGAGGCCATTGGGTCCTGAGGCACCTAAGAAGACCAAGGTAGCTCTGTGTCTCAGGAGAAGTACCTCATTAGAGCAGCTTTGGAGTGTTACTTTCAGTGGCACAGAGGCTAGTATTGTTAATGTGTTTAATCTCTCCTAGAATAAAGAGAAAATCCTCCCCCCCCCCAAAAAAAAAGCCTCTCCTTTAGGAAATCTAAGAGAGTATGGTTACTGGGAGTATGGGAAGGGAGTATGGACTGGAAGAACCTTCCTGGCATATGATGTAATATGGAATTGGAATCTAGTGGTGTGTTATAGTGGTTTGAGGGATTGGTGGGGGTGGGGATTAGGAGGACTTCTTTTTCTCTGAATTATTCGCCAAGCTTTCTGTTCATTCAGTGTCTCTGGAAGCCCCAGCACATCTGCCATCCCTTTTATCACTGACAAAGAAGTAGGGGGCCCAGCCTGACAGCCTGATTACCATGGATGGGAAAAATTTGCATTTAATAGCTTTCCTTGCCAGCACCTTGCTGCCTAGAAGCTGGGAGACATGGTTTGGTGATTGAATTGTGTGCTTTACAAAAAAAAAATTTTTTAACTAGATTTTTAGTCTTTCTTTTTTATCTTTTTTTTCTGAGTAACTCAAATTTAAAACAATATTCCAATTCCCTTTCCCTAAGTCTAAGCCAAAAAGCTTCTGAAACACTTGCTGTATTTAGCCCTGTTTGTAGCTTTAGACTTCAATTTGATTTTTCTTTCTTAGATTCTTTTTTTTTTTCTGAGCCAGGCATTTTTAGAAGATACCTCCTGCTGAGCTCCCTTCTGTGCTGAACTCTGACCTCCTGAAATATCTAGCTGATTTATTAAATTTTAGTTTCAGAAATGCAGATTGAGCTATTGTTCTTCTCTATCTTGAATTGATTTGTATTACAAGTCTGAAGGACAGAATCCCAGGTGGAAGTGAATGGGAATCCCCTCAAAATGAATACTTGATCATCCTAACCTTTCTTTACTTGAAGACCTCCAGTGCTGGAGAACCCACCCTCTAAGCAATTGGGGCTGCCCAGACCACTTAGGGCTTTCATTGTTTGCAAGTTTTTGATTATGGCTAGCTAAAATCAACCTCTTTTTAACTTCCACTCATTGCTCTCTGTCTGTCCTCTGGAACAGGCTAAACAAATCTAATTGGCCTTCCAGAAAATTAATTTCAAATCCTTGAAGACAACTATCCTGTCTCCTTGCTCCAGGCTAGAACTCCTTAGTTCCTTCAGTAAATCCTCATGTGGAATAAATTAGAGTCCTTTTGTTATCCCACTTGTCTCCCTGAACACATACCCTATCTAGTTTATCAGTGTCCTTAATATGTGATGCCCCAGACTGAAAACAAGCAGTCTGTCTTAAGACAGACAGCAGGACTGCTACCTCCCCAATCCTAGATACCATCATTCTCAATTCAAGTATGCTTTGGTTTTCTTGGCTTCCCTATCAAGTTGATGACTTTGTAATCCACTATAGAACTTTTTCACATCACATTTTCCACACATGTTCTCTAACCATAGTTCCTCTTTCATATACTTGGGAAGTTTTTTCTTTGAGCCTAAATGTGAGACTGCTTTCCCTCCTATTTCCAGTCCATAGACCATTTGAATCCTGACTTTGTCATCTGTGTCAACCATCTCTTCTAGTTTTGTCATTAACAAATTTAATAAACAATCTGTCATGCCTAAAATGATTACATTGACTTTTAAGGGCCCTTCCAGCTCTAAATATCTGAATTTTGCCTTTAAGCAGTTAATAAGAATGTTATATGGAACCGTTTCTTGGGCCACTCACTGCAAACCTCCAAATGATGTCAAAGCATGATAAGCTTAGCTTCTTAGGTCTGACCAGCCAATCAAAATCCCCCTAATTGTAAGGGACCTACATCCAACACCTTGTGGTGGTTTCCATAAGAGTAGCTTGAAAGACTGTCAAATGCTGCACTTAGATCTGCCCTTACTGCTGACCTAGTAACAACTGAACACATTCTGGGTTTAATATGGGGATGATTCCATCTCTTCTCAGCTTTGCTAGGAGATTGAGATGTATTTTAAATATATGTTCAGTCCAGATGTTCTTATACTGGTGTCTATGTTATTAAAAATGTTTTATAACTACATTTTGAGTATAAGTGTTTTCCTTTGTAATCCTAAGTATTTTATTTTATGCATTTAAAAACATTCTGAAGAAAGGGTCCATAATCTTAATAAAGGGCCTGAGTCACCAGAAAAGGTTAAGAACTCCTGGTGTAAACGTCACGTTTCATCAGTGTCTAAACAGTTCCTGTGACCACTATTACTCTTTTTTAATTAGAACTATTACAAACATACTGTTTACTAACTCATCTGGATACTTTCTTGAAGTCATGAATTTCTGTACAAAGAACATATTTTTCTCTTTAATTATGCCAGAAACCTGGATTCTCAGTCAATTATGGGGTAGAAATCTATCTTTTTTTTTATTTAAATTTTGGATTTAACACTAAGAGTGTAGAGCCTGTAGGACCCTTTATTCCTCTGCTCAGGCTATGGAAGTGTGTCAGTGCTCTTTGTCTTCAGGATGCAGCTTTTCTAGCAAATAGTGATAGACTTGTTTAGAACCTGGGATAGAAATATTCCTTGGGAGGATGCTGCCAAAGACTAGACCTGCCTGTAGTTTAAAGTTAGCTACATGTGGCGGGGGTAGATATTTTTGCTCTTTCCATTTTTTTTTCATTTGTTTTGTTTTTTGCATCATACAGTATGGGTTTATGGAGGGAAAGGGCAGCTGCTGTTTAATTTGTAGAATGCCCAGCCTAGCACCATATATACAGATTCTGACAGATGCTTTTATTTCCCCTTTGTCTTCCTCTAGCTTAGAGTGAGTGGGTGAAGAATGGCAGCCAAGGCTTCCAGAGTTCCTCCTGGCCCCAGGGGCTCAGAAAGATGAATGGCAGTGTGAGAACAGTACTTTTGTGGCCAGAAGGTTTTTAGCCTGGGCTTAGCCAAGGCCAAGGATCCTGAGCCATCCGAGGTCCCCTTTGTAGGCGCTTGGAGCTGCAACAAAAATTATACCAATTCAGCTCCTATGATCTCTGGTTCCCACTCTGTCCCATCTGTTGAAAAAAATTGCCCAAGATTTAGGGACTCTTGTCTTGCCACAAGGATCAGTGTTCCTGAATTCAGTGGCACTTTGTTCCTGACAGGTGCTGCCCCACCTGGGATATCCTTAGTATTATGGTACCTTGGTAATGTTTGCAAAAAGCCTTTAAATTACAGGGTGGGGTCATTTCTTTGAACTGGAGGAAGGTACTGAAGTGAAGGTAGAGGTGATGACTAGGGGATGAGAAATGGGTTTTGTTTTCCAAGCCTCATAAAAGTAGCACTAATCATAAGGTTTAGGATCAAGGTCTCTAATCCCATCCTCCACTGAGGCTCCAGAGTGACATTAGTGAACCACTCTTCCCTCTCCTCTGGTTACTCTCTTGTATCCATCAGCATTAGCTACTTCTGCTAACACTGTCTGCTGGCCCCTTCTGGGTAAAGTTGGCTTTCGAAGACTGTCAGAAAGTGTAAAAGAATGGACTAGGTGGAACATCAGAAAGGAGTAGTCTTGTGTTTTTGTGTGGTTAGAGGCCTACTATATTGAAGGAGGAAAACTACAGTTACAGTTAATTGATTAGCTAAGCAATAGCAGAAGGGAAAGGAATATCGATGTTCTACTCAATCTATAGATGATCACAATTTACTAGACTGCTAGTTTGCTACTTTTTTTTTTAAATAAACACAAAACTAACCAACCCATATACATTGTATTAGCCTGACATTCATGCTTCTTAAAGTCTTCTTAAAATACTTTTGTTCATTCCCTGAATGTCACAGTTAAAAAGTTTAGAGAACCTGGAAGAGAATTCTGATGAAAGAAACAAATGATAAACTTGTTGCAAAAGGGCATCTAATAGAAGGGCTATGGGAAATAAAATTACTTACTCTAGAAAAGAGAACACCGGAAGCAATTTAATAATTTCTAATTTTATTAAAAAAAGGCCTTCTCTCAGTCTGTCTGTTCTCCATCTTTACTAAGGATAGAACCAAAATATTATAACAAAAGAAATTCAAGTTTAGAAACTAATCCCTGTAGAGAGTAAAGGGCTTTATCCAGGATTCTTGGTGGAGCTGCCTTTCCCTGATACTTTTTTTTAAAATTTTAATTTATTTTTATTTCAATTTCAAACATTCCTTGGTTTAAAAAATCATATTCTATTCCTCCTCTCCCCCTGCCCTTCTTGTAGCTGATGCGCAGTTCCACTGAGTATTACATGTGATCTTGATCCCTGATACTTCTTAAGTAGGAAAGATAATTTGAAGTGTTCAAGTACAGATCTGCCAGTAAGCAAAGGAAGGACCAATGTCCTTTTAAGATTCTAGAATTCTTGTTCCTTCTCTCCACTAAATAGAAACATTAGGAAGTTCAATCACACCAGAGTGAGAGTAGACCAAATGAACCAAATAGGGAGGCCTGGTTGGTACTGTTGAGGTATAAGGATTCTTTGTGAGACACTGAAAAAGATTGCAGCATGCTTCTGAGTCAGGAAATGGCCTGGCTCTGTGGTCATAGTGGAAAAAGGATGAAGCTCCTCCATTTAATAGCCCTGTGACCTTAGGCAAGTCTCTTTTAAAGGAGTCTGATCTAGAAGTAAACACCCTGGCAACTCAACTTTTGTCAGACTTGGCATTTTAGTGACTTTGGGGAAAGACTCATCTTTATTTTTAGTTAGGGAGTATTTTCTTCTGGAAGGTGATATTTTGATTTTATTTCCTGGTGGTAAGATACCTAATAAGATGCTTCATATTTGAACTAGAGGTTTTTTTCCTCTATAAGTCTATGATAAATAGCTTTAGTTCTGTTTTATATGACATCTTTAGTATTTTTCCTGCTAGAAAGGTGAGACCCTAAAAATGGCTTTTAGAATAGCAACTCTTCTTTCTTCATTCTTCTTCTACCCATTTGTCAAGTATGGTTCCTTCTCAGAGAAAATAAGTTCATAAAAAAAGAGCATTTCATTTGATTCATTTACTTTAATGATTCCTTCAGACCATTTTTGAGCCTTGCTCTTCTTTTCAGCCTTATTCCTATGGACCCTTCTTGAATTACTACATCCTGTCTCAGGAAGTATGGAAGATGGAAAGGCATAGTGAGAAACATCACATTCATTCCCTTTGGCCTTCAGTTTCAATGGTAGCATGGTATAGTAGAGGGGCACTACATTTGGAATCAAATGTCTGGCCTTTCATCTTCTGGCTTCAGCATTGATTAGCTCTGATAAAGGGTGGGAGGGAGAAAGGGATTATGTTTAGTTTAAAAACCCTTATCTTCTGTCTTAGAATCAGTACTGTGTATATTGGTTCAAGGCAGGAGAGGCTAGGAAGTGTCTTGAGGTCATATTTGAACCCAGAACCTACTGTCTCTAGACCTGGCTCTCAAATCACTGAATCACCTAGCTGCTTCCTAGGTGACAGAAGAGTAGTAAAGGCTGTGCAGTCAGGGTTAAGTGACTTGCCTTGACAGTTAAACAGCTAGGAAATGTCTGAGAACAATTTTGAACCCAGGTCTCTATGCACTGTGCCACTTAGCTGCCTTTAATTTAGGGCATTTATGAAGTTCTTACTACAGGCAAGTCACAGGGCTGGGGAAAGAAACAGAAGAAAAAGGAAGACACTGGACTCTTTGTGCCTCAATTTCTTTGCTTGTGAAATGACCTCACCCACAGTCTTCTCCTTACCATGTCTCCACGGGAAAACAGAATTCTTGCTTTTCAGACTTGGTGCTCCAGGGAGCTGAAGGGATTTGGGATGGACAAGTTTAGTGGGTTGTATACAATCTCTTTGTGAACAGTGTCCCTGAGAAGTTGCAGGAGAGAGTTGTGAAAGGCATTACTCTATAAATGGGAAAAATTTCTCTATCACTTATCAAAATGCACTTTGGTTGTTCCTTCTGGTTAAACAGATACCTTCCCCAACTGTCCTCCCCCTTCCTCTGAGCTCTCCTGTTTTCTGAAATCAGATATCTGAAAATGGGATGTTTGAACCTCAGGAATTCTTTTGGTTCCACATGTTTGTTAAGCAGTGTACTGTACAAGCTTGGGGACCTGAGCTTGAGTACAAGAACTATGCATACATGTTAGTGGCAGGTGCCAGAGGCGTATTTTCTGAAGTTTGGCATTGTGCTTTCCATGTTGTTTGAGACCTTCCGAAGAACCTACAGACTTGGTTTTTTTAATATTGAAGTACCCGAACTCTAGTTTGACTGGTTGAGTAACATAATTACTTTGATCGAGTAACATGGTTATCAGCCCCTGAGGGCAATGGGAGAAGGGACAGACCAAATACAGAACAGTCTATAATAACTGCAACAGCTTAACCTTGTGAATTCTTGCTCCAGAATGGTTCTCAGAACGCCCTCCCACCAGGCCTCCTTACCTCCTGCCAGGTTTTTGCAAGCAGCCACTGAACTTGCCTTTGATCATGATTTGGAGCTACTGAGGTGCCATGGGCATATCTGCTTCAACTTCCTTTTGTTATGCTTGGTGGTTGTCTGGCCCCAGGTCACTTAATGTTGTCTGAGCCGCAGCTTTTTTCCTCTCTAAAATGAGGATAATCATCTTTCCTACCTGTCTCATGTGCTCCCAAAGTACTGAAGTTTAATACTGCCTTAAGAGTTTTGGGGCAACCTTTAATTGAAAGTGCTTTGAAAATGATGAAATGTTCTGCAGATGGAAGGCATAACCCTAACATCATTAGTTGGTTCTATGAACACATGCTATTAGGACATACAATGTTACAGGAGCCATTAGTTTCATTGGAACAATGTTATAAATATTATACACTGGCTGTCAGTCAGATGATGCTACAGTGGTTTTTTGTTACATAGTTTTGTGATTTTGTAGTAGAGTTTGGTTATAATGTAGTAATGATGGTTTTCAATTTAAATTTAGAGCCTTTATTAAATATATTAGGAAGAAGGAGGGAATACAAAGACAATTCCCTCAGGAAACTTACACTGTTGAGAAGGACATTGGTTGGGGCATGGTGATATTTGAGCCTGGCCCTCCCCAGTCTGATTCATGTAGTTTCATAGAAACTAGATAAATTTATTACTTGTATTAGAATGATTGAAATAAGGAAGTTTTTTTCTGGTTAACACTCAGATCCTGATCATCCTGGTACCTTAATTATCAATCAATCAATAAACATTTATTTAGCACCTATGTGTTAGGCACAAATAGCTGAGAGTACTATTTATTGTATATTTTAGGCATAGAAGTGAGCATGATTGAAGCTTTGAGTGAAGCTAGCCATCTTGGACTCTAAAAAAAAATCACTGCTTTTCTTTGCCATAGAAAACTTTGATTTTCACAGTAATGCAGTTGAGTAAGGTTTGACCAGAATATTGGCCCAAGGCCTGTTTTTTTCTGGTTACTTAGAGCCAGGGAAGCTTCCCCCTCAACTGCCAAAAGCACCAAGGCTACCACCATATTGAGACCTTAGAGGTAGAGTATTGGTTATTGCCTTTTTTTTTTATCATGTTCCTGGTGAGTTTGGATACAGTTTGATACCAGTACCGCTATGGGATGCAGTGGGAGGAGAGGATCCCAGAGTCCTATAGGATTCCACAGATTGCTGAATGGCAAATTAAAAGTGATGGGCCAACTCATCTCACCTTTGTTTGGGCAGGAGTTAATAATCAGTCATGAGCAAGTTCCTTTAGCCTGCAATAAGGTATTATCATTCATATCCAGCAGTGGATGTGATGCTGATGCATTGGTCTTAATCTCTTTGGGTACTCCTCCAGAAAAGAAGGAATGTGACTCAGGCTAATTTATCAAAGGACCTGGAAGGCATTGAGGTGGTGTCTAATAGATAAGAGTTCTTAACCTGGAGTTAGGCAGCCCTGAGTCCAAATTCAGCCTCACTTAACTAGTTGTGTGACTCTGGGCAAATCATTTAACCTCTTTCTGCCTTCTTTCCTCATCAGAAAAATAAGAATAGGAATAGAGCCTATCGCCCAGGATTGTTATGAGAATCAGTTGAGATATTTGTAAAACACTATTCTCTTGCTCCCACTGGCATAAATTGTTCTATGCTCCCTCCACAGCCTTCCATCCCTGAGGTGGGCGATAGAGTTGCCTTTCCTCACGTAAGACTGCCTTTTTTATTTTTGAAAATTTTTATTTAATTAATTTAGAATATTTTTCCATGGTTACAAGATTCATGTTCTTTCCCTGCCCTATGGGAGGTTTTACATGTGTCATTGATCAAGCTCCATTTCCATTCCATTAATATTTGCACTAGGGGATCATTTAGAGTCTACATCCCCCAATCCTGTCCCCATTGATCCTTGTGATCAAGCAGTTGTTTTCCTTCTGGGTTTCTGCTCCCACAGTTCTTCCTATGAACGTGGATAGTGTTCTTTCTCATAAGCCCCTCAGAATTGTCCTGGATCATTTTCATTGCTGCTAGTAGAGAAGTCCATTACATTCGGTTATACCACAGTGTATCCATCTCTGTGTACAATGTTCTCCTGGTTCTGCTCCTCTCACTCTGCATCAATTCCTGGAGGTTGTTCCAGTCTCCATGGAATTCCTCCACTTTATTATTCCTTTGAGCACAATAGTAGTCCATCACCAACATATACAACAATTTGTTCAGCCATTCCCCAATTGAAGGACATCCTCTCATTTTCCAATTCTTTGCCACCACAAAGAGCGCAGCTATAAATATTTTGGGATAAGTAAGACTGCCTTTTGAAAGCACCATATGCTTTGGCCTTCCCCTTATAGTGGTTCCAGTGATACAGAGCAGTTCTATCTTCCTTTATCCTGGAAGAGGCCGGACATATTGACTTTCCTGATTTGGGATCAGGTGTGAGGAAGAATCTTGAATCCACAGAGATCTCAGCTACTCTTCCAAACTAGGAGCAGGGTCCCACTAGCTGAAAAGGTTCAGGAGCTCAGTAATAATGATGTTGAAAATCTTGTCATTTATCTTATATGAGGAACCACAGGTGTGAAATACTCCTTCCACAGGTGCATACTGGCAACAATACAGTAACTTCAGTTTTTGAGAATTTCTCCAGGGCATTGAGAGGATAAGAGACTTTACCATGGTCACACAGGCAGTGTGTTTGAGAGACAGAACTTGGAATAAGGAAGGAAACAAGCCCTGGGGTCACAGCTGGCCCTTCATTTCCTACATATCACACTACCCTTTTTTTTTTTGTAGTTGATTATGTCTGTGCACCAGCCTCCTAATGATCCACACACTTTCCTTTGAAACACTTTGCCCATAGTCACTGATTTAGTTTTAGGGTCATCCTGTAAAGGACAAGCAGCTCTCCTCCCTCCCCCCATTCTCATTATTCAGGTGAGGAAATTAAAATACAAAGGGAGAATGGATTTACTCCAGGCTTCACAGTGAACCAAAGTATAAGACCTTCATTTCCAGTATCATTGCTCTCGACACTTCACTTGGCACAATGAGAATAAAGTGCAACAATCTATGATGACCAGTTGAGCATCTATTCTGCTTGGCCCAATGGGTGAAGGAGGCACTGTGGATGATACCAAAGAAATACCAGGGATTTACCGTTGGGTAGGTCCCTTACAGGCTAGTTGAGAGATAAGACAACACACATGAAACAGATCTCCCAGAAAGTAGAGGGCTAAAATGTGTGTAATGGGCAGAAGGTGGTCAGGGTAGGCATTTGTGAGCAGTTGCAGCTTGAGTTAGGCCTTCCATGATAAGTAGGATTTAGGAGAGGGTGGAGGGCATTCCAGGGCGGGGGTGGGGTGGGGGGCTGCCGAGGGCAAGCATAGGGAGGCAAGAACTATCAGGCCATCAATTTTGAATGAGGAGCTAAGTCCAACACTTTTCATTCTTTCCAGATGAAGATGTTTGTGTGTTTAAGTGCTCCGTGTCCAGAGAAACAGAATGCAGCCGAGTTGGAAAGCAGTCCTTCATCATCACCCTGGGATGTAACAGCGTCCTTATACAATTTGCCACACCTAATGGTATGTCCCTCACTGCCTACCCCAGGAAGGGGCCAAGCAGGAGCAATTCCTTTGCAAATCTTTGCTTCAAGATTTTACTGGATTTGGAGAGACTAGCAGTACCCTCTTCCTCTTAGCGCTCTGTTCTGAGTCCTTTGCCCCTTAGTGTCACTAGTGTCTCACCTTGAAGGGCAGTGACTACCCCCATTAGAGACTTCCACTCCTGAGACAGCCATTTGTTTTTCTCCAGCTGTCTTCTGTTAGGTATTTTGTCAAATATCTCCCATTTTTACTTCAAAGAAAGAAGAGTACAGTGAATGGTTCTGTTATATATGTAGGATTTCATATATGTGGAATTGTGATTTTTCTTTTAAATCATATCTGTGGATGTGAAAATTTGTTTATTCTGTGGCCAACAATTTTCCAGAATCTAATGGATATTATCTTTTTTCACAACTAGTGATCTATTGGAAGATTTTTTTCCTTTCCTTTGCTAGGAACCTTCACATGTTTTGGTTCTTTGACATGCCATTGCACTTTCTCAGTTTGTATTACCATTTCCCAAATGCTGACTTCTTTTTTATATGAAGTTTTTGCTTCTTCTTTCAGATTTCTGTTCATTCTACAATATTCTGAAAACCTGTCGAGGTCACAACTTAGAGCGCTCTGTCTTCAGTGAGCGGACAGAAGAATCCTCTGCTGTGCAGTACTTCCAGGTATGTTTTTCACCTGGCAAGATCCTCCTGTGACCTCCAAAGGGAGGCCAAAGATGAGTGTTAGGAAGGTAGAAAAGGTTCTGCTCATTTGAAACTGGATCACCATAGAGGACAGTCATTTAGTCTTTGGCTGTTTCTGTGTAGTTCTCCCACTCTGACAGGAATCTTTGATAAGCATTTGGTGTTACTGAGCACTCAGTTTTCTTCAGTCACAAAACCCTTCCTTGTGAATTAGGATGGGTTTATGATTAATAGCAAAACTTTCAGGAATTGATATGTTTAGTCCCAGCAGTTCTAAAACTGGAAACTCTTATGTCTGTTTACTAATCAGTTTTGCAGTAAGACATTTAACTTCAAGTTTAGGGCTTTAGTTCATTGTCATAATCCCATATAATTATTCTTGACTCTTTTGGTATTCTCGGGTTCTCTGAAAGCAGAACCCATATTATGATAAATCCATTTTCTTTTTAAAAGTATACTGGTTCTAAATAGAAACCAGGCCCTGGAGAATTTAGAAAAGGGGGCCCTTTCTAATCCCAGATTCTCTAGTTATATTCTTATAGTATGCTTACCAACCTCCTGATTTAAGGAATAAAGCTGTTGCTTTTCCCCTCCTTTTTCCCTTGTGGCCTAAGATATGTTAGAGGCATTGACACTGACATCCAGTTATATTTAGTTGCAGTGACCACCTTGTTTGTTAAGAGGGTTGGTTCAGCCTTGGCCTCCAACATGATTTTCTGAGAAATTATGCTCATGCTTTTTCAACCCTGGCCATTGCTGCTGGGAATTTGAATGAAGGTTTGTTGAGTTGGTTTTCAGAGTGTTAAGGCTGGCTATGTAGTCATTCTTTTTTCCTTTTATTCACACATCTTCTAGTCACAATGCTGTATATTGTGTTTTGTAGTTCTATGGCTACCTGTCACAGCAACAGAATATGATGCAAGATTATGTACGAACAGGCACGTATCAAAGGGCAATCCTGCAGAACCATAGTGATTTTAAAGACAAGGTGAGAAATTCACTCTGGCCACAGCCAGGGGTTAGCTCTGGAATAAAACCTGAACCATCTGTTGTGTTAAAACTGACCACTGCTATAAAGGGGCTAGATAATCCCAGCCAAATTTATATATGTGAAAGAATCAACTGTCTGGCAAAGCTGAAGCTAGAAGGGAAAGAAGGAATAGGGAGACTATTTGGGCAAGAATAAAGGGTGATAAAGTTACATTCAAGAATTTTCCCATCTGGCCATTTTTATCTTTCACTCTCGCTAAATTTCATCCATGAGGAGCTCATCCCTCTTTCATCCTCACCCCCCTCCCAAACCATCAGTGCTGATTTGTTTTTAAATGTCTTTGTGAGACCAGCATGAGCTCCACAGAAGCCTCCCTGGGGTCTGTTTCCTGTGGTGTTTATGTTGACACTGTGTATCTGGCCTAGGAGAAGTAGCTAAATCAAACAGCTGATGTTTGAACTGTCTTCCATCTAAAACCCTCCCACCCTTTTCTGCTGGCTAGGTTAGGCTCTTTAAATTCCCTGTGCCCACTACTGAAGCTCTCTCTTACTTTTCTGGGATGCGATACTAATACTGAACCCACCTTTGTCCAGTGATTTCTGTGCAAGGATTTTCACAGGCGAGAGCCCCAGCTCTCTGTGGCTAAGCTAATTAGAATGAGAGGTGCTACTGATGTGATCTTTACTTACATTTGATAATATGACCAATTTGGAGCAACTAATGGGGTATACTTATTGTTTATGGAAAACCACATTGCACCCCACTAGCTACAGGATTCATCTCCTTTCCTTAGATAGGTAATTTTTAAGTGCGTGTAAGCTATCTGGGCAGTGGGATCCAGCCTATTTGCTTTAGCGATCCTCATGTGTTCTTGGTTGTCATCCCAGGCTTATCATTATTAATAAATTAGTTTGTACCACATACTAAGCATAAGGTGAGCCCATCCTTCTAAGTTCTAAACCTAACAATTGGCTTTTCTTCTAGAAAGAAAAACACAAACTCAGGTCTTTGCCATGTCCTAGAAAGGTATCTTTGGATGTGCATCTCATCCTGAAGGACACCAGAGAAAGTCCTGCCTGAGTGGCCTCTGCCAGCCTGAGGCTGGTATTCTGTCCCTAACCCTTTTCAGCATTGCATTACTGATTTCTCATTTGTGTCTGTTTCAGTAAATCACAGCTCTTTGTGATATCTTTGTGATTCTTTTGTGACTTTGATTAGTGACCAGGATGCTAATCACATTTCCATATCCACCCTTCTTACCTTTCACTTTTCCTGTCCTTTTCTCCCCTCCTTTACCCTTTCTCAGAGGCTGTAGGTCTGTTACTGGGTTTTGTGAATTTTCAGGAATGAGTATTTAGTCAGAACCCTGGAGGGGGAGGGGTGCAGGGACCCCAGCTCTTTGTTCAAGGACATCCTTCCACATAATCCATGATTTCAGGAAATATCAGGAAGCTAGATAATCACCTTTCTGAAGCAAACAGAGAAGAAACCTCTGGGGCATATTTACCTGTTTTGTAGGAGCCTTTCTCTTTGTAGGATGAAATTGTTTGTGGTTTTCTGTAGAGTTCATTGCATCACCCTCTTGCTGAAAATCCAGTAAGAAGGCAAAAAAATGAAACTACATAATCTCAGCATTGAAAGTGACCTTAGAAGTCACCTAGTCCAGCCCATACCTGAACAGAAATCTTCTCTACAAAATTCCTACCAGTTAGTGGTCATTTTGGCTCCTGCTTGAAGCCTTCCATTGACCATTTTTCCTTTCAGTGGCCAAAATCTGACTCTGCCACTCCTTGTCATTGTTCCTAGTTCTGCATTCTAAAGCTAAGCAGAACAACTGTTATCTGTTCTATAGGACAGTCCTTAAAATACATAAGGACAGGGGTTATTTTCCGTGCCTGCCTGTCCTTCCCCTATACCCCAATCTTTTTTCTCTCAGCCAAATAGGTTTCCTTAAATAACCCCCATCCTGTGTGTCCTTTTTTTGGATGAGCCCCAATTTGTCAATATTCTTTCTGAAATATGGTATCTAGAACTAAGCATAATTCTCTAGATGTATAACCAGGGCAGAATATAGTTAGAAAAGTACCCTCCTTATTATAGAAGCTCAGTTTCTGTCAGAGCAGCTTGAGGATCTCATTGTTAAAATTTAGAGGTGGCATCTGCAAAATGAAATTTCTATAGAATAACACTTTTAAAAATCTGACAGTCAAGATGAGCCCTTCAAGAGAACTTCAACTATTTATTAAATGCCTACTGTCCTGATGGAGAAAATTAATATTAACATATCAGTGGTTTTCTTATGACATCATATCAGCCCGGTACTAGAAAACAGTGTGAAAACTAGATCCAGGATTCTCATAGTCTTTCTATAGTATGGCAGGCCAGTGGTAGGCCCGTCCTGTAGCATCAGGCCCTTAACTGGGAAATATGTAATCAGTAATATGATATGTAGAAGAGAAATAAGTCCATTTCCTATTAGAATCTACATGCATCCTTCCTCATCTCACCTTGAACAATTGTTTCACAACCAAAGTGAACAATATTTCTAGGAAAGAGGAACGTATCTTGTCCCCAGAGAGTATTATTCAAGCATTGGGACAT
Organism: Monodelphis domestica; assembly: GCF_027887165.1. Classification (NCBI taxonomy): domain Eukaryota; kingdom Metazoa; phylum Chordata; class Mammalia; order Didelphimorphia; family Didelphidae; genus Monodelphis; species Monodelphis domestica. Next base: position 97,269,218 of record NC_077229.1, on the reverse strand, counting down.
TTTAAGGATAAAAAGAAAGAAATGTTAAGGGAAGAGGTTTTTGCCTTGAAGACTCAAGACTTCTTGGGGAATATTGTGGGATAGGGATCCATATTCTGTGCATTTGCAATCATTTATATCATAGTAACACATTCAATCTGCTTATCTAGAAACAGGGAGAGACTTGGTAATCCACTTCAAGGTCAAACTTAGTTTTTTGGAGAATATGTATTTTAGATGTGTAACCCTGCACACCACTTTATTGTCTTGACCGTAAGAGTCAGAGGTACATCATCAATCTGCTAACATAAAATCTCATGCTTGCCCTCTCCTCTTAAAGCATCTCTTACAAATCACTAGTGCTGGGTTAGAGGAAACAGAAAGTTCTCAGGGTTGTGAGTGGAATGGGGAGGGATATTCTGGTTGTCTTTCCATTGTTTTTCATGACTGACAGTGACTCTTTCTCCTTTCCCAGATTGTCTTAGATGTGGGCTGTGGCTCGGGGATCCTGTCTTTTTTTGCTGCTCAGGCAGGAGCAAGAAAAGTCTATGCAGTGGAAGCAAGTACCATGGCTCAGCATGCTGAGGTCAGTGGGCCCCATGGCCAAGACCCCAGACACCCTCACCCCCCTACTCTGTGGCAGCATGCATAGCCTTCAGAGGCTGTGGTCCAGAGGGTGAGTGGGGCTTTCTGGGGAGCACCAAGAACTGGCTTATTCTCAGGTAATATTGGGAGGGCCAAGGCTAAATCCTGGCTTTCTCTGTGATCTTGGGAAATTCAGTTCTTGCTGCTTTGATTTATCTACCATGAAATCAGTAAGTAGGGAAGAGCTAGGTGACATAATGAATTGAGATCTAGTCCTAGAAACAGGTGGGTCCTGGGTTCAAATCTAGTCTCAGACACTTCCTGACTGTGTGACCCTGGACAAGTCACTTAATCCTCATTGCCTAGCCCTTTACTGATCTTCTGCCTTGGAACCAATACACAGTATTGATTCTAAGATGGAAGGCAAGAAAAAAATCATTAGGCAAACTTCTCTGCCTCTTAACTATGTTCTAGGGTCATTAGTGAGAAATGCCATCCACTTCTATGGGAAAAGAAGAAGCTCTAATGTAATGACTAGAACAAAGGATTTGGAGACAGAAGAATGATGTTGATTCAGAGTCTGACTCTGCTATTTATTATACCCACCTGACTTCAAGCAAGTCACTTAATATATCTGATTTTCAGTTTCTTCACCTCTAACATGAAGAACCTAAGCTAGATAAGTTCTAAGGGGCCTTAACTATAAATCCTATGGTTCCGTGGCCACAGATTATTTTATTGTCATTGTATTAGGAGCCACTTTGAGTCTTAGATCAATGTAATTCTGCTTGTATGCATCATGTAGTCCCTGTCCTTCACAATTTGGTCATTAGAAAGTGGTGTCCAATGTTGTCAACATTTTGTAAAAAAAATTTAATTTAAATTCACTGTAACTTTTTTAATGTAAAAAAATATACAGCCCCCAGATTTTTTTCATGGGAAAAGGTCATAAAAGCAAAAAGGATTTAAACCTGGAATCTTCATCACCATTTTTCATAGGTTGTGCTGGTCTTTAAAAGTTTTGAGTTCTCTCTTTCTCTGCTTGCACTTTGGGCTTGGTTGTTCAGGAAGGACAGTTCTGAGCGAACTGCTACTGGACTTGGTTTCCTTGGGGTTTTCCTAGAGATGAAATCAGCAGTGAGGCTTTAATGAAGCTCATTGATCCAAGGAGACATTTCTCCATGAGATTGGTTTTTTCCCTGATTTTTATCCCCGACTTTTTCCCCTCCCACCAATAGGTTTTAGTAAAGAGTAACAACCTCACAGACCGAATTGTGGTCATTCCTGGAAAGGTGGAGGAAATCTCACTTCCCGAGCAGGTGGACATAATTATTTCAGAGCCAATGGGCTACATGCTTTTCAATGAACGTATGTTGGAGAGCTACCTCCATGCCAAGAAGTACTTAAAGCCTAGTGGTAAGTAAATGGGCTGGGTACAGTGGGTCTTTTGGCTGGATTTATTTCCCATGGGCAATAGCCTAGCCTCCCTTTCTCAAACAGCACTGCAATGCTGCACAGATAACCATTTGGAGTACTTCCAGGAATATAAAATAAAATCCGTGTCAGGAGATTTTAGAATTTATTTTATGGTTTTTAAGTTTAACTAATTTGGTCTTATGTATAGAGCAGGTTATATAGCCTTTCCCTTAGTTTTTGAGGTCATATGTAGAGAGAGGATTAAACTATACTAATTTGAGGTTTGTCGGTGATCAGTTCTGGGCTTTAAGAAATTCTATACTCCAGGACAGGCTCAAGTCATTCAAGTTGGGTGTTCCTCCCTGACAATTCTGTGATTTTTGGTTGTTTCGTCTTTCTCAGAAGAATAGCAGGATAAGAGCAGAGCAGGTTCAGCAAGAGGAATCAGAATTATGCCTTTCTTTTTTCTGTCACTACCAGCCTTTCGTCTTGAGGGACTCAAAGTGAGCATGAAGGGAAGTGATCGCTAGACCCTGTCCTATTCTGTCCTATTCATAGCACACCTAGGCATTGGGCTCATTTCTGGATACCACTTTTAAGGAAAGAATTGGCAAGCTAAGGACACCCAGAGAAGGCAACCATTGTTTTAAGTTCATGCTATATTAGAATCAGTGAAGAAATTAGAGTTGTATGGCCTGAGGAAGAAAATACATGAGGAAAGGGATGGCATGATTACTGCCTTCAAAGATCTGAAGGGCTATTGTATAGAATAGGGAAAAAACAGGAGCCATATGTGGAAGTTGGAAGGAGCCAGATTTGGGATAAACAGTTAAAGCTGTCCCAGACTGGAATGGGCTGCACATCCAGAAATAATGAGCCCATGGAATTAGAATTCAACATCCCATAGAAATCTTTTCTTAAACATCTCTTTTGGGAGAGAATCAGCTATCTCCTTTCATGGCCCTTTCCACCCTTGGACAGCTACAATTGTTAGAAATTTTTTCCTGACATCAAAGCTTTAATTTGCTTCTCTGCAACTTGTGCCTGTTGTTCTATAGGATGAAGTAGAACAAATTGAAATCTCTTTTTCCACACAACAGCTTTTCAAATAGCTGAAGACAGCTATCAAAAGTCTCTTGGCCAAACATACCCCATCTTTTTAATTCATACTCTCATGGCATGGTTTCCAAGCCTTTCGCCATCTCAGTCACTTTCAACATTTTAGTGTCTTTCCTAAAATGTGACACCAAGAACTGAACCCAAGACTAGAGATGTGGTCTGAGTATGGCAGGACTCACCCATCCTGAACTCCATATCTTTTAGTGTAGCCTAATATTTCATGAGTGTTTTAAGCTGCTATAACACACTTTATCAGGACTGGTTTGTTTTTCAGTTTCTCTGATGCCTTTTTATCTTTTATATGTCAGTTCCTAATCTCTCTTTCCTCCTTCCCCCACCCTCATTAAATCCTTTTTTGTAACAAATAAAAGTCACTCAAAACCAACCAACAACTGACATCTTACCAAAATTTGCCATCTTTGGCATCCATCCATTTCCCACCTCTGAGCAAGCTGCACCATTGGTTCTTATTGACTTTGTCAGCTCACCAAAGTTCATCTATCTTTTTTAGACAAACTGCTTCTCTAGCCATGACTCCCTCATCTTGTACTCGAGAGTTGATTTTTTTCTTAATACATCTGTGCTCAATTTCATCATATTAGATTCAACTCAACTTTCTTACTCATCCAGTCACTGTCCTCCAGGGTATAACTATCCAGCCCATCTTGGTGTCACCTGCATATTTGACAAATATGCCATCTATGCCTCTGTCCAAAATTGTTGGCTTAATTCCAAGCCAAAGCAGAGATGCCTGGGGTATTCCACTAGAAACCTTCCAATATGAAATTTGAACTGCTGATTATTACTTCCTGGCTCCAGTCTTCTAACCAGCTCTAAATCCACGTAATTATACTATTGTATAGGCCATATCTCTTCACTTTGTCTACAAGAATACCATAGGAGACTTTGTCAAATAGCAAATCAGACCTAGTACCCCTATCAGAAGAGAAGATGAGGTTAATGTGGCATGACCCATTCTTAATGAAGTCTTTCTCTCTGATTTCCTTTTCTGGCTACTTGAATGGGCCTCGAATAATAAATTCTAAAATTTTGCCAGGAACTGAAGTTAGACCCAGTGGCCTAAAGTCTGAACAATGTACTTCCCTTTTTTGAAAACAAAACATTTCCCCATCATTCTGGCAACATCTCACTTATTCTTCAGGATCCTTCAAAATTCACATCTATAAATTCTTTCCTTACCTTGAGTGTGTAGTGTACCTGGGTCTAGAAGTTTGAACTCAAAATGGCAACTAGGAGCTCTCTGTCTAGAACCCTTTTGTCTTGGGTTTCAGCTTCCTATTAGCCATTTTTCTTCTTTTTAAATCCAAAGATCATTGTCCTTGACTATTGAAATTAAAAGTATTGAAAAGTAAGCATTTATCCAATCTTTCCTGTGATTTTTCTCTTTCTCTAATATTGCTTGGGGGGGAAAAGACCCTAGCAATGATTATCACCTTGATTTTGCCAATCACCCACCCACACGTGGCCACATTCGTGTTCATGAGCTCTGAAATTCTTTTAACTAACTGATCACTTTCATCATTCTATCTTTTCCTCTGCTTTCCAACCTTTAACTTCTGTCCTTTGTCCTCACCATGACTTCCAATATCTTCCTCTATCATTCTTTCTGTACTAGCTACACTCCTTCCTTCCTTGTCTAAAACCCATAGAGAATCAGTTCACCTCTACACTCAAGCCCCTTCTGCCCTATTTTAATTAATTTGGTTTGCAAGCCTAAACCTTGTATTACCTCCCCTTATTCATTGCCTTTGCTCCTACTCACATGCCACTGAAGGGAGGTGAATAGATCATGAAATCATACCAACACAGTCCACTACAAATTTATGCTACACAATCTAACTGGACTTTCACTGCAGCAAGGCAATCCTTTTACAGTTTCCTTATCAAGTAATTATTTCAATATATCAATCCCCACAGTGGCTTTTCCAAACCTTTCTATCTCTCCTTAAGCCTCTCCTGGCTTCCCTTCCCACTCTCCTAGCTGAGAATCTTGGCTCATATTTCACTGAAAATATTGAAGCCATTAATTGAGAACTCACTCTCCTCCCTTCCTTATCTCCATCACTCAGATGCCATTCCCCACTCTCCTCCTTCACTCTGTCTCACATGAAACAACATCCCTCTTCTTTGCCAGGGGAAATTCCTCTGTCTGTGACCTCATTCCTTTCCTTCGTTTCTAGCAGATTGCTCCTTTTATCATCCCTACTCTCTCACCTTCAGTCATTCCTTGTATGCTGTCTGCTTCCCTACTGTACTCTCCTTGTTCTACTTGTCTGACTGCTCCTCATTTTCCTTTGCTGGATCTTCTTCCAGGAGACACTCATTAACTATGGGTGCCCTCCAAGGGCCTTTTCTCCATTTGTACCACTGGTTCTCAAATATTTTGGCTCCCAGGGCCCCTTTATCTTTTTCAATATTGAGGACCTGTCAGAGAATTCTTATTTATGTTGGGTTATATCTATTAAATGTATTTGCAATATTAGAAATTAAAATGTTTTAGTATCATTTTGAAAAGTCATTTTGACCTGGCAGACTTCCTGAAAGAGTCTTAGGAGCCCCGCCAGGGGTCTCTGGACCATCCTTTAAGAACCACTGCTCTATTCTGCCTTACTTAGTGATCCTATCCTTTCCAACCAATTCAATTTTTGTTAATGAATCTCAGATCTATTTATCTAACCCTAACCTTTCACCTCTTGCATCACCAACGGCCTTTTGGACATCTTGAATTATATAGGTCCTTAATAAATTACTCCCTGGCCTTCTTTACTAGCCTTAGCAACTTTGGAGCTTTAGCACTTCTGGTCCCCTTATAGGATTATGCCACATTTCTCTACTCATCTTTCCATTACTTGTCCCTTGCTTCCATGTTCTATATATGGAAAATCTGAATTTATTGGTGAATTCTGTATGCATATACCTTGGTCTTTGATCATATCCCCATTTTTCTCAGCAGAATTGTTACTTATTGAATACTTAGAATTTAATTCTTGAGAACTTTCCAGTCCTCCTGGAATGACTGGTAGGACTGTCTGTGGTGATACTACCTTTGCATTCTGAACATTTTGAAATATCTCCTTCAAAAACCTAGAGTACCTGATTATATCTGGCCTTCCTCTCCTGCTCTTCCACAAACTCTAAGGCAGACCAACCATTTCCTCTTATGGTTCCTAGTTCTTTAATTTCAGCAGCCACCTGCTTCCTCGTTGGGGAAAAGTAAGTACAGAATACCTTTCTTCACCTTTTTGAAGGATGAAATGATCATTTCAGGAAACCAAGAAGTCATTCCTCCGCTTTAGGCCAGGATACATTATTCCAGCAGCTCTCCAGATCTTTTCCTCAAACATCAGAGCTACTTTCTCTATTTAGGTCTTCCATAAAGGATGAATTCTCTTGATTGGGAATGTTATGGTGGGGTATCATTTGAACTAGATCATCCCAGAGAGGCTGAGAGTTGATTGTTCTGTCAGGTGGGCCAGGCTAAAGAAACTAGGCAAGCAGCAGCCAACCTAGAAATATATCTGAGTTTTCTCTCACTGCCATTTGCTGTTAAGAAATCTATTTGGGCTTAATTGAGTGTGATTAAATAAGCACCTTATTGAATTGCTGTACCTCTTCCACTAAACCAAGGCAGTGTCCGATAGCCTGCAGTGCTGCTTTCTGAGGCTATACAAGCAGAAACCATAAGAATCCTTGTCGATAGCTAGAAGGACTGACCTCAACTGCGCTCTCCTGGTCATTGCTGAGCCTTCTTCACCCAAACTGATTGATTGTTGGAAAGAGGCGCCCTCTTCTGTTCTCTGAGAGAAGCAAGTAGGGGAAGGGGATTGGTGATAATCGAATACCAATCTGGGTTATGATTGTGTGGGTGTCTGTGTGCTCCAGGACATCTAATTAACTTTTCAGTAACAAGGCCTTTCTCAACAGACTGCCAGGGAAGTCAGTCTTCATTCTAGGTATGTTTTATGCCCATGCTTATCTGTGTCAAGCCCACAGGAGAAGAAAAAGAATGAAAGGAGGACATACCTGGTAATTTTTTATCAGTCACCAAGCAGCTCATCTGAGAGGTTCTTGGTGGTATCATTTAACTAGAAAAGAGTGATTTGCCATTCATTGAGTAGAAGTGTAATTACATTTTATTCTAGATACTTTCCCCTGGAAGTTAACATGTTTCAGACCTCCAGCCCTCCAAATAGTAGAAATTCCTTCTGTCAAATTGCACTCATGTGGGCCCCACAGTAATTCCAAGTTGACAGTAAAAAGGGGAAAGAGGGCTTCTCTCTTTTTTTTTTTTTTTGTATGTGGGTTAGAGAGGGGCAGAGTACCCGTTCTGACTTTGTTAGACATCTTGAACTTGATGCTGTCCATGCCATAAGCTTTGTGACTTGTCCTGTTGTAATTCAGTGGGTAGGTCTTAATTGTGGGGAGATGGGACGGGACCTGAATGAAGCCTTGAAAAATGGTTCCATTGAGATTATTTAAGGATAGCTGGTATTACTGTTGACTTCTCCCTCTCAGCCTTACAGACTGAGCTCCCAATTCACTGGTGTCATCTTTAGCTTTCCTCCGACTAGCCTCATGTTCCTTGACATCATAGGGTCAGTGACTCTCAAGTGTAATTGGAGCCAGTTTGCTGGCATAGCTCTGGTGCTAGGCTTCTGCCATCCTGCATGCCTTTCTACTTACCATGCTTACTGCTTCGTATCTGTTAAGAGTGTTCTGAACAGTCCATCACTGCCCATTGCACATTCAGTACTGTGCAAATTTAGAATGTCAGTTGTGAGATTTTTGTCATTGTAGTGAATGAATATTGAGTCTGGGAAGTCAAGAGATGTGAATTTACTGATTGCAGAATTAGATGAGACCTCTGTAGTCATTTGTAGTCTATGTTGTTACCTGATCAAGAATCCCTCCCGACAGTATCTCTGACAAGTGTTCATTTAACTTCTCATTGAAAGCCTGTAGTAAGGGGAAACCCTTCTGATTTGGAATATTTTCTTTGGGAGGAAGACTTTCTTTATACCATGTCTAATCTGTTTCTCTCAACCTTTTACCCAATGCTGCTAGTTTTGCCTCCCAGAGCCAGGCAGAATAGAATCTATTCCCTCTATTTACTTGTGACACCCCTTCAAATACTTGGACAACCATTTTGTCCCTTTTCTCCACCTTTAACAGCCCCATTTCTTTTTAACTCATTCTCATAGGACATAGTCTTCAGTCTGCTCACATTCTTAGTCACTTTTCGACCTATTGACATCTTTCCTAAAATCTAGAATGTAACACATTTCTCCAGGTATGGTCCTACCCAGGGTAGAGTACAGTGGTACTGCTTCATTTTGGCCTGGGCTTGTCTGAAGGGCCAGGGCAGTATTAGCTTTGGGGCCTGAAGTGCCACACTATTGTGTCATTTTTAAGTTTGTAATTCACTAAAGCCCCCAGATCCTTTTGACAAAACTTAGATTCCTGCCCCTTCCTAGCCATTTGAATTTTGTACAACAGTGAAACTCCATATAAATGTGAACTGCTATTTTCATTCTTATTTTGAAATATAGAGAAAATTCTTCCTTTTCCTACATGGAGAGATGACTGGTTGCTTAGATATGTGCCAGCTGGTATTTCTGTACCAGCCTTACCACTTACACAACTGCTTTTTGTAGCCAGTCATTGTCCTCAAAGTTTTAAATTTTCATATTCATTGCTAATTAAATTTAAGTCACTAGACATCAGAAAACCCATGGAATTTTTACTTCGTGAATCAATGACTAGAATACCTGAATGGCCTGAATTTTGAAGCAGGATTCCTTAACCTGAGATCCATGGCTTTTTTTTTTTTAATTTTTTTTCATGGCTTTTAAAATATATATTTTGATAATGACTTCAATATAATTGGTTTGCAATCCTATGTATTCTATTTTATTTGTGAATTAAAAATATTATTCCATGAAGGAATCCATAATTTTCTTCCAAACTGCCAAAAGATAATACCATGACCCCAAAGAAAAAAGCAGTTAAAATATACCTGATTTATAGGCAGTTAAGTGGCTCAGTGGATAGAGAGCCAGGCCTGAAGACAGGAGGTCCTGGGTTCAAAATCAGGCCTCAAATATCTCCTAGCTATGTGATCCTGAGCAAGTCACTTAACCCTAGTTGCCTACCCTTTGCCAGTCTTCTGCCTTGAAACAGATACTTTGGATTGATTCTAAGAAGGTAAGGGTTTTTATTTTTAAAAAAGGATACCTGATTTAGAGGCTAATTAATTTTTGGAGCAGAAGATGACACTGAGAACAGAGCCATCATATGTAAGTTTCTGGCAGAATGCTGGCCTCTCTGTTGTTGGGACCTTGCAGAGTTGGTGGATTAGTCTTCTCATCCATAGGCCCTTTCTGAAAACCCTGACTGAAGTAGTAATGGGCTTTCTTTCCTCTGCCCAAGAACATGAGTCTCAGGAGGCCAAAGTATTGGCTTGAGAGACATGCCATCTTCTCAATCTACCCTTCCCAGACTGAAGAGTAATGTTAGGAAGGAATGTCAGTCCGGTGGCATTATAGGAGATAGGGCTCTTGGGATCCTGGCCAGTTTTGCCTGCTTAAGAGGCCTGAACCCATTTTTTTTTCCTGTCCAGCACGGTAAAATTCTAACCTGTTCACACTATACTTTAGTTACTAAAATAAGAGAAACAAATAAAGTACCAAACTGTTATTTCCCTTATCCTTCTAAATTAAAGCCAATAGAGCCTAGAGACATTCTGTGTGTCTCTGTGTTAAGAGAAACAAGAAGAGGCACCAGCTCTTTCCAGACTGACTTAGGAGTAAGATAACCCCAAAGCTTTTGGCTCATTTTGTTCTGCTTTTTCTGCTTCTTTTCTTTTCCATCTTCCTCAGCCCATCCATAATAAAACCTTAGAGCAAACAGTAAAGGAATCGAAGCATGAATGCTTTCTCTTCCACATTGCATATAAGAGATGGTTACTGTAGGGTTGCCTTTACCAGATGTGGCCTTTCAGAAAGATCACTTTATAGCAGAGGAAATGAGTACATCTGTTTGTAGTAATGATGGGAACTGAAGACAAAAACATTCTCTGTCAAATACCCTTATAACTAAGAATGCAGAATCTTATTCCAGAAAAAGAAGAGAGAATTTGGGGTTAGGGGTGAGGGTAAGAGAATGGAATTAGTTAACTAGAAACCCTCCACTTAATTGGAGCTCAAGTCCTAAGGCCTAGAGACAGACCCTCATCCCCAAAGAGACAGTCTTCTCTGGGTGGGTAAACCCCAATCCCAACTATAAGCCATGACAGACTAGACAGGACTCCAAAAGAATGTCTCACATGCTGTCATATATGCTATCTTTCTGTTATTTGGCATTGTTTAATTATTTTTCTTTATTTATAAGTGAGGATTCATAGTTCAGGTGACTGGGAAATGTCTGTAGTATAAAAATACAAAAGCCTTCAATTAGAATTTTCTCACATATTCCCTGAGACTTAAGTAGGAGGGAGTAAGATAGACCCTTTGGATTTCAAGAAGTATATGACTGCCCTGTTAGGTAGCATTTTGGAGAGGAGTCCCCCAATTTCCTGATGATGAACCAAAGCCATTCACATTGTGTTGGTACCCTTGTGGCCTGGAGCTTAAGGACTAGGAGGAAGAGAAGGTAATACTGCCCCCAATCCACAAGGGGATGGAAGGCACCGCTGGCCATATTCAATATCAGAAAGAAACCTGTTTCTAAGTCACTAACAGTGCTTTAGATATCATGAAAAATGCCAGCAGCAAAGCCTAGAATGACACTGGGATTTCCTTTGAAGGCTCTGCTCAGGAAACTGTTAGTAATTTTCACACTCCTTTTCAGGAGGCCCCAACTCACCAGTCAAGGGTAGGAGAAGCTTTGGGGTAAGCATCTGGAAGCCAGGCACTGGTTGTTTCTGCATAAGAGCCAGTTTGTTTTTTATTGAATAAAGCACACACATTCCTAGCTGAGTGTGTGAGGCAGAAGTTCATATTTTAGAAAGAGTTGATCAAGAAGGGGATTTAGAGAAATAAAAAAGAAAACATTCCATGCCACATTACCCCCTTCAACAACATGTCTGACTTGAACCAGAAATTTTGGTCATTATTTTTTCCTTACATTCCAAGGTACCCTAATGTTACATTTCTAAGACCTTCCCCCACCCCTAGTTCCCAGGAAAATTCTAAGTTCCTAAACTTCTTCTTTCATTATTACCTAGACACTTAAGATAATTCCCTCCATCCATTTAGTACATGAAAATGACCATTGAATATATTGCTGCTATAGGAATAAGCATATAGTATAATGGAGACTCAGAGGTTAGTTTTTATCACTAATAGAAAGGCAACTTGCAGATATTTCTGTAGAAGGTCATGTATGATATATCTGCTTTTGTTGGATACATTCTTCTTAATACCTTAGAAATAGAGACAAATATTTTTTTTAAAATTTAAAAGATATTTAGAGTTAGTAAGAAGTTGGCTTCCACCCACAAACTCTTCTAGGGCTTCAGTTTGTAAATCTTGCTGGATATAATTGGTAGTTTTTACCAGTGGAAATCCAGGTCTATCTGGAAAGGACAACATGCCATAGACAACCAAAATGCTGATGTTTAGTTCATCATCTTCGTCCTCTTGAACCAGTAAGCAAACCACCAGGGGAAAAATAGTGCCCTTTGCCCACAAAGAAACTTGGCTTTTCACCTACATGGGAAAGATGGGGGACTTCCCTCTTTCTGAAGCAGGAAGATTCGGGCATCCAGATCCTGGAGCAAAAGAGGGAATTTTAAGAGGTAATTAGATAGGTACTGAAAAAGATGGGAACATAATTCGTCCATGTACAGATAAACATACAAACATATATATGTACACCTCTATGCAGAATAGGCTGTGAACAGAACTAATTTTAAGTGACCTTCTTTTCCTGAACTAGAACCCAGAGATTTATTATGCCTTCAAGTCTATGAACTTTTTTGTTTTTGTAAAATATTCTGATAATCACATTTCAATTTAACAACTTGCCTTTGTAGTCCTATGTTTTATGAATTTAAAAACATGATTCTGAGAGGAAGTCCTTAGGCTTCAATAGACTGATTACCAAATGAGACTGTGACCCACAAAAAATTTAGAAATTCTTCCCTTAGAGGGAGGTCTAAGAATGACTAGATTTATGGGCAGCTTACTATGTTTCTCAGAATTACTGATCTGAACAAGGTAACATTTCACACTGGTAAACCTAGCAGTCATTGCCAATTTCTTCCTGGCTGGTCTTTTCCCATCAGGTGCCCTGTAACAACTCTAGGACTTCACTCTAGGACCAAGTAATCCTTCTATCTGTTGCTGCCTTGGTGGTGTGAAACCACCAAGGAAGTCCAGACTACTTACTTGGAAATAGCTCTGAGGAATTGTGATTGCTTCCTATAATATTATTACTACTTCCTAATAGTGATAGTATTTCATTCTCATTGAGCCTCTCACATTGTATAGAAAGAAGACCCATCTTTCAAGGTTGCCAAGCACACAAAACAGAGTCCCAGATGGGACTGGGCATTAGCTAAGGAAGAAGAAGGAAACTCAGGACTTCTTTGGGATTGTTAGGGATTGTTAAGATTCTGTCCCAGGTTAGACAAAACCCTTTCCTTAGTGCTACCACCTGAAAAGAAAAGTCCCTTCTGATGGGGCAGATTTCCATATAAAGTCATCCTTAGTATCTGCAAATACTTGACAGACTTAGGTCACTTTTCCTCAAAGGGTGCTTATTCCAAAATAATGATCTAGTATGTCTGGGCATCTCATGTAAATGACAATACTGTCAGTCACTTTCCCCCTCCTACCTAGGCACTTATTTGTGCTGAGGCCAGACCAATTGGTTTGGGTAACCTGCTTCACCTTGAAGTGGCAGTATGGTTGAGGTTCTGATAGGGCTGACCAGGGAAGCCCTGTTGACACTGTCCACAAAACTTCCTTTGATATGTGACAAACTAAGACACTGAGATTCTTTCATTTCCTGGATACTTGTCAAGAGCCTTCTTAGAGTTAATGTCCCTAATGTCAGACTTTTTTCTTTTCTCATTTCTTTCCCCCACCTTCCATGCCTAGGGAATATGTTTCCAACTATTGGGGATGTACATCTCGCACCATTTACAGATGAGCAGCTCTACATGGAACAGTTTACTAAGGCCAATTTTTGGTGAGTCCTTTCCCCTCTCTGAGCTTTGCCCTGGTAGCTGCCAGAAGCCTTGGCCAATAGCCATAAAGCTCCATAACTAGATTCAGGCTTGCAAAAGCCTTAACTTTTCTTACCCTCATATTTTGGGGAGACCTGGGCATGATGGTTTTCCACTTCCCAGGCAGAGCTCACATTGCTTCTCAGATAAGTACTATTTTGGGATCCTTAGGCTTTATTGATTGAGTTGGGCTAGATGATCTCTAAGGTTCTTTGAGCCCTAATACTATCTTAAAGGTTTTTATTTTCTGCTGGTATAGGCTAGCTAAGGACAGCTCTCTCTCTCTCCCATTTTATTCTTATCCTTCCTGTCTTCTCCATGACTTCTCCAAAAGAAGCTCTGGCTCAAACCTCCAACTGAAATTATTGCTATTGGGGTCAGCCCTTTTGGAGGTATTAAAATCACTGCCCTTTGACCTCTAAAATAATTATACTCTCCTGTATGAGTGTCAAATGCTTTTCAAATTATCCCTCCCATCCTCTGAAAAATTAAAAAATTGGGCTAGTCTTTGGAAAGTCATCTTCTAGAGTGAGCAAAGTCCTCACCATTCTTGGGTTGGGGGCTCTAGGTTAGTTGGCTGATTTTAGGTGGGGGGGGGTGGGCCTCTCTTCCCCTTCTTTAGGTATCAGCCATCTTTTCATGGAGTTGACTTGTCAGCACTTAGAGGAGCAGCAGTAGACGAGTATTTCAGACAGCCTGTCGTGGTAAGTATAGCCTCAAACATCTCACGTACAAAGCAAGAGAAAAGGGGCAGAGGGAAGAGATGAGGATGTGTAGGTAGCACATTCATAGAAGGTTTGCAATTTGGTTTCCTACTGAAATCTTGATTCTGGTAATGGTCTGCCAAACTAAGCTTTTTTCTAGAAATTCTTGGAGTCCAAGAATTCAGTTCACTGGCACACTTACAGGGGTGATGCCCCAACTCTAGGTACTTAGATGGCCTTGAAATTGAGTAGCCTTGCTTTGCTTTCTCCTTTGTCTTCCAGAGCCAAGTTAACTCAGATCTCTCTCTCCTAGGACACCTTTGATATCAGGATTTTAATGGCTAAGTCAGTAAAATATACGGTGAATTTTTTAGAAGCCAAAGAAGGTGATTTGCACAGGTAATGTTTCATTTTGGGAGGAAATAAGCATGAGTTATTATGAGATTAGGAGTCCCTGTAGATTTTTGGACTCCCTGGGGGAGTACATATGACTAGGGCAGCCTTTCTGTAGACCTAACATCCAGACCTGGGTCCTTGCACTTTGAAAGCATTGACACACCCTCCTACAAAAGCAAAAGGTTATATGCCCTCTATCCACATGGCTACTTGTATATTGTATTTCTATATTGTGTTCCCCTCAACACTCAGTGGCCCTGGGCACCATTGTAGGGGAAAGGAAATTTTATCTAAACTATAGACTTTCCCCATTCTCAGAATTTGCCCAGTGCTTTAATTTTCTCCTGGGTTCTTCTCTTTGCTGGACCTAGAGGGATGTTTTGGGGAATTGGGGCAGGAGGGGAAACTGGTACAGAAGGGTCCTCATACTTTATTCTGAACTTGTAGCTCTTCCCTTTATTGGGTTAAGAATCATGTTTGGGAAAATGAGAAGGTATTGGACTAAGCCATCATACTGGGGCAACTGGCTCTTGTGAGCCACTTGAGTCTTCTTTGAACTGCTGCTATGCTGCCTTTCTACCTTGCCCACTTGCCAGCCCTTGAGAAAAGGGTGTTATTTACCTAGGGGCTTTGGACCCTTGATTTTTCCATTCCATCCCACTATCTTATAACCATCACCCTGGGCTCTTCAGGTATTGTCTGCCCCCTCCCATGCCAACTGTCAGTAACCCAACTTTTTACTCTACTTTCCAGGATAGAAATCCCATTCAAGTTCCACATGCTGCACTCAGGACTTGTCCATGGCTTGGCTTTCTGGTTTGATGTAGCCTTCATTGGTTCAATGTAAGTGTTGGAGAAAATGTGCCAAGACTTGGGGTCCCACAACAGAGGGAGCATGAGCTTTGTAGAACAGATCCCAGCTCCAGTTTCCTGTTCTTTGTTTCATTTTCCTGCATGTCATTTTTAGTTACCTTGCCCCTGTGTATATATATGTGATTGTGTTGCCTTGGCTCCCCTCTGGTCTCCCCAAGACCTGAGACAAACCATAGAGGAACCAGGTCTGATCCCAGAGCACCCCATGATCGGGGAAAAATAGTCAAAGAGACCCTTAAGGGACAGAACATGGTTTTTCATTCTCATCAATGATGAATTCTCTATAGTACCAGAATCTGGGATGAGGTAACAGATGCTTGTTGGGAGGGTGTGCTCACACATGTATAATCATGTGTGTCCATGTGTTCGGGGATAAGACAGTTGGAGGGATTCATGACTGCTCCTTCTGTCTCAGGCTGGATAAGAGATGTATCTTTAACCTGCCTCATCTGGCATCTAGTGGCAGAGGGCAAATATATTTTTGGCTAATACCCATATCAAATCCCAGACTAATATACCTGAACCTTCTAGCTCTTTGAGATGCCCATATGTATTAAAAATGCTTCTTGGGGGCAGCTAGATGGCTCAGTGGATTGAGAGCCAGGCCTAGAAATGGGAGGTCCTGGGTTCAAATCTGACCTCAGACACTTCCCAACTGTGTGACCCTGGGCAAGTCACTTGACCCCCATTGCCTAGCCCTTCCGCCTTGGAACCAATACACAAGTTATTGGTAAGGTTTTTTTTTTTTTAATGCCTTTTTCATTGTCTGTTCCCACAGGCCCTCTTGGCCATTTTCCCAGCCTGCCTTTGCCTAAGCAAGAGTATGATTAGGCTCCCAGAGAGAGAAAGCGGTACTCTCAGAAAGGGGACTGTGGCTTTGCACTCCTTTAGTCCAGGACCTAACACACTGCTGCCTTATATCTTGGTCCCTAAAGAGGATCTGCAGTTCTTAAATTTTCATTTGTCCTGGTCCCTTTGGCAGTCTGATGTAGACTATGGGCTCCTCCTCAGAATCATGTTTTGAAGAATTCATCATTGAAAGAAATACTAACTTTCAGTGAGAGGTTAGTGAAAATGAAGATATCATTTTTTCATGTCCAAATTCAAGGACCCAAGCTTTAATTCATCTTGTCAGTTTCTCAGTTTCATGACTGAAAAACACTTTTCAGTTTTTCTCCACTCCCTCTAATTTTGTTAATGGTCCCTCAGTCCCCAGGCACATAGTGTGCCAGGCCTGGGGGAGGGTTGGGGGGTGGTGAATGGTGGCCACCCTTCTTAATATCCCCTGTCTTTCTCTAACAGAATGACAGTGTGGCTATCCACAGCACCCACAGAGCCTCTGACTCACTGGTACCAAGTTCGGTGTTTGTTTCAGTCTCCACTTTTTGCAAAGGCTGGGGACACGCTCTCAGGGACATGTCTGCTCATTGCAAATAAGAGGTGAGTGCTACAGGAGAGATGGGGTGGCTAATCCTGGAGACCATTGAAAGGAGTGAAGTGTCCTTCCAAAGGGCTATCAGTCTCATTCATTCTACCCTTGGGCTGTGTGCACAGATAGATCCCAGTGGCTCTTCTACAAGCCAAGAATTCCCAGGCTTTTCATCCAGTCCTCAAAGTGTACAAGGTTCATTTCTCACCTCTATGGTCTACATCTTGCCCTTCAGCCTAATCCCCCAACTGAGCTTTGGGGATCTTAATCCCTGGTTCCCAGGCCCATCCCCACACCTTCAACTCACCCCCAGTTCCACACCAGAGTGACATATCTGGCCTCCCTCAAAGCATGGCCTCAAGAATCTTTGAGGCTATTAAAGCTAGGAGGAAATGAAAATAACCCAGTGTGTACACAGAGAGGAGCTCTGGGAAAATCTTGGGGTTTCTGAATTTTTTTCTGACTGGCCCAACACTAGTTGATAGCTAGAGACAGAAGTGGTAGCCTTGATGGAGCACTGGACTTGGAGTCCAAGTCCCGAGTGTGAATCCTGCCTCCAGCATTGTAGTTAGGTGGTCCTAACTAAATCACTTAACCCTTTTCAGCCTTAGTTTCCTCATATAAAATAGGGGTGATAATAATAGCACCAAGATCGTAGGGTTGTCTTGAGGATCAAATGGGATAATTTATGTAAAGTTCTTTGGCAGCCTTAAAGTGCTATAGAGATGATAGTTATTAGGATTGTTTTTCTTATCTCTCCCTAATGTCCATGAAGCCTAGTTTTAGTCTCTTTTCTAATAATGGAGTTTTGTGGGGGGGGGGTCCCACAATTACATGCAGAAACAATTTTTTAACAATTGCTTTATAACCTTTTGTAATCCTGAGTTTCATTTTAACATCATTGGTCTAGTCAAGCCCTATTCTCATACAGCTCTTTGGGCAGAAAGGAATAGAAAAGCATGTAAAAAAAATCAATCCCTGGGGGCAAGCTAGGTGGACTGAGAGCCAGGCCTAGAGACAGGAAGTCCTGGGTTCATATCTGGCCTCAGACACTTCCTAGCTGTGTGACCCTGGGCAAGTCACTTAACCCTCATTGCCTAGCCCTTGCCACTCTCCTGCCTTTGAATCAATACATAGTATTGGGTAAGAGTTTAAGAAAAAAAATCAATCCCTTCCCCACCAAAGCCTTTCCAAAGGGAAAATCAGCCTAGAAGAGGTTGACCCTAGGCTCTCTAGGGCTTCCATATTTCCTCTGGGGTAGGCTTTTAGGTAGAGTATTTGGCTTACCTGTGGTGAATATGTCTGAGGTTTCAGGCTAAGAGAACTATTTCCAGTGCCTACTCACAGTAAAGGGCAAAGATTGTTCCCAGCTGCCCTGATACTCCCATAGGCTATGACCTCTGTGTAGGGTTAGTGATATCTTGGACAGAGATGCCTAACTACCTGGGAGAAATTCTAGGATGTAATATGTACAGTTTTGGGGGGTTTGGGGGCTTTGGTTTTTTTTGCAAATGTCCTCTCCTCCTCCCTAAAAACCCTGCCTGCGCCTGCTGTGTGAACTGTGGGTATCCTGAGAGATGGCAAGAAGAAAGAGCAGTTCTGGTCCTAAGCTACCTGGCTTCAGGAAGCCATGACTGAGTTTCTGGGCCTCCTGTCTCTTCTCTTTGCAGACAAAGCTATGACATCAGTATTGTTGCCCAGGTGGATCAGACGGGTTCTAAATCCAGTAACCTCCTGGACCTGAAAAACCCTTTCTTTAGGTAGGTTTGGAGACCTCAACTCTGAGGGAAGCTCATTGAGCTGGAAAGGCTGCAAGTGGTCATCTTGTCTCGCTCAGACCTGAGCTGTTATCCTCCACAGCATTCCTGACCTCCTGGAGGACCACAGCCTGGCTAATTGTTAGGGCGCTCAAACTTTTCACAAGTTCCTCCTTTGCTGAGCTCACATTACCTCTGTAACTACTACCCATTTGTCTCATTCTCTATAACTTAAACCCTAAGCTAAACCTTACCAATATTCCTCCAACCAATCCTCTTCTAAGTCATTACTTAGACCCTCCTGCCTCTAAACAACTCTCTCCTGTTCCCTTTGCAAAGCCACGGGGACTCCCACCCATCTCTCACTCTTCTATAATACTCGGCCCCCTTCCTAGCACACACCTATGGGAACAGCGGCCTGGGCTGCTCTGCAGGAGCTTCTACAATCACTTGTGTTTCTGCCAGATATACAGGTACGACGCCATCTCCTCCTCCTGGCTCCCACTATACGTCTCCCTCTGAGAACATGTGGAACACAGGCGGTGCCTACAATCTGAGCAGTGGGATGGCTGTGGCTGGTAAAGCTTCTTTTCCCCGTCCTTCCCTAGCTGGGCAAATCCTCTCTCAAGGGTTCATCATGCCCTCTTCTAAGAGAGCACACCTGTGCATATGCTATCAGAGACAGAGAGAGCACAGATGGGGGTGGCAGAAGAATTTGGGCAAGGACATAGGAATAGGCCACCAAAGGCCTTTTTCAGGACAGATGGGAACCAGACTTCGCAGGAGCTAGTAGTCTTCAGGCCAGATTCTTTGGGAAAGCTATCATGATGCCCCACCCCCAGTGAACACTAACATGCTGTCTCCCATCTGTACAGGGATGCCAACGGCCTACGACCTGAGCAGTGTTATTGCTAGCGGAGCCAGTGTCAGCCACAACAACCTTATCCCTTTAGGTTTGTGTTCTGTTGAGAGTGGGGATTACTCTGAGTCTGAGGATGTTGCAAAGGGGATGTGGGGAAGCACTTTGGGGTGGTGCTTCGGTCAGCAGAGCAGGGCATAGTCTCTGTTAAGAAACCAGCGGCACCTGACAAATGATGGATGGGATGTGGGACCTGTCGCCAGCCTCTCCTTCCTCTGTGGGTCCTTCAGACTGGTGCCTCCAGCTCTCTTGCTCTGCCATCTCCTGTGTTGTGCCCATTTCTCTGTGCCCCCCCCCCAGAGGCTGCTGAGCAGTGTGAGGAGGGGTGTTTTGAGTGTGTACTCTTGTGTGTGTGACTCCGAAGGATCCCGAGATCAGCCCAGCATTTGTCACCTTGGAGCCCTGGGTCCCCTCTGAGCCTCTGCTCATTCACAGT
The DNA here is from genome assembly GCF_027887165.1 of Monodelphis domestica. Classification (NCBI taxonomy): domain Eukaryota; kingdom Metazoa; phylum Chordata; class Mammalia; order Didelphimorphia; family Didelphidae; genus Monodelphis; species Monodelphis domestica. The sequence goes on along the minus strand of NC_077229.1, from coordinate 97,249,353 downwards.
CCCCCTGCTGGGCACAAAGCAAGAGCGGTTCCTGGACGTTGGTGTGCTTTCTTAGGCTGAGGAATGAGGTGCCATCCCTGTGCCTCAAGGGTGGCTGAGACAGCCTTAACCAGAGCCCTCAGCCAAGGTGCTTACAGCTTTCCCTTTCCTTCCCTCTCCCTGCGCAGCCAACACTGGGATTGTCAATCACACCCACTCCCGGATGGGCTCCATTATGAGCACAGGGATTGTCCAAGGTAACGTGGCAGTGCCCAGACAGGCAGGGAGTGTGTGTGTGCCCCCGCCTCCCCTCTCCTGTCCCCAGGGTCTTGAACTGGCTGATGCTTGAGCTCTTGTCTTCTTGGGCAGACCCCAGGGCCAGCCCTCTCCCTCTGCTTCTCTGTTCCCCAGCCTTGCCTTTATTGTCTGGTGGGGAGGGGGGGGGGTCACCAGGCTCTGAGGTGGGAGTGGTTTCCATTACATAGTGGATCTCAGGGATGAGCCCTGCAATCTCCATCAGGGAACAGGGTCCTCAGCAGGCCCTTCCCTCCTGGGCTTATGACCTCCTTGGGATCGACGAGCCCCAAACCTAGCCTGGGGTTTCAGCTCACAGGCCAGCCTCCAGGGCCAGGGCAGGGTGGGGCTTGGCGGCCTGGGAGGAAGTGCAGATGCAGAAGGAGTTGGCTTTTTGTGACCCAGGCCTTGTCTTCCCTCTCCTCCAGGGTCCTCCAGTGGCCAGAGTGGAGGCGGCTCCAGCACTCACTACCCAGTCAACAGCCAGTTTACTATGGGGGGCCCCGCCATCTCCATGGCCTCCCCTATGTCCATCACCACCAACACAATGCATTATGGGAGCTAAAAGTCCACCTCTGATCTGAACTGACCACACCAGGAAACCAAATGAAGATTTCCCCTTCCTCCCACCTTGGTGGACTGTGCCCTCTCCCTAACCCCTGCCCTAATAGGGCAGTTTTTACCCTTGTACCATAGAAACAAACACCCAGTCAGCTCCTTCTTTGACATGGGGACTTGTACACTTTTTTTATGAAATGTTGACACCTCTGCGTCTTGGCCCCGGCTGAGGCCCCGAGTGAGCAGGCGAGCGAGCGTCGCTGTATTTTACAAATTTTACAAGAGATCATGTAGTGGGAGCCCTTGCTCCCTCCTATCCCCTCCACCCTTGGTTTGGCATCTTCCATAACAGCTATGTGTGGGGAGCCAGACTCTAGGGCACAGACCAGTGGCCTGTGGGGGGCTGTGCTGAGTGTTGAGGGTTGGGGGGAGGCATAGCCCCAGAAGTCTCATCACCTTTGCCTTTTTCCCTTTAGTCAGAGATCAACCATGTGACCAGCCGCAGGGACTAGTAAAGCTGCCTTCCTAGCCTTACAGTGTCTCCCCAGGCAGCACCCTCTTTGGATGAGGGGGAGGGTGAGGGCGGGGCTTCAGGGGGTGGCAGGTGGGGTCCCTCCTGCATCTCTGGGTCCTTGGACAGGATCAGCGTGTGACATGCTGCTTTTTTTAATTTTATTTTTTTACAAAAATAACCAGTGTCAATCCACAGACTCCAGAGGCCAGGCTGGCCTGGCCCAAGCATAAGCCAGCTGCCCCTGCTGATGGACTCCGAAGATCACGGGGTAGAGTGGGTGAGGGTGGGGGAAGCAAGAAAGCCCCTGCTCCTGGTATAGCTGGCTAGCTAGCTGAGTGTGCCCAGTAAGACAGAGGCCTCCGCACTTGGCTGGGAAAGCTGTGGCCCAGGGCCTGGGTAGCCTTGCTTCTCTGGGGAAGTCTGTGACCCCAGCACCAAAGGGTTCACCTCACACTTGAATGTACACACCAGCCCATGGCTGTCCGAAGCAGCCTCTTCCTTCTCCCCTCCCTGCTCTGAGTGAACCATCACATCTTGCTGCTCTCCTGTCACCTGTGACCCCAGAAGACCTTAGGCAATTGTCCTTCCCTCCCTAAGAGAACAGGAAGGGACTGAGGCTTTGGCCAGTACTACCCATTCTGGGGTGGAGGTGGACTTATCAGTACTGGCAGAAACAGAACCTAGATCTGTTATGGAAGACGACCCTGTTTTTCTTTGTAGTTCCCATTAGGCCTGTGTATTCCCTGTATCTTAGCATAGCCTCCAACCCTCATAGTGTGTCATTTTTGTCCCTTCCATGGGTGCCTGGGAAGGGACCTTGCAGGGATTCCTTCTTGGGAAATAAAAACAGAAATGAGTGTTGTATCACAGGCAGTTTTCTTCAATTCCACTCTGCCCAGGCTCTTAGCCCCTACTAATAGGACAGAATGGGGCCCCCTGAAGCAGGAGGGCCTGCAAACTCACAGATTGCCCCCTCCCTTCTGCCCCATTTCAGTATGTAAGAGAATAAACCAATTTTACCCTAGTAGCTTTTCAGTCCACTGGTTTCTCACAATGGAGGTGCCCAGTATGCCCATGATTCCTATAGGCCCTAACAAGGACTAAAAACCTTGTACACGGGTGAGGAGAAGTTCCATGTTTATATAGTCTCTTTAAATCACCTTTGCATAAAAAATAAACTTTTTGATTTGTAAGAAATGTCTTCAGACCAGCAGAATGAACAGTGACTCAGCACAGCTTCCATCAGTGGAGATCACCTAGTGACCACTTGGCATGGGGACTCTGCTGTAGTTGTTTATCCCTCAGGATGACTAGTGGTCTATCAGCTGAAAAAATAGAAACCAAGTGAGGGGTTCCCAATCTATGTTTCCAGAATGCTGCTTGCCCTGTGAGCAAAGATTCTCTAAATGGGTGTGAATCCAACCTTTCAAGGAAAGTTCCCTTTGAAACTTGCTGTCCCTCCCCTGGGGAGGATTTACTGTATGATCACATCCCTCCTTAGACATTGGCTGTTCTGCTTACCTCTGTTCCTCTAGGAGGCTGCAGAAGTCTTGGAGTAGTCTGGTGGAGGGGGGATTGGGTCACAGAAATGGGCCTTGAAGGCAGGGACTGGAAAAAATATAACTAAAGGAAGAAGTCTTTAGTCAGTGCCAAGGTTTCACACCATCCCAGCTTGCCCATTCCTCTACCCTGAACAGCTGATGCTACCTTACAGCCGAAGGCCAGGAGGGCATGGAGGGCAACCATGACAGTTAGCAGCACTGCTGATACTATCTTGGTATCTGAACGGACAAGAGGCCAGAAGGTGAGCAAGAGCACAGCCCCTGAAAGTGATGTGGCCAAGACCCCAAGAAACCACTGCAGCCCTGAGATGGGGATCAGCCATAAGACCTGAGGGGGAAAAAGAAAGGCTACTGACTGTTGTCAATACCCAATACCCCCCAGCCCAGCCTCCAAGCTATCCTCACCACTGTAGGGATGTAGATGAAGAGGGAATATCCATAGACACACACAGTCTCCAGAAAGGTGTAGCAGCCAACATGTTCTCTGACCCCTTTACGCCACCGCAGGAAGCCCCATAGTGCCATTGGTACTAGCCACGCATAGCAGTAAACAGTGATCCCTGCAACAGTGACTGAGAGAAAAAGCCCAACCCATACCTGCTAAGGACCAATTAGCTCTCTAGTTCCCTGCATGGGCCCCATTCTCCCACATGTGTGCAGGACTGGAGTCTACTCCATCTTCAGATGAGGATACCCAGGGTATGCTCACCTTTATGAAACTGTGGACTATAATGAAAGGAAGCCTCTCTCCAATTCTGAAACATGGTGGCCAGGTTGCTGCTCATGGCAAGGGTGAAGGCCAGTGTTGCACAGATCCAAAAAGGTCCTAGGGAAGGAAGGTAATGAATTGCAGGATGTAAAATGGGGCCCTAAGAAACCTCTTCCTCATCTCCCTCTAGCTAGGGGAAGAGCTATACTTGTAATGTTCTCTTAGAAATCCTTCAGCTATTGAAAAGAAAGAAACCTAGTCTTACCATACAGGTCTGGATGATGCCCAAGACAGTGTCTCACAAAATTCTGGCTAGGCACTGGTAACAGTGAACTTTTGATCCTTTCCAGCACCTAGAATGGGAGGAGAGCCCTTGGATGCCACTGCAGGTACAAAGACGAAAAGAGTCCCTGCCTTTAAGGAATTTTTTTCAAGGGGACCTTGTCCACAAATATGCATGCTATGAGGACAAAAGCAGCAGCCAGAAAAGGAAAACTAGGGAAGAAATGATCACTTTCAGCTATGTGAATCAGGAAAAGCTACATGGAAAAGATGGTACTTTCAGAAGGAAAAGGATTTTGACAGACCTGAAGGAGTACATTCTAGCTTCAGACACAGGTTGGGTAAGTGAACAAATGCCACCAGGATTGCTTTCCAAAGGCCAGTAAAGTGGAGCCTATAGTTGCCCACCTTAAGTCTGAACTAGCCTGGAGCACTCACCTGATGGGTATCCACATCAAAGAAAGACTGGTGGTAGCTAAAGGTCCAAAAGTTTGGAGATTGTTTCTCATCTCCCAGGAGCTATAAGAGAAAGGGTCAAAGGGTGTCGCTGAAGCCTCCCAGCTGGGAGTTTCTTCTTGGACAGAGTTTCAGGGAAGGCCTGAACTCACCCGAGTCTGATCATTCTCTTCCCCTAATTCTCCATCTTCTTGGTCCTCAGTGTCCACATCTAGGCTCACATGGCCCTGCACTTCCCCAAGGCTGGAGATGGTGGGAGCTCCTGGTGTCTCAGCCAGCAGATCAGTAGCTTCCTCAAACTCTGTGGATGTAACCAGTGCCATGCAGCCCCACCCCAACTACCAGCAGGCCATTGGCAGACCAGGTACCCAAGTTCTAGACTTCCACTCCCCTTCCCAGTCATACATAAATCTGTCCTTTCAGGTTGTCAACTCAGCCTCCCTTTGCCCTGCATTCTGCCTCATCTCAGTAACCAGTTCATATATGGAGTTGGGGATGGGGGGGGGGGGGAGCTGTTGGGCAGCGCTGGGAAGAGGGATGTCCATGCAGGACATGAGCATCAGTTAGATGACATTGGATAAAGCACTGAGACTGGAATCAGGAAGACTTGGGTTCAAATCCAGCCTCAGACACTAGCTTTGTCCCCCTGGGCATGTCACTAAAACTTCCGCCTCAATTTTCTCATCTGTAAAATAGAGATAATAGTACTTACCTCCCAGTGGGGTTGTGAGGAGCAAATGAAATAATTTTAAAGCATTTAGAGAGGTGAAGGAGGATGTGGGGAGGTGGCAAGGAAGGGGCCTTGGGGGGGTCTGAAATGTGGGTGCGGGTCCCTAGTGCCCCAGTGCATGTGGAGGGGACGCTCAGGGCCCTGCATGCTCGTGGGGAGAGGCTGGGGGCTGCTCACCGTGGAAAGTGAGCTCTTGGGGCGCAGCCATGGCCAGCGCTCTCACCGCATCTTTGGCCCTGTGTCCCTGCGGAGACAGTCCGGCCAAGGAGCCCCTCCTCCCCCCCGGGCTCTGGCGACCCCAGCCGGGTTCACTCACTCCACCCCTCCAGCTGTTTGCCAGCTACGTGGAATGCCTCCTCTGCGCCTGCGCCACCTGGGTCCGGGTCAGGCCCATTTAGTCCGAGGGTAGGGAGAACAGGTTTACCACCTTCCGTCCTCCTCCGCCTGGTGGCGCTAATTTTTGTCGCCCAGATGGTATAGTCCTAGGAAGCAAACACTCGGGACACTTTCCCCGAGCACAAACTTATCGAGTTGAGTGCTGCACCTATTCCCTTCCGATGAGGAAACGTTTCCGGCAACGCTTTCCGCTTAAACGAAGCGACACGGCAGTGTTGGGACTAGGGGAAATGTTTCCTTCCGGGCCGGCGGGAAGCACGAAGCAGGAAGACGATGGTGGCTGCCGTGCTGTTGAGGAGATTCTACTCAAGCGGCGGAGCCGCCGCCGTTGCGGGAGGAGAAGGAGCAGGACCCACCGGGGCCGTGGCCAAGAGAGGCGTGTGGGAGCGACTAGGTGAGTAACGGTTTTGCTGGGGAAGCCAGAGCCGGGGCAGGAGGCCTGGCGTCCCCAGCACTCACAGTGCCTCTCACCCGCAGGCGCTTGGGTCCGCGGGCTCCTGCATGACTACGGCGAGGCGTGCACCGACGCGGCGGCGGCGGCGCGGGAGCGGCCCGTACGGGCGGTGCTGTATGCCGGCCTGCTGGGTGGTGCAGCTGCCTGCGCCCTCGGGGCTCCAGAGGAGCCGTCCTTTGAAGAGGCACTGCTGGACGCGTCCGGGACCCTGCTTCTGCTTGCGCCCGGCACTCGCAACCCTGGCTCGGAAGCGCATGTGCAGCGGCTCCTGTGGCTGCGGGGCCAGGGCCGACTTCGCCACTGCAGCCTAGGCCTGTGCTCGTTGCTTTACGAGGCACCCTACGACCCCGAGGCCAGTCTCTACCAGGCGCGCTGCCGCCACCTGCAGCCTCGCTGGGCCGATTTTCCAGGACGCGTGCTTGACATAGGCTTCCTGGGCAGCTGGTGGGTGTTGCGCTCCAAGATGCGAGACTTCGACATTAACGACGAAGAATTTCGCCACCTACCGCCCCACCTCCGCACCATGGCCGAGCACCAGTTGCGCTCCGAGACCAATGAGCGACTCTTCGACCAGAAATATCTTCCCGTGGTGCTCACGGAGGATCAGGTAGACCAGGCCCTGTGGGAGGAGCACATTCTTCAGAAAGAGAAAAAAGACAAGTTGATTCTTAGCGAAGTTGCCCCTAAGGAAATCGAGACCCAGATGGCTGCCAGGTGAAGCCTCCCCAAGCTGACTCCGAGGGCAGGGGCCTCTAAATGACTGAGCTTTTCCATTGCTTTCTTGATCCTTGGCTAAGGGAGGGAGCTTTAGTGAAATAAACTATTTTTTTCCTCTCTTCTATCTCTTTCCCATCTTTTTTTCTTCCTTAAATGAAATTTTTATGATTTGATGCACCAGGTGAGTAGAGTTGCTTTGGCTCTCTATAAGTACAGTCCTGATTCTTCTGCCCCTTTCCTGCCCATTATTTTATTTATTTAATTTAGAATATTTTTCCATGGTTACCTGATTCATATTCTTTCCCTCCTCTCCTCTGCCTGCCCATCATTTTAGAGGAAACCAGCTGCTACAATAAAACAATCAGACACAGAACTTGCCCCCCCCCCCCCAACCGACATTTCTTAATTTCTCCTTTACAATTAAGAGTATTACTACCTACCCTCCCAGGCACTCAGACTTGAAGCCTGGGTGTCTTCCCGGATTCCTCACTACTCTCCCTCCCCTCGTAGTCAAACATTTGCCAAGACATGTTGTTTCTATCTTCTTAACATCTATCCTATATATCTCCTTTTCTGTGGCATTGCCACTACACTAGTACGGGTTCTTATCACCTCAGGATCCTTGCAGTAGTTTTTTGGTTGTTCTCTGCTTCAAGTAACTTTATTCTAGTTCATCCTCTACTTAGCTGTCAAATTGATCTTTAAGTGCAAATCTGATCGTGTCACAGACATCCCCTCCTCTCTTTCAGTAAACTATTGGGGAACAAACATATCTATTGTTTGGCTTCTAAATCCTTTCATAATTTGATCTCTTCCTACCTTTCTAGGTGTCTTCTACTATACTTGGAACTTTCTTCCTCATCTCCATCTCTTTATCTCTTGGCTTCTCTGGCTTCTTTCAAGTTCGAACTAAAGTCTCCGTTTCTAGAATCTCTTCACATTTTCCTTTAATCATAGCATTGTGTCTTTATCGATTTTCCCTGTTGATATCACCAGCACTTATTACAGTGCTTGGCAATAGTAGGTGTTTAATACATGCTTGTTGGCTAACTATCACAGGTTACATTGAGCTGATATCAGCTTGTAGAGAAGCCTTTATTAAACATCTGCTATGTGCTAGGTACTGTGTCGAGGGCTAAGGATACAAAGAAAAGCAAAAGGCAGTTTTCTGTTCTCCAAGAGCTCACAATTAAATGGGGTCGATATCTTGCAAATGACGGTGTACAAATAGCATCTATAAAATGGAAATGATGGTTAAGGACTAGGTGGGACAAGGGACTAGGAAAGCCATCTTGTGGAAGGGAAGATTTGAACTAAGTCCTGAAGAAGGCCAAGAGGCAGAGATGAGGAGGGGAGAGCATCTTAAGTTTGGGGGATGGCGAGGGAAAAGGCTTTGGATCCAGACAAGCTACACAGAAATCCTTTGCTCTCTGCCTTATTACTTACATTTACTATCTGTTTGATATTGAGCAAGTTATTTAGCTTCTCAAGATTTCAGCAAAATGAAGGGGTTATATACTACATGATCTCTGAGTATCCTTCCAAATCTCAACTCTCTTTACAAAACCAAAAGCAAGGACTCTCTTTGAAGGACAAACAATGCTAACAGTTATCCTGGCCCTGTGTATGCATTCATTTTCTTATTTTCTCAGATCTCTATATATACATCCACTTTTAAGTTTTATTATTATTTTCTCCTGTTATGATGAGAAATCCCAGTAAAGGGTTCTAGAGAAAATTAGAGAAATATAGGTAAAATTGCTTTTATCTAGAGTTGCCTTATCACAAAAGTTAATTGCTTTTTACTGATTTGCCTATGGAGGCCTGTGGGATTCCCGTGCTGCAGTTTTGTTCTGTTTTGCAGTTGGCAATTGGCCTAGTATGCCAGGTTTCCCAAGCTATTTCTGACTTTAGAAAACTCCAAGAGGAAATAAGGGGACAGGACAAGTTAGGGGAGACTTGGGGGGAGGGGGGAACACACACATTCACATCCCTTGATTTTAAAAGTTAGAGATAACTACTTACCATCAAACGAGAATTACTTATTAAAAAGACAGAAACAAAATAAGTGGTTAAGGAATTTACCTGGTGAGAGATGTAGAAATATGGTATACATATATCTAAAAAAAAAAAACAAAGTGGGCCATCTAGATGGCTCAATGGATTGAGAGCCAGGCTTGGAGTCAGCAAGTCCTGAATTCAAATGTGGCTTCAGACACTTCCTAGCTATGTGACCTTGCGCAAATCACTTAATTCCCATTTACCTAGCCATTACCACTCTTCTGCTTTGGAACCAGTACACAGTAATGATTCTAAAATGGAAAGTAAGGGTTTAAAAAAAGAAGAAAAGTACTTGGATAGTCAATCATAGGGGAATAGACTGATGCACCCTTTCTAGTAGCTGTGCATTATTAATAGTAGCATTTAAAAAAAAAAACAACTCTTTAAAGTTTTTTAAACACTTATCTCTTTTTATTCTTATTGACTTAATTATGGTTCCAGAACTAAAAAAAAGAGAGGGTACACACTTGGATAATAAGGTAGTTGACAGTATGGTTAGGGAGTGTAGTAAAACATACCTGGGACCAATGGAGGATAGTGGGGCTCTAGGGTGGGAGTTGCAGACCTAAAAGAGATAAGTCCTCTAAAATTCGGTCCCTGATGGTACTTTAGCAGGACAACAATGAGTGCTGTTATCGTGGTGTAATTTGCACAATGCCTGGCATGTGGTAGGTATGTAATAAATGTTAATGGATTGAGTTAACTGAGGCTAAGGGACATAAGACCAGTGCTTCCTAGTGTCCTTTGGGTCTTTCATGAGTTCTCAAACTAGTACTCATTTGCTAGACCATGGATTTACCCCTGACCACCGGCTCTTGAATATTCTCTTCTGTCCTATGTTTTCATGGGCATTGATCGTTCTTCATGCTTTTCCTGACTGTCTCCTTAACTTCTATCTCCTTAACTATAGCTGTAATCAAGCCTCTTCTGTTTTTTCTACAGTCTTTCTCTTGGTGACTTCTTCAACTCCCATGGCTTTATCATCCTGATGCCATAGGGTTCCAGAATAATTATATCCAGCCCTTTCTTGTTCCTGAGCTCCAGTATTTCATTTCTAGCTGTTTATTAAAATTTTCAAACTAGCTACTCCATAGACATATCAAACTTGTTATGTCCCAAACTGAGCTTTATCTTTGCCTTTCAGACAATCCTTTTAGAACTTAATTTTTGGGGGCATCTGGGTGGCTCAGTAGATTGAGAGCCAGGCCCAGAGATGGGAGGTCCTGGGCTCAAATGTGATCTCAGATACTTCCTAGCTGTGTGACCCTGGGCAAGTCACTTAACCCTTCTGCCTTGGAACCAATACACAGTATTGATTCCAAGATGGAAGGTAAGGGTTTAAAAAAAAAACAAAAAACTTAATTTTTGCTGTTGAGGTCACCAAAACTTTGGAATTATCTCAATCTTAATCCCATAGAAGTAGTCACCAGATCTCATCTTTATCTCCACATCCATTACCCTCTTCTATCTCCAAACAACACTTACCTCCTGGGGTTATTGGGAGGATCAAATGAGATAATAATTGTCAAGCACTTAACACAGGGTCTCCTAGGTAAAAGCCAGCTATTACAATGTAATTATCACTTCTTCTATTGTAATATCACTACTTCTGGGCTATTTTAATAGTTCAGTTGGTCATACTGCCTTCAGTTCACTCTCTGCAATCCAATCTAAGCACAGCTACCAAAATGATTTTCCTAACAATGTTATTCTGCAAACTAGTGGTTCCCTGTTGTCCCCAAGATCTAATATAAGCTCCTTTGGTTAGTCTTTAAGTCCCTCTATAGCCTGATCCCAACCTACTTTCTGCATGACTCTTCTTCCTGCACTGTACCAACCCAACCACACCAGCTCCAACTCTTCTTGATATGATCTCCCTCTCTTCCTAACCTCCACCGGTTTGCACTTGCTATATATACCCTTTGCAGCTTAGAATTCCTTGTTTCCATCAAAACTATTAAAGCAATACCTGCATTAAACTTTTCGAGATTGCCCAACTGCTATTTGCCTCATTTGTTTTACATATGCTTCTTTAAACATGTGCTGTTTCTCATAGAAGGTATGATCATTTTTGTATGTATTCTCAGGCCCTTGCATGTGCCTGGAAAACAGAAGGTGCTTAATATATGTTCATTGATTGACTGATAAGAGAAAAGGGAAATAGTGTTTAAGTTCTAAAGTAACCAAAAACATTTGGTTTGTTTCTGCTTTATGTCAAACTTCTTGGAATGCAACAGGCAGAAATTTTCCTCCCTCCTAGGAGATCCTTTCTTGAGAGTTGTCTAGCTCTTCTCTTTGTCTGTGATAGAAAAGATACAACAAGGATTGTTACTTTCCCTTCACTTTCATCAATATTTTCCTCCTTTTTCTGTACCATGGTTATCCTTGTTCTTTTATTTACTTTTTTGGGTAAATCTATTTTTTTCTTTATATAAATAACATTGAGGTTAGGGACCATGGCTCTCTCCCACTTCATATTTCTCTCTTCTTCCTCTCTCCTTTCGCTTCTCTCCCTGGTGTCCTTCAAGATTCAGCTCCATCTTCTGGGAGAGGCCTCTCCTACTTGCCCCAGTTCCTAGTGCCTTACCTTCTAAGGTTACCATGAATCTCTTTTGCATGTTTTAAAAAAATCTATACCTTCTGTCTTAAAATCAGTACTAAATACTGGTTTCAAGGCAGAACAACAGTAAGGGCTAAGCAATTGGGGTTGTGACTTGTACAAAATCACCCAGCTAAGAGGTGTTTGAGGCCAGATTTGTACCCAAGATCTTCCATCTGTGGGCCTGGCTCTCTCTATCCCCTGAGCCATCTGGCTGCCCCTGCATGTCTTTTATAAAGTTATAAATGTACCTGTTAATAGTAACTGATATTTCTAGAATGTCTTAAAGTTTACAGAGCATTTTACAAATATCAAATTTGATCCTTACAACAATCCTGGGAAGTAGGTGCTGTGTTTATCCCCATTTTACAGATGAAGAAACTGAGATCACAAAAATTAGTATCTAAGCTTAGATTTGAACTCAGATCTTCCTAACTCCAGCCCTCTCCTCCTTGCCATTTAATTACTGAGTAGCATATATACTCCTTGAACACAATTAAAATAGTTTTGATTTTGGCTTTATGCTTAGCATTCCTAGGAATTCTGTAAACATCCAATTAGCTGATACATGCTACAACTTTGTCTATAAGCTGGTTGTATTCAGCCAGTGTTTCCCCTTGGGTCACATGGAACAGGAATTCCTCCCTAAGATGAAACCCATTAATGAAGACTTGCATGGGGTCCACAGTTCTTTTGTTCAGATTGTCTAAGAAGTAGCTACAAAACTTAAAGACTAAATTGTAGGGAAAGCAAATGTCAGAAGCCTCATATGTATAGGAAGTGTGAATTTTAGATTTACTCCACCCTGCTTAGTCTTTAGAATTTTAGCAACCAGGAATGTCTACACCCCCACTTAAGAATTAACTGTAGGGGAGGATGGCCTATGACAGGCATGTGCTAGCAAGTGACAAATCAGAAACAACTTACCCCCTGGGCCTCCCAAAGCCAAGTTTAAGCCATTATTGGTACATGTAAGACACAGGAAGTGATATAAAGAACTGCTTTTATATTTCATGTCACTTCCTGTGAGAGGGTTTGGTGGTGGAACTTGACTGTGGAGGAGCTGGAGGGTGAGACCTCAGACTGCTTCCCTTAGACTGTCACATGGTGAGTACAAGGCTTGCTCCCCTTTCCCCTGGCTTTCTGGAGGCACAAGCCTCTGGAGAGCCCCCTCATATTGGAGGAAGCCTCATGGCTGGAAGCCATGCTAGATTTAATCCTCTGCCCCCTCCCCCCACCTTGGCTGGGGCCTCATAACTCCTACCTGTTTCAGTCCAGGCCAGGGTAGCTATCCTCTTTTTCCTCTCTTTCTCTCATTTCTTAATTTTTTTATATTGTAAATAAACCACCATAACATTCCATTCTGACTTGAGTATTTCATTGGGATTTAGAATTTAAATCCTTGGTGACCAACTAAATATATTCAATCCAACCATAAGTTTTACAACTAACAGAAGGCCTAAACAGAATATTAATTTAGCCAAGATAAGCATTGGTTTGGCATCAGAGACCCTGTATGAAGTCATTTGAGTGCAGTGTTATAGGGCATTCGAGTCCCTGCCTAAATGTTACTTCAGGCCTCACCTGCTCCTGGGTCTAGGAGAATGGGTAGTTTTGGAGCCTATAAGAGTTTCTAAAGATTTTCAGTTCCTGGTATATAAATCAAGCTGAGGGGTTTCTGGTTCCCTTTTCTTTTATTTGTCCCTAGCTTAACTGATTAATTTATATTCTCATTACTTGGAATTTACAGAGTTTCTTTGCTCTTGGGCCAACACAGAGCTGTACTTAAGCATTGGTCTCCCAAGCAGTCTGATTCACAATTAGGGGGAGGCTCAGCCTTAATATAAGCACCATAGCAGAATTGCTCAGACAGCCCAAAATAACTCTGATATTTGACCACTAGAAAGTCCAAGGTATCATTTAGCCTTTCCGAAAGACAGCTGACAGCCAGTACTGGGTGGGAGCCTTTTTATGACAAAAGGCCAGTCAGACTCAGCTATATCACAGGAGACAGGATAATCTCTTTAGGTACTTAATAAATGCTTGTTTACTAGGGACAGGGGACCCTCTAGAGAAGAGAGGTAGGCTGAAGAACTCTTCTCTAATTATAGCTTATCCAAGACAGAGGAAGACAAGTTTAACAAATTAAAAATCCTAAAGCCTTTTTCATAAAGATTATATGTTAATCTTTAGGTATATAATTTTTTAAGTCCTGAACCTTAAAATTATTTAGTTATTACTCTAGAACAAGTGTTAGTGAGGTTTCCCAGAACCTGGAATTTTTCTTAAAAAAAAAAAAGAAAATGATAAACTAGAAAAATCAACAGCCGATAAGAACATTTCCATATCCAAAGAAAGCCATAAAATGGGTAATGTATATTAAATCATAAATCCACTAAATAGAGTTATTTTCAATATAGATTAAATTTAATGTGGTATAACCAACATTGCCCAGCTTGTCTGGCTTTTCCTCCCCTATTTCTATGGTTACTACCCTCTCATTCTTCCAGTCTTCCATTCTCAGATTCTGTCATGTCACAAATCTCATCTGTTGATTCTCTCATTTCTACAGCTCAGCATCCCTCCCCTCCAATCTTTCTTCTCTGTTCCCACTGCCACCACCTTGGTTCAGGTTCTCATTGCTTCTCCCTTAGATTTCGGTAGTAGCTTTCTCATTGGTCTTCCTCACAGCCCTGCCACTCTAATCTGCCCTTTCAGCTGCCAGAGTGCTATTTAAGCAGAGATCTGACCATGTCACACCTGCTCGGCAAGCTCCAAGGTCTCCCTACTGCTCACAGAGCATAAACTGTAAATTATAGCATCAGAGAGCCTCTATCAGCTAGCCCTTACCCATCCCCAGCCTAATATTCCCACCCCTTCAGTCACTTGATGCTCTATTTCCTATCTCCCTGCCTTTGTACACATTTTCCTGGACTGCCCTTTCTTCTTACCATTGAGAATTCCTCTCATTCCATCAAGATGCAACTCATACATGCTCTCTTTGGGAAGTTCCTCTCAGACTAGTTGTAGGCTGCTAGGGGGCGCCATGGAGCCTGGAGCAGGATGTGGAATCAGAGAGACCCCAGTTCAAACTTTGCCTCTTATTTAAGTAGCCGTGGGGTCCTCTTCAAGTCATCTCTTGAGAAATTTTTTTCTGGAAGCAACTTTCCATTGGTCTCTTCAGTTTCTACCCATTGTTCTTGGTTCTTCCAAGTACCTCCTATACTAAGACATTGAGTCTGCTTTGCTGCAGGAGAATGATGATAATTGCATTAACAACAGCCTATTTGTCTGCTGAAGAATGGGGAGTAAGGGACTTTACCTTTATTTTTCAGAAGAGTAAACAGACCCAGGGGAATGAAAAGACTTGTCTATGCTGTTAGGAGCAGAACCAGGATTTGAACTTGGGCCCTCTTGCTTTGTATTCACATCCATGGTGCCTGGCACAAAGTAGATGCTTAATAAATGCTTCTTGATTAATCTAGATATTTCCCCAGATAATTAGAGTTGGGCCCTTTTAAATTCATTCTCTTTCTTCTTCAATACATTCTCTGTGAAACTCAAAATAATCTTCCTCAGGCACAGATCTAAACATATTGCCTCCCCTAAGCAGAAATCTCAAGTGGTACCTGATGTGAACCTTAAAAATTCCCAGACCCTACTTCATAAGATTGGATTAAGACAATTCCCCATTTGGGCAGTGAACTCTACTTAGATCAGGAATGTGAGAACTCTACTTCACCTACTTAAGTCTGCCCTAGGGGAAGATAAAGTTGTAAACTCTTTTCTGAACAATGAAAAGTACTTAAACCCATACTTATAATAAGGCAAAAAGTTCTTAAGATAAGTACCTATAAAGGTCAAGCAACTTGTAAATTTACAACAAAGAGCTGAGAAACTTAGAGCTTTCCTGGTGTGAATTACTCAAAAATTTACACCTTCTTAGGTGTGAACTAAGAATGGTCTGTCCTTTGAAAAACGTCTACTGTGATTGGTAGATGGGAGAACTTAGGGGAGGTGACATAGGAGAAAATTCCCTATATAAGGAGATGAGAAATCTGAGAAAGAAGACCAGTCTCTAAGGAGGCTGTTGGGAGAGAGCTCTGGAAACAGGCTCTTGGGACAGTCTCTGGCTGGAACTCCCTTTGAGGAGGACTCTGGCTGGAACTCCCTCTAAGGAGACTCTGTCTCTCCCGGGTCTCTCTCGGGACAGTCAGCTGGGAAGTCTGAATTGCAGCTGGTGCCTCTCTGATCACTAGAATCCTTGCTTGGACAGATCTTGTGGTGAGTGATTAAAGACTGACTGATCTCTCTCTTAAGGCTCAGGTCTAGGCCATGTTGGCTAAGGCCCTTCATACTTATTCCTCTTTTATTCTCTCTCTCTCTCCTTCTTTAATTCCTCATTGTATTAATTAAAATCTCTATAAAACCCAGTTGACTTGGGTATATTTCATAATTGGGAATATTTCCCTGGCGACCACCTTATATTTGATTTGAAACAAGACACTGTAGTGAAAACATATTTCCTGCAGTCACAATTTACTCATCCACTCTTTTATCTACTACAATTTAAGTCTTCCACTATTTTAATCACTACATTTTATGACACCCAACCATTTTAACTCTTACAGTTTATGGCTCCCACTCTTTTAAATCCTACACTGATGACAAGTATAGAAGACCAGTTCTTTAGCTCGGCTCTTTAAGTCATCTGTCCTACCAGCTAGTCTTTGTGACCTTATTTTATTTTAGTCTCATTCACACCCATATATTTCCAGACAAAATGGACTACTATTTATTCTCCAATTAGAACATTTTTATCTCCCACTTTCCTAAGTCATGTCTCCACTCCATCTCTCTTTCCTCTGCACTCTCATTCCTGGAATGTACTTCCTCCTAGTCTTTGCTTCTCTAAATCTCCCTGTCCTCCAAGGCTCAGGTCCCAATGCCATCTCTTCCATGAAGTCTTCCTGTTGAACTACCCACATATTTCCCGCACAGTTACTCCTCCATCTTTAAATTTACAATTGTATAGTATGTATCATCCTCCAACCTCCTTGTAAAAAGCAAGGGGTAGGGAGCAGAGTTTTTTATGAACTGATCCCAACCATTCTGGAGGGCAATTTGGAATACTGCCCAAAGGGCTATCAAACTGTGCATGTCTACTTGTACAAAAATAGTTATAGCTCTTTTTGTAGTGACAAGGAATTAGAAATTGAGGGGATGTCCATCAATTGGAGGAGTGGCTGAATAAATCATGGCACATGTTGGTGATGAAATACTTTTGTACTATAAGAAATGATAAGCAAGACGATTTCAAAAAAAGCTGGAAAGATCTGTAGGAACTGATACAGAATGAAACAACTGGGAGAACATTGTACACAGTAACAGCACTATTAGACAATGATTATCTGTGAAAACTTGGCTACTCTCATTAGTGCAGTGATGTGGGATAATCCTGAAAGACTTAGGATGAGGAATGCCATCCACCTCCAGAGAAAGAACTGTTGAAGTCATCTTTCACATCAGTGTATTTTTGGTTTTATTTTGGGGTTTTGGTTATGTATGAGTTCTCTCTTACTATGGTGATGAATATGGAAGTGTGTTTTGCATGACAATAAAAAATTAAAACAACAACAACAAAAAAACAGACAGTCTTGTATTGAGTGCCAGACTTTCTCTTAAATATAGTTGATGGGAGTGTCAGGAAGTCAGTTATCAAGTCAAAAGGTAGCTCTAAAGAAACCAGGCAGAATTCTTTTTTTTTTTTAAACCCTCACCTTCCATCTTAGAATCAACACTGTGTATT
Source organism: Monodelphis domestica (assembly GCF_027887165.1). NCBI lineage: Eukaryota > Metazoa > Chordata > Mammalia > Didelphimorphia > Didelphidae > Monodelphis > Monodelphis domestica. The sequence continues at coordinate 97,232,233 of NC_077229.1, read as the reverse complement.
GGTTCCAAGGCAGAAGAGTGGTAAGGGCTAGGCAATGGAAGTTAAATGATTTGCCCAGGGTCATACAGCTAGGAAGTATCTAAGGCCAGATTTGAATCCAACCCCTGTCTCTAGGCCTGGTTCACAATCCACTGAGCCACCCAGAAGTCCCCCTTAGTATCCTAAAATAGAAGAGCTGAAAGAGCATGGCAATTAGAATTAACTAAACCAGGATCACACAAGGTATAAATCTTGAAATTTCTCAGACTTGTGAATGTTAAAAATTTCCCCATCGGGGAATTCTCAATTGGAACAATTCCCTACTGGGAACATTCCCCATTTTGACTGTGAGAACTCACCAGGATCAGAAATGGGAGGACCTCTACTCCACCCGTACTTAAGACTGCTTTAGGGGAGAAAACTTCTTGCTAAACAATGAAAGTACTTAGATCCATACTTATAATGAGGCAAGGAGTTCTTTGAGCCATGCCTGTTTTTAGAATTGATACAATGGGATGCTAGGTACCTATAAAGGTCGAGCAACTTGTAAACTTGCCAGGAGCAGAGGTGAAAACTTACTCAGAGGTTTTCTCTTGAGGGGATTAGTCAACTCAGCTGTGTTTTCTCTGGTTCAGACTTACTGAGGGGATTAGTCGACTTAGCTGGGAATTCAGAATGGGCAGTCCTTTAGAAAACGTCTACAGTGATTGGTAGATGTAAGGACTTAGGGGAGGTGACATAGGAGAAAACCCCCTATATAAGAAAAAGCAGAATCCTTTTGAGAAAGATCTCTTATGAGGAATCCTTTTGGAGGATCTCTTGAGAGAGGCTCTGGAGAAGGGAAACTCTTGGAGGACAATCTCTAAGGAGGTCTTGCTGGAGCTCCTCTGAGGTGACTCTGTCCCTCTGGAGGCTCTTGAGAGAGGCACTTTGAAACAGTCTCTGGCTGGAAGGCTCTTTGAGGAGGACTCTGGCTGGAACTCTCTCTGAGGATACTCTGTCACTAGAATCCTTGCTTAGACCTTGTGGTGAGTGATAAAAGACTGACTGACTGATCTCTCTCTCTTAAGACTCAGGTCTAGGCCATATTGGCTTAAGGCCCTTCATACTTATTTCCTTTTTCTCTCTTTCTCTCTTTTCTTTAATTCCTCATTGTATAATTAATTAAATTCTCTATAAAACCCAGTTGACTTGGGTATATTCATAATTGGGAATATTTCCCTGGAGACCATCTTATATTTGATTTAAAACCAAGACACTGTAGTGAAACATATTTTCTGCGGTCAAATTTACTCACCCACTCTTATATCTATCACAATTTAAGTCTTCCACTCTTTTAACTGCCACAGTTTATAGCTTTTAACTATTTTAATTAGGCAGAGGTCAAATTTGAACCCAGGTCTTCTCAGCTCCAGTCCTGACTCTCCTTTCATTGAGCCACTTGGCTACCCCTGAATTCTTTTTTTTTTTTTTAAACCCTCACCTTCTGTCTTGGAGTCAGTACTGTGTATTGGCTCCAAGGCAGAAGAGTGGTAAGGGCAAGGCAATGGGGGTCAAGTGACTTGCCCCGGGTCACACAGCTAGGATGTGTCTGAGGCCAGATTTGAACCTAGGACTTTCCGTCTCTAGGCCTGGCTCTCAATCCACTGAGCAACACAGCTGCCCCCGAATTCTTTTTTAAGGAACTTGTTTTAGGATAAGACTTCTTGTGGAAGTGTACCCATCTCATTGCATTTACACAGAGAAATCAGATGCTTCTGTCTTAATTCCAACAAGTTGTTGGCAATTAATGAGTCTGTATTTATAGGGGAGATCAGCAATAGGTTTAAAGAATTGATTTCAATGGAGGATTTAACTCAATATCAGTAACAATTTAAGTGTCTTCTGTATATTTTATTAAGATTTAGTATGGCAAGTATTGTATTGTGTATTCATTAAATGCCAATTGGTTATTGCACATATATCTGTGGATCTCTTTAAAATTGTGAGGTTATGAATCTCAAGTGCCTCTAAATAGGCTTGAAGTGATTAATTCTTGCCAAATTATTGCAAAGCGAATGCTGTTGAACAAAAATTGTCTATTTAAGATACATTATGTTGCCAAAGTTTAATGAAGTATAAAAACATGCCATCTGTTTATGCCAAGGGATCTAAATTCAGTTAGTAAAGAATAAATTAACACAAAATGAGATGACCCCCAAAATTTTGTTCCTAAAAGTTTCTTATACAAACATACTCCTCCAGAATCTTTTAATTCCTTAGAGACCTTCACTACTACCACACACACACACACAGGAAGGCAGTATCACAAAGCCTAGTAATACCAAATGGATGGGTGAGGGCAGTACTAAAAAGAGACCTTCTATACCGTGCCCACCCTCTAGCAATGTCACTGAGAAATGATTTGTACATCAGTAATTGTATTTAATCACAGCCCTATTTCCATAGCTAAGCAGAGCCTCCAAAAGTAGCTGTATTTATTTTGAAAATTGGTGGGATTCTAATAGTTAACCTTGATGCTTCCTAGACACTAGATTTTGAACTCCTTGAGGATAAAGACTATCATTAAGTGGTGTATTCCTGGCACCAACACTGCTAAGTGCAGAGTAGGCATTTGATTATTAAGACCAAGGGCATTATAAATTTTAGGAAGGTCTAGGTAGAAAAGATGAAAAGTCTTTGTTTAAAGCTACTGGCACTACTCAAGTCCTCCGTTTCAGAATTGTCTTCAAAAAGTGTTGAAAATAGGGGTATATGGGTGGCTCAGTGGATTGAGAGTCAGGCCTAGAGACTGGAAGTCTTCGATCCATATCTGGCCTCAGACACTTCCCAGCTGTGTGACCCTGGGCAAATCACTTAACCACCATTGCCTAGCCCTCACCACTCTTCTGCCTTGGAACCAATATACAGTATTAATTAAAAAAAAAAAGAAAGAAAGTAGACTATTGGAATGCCCCCTGTATACCAATCTCACAGAGTAGTGAAAAGAGTCCTGGTCTTAGACTCAGGTGATCCAATACCAAAGCTTCTGCTAATTAGCCATTGTGCATTAAGGAAGTCACTAACCCCTCTAAACTCCAGTTTTCCCCTCTGTAGAATTGGAAAGAATTGTGCATTGTCTCTCATGAGTTTATTGAGAGGATACATTGCAGTAATGTGAATAAAGGGCTTTAAAGGGCCTTGTCAGTGTTAGCATTAGTGTACCAGGCTATTTTACATTTTGAGTGCCTTGCTATAAAGTTTTAAATATTTAGGGGATGACTTTTCATCATAAAACTGTTGCCATGTTCAAGTGATTGATCTTAGTAAGAAAGTTATCCAAGAAACTTGGTCAAAAACAGTAAACATTTATTAACAACAATTTACTAAGTACCAGGCACTGTGCTAACTGATAAGGATACAAATAGAAGCAAAAAGAAAGACAGTCTCTGCCTCTGAAGAATTAAGTGCCTTAACAAGGACAAGACAACACAGAAAGGAAGCTGGGATAGGGAAAGACATGATGGAGTCTGGCATCAGGAGTGGGACCTAATGAGGAATGAAGGAGTGAATATGGCTGGCCTGGTGGCCTTCACTTAAAATGAAGGATGAAGAAGAAAACAACCATTAAGAGGAAGGGGTTGAAAAGGCATAGGTAGTACCTCCTGAGTCGGGGGGCACCTGGAGCAGCATGGAAAGGTTTACACAGACTTGGCATCCCTGATTTTTTTTTCTACTAGCATACATCAGAATGAAAGTCTGAAGATGATAACTTCAAAAGGTCCTAGAAAAAAATACCATCTAGATAAAAGGTATCAGGAGTTTTGGAAAGATCTAGCTAGAGGATCTTTCAACTTCCAATCTCATTTGTGGTCTTGAGACTGTCAGAAGTGATGGACAAATGGCCTTTGAAGAGATATGCCAGGATTACTATGGATCTTAATTTGCATGGCAAGGGGCAGGTAACTGATCTCTTAAGGGAATGAATATTAGGAGGAGAAGGAGAAGACCACTGAGGGCCCATGTTAGATTTACTAATTCATCAGCATACCAGTGAAATTTAAACTGAACCAAGGACACGTGTGGTTACATATATGACCATTTAGTCACTTTTTCTGTTTAGTTTTGGAAGTTCTTGGGTTCTTCCATTTTTTTAAAAATAGCAATTTCTATTAGAATTTGTATATTTAAATGCTCATTTTGGTTAATGGAAATGAAAACTATTAATAAAAAACATATTTATGGAATAGAGATTAAGGGAAGGAACAGTGGAAATCCATAGTTCTTCTAAAGGCAGAGCCATATTTCAGGTTCTGACAATGACTGCAGAATTGAATGGGGGGAGCAATGCTTCTAAAATGAACATATGGGTAAGAATGAATATCCTTCCCAAACTGATCTATCTATTTAGTGCCATACCCATTGAACTTCCAAAAAATTTTTTACTGAATTAGAAAAAAACATAACAAAGTTCATTTGGAAGGACAAAGGATCAAGGATATCCAGGGAAATAATGAAAAAAATACAAAGGAAGGGGGCCTTGCAGTCCCAGATCTCAAACTATACTATAAAGCAGTGGTCATCAAAACAATTTGGTACTGGCTAAGAGACAGAAAGGAGAATCAGTGGAATAGACTGGGGGTAAATGACCTCAGCAAGACAGTCAATGACAAACCCAAAGACCCCAGCTTTTGGGACAAAAATCCACTATTTGACAAAAACTGCTGGAAAAATTAGAAGACAATGTGGGAGAGACTAGGTCTGGATCAACACCTCACACCCTACACCAAGATAAACTCAGAATGGGTGAATGACCTGAATATAAAGAAGGAAACTATAAGTAAATTATGTGAACACAGAATAGTATACATATCAGACCTTTGGGAAGGGAAAGACTTTAAAACCAAGCAAGACATAGAAAGAGTCATAAAATGTAAAATAAATAATTTTGATTACATCAAATTAAAAAGTTTCTGTACAAACAAAACCAATGTAATCAAAATTAGAAGGGAAGCAACAAATTGGGAAACAATCTTCATAACAAAAACCTCTGACAAAGGTCTAATTACTCAAATTTATAAAGAGCTAAAGCAATTGTACAAAAAATCAAGCCATTCTCCAATTGATAAATGGGCAAGGGACATGAATAGGCAGTTTTCAGCCAAAGAAATAAATACCATTAATAAGCACATGAAAAAGTGTTCTAAATCTCTTATAATCAGAGAGATGCAAATCAAAACAACTCTGAGGTATCACCTCACACCCAGCAGACTGGCTAACATGACAGTGAAGTAAAGTAATGAATGCTGGAGGGGATGTGGCAAAGTAGGGACATTAGTTCATTGCTGGTGGAGTTGTGAAATGATCCATCCATTCTGGAGGGCAATTCCATAGCATTGCTGGGTTTGTACCCCATTAAGTAAAAAGACTTGTACAAGAATATTCATAGTTGCACTCTTTGTAGTGGCAAAAAATTGGAAAATGAGGGGATGCCCTTCAAATGGGGAATAGCTGAACAAATTGTGGTACATGTTGGTGATGGAATACTATTGTGCTAAAAGGAACAATAAAGTGGAGGAATTCCATGGAGACTAGAACAACCTCCAGGAAGTGATGCAGAGTGAAAGGAGCAGAGCCAGGAAAACATTGTACACAGAGATTGATACACTGTGGTACAATCGAAAGTAATGGACTTCTCCATTAGGGTCAATGCAATGTCCCTGAACAACCTGCAGGGACCAAGGAGAAAAAAACACTACCCACAAGCAGAGGACAAACTGTGGGAGTAAAAACACGGAGGAAGGACAACAGCTTGACTACAGGGGTGGAGGGGATATGAACAAGGAGAGACTCTGAATGAACACCCTACTATGGAAACCAATACCTTGGAAATGGGCTCAGGTTGAGGAAGCATGTGATACCCAGAGGAATTGTGCATCTCCAATGGGAGGGTGGGGGGAGGGGGGAGGGAAAAAAAAAGGTGATCTTTATTTCTAATGAATAAGTTGGAAAATGACCAAATAAAATAAATGCTTAAAAAATAAAAAATAAATAAAATGAGCACAGAGGCAAATTGGCAAAAAAACTAGTGAGGAGCATAGCTGAATTGGAAGCAAAATTGTAACTCTCCAAGTCTACCAATGAACTCACTAAGAGAGTGTTCTTGGGTCAAGAAAAGTCCTAGAGCCCAACTGAAAAAGTCTGACTATTGAAATACAAGCTACTACCACTGTATTAGCAAATGATAATCCAATCCCAATTCACCTTTTCAGGCTTACTGGAAAATTTACAGGCAACTAGATGGTTTGGTGCACCTTGGACTTGGAGTCAGATAATATTACTTCTCTGTAGTCTCTCTCAGAGGGGAGAGAAGCCACAAGGTAGGAAGATGGAGACAGGATAGAAGTTTAGAGTCAAATTAGAGATATGAGGTGGTCAGAATGAGTCTTTATTAATTATCAATGAGCCACAGCCAAACTCTGATCAAAGGACTATTCCAAAGGCTTTTACCAGTACAATACAGGTCAGAGAGATGAATAGAGAAAGATTAAAGATGGAGCTTGGCCAGAGGCCAAGCTCCTGCAAGGACAGCCATCAGCTAGCCTGAAAGAGAAGAGAGGGGAGAGAGCGGGGCGAGGCGGAGCTTGCTGGGCCATAAATACCATTTGCTACGTAGTACATAGGGATGACCCTCATTGGTCAATGACAAGGCATAGGTGTGGTTTCTCTTAACCAAGTGAGAACAAAGAAACTTGTTTTCCCGCCTAACCTGGGAGAAGCTGGGGTCAAGGGTCAGAGGCCTTCCCAGCCATGAGCAATACTGAGCATGCTCAAGACTGAGCATGTTCTCTTTAAAGGCAATCTGACTGCTACACTTCTCATACCTAATAGCTGTGTGACCCTGGCCAAGTCACTTTAACCTCTGCCTCAGTTTCCTCAGGGCATAATCTAAACTATACTGTTCAATGTTTCTGAGCTGGGAATTTTTTCTCTCACATCTATCTATTTGTACAAACTCATTAATTCCTTCTTCCTCCCCAGGCTTTCCTCCTATGAAGAATTCCCATCCTCATCCCCACTATCTTTCAGAATCTGAATCACAGAATAAGAGCAAGAGGACCTTTGCCCTCTAATCTAACTCTGTCCTTTATAGGAGATAAAATCAAGGTCCAGAGAGGTTAAATCTTTTTATTTTTTCCTTCAAAGTTTATTTCATGTGTGTTAGTGCCAGTTAAACTAGAATTGCTTCAATACATGTGAGGTTTTTATAATGTACCTAAGGAGACAGATACACAATTTTATCACTCCTGTATTACAGATTATATATTTACATATGTAGGTCAATGCTTTCCTTTGGAAGGAATTCATATTTCTTGGTAGAAAGTTCTTTTTCTCTTTAAGGCAAAAGGCGATGTTCTCAGGTCATGAAACATTGTATCTCAAAGCCATTCTCCTTGGCAGTAGTTAAGCTATTTAGAAATAAAGTATCCTAAGCAGTTCTCTGTTAGGAGTTCAATTCCTGCTGATATTCTTCTGCTACCCCATACAATTTGTTGCCTGTCATTATTTTGCTTTATACCCCCAAACTGCTGAGATCTGTCCCAGTTTCCAGAGATTTCAATAATATACTTATGTTAGCCAAAAATACGCAAATAAAACAGGGTTTTGTTTCACCCCAGTTCCCATAAATAACACATTTGCAAGAAGAAAAATTAGTTTTTTGGTCTTTGGCAACCAGTCTAATAATCACTGCTTTTGAATCCCCTGAGAATTGGAAAAGTGAAATGTGAAAAGCCAATGACCCAGCCATCTTTGGTGCTAGTACCACCATGGGGGAATATTGCCAATAAATCTTGGATTATGAAACTCTCAGACTGCTCTAGGACAAGCTGATAGCTGGCGAAGAATGATCTCTAGATCCAAAGGAACCCCAGAAGCCTTAACCTGGTAGGCAAGATGGTGCCTAAATTCTGCAGGTGGCCTTCCCTTGTTTGCTTTTTTAGATGTGATGATTGGTTAATTACATCAACTCATATAGAGGATAATTGCCATTCAGTATAAAGAGATTATAAAAGCAGAACTGCAACAATTTCCTTTTCCATTTGGTTCCCATAGATCCCTAAAATATATCTTAACTTGTTTGGTCAAGGAAGTGCCTTCCTGAAGCCTTTCCTAGTCTCTACCAGCTAGATGAAAATGTTCTCTCCTTGAACTTTACTAGACTGTGAGATCCCTATTTGCTTTTATCACACTGCGTTGTGTCATACTGTCTGTGTACAAGTTCTTTGACAGCATGTTGTTGGACACATCCTAGTTGTTTTGTTGAAATACAATTTTTTTATCAGCTGATATTTTTAAATGTTTTATGGATGCTTTGAGGTTTTTTTAAACATCACTTTGTCACTTTCTAGTATTCACTTTTATAACAAAAAAATTAAAAAAACAAAACAAAACCAACACATTGACTTTGTCTGACAACATGACTTATTCCTCATCCATAGTCTACCAACTCTTTATTCCTCATTTTTAAAAAATTCCTTTATTCCTTATTCAAGAAGAATAAAATATCCAAATATTTGTCTTTGGTCCTCCTGTATAAAGATTGGTCAATGTAGCTGTGGTGCAATAGATAAGAGTACTTAGCCTGGAGTCCAAAAGACCTAAATTCAAATCAGGCTTCAGATGCCAGCTGTGTGAGACTGAACAAGTGTGAACTTTAGATTACTCCACCCTACTTAGTCTAACAAAATCAGGAATGTCTACACCCATACTTAAGGATTAAATATCTAGGAGGATGGCCTATGACAGTCCTGTGCTAGCAAATGACAAATCAAAAAGAGCTGACAGACCTCTAGGCTGTCCTAAGCCAAGCTTGAGCTACCATTGGTACAGGTGAGATGCAGGAAAGTGATGTAAAACTGCCTATATATTTCACATCACTTCCTCTCTCCGGCCTCTTTTGCGGCGGAGAAGTGGCTGGTGGCAGCTATTGTCCAGTTTAGCGGTGAGTTTTCCTTGATACCATACTGGAGGAAGCCTAGTAACATAGTTCAGGTGAGGAGCCTTCTCTGATTCTTTTGAAGTTTAGGCAGATTTTTCCTCCTTTACTTTCCAAACACTATCCACTTAGAAGCCTCTAATCTCCAGAAACCTTGTGGTGGAGGACTTTGAACTCCCCCTGGTACAGGCCAGGCGGGAGAAATCCTATACCCTTTCCCTCTCTCTTCTCCTTGATTTCTTCCCTCTTTATTGATTAAACTACCATAGATTTCCAAACTGACTTGGGTATTTTATTTGAGATATCCCCCGGCGACCAAAAATTAAATATAGATTAGGTCACGACCCTAAATTATCTTTACACAAGTCTGTTTTGGAACCAATACTTAGTGTCAAAGCTAAGACAGAAGTTAAGAGTTTAAAAAACAAAAGCACTTAGGACAGTGCCTGGCACATAATAGGTACTCAATAAGTGCTCATTTGGTATGCAATAAATGCTCCTCTTCCTCCATTGAATTGATATAAATTCTGATGTTACTTAATGTTACTTTTGTTTTGTATTATTAAAAAATCATGTATATTTTTTCTTGATTCTTTTTTACTTGCTCCACATCCCAAATCTTCCTGGGTTTCTCCACATTCATATGACAGCTTTCTTTCTCCCTCTAGGAATAATAATTCTAAAATACAAGGAGTATCTATATTTTATAGATTGGGAAACAAACACTAATAAGCCTAGAGGATTGCCTATGATCATAGACTCTGTGATTTAGAGCTTGAAAGGGACCTGAGTGGTCATCAGATTCAAACCCCATCATTTCTTACATATGAGGAAACTGACACCCAGAGAGAACAGCTTGTGTCTGAAACAGTTGAAACTCATGTCTTCTGAGTCTAGGTTCTGAGCTCTGTCCACTCTATAAATCTGCTGTTTGAGGTTTGCAAATTATTCTTAAAAAGACATGGATGTGAATTGATTGTTCCTGAACACACTGAAGAATGATGGAGATTTTTAGATTTTATTTTTCATCTGGAGAGAATTATCTCATTCTTTGAATATATGCAATGTTAAATAATGTTTATTTCTTAAATTGAACATGGTAGCATATTAATTTGATCTTTGTTACTTAGTTAATAAATGTATCATCACACAAACTCATCTCCAGTTTTAAATAGAATGTCTTTCTATATTCATCCCTCAAGTGGAAATTCAGCAGTGGCAGTGGAAGAGTGGAAAGAAACAAATAGCAAAAATTTTGCTTATTTTCACTATAACTTTTCCCCCATGGATTAGGGGATGTTGCTGCTGTCAGATTGTCTAAGCACTGGCATCTTTCTTTATTTCTCTGAGAGGTTCTAGACTGACTTTGAAAATAAGAGATCTACCCTCCTCCTTTCTCCTTTCTCTAGTCTATCTTTCATACACTTGTCAATAATCTTCTAAGGCACTGCTCTGACTCTGTGCTCTCCTCACAAATTTTCAGTGGGCCGTAAGATAAAATCTAAACTTCTTGGCTTTCAATCCCTCTACCATCTGACTTTCACCCAACTGCCTACCTTTCTAACCTTATCTCAAATTACTTGCTTTATGCACTCTATATTCTGGTTGAACTCCATTGCTAGCTGTTCCCTGACCTCAGCATCTCATCTCTTCTTTCTGTGACTTAACATAGATTGTCCTCCATGCATTCAGCACCCCCTTCACCTCTATCTCTTAGGATCCTTGGCTTCCTTTAGGGCTCAGCTCAGGTTCCACTTCTTCCATAAACTTTTCCCTGGTTTTCCCAGTTGGTAATTTTTTCTCCCTCCTCAAATTATCTTATGCCCCCTCCCACCCAAAAATTATCTTATATTTACTTATGCTTTCATGTTGGAATATACCTCCTTACATACACCCCTCAATAAGTTCTCTCCCTTGGTAACTTCCTCAGCTCCTACAAGTTTAATTATTCCTTAAGACATATGACTCCTAGACATATAGATATAGACATACCTCTAGTACCAGTCCCCCATCACCAGTTATTTATTGGACATTTTGAACTGGGCATTTCAAAATCACCATGTCCAAAACAGGGCTTATTATCTTTTCTCCTCAAATCCTACCCTCTTCCAGACTTTTTTTATCTCACACTTACAGTTACCAAATCTTGTCAGTCCTGCCCTTACTCCATCTCTCACCTCTGTCCCCTTTTCTCCACTGCATAGTTGCTGTCTCTTGCCTAGGTTATTGCAGTGGCCTCCATAGTGGTCTCCCAGGCTCAGATCTCTCCTCTCTGCAATCCATCTGACAACTAATAAAGTTATTTTTATAAATCTTGACTGGCTTAACTGTTATTCTTACTCTGTTCTGATAGTTCCCTGTGCTTTCTAGAATCAAGTATAGTTTCCTCTATTATTTAAAAGCTATTTATAGCTTGACTTCAACCTCCCTTTTCCAGATTTTTTACATTGTAATACTTTTTTAACTGTACCATTCAGTTATGCTGAATTTCTTTCTGTACCTCATACACACCGTTCCATATAGGCTTCTAGGAGATCCTTGAACTTTGGTGGCCTGTGCTAGTGCCTAGTCATTTCTTAGAACACCAGGGGTCATGTATGTAAAGATTGGATTTGGCTCTCCCCTGATTGTAACAATGAAGGTACTTAGCTCATCCTTTATTGTGAAGATTAAATTATAATCCCCTGTCTATCTTTTAGATTTAATCCCCCCAAATACAAACACAATGCTTAAAGTTGAGTGGGAAGATCTGCCCATGTTAGATCTAATCACCAAGGTGTAAATATCCCACTTAATCATGAAGTGGGAGGTCTGTGACCCACATGTGCGAAAGTGGGTAATGAATTAGAATGGACTGCCCTAGAGCAGAGTGACAACTGGGATTGGTAGATGTAGAATTAGGGTAAGTGAGCAAGAAAAAAGGTCTTTAAAAGAAAGAGACAAGGGCCTAAAGGGGGTCTTCTGGGAGTTTGAAAGAGAGCACATTTGGAATGGAGCCTCCTGTAAGAAGCAGTTCTCCTGGAGTTGAGGCTGAGAAAGAATCTGCTGATTGACCTGACATGTGATGAGTGTAAAGGCTGACTTCCTTTCCTTGGCCTTTCTGGAGACATCAACCTTTCCCCTCACTGGGACCTTAGAATTCCTTCCTCACCCAGAGGAAGCTGGAACTTTCTCTGTCTCTCTTTTTTTTTCTCTTTCTCTCTTCCTTAATATTTTCCCTCTATTGTAAAATAAACTACCATAAATTCCATCCTGACTTTTAGTACTTCATTTTTGGGATTTAGTAATTAAATCCCTGGCAACCAATTAAATATATTCCAGTCCAACCATAAATTTAACATGTACTGTGAAATACCCTTTTAAAAGTTGTAAACTACCTACAGAATGATGGTTTATCATAACCATTCTGGAGCAGTTGTATGCCCATTTTTCAGTTGAAAGAAATATGCAGAAGTTCATTTTAAATAAGCATGAAATCTCTATTTCCACAAAATCTAATTTTCTTTCAGAATTGTGACTTTGTTAGTATAGGGAACTGCTGGTATAGAAACAATACAGATAGATAGCTCCTCTGTAGCTTGTAATCTTAAAAGAGTTGCTTAGTGTACTAAAAGATTAAGGGACTTGCCCATAGTCACATAATTAGTATATATCAGAGGAAATATTTGAACCCAGGTCTTCCTGACTCAAAGGCCAACCCTCTATCGACGATTTCAGGCTGACTAATAAATTAGGCGGTAGCTATTCATTATAAAACGATCCAGAGGGGGCAAAGTTAAGTTGGCACAGTCAAGTGAGCATTTTTTGCCTAACTCCTAACACATTCTTCTAAATAACTTTTAAAAGCATGTCAAACCATAATCTGAGGAGGACCACCAATAAAAAGTCACAGTAAATTTTGTTCATAAGAAACATACTTGAAACAGAAAGATACAGAGTTAAAATAAAGAACTGCAGCCAACTATTGTGCTCCAGCTAAAGTAAAGGTTGATCATGGTCTCATACAAAGCAAAAGCAAAAATAGACCTAATTAAAAGAAAATCTGGGAAACTTTTTTTTTTTTACTAAATTTTGCTAAAAGTTAACTGTATAAATCAAGGAATGTCAATAATCAACATAAGAACCAAATGGCATGGCATCCAATTTCTTGAAAGAAATATAAATGAGTTACATGAGGAAATACTAAAACTATACTAGACGAGGACCTCAATTTACCCCTCTAAGACCTAGATAAACCTAATAATATAAACAAGAAGTAATTAAGAAGAATAGAGTTTTAGAAATACCTTTGGAGAATATTGGATGGTGATGGCAGTACATTTCTCTGGGGACAACTGGGTGGCTCAGTGAATTGAGAACCAGGCCTAGAGATAGAAGATCCTAGGTTCAAATCTGACCTCAGATACTTCCTATGTGACCCTGGGCAAGTCACTTAACCCTCATTGCCTAGCTCTTACCACTCTTCTGCCTTAGAAGCAAATGGTTCTAAGGCAGAAGGTAAGGGTTTTAAAAAAAAGTATACTTCTCTCAACTATACTTGGCACCATCACAAAAATTGAGCATGTATTAGTTAAGAAAACCTCATAGACAGAAAAGTAGAAACATTAAATGAATTCTTTTTGGACCAGAACGCAATATAAATTACATTCAGTAAAGTGCTTTTGAAGCAATGATTTAAAACCAATTGAAAACTAAATCCTAAAGAATAAGTGGGTCAAAGAACAATTCACTGAAATAACCACATTAAAGATAATGTTAACAATGATCAAATTTATGAGCTATAGCAAAAACAGTATTTAAGGGAAAACTAGGAGCTGGTTTTGGGGGGAACCGGGATAAGAAATGTCAATGACTAATTTTATTTTTTTTAATGAATTATCACTTTCAGAAGCAAAATGTGTGAATGCACTTTTTTGTGAATGCACAATTAATGGAAGGTGAAATTGAAGTAGTTTTTAGAAGCTATTTTGTCCAACTATATGTCAATAAAAGTGATTATAAATTAAATGAGTGAATATTTCTAAAAATATAAATTGCCCAGATGAAGCAAGAAGAGAGATACGTAACTAACTCTAGCTTAGAAAAAAGAAACTGAATAAATCATTAAAGATTTCCCCAAAGAAAAACACCAAGACCAGATGGATTTTCAAGTGAATTCTTCCAAGCATTTAAAGAACAATTCATTACATATTATATAAGCTGTTTGAAAAAAAGTATTATCAAATTCTTTTTATGACACCTGTGTGGTTTTGATACTTAAACCAGGGAGAACAAAAAGAAAGAAAACTAGAGACTACTTTCCTCTAATGAATATTGATGCAAAATTTTTTAATTAAATGCCAGCAAGATTACAGCAATGTATGGCAAAGTTCATACACTTTAATCAGGCTAGATTTATTTACTAGGAATGCAGAGCTTTTTCATTATTAGGAAAACTATAAACATAATTGACCATATCAGTAACAAAAACAAAATTCATATGATATGCCAAAAGTTGCAGAAAAAGATTTTGACAAAATACAATGCCATTCTTATTAATGACACTGAAAAGCATAAGAATAAACGGAACTTATCTTTAAAAGACCAGTAGAGTCTATCTAAACCCAAAGGCAAGTGTTATCTGTAATGGGGATAAGCTAGAAGCCATTTCAGTAAGATCAGAGATGAAGCAAGGATATTTATTATCACCATTATTGTTTATATTGTGCTAGAAATGCTACCTATCTTTATAAGATAAGAAAAAAATGAATTATTATAGGCAACAAGGAAATAAAACTATCACTTCATGCAGATACTATAGTATACTTAAAGAACACTAGAAAGTAAACCCCAAAACTAGTTAAAACAACTTTAGCAAAGTTTCAGGATATAAAATAAATCCACACAAACCATCAGAATTTCCACATATTATTAAGAATACTTAGCAAGAAAGACAGAGAAATTCCATTTAAAATAATTGTAGATAATATAAGATCCCTGGGATCCAACTTGCTAAGGCTCTCAGAAGAATTAACTATATGAACACAATTACAAGACACTCTTCACACAAATTTGGATCTAAATAATTGTAGAAATATTTATTGCTCATGAGTAAGCCAAGCCAATAAAATAAAAACAAGACTACCTAAATTCATCCAGTACCACACCAGACTACCAAAGGATTACTTTATAGAGCTAGGGGGGAAAAAATTCATCTGGAGGGACAAAAAAGTTAAGACTTCATGAGAATCAATGAAAAAAATGGAGAGGGTCAAACTATTACAAAGTAGTAATCAAAGCACTCTAGTATTAAGAAATTGATTTATCAGTGGAATAAAATAGGTATACAACATATAGTGGTAATTGTAATCTATCTATCATTTGATAAAATCAAAGATCCAAGCTGTGGGGGCAAAAACTCACTGACAAAAACCTGTTAGGAAAACTATAAAGCAGTCTAGCAAAAACTAGGCATAGAACATCTTACACTGTGTACTACAACAAAATCAGAATGGTTACAATATTTAGAAATAAGAGTGATATAAGCAAAAAAGTTTACCTATCAGATCTATGTATGAGGGAAGAGTGTATTTCCAAACAAGAAATGAGAACAGAGGAAATAAAATGAATAATTTTTATTACATGAAATTTAAAAGTTTTTGAACAAACAAAACCAATGCAGTCAAAATTAGAAGGAAAGCAGGAAAGTGGGGAAAAGGGGAACTGTAGCAAATTTCTCTCATAAAAGCCTGGTTTCTCAAATATATAGGGAACTGAACTGAAGCCATTGCCCAACTGATAAATAGTCGAAGGATATGAGCAAGCAGCTTTCAGAAAAAGAAAAATGCTCTAATCATGTTAAAATACTCCAATCCTTAATGATTAGAGAAGTGCAAATTAAACAACTCTGAAGTACCACCTCACACCTTTCAGATTATCTGTGACACACACATTATATAAAGGAGAATTACAAATGCTTGAGGGAAAATAGACACTGATTTGTGGGACACCATTCATTGGTGAAATTGTGAACTGTTTTGACCATTCTGGAGAACAATTTGAAAGTATACCCAAAGGACTATAAAACTATTCATTCCTTTTGACACAACTACTAGGGCTATATCCCAAAGAGATCAAAAGAAAAAAAAATTATATGTACAAAAATGTAAAAGCTCTTTTTGTGGTGGCAAAAAAACATAAACTGAGATATCCATCATTTGGAGAATGTCTAAACAAGTTATGATAAATGAATGTGATAGAATGTTATTGTGTTGTAAGAAGTAAAGAAGATGGTTTCAGAACAACCTAGGAAACCTTAAATGAATTATTGTAAAGTGAAGTAAGCAGAACTAGAACAATGTGCATGGTAACAATGATATTGTAAAGATAATCACCTGTGAAAGAGTAATAACAGACTACAAGAACTCCAAAAGACTCACGATATAAAACAATGTCCACTTCCAGGTAAAGAACTGATAGTCTCAGTGCAGATCAAAGCATATTTTCCCCCTTATTTTTTTCTTGCCTTTTTCTCCTAGAACATGGATAATGCAAAAATAAGTTTTGCATGACTTCATCTGTATAACAGGTATAATATTTCTTGCCTTTTTTCTTTAACCCTTATCTTCTGTCTTAAAATCAATACTGTATATTGGTTCCAAGACAGAATAATGGTACTGGCTAGACAATGGGGATTCTTGCCCAGTCACATAGCTAGGAAGTGTCTGAAGCCAGATATGAACACAGGATTTCCTATCTCTAGGTCTAGTTTGCAATCCATTGAGCCACCTTACCTGCCCCCTCTCATCATCTTCTTCTTCTTCTTTTTTTTAGTTTTTAAACATTATTTTCTTTGGTCATTTTCATACATTATTCATTAGAAACAGAGATCATTCCCCCCCCCCCCGCCCCCAGCTGATGCGTGATTCCACTGGGTATCACATGTGTCCTTGCTCTGAACCCATTTCCATGTTGTTGGTATTTGCATTAGGTTTAGAGTCTCTCCTCAATCATATCACCTCAACCGCTGTAGTCAAGCAGTTGCCTTTTCTGGTGTTTTTACTCCCACAGTTTGTCCTCTGCTTGTGGATAGTGTTTTTTTCTCATAGATCCCTGCAGATTGTTCAGGATCACTGCATTGACACTAATGGAGAAGTCCATCACCTTCGATTGTACCACAGTGTATCAGTCTCTGTGTACAATGTTTTCCTGGTTCTGCTCCTTTCGCTCTGCATCACTTCCTGGAGGTTGTTCCAGTCCCCATGGAATTCCTCCACTTTATTATTCCTTTTAGCACAATAGTATTCCATCACCAACATATACCACAATTTGTTCAGCCCTTCCCCAATTGAAGGGCATCCCCTCATTTTCCAATTTTTGGCCACCACAAAGAGCGCAGCTATGAATATTCTTGTACAAGATTAGGAATGGCAGTGAATGCAAGCCAAGAGAACTATTAACTGTGAATTTTTCATCCTCCATAGACTAGGCTAGACAGAGGCTAAAAGAAAAGGCTGGGACATTTGGGAACTAGGCAACTCCTGCCTCAAACTCGAAAAGGGGATGGAGATAGATCCTTGGTACAGAATGAGAGCTGTAAATCTTGGAGACTCTAGTGCCATCTGGTGGCCTACTTGGATACAGCAGCCTAAGTAGCTATGTCAGCAAATATTTTCTTGCTAGTCTAAAGCAAGCAATTGAAAGCCTCTTTTCCTTACAAATATACTTTTTTTTTCAGGTCACAGCTATATATGACAGCCTCTTCACACATTTGGATATTTCAGGCACTAATAAATAAAGCAAAAATATTTCGTTGCCATATCATTTTTTAAATTAGAACATTAAAATGTTCATTTAATATGGATTCCCACAGAGAACACTGTGTTTCTACATACTAGGTGAAATATGAGTTCATGCATGTACAGGGAGACTATAAAGACAGTGAGCAGAGGAAAGGCTGCCTGATGTGGTGATGCTGGCCTGTAATCCCAGTTATCTGTCAGGCTCTCTCTAGAGCTTGGAAATTCTGAGCTGCAGTGGGCTATGCCAATGCACTGACCATGCCTCTATATGGTGAGCCTCGACCAGCACTAGGAGCAGGGGTCCACCAGGCTGCCTAAGGAGGAACAAATGGTACCAAAACAGAGCCACCAGTCAGTAGTGGAATGAGACCAAGGAATAGCCTCTGAATTTCCAGCCTGGTCAAGATAAGGAGATTTAGCCTTTTTTTTTTTTAACAAAATTGATTAATTTAGCGTGTTTTTCCAGGATTACAAAAATCATATTCTTTTCCTCACCTCCTCCCAACTCCCTCCCATAGCCAATGCACAATTCCACTGGATTTTACGTGTGTTATTGGTCAAGACTTATTTCCATATTATTGATATTTGCACTAGGGTGATCATTTAGGGCTTATAACCCCAATCATATCCTCATTGGCACATGTCATCAAGCAGTTGTTTTTCTTCTATGTTTCTACTCCCACAGTTCTTCCTCTGAATGTGGATAGAGTTCTTTTTCATAAGTCCCTCAGAATTGTTCTGGATCATTACATTGCCACTAATGGAAAAGTCCATTATATTCGATTGTACCACAGTATATCAGCCTCTGTGTACATTGTTCTCCTGGTTCTGCTTCTTTCACTCTGCATCAGTTCCTGGAGGTCATTCCAGTTCACACAGAATTCCTCCACTTATTCCTTTGAGCACAATAATATTCCATCACCAACATATACCACAATTTGTTCAGCCATTTCCCAATTGGAGGGCATCCCCTCATTTTTCAGTTCTTTGCCACTACAAAGAGTGCAGCTATGAATATTCTTGTGCAAGTCTTTTTCCTTATTATCTCTTTGGGGTACAAACCCAGCAGTGCTATGGCTGGATCAAAAGGCAGACAATCTTTTAGCACCCTTTGGACATAGTTCCAAATTGCCCTCCAATATGGTTGGATCAATTCACAACTCCACCAGCAATGCATTAATGTCCCAATTTTGCCACATCCCCTCCAGCATTTACTACTTTCCTTTGCTGTCATGTTAGCCAGTCTGCTAGGTGTGAGGTGGTACCTCAGAGTTGTTTTGATTTGCATCTCTCTGATTATAAGAGGTTTAGAACATTTTCTCATGTACTTATTAATAGTTTTGATTTCTTTATCTGAAAATTGCCTATTCATGTCCCTTGCCCATTTATCAATTGGGGAGTGGCTTGATTTTTTGTACACATAATTTAGCTCCTTATAAATTTGAGTGATTAGACCTTTGTCAGAGGTTTTTGTTATAAAGATTTTTCCCAGTTTGTTGCTTCCCTTCTAATTTTGATTGCATTGGTTTTGTTTGAACAAAACCTTAAATTAATAAGGTAATCAAAATGATTTATTTTTCATTTTGTAATTTTTTCTATCTCTTGCTTGGTCTTAAAATCTTTCCTTTCCCAAAGATCTGACAAGTATACTATTCTGAGTTTACCTAATTTATTTATAGTTTCCTTCTTTATGTTCAAGTCATTCACCTACTCTGAGTTTATCTTGGTGTAGGGTGTGAGATGTTGATCTAGAACTAATCTCCCTCATACTGTTTTCCAATTTTCCCAGCAGTTTTTGTCAAATAGTAGATTTTTGTCCCCAAAGCTGGGATCTTTGGATTTATCATAGACTGGCTTGCTGAGGTCACTTACGCCAAGTCTATTCCACTGATCCTTCCTTCTATCTCTTAGCCAGTACCATATTGTTTTGATGACCACTGCTTTATAGTACAATTTAAGGTTTGGTACTGCTAGGCCATCTTCCTTCACATTTTTTTCCATTATTTCCCCTGATATTCTTGATCTTTTGTTTTTCCAAATAAACTTTGTTATTGTTTTTTCTATTTAGTAAAAAAGTTTTTTGGTAGTTTGATGGTTATGGCACTAAATAAGTAAATTAGTTTGGGTAAGATTGTTATTTTTGTTATGTTAGCTCATCCTACCTATGAGCAATTAATGTTTTTCCAATTATTTAGATCTAGTTTTAATTGTGTGGAGAGTGTTTTGTAGTTGTGTGTATATAGTTCCTGTGTTTTTCTTGGCAGATAGATTCCTAAGTATTTTATATTATCTATGGTGATTTTAAAGAGAATTTCTCTTTCTAATAGAATAATATAGAATATAATAGAATGATATAGAATAAAATAAAATAAAATATTAAAATAGGTAATGAGGAGACCAAGCTATCACTCTTTGCAGATGATATGATGGTCTACTTAAAGAATCCTAGAGAATCAACTAAAAAGCTAGTGGAAATAATCAACAACTTTAGCAAAGTTGCAGGATACAAAATAAACCCACATAAATCATTGGCATTTCTATGTACTTCCAACTTTTTAAAATAATTGATAAAATACTCTTTAAAAATTTTTTTATTTTAATAAATTTCCACAACAATTTTCTAGTTATATGATCCATGTTTTCACCCTCCCTTCTTCTGTTCCTGCTCCAACTGTTCTGTTCCAAGCAATTCAATCTGGATTATTCATGTATTATCACACAAAACATATTTTCATCTTATTCATTTTGTAAGTGAATAATTTTATAAAACCAAAACCCCAAATCACATACTAAATAAATCAGTGATAAATCATCTGTTTCCATCTGCATTTCTACTCCAACAATTCTTTCCCTGGAAGTAGATAGCATTCTTTTTCATATGTCCCTCAGAATTGTCCTAGATCATTGCATTGCTATTAGTAGCAAAGTCTATCACATTTGATTATTCCACAATATTGCAGTTACTGTGTATATACATTGTTTTCTTGGTTCTGCTTATTTCACTCTGTATCAGTTCACGTAGGTCTATCTTGTTTCTGAAATCATCCTGTGCATCATTCCTTACAGCACAATAGTATTCCATCACTATCATATAGAACAATTTGTTCAGCCATTCCACAATTAAGGGACATCCCTTTCGTTTCCAATTCTTTGCTACCACAAAAAGAGCAGCTATAAATATTTTTATGCAAACAGATCCTTTCCCATTTTTAAAATCTCTTTCAGATACAGACCTAGTAAACACCTAGTAACAAAATAACACAGAGATTGCCCAGGAACGGCATTTGATAATTGTTCCCTTCACCAAGTTCAAAGAGGACCTACAGGATTTCTTTTTCTTTCTTTCTTTTTTTTTAGAAAAACCTTTACCTTCCATTTTAGAATCAATACTGTGTATTGGTTCCAAGGCAGAAGAGCTGTAAGGACTAGTCAGTGGGGGTTAAGTGACTTGCCCAGGGTCACACAGCTAGGAAGTATCTGAGATCATATTTGAACCCAAGACCTCTTGTCTCTAGGCCTGGTTCTCAATTCAATGAGACACCCAGCTGCCCCAGGATTTCTGAAGAAAAGGCATGTGTGTCTTTGTCTCTGTGGAGAAACTTGTCTTTGATGCACTGCTTTTAAAATAACCATAATCCATTTCTGCATTACAGAATATGAGCATTAGGAGGAACCTCAATCAGCTGGTCCAGTTTCTTCATTTCCTATTTGAGGAAACTGAGACCCAACAAGGAGAACCTCTTGCCCAAGGTTGTACAAGAGAGAGGCAAATCTAAATGTAAATCCATTTTTTTGTGATTCAAAACCCAGTGTTTTCTCTATTAAACCAGAAGTGAACTATGAGTTTTCCAGGGCTCTAAAAACAATGTTGCCTTGAGGTATACAAATGAACTTGTTTTAAGAATGGAGCTAAAACAATACTTCAGGATCTTTTCCCTCACTATTCTCAGATGATCTCTACAAGACAGCTTTTTTAGAGATGAGGGTGCTTTTAATCGGATATCAGGTAACCTTGGAGACAGCCTCTATTGCTACTAGCTGCAATCATGCCTGCTATTATCTTGGTTAAAAGTGTGAAGTAATTAATACATCAGGTTCCCAGGAAGTACTGTTGGTAGGAAATCTACATCATCATATTGTCCTTTGCTAATGAATTAGTGAATACATTTTGGGTTCAATTAGGAACCCAGGTAGCAATGCCCCCAGGAGTACTTCAGAGATATCTATGTAGTAACTGCTTCATTCCACTGCCGCTTTCCAAAATTAATAGCAAGATAAAACAAAAAGAAAAATATCTTAGCCCATAGTAGAAAGCATAAATATAAAAAGCTGATTGGAGGAAAAGTCCCTTTCCTTTTTTTAAACATCTACCTTGTCTTAGAATTAATACTTAATATCAGTTCCAAGGCAGAGGAATTGTAAGGACTAGGCACTTGGGATTAAATGAGTTACCCAGGGTCACACAGCTAGGAAGTATCTGAGGCCAGATATGATCCCAGGACCTCCTGTCTCCAGACCTAGTTCTCTGTCCACTGAATCACCTAGCTGCCTCAAAGGTTCTTTTTCAAACAGCTGTGAAATGATTAAAGACTTACCAACAAGAAATAAAAAAGTGTATGGCTTCAAATTTTAAAGCTGTTAAGTTTGAAAGCTAAGCCATCTACACAAGGATTCTTATTTCAGGGATAGAGGATCCTGTGAATTTTTAAACTACTTTGATAACTATTTCAATGTAATTGAGATCCTTTGTAATGTTCTGTTTTACTGTATGCATTTAAAAATATGATTCTGATTACTCTAGACAATATAAACTACTTGGGAATCTATTTGCCAAGACAAACACAGGAATTATATGAACACAATTACAAAACACTTTTCACACAAATAAAATTAGAGCTAACCAATTGGAAAAATATTAATTACTCATGGACAATCCTACCCAAATTAGTTCACTTATTCAGTGCCATATCAATCAAACTACCAAAACACTATTTTATAGTACTAGAAAAAATAAAATTCATTTGGAAAAGCAAAAGGTCAAGAATATCAAGGGAACTAATGAAAAAATGTGAAGAATGGTGGCCTACCCATACCATATCTTAAACTGTACTATACAGCAGTAATCATGAAAGCAATCTGGTGGTACTGGCAAAGAAATAGAAGGGTATGATTTTCGGAGGGGCAGAGTCAAGATGATGGCTTAGTAGCAGCAAAAACCAAAATTGCTCTGACTAGCCTTCTATACCAGGCTTTAAAAAGCACTTCAGAAAGACAGGAATCCAAAACCAAAAAGCAAGACATAGTGAGGGAGCTCTTCCACTGAACACAACTTGAAAAATGGGCAGAGAGAATCAATTTTCACAGGATAAGGGGGAACTCGAAGCAAAATTACACATAGAGCATGGCTGACCACCACTCCCATCCCCCCACATATCATGCTAGGCTCTACAATTGGGGAATAGGCTAACTTCAGGATCCCAGGACAGGGACTACACCAGCTAAAGAACACCTCAGACTGTTGTAAAGGATTAGCTTTGCAAAAAAGCAAGAAGCAGGAGATCCCACAGGACAAGGACAGGGTCAACATTCCAAGAGGACTGAGAAGCTGAGAGGCAGTTGGGACTGATTATTGTCTCTCTGGAAGAAGACAGAGAAAGAGTGGAGTTGACTCTCTCTGAAGGAACAGATGTTGAAGCTTCCAGGAAATTGGACCATCTTGAAGGAGTGGTTGAGTGAGTGATTACCTCACACTGGTGGACAGTGTGTGGGTTAATCATCATTCCCCTTCTAATCCTGTGTGGACCCACAGAGCTGTCATTGGGACTTCTGCTTGACCCAAGAAGGACTCCTGGTTGTGAGATTTCTTTGGGCCCTTTGTTCTTGCCTCTATCAATCCTTCCTTAACTTTAATTAATTAATTAATTTTGAATTGTTATAGAAAATTCAGGATTTTAATATCGGGGGGGGGGGGTAGAAATAAGTTATTCCCTAGTTCCCTTCCCTTCCTTTCTCCCTTTAGTTAAATAAACCTTTTATTTTATATATACATATAGCTAGTTTGAACCCTTCTTTTAACCCACTCTATAACAAGACCCACCCCTTGAAGTCCCAGGTCCTGGCACATGAAGTTCAGAAGTACATCTGACTGGGCCCTTTCAAGCCTCCTCAGTCTCAAGACAAATTAGTTTGGTTCATGCCTAATCCTGCAAACCAGTAGAGGAGAGACAGAATCAGCAAGCAATTTGCAGAATTCTCAGTCCACAGGCAAAAAAAAAAATTTAAAGGCTTGGAAAATGAGCAAACAACAGAAAAAAAAACACACAACCCTTGAAAACTTCTACAGGGAAAAAGAGCAGAACCAACAGATGTAGGAATTAAATAATATTTCTACCCAGATATATATTTTATAAAGTTTATTAGGAAGGGTAGACAATCATTCCTGTAAGTAACCTGACTGTGTGTTCCCTAGCCTGCAAGTCTCTTCCTCTCTCCCTTCACCTGCCTGCTCTGTTCCTGACTTCTTCCTTCTTCATTCTCTTCTTGGTTCTCCCTCGATTCTCCTCCTCTCAGGCCCAAAGCCTTGACTTTTACTGATGTACAACATGTATGCAGATGCAAACCTGGCACAACTATGCTATGTCAGGAATATTTGATGGACAGACCAAGCTACAGAGGAGGGGGAGGGGATAGTCTTCCTTGACACACAGAAGATGTTGAGATTCAAAAAAACTACAAGCAAAACTTCAACAACAAAAAAAATGGTAATTGGCCTCATGCTCTGGAAAAACTCAAAAAAAAATTCAAAAATCAAACAAGACAGGATGAAGAAAAATGAAGGAAAAGAAATGAAAGTAATGAAAAAAGAAAATAACAGCTTAAAAAGCAAAATAGGTCAACTGGAAAAAGAGACATAAAAATCCAATGAAGAAAAGAGTACCATGAAAAGTAGAATGGACCAAATGGAAAAGGAGAATCAAAATTTCATGGAAGAAATTCAGTCTTTTAAAAAAAAATTAGAATTGGGCAAAAAGAAACTAATGACTTTACAAAACATCAAGAAACAATAAAACAAAATCAAAAGATGAAAAAATAGAAGAAAATATGAAATATCTCATTGAAAAAACAACTGATCTGGAAAATAAAACCAGGCGAGACAATTTAAGAATTATTGGGATCAATGGAATAGACAAAGGGTAAATGACCTGTAAAAGTTAAAATTAAATCTCAATAACAAAAATATTATTTTTTAGGAGGTTTCTTAATGATCATTAGAAATCAAGGAATAAAGAGGATACAAAATAAAGACCATGTGCCCATGGCTAATCAACCCATTTAAAATCCCAATGCTTAGCTTACCACTGCTACCAAGGTTGATGTCATCATGCCAAAGATAGCCAAAGAGGGAGGAGGAGGCCCACCCACTCAATTTATTCTCTGTTTATAGGAAGTATGTAATGACAGGAAGTTGGTGAGCTCCTGGGAAATGTAGTTCTTTTTTTAGGGTAACAGATTTTTAATTATACAATTCACCCCTATGATCTGGTGGAAGACTGGTCTCTCCAATGGATCTTGTAAACATAACCAATTTTTAAATTACAATAATTTGGGGATAAAAGGGTAAAAAACAAACCCATGATTGCTAGATGCATTGGCAAAAAACCAGTTAGGGAGCAGTCCCCTTCAACATAAGTGTATATATACAAAAACAAATGCATTCAACCCCACACAGTTCAAATCACCATATCCCAAAGTTCACTCTGGATCTTCTGGTGCAGCGTGTTGTCTGTGAAGGCATCTCCATGGTGACTTCTCCAAACAGTTCACTTTCTGGATTTGGAGAGGTAGCATGTTTCTTAAACTAAAGTTACTCTCAAAAAGAATTTAAACTTTGCATTTTAAAATAATAATACATACCTCAGCAATCCAGTGTCTGATAAACCAAAAGATCTCAGCTTTTGGGATAAGAACTCAGTATTTGACAAAAACTGCTGGGAAAATTGGAAAACAGTGTGGCAAAAATTAGGTTTAGATCAATATCTCATACCAATATCTATACCAAGATAAGATCAAATTGGGTATATGATTTAAACATTAAAAATGATATTACAAGTAAATTAGGGGAACATAGAATAGTTTACCTGTTAGATCAATGGAGAAAGGAAGAATTTATGACCAAATAATAGAGATCATTACATGATGTAAAATAAACAATTTTGATAATATTGAATTTAAAGGGTTTTGTACAAATAAAACGAATGCAATCAAGATTAGAAGGGAAATAACAAACTCAGGAAAAAAATTAATAACAAATTCCTCTAAAGTCTCATTTCTCAAATATATAAAGAACTAAGTCAAATTGAGGAGAATCTAAGTCATTCCCCAATTGATAAATTGTCATGGATAAAAGGATATGAATAGGCAGTTTTTAGATGAAGAAATCAAAGCTATCAATAATCATGAAAAAATGTTTTAAATCACTCTTGTTTAGAGAAATTCTAATTAAAATAGCTCTGAGGCACCTCTCACCTATCAGATTGGCCAGTATGTTAGTAAAGGAAAATAATAAATATTGGAGGGGATGTGGCAAAATTGGGACATGCATTGCTGGTGGAGTTATGAACTGATCCAACTAGAGGATAATTTGGAATTATGCCCAAAAGTCTATAAAAGAATGCATACCCTTGACCCAGGAATTCAACTACTAGATCTGTTTCTCAAAGAGATTTTAAAAAATGGGAAAGGACCTCTTTGTACAAAAATATTTATAGCTTCTCTTTTTGAGATGGTCAAGAAATGGAAACTAAAGGAATGTCCCTCAGTTTGGGAATGGCTGAACAAATTGTGGTATATGATGGTGATGGAATATTATTGTGTCTTAAGGAATAATGAACAGGATGGTTTCAGAAAGGGCTGGAAAGACCTACATGAACAGATACAGAGTGAAATAAGCAGAACCAGGAGAACATCAAACACAGTAACAACAATATTGTGGAACAATCAAATATGATAGACTTTGCTACTAACAGCAATACAATGATCCAGGACAATTTTGAAGTACTTATGAAAGAGTACAATCCCCCTCTAGGGAAAGAACTGTTGAAATAGAAATGCAGATGAAAACATATGATTTATCACTTATTTATTTGGATATATGATTTGGGGTCTAGGTTTTATAAAATTATTCACTTATAAAAATGAATATATTATGGAAATATGTTTTGTGTGATAGTATATATAAAACCCAGATTGAATTGCTTGTCAGCTCCGGGGGGGGGGGGGGGGAGGTTAGAGGGAGTTAAATTTATGGTTGGACTGAATAGATTTAATTGGTCACCAGGGATTTAATTACTAAATCTCAAAAATTAATTACTAAAGTTAGCCTTTACACTCACCACGTGTCAGTTCAATCAACAGATTTTTTTATCAGCCTCAGTAGATCTAATGCCAGTAGAACTGCTTCTTACAGGAGGCTTCTCTCCAAGTGAAGACTTTTTTTCCACTCCAAGTGTCTCTCTCCACTCCAAAGTGTCCCTCTCCACTCCAAGTGACTCTTTTCACTCTAAATGTCTCTCTTCACTACAAGTTTATCTCTTCACTCCAAGTTTCTCTTCACTCCAAGTGACTTTCTTCACTCCAAGTGTGTCTTTGTGTGTCTCTGTTTTGACTTTTAAAGACCTTTTTCTCTTGTGTCACTTCCCCTAAATTTTTACATCTAACAATCACAACTCATGGAGTATGGACTCCATGAGTGGACTCCAGGACTGCCCACTCTTTCACACATGGGTCACAGACCTCCCACTCAATGTATGAAGAGGGTGTTCACACCATTTTGTGGTTAAAATCCAAAATGGGTAGATCTCCATACTCAACTTTAAGTACTGTGCTTACATTTTTGGGACTTAAAATCTAAAAATAAATCAGGGATTACAATTTAATCTTCACAATCAAGGAAGAGCTAAATACCTTCATTGTAACAATCAGGGGAGAGCCAAATCCAGTCTTCACAAAGTGAAGGAGATGATATGGATCATATAACTTTGAAAAACTTATGTGGAAATTTGTTATTAAAATATAATTCATTGAAATATGAACAAAATTAATTAATTGAGTTTTTAAAAAGAATTTTTCTGAGAAGGGTTCCATAGGTTTCCTCAGACTGAAAAGGTGATCCAAGACACAAAAAAGGGTTAACATCTCCTAAACTAAACCAATCACCTATTTTTGTATTTATTTTGTGTTTTTGTATTTGTATTTTGTATTTGTATTTTTTGTATACATATTGATATACATCACTTTCAGTTTCAAATATACTCTTCCTCTTTCCCTTCTGTGAACATCTATTTCTTATAACAGAATAAAACAGAAAAAGCAATTCAGCAAAACTGAGTCTGACAGTATATACAATATTATGCCTCTGTGGTCTTCTATGCCCATAATGAGAGGAAGGTGCATTTTCACCTCTCTTTTATCTCATCAGCCTCCCAAATCAAGGGTGTTCACAGTGCTTTAAGGCTAATTACTTTCTTACTTTTTGCTTTAAGGTGCCTTATGAGATTGCTTTGTTCAGGGGGCCAGGCTTTCTTACTAAATTAAAGAGAGAAAATCAAACTCTGCCATGGATATTAAAACCAAAATCTCCCTCCAACCCAGGCCACAGAATCTAGTGTTGGAAAAGGAATCTAGAATCACCATTCCTAGCTACGTGAGAAAGCTATTTTTGTTCCCAAAGGAGATAACCCAGCCATCCCACCCCATCCTGCATGGGAAGTCTTTCCAGTTGCTTTAATCTAACTTTTTCCTGTTCCAGTAACAGCCCAGGCACCCACCCACCCCCACTTTGTGTCAGGGAAAGGTAATACTGGCCCTGGGCTCCAATCTCTCCCTTGGGCATCAATAACTCTTCATGGCTTCTGGTGTAAAAAGGGTCATTTTATTTTGAAGGGAAGCCAGGATTAAGATGAGGCACCATTTGATCTGTTCTCAAAGGATTTCAAATTCTAAAACATCAACCAAACATACATTTCCCTAGCTAGTTCTTGACTGGGAGTTATTTGGGAGGGAAAGAGAAGAAGCTAATAGGAATAGAAATGCACAAAGAGAATTTATTTAGAAATTTGATTTGTGATTTTTAAATTCTTCTCTACCAACTCACACTGCACCCAAACATGTTCTCATGAACCTAAAAGCAGCTAGGAGGCAGAGTAGATTGAGTGGTAAGCCTCAATCATGAAGATCTGAGTTCAAATCCAACCTTAGACACTGTCTTGTTATGCAACCCAAGGCAAGTCACCTAACTTCTTTCTGCCTGTTTCCTCAACTATAAAATTTGGATCATAATACCATCAACCCCACCAGGTTGAATCAACTGAAATATTATTTGTACATTGTCTGGCATAGAGTAGGTACTTAATAAATGCTTGTTTCCTTCCTTCCCCTTCATCTTGTTCTCCTTAAGGAGAAAGGTAAATATGATCTCCACCCTGAATTGAAGAGAAGTCAGGGAAACTCTGGATCCAGATATTAGCATTGATAGGCCTGGGCTGCTGGGATTAATTTGACCACTCACGAGCTAGATGACCTTGGTTTAAATTACCAGCCTGAAGTAACTCACAGGATCACAGAACTACAGAAAACATTCCCTAACCCCTAATTAATTCCAGTGCTTTCCTTTTTTAAAATAATTTCCTATCTATCTAGTATGTAGATTGATTTTACATATATTTGTGGCATGCTATTTCCTCCATTGGGGTGTATGGGGTGCTCAGGGAGGGGTAGTATCTCTGGTATGGAGGGCTTGTCGTGCCCTTCTTGGGCAGCTCTCCAGCCACTGACCCTCACCTGACACTCAGCTCTCACTTGTGGCTCCCAGTAGCTGCTAGCATGCGGCAGCGGCCACACCCCGGGCAACGGCTTCGACAGGCCGGCTAAACCTTGTGAGGGTAGCCATCGGGTCATTGACCCCTGGTGAACCAGGGCTTTGCTCACCCAGCATGTGAAGACTGCTTCGGCGGAACAGACGGAAGAAACCAACAAGAAGGTTCAACGGCTGAGATGGCAATGCAGCAAGGCACTGTGGAGTGCTTAGGGCGTGTTGGAGCACAAAAGACAACACGGCCATCCAATACAGCTGAGGAAGTCTCCAGGTGTAACGACTTTTCGTGCCACTGGACCCAGGCTTCTAACGCTGAGAGAGTGGGACTGTCTCTGTGCATCGACTTTTCCACTTAAATCTTCATGCACAAGTGTCTTTGTGCACAAAAATGCACAAAGACAATCGTCATCCTCGGTTCGAGAGACAACCAACATTTCCTCCATTAACTTATAAGGTCTTTGAGAACAGGGAGTGTCCTTTGCCTCTTTTCACATCTCCAGTGCCTGGAACATAGTAGGTGATTAATAAATGTGTATTAGAATGAATGCATTTCCTAGCCATAAGTATCAAACACATGGACCACAGTTTACATGCCACTGCAAAACTCCACGATTGCCTGAACCAGATTAAAATGTAATTGAGAGTCTTTATCCAAATAAATAAGAAGGCAACAAAACAAATAGTATTATATTTTATCTTTATAAAAATATTTTGTTTTTCCAATTACATGTAATAATTTTTAACATACATTTTTCAAAATTATAAGATCCAAATTGTCTTCTTTCCTTTCTTTCCTCCTCTCTCCCAGAGGTGGAGAGCAATTTGATTTGGGTTATACATATATCAACATGCCAAACATACTTCCATATTGGCCATTGTTGTAAGAGACTATTAATATAAAACCAAGCCCCCCAAATAAAAGCACAAACTAAAGTGAAAAGTAATATGCTCTGAGCTGGATTCTGCCTCCAACAGTTCTTTCTCTGTAAGTCCTTCAGAATTATTCTGGATCATTGTATTGCTGAGAATACCCAAGTCTTTCACAGTCAATCAGTATACAAAATTGTTATTATTGTGTACAATGTTCTTCTGGTTCTGCTCACCTTACTCTGCATCAGTTCATACAAGTCTTTCCAAGTTTTTCTGAAATCTTCCTGCTTATCATTTCTTATAGCACAATAATATTCCATCACCATCATATACTAAATTCAATCACATTTTAAAACAAATATGCAACTGCAGGGATATTTATGTATGGTTTAGTCACCCTCATTTATATTTAAATTTGATACCTAAAGCAGAAATGAGTACTTGTAATCACATATTAACCTAGAAAAGCATAAGTTAATATTATCTGTGTTATACTATATATTAATTTACTTTGTTAAGCATTTCCCTATTACATTTCAATCTGGTGTTTGGGGGCAGCAGAGCCCCAAGTTGGACACCTCTTTAAGATGATCTAAGTAAACAAACTGTAGCCTTAACCATCTAAGTGAAACTAAGTGATAATCTGCAGCTTCTCTAATACTTCAATTCCTTCTTTCCTTCCTCAATAACGTTAGCAAAACCATGTTCCTTCTATCAGCACAGATTGCAAACCACCCATGACTGGTCACCCTAAATGTCATTTTCTACATTTTTAATTAATTCTCCATAGAAGGTCCATCCCAAGTGCTATAGACATGCCTCTAAGTCCTCATCTATTTCATGGGTACCAGGACAGTGCTCAGACTATCTATTCCTCACTCTGTTTCCAGCCCACCTCCTCTTCTTATCATCTGTCTCCCCAATGATATACCTTTTTTCCCCTTGTGGGCATCATTTTAGAAATGTTGTAGCCTAAATCATAATAGCATTCATATAGCACTTGAAGATTTAGAGTGGGCTTTACAAATATCTCATTTTATCTTCACAACAAGCCTCTGAGGTAGTTGCTATTATTATCCCCATTTTACAGATGAGGAAACCAAGCCACTGGTGGTTAAGTAATTTGCCCAGGGTTCTATAGCTAGTAGTATCTGGGGCAGGTTCAACTCAAGTCTTCCTGACTCTAGGCCAGGTCCAGTGTTCTATCCATTGCATCACTTAGCTGCCTGTTATACCTATCCTTTGCACAAAATTTTGATTCTTCAGAGATTGTGTGATTCCAAAATTCACAACAATATGGCTAAGAGGACATTTGCGTATTTTTTAAAAGATGGGCCTTTTCCCTGAGCAGCTGCTAGGAGTTGTCAAAAAGCATTGAACAATTTCCCAAATTTGTGCCAGTCCCCTCTACTCTCTTCCTCCTATTCCTTCTAATTAATTCTGCATCTGCAGAGACTGTCTCCTATAAATGTACTAAGTCAAATGGACTAACCATCCAACTTCATAGCCTAGTCTGGACAAGTAGCATTTTTCATCCATTTAGTTGTTCTAATATAATATAATGATTTATATAACATAGCATATAATGTTTATTATTAATTAAATACCAATTATTTTATAATTAATATAATTATATCAATAATATGTATTATATAATGATACAATTAAATATTTATATAATGATTTGTTAGGTTGCACTCTTCAAGAATCATACATCTAATTGAGGAGACCCTTGGAAATCTAGGGTTTTATACAATCAACAATATCATCCATAAACAAGAACATTTGAAGTATTTCTCCATCAATAGGGAATAGGAGAGAGTTCCTTTTCTATTTGGATCTTGTATGAGATATTTTTCAGGTCCATGGCAAACCCCATAGGCTTCAACTTCCTACTCTAAGAAATGAGAGAGTTCAACAGGACAGTCTCTGTAGTCCTTTGATCCTATTATCTCTGAACTTCAGTAAATGTAGGTGTTATTTGCTGCCTATGCATAGCTAGGTAATGCAATAGATAGAGCACAGGCCAGCCTGAAGAGAGGAAAACTCATCTTCCTGAGTTCAAATCCAGCTTCTCAGACATTTACTAGCTGTGTGGTTATGGACAAATTACTTAACCTTGTTTGCCTCAGTTTGCTCATCTGTAAAATGAGCTGGAAAAGGAAATAGCACAGAATCTTTACCAAGATAACCACAAATGGAATCACAAAAAATTGGACACAACTGAACAACAGAAACCTGCTACCCATGTGATAAGACTCCTCTAGAGAATATTCTGGCGTTATATATAAGCAGATCTATTTTCTATCCTGAAAAAAAAAAGATGTGGACTTTTTTTCTTGCAAAAGGTTACGTCAAAAGATAATAAAAGGCATCTCATAGGAACCACTTACCTTCCTGTTTCTTGCACTTGACACCTTCCAGGCCTGAAATTTTTTCTCTCCCTGCCTCCATTTCCTGGATTTCCCAGTTCCTTTAAGACTCAAAGCAAATCCCACCTTCTGCAGGAAATATACCCTTGTCACTCCCCCTGCTAGTATCTTCCCTCTGAGATTGCTTTTTATTTACACTGTCTTATCTTCTACATAAATTTTTTTTTCCATGTTGCTTCCCCCATTTGAATATGAGCTTTTTAAGAGCAGGGACCATATTTTTGCCTTTATATGAATCCCCCAGAGAGTATCACAGGGCCTGGCATGTATTAGATGCTTAATAAACGTTACCAAAAATACACTGATGTGAAAGATGACTCCAACAATTCTTTCTTTAGAGGTGGATAGAATTGTCCCAGATCATTGCATTGCTGAGAGTAGCCAAGTTTTCACAGATAATCATCATACAATATTGCTGTTGCTGTATACAATGTTCTCTCAGTTCTGTTTATTCCTCTCTGCATCAGTTCCTGCAGATTTTCCAGCTTTTTCTGAAATCATCCTGCTTATCATTTCTTATAGCACAATAGTATTCTATCACCAACATGTACCACAATTTGTTCAGTTATTCCCCATATGATGGATATTCCCTCAATTTTAAATTCTTTGCTACTACAAAAAGTGCTATAAATATTCTTACACAGGGAAGGACTTTCCCCTTTTTTAGTATCTCTTTGGCATATAGACCCAGTAGTATACTAGGTCAAAGGATGTTCTTAGTTTTATAGCCCTCCCAGAATGGTTGGATCAGTTCACAACTCCACCAATTCCACCTACGATGCATTAGTGTCCCAATTTTGTCACATCCTCTCCAATATTTATCACTTACCTGCCATACTAATCTGATAGATGTGAGGTGGTACCTCACCATTGTTTTAATTTGCATCTCTCTAGTCAAGAGTGATTAAGAACATTTTAAAATATAATTATTGATGGCTTTGATTTCTTCATCTGAAAATTGCTTTTTCATATCCTTTGACCATTTGTCAATTGGAGAATGGCTTGTATTCTTATAAATTTCACTTAGTTCTTTAATATTTTGAGAAATTAGACTTTTATTAGAGACACTTATCACAAAAAAATTTTTTTCCCCAGTTTGTTGTTTCTCTTCTAATCTTGGTTAGATTAGTTTCGTTAGTACAAAAGATTTTTAATTTAATATCATCAAAATCATTCATTTTATATCTTATAATACTCACTATCTCTTGTTTGTCCATAAATTCTTCTCTTTTCCCAAGATCTGCCAGGTAAACTATTCTGTGTTCCCCTAATTTAGTTATGGCATCCCTCTTTATATCTAAATCATATATCCATTTTGACCTTATCTTGACAAAGGGTGTGAGATATTGGTCCATACCTAGCTTCTGCCATACTGCTTTCCAATTTTCCCAGAAGTTCTTTTTGAAGAGTGAGTTCTTATTCTAAAAGCTAGGATCATGAGTTTGTGTTCTTAACCATTATGTTCATGTTTGCTGGCTAAGATGGCTTCTGGGCTCTTTTGGACTCCACATTGTGGGCTCTGTTTTGTAGTAGTTAAATTTGTGTTAGGAAATGGTGAAAATGAAGGCGATAAACCTTTGTCCTTTTGGGTTTTTTTCCCATTTTTTCAGCTTCAGGGCTGGTTTGGATGGGCAAGGTCAAAGCTGTAGAATTATTCAGGGTCTTCTCTTTAGTCTTCTAATTTGCTATTAGTTTGATCTTTCCCATAGCAGCTCCCTGATCTGACTTCACTCAAACAGCCCATTCTACTATGATTCTCACATTCCACTTCATGAAAATGCAGGTCTCTTTGCTTTTCATGATGTTATGCGGCATTTGGCATATCTGTACCTTCCAGATCCCCTATGGAAGAAAATATCCATGATATCAAGGTGGGAAGCTTCCACATATTTGGGGCCTTTTTCATTCCTCAAACCCAAGTCAGATTTTCCAACATGCATTTAACCAGATTCCCTCATATTCATATTTCCATTGAAGTATTAGTGTAAGTGTTGACATTGGACTCCTCTGAAAAGGAGCTGGTCCAAGCCTTGCCAGATGGTCATTACACATATAAAATTTTAAAGTTTTTGTACAAAAAAATGCCAGTGAAGGGAAACAGTTAACTGGGGAAAATCTTTACAGAAAATTTCTTTCAGGAAGGAATCATACTTCTATATATAGAACTGATTCAAATGTATTAAAACAAGAGTCATTTTCTATTAGATAAATGGTCAAAGGATAAGAACAGTAGGGTTTTTGTTTTATTTATTTAGTTAGTTTTTAAAGCCCTTACCTTCTGTCTTAGAATCAACACTAAGTGTTGGTTACAAGGCATAAGAATGGTAAGGGCTAGGCAATGGGGGTCAAGTGACTTGCCCAGAGTCACACAGCTAGGAAGTGTCTGAGGTCAGATTTGAACCCGAGACCTCCTATCTCTAGGTCTAGCTCTCAATCTACTGAACCATCCAGCTGTCCTCTTTTTATTTATTTTTAGACATTGTTTTCTTTTTAAATTTTGAGTTCCAGATTCTTTCCCTCTGAAGCTCTGCTTGGTTTCAACTTCTTTTACAAAGATACCCCTATACCAGGTCCCATCTGGTGTCATCCACTCACACCCTCTAACTGCTTTCCAGTTTCATTTTGTGTGTTGACTTTCCCCATTAAATTGTATGGGACTCCATAACTGAGCTATCTTTTTTCTTGTTTTTATCTCCGGTGCTTAGCATAGTGCCTAGCACAGAGTAGGCACTTAATGTGTTCATTGAATTGAATTGAACTGATAAGAGTGAAGTGAGTCAAACCCAGACAATAATTCATCATTACATTACGATAACTATAAATACAGCATTATAAATACAAACAACTCAAGACCTCTGATCAGTGCAATAGAAAGCTGACGAACTCAAAATGCTGAATAAGACACACATTTTCCGCCAGTGTGGAAACTTCTTCCAATAGTTTTCTTTTTTTCCTAATGGGAGGAGGCAGAGAGAGTAGAAGGAACAAGGGATAAAATTATAAAAATAAATAGAGGAGCAGCTAGGTGCCTCAGTGAATAGAAAGCCAGGGTTGGAGTTGGGTGGAACTGGGTTCAAATGTGGCCTCAGACATTGATGCTCAGTATCAATTCTAAGATAGAAGGTAAGGGTTTGAAAAGTAAACAGAAAAGAGCATCATTGATGCATTTTTTAAAGCTCACAGACAAAAACCAAAGCACAAAAAGAATGAAAGATAATACCGTTTTGAAAATTAAATGTTGCTATTGGTTCTGGGAAGGGGGGAAGGAAGAGGGAAGGAAAAGAAAACGAATCATGGAAACCATGGGAAAATATTTTAAAATAAAAAAGAAATTTAAAAAAGAAAGTTAAATGTTGATAGGCAAAAATTCTTTGTTTCAAGTTTCTCTGATAAAGGTTTGATACCCAATATATATAAACAATGAACAGATACTGTATATCTCAGATGTTTTAGTGCCATTTAAAGCAATTAAAACAATATTTAAATTATGAAGCTTATTTGGGAGGAGGAGAATGAAGGAATTTTTTCTTACTCCTGTCCTCATTAGCCATAGTTTCCAGGAGCCCTAAAGGAGATATACTCGAGGGGGGGCGGGACTGCGTGGTTCAGTGGATTGAGAGCCAGGCCTAGAGATGGGAGGTCCTAGGTTCAAATCTGACCTCAGACACTTCCCAGCTGTGTGACCCTAGGCAAGTCACTTAACCCCCTATTGCCTAGCCCATACTGCTCTTCTGCCTTGGAGTCAATACACAGTATTGACTCCAAGTTGACTCCAAGACGGAAGGTATGGGTTTAAATAAATAAATAAAGGAGATACACTCCACAGCAGTTGGAGTGTTTAGAATAAAAGAGTTCAGGTACAATTGAGGCAAACCTGGGTACAGAGGGACAGACATGCTAGATCAGAAGCAATCTACCTGTGTCAGCAGAGAAGGACTCAAGAGAGATCCAGTCCTGGAAACCTAGACATGGGCTACAGAAAGGGCTTTGAGCCTCCAGTTCTTTATCTGTTTGCTACATTGTACTCTTAAGTCTTAGGCCATTCTTCCCATACATGCTGTGTGTATTAATGAAGAATGAGATTGAGGGAAATGTTTTCTAGCTGGCATTCTTTCAGTTCCATTTTCCTAAGTGCCTTTGCTATGAGCTAGTTGTGCCTATTGTGAGTGGACAACACACTAGTAGGGGTTGAGGGACCCGAGCTGTGAGTTCAAGCACAAGTTAAGGGATTCCTGCATTTACTTTAGATAAGTTGAAGTGCCCAACTCTAGGAAAGGGGCAGCTTTTTCTTTCCAGGTTTGAGATGATTTCCACAATGGATTTTCTTCTTCAATAGGCTTAAATGCCTCAAAATCCTTATTACCTGCCTTGACTGTTAGTGGTAGAGCTCTGAGAAGGCTCTGAGAATTTCTGAAGGAAACATCTGAGCTGGCCAAGTTTTGAATCTTGAAAAACCTCAATTCAAAGGAAAACCTCACTTCTACTATCCACGGAATAGATTTAGAGTAAAAAGTCAAAGGGGCAGCTGGGTGGCTCAGTGCATTGAGAGCCAGACCTAGAGATGAAGTCCTGGGTTCAGATGTGATCTAAGGCACTTCTTGGCTGTGTGACTCCGAGCAAATCACTCAACCCCCATTGCCTAGCCCTGACTGCTCTTCTGCATTGGAACTAATACTTAGTATTGATTCTAAGACAGAAGGTAAGGGTTAAAAAAATAAAAGGCAGTGCCTGAGTTGGGGATAGAGCCCCAGCCATTTCCACCAAAGCAGGTTGTTGTTTTCATCCTCTTTCTCTCTGAAAGATACCACCATCTGCTCTTTGCCGTGACTAACACCTGCCCAGGGCTCTGTAAACACCCAGAGACAGCTTTGGACACATTCGGTGGCAGGCCAGGAAGTACACAAGCATAAGTCCAGCTGTCTAGGCAAAGCAGATGCTTTAGAGGGTTCCCTTTCAGGGACTTGCAAGCCTTGTTACTGTAGAAACAGCTTCAGGTGTCATGGCTTAGGAACAAGCAGCCATGTGGACCAGTGTGTTGGTTTTATTTACTTAACTCTTGTTTCTTATTACAAGAGAAGCCTGGGGTGAGGAGGAATGTATGGAAAGTCATACAGATCTTACGATCCTCATTTTACAGATGAGAAAACTGAGGCCTTTGCTCAGGCCACCAGCCTGCTAAACATCTGAGGCAGGACCTGGGACATGGATTTTCCTGATTCAGCTAAGCCCAGCACTTTCCAGGCTCCCCACCTTTCCAGAGTTGTGGGAAACTGAAATGAGGCAATGGCTAGGAAAGCCTTTTGTAAGGTTCTCCTCCCTAGAGGAGCTCATGGTCAGTGGGTAGGCAGGTAAAGTCCATGAAAGCACAATAGACTCTGTGTGTATGTGTGTGTGTGTACAGCGATCCCTCACCTATCACGGGAGTTATGTTCCAGAGACTCCCGTGATAGGTGAAAATTCCCGAAGTGGCAGCATTATATTTATTTTATTATTTATATCTATTTTAAAGCTTTATAAATCATTCCCACTCTCCTATAAACCTTTTCCACATTCTTATTAACCTTTCCCACACTCTTATAAACACCAAGCCAATCAGGACTCAGGATATAGAACACAGCACTGTGGTTGGTCACCTTAATTCCATCAGCCAATAGTGTGCTGTGTACAATCTCAAGTTGGCAAACTTGAGCAAGTGGTAGTGGCGTACTGCATTTCCATTGTGTACAGTATGGTATTCATCCACAAAATCCCGCAATATAGCAGAAACTGTGATATAGAATTGGATTTTTTTTTAAACCCATCAATACAGTGTGTGTAAAGCCATGATAAGTGAACTGCAATATAGTGAGGGATGACTGTATGTGTATGTGTGTGTGTGTGTATATATATACATATATGTGTATATATATGGTATGCTGATGGTACCCATGAGTATCAGCATGAATTACCACAAGCAGAGTGGGAACTGTCTACACCATTTATCAAATCAAGCACAGTTTGCTTGGCAGAACTGCTAGAGGGCTTGCCCTTAAGCTTTCCCAAAGAGCTTGGTTCAAATCTTGCCACTGAAGTTATGGAACATTGGACTGCTCATGTAGCGGCTCCATACTCCAAGGTGGATCTTCCAGACTCCTCTACTTATGTGATAGACTGATGACAAAGAGCATTTATTAAACATTTGGGTGCCTGGTTTTGTATTGAGAGCTGGGGACACAAAGGTCCCTGCCTTTAAGAAGCTCACATTTTACATGGTGATTCAACATATATATCAGGAGGCACAGACAAGGGGCATTCAGGATACAAAGAAGGTAAGCTTAGAGGGGAAGGCTAGGTGGTAGCAGCTGTGGGGAAGGAGGCAGGTGGAGGACTAGGGAAGAGAGAGTGCAAGTATGAGAAGTATATTTTTATCCATGTTTAAAGACTCTATGGGGGACAGCTAGGTAGCTCAGTGGATAGAAATTCAGATCTAGAGATGGGAGGTGGGTTCAAATCTGACCTCAGACACTTCCTAGCTAGGTGACTCTGGGCAAGTCACTTAACCCCAATTGCCTAGTCCTTATTCTTCTGCCTTGGAACCAAAATTTAGTTTCTATTCTAAAGCAGAAGGTAAGGGTTTTAAGAATTTTTTTTTAATGAGGTGATGGCTGAAGCTATGTGAATTAATAGATTCCCAAGGAAGAGAACACAGATGAAGAAGAAAACCCTAGGCAATGGTCTGCTTAAAGGAATGGGGGAAAGTATGAGAAAGAGCCAAGGAAACAGAGAATGAGGCTAGAGGAACAAGAGAACCAAGAGAGGGAGTTGTCTTAAACCAGGGAAGAAAAGAGAATTCAGAAGCAATCTGAAAAAGAATCTGGAGTAGTCAAGGCACAAGATCAAGGATGATAAGGTTTCAAAAAAGAATTTAAAGCCATTGATACTAAAAATTGTAAAAATGAAGAATGTGAACAAGGGAAATAATATAGGGGAAGAGGGGAAAGGGCATTTGCCCCTAAAAATAGGGAAAGATTAGTGTACAGAGAAATGCCATGTGAGATCACTGGGACTAGAAGAAACATCAGCCAACATGAACAGTTCCATATATAATGAAGATCAGAAAAAGAGACTTGTATATGAAACTGTGTGGTATCTCTGTGATATCCATTTTAAAAATATATATACATTAAATTTAGCATAGTATTATCAATATTGCCCTAACTTGTCTGACTCCTAAATTTCTTACTCCTCTCTTTTGTGTATTTTTTTAAAACCCTTACCTTCCATCTTAGAATCAATGCTGCATACTGGTTCCAAGGCAGAAGAGTGGTAGGCAATGGGGCTTAAGTGACTTGCCCAGGGTCACACAGCTAGGAAGTGTCTGAGGCCATCTTTTGTGTATTTTTAAACATTTCATTGACTCCCTTTTTTATCTCTATTACTCTTCATCCCCTAATTATCGTCCACAAAAATAAGCCTTCTCTTGTACAAATAAATAGATATAATCAAATAAAACACATTCACATTGGCCATGTCTAAAAATGTGAACTTCTAGTTCATCTCTTCTCCTCTTGCCAAGTGATGGGAAATGGCAGCCACCATCTATCCCCTGGAGTCACATTTGGTCACTTCATTGATCAAAGATTTCATCTTTCAAAGCTGTTTTCCTTTATTATATTGCAGTGATTGTATAAGTTGTTCTGTTTTAATACACTTTAAAAGTAAAACCAGTCATTTAGTTTTCATGAAGACTAACTGCTCCCTCCTCTTCCAACCAGAACATTGTCTCCTGGTATTTGATTCTCTTTGGCACATTGTGACTCATTCCTCAGCTGCTGGTTTCCTCAGCCTGTCACACCAAACGGGAGCTGGCATTTAGCCCAGACTGGCAGAATATGAGGAAACACAGGCATGGACTTCCCCATTTACCATAATTCTGAAATGTCTCTGTAAATACAGCTGTCTTAACCAGATGAAAACAGTTGTCAGGCTTTAGCTTAATAACTGATTGGGTTAATCCTCAGTTTTCCAGGGTAGATTTTCCTGTTTAAAAATTATTCAGGTCCATTACTTTCCCTGGGGAGATCAGCTTGGACAAGTCACTTTACTCCAAGCCTTGGTTTTCTCCTCTGTAAACTGAAAGAGTTAGATGAGATCAATTTAGACTAATAACTTTTTGTGTTATGGATCCCTTTGGGAAAGCCAATGGAGTCCTTTTCAGGATTAAGTTTTTAAATGTCTAAATAAAATACAAAGGATTTCAAAGTAGACCAATTATATAAAAATACAGTTGTCAAAATATGTGTGAACATATATAGACACACATGCACAAACACATATACATGCATGTACATGTAAAATGATATATAAATATATTCTAAACTTGAAGGTCTATGAAATTGTATACACATATAATTATACTTGTATATTAATATATTACATATACATATACATATATATGTGTATATACATGTTGCTATTCAATCATTTAATCATGTCCAGTTCTTCTTTAAAAAACAAAACAAAACAAAACCATCCTTACCTTCTGTTGTTGACAAAAGACAGTCAACATTAAGTATCAGTTCCAAAGTAGAAGAGCAATAAGGGCTAGGCAATGGGGGTTAAGTGACTTGCCCAGGATCACACAGCTGGTATCATGTCTGGTGTCAGTTTTGAACCCAGGACCTCCTGTCTCTAGGCCTGGCTCTCTATCCACTGAGCCTTTTAGCTCTCCTGTGTCTAATTATTCTTGACCCCTTGGACCGTAGCTCACCAGTACTATTCATGAGATTTTCTTGGCAAAGATTCTGGAGTGGTTTTCCATTTTCTTCTCAAGTGGACTAAGGCAAAGAGAGGTTAAGTGACTTATCCAGGGTCATATAGCTAGTAAGTGTCTGAGGTCACATTTGAACTCAGATCTTCTTGGGTATCCTCTGTACCATCTAGCATGTATGTATGTTTACTTTTGTGTTTTAAAAAAAATATATATATATATTTCACTTTCTGTGATTTCCAGTTACCTTTGGTTAACAGCAAAAGCACTGGAGGTCTGCCCTGGGGTAGTCTTTTCTGCTTTCACTTAAGGTTTTTTTTTTAAAAATATGTATGTGTGTGTGTGTGTGTGTGTGTGTGAGAGAGAGAGAGAGAGAGAGAGAGAGAGAGAGAGAGAGAGAGAGAGAGGGAGAGAGAGAGAGAGAGATGAGGAGTGAGGAGAGAGAACACATATATATGGGGTTAACCTGCATGTTTATTTCTACTTTTCAACCATCCATAGCAGGTCTTGGAATATAAGCTTCTTGCAGTAACCATTTATAATACGGTGTCAAAACTACACAAAAACCTTAGTGAAGTTTTAAGCTATTAGAGCTTTAAACTGTACCCAGACTTTTGGGACACCCCACCTAAGGAGGAAGAGCATACAAAATGAAGTGTGGGTGAATCCAACATTTTCAGACTAAGTCTATGATTTTAGCAGCCCCCGGGAGTGGGAAAGCAGACTGACATTTCAACTCTAATACCTAGTCCTGGAGAGCTGGATGAGTTACCTGGGCACTAAGAGGTAAGTGAGTTGCTCACTCTTCTGGAGAATAATTTGGAACTATGCCCAGAGGGCCATAAAACTGCATATCCTTTGACCCAGCAATACCACTACTAGATCTGTATCCCAGAGGGATCAAAGGCAGGGAAAAGGACTGACTCGGACAAAAATATTTATAGCATCTCTTTTTGGAGTGGCAAAGAACTGGAAACTGAAGAGGCATGTCCATAAATTGGGGAATGGCTGAAGAAGTTGTATTTGATTGCAATGGAATATTATTGTGCCATAAAAAATGGCAAACAAGAGGATCACAAAACAACATGGAAAGACTTATGTGAAGCGAGCAGAACCAGGAGAGTTTTGTACACAATAACAGTGTGATGATCAACTGTGAATGACTTAACTTTTATCAGCAATGCAAGAATCCAGGACAACTCTAAGAAACTCATGACAAAAAAGACTACCCACCACCATAGAAGGAACTGACTAGAGTCTGAATGCAGATTGAAACATGCCATTCTTCACTTTATTTCCACCACGAATTTTTCTCTATCGTAAGTGATATGTGTCTTTTTTCATAACATGATGAACATGGAAATATGTATTATATGATAATGCACATACAACCTACATGTGTGACCCTGGGCAAGTCACTAACTCCCATTGTCCAGCCCTTACTACTCTTCTACCTTGGAACCAATACCAGTATTGATTCTATATATAATATAATGTAGGAATATAGTTAGGGATGGTCTGGTTTTCTAGGGTTAGTTGAAAAAAGGGAATTTTGAGATAAACCCTGGGAGAGGATTCTGGGTAGGAAAAGGAATTGTGGGAGTCTAAAACTGAAAATAACTGAACTTCACTTCCTTCTTGGATTTCATCTGAGCTGGAAGTGGGTTTTGTCTCTCTGCCTACATTTCCATCAAGCTGAAGGAGGGGTTTTGCTCTAAAAGATTCTCCCTGGGTAGCCAGGATTTTGTGGAGAAATCTTTGACATCGAGGTATAGGATTTATTTGGAGAAAATCAATTTTCCCTGAGTCCAAAGATCATCTGCCAGTGGTCCAGCTGCCAGAATTCCTCTTGGCTAAGGTAATCCAAAGCTTTCCATCTATAACTTTGGTTACTTAATATAGCATCCAAACCCAGGGGTTTCCCCTTTCTTTATTAATTACTGGTGGGAAGATTAGGTTAAGTCAGATAGCTTTAGGAGAGGGTTTTAGGCAGGGCAGGGAGCTGCAGGCAGGGCCCAGAGAAGAAACCAAAGGCTCCCCTTGGGCAGGGGACTTAGGAGTTGGCTGGAGGTAGTTTGAAGAGTGTTAGGGTCATACCTACCAGTTTCCCTTATTCCTTTTATTAAAATAAACTTTGTTTCCATAAGCCAAGGGTTCGGTGCTTAATTGGCCCTGAGGAGTTCCTAGGTGGGTTGTAACATCTAACATCCCTCTAGGACAGTTCCTCATTAAAATATAATATTACCTGCCATTTGGGGACAGGGGAGGTGTATGAGGAAGGGAGAGAACAGGATCATAAAATGTTAAAAAATGATTACTGAAAATTGTACCAACATGTAATCTAGAAA
The DNA here is from genome assembly GCF_027887165.1 of Monodelphis domestica. NCBI lineage: Eukaryota > Metazoa > Chordata > Mammalia > Didelphimorphia > Didelphidae > Monodelphis > Monodelphis domestica. Next base: position 97,188,226 of record NC_077229.1, on the reverse strand, counting down.
AAAAGTTAACAACTTAAGAAAAAGTGCTTGCCCATAGTCCCACAGCTGGCATTTCTTCATCAGAAGTCTGCTTGATTCCAAGACCAGACCTCTAAGCTCCATTGTGCTGTCTTCCTATTTTCAGAAAAGGTTAATGGAGTGCATGGACTGTCCATTAGATAGATATCTCTTTTTTTTAATTTAATGATCTGAAATAAAATGATATTTATCTACCCTTTAAAATTTTCCAATAACTTTTTGCTCATTATCACATTTAAGCTACAATTACTGCTCTTCTATAAATGAAGAAATTGAGCCTCAGGGATGTTAAATGATTTGCCCTGCTAGAACGCTATTCTGTCTCCTTACAATCAATCAACAGCCATTTAGTAAGTGCCTACTGTGTACCAGGCATTATATTAAACCCTGGAGATTCAGAGAAAGGCAAAAGCAGTCCCTGCCCTCTAGGAACTCACATTCCAATGGAGGAAACAACGTGGACATAAATCAGCACACACAAAATAAATATGGACTACATAAGAAGGCAGCCTTAGAGGGGAAAACACAAGTATCTAGAAGTGGGAGGTTAAGGCCTGGGATGGGAGCTAAGAAGCCAAAATATAAAATGGTTATGTTAAACTTATTTTAAAAAGAAAGAAGAAATTAATAGACTAGGTGAAATTGGGTGGGGGGGGGGTATCTTTGAACTCCATTTTGGTATTTAAGTGATTGCTCATAATGCACTAGGAATTACCAGAATTGTTGGGAAGCACTTCATAGTGATTTTTAGATATGACAATTACAAGATAACCATTGAGAGGCAGCTAGATGACTCAGTGGATAGAGCCTGGAGTTGGGAGGACCTGGGTTCAAATCTAGCTTCAGATACTTCCTAGCGATGTGATCTTGGGACAAGTCACTGAACCCCAATTGCCTAGTCCGTGTCACTCTTCTGCCTTAGAAGTGATACTAAGACAGAAGGTAAGAGTATAAAAAAACAAAAGAGATGACCCTTGATCATGGGGTGCCATACACATTGAACATCTATGTTTCCTTGGCTTCCATTTGTCAAACAATCTGTGCCTTCAACTCCCTGATATTTCTTCAACTAACACAGATCACAGCTGCCCCACAGCTTTGTGGACAGTTAGATGAGCTATTGTGGCTCTCAGAATTTACCACTTCGTGGCTGATTTAGGAGTGAGAAAAAAATCTGCGTTTACCCAGAACTATCTTTAGATAAACTTCCATTCCCAAGCCTCTACTAAAAATCTTACCATTTTGATAGAATTAGCTGTGGTCCCTAAAGGAGATTCATCTTTTTAACAGCAGCATTTTTCCAGGGAGGCTATATGATTGTGAATCATAAAGTTGAGAAATATCTAAATGGCAATGGATAGGGACATGGTGGGTGGGAGATGGCTACCACATACCTCAGACCAAAAACTGCACAACTTATAAGTGGTATAAAGCACTGGTATTAAACTCAAATACAAAGGGATCTTCGACACTGGTATTTTAATGTAGAAAGCCACAAATTAAATTTATCTATAGTTTTTTTATTTTTTTTTTTGTTAAACATTTCCCAATTACATTTTAATCTGGTTCAGGCCCTACTGGGAAGTTTTGCGCTTGTGGCAGCAAGTTTGATACCTCTGGGCAATAAAGGATGTCACAGAGAAGTCAAAGAAGGTAAGCAGGTCATGTGGTGAAAGCAAGAGGTAATTAAAGAATGGTCTGTGGACTTCATTTGTTGTTGTTCAGTTGTATCTGACTCTTTGTGACCCCATTCAGGTTTTTTTGGCAGAGATACTGGATTGATTTGTCATTGCTTTCTCCAGCTCATTTTACAGATGAGGAAACCGAGATAAATTGGGTAAAGTGCTTTGCTCAGGGTCACACAGCGAGTATAGGTCTGACTAGATTTGAACTCAGGAAGATGACTCTTCCAGACTCCAGGCCTGGTACTCTATCCACTGTACTACTTTAGCTGCCCTGTGTCCTCCATTAGTATCTACTCAGTGTTAAGAGAATTAATGAAAAACCCTTGGTACACTGGATAGACCTGCTATAGACAACATGGCAGGCATGAAGCCGAATAACACAAGATCAAGAAGGCATGGATGGAATGTGATATGCTTCATTGGAGCAAGTGTCTACATTAACCAGGTCACACATCATTGCAGGAAAGAGACAATCCCTGAAATTGGACAAGCCCATTGACCTCTCTCCATAGGATATGTACTCTGACCTGCCCTTCTTTGCTAGAAGGACAAAGGAGAGACTGAAAAGATTCCAAAGCAACATATTTAAAAGAGCACATGGCAGAGCTTTTCTTTTCTTTTTTTTTTAATTAAACCCTTACCTTCCGCCTTTGAGTCAATACTGTGTATTGGCTCCAAGGCAGAAGAGTGGGAAGGGCTAGGCAATGGGGGTCAAGGACTTGCCCAGGGTCACACAACTGGGAAGTGTCTGAGGCCAGATTTGAACCTAGGACCTCCCGTCTCTAGGGCTAGCTCTTCTTTAGCTTTTATAACCTCCTGAGAAATGAAGTTCTTTCTATCAAGTCATCTTCAACCCAATCCCTCACTCCTAGGTGCCAAGGGACCAGTCAGTAATTGGTGTGTTGGCCATGGCCTTTATTGGATAGAAGGAAGACACAACATGTATGCAGAGAAATAAAATGCAAGACAGAGTTTGGTAGAAACAAAGAAGAGATGCAAGGAGCTCTAGAAAAATTTGGAGGAGAGAATACTTTCAACCAAAAGAACAGAGAAGATCTCATGCAAAAAAAACTTCATCTGCATGGCAGGGAACTTAGCTCTAAAGGAAAAGCAGGATTTCAAAAACAGGTAGATATAAAGAGGGCATATAGATGAGGTATTAAGGAATAGGTGGCTTATATAAATGCTCCAAAGCAGGAGGCATCAAGATATGTATGTTAGAAATCCAATCTAGTTGGAACATGGAGAATATGAATAAGGATTATATAAAGTAAGGCCAGAAAAGTAGGCTGGAGCCAGACTGTGGAAGACTTTTAAAAATAGATTTTTATTGAACTAATTTCTTTTGACAGCCACCCCCCCTTCCTCTTACTCCTCCCCAAAAGTCATCACTTATAAAGAATTTTTCTCTTTTTTAAAAATATTTTTCAGCATCCTTGCAGGATCCAAACTGGCACCCACCACCACAGTTCCCTCTCTTGGGCACACCCAACTGCAGCCACAGGAAGACACTTCGGGGAGAGCAATCCCCTCTCAACATGCTCACCATAGTCTTCACCTTCTTGAATAGTAGTGCCTCCCAGACAACATCTGAATGTTGGCTCTGTTTGAACCCCCAGCCCTTTATTATATTGGCATTGGGCCATTGGGACTGTGATTTCCTCTCCCTCCCAACCTTCTGTGTGTCACCTCAATCTCAGACCATGAGGCCAAAACCCAGTATAACTGGGGACAAGAGTCAATTCACAATCTGGGGAATCTACAGGGCAATGGCACTTATTTTCTGGACCTGGAGTCAGACTTTAGCCACTCATTCCTGGTACCTTCTTGTTCAGTGCTTCCTACTCTGATCCCTCAGGTATTTGGTATAGAAGGTACCCCCTGTTTCACCTGCACTACTGGTATTGCCCCTGTTTGTCCCCCAAAACCTTGAAATCATGGGATGTTGTGGGAATCCCAGTGGTTTGCATCCTGGTCCATATTATTTCCTAGGTTTACTATTATTTTGGGGGAGGGAACATTTTGAATGGATGCAGACTGGGGGACCCCTCTCTAGCTTTGCCAAGTTTCTTAGGGTGCCCATTCTCATTCCTATTCCAGTGGGCTGCTGTGAGGTGGGTCAGCCTCCCACAGGGGATGGGGTCTTGGAGGTGGGACAGTGTTGGGGAAATGATGGATGGGACACAGCTTTTGCATTTAATCCTCAGCACAGGTTTCACAGGATAAACTGCTCCACCTTGGGTGAGGCCTGGCTTTATTTTATACCCTCATGATCATACATCTACTTGGCACACAGCTTTATTCTCAACATACATGTTTCTATAGAACCTAACAACAGACAGGAAGCCTAGGGAGATAGTCAGTGAAACATTGTTGCTAAGTGCAGGATCAAAGGGTAGAATCAACATGACCCAGATATAGGTTAGGAAATTCAGAGCACAGATTTGCCAGAAGTTTTTATGCCTAGGAAAGAGGGTCCTATCTAAGTAGGTATATAAGGATCCTTAGGTTTAATTTTGTAAGTGGGCTCTCCTAGTAATATCTTAGGGGGACAGAGTAGGACATCTATATTAATTCTGCAAGCATGTTGCTCTCATCTATTTTTTCTGGGGCTAAGTAAGAATAATAATCATAGCAATTCTAATAATAAGGGGATGTTAATAATGAAAGTCACTTAGGAGGGTTTCAGTGGGTATTTCCATCCTTCCTGGGGGCTGCTTTGCAGTCCCCAGTTCCCACATGGACCATGTCAATGTGGTCTTTTATGGCTCCCGGCAGTGCGCCTAGGTATTGGAGGGTCCACTGCCTTGAGTACAGCTGCCCTAGTGCAGGGTAATCAGAATTTCCAGACTCTTAACAGATTGATTTTGATCTTAGTGAATTGGAAAATTCTCCTAGAAAACTCAGTCATCTCTGGCAGAGATGGTTCTTCAAAATAGGTAAGGGCTGGACCTTCTCTTCCTCAAGCAGGGTGGCCTTTGTGTAGCCCTGGGGGAAATCTTGCTGCTTCTATGCTAACCATTCTGGGGTTATACAGGAGTCTCTCACTTCACTCAGAGGCAGGATTCAAGACAGGGAACAGGCAAGTGCTCAATCTACCAACTGGTATTCGATTCTTTTCTCCTTGTCTCCCTGGTTAACTACCCTTCTGACAGCCTTAGCTGGTCCTGTCCTACTGTTACTGGGTTTTCTGATAGTACCCTGTTGATTTACTGCCTGACTTCCTGCATTTGTACGCAACTACAGGCAGTAAAATTGCTTGTTAGAAGAGTCAAGGGTTTGACTCATAAGAGGAGGGATTGAAGTAGACAAAACCTGTATTCCCAGGGAGCCAGTAAGCCTGTGGGATCCCCAGGGAACAGTAAAAGGCCCAGACATACTACAGCCCAATTTAACTCTTTATGACAGGACAAGAGACCTCCACCAAAAACAATGGCATGCATCTTATCCTGCCTAATTGCTAAAAGCATAAACAGTCTGCTTCTGTGAATTATTGCCCACTTGCTTTTGCCAACCCTTATAATGAAGTATACATGTATGATTTTTGTTTAAATCTACCAATCCCCTCCTTTGGCACACCTGTCCCTCTGCACTTCTATAAAATTTGTACCTACCCTTTTTTCAGGGTGACTCCCATTAAGAGGGAGCTCCTTGCAAGCTGGTAATAAACAGGTTACTATAATTTGAACTTCTGAGTGTCTGTTCGTTATTGTATGAAGTGTGTCCCACTTCAAACTCAGGGCCAACTGACAGCTAACTTCAGATATTTAAAGGGCTGTTTGTTAGATGAAAGAGGGATAAACAAAACATTTCTGAGGGACACATGAGGAAGAACACTATCCACATCCAGAGGAAGAACTGTGAGAGTAGAAACACAGAAGAAAAACAACTGCTTGATCACATGGGTCGATGGGGATATGTTTGGGGATGTAGACTCTAAACGATCACCCTGGTGTAAATATCAATAATATGAAAATAGGTCTTGATCAATGACACATGTAAAATCCAGTGGGATTGCGTGTTGGCTATGGGATGGGGGTGGAAGGAGGGGAGGAAAAGAACATGAATCATGTAACCATAGAAAATTTTTCTTAATTAAAAATTAAATTTAAAAAAAAAGAGGGATCAAGCTTGTTTTGCTGGCTTGGCTCTTAGAGAAAACAATGAGGCTCAATGAGTAGAAGTTGCCTAGAGGCAAATTTTTTCCTTTTGTTGTTGTTTTGACCAGTAATTCCATTGCTCTAGGTCATCCATAATAGGAACACACATTCAGTAACTTCTAAAGTTGAAGATGGATATCTACTACCTGAGGTCCCTAAGAAATGAAGTATCTTACTCTGCATCACACAGCCAGCAAGTGTCAGAGTCGGAGCTTTCTGAATTCTTTCAGGTCTTGCTGAGTCTAAGCCAGACTTAACTCTCATGAGAGTTTTCCAAAAGTCAAATCTGGAGATACTGCGTTTCCTGTCATCAAAGTGATTCAATCAGAATCTGTAGGGAATTTGGGAATGATAAAGAGCAATTTCTTTTCTGGTACATTTGACTAGACAATCACTCCATCCAATTCTGAGATTATATTATCCTATAAATCCAGTTGCAGGGGGCAGCTAGGTAGCTCAGTGGATTGAGAGTCAGGCCCAGAGATGGGAGGTCCTGGGCTCAAATCTGCCCTTACACACTTCCTAGCTGTGTGACCCTGGCCCAGTCACTTAATCCCCATTGCCTAGTCCTTACCACTCTTCTGCCTTGGAAACAATACACAGTATTGGTTCCAAGACAAAAGGTAAAGTTTTAGTAATAATAATAATAAATAAATCCAGTTGCAACTCATACCACCATCAAGGACTCTAAAAACCATAATCTGGAATGTGCTAATAGAGGAAGTAGAAATAGTAACGAAGAGAACAAAGTTGGGAAAAGCAGCTGGGCCTGGCCAAAAGGAGGCCCATTCTGGAACTGTAAAGGCATTGAGGAGATAATTCTTTGGATATCCTAAAGAATACATTTGAAAATACAAAAGACAGGGAGCAGCTAGGTGGCTCAGTGAATTGAGAGTCAAAATTTGACCTCAGATACTTTCTAGCAGTGTGATTGTAGGCAAGTCACTTAACCCCCATTGCTATTCTTATTACTTATCTCTCTTTTGCCTTAGAACCAGTAAACAGTACTGATTCTAAGACTGAAGGTAGGGGTTGAAAAAAATACCAAAAGAAAGAAGAAAACTCTGGCCTTATTACTTCATCAATTATTACTTACCTACTTTCCCATCTATATAAAATTTTTATTAGAAAAATCTATGCACAAATCAAGGAAATTTTGATGAAGGATATTGGGAGCTCCCAGCCCCCTGACTAGAGATCAGGACCTATGTTCTTCTCTGGGAAAACCTTGAGAAAGATATTAGGAGGAAACAGTGAAACTATGATAGATCACACTTTAAAAAAAAACATTTTATAATTGATTGAAACATCTACATATTTCAATTTGCCTTTCTCTTCATGTGGAAGAATGAAGGCATTTGGCTGCTGCTATTTGAAGGTGAAGCTTAAGTGTCAGGGAGGCTGACATCTGATTTTGAGAATCAGAGCGTTGGACCATGGCAGCCAAGGCCAGAAAGAAGTTTCTTAGTAGCTATTTAAAAACAGGACAAAGATAGGGGTTGGAACCTGCATTCTTATTTGAGGGCCAAAGCAGCCAATTGGGAGCCAGAATAAAGAGAAACATTTTTGCATCTGACAAAGAGCCAGAGCATCTTCTGAATGTGTCACTGGCTAATGAGAAGACCAAGAGACTCTTTTAACCCCTGTGTAACTAGAATCAGGTCCTGTTTCCCTCCCCACCCCCACCCCCTTGTGAGCCTATGCTGTGTGAATGAATGTGAATGCACAGGGATACATGCTGGGATGGAGAATGACAGAGGTTGGGGGAGACTCATGGCTCTCTCTACTTCCCTGGACTGCAGCACAAGAGGAGGATGGAGAGTAATATGGGAGGATCAACATGTGGTCAGAGTAGAAAAATAGGCTTTAAACCTCTACTTATTTGTTTTCTTTAATTCAAGTGATTATTAATAAACTATGGAAAATAAGAACCTGGAGTTTTTCATTTAACTTTAACACCTCCTAGTATTCCTTCCTGGCACTTCTCATGCCCTGGAGGGCTTAAATGGCACTGACCCAGAGAGCTGTTCTAACATGCAACCAACTCCTCCAACTGGAGGAACAGGTAGTATTTCCTAAACATCTCTAAGAAATGGGAGCATAAGCAAGAAGTGGTTGGGAAATGGTATGGAGCTGTGGTAGTCAGATAAGAATTCCCAGCCCACTGAGTGGGGGAAGTTAGGGTCTGTCTTCTTATTTGAGGAAATGTCAAAAGCCATGAGAGCTGATGGTTTCTTCGCAATTTTACTTCAGTATTGTATAATTGAAAATCAGTTACCCTAAAAAAAGAACTACATTTTCCAGGAGCCCACTGACTTCCTGTCATTCTGTACTTCCTATAGATAGGGGATATTAGGTGGGGACATGGAAGGTCCCACTTTACTTCCGCCAGCACAATGTAGATTTCTTGGTGATGTTCTAGACCTAAATAAGTTTTACTTTGTTTAAAAATATATTTGCCAAGGTTGAAAGATTTGCTATGTCTGTAAAAATTGTGACAAATATTCATCATTCATGGATTTTTTTATGTAATACAGCAACTTATATGAAATATGATAGTGGGTTTATTTGCTATTGTAATTAACTTGGCCATTGTGAATTTGGGAGACTTTGATGCTTTTTGAATGTACATTGCATGCTGTACTACTGTTCTTTATAAAAAACTGTTACTTTGTGAAAATCATTTGCTTGTACTCACAGTGGGTCATGGCCAGGTTTGAAGAGGAAATGGATCTCATGGGGGGGGGGGGGGCCTGAGGAACCTTTGTATTCTACCTTTCCTTAGTTGACACAGAGTGTCAATGATTGTAAGCTATATATTTTTGATTTTTTTATTATGTGTTTTTTTTGCTTCCATGTACAATATACTATTTCAGTTTTTTTCTTTAATTTTTGTATTTGAAGCACATATCACCAATATTGAGATTTTCTTTAACTTTTTTGATTTTGCAGTAATATGTTTAAAATATATTTGCTATAATGTCAATGCATACCCAAAAAGCTTTAGACTATAAAAATGATGCCATTGATTGTTTTAAAAAATTATGGGACTTTGCTTAATGATTCTGTCTGATTTCAGGACAAGAGAATACAAAACGAGCCATTGCACAGTGCCAAAGAAGCATAAAGCTAAACTGCAGAGTGCCAATCTAGCACAAGGTCAAAAAGACTAACCAATCCCAATGGGATTGATGAAAATTTCGAGTCAAGACAAGAGGACTTGAACTTGTTTGGGGTTCGAGATTGTGGCTGTTTTGACATGTCAAAGGCAGGTCTTCCGTCTCCTACATTCTACCAAGTATCTCAAATTTGGCTCCTATAATCTAGTTCCTTTTCTGTCTTTTATGGTGTGCCAAACTTTTTATAGTCCTGGATATTGATTGGGTAAATGCATAATTACTTAAATCACTTTAATTGGGCCCTGATTCAAGGACCTGTTATAGATTTATTTTTCCTTTACTTAGAATTTTTACACATAAGACTTTGATAGCCTATATTTCACCCAGAAATTATCTTTTTTAATTTGGATTTTTAAATGTTTTTGATTTCTCTTGCCAATTCATTCATATACCTCATAACTCAGCCATGCATTCCTAAGTAATTCCTAGGTTTTTCAACACCCTTTTCAAGGGGGGGGATGTATTATTATTATTATTATTATTCTAAATTGCAAAGTTTAAATTCTTTTTGAGAGTAATTTTAGGATAAGAAACATGCTACCTCTTCAAATCCAGCAAGTGAACTGTTTGGAGAAGGCACCATTAAGATGCCTGCACAGACCACATACTGCACCAGAAGGTCCGAGAGAACTTTGGGATGTGGTGATTTGAACTGTGTGGGATTGAATGCATTTGTTTTGTATGTATACTCTTATGCCGACGGGGACTGCCCCCTAACTGGCTTTTTGTCAATGCACCTAGCAATCATTGGTTTTGCTCTCTTTTCCTTGTATCCCCAAATTATTGTAATTTCAAAGTTGGTTATGTTTACAAGATCTTTTGGAGAGACCAGTCTTCCATGGATCTCATGGGGAATTGCATAGTTAAAAACCTGTTACCCTAAAAAAAGAATTACATTTCCCAGGAGCCCACTGGCTTCCTGTCATTACATACTTCCTGTAGATAGGGGATATTAGGCAGGGACGTGGAAGGTCCCACCTCTTTACTTCCTGTCCCGAGCTTGGTGGTGGTAAGGCGGATGTTTGAACTGACTGATCAGCCATGGGCAAGTGGTCTTTATTTTGTATCTTCTTTATTCCTTGATTTCTAGTGGTAGTCTCTTGGTGACCGAGAATGACAATTGTCTTTGTGCATTATCATCTATTGATGTACCCTCATGTGGCTTTGAAGTCCAAAGGCTGAGGCGCAGAGTTTGTGGCACATGGGGCATGGGACGCCCGTTGTTACAAGAGGTGCGGTTGTGGCCTGGTGTCTGCCGTTCACACGCAGCGGCAGGACGTCAATGTCGCTCATCTTCAAAGGTGGTGGCGGCATGGTTAATGTGAGTTCACCAGCTGCTTCTGTCAGAGGCAGCAAGTTCTAGTTGCTTTGGTGTAATGCCATCCCACTTCAAGTTTGACTTTAGCTGATCCTTGAATCTTTTCTTTGGTCGGCCTTGTTTCCTGAGTCCAGCTGACAGTTCACCATAGAATACCTGTCTTGGTATTCACTGTGGGTCCATGCGGATGACATGTCCAGACCATCGTAGCTGGGTCTTGAGGACCAGGACTTCGATGCTGGTGGAGTTGGCTCTGTCGAGGACTTCCTGGTTGGTGATACAGTCCGGCCATCGGATCCTCATGATTGACCAGAGGGAGCATTGGTGGAATTGCTCCAGCTGTTTCATGTGCTTCCGGTACAGTGTCCATGTCTCGCAACCGTACAGAAGCGAGCTGAGGACCACTGCATTATACACTTTGAGCTTCGTCGCAGTGCTTACACCTCTGTGTTGGAGGACTTTGGAGCACAGCCGCCTGAGTGCCTGGCTGGCCTTTTGGATCCTGGCATTAATCTCATGGTCTAGGGACCCGTCATTGGCGATGGTGCTGCCCAGGTACTTGAAAGTGTTGATGTTAGAAAGCTGTGTGCCGTCGATTGTAATGCACGGCTGGTTAGTTGGCCTCCCTAGTGCAGGATGGAACATGAAGCTTCCTCGAACCCGCAAGAAGCCTCAAGATAGGAAGATAGAGGAAGAATAGAAGTTCTGTATGCCTCGAGGGGGGTGGCAGAGTCAAGTTAGAGATATGAGGTGGCAGGAATGAGTCAGAAATCCAGGCCTTATTGATTATCAAGGAGCCACAGCAGAAACTCCAATCAGTGGACTACTCAGAAGGCTTATACCCATCCAGTGATCCAAATTTAATACCACACATGTCAGAGGCATGATAGAGAAAAGAAAATGCCTGGCCAAAGGCCAGGTCCCAGGTGGGAGAGGTAGATCAGGAAAGGAATCAAAGATGGAGCTTGGCCTCTAAGCTCGAGCAAGGACAGGCATCAGTGAGAGCTGAGATCCAAGTGAGGAAGAAAGGGAAAACAGCTGGAGCTTGCTGTGGCTCGGTATTTAATCTCTTTGATATGCAAATATACACAATACATAGGGATGATTGTCATTGGTCAATGACAAGGTATAGGTGTGGTTTCTCTTAGCCAGGTGAGCACAAAGAAACCTGTTTTCCCGCCTAACCTGGGGGAAGCTGGGGTCAAGGGTCAGAGGCTTTCCCAGCCATGCGCAAGACTGAGCATGCTCAAGACTGAGCATGCTCTCTTCTAAGCCATTCTGTACATACTAACTGTTTCCCTTGCCCTTAGCTAGGGGTGGACTGCTACAGAACAGCACCTCTGTTTTTTTTTTTAATAATATTTTATTTGATCATTTCCAAGCATTATTCATTAAAGACAAAGATCATTTTCTTTTCCTCCCCCCCACCCTCCATAGCCGACGCGTGATTCCACTGGGTGTCACATGTGTTCTTGATTCAAACACATTTCTATGTTGTCAATATTTGCATTAGAGTTTCGTTTAGTGTCTCTCCTCTGTCATGTCCCCTCAACCGCTGTAGTCAGGCAGTTGCTTTTCCTTGGTGTTTCCACTCCCATAGTTTATCCTTTGCTTATGAATAGTGTTTTTTCTCCTAGATCCCTGTAGATTGTTCCATGACATTACACCACCACCAATGGAGAAGTCCATTACATTCGATTATACCACAGTGTATTAGTCTCTGTGTACAATGTTCTCCTGGTTCTGCTCCTCTCGCTCTGCATCACTTCCTGGAGGTTGTTCCAGTCTCCATGGAATTCCTCCACTTTATTATTCCTTTTAGCACAATAGTATTTCATCACCAACATATACCACAATTTGCTCAGCCATTCCCCAATTGATGGGCATCCCCTCGTTTTCCAGTTTTTGGCCACCACAAAGAGTGCAGCTATGAATATTTTTGTACAAGTCTTTTTGTCCATTATCTCTTTGGGGTACAGACCCAGCAGTGCTATGGCTGGATCAAAGGGTAGACATTCTTTTGTCGCCCTTTGGGCATAGTTCCAAATTGCCCTCCAGAATGGTTGGATCAGTTCACAACAATGGAGTCCCGGGTTCAAGTCTCCATTTTTACATTTCTCCATGTGATCATTTTTGAAAAAACAAAACAAAACATTTTTTCCCCCAAAGGATCATGAAAACATAATTAACTTAAAGATTACAATAATTTAAGGATAAGAAAAAAAAATAACAAAACCAATAATTGCTGGACGCAATGACAAAAAACCAGTTAGGAGGCAGTCCCCTTTGGCATGAAAGTATACATACAAAATAAATTTTCAATCAACTACACCCAAAGTTCAATTCTTGATCTTGTGCAGCTTGTGGTCTGGAGGCTTCTTCGTGGTGTCTTCTCCAACAGTTCAGTTTCTGTATTCAGAGAGGTAGCATCTTTCTTTACCTAAAATTCTTCTTAAAAGGAATTTAAACTTTGCAATTTAAATAATAATATTTTTTACATTTCCTCGTGCTGTGGGTGATTGAGAGAAAAAAACAACAACACAGGATTACTTAGGGATACATGACTGAGGTATGAGGTATATGAATCAATTGGTAAGAGAAATTAAAAAGACATCAGAAAAATCCAAATAAAAAAGAAAATACTGGATGAAAATATAGACTATCAAAGTCTTATGTGTAAAAATTCCAAGTAAAGGAAAAATAAATCTATAACAGGTCCTTGAATCAGGGCTCAATTAAAATGATCTAAGCAATGATCCATTTACCCAGTTAGTAGCCAGGACTACAGAAAGTTACCACACTATGAAAGACAGAAAAAGGGACCAGATTATAGAAGTCAAGTAGGAGCCAAGGTTTGGGGATATATCACATCAGCTACTAAAATGGACCTTACCCCCTGTTAGAAAAGGCAGGAAAAATGATCAATTGTAAAAAAATTCTAAAAATCATGTCTAAAGACCCCTTAAAATCAATTTGAGATATTTAGCTCATTAAATTTTCCAAAGGTTGTTATACAATTGTAACCAGTTCTGATGAAGTCCATCTATCCTCTAAGTGACAATTTGCAAAGTTAAAAATAGAAAAGCTGTTTTTATATGGGCTTATTCAATAATATTTGTTCAGTATAGTTATATGGGGGAAAGCAACAGAATTTAACAGTAGTTAAAACCCAGTACATTAAAATGATTCAGTATAACAGAATAGTATTGAATACATTAATATATTAACTTAAAACCAACAAAATTAAATCTCAAACAAAAAGCAATCAGTAAAATGCAATAAAATACAGAGATTTTTTTATAAAACATTGGAGTCTGAAATGCCTTAAAAATATAACCTCCAGTCTCTTTAAAGTTCATTGCTTTTTTTTTTAATTATCTATTTAGATGCCTATTGTCAGAAGGCAGAAGATTGGTAAGGGATAGGCAATGGGGGTCAACTGACCCACCCAGTGCCACACAGCTAGGAAGTGTCTGGGGCCAGATTAGAACCCAGGACCTCCCGTCTCTAGGCCTGGCTCTCAATCCACTGAGCCACTGAGCTGCTCCCCCATAGTGAGGGTGAGTTTTTGGAATCTCAAATTGGGCCAAAGAGTTGGAGGGAACTGAATTTCTCCTCTGAATCTCAGGTGAGATAAGTAAAAGAATCAATACACTCAAAAGATACCCTTTTAAATAAGCCATGCTTGTAATTTCCTGTTTGGAAAAGTCTCTTCCTTCTCCTCTTCCCCCCTCCTCCCCCCCCCCCCCCCGCCATGGTCCCCTGCCACTTGGAGGCTAATTGTAGCCTAAGGAAAGAACACCCCCATTTTTACCAGCTGGTTTTTGATCCTGAAGAAATTGGGTCTGCTATCAGCAGCCTGGGGAAATCTTCATTCTGGCTTGGAGGCCAGAGTTGCTGGGGTCGGGTCTGGAGTTGGGTGGGTCGGGACCAGGAGAGCAATCTGGGTCCAGATTGCAGGAGCGCAGAAGCAGGCAGTAGGAGCCGGGGCTGGCAGGGCTGGGACCAGGTGAGCAGCAAGCAGGTAGGAGCAAGCTGAGTCAAGAGGCTTTGCTAAAAAGCCTTGGAGGAACATGGCTTAGAAATCATTATCTAGGCTATCTTTTTTTTTTTTAATTTGAGAAGTTCTCATCCAATCTAGTAGTTGCCATTAACTATAACAGTTAAATCAGTCTTTAGTAAAGAAAGTATTATATTTTCATGAGGTTTGTTAAGATTATTAGAAATCAAGGATACAAAATAATAAAACATGTGCCTAGGGCACATTAGCCCACTCACATCTTACTCACTACATCTTGCCATCTCCGAGTACAGAAAGAGAGCCCTTGGGAGGCAGAGAGCCCTTTAAATACTAAATTGTGATCTCGCCCTAGGTGGAGGCTCAGGTGAGATTATAGGGAATTCTGGGAAATACCAAGGACTTCTGGGGATTGAAGTCTAGGGTTCAAATCTCCATTTTTACAGTATTCTTATCATGTCAAGGGAAAGGAAGGAATGGCCAGAACCCTTTGGGAGTCCTCAGCATTAATTCCTTTAACAAACTTGGAGGCATAGATAAGAGGACACAAAAAGGCCAGTTGGTGAGGAATTCTGATCTGTATCACTGAAGGGAATACTCAGTTTGATAACCGAGTCCATTGGAGTACAATTACAAGCGAAAGTTAGGCTACAAGATCATCCTATTTTCTCATGTTGATGAAATGTACCTTCCTTCTTTTAGAAGAAGATCTATGGGTAGAGAATACTGTATATGGGGTCCGATGGTGTCATTGTGCTGGTTGATTTTGATAATTATTTTTGATTGTTATTACAAGGGAGGGTTCATAAAAATGAAGGCTACTTGGAAATAACTAATGTAAAGACAAAAGGCATCAATAAAATGTATCTTTAAAATCAAGATCAAAAGAATATTAAAACTGTTGATAGGGAACTATATATTTCAAAAAGACTCATAATATGCCTGCTAATCTATCTATAAGTATTCAAATATTTTAAAAGTCATAAGAGAACTTAGGAAAACAAGGTTAAAAAAAAAACACAATTGTAGACATGCTAGAATTCATTTTAGAATCCTGAGCTAACCATTACTTCTCATCAATACTGTCTGGAGTATCTTTCTGTAGTCTCTATATGGCAACCTAAGGATATCAGATGCCGGGGACATCTACCGAGTCGCAATAGGGGACAGTTTAGAACTGTCGGGGGACAGCTTAGAGCTCTCGGAGAAGTCGCAAGAAAGAAAGGCTGGAACATTATCAAAGAGGGATAATGAACGTTTATTGAAAGCAGCTAGACAAGATTTAAAGCTCTTCTCGAGAGACACAACCTATCCTCCCCAATCCTCCCCAGAGTGTGAACAGGGGAGTTAACCCGTTCCCAGGAGATCTTGGAACTGTTCGTGCAGCCTTGAACTGAGATTACTGTACTTTGACTTTGTACTCAGCAGGATTGGTATGTCACAAACATCTGGGAAGAGGAACTCTATTCCATGAGGTCATGAATGGTTCACTGCAATCAGAGATATGTAGTTTCACAATAGGGCAGGAGGTAGCTAGTACTGGGTTCAAATTTGGTCTCTGACAACTTAGTCATCCTTTGTTTCAAGTTTTTCTGTTAAATGAGGATAAGAATAGCATTTATCTTCCAGGGTTGTTATGAGAATCAACTAAGATAACTGTATAAAGCTTCTGGCACATAGTAGGTACTAGAAACTGTTAGGTATCATAATTATCTAATATTTTTGTCATATTTAATCTTATTTTCATATGTTTTCTAACATTTTTGTTCTAGGGTCAGCATTTAAAATCTCAATGTAGGGGGCAGCTGGAGTAGCTCAGTGGATTGAGAACCAGGCCTAGAGATGGGAAGTCCTAGGTTCAAATCTAGCCTCAGATACTTACCAGCTGTGTGACCCTGGGCAAGACACTTAACCCCCATTGCCTAGCCCTTACCACTCTTCTACCTTGGAGCCAATACACAGTATTGACTCCAAGACAGAAGGTAAGGGTTTAAAAAAAAATCTCAGTGTAAGAGAATTCTTTATTTTCATTTCATTTTATTTTTATTATCATGTTAAACACTTTTCCATATTGGTCATTGTTGTAAGAGCAAACTCACACATAACTAAAACCCCCAAATAAAACCAAAACTACACTGATGTGAAAGATGACTCCAACAGTTCTTTTTTTGGAGGTGGGATAGCCTTCCCCACCCTGTCTTTCAGGATTGTCCCAGATCATTACATTGCTGAGAGTAGCCAAGTTGTCACAGATAATCATGGTACAATATTGCTGTTACTGTGTACAGTGTTCTCCCAGTTCTGCTTATTTCGCTCTGCATCAGTTCCTGCAGATCTTTCCAGCTTTTTCTGAAATCATCCTGCTTATCATTTCTTATAGCACAATAGTATTTCATCATCAATATGTACTACAATTTTTTCAGCCAGTCTGCCAACTGATGAACATCCTCTCAAATTCCATTTTTTTTTGACACTACAAAAAGAACTACTATAAATATTTTTGCACAAGTAGGTCCTTTACTCTTTTATTATCTCTTTGAGATGGAAAAAAAACCCTCTTTATGACAGAAGTAGTCAAGCAATCTTATACTGCTGTAAAAATGAAAGGTTAATAATATTCTATTTAGAATATACTATGCTGTAAGGATCAATTGCTTGAACATTCACTTTTTATATAAATTTAATAGGTAAGCCTGTAAGAAAATGGAATGTTTATTTAAAAATACAAATAACAAACTCCAGAGTGTTCACCTATTCTGACTAGAACCAAATTAAACATAATAATTGCTAATAATCCTGAGATGGTACCTTGAAGAGCTTGACATTTATCCTAAAATGTACTGTTTAGAAATAAATATAAAATGTATGTAAAACTGCTTGTATTTATAGTTGCTCATATCATATAGTATAATTGTAAGTGGTTGATCAGTTGTTTCAGTTAAGTAAACTCTGAATCCATTTGGGGTTTTCTTGGCAGAGAGATTGGGGTGGTTTGCCAATTTTTTTCCTTGCTCATTTTATAGATAAGGAAACTGAGGCAAAAAGGGTTAAGTGACTTGCCCAGGGTCACACTGCTAGTAAGTATCTGAAACTTGTCTTCTTGACTCCAAGCCTGGAACTCTAATCACTTTATCACCTAAATGTCAATTTTAAGTTGCCCTCTTGATAATTCAATAATATATATAGAACCATATTCTAATTCCTCTATTGCTCTGGAATCTAGAAACCAGTAAGGGATGCTTTGTTTACAGTTTTACAGGTTTCTTACAATACCCCTTCCCAGCCAACAAGCATTTATTTATCAATCTGTTATGTCCTATGACATGGGAAATGAGCATGGGCCTTTCTAGTTAACTAGAAGCATGAAAATTGAAAACATAATTCAAAAATCTCCCTATGCAAAACATTATAAATTATACAAATGAAGCAATGAGGCTAGGGATGGGGTAGAGCAGCTGAAATGGGATCCCAGGACTTAGTGTTGGTAAGGGCTTAAAGTCACCTACAGGATCTTGTGAAATTGTAATAACTAGCACACTGGGCCCAGTGTTGGGAAAACATATTCAGAACCTGCTTTAGATTCCAGTAGCTATGTGATTATGGACAAATCATGTAGGCCCATGTTGGTGAACCTATGGCATTTGTGCTAGAGCATGCCAGAGTAGGTTGCTCCCTCCCCCCTCTCCTTGTGCTCCTGAAGACATTTCTCTCATCACCTGCTCCTCTGCCCAGCAGCCCAGTGGGAGCATTTCCTTTCTTTTCTGTTGGGGGTAAGGCAGGGGAGGGCTCACATGGGCATGAAGGGTTGCAATTTGGGCACTCAGTTTTTAAGGTCTCTAAAAGATCCACTATCACCAATCTAGGCCATCTGAGCCTCAATTTTCTCATCTTAATTTTTTTCCCATTTAAATTAGTTTATTTAGTCAATTTAGAACATTATTCCTTGGTTACAATTATCACACTATTTCTCTCCCTCCCCTCCACCCACCCTTCCTACAGCCAACGTGCAATTTCATTGGGTATTACTTGTGCCCTTGATCAGAACCTATTTCCATGTTGTTGATGTCTAGTTACCTGATATTCAATTTGGGCCACCTTTCATTGTTTTACCCGCTTCAGCTGGGAAATACCAGAACAATTAATGAGGCCATGAAGGACATCTTTTAGGACTAAATACTTTATGTATGAAAAGCTCTAGATAGAACTGCCAACTCTCCTGAGCACTACTAACTTGCCATGCAGGTGTTTGGGCAACTCCTGAATCTGATTCCATGTATGAGAGACAGAACCTATGCTGAAGTCTGACTTTGCATTCTTTAGGATGCCCTCAACTCAATCCAATACATTTATTAAGCATTTACTAGACAATGCTGAGATGGTCCCTGATCTCAAGGAGCTGGGGATACAAAATGGACCCAAGTAAACACATACAAAGCTACTTCAAAAGGCAGGGAATGCTGAAGGATGGTTGTTTCCCTTTGTGAATCTGATTCTACATCTGTAAAATGAGGGGGTTAGCCTGGATGTTCTCCTAGATCTAATATTCTATGACCTTTTAAAGTACTTTACATTCTCTCATGGAATCCTCCTGGAAACTCTATGAGGTAGATATTATTTCTGTTCCCTTTGAGGGCACCTTTTCTTAAAAATGTTGAGAGGCAAGGTGTAAAGATTAAAAATTAGGGGGGAAACTGAGGCAGGTAGAAATTAGTTTCTCTCTGTAAGGAGTATTATATTTTTAGAGGTTTATTTAAGATAAGGAATTTAAAAATATACAAGTAAGAGAAGCACGTGCTAGGTGGGCCAAGAGGCCCATTCAATTTTCACTCACATCATGATACCTGTCTGCTTGCCAGCAGAAACAGGAAGAGAAGAGACCCAGTAGCCTTTATAGCCAGGTTAAATAGAAATTCTTGCCCTTGCCCAGGTGGAAATCTCAGTGAGATTAGAGGGTATTCTGGGAGCTAGCAAGGACTCTTGGGGATTGGAGTCCAGAGTTCAAATCTCCATTTTTACATTTCACCGTGTGGTCATTTGGGAAGGACTTCCCCAAAGGATCATAAAAACATAATCAATTTAAAGATTACAATAATTTGAGGATTAGAGAAATAAAAGAACAAAACCAATCATTGCTGGACACATTGACAAAAGGCCAGTTAGGGGGCAGTCCCCTTTGGCATGAAAGTATACATACAAATAAATGTTCAATCAACTACACCCAAAGTTCAATTTGGATTTTTTTTTGTGCAGCTTGTGATCTGGAGGCATCTTCATGGTGTCTTCTCCAACAGTTCAGTTTCTGGATTCAGGGAAGTAGCATCTTTTTTTACCTAAAATTCTTCTTAAAAGGAATTTAAACTTTGCAATTTAAATAATGATATTGTTTTTTTACATTTCCCTATGTTGTGGGTGATTGAAAAATACAAGATCACTTAGGGATGCATGGCTGAGGTATGAGGTATATGAATCAATTGGTAAGAGAAGTTAAAAAGATATCAGAAAAATCCAAATAAAAAGGAAAAATTTCTGGATGAAAATGTTGTGGGGTTTTCCTTAATGGACTTCCCTGACCAACAGGGTCCCACAAGGGAAGGGGCTCACCTTTGTGATGGGACCCAAGGAGAGGTAGGAACCGAGAACCAGGGTGGAAAGGAAAGACACCGACAAATCAGTGGTTGGATAGGGCAGGCAACCCCTATGATTTTCCTTAAGGCGGAAAATGAGGATAATGGAATACAAGGTGGTTGAGGAGATTAAGATAGAGAATGCAGGCCGAGATGGTCACAGCCTTGGGGAAGGAAAGGACTTGGAGGAGAAAGAGAGAGAGAAACGGTAATCCTATCTAGGTAAAGAATCTTCCTAAAAGAGAAAATTCCAGGGGTTGCCTTGCTTTTATTGATGAGGAGGCAGAGGGATGCCTCTAATCACGTAACAATTACATCACATATCTTAGACAATCAAGATTGGGTGGTACAGTGGAGGGAACACCTTTTGGGCGTGTAGGACGTAACCGCGCTTTCCCGGGCAAGTCTCCGAACATGTTAATGGACTTGTGTTGGGCAATAGGTCTCGTGATCAGGTCAAGGTTACCTTCACAAACCTTATTGGTAAAGCCTCATGCTTGGAGACACAGTAATAATACAGTCATCTATATTTCATAGATGTGAATATGCTTGGGATGCAACAAATGTAGACTATCAAAGTCTTATGTGTAAAAATTCTAAGTAAAAGAAAAATAAATCTATAACAGGTCCTTGAATCAGGGCCCAATTAAAATGATCTAAGCAATGTTGCATTTACCCAGTCAGTAGCCAGGACTACTGTAAACCTTAAAATTTCTTAGACTTATGAATGTTGGAAATTTCCCCATTTCCAACATTAGGTAGGGAGGGTCCTTCTCCTCCCTACCTAAGACTACTTTAGGACAGAAACCTTTTGCTAAACAATGGAAAGGGCTTTGACCTATGCTTAAGCATAGAACAGGAAGTTCTTTGAGTCATGATTGATTTTAGAATTAATACAATAGAGATACTTGGAATGACAGAACCAGGTCTTGGAAAATACAATCTCCACCCTACTCAGAGTAAAAGGATTTAGGTAGGGCTGCAGCAAAGGATCAAGATTTAATTATTTGAGAATATGACTTTCAACAGACATGTGCAAAGGGGCAGACCTCTGGGCGGTACGGGGTTAAGCTAGAGCCACCATTGGCACAGGGAAGACATGGACAATGATTGGTAGATGTGAGAACTGAGGGGAGGGAACTTAGATGGTTTCCTTAAAGATAGCGGGGTCTGAGGACTAGGAGGTCGAGGAGGTTTTGCTCTGATCTAGGTGGCTCTGAAGGAGGACTGAGGAGGTTGCTCTGTGGGAGGACCAGGAGAGAAGCCTGGCTCTGAAGGAGGAGAATTCTCTGGAACATTTCTTGAAAGGAGGCTCTCTTGAAGGTGGAACCTGAGGTTGGCATGAGAAGCCTTACCTAGAGAGATCTTGGGTGAGTGATAAAACCAACTGACTGATTTATTCATTCTTATTCCTTTCTTCCTTTCTCTCTTTTTCTATTGATCAATCAGTGTATTATAAATTAAATTTCTCTATAAAACCCAGTTGGCTTGGGAATATTCATAAATTGGGAATATATTCCCTGGCGACCATCTTATATTTATATAAAACCAAGACACAGTAGAAAACATATTTCAGCGGTCATAACTGTTATATATTTCCCTTGCTCCCAAAACATTTTAATTATCACATTACAGAAAGTTACCACACTATAAAAGGCAGAAAAAGGGACCAGATTATAGGAGCCAAGGTTTGGGGATACTCGTCTGTAAGTATTTTCAGAATGAGTGTGGACACAAGGAAAGCCTATGTCTAACAATGTTAAACACAGTAATCTCAAGTCTTCACACTAGGTTCAAGTCCTTAGTATTGACTTAGAAGTGCATCAGTCCATCCTGGATTGGCTTTTCTTTGGCCCTGTGCAATGGTTCTTTTGTGTATATCTTGTCCTGGAAGCAGCCAGAATTATTAAGTCCCATAATTTATTTTAAACAATTAGTGGCATCATTTTTATAGTCTCAAGCTTTTGGAGCATGCATTGACATTATAGCAAATGTATCTTAAACTTACAGTACTGAAAAATCAAAAAGTTAAAGAAAATCTTAATGCTGGTGGCATATGCTTCAAATTAAAAAAAAAAAGGAGAGAAAAAATATATTAAAAAACTGAAGTAGTATATTGCACATGCAAGAAATATAAGTTTTAAAAATTCAAAAATGTAGCTTATAATCATTGACACACTGTGTCAGCTAAGAAAATATCGCATACAAGGCTGTCTCACCAAAAATGAGATCCATTTCCTCTTCATATCTGGCCATGATCCACTGTGAGTGCAAGCAAATGATTTGAACAATAGTACAAATATGTGGTATCAATATCCCCAAAATTCTCAATAGCCCAGTTAATTACAATAGCAAACAAACACACTATCATATTTCACATAAGTTGCTGCATGGCATTTTTAAAAAATGGATAGTTGTCACAAGTTTTACAAATGTAGCATTCTTTCAACCTTGGTAATAAACATTTTTAAACAAAGTAAAACTCATCTTGGGTTTAGAACATCATCAAGAATTCTAGATATCAGTCTGGTGGAAGTAAAGTAGTGAGCTGAAGAGTATAAATAAGGGGTGCTCCTTTTTGGAGGCTTTTTAGGGGTACAAATGCCCTGAGATTAACTGCCCAACTTCCATTCACATATTTAGAAATGTGGGAAGGTTGGGGGTTATAATTGTATTTCACTTTAGCTACTAGAATGGCCTTACCTCGTGGTAGGGGCAGGCAAAAATGACCAGAGATTGTCTAAAATCACGTTTTAAAAAAAACCCTTAAAATCAATTGAGATATTTAGCACATTCAATTTTCCAAATGTTGTAATTGTAACCAGTTCTGAAGTCCATCTATCTTCTATGTGACAATTTACAAAGTCAAAAATAGAAAAGCTGTTTTTTAATTTATAGGCTTAATTACAATGATATTTGTTCAGTGTGGGTATAGGGGAAAAGCAACAAAAACTCAGTACATTAAAATGATTCAGTGTAACGGAACCAAAAATTCACAAAGTTAAATCCATAAACAAAGCAAACAGTAAAATGTAATACAGAGATTTTTATAAACCACTGGAGTCTGAAATGCCTTAAAAATATAACCTCCAGTCTCTTTAAAGTTCCTTGGGTTTTTTATCCATTTAGATGTCTATTGTCCGAAGGCTAAGCAATGGGGTCCAAGCGATCTGCTCAGGGCCACACCGCCATGAAGTGTCTCAGGCCAGATTTTAACCCAGGACCTCCTGTCTCAAGGCTTGGCTCTCAGTCCACTGAGACACCCAGCTGCCTCCCCAAAGTTAGCTAAAAGGTTGTACAGAGCTGAATTTTTTCCCTGACATGCAGATGAAATCAATAAAAGGTTCAATGCAATTAAAAGATATCCTTGTAAAATAACCATGCTTTTAAGTTCTTGTTTGGAAAAACCTTTTATTCTTTCCCTTTTTCTCTCTCCCCTCCTACGATCTGCCCACATAGAGGCCAATACCCCCATTTTTTTACCAGCTAGTAGAAATGAGTCCTGAGTGATGAGTGATCTGCTCCAAGGCTAGAGTTTGTTGGACAGGCAGGTCACCAGGTGATCGAGATCTGGGTTAAACAGGGACTGGGTGAGTGAGAGAGAGTACCGGGGTGGGCAGGGCTGGGACAAGAAAGCAGGCAAGCAGGGCCGGGATCCGCAGCCGTGGTGGGCAGGGAGCTGCAATCTGGGTCAAGCAGCAAACAGTTCTGGAGCGGATGGCTGCAGGCAGGGAAGGGCCAGGCCGGGAGCCAGTGAGCTATCTAACGTTTGGAACAAGCAGCAGCTTTGAGAGGGTAAAAAACCTCAGCCAGAGAAACGTGGATCAAAAAAAATTCTAGGCACTAGCTATTAAAAGCTGAACTTAGTAGAGAAAAGAATCAGAAGATTGAGATATTTTGTTTTCCCGAAGTGGTTACGCCAAACTGTAAAGATTAAAATTAGGGGGGAAACTGAGGAAGGTAGAAATTAGTTTCTCTCTGCAAGGAGTATTATATTTTTAGAGGTTTATTTAAGATAAGGAATTTAAGAATATACAAGTAAGAGAAGCACGTGCTAGGTGGGCCAAGAGGCCCATTCAATTTTCACTCACATCATGATACATGTCTGCTTGCCAGCAGAAACAGGAAGAGAAGAGACCCAGTAGCCTTTATAGCCAGGTTAAATAGAAATTCTTGCCCTTGCCCAGGTGGAAATCTCAGTGAGATTAGAGGGTATTCTGGGAGCTAGCAAGGACTCTTGGGGATTGGAGTCCAGAGTTCAAATCTCCATTTTTACAAAGGTCCAAACGTGGCTTCTCAAAAACTGTGGGCTTAGAGAGGTTGCACCAACTGAACACTGAGTGACCCTGCACTCTACCCACAGAAGAGGGCCTGGGGTAGGAGCTCCCTTTGATGCCTGCTCCAACAGGTGCATATGCTAGGGATGCCAAGCTGGTGATTGGTGCTTTAGTTAAATAAGCATCTCTCTCACATGGGAGGAGATAAAAGGTAAATGAAACACAACCTGAAGTACAAGGAGTCAAGCACTATTATTAATTCAGTTCAGAGTGGATTTGTTTGAACTTGTAACAAAACCTGTTACCAAAGTTGCTCCTCTTCTCTCCTAGGCCTCTCCTCAAGAAACCTCACCTGTTCTTTCCTGCTTTGGGGCCCTCTCAAAAGTCTCTTACTAAAATGACTGAAACTTCTCAAACCAAAAGGGGTATCCCTTGATTGACTTTGCCCACTCTCAGTGGGGAGTCCTATAGCTGCTACAGCCATTCTCTCTGCTCTCTTCTCCCTCAGGTTGTTACTCTTGCCACGTACCACTATGAGGAGACCTTTCAACTTCAGAAACTTTCTGGCAAAGCCCTCAGGCCCAGTACATTCCCCCCATTTTCCTGTCTCCCCCCTCCCACTGGTGGACACAACTAAATACCCTCTTCATGGGCTCTGCCCTTTCCTCTCAGCTCCCTATGTACATGTTCTCCAGGAGCCTCCTTTGTTTGCCCTCCTGCTTCTTCCTCAAATTCTATATACCCTATCTTCCCAATTCTATCTCCTCATTCCAGGTATACCTTCAAACCTTTTTGCAGGCCGTGCTCCAACTCCAACTTGTTCTACCCTGATGCCACATACTCCAATAAAACCTCCCAAGTCCTGGTCCCCACTTGACTCCAGTATCTGCTCAGAAACCTCCTTAAATCCACTTCACAAGCCCAGTGCTCCCCTAATTCTCTCTTCTTCCCAGATACATGCCTAAATCTTTTTTCACAGCATTTTTCTAATCCCTTTGTCCCTCCCAAACCTTCTAGGGAGCTTTTTTTTTTCCTAATTCCCAGTTCTATGTAGGTGGGCCCTCTCCATCCCATCCCCAATCTCATCAGTCCTTTCTCCCAACTTCCAGCTGTCCATCCCAGTCCTAGTCCCTTTTTTTCACCCCCCCCCAAATGTCCATTCTCCACATCCTGCTTCTCTCACTACCAAACCCTTCAAAAGTCCTGAAGACCCACAACTTTCCCTAAAAAACAGTCTTAGGGCCCCAATTCCTACTTTTTTTCCCTGATCATATCTCCCTTCTCATGGGCCCTGGCTCCTTCCTACTCACAAACATTTCTCAAGACCCTTGTCTGCCCTCTGCCTCCCCCCCACTTCTCTTCTTCCTCCTCCTTTCCTTCCTTCCTTATCGGGGTCATAGATTTGGAGCTGGGATCTTAGAAAACTAAGAAGAGGAAATTAAGTCTCAAAGAGGTAGTGACTTATACAAGGTCACGCAGGGTGAGGCAGGGTCTTTAAACTCCACAGTGCTACATTGCCCCCTCCTTAAGGTCCTCCCGGCTCTTCCCAGTTCTCCCCCTCCCCCGCCTCTCTCGCCTCCCTCTCCTTTTTCTCCCTCTGGCCTTTCTCCACCCCCCTACCTCTTTTCCATCTCCTCCCCCACCTCCACCCTGCCCTTCTCTTCCTCTCCCCCTTTCTTGCCTCATTGCTCGTTCTCTTCTTTCCTCCCCAGCCGACGGTCCTCTCCCACTAGCCTCTTTTTCTCCCTATCTTTCCCCTTATCCTCTCCTATCTTTTCTTTTCCCTTCCCCCTCCTCCCTAGCCCTTCTCTATCCTTTCCCCCTCCTCTTCCCTTCTTTTCCCTCCCTCTTTCCACCGAGCCACGCCTTTCTTCTCCTTTGATAGTCCCGCCCCACTCCCTTCGCCGCAGTGGCACCCCCAGAGCGCATGCTCCCCGGCGTGGCTCAGGGGGCGGCGTTTGTGCGGGAGGGGCCGAGGCACCTAGTGGAAGGAGGCGAGGTAGGGGGTTATAGGAAGCCAAGCTCCCGGAGCGTGCGCGTGCGTGCCGCTCGAGGGGAGGGGGGAAAAGAGGACAGGAGGTACGAAGAGATGGCGCCCGCGCCCGCGCCCGCGCCCGCGTGTACGGGAGCGCGCCTTCTGCTTTGGACTGTCTTCCTCTGATTCTGGCCCCTTTTCCTCACGATCCGTCGAGGAGGCGGGGCGCGCCTGCGCATCTCACTTCCTTGACACGGAAGGGGCGGGGAACGGGGGACGAAGAGGAAAATCGACAGGGTAGCTGAGGCGCGCACGAGGGGCCTCTGGGCCGAGGGGGGGAAGGGCGGGCAGACAGGCAAACGCGCGCGGCGGATTGAAGGAGGGGTGTGCAGCAGCGGAGGCGCGGCCAGAGGGCGAGCGAGCGCGGGATAGAGGCGGGCACGCGCGCCAGCTTCCCCATACTCGGTGGCGGCGTCTTTGTTCCGTGTGGAGTAGGGAGGACTCGAGAGCCAGCGACGGGCCCCGGCCCCGGCAGAGTAGGGGGGAGCGCTGGGGACGCGGTGCTGCCGGTGGCGGCGGCGGCTCCTCCTCCCAGGTCCAGGTAAGGAACAAGGCCCCGGGGATGGGCGTTGGGGAAGGGAGGGGGCAGTTGGTTTGAATGGAGAAGGGGAGCGGGGGAGGGGGAGGATCACACCGTTCCCTCGGGTCGCGCGGGGGCTACGGCGGCGCGACGGGGTCAAGAAACCTTTGCCGCCAGCTCCCACTCGGTGCTCTGGCTAGGAAGACCGGCCTAGTTAGGCCCGGCCTAGGCAGAGCCTGGGAGGTGGGACGGCGGGTGGAAAGCTGGTCGCGAGAGGGAGAGGGAAAGAAGAGGAGAGGCCGATTCTAATTACGGTTTTAGCGGACATCGCCCCCAACTAGAGTTTCCTCATTATCCCCTGCGGCGTCCCCCCCTTTCACTCCTACCCTTCCCCCTCTGTGTCGCCGCCGGCGTGGGAGTCTCTCTGGGGCTCGGCGGGACCTGGGTGGGGGCGGGTCCTCTGCCCACCCCCATATTCCTACCCCGGATCTCTAAGCGCGGTTAGTCCTGGCTTGTTCAGCTGGTCCCTCTTTCCGACGGGGAGGAGTGAGAGAAGGAGAGTGAGTGTGTGAGAGAGAGAGACGCCGGGTGGGGATCCCCTGGGCCCCGCCGAGGTCCCCGACTCTACGTGCTTGCCTCGGGGCCAGGAGGGGAGTGCGAAGAGGCTTGAGTAGGAAACTGGTGCCACGCGGGAAATTTCTCCGAGTTTTTCCAAACAAACACACTGCTTTCCTTCTTTGGATGCCGCGTGGGGAGGGGGCCCGGCCTGTCCCCCCCCCTTTTGTTTTTTGAGTCCTCCCTCCTTAACAATAGGCTGTTGTTAGAAAACGCGCTGGGAGCTCGCCCTTCTGGTTACGAGAGTGTGCAGCACCTCTATTCCAAGTGCAAAATGGGTTTAAAAAATTAAGTAGGAAATGCAGAACATGTTGGATTATTACAGGAAGGAAGGTTTTTTAAGTTCCTTCATGTTTAGTCAGCCAAGCTGAAAAGATGAACTCGGGTCACTTTTTTTTTTCTTAATGAAAAGAAATTTTGTCTTCAATTTTCTAATGTCCTTAATAACAAGTTATTTCAAAGTCTCAGTTGTGAAATGAGAGTGAGAATGGTTATCGAAAAGGGATTAAAAAAAGAACTTTGGTGTTTTTTAATCTTTGTTCCTCTCTCTTTCCCAAGACTTATGCAGATATTTCATGAGAGTGCTTTACTTTATTTCATGAGAAGTTTTAGTTTTGAGGCATTATTCATCTTCGGTTTCTTTCAGAGAGAGAATTTTAAAAATAAGTTCATTTTTCAAGTGGGATGATCTTTGTAAAAAGTACTTTCGCACAGTGCATAGCATTTAGTAGAGGCTACATAAATTTGTATTCCCTTTTCCAGAAAATATATAGGACTTAGGGAAAAGGCCAAAGAGAACAGATTTTACAGATGAGGAAACTGACATTTTTATTCCTTATACATTTTTATTTTCTTTTGAAGTGATAGATGATCTTAAAGAATTTGAAGATTGGAAGAGGCCTAGGGTGGGGATTCTGAACCCTTTTTGTGTAATGGACTTTTTCTGCTATGGATTTCCTCTTCTCAAAATATTTTTTAAATGCATAAAATAAAATACATAGGACTACGAAGCAAAGCAGTTACAACGAAATACAATTATTTTAAAAATAAGTTACTGAGGTTCTGAGGTTAAGAGCTTTGCCTTAGATGTTCTCTATTCCAACATTTTTGTTAACTGGACAAAGATTTAATGTGCAACAGATAAAATCTAGGTACTTGGGGGATAAAAACAAGTAAACATGATGATCTGTGCTAGGAATTTTATAGTGTTCAGAGAAAGGAAAGTTAGCTTCCACCTGGGAAAGGAAAATGTCATGGGGAGGTGACATTGGAGCTAAACCTTGAAGAATATATAAACTTTTTTCAGAGATTGGAAGGAGGGCATTCAAAGAATAGAGACCTGCTTGTGCAGAGGTTTGGAGGCAGGAAAACTAAGGATTTCTCTGGGAAATGATTACTTGTCCTTTTTTGATGCACTATAAGTTCTGTAAGTATTAATGGGAGTCATAAAGGTATTTTAAAGAGTCCAGTCTTTAGAAAAGTTACAACCTTGAGTAATGTTGACAGTGGATTGATGAAGTTATTATGATAGTCAAGAGCTAATGAGAACCTGAACTAGGCTGGTACCCATGGGAATGGAAAGAGAAAAAAGGCGAAGAGTGACATTAGAGATAGAATCAGCAAAACTTGGTGACGAATTATATAAGGGGAATAAGAAAGCTATCAGAGAAGTCTTGAGGTTTCCATACTGGGTGAGTGGGCCCCACATGCTGGCCTGTCAGTGCTCAAGGTCCCCAAACAGGATGAGACAATGGGTAAGACCAGGAGAGAATCCAGGTCTCCCAGCTCCTTGAGCCAGTGCTCTTTCTGAAACATCAGGGTCTCTTCCGTTTAGTCATGCAGATGAATAATGTTTAGTTCAAAAGGAAATAATGTTTTTCCTTCTCTTGTTTGGCTTTATCAAATTCCCTTGATTTAAGAATTTGTTTTTCTTTCCAAAGTTAAGTTTCTTTTTTTAAAAAATGCCAATTATCATTGCAATTTTATACTACTTGAAATAACATGAAGCAAAATCAACCCAGTCATTGCATAAGTGGTGTTTTAAGTGTCTAAAGAAATTTCAAATTTGTCACCTTAACTACAGCAATCCCTCCATCACCCTATGGAGTATATTGTCTTATATATTTTTTAATTGATCAATAGAGAACAATATCACTATTTTCTTCTCATATTAGACTTTCATTGTTGCATCATAAGATCAAATCACATTTGGATTATTTATATTATGATATATTCTCTTTAAAGTCTCTCAAATAGCAGCTATTAGTTTGTATCATTTGTCATGCTTTCTTCCTGTCTGTGAATGTCTCCATTCTGCAAATGTCACAATAAAAGATGTCATAAACAACATGCATATTTTGCTAACTTTTTTGATGACAAGGAAATAAAAACTCATGGTTTATAGTATCCAAAAGTTAAAACGAATTTGACACCACACAAATAAGTAATATAATAGATTTTAAATTTTACAAGGATGCTAGATAAATTAGGGTCCACAGCTTACCTACTCAGATAACAATCAAATAATGAATCATACTTTCTTCCAAGGCTTGTGAGTATTGGTATATATGTATATGAGAAAGAGTGTTGTCATCATTGAGGGTTATTTCACATCTCTCTGACTCTTTATGGTGACCCCTTTTAGGATTTTCTTGGCAATACTGGAGTAATTTGCCATTCTTTTCTTGAGGCTATTTTACTGATGAGGAAACTGAGGCAGACAGGATTGAGTGACTTGTCCAAAATCACACAACTAGTAAGTGTATCTAGTCAGATTTTGGAAGATGAGTCTTCTTGACTTTATTGCTGGTTCTCCCCACTGTGCCATCTAGTTGCCCTATTATTATTATTTATCTTCATTTTTATAGATAGGGAAGCTAAGATTCTTAGAGGTATTCAGTGATTTGCCTGGTCATAGTGATTGTTCACTAATGAGAGTCTGGATGCCTGCACTTTCTTCCCATTCTCTTACATACATGCCACCATGTTGCTTCTAAATTCTCATCACCCAAGCATGATGTTGAAGTTCCATAAGTCTAATTTATAATTTCTTTCCTGTTAAAATAAGTTGGATTGTAGTATTGGGGTAGACTTTATACCAGAGTAATTTTTACTGAGTGTCATAGCTCGTATTTTATTTGTATAATACTTAGTTCATAAAAGTCTTTGTTATTAGAGTTCATTCCTACTATTCAAGTTATTTTACCTCTCTGGACCCCAGTTTTCTCATCTACATAATAAGGAGGTTGTATGAATTCTAAATCTGTGTTCTTGGATTGAACAATTTATAGCCGGAAATTGAGGCCTGATTTAGGGAGAGTACGTGCCTTGTTGTGCTTCTAGCATAAAGTAGTATTATGTACTAGAAAGCATTTTGTTCAACAAAAATATTCATTTTATAACATTAAGGAAATGGAAAAAGTCTTGAGACTTAGTTGCTTTATGAAAGTAAATAAAATATTTAACATCTACTATTTGCCAGGCATTTTAGAAACTGAAGATATAAATAAATATAAAGTTCTTCCAAAGTGCTTACTTATATTCTATAGGGGTTCATATACAAAATATCTATTTTGAAAATGAAATTGTGGGCATGTTAGCTTGCTATATTTTATTATCTGTTTTAGTGTTGATAATGCTGAAAATTTTTAAGTTCATGTGAGGTTTTGATACAGTTTATATCAGTGGTCTTCAAACTTTTTTGATCACATACCCCCACCAGTTTAAAAAAAAAATTAGTTATCTCCACTAAATGTATATTTTAAACAATTTATATATATATATATATATATATATATATGTATTACTGTTGTAATAATTATGTATATTATAAAGCTTACACAAAAATAGGTATTATAGGGCCCACATCTATATCCCTATTGGATGGCTGAAACTGTGGATATAAGCAAATAAGCAAATACCAGCTGACCCCCATATGTATGTGCTCTTTCTCTGAGTTCCTCAGCCTTCCCTAAACAAAGCTCTAAAAGAAAGTGGAAATAGAAGCAGAAAAGATGCCAGGTTTTGCCTTGGATAACTGAAGTGAAGTGAAGTGAAACCATGTAAAGAGACCCCTACTGTATTTTAAAAGAATGTGATAAAGCCAAAATAATATTTCATCCTAAAATCAATAGGGAGCCATTGAAGTTTGTTAAGTAAGGGAGTGACAGGGGTAGACCTGTACTGAAGAGAAGGTTGTGATACCTACCACATTCCATATATTGTGGTAAGTGCTTCTAACGAATATTTCATTTGATCTTACAATAACACTGAGAAATACTCTCTTATCCTCCCCATCTTACAATTGAACCTGAGGTTGAAGCAAACCGAAGTAAAGTGATTTCCCTAGAGTCATATAGCCAGTGTCTGAGGCTGGATTTAAATTCTAGGCCAAGCCCCTTATTCACTGCATCACTAGCTGCCTCTGCAGGAAAAATGACCAGCATCCATCTGAAAGATAGAGTGAAGAAACTTGAGGCAGGAAGACCAATTAAAAGATAGGGATAGCTCAGGCAAAAGGTGATGAGGGCCTGAGTGAGGATGGTGACTAAGTAGAGAGGTGATAGATTATATCTATTATAGAGATGAAAGCAACAGGACTTTAATGGCTGTTTGGATATGTAGGGAGTAGAGGATGCCTAGGTGATACTTTGGACAGAGATAGGGAAGTGTGGAAAAGAGGTGAGTTTGAGTGAAAGATAAAGGAAAGATTTCATCCTGTGTTATTCATCAGGGAAGCAAGATAATGGATTTGCTGGAGTTTGGATTTTCTCCATGACCTGTTCCTGCTATTTTAAAGGGTGCTTCCTTGGCTGTTAGGTCCTAGCTGCCCTTGTTAGAGCCAGATGCCAGGCTCAAAAGGGGAAACTAAAGCTTGCATAGGGAGAGGTGTAGAATGAGAATGTTGGAGAATCAGAATATACCAGGTTATGTCAGCCAAATTCTGTGATTAGCCTTTGATGGGAAGGTGGAGCTGAACTTCTCACTCTATGGGTGGTGGATCCCAGGCCCTTTGGGGTTAGATCATGGCCTCCAACTTGGACTACTTTACCACTGACTCATGTTGACTTAAATTTTTTAAACTTTGTTCTTTTGGTAATGACATAGAAGTTTTGTTACATGGAATATTCCCTAGTGTTATTAATCTTAATTTGAGGAACATTTTCTATGGATCGAAGTTTTTCTGCCTTATTGCATACTTATCTGAAATCTCTAAGAAGATGATCTCCAGGTTCAAGCCTATTTTCAATTCTTAGGTATTTCTTTTCCCCTCCCCCACAAGATCATTTTCAAATTATGTTCTTATTCTTTAGATGCTATGTCAGTAGTTTATTTCATTAATGTAATTAAAGCAAGGTCAATTTGTATGCCTTCCAGTAGCACACAAGCAGAAAGTCCTAGACAGTGCTAGCTGAGAATCTGTTCAAGTTAAGAGGAGAGGTTCTTCCCTAATAGGTTGGCAGTGACCACCAGACAGTGGATTGTTTGACCACAGCAACTCATTAAGTCCACAAAAATCCAAAATGATTTACTTTCACAAAATATATTCTTTAATGGTAGTATTTTTCAAACCATCTAGAAGCATTTAATTATAAGTATTCTAAATAGGACATCTTGATGTATTGACCACTACATTGATATACCAGTAGAGGATCATGTAAATCCAATGTAATATAATTAAATAATTCCACCTGCAACATTCCACTAAATCGTCTCTCAGTCTCAAAATAGTTATAGTTCCAAAGTTTTTTTTTTTCCTTAAGGTTTACAGAGGTTTACAAAAATTACCTTGGGAGATAAGTTAGTAATCATTAACACTATTTTATGAGCAGCTTGGAACTGAGAGAAGTGAAATTCCAGGGACAGCAGCAAGATTAAAACATCTCCAGTGATTTCCATTAGCTTTTACTGCTTCAGACAAAACATGACACTTAACTTTACCTATAACAGTTGAGATCTCTTGGTAGAGAGGAGAACCCACATTGGGTTTCTGAACTTTCAGATTATGTTCTTGAAATATCTGGTAGAGCTCTCTTCTTCCATGAACTTACATAAAAAGTTAAAAAAAAAAGTAACATAAAATTGTACAGGTGGTTTATTAAACAATGATAAGTATTTTTGTTTTCCAGTTGTTAGCAAGATAATAAATACATTTATTTTAAAATACGTTTAGTAATATCTTTTTCTATTTAAATTTCACAGTGTATCCCTCTCCATTCTACCCAACTCTCAGAAACCAGACCTATAAGTGAATAAAAAAAGATTTTAAAATAGTACATCAAAATTAGCCAGTATATTGAACCAGTCCAACATTTAATGTTCCATACCCATAGACCTGTACTTTTGCAGGGAAGTTGGAGGAAGTGCCTTCTCATATTACTTCTTTGAGACCTCGATTTGTTATTATAATACTATAACAATTTTTATTGTTTTGTTGTACTTCCTATTTATTTGTTTCATGTTTTCTTTGTTCTGTTTATTTCACTTCCTATTAGTTTGTATGATTCTTCTAATGTTTCTCTAAAGTCATATTTCATTACATTCATGTATACTGCACTTCTTTTCATAGTTCTTCAATCCATGACCTTCTTTGTTTCTGGTTCTTTATTTTAAAATAAATCTTCATTATAAAATCTTCATTTAAAAAAGTTGTAATGGTATCTTTTGTTTTTGAATATTCTGCCCCTCCCCCTAATATAGTAGGGCTCCTGTATCTAGGGGAGAAACCAATTGCAAGACCTACCATGAGTGGCTGAAATAAACAAACACCTGCTACTTGCTATTAACTGGGAGTAACTGAATCAGTGGATATAAGGCACAACTACTCCACTACACTTAGGGCCATTATTACAGGAAATATGAGCTTTCTTAAACAGAGGCACTGCTGGGATGCTGCAACAATGTGATCATCAAGAACACTAGAGGCTGACTGGAGGAAAGTTTCTCATGGGAGTGTGGTTATGGGGACAAAAGGATGTGATTCATGTACTGGGCTGCTGGGCTTCACCTTGTTATAGACTGGTAGGCAGTCTGACTTATAAATCAGTTTGTTTTTCTTTTCTGGAATTTTCCAGATTTTATATTTTTCCTCCCATAGTTATTTGAATTAGTGGATGTGGGGCCCCAACTGTATATACTTTCTTTTTTTTTTTTAACTCTTTCCTCTTGTCTTAGAATCAATACTGCATATTGATTCTAAGGCAAAAGAGCAGTAAGGGCTAGACAGTGAGTGTTAAGTGACTTGCCAAGGGTCACACAACTAGGAAGTGTCTGAAGTCACATTTGAACCAGGGATTTCCAGTCTCTAGGCCTGGCTATCAATCCACTGAGTACCTAGCTGCCTCCAACTGTATATACTCTTTATACCCCCCACCCCACCCCAATCCCAATCAATTTTATTCTTGTATCAAAGGATTTTGGGGGTTAGAGGAGGACCATTCATCAAAACTAACCCAAGGCTCTTCTGCCTTAGAATCAATACGTATGGATTCTAAGACAGAAGGTAAGAGTTTTAAAAACAAACAAAAAAAGCTAACCCAAGCTGATACAGTAAATGCAGGGATCCATACTGCTAGTCTTCCACCTTTACAAAGAAAGTAAAGAGATGTATTTTCTCTTTTTTTTTCCCCTCAAGGCTTCAGTAACTTCTCTTGGTCATCATAATTACATGTTGGTCAGTTTCATTTTCTTGTTTTTACCATTTGCACTGTTATAGTCAGTGTCTATATATTGTTTTCCTATTTCTGCTTTGCATCATTTCATATGTTTTCCCATAGCACCTTCATTGTGTTTTAATTTTTAAGTATTTTATTTTCATAATTTTGCCATAAGATGGTAGAAAGAGGTGAGTTAAAGTAGGGTGGTTTAAAAATGTGTGACATTTCAAATTCTAATAAATATCTATTTCCTCATTACTCATTATTTCAGAACATCAAGAGGCACTTTTAGTTGGGGGAAAAAATACTGTACAAATTTATGAGACATGAGAAGCATATCTATAAAAGGAAAGAAAAGGCTACTTAGGAAGACTGGGGAAGCTAGGTGACCCAGTGGGTAGTACACCTGTCCTGAAATCAGGAAGACCTGAGTCTCAGATGTAGTAAGCTATGTGACCCTGAGCAAATCATTTAATTATTTGCCCCAGTTTCCTTATCTGTTAAAATGAGATAGAGAAGAAAATGGCAAAACACTCCAGTATCTTTTGCCAAGAAAACCCCAAATGGGGTCGAGAAAAGTCAGTCACAACTGAACAAAGAAGGAAGATAGAAGAAAAACTATACTGTAGTTAGATATTGAAGAATGAAAAGGTTCAGTTAGTCCTCCCTCATATCTGTAAATATGTATATTTATATGTGTATAAATAAGCATGAACATTTTACTTAGACGGCAAAGATTTGCTTGATTTAAATGTATCCCACTGCTTATTTCTATAGATTTCATTTTCCCCAGTTACACGGATAATTTTTAAAGTTATAGATTTTATTTTTACATGAGCTGCGATGAATTTGAGAGATGCCTGCATAAAGAAGAGAAGCTATTCTCTAGGTCTAGACTGAGACTGAGGGTGAGTTTATTGCTTATATAAGAAAAGTTTAAAGCTTTTCTTCACTGATTCAATGGGAGCTCCCAGGTGTGCACTGGTTTTTCAAGTTGCATGTATAAAAGTGAAAGTATTTTAGAAAACTGGTAGTTGTTGAGAGGAAATTACTTAAATTTGCATTTGTCTTTTTTGAGGACAAAGCAAACATTTAAGGTATAACATTTCTTCACTTTTTAGCATTGTGACAGCACCATTTTTAAAAACCCTTATCTTGTGTCTTAGTATCAACTTTTAGACAGAATAGTGGTAAAGGCTAAACAATGGGGGTTAATGTGGGAATTTGCCCAGGGTCATACAGCTAAGAAGTCTAAGGTCAAATATGAACTCAAATACTCCCAACTACAGGCCTGATAACTCTATCCACTGCAGCACTCTTATTTTAGGAGGAAAATATAAATTTTCATCTCAGTGTTGTTTGTATATATGACCATTTACCATTAAACAGCAATCCTACTTTATTTGCAAGTTCATTTATCAGCTGTGAGTGTGGTAGAGAGTAAAACCTGAACATTTAGATAAGAAAAAGTCATAAAAATGGTTCTTTAGGAAAGGGGATTATATCCAGACACCTTCTTTTATAACTCTGCAGCTTAAAATACAATTAAGTACTTAAATACTTATTGACTGGAAACAAACAGAAGTGACTCCTTGAGGTGTTAAGTTTATATTTTTCTATTCTGTCATGGACCAATGGTCCAAGAAGCAGGTGGTCTTAAGACAATGATATCTCTTTCTTGAAACATTATTTGCCAGAAAAACAGTATCAAATACCTCACCCAACTCAAGTCTTCTATGGGAGTCCTTTTCCAATCTTCTCACTTAGTCTTGTTTGGATAATCTTGATCCTACACCTTCTATTACTTTGTACTTAAACTCTTTCTATATTTTATACATCTATTTCTGTGTGCATGTTTACCTCTCTCCTCAGTAGAATATAAGCTCTTTGAGTATTAAATGCTCTTGTCTATATCTCCAGCAACTAACCATAGTGCCCAGCAAGTAGATGATCCTCAATAGATGACTTCTTGTGGCATTTCAGTGAAATTATAAGATGACAGATATTCACTCTTACTCAGGTTGCCCAAGTTCTCTCCAGGGTTGTGCCACCTTTATAGGACACAACTATTTGCTAAATGTAGTTGAAATAAAGGGATATATATTTGTCAGGGCTAAATACATTAGCATCTTTTGTATCAGTTAATCTGGCATTTCTTCCTTCAAGGATGAGATAAGAAAACATTGTAATTGATAAGTATTCCTAGTTGCTGAAATAGTGTTCCTTTGACATGTAAGTTATAGTCTTTCATCTAGTATGATGAGAAAATCTAGGAAACTACTTATAATGTATAGTTTTACCACCTTTTAAGAAGGAAATAGATTAGCCTACACGTGCTAGGTTTATTCTCCTATTGTAGGATGTCTCTTCTATTATATTCAATATAAATATATATGAAGTGCCCCTTCTTCATGTGCAAGTATCAGATTAAACACTGGGAACATAAAAATAGATGCAGTTCACACCCTGTCATCAAGTCTTCATCATTTACTAGGGTAGAAAGACATACAAATGATAATCAAGGAATGCTGAAAATCAGTTCAGCCATCTTCTGCTACCACAAAACACTGCTGACTTTATTGGGGATACAAAGAAAAAAATTAAACTACTAAGTACTAGGAATACAAATATAGACACATTCTACCTTCAAGCAGCTTACATTCTACTGGGAGAATACAATACTAAACAATTCAAATAGGATATAATGTGAGGAGGGAAAAAGACATTGAGAAAACTTCTTAAAGGAGATAGTCCCTGAATTGAGCCTCAAAGGAAGGGAAAAATAGTACCTGACCCATATTGGATACTTAAATAGTCATGTTCTAATAAAGGCTTGTTGAATTGTAAAAAAGATTCTGAAAAGTCAAATACAAGGAAATGTTTTCCAGACATGGATTGTTGGTCAGTAAACATATATTAAGCACTGTGCCAAGTGCTGAAGATTCAAAAAGGCAAAAGACTGCCTCTGCTCTTAAAAGGCTCGTGTGTCAAGTCTAGTCAAGAAGCATTTAATCTATTTTGTCCTAGGCACTGTGCTAAGGAGCAACAATACAAAAGACAGTACCTGTCTTAATGGACTTGTAGTCTAATGAAGGGAACAGTGAGTAAATAAATATATGCAAACTATATACAGGATAAGTAGGAAGTAATTAAGAGGGATTGGGAAAGGCTTCCTGTAGAAAATGAGATTTTAGCTGAGGCTACAGGGAAGCCAAGAAGCTTGTACATTGTACAACAATAGGATATTGGAGTATTGAGCTCAAGGAAGGCTCAAAGTCCAGTTTGGTCTGACATAGAATGCCTGAAGGAGACTAGTATTAAATAAAACTGGAGGGCAAAGTTAGAGGACATAAAGGAATAGGTCTAGGAGTTAGGGGGGGTATTCTCTCTTTAAATTTCAGGATTAATAGGCTTCCACAAGATCATAATTTGTGATCAAGAAAGTAATAGGGTCAGATCTGGGCTTTAGAAAGATTGTGGCATGCACATGGAAGATAGATTTTTCATTTGTACATACTTTATAATTCCACTTCTTACCTAGTGTGACCTTAGGCAAAGAACTTGACATCTCCACCTCAAGTTTCTTCCAACTATAAAATGAATAGGTTAGACTCATGACCTTTGAAATCTTTTCTATCTCTAAATCTATGAAACTATTTACTTGTGTACTTCAAATCCCTTTAACAAAATGTAAGTAGGAATTCAATAAATGTTTGTTGGCCTCAATTAAGTTTTTAAAAAAACCAAAACTCTCACCTTCTGTCTTAAAATTGATACTAGTATCAGTGCTTGGGCAGAAGAGTCGTAAAGGCTAGGCAGTTGGGGCAAAGTGATTTGAACAGGGTCACATAGCTAATAAGTGTCTTCAGTCAAATTTGAACCCAGGTCCTCCTGACTATCCACTGAGCTAACTAGTTGTCCCTCAAATTAGCTTTTAAAAGATTAATTAGGAAAATCTTTGCTTCTGAGCATATGGGCTATTTGTAAGGCTTACCTTTAATTAGAACTTTTCTTTAAGGAAAAGGGACAGAATAAATAATACCTGGTTAGTCATACTCTTCTGCAACAGGTATAGCAAAATTTTTAGTGTGGAGTACATTGGCAGGGAGAGGGAAGGTCACGGCCACATTTATACTAAAAGGTTTCTATGGGAATGATAAGTTTTATACCTTCCACTTCACTCCCTGTGGGCAGTGGGCTCTAGTTTCTGAAGGAAGGAGATTAGTTAGCTAGAATAAAGTCTTTATTAATTCTGTAGGTTGTTGGACACTGAAACTTATCACTAAAGGAGATTGTGAAATTGTCTTCCCTGTAAGCCCTTATGATTAGGCTAAGCTATCTGTTAAGTGCAGCCCATTATAAAAGCATGGTTTGAGGTAACCTTTGAAGTCCCATCAAGCTCCCAAATTCTAGCTATACCTTCCTCTTGATTGAGAAATGGGAGGCCAGAAAATAGTAAAAAAAAATTAGTATTCCATTTTAAGAGTTGTTCCCTCCCCTTCATCTCCAAGGAAACATGAAACATTTAGGCCTCCCACACATTTCTGTTTTTCTTTTCTGTAAGCCCTATCTACTTTCTAAATGAAATACCTGAGTTCTAAATTTAAAAGCTATATGTGAAACCAAGCCCAATAGTTAAAAGTGTATAAAGGCTTCTAGCTTTGAAGTTTTAAAAGTTTCTTAATTTTTTCCTTTGTAATCTGTGTGTGTCTGTTCAAAAATAGTGTGTCGGAGCATTTTAGCCAGAAAATAATATGCTTCTCATGTGATGAACAGTTATTTCCCTGCTCCATTGTGACCTGACAGTTCAGAAATGGCAGCTTCTTTTGGGAAATGACATTTAAAAAATTTCATGGGAATGAATCTGTGTTCTTTAAATTACCATCACTTTTTATCTTTGAGAAAAGAAATATATATTGCCAGTATCCATTGTGAACTGAGATTAAGTTATGGGAGCCCCTTATTGCCTAGTCAGGAGTTCTGTTGTGTGCCTCTCCAAACTATACATTTTGTCCATATAAAATTTGACCAATATAAAACATTGTTCCCTGGGAAAGGAAAGGAGGAGTGTTGGGGATATGAGACAAGTTGTCTTTTTGAAATTGTTGCCCACTTGAATCCTGAGAATGACAGGGTAGGTACCCCATCTCATTCCACTAGAATATTGACTCTACAAATGCATTTTTTAAAAAAACTCTTACCTTCTGTCTTAGAATCAATACTGCATATTGGTTCTAAGGCAGAAGAGTAGTAATGGCTGGGCAATGGGCGTTAAGTGACTTGCCCAGGATTACAGAGCTAGGAAGTGTTTGAGATCACATTTGAACCCAGCATCTTTGATCTCAAGGCTTGATTCTCAATTCACTGAGCCACCTTATTAAATTCTTATTAAATTGCATCCTTATTAAATGATCTGAGTTTTATTGACTTGCAATGTAGGACTTCTGAGGGTGTAGTATAGCTTAGTACTTACTCATTTCTCAATATTCCCCTTCAAACTTATTTTTTATTTTTATCTTCTCAGTTGCAATTTTCCTTCCACGAGAGAGGGAACATGGTTTTTTTTGGTAATAATTGATAATATTGCCTTTTCAACAAAGTGCTTTTGTATACTATATCTTTGGAGGTAAAAGACTGGGGTATGAGAGAGCTGATCATAGGTAGTTTTTTGTTTGTTTTTTTTTTAATCCTTACCTTCCATCTTGGAGGGTGACACAGCTGGGAAGTGTCTGAGGCCAGATTGGAACCAGGACCTCCCGCCTATAGGCCTGACTCTCAATCCACTGAGCCACCCATTGTTTTTATAGCTCTGTGGTTCAGAACCTTGTGCATTGTTATCCCCATTTAATAGATAAGAATGAAGCTCAAAAAGTGAAGTACCTTGCTCATGATCTTACAGTTTGTGTCAGGGGTAATGCTTGAAATCAGCTTCCCACTCTTTTCCACTAACCCTCACTGCCTCCTGATCTTTCTAATAATTCCATGTGGTCTATCCCAGCTTTGGTGAGTGATTTTCACTTTGATATAATTCCTTGGTTCTTCCATCTGTAAGTGTGAGTAACTGTCCCCCATTAGATCTTTAAGTACCAATGGTGCAGCTCTTTTGCAGTCTACTCTTTTGGCAATGGTTGGTATATTCCACATGGGTCACATGATCTCT
Organism: Monodelphis domestica; assembly: GCF_027887165.1. Lineage (NCBI taxonomy): Eukaryota > Metazoa > Chordata > Mammalia > Didelphimorphia > Didelphidae > Monodelphis > Monodelphis domestica. The sequence goes on along the minus strand of NC_077229.1, from coordinate 97,146,962 downwards.
ATTTCTGATTACTCTCCTGACTTTCAAACTGATACTTAAGAGAATATGCAAATTATTGGTAATACTACTCTCTTTCCTGGACCCTTTGTGCTCTGTTTGACCTCATGACTCAGGCTAGAACAGGGGTTTGAGGATTTACAGAAAATTAGTGCTCAGAAGCTAGTACAAGCATGAGCTTTACTTTGCATCTCATCAGGGAGGCAAACACTAAAGCATTATATACTAGATGGCAACACAGAAATTTATCCACTGAGGGCCAATGGCAAATATTGATGGAATACATGCTCAGTGTGGGATCTGAGCAGGGAAGTTTTATGCTTTAAAGATGGACTTGGTTGAAAAAAGGTAATCATTGTCACCAGATGGGGTGGGGAAATTTTCTGGGTCATTTATCCATACCAGATTTGGGTGGGGTAGATTATCCATTAAGACCAGAATTTTGGTAAGGGTCTATAACCATAATCAGGATTCCAGAAATAGTTTGTTAGTGTGTTTGCAGTGATTTGGAGTTTTCTCCAGTCAGGAGCTATAATCATTTATATATTTGATGCAGGATCAAGATAAATTATTATAGTAGAAAACTTTAAGCCCTCTGTAATTGCTTGTATGTTTGTAACAAGTAGGACTACTTAGCCAAAGTTACTCCATTTTGGAGTCCTGCAACTTACGCTAAAATAGCAAATTATATATTTTAAAAATCACAATGATTACATTATAAAGGACTCTGTTAAAGGGTCACAACTCCAAATTAGATAGTTTGAACTTAAAACTACTTCTCTGTACGTTAAGAGGAGGAAAACATTTTCTCCACTGCTTTTCCCAATAAGAATATATGCTGAGTTTAAATAACTAAAATATTTGAAGAATTGGATATTCTCATGTGTATGAATTTTTAATAATTTTATTTTCTTTGCTTTTGTTTTAAGTAATCTTTCATAAATGTCCTTAAGACTTCAAGTGGCAGGGAAGACATGGTTAGAGTTATGTTCCTTGTACCAGTGAAATTTTAGGCCCAATTCCCATCCCAGCATCAGTAGCACTAAACAAAAGATTTGAAGAAATTCTTACTATAAAGTTTTTTTTATTTTTGAGAAGAAAAAAACCCTAAAACTTTATTGTTGCTTAGGATAAATGAGAAAGAGGATGGTTTGAATTCTGGTGGCTTGAGATAAAATAAAGTGATCTCTCCATTTCCACAGAAAATCTAAACAATTCAAATCCAAGCAGTTACAGAGAAGACTAAGGAGAAAAGGGAATAGAGTCAATGAATGGTCTTTTTTTCTCTTAGGTTAGGCAGATTTTTGACTGTGCCTACTGCCATTGTCACAGGAGTCAGACCCCTGCTGCCTGCTCCTGTGGGATATGCTGTATGAGAGAAGAGACAGCAGCCTCCCCTAGAGCCACAGCTGCAGTATTCTTAAATAAAGATTTTTAAAATTTACTGTCTCTTCCTAAAAGTGGAGTACCCAAAAAACCCCATTCTGGTTAATTGAGGATTCCAATTAATACAAATATTACTGTACATGGTATATTGATATAAAGTACTCATCAAGAAAAGTCATATGTTTGATAGTTCCATTAAGGATTACTAACTTCATATCACTTTTATTTAGTTTTCACTTAAATTTTTCAAAATCACAAGCCCTATTGCAGGGGTCCCCAAACTTTTTACACAGGGGGCTAGTTCACTGTCCCTCAGACTGTTGGAGGGCTGGACTATAAAAAAAACAAAAAACTATGAACAAATCCCTATGCACACTGCACATCTTATTTTAAAGTGGAAAAAAAATGGGAACAAATACAATATTTAAAATAAAGAACAAGTAAATTAAAATCAACAAACTGACCAGTATTTCAATGGGAACTATGGGCCTGCTTTTGGCTAATGAGATGGTCAATGTCTGGTTCCATATTTGTCACTGCTAGCCATAACAAGTAATGCAAGTGTGCATCAGTTAGTCTAGATCTTGTTGGAGATTTCAGATGTTTCATTCTGTAAAAAGTCTGTTCACAGACATAAGTGCTGCCAAAGATGGTTGCCATTTGGAGTACATGGTTCCTGAGATTAGGATATGTCTCAGAGGGGAGAGATGCATAGAAATTAGGCAAGCTGCTTGACTTGAATGTGTCTTTCAGAGTCACAATTCTGCAGTTCAGACAGTTCCATTTGGTAAATTGTATCCACATTTTCAATGTCAATAGAAAATGGGTTACAGAAAAGCTGTATGTCCTGTTCATGGAGATGAAGCTCTTTAAATCTGAATTGGAACTCTTTTTGCAAATTTTCTAGTGAATCCACACATGTTTCTTTTGGGAATGCAATCAAGGATTTTTCCGCTAACAGATTTTGAGTTAAAGGGAGATGGCAGAAATTTTCCTTTTTTACTTGTTTGATAAGGAGGCCTAATTTTACTTCTAATGCTTTCCCATGTGATTGCATATTACAGATGAGTTTCCCTTTTTCTTGAAGTTGTACAATTGAAACTGTTGAGTAGCTCTGTTATATCTGTCAGAAAGGTGCGAGGTTCCATTTCCATTCTGCATCACTGAGCTCTGGTACTTTTTTGTTTTTTGAAAGCAAAAAAGCTGTAATCTGTGGAAGTAAGTCATAGAAATGTCTCAAAACTCTCCCTCGACTTAGCCAATGGACTTCTGTGTGGTACAGAACATCTTCAAAGGCAACATTAGCTCAGACAGAAATTCCTGAAATTGTCTGTGGCTTAGTGCATTAGCTCTAATGAAGTTAGCACAAGTTACCACAATTTTCATAACAGAGTCCCACTTCAGTGATTTACTACATAGCAGTGCTTGTTGGAGGATGAGGCAGGCAGTGTATGGCTATTGGATGAGAATGGTTATGTTTGTCCATCTCGTGGTTAATGCGAGCAATTACTCCTTTCTTAGACACCCCACCCCCCACCCCCACCCCCAATGCTAGGAGCACCATCAGCTGTCACACTGGCTAGTTTAACCCAGTCCAGCTCCAAATCCTTCACAGTTTGGGAAACCTTTTCATAGATATCCTCTCCTGTAGTTGTTCCTTTGATGCTTTGCAGTGCAGCAAGCACTTCTGTGACTTCAAAATTATCATTCGTCCCATGAGTAAAAATTAGAAGTTGTGCAGAATCACTTACATCATTGCTCTCGTCGAGTGCCAAGGAAAAATAGGAAAGTTTTCTTGTGGAGTTTTGCAAAAGCTGATGCAAATTGTCTCCCATTTTTTCAATTCTTGGTGTTATTGTAGATCCTGAAAGACTAACTATACTAAATAAGTCTGCCTTTCTGGACACATCTCTTTGACAACAGAAAGAAGGCAGTCTTTAACAAATTCTCCCTCAAAATGAGGTGATGCCCTTCAATTGGGGAATGGCTGAACACATTGTGGTATATGTTGGTGATGGAATACTATTGTGCTCAAAGGAATAATAAAGTGGAGGAATTCCATGGGGATTGGAACAACCTCCAGTAATTGATGCAGAGTGAGAGGAGCAGAACCAGGAAAACATTGTACACAGAGACTGATACACTGTGGTACAATCGAATGTAATGGACTTCTCCATTAGTGGCAATGCAATGACCCTGAACACCTTGCAGGAATCTACAAGAAAAACCACTATCTGCATTCAGAGGAAATACTGTGGGAGTAGAAACACCGAAGAAAAACAACTGCTTGAATACATGATCGAAGGGATATGGTTGGGGGTGTAGACTCTAAATGATCATCCTAGTGCAAACATCATCACCATGGAAATAGGTTCTGATCAAGGACACAAGTAATACCCAATGAAATTGCGTGTTGGCTGGGGGAAGGGTGGGTAATAATGTGATTATTGTAACCAAGGAATAATGTTCTAAATCGACTAAATAAACTAATTCTAATGGGGGAGGGAGCCACCAAATTCTCCCTCCACGAATGGTCTGCCAGTGCACATGATTAGCTTGGCAACTTGAAAACTTGCTCTCAGTGATGAAATATTTAGCTGCTTCTGCTTCACAAAAGTATTTTGCTGAATTGTCAATGTATTTTTCAGTTTTAATATTTATCTTTTCTCTCATTTCTGACCAAATGATCATATTTATCTTTGAGTTTGATAGTGTTGGCGCAAATTGTATTCTTTGAACACAGACACTATGTTCTGGCATATTAAACGCACAGCTCTTTCCCTGTACTGCATGAAAAAGTAATCATAAGTCCACTGTTCTTTGAATATCCTACACTCCAAGTCAGTTTTTCTCTTTCTTGACGTCATTGTTTCCTAGGGATTCCAAATTGCTATTAGTAAAATATGTGTGTGTGTGTTTGTACAACCCTACAAAAACAATATACCAACAATAATTTTGCCCAAATAGAGGCATACAGACTGACTGCCCATCAATGCAGTCTGATCTGTGTCCATCAATGCAGCCTTTCCAGTTCACATCATTTCAGCTTCACCAGTGGTCATATTGGTGGAACTCCACTTTTACCTCAGGCTCACACTGGTGCGGTGCAGGAACCAGCACAATTACAAAGCCGGTTCCTCTACCACCTTTCCAGTTCACACTACCCTGTGTGAACCGCACTGTGATCTGTGAACTCACACAGGAATCTGATCGCATGGGTAAGACCCCTATTATAGGGGCCATTATGTTTTGTATCTGGGGGAGTATGGGGGCCATTGTACTACCGTGTTTCCCCGAAAATAAGAGAGTCTTATATTGATTTGACCCCCCCCCCAAAAAAAAAAAAAACCAGGGGATAGCTTATAATAAAAAACACCCAGTGGCAGTGGTGGGCTTTTCACAGTAGAGGCCCACCGATGATGTCACAGGCCAGATCACCACTATTCAATGCCTGTATACAGTCCTGGAGGTGGTGTTGGGCCTGTGACACTGTATGCTGCTGTCTAGTATACTGCTTTGTGGCTGCCACATACAGTACTTCAGGATAGGGTATGGATGCATCCTGTGCTCCTCTCACTGACCACCAATGAAAGAGGTGCCCCTTCTGGAAGTGTGGTAGGGGCCAGATAAATGGCCTCAGGGGGCTGTAGTTTAGGGACCCCTACCCTATTGGTTAATACTTAGATGCTTGTACTCATGGGTAAGTCCTGTATTTTTTTTGAATTAAGGTTTAAATGGCTTGTGCTCATCAACTAACTCCAGACTTTTTCCCCAGTAGGCAGTAGGAGACTATTTTGAGCAACTTCTTTGAAGATGTCTACTCCAGATCCACCCCTGGGAGGAACACCTCGGCCAGGACCCTCTCCTGGGCCTGGCCCATCCCCTGGTGCTATGCTGGGCCCTAGTCCTGGACCCTCACCTGGTTCTGCACACAGCATGATGGGCCCCAGCCCTGGGCCACCTTCGGCAGGACATCCCATACCTCCTCAGGGTCCTGGAGGCTATCCTCAAGATAACATGCATCAAATGCATAAGGTAATGTGTAATGGAATTTTTTTTTTAATTCCAAGATTCATTTATATACATTAGATCATATTCTCCTAACACATTATTCTCATCACCTCCCTACCCTGCCCCATATCTAAAGAAAAGATGGGGCCATTTCTTAGTTTTTTTTTTAATTGTTTTTACATCTTTATCAATGGTCTACTAATTTCAGACTGGTAATCCTGACTATTTAAGAACTTAGAAAGATAGACACTTTTTAATTCATTGCTTCCCTTATAAATGCCAATAGCATTATTCAAACTGATTTTGGTAAGATGGAAAATTTATTTTCTTCTCTTTGGAGAAAATATTTTAGATGTAATAGGATTGAATATGGAAAAATAATTTCAGTTTCTAAAGAGGCTTTGAACAGTGGTGGCACTTTGTGATAGAATGAGTCTAAATCTTGGATAATCTGTATGTGGCACACAGTGTCAAGGGGAAAGCCTTGGATGAGAGGCCAGAAACCTTTCCTGCTGCCCTTGTTTTAATTCTTCCATTAACCTGCTCTATAATTTGGTTTTCTTACTTTTGTTCCTCATTTTCTCATCTGTCAAATGGGAAAGATACCATTTGGCTTATCTACTTCCTAGTTGTTGTTAAGATCAAATGAGAGGTGATCAAGCACTTTAACATAAGGCTTTATACATGTGTAAAGTAATATTACTGTTGGTGACAAAATGGGTTAGTACCTATTGAGGCTGCTTTTTCTTGTCTGAAGAAGAAGCTATATATAGGATAAAAGCAGAAAAATCGACAGGGTGAATCTCTGGGGATTAATGGGGTGATCAAAAAAAGTGGGAATTTAGTGGTTTTTGTAGTGAGGCAGTTGGTGCCTTGGGGGGAAAGGTAAAACTTGAGAGATATAGAGGTTTCTTTAAAAACCAGATATGGAAACCATTGCTTTATTTGTTGGTTTTGATTAGTAAATAATTTGCTTCTAGAAATGACATCTGTTCATTTCCAGCATGTTTTCCTTTCTGTGGAACCCACTTCTTGTTATATATACATTTCTCTTTTTTAACTTTTTTTCAAAGTAGGGAAGTCATACTTTTCCTACTTCTACCTAAAAAAAAACCATTCTGAGTTTGTCACTCCCAGCTATGTGGATGAATTATCCAGAAGGGTCCTTTCTGAGTAGCTTTTGGAGACATTAATGTGTTAACTGTAATTCTTTGGAAACTAAAGCAATTCTTAAATTACAGATATTTAGCAGGTGTTCTGTAATTGCAATTGGTTGGTTGCACTCTCCCTTTCTCTTCTTGCTCCCCATTCACCCATTCTTAAGACTATCGAGACAATAGCTAATCTCTCCCGAGTCTCAATGGTTACATGGTAGCAGAGAACCAACTGTCTGACCTGACTTTTCTGTTACTTCCTTTTTGAATATTTCTGAATATTCTCACCTTTTTCTTCTTCCTTTCAGAGATCTGTTAATTATACTACAATCAGTCTTGCAGAAATATCTTTATTTATACTTTCTTCCTTCCCTCTTCCAATTCTTATCCAGTTAGCTTCCTCAAGAAAATGTTATCCTCATTATCCTCATTCTTCTTTTTTTTTTTAACTCTTTTTGTCTTAGTAACAACTCTCAAAGACAGAAGGGCAGAGGCCTAGGCAAATGGGGTTAAGTGATTTGTCGATGGTCATACAGCTAGGAATTATTGACATCTTTTTTTTTTTAACTTAATCTCAGATTCTTCTCTATCAAAGTGAATGGTAGCATCCAGAAATATTGACCTCCATAGCTTGTACTGACACCTGAGTTTTAATTCATAGTAACTTGGCATAGCCTTCATTTTCTTTTCTCCCAGGTTCTAGTCCCACATTCATACTGACTCCTGGACTTGATATCCTATTGTTACTTTAAATTCAGCATATCTAAAATCATGCTTATCATTTTTTCCCCAAATCAATTTCTCCTCCTGAGGAGAAACATCCTTATGTCCTGATGTGTTTTTTTTTTTTGTTTTTTTTTTTTTAACCCTTACTGTGTATTGGCTCCAAGGCAGAAGAATGGTAAGAGCTAGGCAATGGGGGTCAAGTGACTTGCCCAGGGTCACACTGCTGGGAAGTGTCTGAGGCCAGATTTGAACCTATGACCTCCCATCTCTAGGCCTGGCTCTCAATCCACTGAGCTACCCAGCTGCCCCCCTGATGTTTCTTAATCACTAAGGAACAAAACTTCCAGTTTTTTGACTGAGTCCACTTATTTAATCACAAAGTCTTATTCATTCTTTTTCTTCTTGTTTCTTACATCCATTCCATTCCTTTCTTTCCATTCTTACTACTACCCTCCCACTTTGACTACTACAACAGATTTCTAAACAGTATTCCTACTTTCTGCCCTCTTTCCACTACACTCCATCTTACATCCTGCTTTTAGAGTCATTTCCCAAATCCTTTCTTGGAGCAGCACATTATTTCCCAGCTCATACTCCCTAAATAGCTTCCTGCTGCCTCTAGTCTGGTTCAGAGCTTTCAGCTTGTGTGTTCCAGGCCTTCCACAGTCAGCCCCAGCTCCCTTCCTAGGAGCAATTTTCTAGGACCTAAATCCTTTCTATCAGCTAAACTGGCTCACTTTTTTTCCTTTGAGCATTCCTTCCTATGTGTCTTTATTCATACCATTTCCTCTCCCTTTTTCCTTATTCAAATCTCTGTTCCTTGAAGTTTAGTTTGAGTCCTACTTTCATGAGAACTTGCTACTCAAACTGATGCTACTTTCTTCTGAATTTGTAGTTTTACCATGTATATGACAATTAATTTGGCAATTAATCTCCTGGTGCTTTGTGGCATCTTTTGTTTTATCTTTTATTGTATTTAATCATTCTGTCTGTTTGAATTTTCATTTATTTGTCTCTTCACTTAGATTACAAATTCTTTAAGGACAAGGGACTCTGACTTTTGTGATTTGGTATCCTGCAATGTCCCTTATATGTTGCAAATAGTCCATATATGTATATTCAGTGTTAAGGAATATCTCCATGAGCCATCCTCGAGGAGAGGCTACTAAACTGTGGGTGCTCATAAAGATAGGCTTTTCATTGTTGCCAATTCTGCATTCTTAAAAGCTAAGTTTTAGGTTGCTTCTAAAGAAGCACAAAATTCAGGAAATGATTTCCATGCCTTTTTGTAAGAACCAAAGGCAAAATGAGTGCACGTTGTACCAGTAGTCTTTGTACTTAACACTCTAATTTGGGAAGCATTAAAAACTCAAGGATTGACCTAGACATGAAAAGAAGGGAAAAGGCAATTAACCACACTAACAGCTATTTTTATGTAATGCTGTCATTACAAACCCATGTCTCTTTCAGAGACTGCTTATGTAAATAAATGATGCCAGATAGTGTGATTGGTGGCAGAAGAATTCATTCAGTTCGATTTAACAATTAGGTTTTCAGTGCCTGTTCCAAACTCTTTCATTTTGTTTCACTTGGAAACAGGCCCTACCCTCAAAGAGCTTACTTGATATTGGAGAAGGCTGCAATGTGTACAAAAATGACGATAAGATAAATTGAAGAAGGAAAAAGAAAATTTGTTGAGAGTAAGCATGACTTCATTGACAAAGTGGTATCAGAGATTTGTTTTAAAAGAAGATAAGGATTCTAAGAGTTAAGAATGGAGTATTCTCCAAGCCTACATAAATGAATAGAGGTGAACCAGAGAATGGTGAGTTCCAGAAAAGGCTAGATATTTAGTCTTATTAGAAAGCCTTGTAGGTAATGTAGGATTAAATTAGGTAGCAAAGTCTTTAACTGTAAAGAATCTTAAATGCCAGGCAGAGGTGTTTGCATTTGTATTACAGAGGTACTAAGGAGCCACTAAACGCTTTTGGAAAAGAGATCAGATAGGTTTCTTAGGAATATTGCTTTAGAAACTTCTTCAGGATGGATTGGAGAAGAAGAGACTTGAAGCAGAGAAACCAATTAAGAAGGTATTATGGTAGACTGGGGTAAAAATAATGAGGCCTGAACTAGTCAGAAGATTTTGAGTAGAGGGAAGAGGATAGGAAAAAAACAAGTATTGTGAAGGTAGACTCAATAAGACCTGGCAACTAATTGGATATGGGGGTGAGAGGGAAGGAATAATAATTAATGACATTTATATATAACCCTTTATGGTATGCAAAAGATTTTATATATACATTATCATTTGATCCTCACATCAGTTTTGTGAGGTGAGTGCTACAGGTATTATTATCTCCATTTTACAGATGAGGAAACTGAGGCTGAGAGGGGTTAAGTGACTTATCCAGGGTCACACAGCTAGTAAGTGTCTGAGGTGGGATTCGAACCCAGGTCTTCCTGACTCCAAGTCCAGCGCTCTCTCCACTACGTCATGCTGCCTCTCAAGGACGGCTCCAAGGTTACTAACCTGGGTGAATGGTGGTATCCTCAAAAGACATAGGGAAGTTTGGATGAGGGATGAGGTTTCGGGGTGGGATAGGGATGGGGGAAAGATAATTAGTTTTGTTTTGGACGTGTTAAATTAAAATGTTTATGGGATGTCCAGGAAGAAATATCCAGCAGGCAATTAAATTTAAGGATTGAAATTCATTAGAGAGAGTAGGGCTGGAAGTCTTCTGCATAGAAATGATACTTGAATCCCTGGAAGAATATGGGCTCACTGAGAGAATAGGGTTCCAGGACAAAGTCTGAGGACAAGAATGATAATGATTGGGAGATGAGGGGGTGATCTAACAGAATAGATTGATAAGGAAGAGAGTCAGTTGTAGGGGAAGCAGGAAAGAGCAGAGACCTAAAAACTGAGGAAGTGTCCAAGAGGAGGTAGGTAGATGGAGAAAGATAGGTAAAGGATAAGGAAAATCCAGCAGTTAAAAGATCCTTGGTTTCTATGGAGAGAGCATTTTCAGTGGAGGGCTTAGGTTGGAAGATGGATTACAAGGTGATAAGAAAAGAGTAGAAAAGAAAGTGGATGCAGTAAAATAGAGATTTTTCTTTCTAGGACTCGGGCAGTGAAAAGGAGAAGAAAATAGGGAATAGCAGCTTGAAGGGCATAGTAGGGTTAAAATTAAGAGTTTTTCCAGGATGGGATAGATTTAAGTGTATTTGTAGGCACAGAGAAGGAAGCTACAGATATAGGGATGTTCTAAAAATGAGATATAAGAGGGAGTGGGGGTTTCTAGCCTTCTAGGAAGAGTCTGGAGGGTTGGGTTCTAGGAGCCAAGCAGAGAGGTTGACTTTGGCAAGAAGAGTCACCTCTCTCTCAGAAACTTGAATAAAGGAATTTAATCAGTCAATCCTTCAGTTGAGAGTAGAGGAATTGAGGCTGTTTAGCCTGAAAAAGAGCATATAGAAATGGTGGTAGAAAGACAGTAATACTAGGAACAGTGAATAGAAATTGCAGAGGCAAATTTAGATGTGATATTATAAAGGAAAACTTCATAGAAGGACACTTGTCAGTTATTGTCTAGCAGGGGGATCTTTTTTCAGGTTGTCATCTTGACCATATGGCTTCTGAGGGCTCTTCCAAATTTGTAATTCTGGAATTTTGTGACTACTTGCCTAAAGTCTTGGAAAATAAACACAAGGGTTTTTTTTTTTTTTTTAAATTTTAAATAAAGGGAGAAAACCACACACACACATATACACCTTCTTAGATGGTGATAATAATGATGATGATGATATCAACAACAATAATAGCTAACATTTATGGAATGCTTGTAGATTTGCAAGGCATTTTACATATTTTCTCTCATTTGGTCCTCATGACAATCCTGTGAAGATACATGCTATTCTTATCTCCATTTTACAGATAGAGAAATTGGATCTGAAAGCGAGTGAATTTGACATTCTAATGGAAAGAGGCTCTTAGTTGGGTATCTATGGTATCTGTGATCTCTTAATTAGATATTATTGTGACTTGGTAGGATAAAAGGGTATGCCTTATTTGAAGGAAATGGAGTAGATAAAAAGGGAGGTAAAAGTAGTAGTATTAAAATATTTCCATGTGAGAAAAACCAGAAGCCAGAGTGGAAAGACATGCTAGGGAAAGTACCTAGGTGAGGATTAATGAAGACAGAAAAGATCACATAATATGAGTAGTACTAGTTCTACTACTACCACCACGAATTCTATTACCATTATTCTGTGTGTGTATGTGTATGTGACTTTAAGGTGTGCAACACACTTTAAATATGTTATCTAGTGATATTCAACAACTACCTACTTACATGTCTACTTTATCATGAGTACAAAATCTTTGAGACTTATCTCTACATGAATATAAGCCATAGGGTATTAGTAGGGAACAATCAGGTTTTGTTTGTTTTTCTTAACTCCATACCTTTCCAAGTATTGGAATATATATACTAAGTATTGGTTCCAAGGCAGAAGAGTGGTAAGGGCTAGGCAATGATGGTTAAGTGACTTGCCCAGGGTCACACAGCTAGGAAGTGTGTGAGGACAGATTTGAACCTAGGACCTCCCATCTCTAGGCCTGGCTGTCAGTCTTTTGAGCCGCTTAGCTACTCCCACAACCAGTTTTGTGATGGACAACGTCTTTAATTTTGCAGTTTCCTGAAAAGTGGAAAGAATACAAGATATTACTGTGATTAGTGTCTGGATTATGAAAAAAATTTTGATTTCTTAGAATTCCACCTTAAAGGGGTTTCTCCTATCTGTATGTCACAATAATTTGTTGCCTTCAAAAATAAGACAATAGAAAAATAATCCTGTTCAATGATCCTTGTATCATATCATGTGAGCCATAAAATAGAGATGTAGCTGTCCCAAAGTATTCACCACTATGATGAAGGAAATCTGGCACAAGCTGGAGTTTAGTTAAGTATTTCAGATACTCATGTTTGCAGGTAACATGTTAGTTGCTTCAAGCCCCAGAATATTGCAGTCTTCTGGAAAAAATCTGGCCCTATTCGGTCCATACAGGAAAAACCAAATGTAAAAAAAAAAAGTCTTTTGCACAGATTATACTATATAGTTAGATGGATAGTCTATAGAGCGCGTCCATCAAGATATATACCTGGGCCAGAAATTACAAATGTGTGATGAGTTGGACCTAAAATTAAAACAGGAGGAAGAAAGAGTCTGGATTATTTTTATCGAAAGGCTCTTCTAGTGACCCCAGGTTCATCTTTTTAATAGTCTCTAGCAGCCTATTGGTAATGATGTTTGGCGGTGAGACATGGAATGAACATTACAATCCCCAAGGGACTGAAAAAATGAATATTGCATAAAGGGCAGTGAAGAAGGTTATGGTGGGTGCAAGCAGGCTGATATAACCAATGAGGAATTTAAAATAACTAGTTTGGGGAATATTATTAGTGATAAGAAAAAGTGTTGGGGTGGTCATATGGTAAGGGTGAGGGATTTGAGATGAATATCCTGTATGCTCCATTATTGTCCTCACAATATCAGGAGAAATTAAGAAGGGCCTTGGCATATTAGATGGATGCCCTGTGGCAAATTTATGGAAGACATAGGCTAAATTTGAACAGGCTAGACATGCATGGACGGATTCCAGGCTGCATTATTTGAGGAAATATTCAAATAATTCTTTTGAATACAGAGACATGGGCTGGTAATAGGTGGATAGAGATTGAATATAAAAGTATAGCGTGGTCCTGGTCATGTGAAGAATAGTGTTTTGAGTGCTAAAATTCATAATGAATTCATGCTGATGAAGAAGGCTAAGGATGACAAAGTTTTAAAAAATTAAAGTGGGGAAAAGGGGTATTTCAAAGAGAAAATAGGGCCGCTTCCCTGGGTGCTAGATCAATATTGAGAGAAGGTAGAGATGCTCAACTCCTAATTTGCATCTATATTCCCTGTCAGAGAAGAAAGATATTTGGAATGGAAAGGATAGAACAAAATTGATTAATCAAAATTTTCATCTAGGATAAAAAGTAAGAAAGCACCTAACCATCCTTGATGGTTTTAGGTCACTAGGCTTAGATGAATTATATCCCAATGTTCTGAAAGAATTAGTGTATGTGATTTTGATTCACTATAAAAAAAAACAATTCTGAAAGATAATGGAGAACAAGAGAATTATTGTTGGATAAGAGGAAGAGATTTTGCCCCAATTTTTGGAAAAAGAGAGTCGAATTTATAAATTAAGACTAGTGAACTCAATTTTTCTTCCTGTCAAAATTCTAGAGCTTATTTTTTTTCCTTTTTTTTTTTTAAGATTCAGTACTGTGTTGATTCCCAGGCAGAAGAGTGGTAAGGACTAGGCAATGGAGGTTAAGTGATTTGCCCAGGGTCACATAGCTAGGAAGTATCTGAGACCAGATTTGAACTGATCTTCTGTCTCTAGGTCTGATTCTTAATCCACTGAGCCCACTCAACTGCCCCATCTAGAGTTTATTCTTAAAGGAACTGTTAGTGGAAATGTATAAAAGGAGAGAGTGATCCCCAAGAGCCAGGATAGATTTGTGAAGAACAGGTTATCATGCCTCACTTTCTGACAAATTTCCTTCTTTGCTTGGTAATACTACTGGGTAGAAGATTGAGAGAGGCAGATTTAGGCTTAATATGTAAGGGAAAACTTGAGAATTAGTGCTAGTGCAGAGTGGAAAGGGACATGAGGGAGGTGTGTTTCTCTTTACTAGAGATCTACAAACAATCAGGATGTCTGCTTTTCAAGATGTGTATTAAGAGGATAAATTGGACTAGAACTCTGAGCTCATTTCTTTTTTTCCTAATTGAAATTATTTAATTAATTTAGAATATTTTCCCATGGTTGTGTGTAAAGATTAAAATTAATATATAATGAACATTATATTTTATAAAGTTTTATTAATAATAACTAAAGCCCAAGAACTGCCTGAATTCAGCCTGGTCGCAGGTCATAAGGAGAGCATGGGAGGAGCATATATTCACTTAAACACCAATAACGTGATCTTGCCAACGTGGAGATGCAGGAGAGATTATAGGGAATTTGGGAAATACTAAGGACTTAGGGGAATGAAGTCAAAGATTCAAAATCTCCATTTATACACGATTCATGTTCTTCTCTCCTCCCCATCCCCCCAGTTAATGAGCAATTCTGCTGGGTTTTACATGGGTCATTGATCAAGACCTATTTCCATATTGTTAATATTTGCATTAGGGTGATCCCTTAGAGTCTACAGCCCCAACCATATCCCCATTGGCCCATGTGATCAAGCAGTCGTTTTTCTTCTGTGTTTCTGCTCCCACAGTTCTTCCTCTGGATGTGTATAGTGTCCTTTTAGTCCCTCAGAATTGTCCTGGATTATTGCATTGCTGCTAGTAGAGAAGTCCATTACATTTGATTGTGCCACAGTGTATTGGTCTCTGTAAAAATTAAAATTAATCTCAAATAATAAAAATATTTTTTAAGAGATTTATTAATGATAATTAGAAGTAAAGGAATAAACCAATGCAACCAAAATTAGAAGGGAAGCAACAAATTGGGGAAAAATCTTCATAACAGAAACCTGACAAAGGTCTAATTACTCAAATTTATAAAGAGCTAAATCAATTGTACAAAAAAATCAAGCCATTCTCCATTGATAAATTGATAAATGGGCAAGGGACATGAATGGGCAGTTTTCAGATAAGGAAATCAAAACTATTAATAAGCACATGAAAAAGTGTTCTGAATCTCTTATATCAGAGAGATTCAAATCAAAACAACTGAGGTATCACCTCAAAACCTAGCAGATTGGCTAACATGACAGCAAAGAAAAGTAATGAATGCTGGAGGGGATGTGGCAAAGTTGGAACATTAATGCAATGCTGGTGGAGTTGTGAATTGATCCAACCATACTGGAGGGCAATTTGGAACTGTGCCCAAAGGGCGCTAAAAGACTGTCTGCCCTTTGATCCAGCCATAGCACTGCTGGGTTTGTACCCCAAAGAGATAATAAGGAAAAAGACATGAACAAGAATATTCATAGCTGCGCTCTTTGTCGTGGCAAAAATTTGGAAAATGAGGAGATGCCCTCCAATAGGGGAATGCTGAACAAATTGTGGTATATTTGGTGATGGAATACTATTGTGCCCAAAGGAATAATGAACTGTGACTACCTCCAGGAATTGATGCAGGGTGAAAGGAGCAGAACCAGGAGAACATTGCACACAGAGACCGATACACTGGTACAATTGAATGTAATGGATGTCTCCATTAGTGGCAATTCAGTGATCCTGAATAACTCGGAGGAATTTATGAGAAAGAACACTTTTCCACATTCAGAGGAAAAACTGTGGGAGTAGAAACACCAAAGAAAAACAACTGCTTGATTACATGGGTCGATGGGGATATGACTGGGTATGTAGACTCTAAATGGTCATCAACAACATGGAAATGGGTTCTGATCAAGGACACATGTAGAATTGTGTTTCAGCTAAGGGGAGGTCGAGGGGAGGGGGGGTAAAGAATAAGATTCTTGTAACCAAGGAATAATGTTCTAAATTGACTAAATAAAATTTTCTTTAAAAAAAAAATTATACTATCACTGAAAAGGGCCTTTTTCATTGTGTTTGGTACCAAATAAAGAGAAAGGAAAAAGAAAGAGAAGCAGAAATCTCCAGCTGGTTTCAAGTAAATATTTTTTTTTAAAGAAGTAAAGGAATAAAAAGGTAACAAAATAAAAACCATGTGCCCATGGCTAATCTCCCTGTTCAAAAACCCTGCTTATCACCATGGTCACAACCCAGGAAGCAAAGAGACTGAGACCAGCAACCCCACTGAATTTATCCCTCTGTCTATAGGAAGTATGGAACAACAGGAAGTCAGTGGGCTCCTGGGAAATGCAGTTTTTAGGGTAACAGATTTATAATTATACATTTTCTCCTGATTCTGCTCTTTTTACTCTGTATCACTTCCTGGAGGTTGTTCTCGTTCACATGGAATTCCTCCAGTTCATTATTCCTTTCAACACAAAAATATTCCATCACCAACAGATACCACTGTTTGTTCAGCCATTCCCCAATCAATGGGCATCCTCTCATTTTCCAATTTTTTGCCACCACAAAGAGCTCAGCTATGAATATTTTTGTACAAGTCTTTTTCTGAGCTCATTTCTAACTGTGATTATGTAAGTGTTTGTCAGCAGATTTATTGACATTTCCAAGGCAGAATAGAGACTGGGGGAGGAAGACATCTAGGTGTCAAAATGACTGGTAAAGAAAAGAGTGATATTGTGGCAAGAGGGTCACAGCAACAGTGATCTATTAAGTGGGTCATATATTAATGGAGGAGAAGTTGCTGAGCAGTGATCGTAGGAAAGGGTGTGTGGATCTTTGGTCTAAATCATCCTCCAGGTTGTCAAGTTCTTTATAGTGCTAATTAATTAAGGTCAGGCAGCAGAATGCTTTGAATGTTTATGTGAAGTAGGTCTCAGTGATATCTAACTCAAATGGAAACAGGTGTTATTAAACTATGTCTAAGGATCCCTCGGGGCCACACATTGACTTTGAAAACCTTGTTTGTGGGGTTTTTTTTCTTTAATCTATCAACAGAGTAATATTTTGATTTTGTTCATGCCATACCCAAGAATGTTGTGAATTTTATGTTTGATACCTCTGGTTATAGCTATGCTTTGATTGGGAAGAGAGATATTCAGGAGATATCCCACACAGGGGAACATATTCTTGGCTCTTTATTAGACTTGATGTTTGAGGGAGCCTATTGCTGAAGATAACATTAATTAAGCCTTTGCCTGAGGTCCCAGTCTTTGCAGCATCCAGACATGTTGTTTGAAGCTCAGATCTTTGAGGCCTTAGAATTTTTGACCAGGTTTAATAAAAATGACAACTTTTCAGATCTGAAAAGGCCTTTAAAAGGATGCTTAATCTCATTGAATCTTGTACAGTATCCCTGAAATAGTTGACCTGCTTAAAAACCTCAAATTGAGTCTTCAGCCCTACTACCTCCTTGGACAGCTTTTCTGACTTTTCTATAAAGAGGCTTTACAACAAGGCTCAATCTACCTGTCTTTAAGGAATTTATCTATTATTACTCCTAATTTTATCCTCTGGGACCAAACAGAATAAATTCAATCTTCCTTCCACCTGACCATTCTGCTAGTCAAATGATTCTTTCTTCTTCAGGCTAAAACGTTCCCACTTCCTTCCAGATTATTATCTGGGATGGTTTCCAATCCTCTCATAATCAATTCCTTGTAAAGGATATTCTGTATTTTAGCTATGATTTATGTTATTTCCAAAAAAGAATCTCCTCACTATTGATGATGTAGGCACCAATAATTGTACAGTTTAGAGCTATAGGAAATATATCTCCATTCAGATTACTGATAAAAATGTGAAATAGATCTGGCCAAGGATGGAACTCTGACACACATGCTATCATTAAAGTACTAGCATTCTTTTAGACTAAAGCAATCAAACCATTCTTCTCTTACCTAACAAGGAAGTTGTGAGAAACTGTAAAATATTTTTTTCTGACATTCTGGTAACCTTTACTAGTCATAAGTGGTTAAAAAAAAATGAGGTTAGTCTGATAAAACTTAATAACTGTGCTGACTTATAGTCATTACCTCATTCCTTTTAAAATGTTGACAAGTCATTCTTTAATGGTCTGTTTTAGCATTGTATCAGAAATGTAGAATAGTCTTATTAGACTTGTTTAGTCATATAGTCATGTCCAGCTCTTCATAACCCCATTTGGGGTCTTGGCAAAGATAGGAGTAATTGCTACTTCCTTATCTAGGTCATTTTAAAGATATGGAAACTAATGTAAACAGGGTTATAAGTGACTTGCCCAAGTTCACACAGCCAGTAAGCCTCTGACGCTAAATTTGAAATCAGGTCTTCCTGACTCCAGGACTGACACTATCCACTGCACTATCTAGCTGCCCTGCCTAACTGGACTTTCCCAACTTCAATAACATGTCTTCTGTTTCCTTCACTTCCTCAAAAATCACTAGGTTTTACCTTTTTGAAAATCAAGATCATATTTACCCATCTTCAGCACACTTATTTTTCAGTGTTTCTCAAAAGTAACTAGCAGTGGGTTTAGCAGACATGTCTTCTAGTTCTTTTGGTGCTACAGTCTTTCTAAGCCAGCTAAAAGAAACAAGATAAATATTAAGTATTCCTACTTGTCATCTTTCTGTTCTCATCAAGTAGAGATCCTTATCCTTTATTGTTCTCTTAACTCAACATTGCTAAACAAAAGCACAATATGAATTATTATTATTATTATTATTAGCTATAAGAGGCTTCAGTCTGTCTGGAATGTTGTGTTTGGTTAAAAAACAAAACAAAACCAACCCTTACCTTCTGTCTTAGATATTATACTATGCATTGGTTCTAAAACAGAAGAGTAGTAAGGGCTAGGCAATGGGAATTAAGTGACTTTCTCAGGGTCACACAGCTAGGAAGTGTGTGAGGCTAGATTTGAACCCAGGACCTTCTGTCTCTAGGCCTGGCTCTCAATCCACTGAGCTACCCAGTTGCCCCCAAATTGTACTAATATTGATGTTTTTTTATCACATCCATTTCTAAATATATCCTCTCCTCCATTGCCCAGCAAGCCTTCTCTTCTTATAACAAAGGATAAAAAACAATTTTTATAAATATTTCAGCAAAAGCCATCAACCAAGTCTGTTTGTATATGCAGTCTTCCACACTAACTGTTGCTTTCCTTCTAAAGAAAGGAGAGGGGTGAACTTTTAATCTCTTCTTCAAGGTAGTGTAGTCACTATAGTTATACAATATTCTGTTTGTCTTGGGGGTTTTTTGTTTGGGGAGGGGGCTTTTTGCATTTCTTTTGTAGAAATTATTAGTTCTTCCGCTTGTATGTGTTCATAGGTTTTCCTGTACTTTTCAGAATTCCCATTGTCATTGTTATGTACATTTCATTAATTCTGTGTACCACAGTTCAACCATTCTTCATTCTGTGGGTATCAGTATTTTTTTTCAAGTTCTTTGCTAGTACAAAAAAGTGCTGCTACTGATATTTTGGTGTAAATGGGATCTTTCTTTTTATCTTTGACTTCCTTGAGGAGGAAATTTTATGATTCCAAATTGCCTTCCAGAATAACTGGGCTGCATGGAATGCATTTATTTCTAAGTTAGAGATGAGTTATACTTTCCACTGGGATCACAATTCACAACTCAGTCTTGCTGTGTGACCTCTTAAGACAATGTGCCTGTCTTTTCAAGACCCTCCAGCCTTGACTATTCTTATTTTTTGTCAGCTTTGCTAATTTGCTTCATTGTGAGATAAAATCTCAAGATTTTTCATTATTCTTATTGGTGAATTGGAGTTATTTTTCACATTTTCTTAATAAACTTTTTATTAAAACCTTTTTAGAATAAGGAAAGTTCAGCAAAACTAACCAAACTGTCAAAAAAAAGCCTGACGTGTATTCTATCTTCAGGACCATCCATCTCTGCAAAAATACAGAGGATTGGGGTTAGCTATATGGTTCAGTAGATAGAGTTGCCAGGCCTGGAGATGAGAGATCCTGGGTTCAAATAAGGCCTCAGACACTTCCTAGCTGTGTGACCTTGGGCAAACCACTTACCCCCCTCTCCCCCCCCCCCCCAATTGCCCAGCCCTTACTGCTCTTTTGACATGGAACCAATATTTAGTATCAATTGGAAAATAAAGGTTTTCATTTTTTATGGGCCAAACTTGGTCATTATAATTTTGCAACATTAATTTTTGGTTATTTTTCTTCCATTTATGATTATGTTTGTTTTCTTGGTAGTTCTTCATGAGTCTTTCTATGCTTCTCTGTGTCATATCATTTTTTTATACCACAATGATATTCCATTATAGTCATGCCACAGTGTATCTAGTAAATCTGCAGTTGATGGGCATCTTTATTTTTAGTTCTTTGCTACTTCAGTTAGTACAATTTTAAATATTTTGATGTATTAAAGGCCTTTCTTTTTTTACTTCTTTGGGTGGTATATGCTTAACTGTAGTACTTTGGGGATTAAAGAGTATGTATGGAAATTCAAATCACTCTCTTCAGGTAGTTTTAATTTGTTTTCCAGAATGTTTATATCAGTTTACCAACTGATTAATGTTCTATCAACACATTATAGTGGTCTTATCTTTCCCTATTTCCTTCCTCCAGGATCAGCTCTTCTCATCTTTTGACATTTTTGCTCACTTTCTGGGTGCAAGGTGAAATTTTAAGAGTTGTTTTGATTTACATTTCTCTTATTAGTGATTGGGAACATTCTTTCATGTAGTTGTTATTAGTTTGCAATTCCTCTTTATAGATCTATTTTTGTATCTTTTGACCATTTATCAGTTATACATGTGAAAACATTTCCACATTAACCATGTTGCCCCAAAAAAGCAAAAAAAAAAATCATACTTCAAAGTAACTCATTCACAGTTGATCATTGCTGTAGTATTACTGTATCCAAAGCCTTTTCAATTTCATATTATATTACCAGAGTAATTATATCTTTTTGTCATTGCTTCTAACCTTTCTTTGGTTAAGAACTCTTTCCCCATTCCCTGGGTGATAAATGATCAAAAGATATGAATAGGTAGTTTTCAGAAGAAGAAATCAAAACTATCTATTAAAATATCTGTATTTTAAATGCTCCAAATTGCTATTATTTAGAGAAATCCAAATTAAAACAACTCTGAGGTACTACCTCTACCTATCAGATTGGCTAACATAGCAGAAAAAGAAAATGAGAAAAGTTGGAGGGAATGTGGGGAAATTGACCAATAATGCACTGTTAGTTGAGTTGCGAACTGATCCATACATCCTGGAGAGAAATTTGGAAATGTAAGATTAAAAATTAATATTCAATACTCCATGTATTATATTTTTATAAGATTTATTAGTAATCACTTGAAGTAGAGGAAAGTAAATACCGTCAGTAAAGAGACGTCAGTAAAGAGTTTCCCTGACAGGACAGAGTAAGCCAAAGAAGGGGGGGGGAGGGGCGGAGTTAACAACTTATCTTCAAGAAAGGACACAACTTGGGGATGAAAAAGAAATGCTGGGAAATGTAGTTCAAGGGTACAAAATTCTAATTACACAGAGCTATGCCCAAAGGGCACTAAAATTGTACATAGTCTTTGACCCAGCAATACCACTACTAGGTCAACGTATCCCAAAGAGGTCAAAGAAAAATGAAAAGGACCTTTATGTGCAAAAATATTTATAGTAGCTCTTTTTGTGGTGTCAAAGGATTGGAAATTAAGGGCATGCCCATCAGTTAGAGAGTGACTAAACAAGTTGTAGTTTATGATTGTGATGGCATACTATTAGGTTAGTTTCAGAAAAATCTGGGAAGACTTATGAACCAATGCAAAGTTTAATGAGCAAAACAAGAACAATGTCTATAGTAACAGCAATATTGTACGGGTGATTCCCTTTTAAAGACCTAGCTATTCTCAGCAATACAATGATCTAAATGATTTATGAAAAACTAATGGAGTCTGAATGCAGATTAAAGAGTACTTTTTTACTTTATTTTTCTTTGTTGTTGTTTCAGTCTGTTTTGTTTTGCGGTATGGCTAATATATTTTATGTTTTGCATGGCTTTCCATGTATGAGCTTTATCAAATTGCTTGCTTTCTCAAAGGGAGAGGGAGAGAATTTGAAACTCAAGAGTTTAAAAAGTAAATTAAAAAAAATTTACACATAAAATTGAGGAAAATGTAATTACATTTGTTAAAAAAAAACAAACCTACCCTTATCCATACGTGAAATTTACCTGACCTGACTCTTCTAACTCTTAAAATGTATGGTCTTTTACTATTTAGGTTAAGTAACCATTTGGAGCTTATTGTAGTAAGTGGAATTTAATCTGACTGAAACTACTTTTACAAGGGGGCAGCTGGATAGCTCAGTGGATTGAGAGCCAGGCCTAGAGACAGGTCCTAGGTTCAAATCTGAACTCAGACACTTTCCAGCTGTGTGACCCTGGACAAGTCACTTAACCCCCATTGCCTAGCCCTTACCACTCTTCTGCCTTGGAACCAATACACAGTATTGATTCCAAGACAGAAGGTAGGGGTTTTTACAAAAGAAAAAGAAGAAAAATGACTTTTATACCATATTATTCTTTTGTATTCATCCTGTTAATCTGCCTTCCCTTCCATCTCTTATTTCTTTTGTTAAATACAAATTTGTTAGTGAATTTCTTCTTTAGCCACATTTGGTTATTTTGGTAGCTCATCTTGCTCATCAAAATCAGTTGTGTTTTATCACAATTTCCTTATTGAATACCTCCTGTCCCTCTTTCTTTTCTTTTCTTTTTTTTTAAATTAAAACCCTTACCTTCTGTCTTGGAGTCAATTCTGTGTATAGGCTCCAAGGCAGAAGAGTGGTAAGGGCTAGGCAATGGGGGTCTAGTGACTTGCCCAGGGTCGCACAGCTGGGAAGTGTCTGAGGTCAAATTTGAACCCAGGACCTCCTGTCTCTAGGCCTGACTCTCAATCCACTGAGCTACCCAGCTGCCTCTCCTCCTGTCCCTCTTAAGCTTCCCTCAGGCCATGAAATCATCCTTGTCCCTTTTTTGAAGTTTCTAAATATCTCTTCAAGAGTGGGATGTGTATACAGGGTAGGGAGCACATTTTAGACCTTGCTTAGTAATCACCCAGTCACTGCCTCCCAAAAATTGTCATCATTTGACATTTACAGTACATTATCATTGTACTTTCTCAACTCGGTTGTCTTTCTTTTTGGTCAGAAACTGATCTAGAAGAGCAATAATTCTTGTATCTTCTGTTTTCTGGGGAAAAAATGATAAGAAATGTAGTTGAAGAACTTATTCATTACTGTGCTTTTAGTAGAGAGATAGGCCAGCATATATCTGGATAATTGGAGTGTCTCCATCACAGTTAGACAGTACCTCTGTTACTTTTTGATGTGTAAGGAATGCATCATCCAGTTCCTCTAACTCTAGATTGATGAACCTATGGCATGCAGGCTGGAGGGGGCTACTCCTCTTCCCCTCTACACCATACCTTAGGACATTTCTACCATCACTCACTCCTGCTCAGAAGCCCCAATGGGAGCAATTTCTCCTTCCCCTGTCTGGGGTAAGATGGGGTAGGGTAGGGGGTGAGGGTTGAAATTTGGGCCCTCAGACTCTAAAAGGTTCATCATCACTGCTCTTTTTGGTCTAGTGGCCTGTAATATATGCTTCCAGTACAGTACTTTGTTTCTTCTTCCTTTATCTATCATGTGTTCTTTTCCCCAGGCCTCCCCTCAACTTCATTAATATTCCACACAGATGATATCATCTTTTTTAAGCTTTATGTTTTCAGCTAACAAGCACTTATGAATATAATCTTGATATAGGATCACTTCCCTTCCCTTTCTACCTTTTTATCATCATCTTAAACTATATACTGTTCCCATTACTTTAATCTAGTTATGAATGTATTGCAATACCTACAAGTCTCCCCAAATTATGATGTCTAGCTCACTTTTATCATTATCTTTATTCTGTATATTGGTGTGTGTGTGTATATATATATATATATATATATATATATATATATATATATATATATAAGCTGATATAGGTATCACTTCTGCCCCCTTTCTGCATCATTTTCTCCTTAAAACTGGGTACCTCTAATGCTTTTTAAAATAAGTGGTATCTAGTTTAGCAGTCCATGCCTAGACTATTTTCTCTTCTTCCCTTTCAATTCCAATTGTATTCATTCCTCTCTTCTGCTATTGTATCTATTGAAACTATGCTTTCCTTTTTGTCTGAAGTCTACCATCCAAATCAATGGCCTTGCCTTATATAAGTGCTTGTAGAATAGCTAACTACTCTTTCTGCCTCTATTCTTTCCCTCTGTGACAGCCGCCATATTTCACTTCTCAGAATATTATTTTGTTGCTAAATATTGCCATTGTTCATTCCCACTATCCTTTTTCTCTTCTCTAAGAAACCTTCAGTTGTTCCACAATCACAATTTGTACTTTACTTACATAGTAATTTACATTAGAGAGGACTTTAAGGTTTTCACAAAATTTATTCCTCACAATTCTTTAAGGTAAGAGAGTGTGTGTCACTTCCATTTTATATGCAAGAAATATGCAGTTCTAGGAGTTTGACTTGCCTGTGATCACAAAGCAATAATGTCTTATATGGAGTCTTTGTTATTCTCTTATATTCTAATCCCCTTGAATGCTTACTGTTTTCTTCATACCATTTCCCTATTGGGAAGGAATGCCTTTTCTAGTTCCTGCCTTCAAGATCTATATTATATTAACTCCTATTTTTTCTATTAAATTTTCACTGATTCCCTCAGTTCCAAGTAATTCTGTTTTTCTCTTAAGTTATCATTTATTATCTGTGCCACTAATTTTACTTTTAACATATTTTGCTTTGTATTGTTTACCACATTAGATGAATGGTATGCTTTTTTATATAGTTAGGACCCATAGCTTATACCTCTTTGCGTTCACAGTCTCTTACATTATGCCCTTCCAGAAGTGTGGGTTGGTAGTGATGATTTAGTTTTACAGAAAGTGATTTATCTGACATAGATGCTGCTTTGTTGCTTTTTAAAATTATAGCCAATGGAGTCCATGCATGAGAAGGGAATGTCGGATGATCCTCGATATAACCAGATGAAAGGGATGGGAATGAGGTCTGGGGGACATACAGGGATGGGGCCTCCTCCAAGTCCAATGGATCAGCATTCTCAAGGTACTGTTTTTCTCATATGGCCTTTCTCTCAAACTATTTTCCCCCTTAATGTTTATGTACTTACAATAACAAAGCTATATGCCTCATAGGGGGTCTCTGAACATGAGCATACTTTGATCTGGCAGCGGTTTATTGGTTTGTCATTTTCCTTCTGGGTGTGGGTTTTCATAGCCATACCATATCACATAGATACAAGATAAAATTATTTGAGCAACAACAGTTTAGAGTTTTGTGTCTCCTTGTTAACCTAAAACATTACTAATTATAAGTCTACAAAAATGAACTCTTGTGTTATTTAACAAAATCCTCTTCTCTCTAATAACATCCTTATGTATATAGCATTAAAGGTCTTGGAGGAACTGTCAAAAGTTGCTCAGGCCATTCCCCACTTTCAGTATAGGATTCTAAAAAAAGATGATGTTTTTCTTAAAAATCATGAGAAATATGTAAAGTGACCTTGTTGTCATTTCATTTCTCCCTAGGTTATCCCTCTCCTCTGGGTGGCTCTGAACATGCCTCAAGTCCTGTTCCAGCTAATGGCCCATCTTCAGCCCCACAGATGTCATCTGGTCCTGGTGGGGTACCACTAGATGGTAGTGACCCACAAGCATTAGGACAACAGAATCGTGGCCCAACGCCTTTTAATCAAAACCAGCTGCATCAACTCAGAGCTCAAATTATGGCTTATAAAATGCTGGCCAGAGGACAGCCTCTACCAGATCACCTGCAAATGGCAGTGCAGGGGAAAAGACCAATGCCAGGAATGCAGCAGCAAATGCCGACACTACCTCCACCCTCTGTATCTGGGACAGGACCAGGACAAGGACCAGGCCCTGGACCTGGGCCTGGTCCAGGACCCGCACCTCCAAATTATAACAGACCTCATGGTAAGAATTTACTGCTTGTGTTGCTTCTGTTGTTTAGAGTGGCCCACCTGGGTGGGGACTGTGAATGTGAAATCCTCTAGCCCTGCCCCATTATTTCTTTTAATATTAAGGATCAGTATAGATTCAATCATCTCATTTTATTATTGTTCTGTCACATTGCTGTGCTTTGAAATTATTAAATATTCTGTGTACATGTGTTATACTGTATACACTGCTGACTCCTCCATCCTGTATGTAAAACCCTTATTTGCATATCTGCTGACTTTAGGCTTATGGCAAAATGCCTTTATAAGGGTTCTGATCTCAAGGCTTGAGATCTTCAGTTGCCAACCAGAGTCCAGCTGTATTATGTGCCTGGCCTTCTCAATAAAACTATTTCTTTTTGGTTTGGAGACTTGCTTTTATTTTTTGTGTTTTGGCTAATAAATTTTCCCAGCAAGGGAAGGGATAAATAAGCAAAAGGACACGTACGTGTGTGTGTATGTGTGCGTGTGCGTGCGTGCGTGCGTGTGTGCGTGTGTGTGTGTTTCGTGGTATCCTGAAGTAGACTTCATTAAAGGAGACTGATTCACATTTCTCATGTAGCTTTGCCAGTACAAAGTTAAAAGAATTGTGGCTTATTTTATTAATTCCTTTATCGTATCCCAATATAAACATTTGGAAACAAAAGTCCCCTTCCACTTTATCATACACAGATTTAAAAAATAAATTGTATTTGTTTCCCACTACTTGCAGGTATGGGAGGGCCGAATATGCCCCCTCCTGGACCCTCAGGAGTTCCCCCAGGAATGCCTGGACAGCCTCCTGGTGGACCCCCAAAGCCCTGGCCTGAAGGTAACACATTTTCTTCCTTTGACAAAGCTTTTGTATTACTGTTTTTTTACTTCAAGAATAAGTATAATGGAGGTATAAAGACTGAATAGAAGAAAAGTGATGATGAGAGTGAAGCTAAGGCTTAAAAGAAATTTTTTTTATGTTACTCATTTCTCCAGGACTAAGCCGTTATAGTTTCTAGAAGACCTTGAATTTGCTTTCCATGATATTTTTAAAAATCCATTGTAAGTTTCTGGTCTCTTGGATTCTCTAAAAATTATTTCTGCCTTGTGAATTAGTAAGGAGACATCATCCTAGAAAGGAAATTGCAGTTTCCTTCTAGAACAAGGGTTCCTAACCTAGAGTCCATAAAGGTGTTGTTTTTTTTTCAGTGTAATTGATTTCCATTATAATGCTATGTATTTTGTGCATTTAAAAACACTATTCTGAGAAGACTTTATATAGATTTCATCAGATTTTATAAAGGTCACGTGAAACAAAAAAGTTTAATAATCCCTCTTCTAAGGAGCAACTAGGTGGCTCTGTGGATAGAGAGCCAGGCCTTGAAATGGGAGGTCTTGGTTTCAAATGTGACCTCAGACACTTCCTAACTGTGTGACCCTGGACAAGTCACTTAACCCCCATTGCTTGGACCTCACCATTCCTCTGCCTTGAGACTAAAACTTAGTATTGATTCTGAGACAGAAGGTAAGGGTTATTATTTTTTTTATTTTTAAAATTTTTATTGATTAATTTAGAGTATTTTTCTTTGGTTACATGATTCATGTTCTTTCCCTCCCCTTCTCCCTTCCCTCTCCCAGAGCTGACGAACAATTCCATTGGGTTTTACATGTATCATTGTTCAAAACCTATTTCCATATCATTAATATTTACAATGGAGTGATTATTCGAAGTCAACATCCCCAATCATATCCCCATTGAACCACATAATCAATCATGTTTTTCTTCTGCATTTCTACTCCTATAGTTCTTTCTCTAGATGTGGAGAGCTTTTTTCTCATAGATTCCTCTGGATTGTCCTGGATCATTGCATTGCTGCTAGTAGAGAAGTCCATTACATTTGATTGTGCCACAGTGTATCTGTCTCTGTGTACAATGTTCTCCTGGTTCTTCTCCTTTCACTCTGCATCAATTCCTGGAGGTCGTTCCAGGTCACATGGAATTCCTCCAGTTCGTTATTCCTTTCAGAACATTAGTATTCCATCACCATCAGATACCACAATTTGTTCAGCCATTCTCCAATCAATGGACATCCCCTCATTTTCTAATTTTTTGCCACCACAAAGAGCACAGCTATAAATATTTTTGTGCAAGTCTTTTTCCTTACTATTTCTTTGGGGTACAAACCCAGCAATGGGTATGGCTGGATCAAAGGGCAGGCATTCTTTTAACACCCTTTGGGCATAGTTCCAAATTGCCCTCCAGAATACTTGGAAGAGTAAGGGTTATTTTTAAAAAGGAATTCCTCTTTTAGAGTCCCTAAGAACTGTCTTTTAGATAAATAATGACTGAACATAATGGTAAACAGGGTCAGGAAACAACTGAAAGTCCTCAATCTTTCTCATGTGGTTTAATTTCTAAGGCATCTGACAAAATCTGTTTTGCCATCATTATAGTTAAGATAGAAAGCTTTGGAGCTACCTGAAAGTATAGTTAAAATATAAACCTGTGGAGTGACCAGACTTTAAAGTAGTCATTAATGGAGCAGCTAGGTGGTGTAGTAGATAAGAAATCTTGGAGTCAGGAGGACCTGAGTTCAAATTCAGCCTTAGACATGTAAGAGCTCTGTTACTCTGAATGAGTCGCTTAACCCTGTTTGCCTCAGTTTGCTCATCTGTAAAATGACTTGGAAAAGGAAATGGCAAGCAATTCCAATATCTTTTCCAAAAATACCCTTAATGGGGTCACAGACTCAGAAATAACTGAAACAATTAAACAGTAGCAGTAGACCAATGGACTAGTTTCAACCTGGAGGAAGATCTGTCCTTGGCCCTGTGCTAGTTGACATTTTTATCAATAATTTGGGGGGAAAAAAAACATTAAATTTATGTGTTTCAATTTTGTAGACAAAAGAATGCTTGGAGGGAGAACTGTAATGTCAGAATTAAATAATCTCAGCAGGCTAGAACAATGAGAGAAATCTAGGACAATGAAAGCTTATAGGGCCAGATGCAAAAGTTTGCCTTTGGGTTTAGAACAGGTACTTTATAAAATAATTGGTAACCAAAAGAACTCATGCTGTTCTCATCTGCATTAAAGAACTCACAAAGGACAGGAGCCTTCTACTGTCCTTTGCTCTGTGGCTCAACATTTTGGAACCAAAGGAAGTATTTGGACCTCAGTCTCCTTGTATATAAAATGGCAACAGTAATACTGGCATAGCTTTATTATTTAAGATGCTATAAGGAAAGCACCACAAAACCTTAATCCATCCTCCACATGGCTGCCACAGTTTAAACGATTTTTAAAATTATTATAATCTTTTAAAGCTTAAAATCTCTCCATCTCACCTACACTAGAAGTAAAGGAACTCCTCATAAATCCAAACCTTCTCCTGAACTTTGACTCACTCCATTTCTGTCTTGGCTTAGTTTACTATCACCCTCCCTTGCTCTCTGGGGCTTACCACCTTTGTACCAAACTTAGTACAAATAACCTGATTGATATCACCCACTGAGGCTCAGAGCTCCCTCTAGCAACAAGTGATAGTCTTTTTTAAAAAAATTAATTAATTGATTGATTGATTTAGAATATTTTTCCATAGTTACTTGATTCATGTCTTTCCCTTCCCCCTCCCATAGCCAAGGAGCAATTCCACTGGGTTTTACATGTATCAGACAAGTGATATTCTTAATGCACAAGTCTTATTTTCTTGCTTAAGAAGGATCATTGGTTCCATGTGTCCTCTAGCAAGAATACAAACCTTGTGGTTGGCTTTTAAAAGCACTTCAGTCTGGCTCCACCTCATTTCCAATTACACATTTATGCTCCCTCATCTTTTGTGTTTCAGTCAGTAACCTGTTAGAAGTTCCCTACATTTAATATTCTATTTGGATTGTGAGATTTAAAATAGTGAAACCCATAAACTGTAGTGAGTTAAAATGGTGGAAGATATAAATTGTGATAGATATAAGGGAGGGTGAGTAAATTTGACCGCAGAAAATGTTTCACTACAGTGTCTTGGTTTTTAAATCAAATATAAGGTGGTCGCCAGGGAAATATTCCCAATTATTCAAATACCCAAGTCAACTGGGTTTTATAGAGATTTTTAATTAATAATATAATGAGGAATTAGAGAAAGAGTAGGAAAGGAATAATTATGAAGGGCCTCAAGCTAATATGGTCTAGACCTGAGTCTTAAGAGAGAGAATCAGTCAATCAGTCTTTTAACACTCACCACAAGGTCTGCCTAAACAAGGATTCTAGTGACACCAGGCCAGCTCCATCTCAGCTGACTTCACCAGAGAGAGCTCCAGCGAGACCTCCTTAGAGATTGTCCTCTAAGAGCTTCCCTTCTCCAGAGCCTCTCTCAAGAGATTCTTCCCAAGTGATCCTCATCAGAGATCCTCCAAAAGGATTTCTCCAAAAGGATATCTCCTCAAGAGATTCTGCTTTTTCTTATATAGGGGTTTTTCTCCCATGTCACCTCCCCTAAGTCCCTACATCTACCAATTACTGTAGACACTTTCCAAAGGACTGCCCATCTAAATTCCTGCTAAGTCAACCAATCTCCTCAGTAAATCTGAACTAGAGAAAACACAGCTGAGTCAACTAATCTCATCGAGAGACCCTTTTAGGTACCTAGCATCCCATTGTATCAATTCTAAAAACAGGCCTGGCTCAAAGAACTCCTCCACCCCCCCCCCCACCCCCCCACCATAAGCATGGGTCCAAGTACTTTCATTGTTTAGCAAGGTGTTTTCTCTCCTAAAGCAGTCTTAAGTACGGGTGGAGTAGAGGTCCTCCCATTTCTCATCCTGGCGAGTTCTCACATCAAAATGGGGAATGTTTCTCAGTAGGGAATTTGTTCCAATTAAGAATTCCCCGATGGGGAAATTTTTAACATTCACAAGTCTGAGAGATTTCAAGATTTACAGCATTTGATAACTTTTCATAGACTGTGCTGCCCTCTTCCTTCTCCCTATTCCAGGTGTGCAGTCCCCTCCTTGTGCTTTTTTCTTGGAGCTCCAGGCTCTCTTCAAAGCTCAACTCAAGCCATCTTCTTATTGAGGCCCTTCCTGCTTGCCCCAATCATTAGAACCTTCTCTCCTACTTTGGGTTTAGTTTATTATGTATTGTATTACTTTGTCTTGCCATCTTGGGGTCTCTGTCATTTCTCCCTAGTGGAATTTGAGTGAGTTCCTGGATATAATTTAAAAGATTTAAAAAAAATTTTTTTTTTAAGTTGGAACTTAAAGCCAAAGAAACAGGTGGAGCTGAAGAGGAAAAGCACTCTAGGTATAGAAGATAGGCAGACAGAATTTGTGGGACTGTGAGATGACTTATCTTAGTATCACTGGATTAAAGAGTATCTGGTGGGAAATAAGGTATGAGAATGCAGGAAAGGTATGAAGAGGCTAAATTCTGAAGAATTCTAATGTCAAATAGAGCATTTTGTATTTAATCTTGGAGGCAATTGGGAGGGAGCCTGAATTTTGGGAGGAGAGGGACATAATCAGACCTGTGCTTTAGGAAAATTGTTTTGGCTGAAAGGAAACCTTCCAGCAGGCTATTGCAATAATCAAAGTGTGAGGTTATAAGAATCTGCCCTGAAGTGGTAACAGTGTCAGAGGAGAGAAGGGGACAGATTCAAGAGAGGTTACAATATATTAATATTAAATTGTGAGTCTGGCCATAAATATTTTTATTAATCAGAAAGGAGAGGATGAAAGAAAAAGCAAGGACATAGATCATTCCTAAAGAAAGGATTAATATATATTTATTAAAAACATATTTTGCTGACTAAGGCCTAAACCTCCTTACTGCAACAACCACGTAGTGCATCTCATCTATCCCCATCCTAGAAGCCAAAGCAAGGGACCTTGTTTGTGTGTGGAGGGGTATACCCAGGGGGGCATCTGGATTGCCTCATTGTCCCCTACCACTATTGTTGGCTTTTTCTGCTGACTACAGGGAGCACCAGAATTTAGATTCGATCCTTATAATCAAAGTCTCCTCAATAATTTCCTTCACACACAATGGGGAAATTGGCAGACCTTGACAATAGGTCAAATATAGGGGATGAAAGAGAGTGAGGAATCCAGGACAAACACTCTAGGTTGTAAGTTTGAGGGACCTCTACAGGAATAGAGAAGGTAGGAAAGGGAGACATTAGGGGTTAAGATGAGTTCGATTTTGGACATAACCATCCAGTTTGTGCTGTCTAAAAGACAGTTCTGGAAATATGAGATTGGAGGTTCTCACAGAGACTGGAGCAGAATAGGAACATTTTAGAATCATCAGTACAGAGATGGTTATTAAATCCATGGAATTTGATGAAATAACAAAAATAGCTAATATTTATATAGGCACTGTATTACGCACTTCACAATTATCTCATTTGATCCTCAACCACCATGCAAAGTTAGCATAGATGGGGAAGCTGAGTTAGGCATATTTATTTTAATTTACTTTTCATTGCTTTACACAGACTGAGGAAAAGTTAGTGAGCTAGTAATGCTTTGAAAACATTTCCTGGCACCTTTCAAAACTGTACCTTCCCCTCACACCACTTTCCTCTCCAATGCCATTCTCTTCATCTTTTCTTATACCTTGCACTTGTTGCACTATTTTCTGCTATTCCTCCCTTTGACTCCACCTATACCATAATTTGTTCAAGTATTCCTCAATTGATGGATGCCACTTTAGTTTCTATTTAATTGCTAAAATGATAGCAACAAAAGGTTGTGTTATGAAGTTTTGAACATGAGTCCTTTTCTTCCTTAATCCCTTTTTGGTATAGGCCTAATAATGATATCATTAGTTCAAAGAGAATTCATAGTTTAGTGGTTTCTTTTGGACATAGTACCAAATTGCTTTGAATGTCAAACAGAAGGTTTTATATTCGATTCTAGAGATGATAAGTAGCCCCTAGAGTTTGTAAACGGGGGTGGCATGATCATATCTGTTCTTTAGAAAGACTCATTTTCCAGTTTTTTGCTACCACAAAGAGCGCAGCTATGAATATTTTTGTACAATCCTTTTTTTACTGTCTTTTTGGGGTACAAAACTAGTAGTGGTATTGCTGGATTAAAGGTCAGCATTCTTTTAAAGGCCTTTAGGCATAATTCCAAATTGCCTTCCAGAATGGTTGGATCAATTTACAATGCCATCAGCAATGTATTAGTGTTACAATTTTGCCACATCCCAACATTTATCACTTTCCCTTACTGTAATATTGGCTAGGTATGAAGTGGTACCTCAGAGTTGTTTTGATGATAGTCCTACTTTAGCTCACATGCCCCTCTGGAATCTTTACTAGAAAAAGGGAACCAACCCCCCCCCCCCCCCCCCCTTGGTTCATCCTACTATTGCATTGCATGAATGGTAGTAACAACTTCTCCATAAGACTTTCAAAGTCAAGATGTTTCATTTTAAAAAACAGAGAAGTAAAGTTGTCTCATTCTTCACAGAATCTTCATGAAAACTGACAGGGATGCTAGAGAAGGCCCAAGCTGGGTTTATAAAGAACTGCCAGCTTGTGAGGTACAGGTTTCTTCTTTACCATGTCCACACATTGTACTTCAACACTGCTCCTGATAAGCAGTAAATTCCACCACCCTACCATTTTGGAGACTTGGTCTGCTAAGGTGCAGGCATTTGAACATAATAACAAAAAAAAAGCCATACTCTTGTTACTGTTGATCTTTTTGTTTTCATTGATTGGTTTTGTAGTAAATGTATCTGTGGTGTTTTAAACTACTGTCCTCTACATTCCCGTGTAATTGTCATATGACCTTGAGTAAAGTGACCTCTTTCTGAATCTGTTTCCACTTTTATAAAACAGAGATGATAACACCTACCTTTTTTTTTTTAAACTCTTGCTTTCCATCTTAGTATCAATTCTGGGTATTGGCTCCAAGGCAGAAGAGCAGTAAGGGCAAGGCAATGGAAATTAAGTGACTTGCTCAGGGTCACATAACTAGAAAGTGTCTGAAGCAAGATATGAACCCAAGAACTGTCACCAGGACTGGCTCTCCATCCACTAAGTCACCTAGTCTATCAGGTGGCCCATTGCTTATTTTACTGAAAAGATCTGTCCTCTTGTTCCATTTTTATTGGGAGCTTGTGATTCTAGGTGTAACTTCATGAATATTCTATGCACGCCTGGGTAGCCCAACCATATCTGGAACTAGATTGGATCCAAGTGAATGGCTTATCAATTGCTGAAGATGACAATTCTGTTAATAAAGGGGAAGAAAGAGAGAACTAGATAGAACAAAGTCCCAGCATGGTGGATGACACATTGGATCAGGATTCTGTGAAGATATGTGTACGAGTTTCACAAAATGAGAAGCTATGCCATGGGAGGGTTGGAGTCAGGTCATATAGATCTATTGAAGTATCACAGTCAAAATAACAAGATAAAAAAGAGATCAGACATTTATTGAAATAAATTTGTTAATTTTTGTTAAAATTTATTTAGGTTTTAATCATATTTTTTGTTTCAGTTGCATTTAAAGGTTTTAAGGTTATGATATATTTTTTTAAATGGAAATAGTCACAACTTATTTTTTTCTGTTTGATTCTTAAATAGGACCCATGGCAAATGCTGCAGCCCCCACTAGCACACCTCAGAAACTGATTCCTCCCCAGCCAACTGGGCGTCCTTCACCAGCACCCCCTGCAGTACCTCCTGCAGCTTCTCCTGTAATGCCTCCACAAACACAGTCCCCTGGGCAGCCAGCCCAGCCTGCCCCTATGGTTCAGCTCCATCAGAAACAGAATCGAATCACTCCTATCCAGAAGCCAAGAGGACTTGATCCAGTAGAAATTTTGCAGGAGAGAGAGTATAGGTAAACCTTCTTAAGTTTCCATTCTCAAGATTGTATTTACCTTTCTTAAGCTATGAGGATGTTGAATTTTTAAAATGTTTAGTATTATTATATTACACAGTATTCTATTTTGTAGTGGCATTCTCTTAGGAAATCTGTGGTGGGTTTTTTTTGTTTTGTTTTGTTTGTTCATTTGTTGTGTTTTTGTTTTTGTTTTTTTAGTCAGAAAAGTACCAATGTAAGAAACTGAAAACCTCCATTATAAGAGAAGCATATTTATGGGGCATCTGAGTGGCTCAGTGAATTGAGAACTAGGCCCAGAGATGGAAGGTCCCAAGTTCAAATTTGGCCTCAGATGCTTCCTAGCTGTGTGACCCTGGGCAAATCACTTAATCCCCATTGCCTAGCTCTTACCACTCTTCTGCCTTAGAACCAACACACAGCATTGATTCTAAGACATAAAGTAAGGGTTAAAAATAAATAATTAAAATAAATAAGAGAAGCCTATTCAGTAAATTCTCAGATCAGTGAGGGAGCCGTAGTGGATTACCAGGCCTTGAGATGGGAGGTCTGGGTTGATATATGGCCTCTAATTCTTTCCAGCTATATGATAATGTCCAAGTCATTTAAATTGAATTGCCTGGTCCTTAGTCCTCTTCTTTCTGCCTTGGAACCAATACTTAATTTTTATTTTCATAAACTTCCCTTAACTGGTCTTCAACTTTACCTTATGAACTTAGCCACTCATTTTTTGTCCTGGGTAAGGGCAGAATTTAAGCGTCTATAATTTTGGAAAGTTCTTTTTTAAAGTATCTGATCTAGAGTAGACATTGTAAACAAAAATCATTTTTATGTCTTTTATGTCCCTATGTAAATGGGTTGGTTTCTCCTTAATAGGTTACAGGCCCGGATTGCCCACCGAATTCAGGAACTTGAAAACCTTCCTGGGTCCCTGGCTGGAGACTTAAGAACAAAAGCAACCATTGAACTCAAAGCACTCAGACTGCTAAACTTTCAGAGACAGGTAGGGGTAGACCCTGGAACCAGAATGTTCTTATGGCTGAACCACTGTGCCAGTGTTGGGTGAACTTTAATTTAAGGAGGAGAAAGAGAGTGGACAAGAAATTTCATAAAACTTTTTAAATTCTGAATTTAAAAAACTCCCCCCAAAAGAACATTTCCATATATTAAAAAGAGTTATTTATGTAAAATCATGAGTATCTATTACATATAATTTGGGGTTTAAAAAATATTTAATAAATTCATCATCTTACTTTTAAAACTGTCCTGCTTCTCTGTGTTTCCTTGTGAATTTCTTCTTTTCTGTGCATTTTGAAAAAATGAGCTAGCCACCCTCTTCTTTTGGGGGGTGGGGCAGGAGAGGCTCAATTCTATACCTTGTTTCCTTCCCTTTCTTTATCCCCCCTCCAGTTAGGAAAAGAAAATCCCCAATCCATGTTTCAAGTAAATAGTTGTATATAGATAACTGTCAGTAAAGTGAAATAAAGCATAGTTAATTATCCTTTTAACACACAAGAAACTATTAGCTGTATTGACTCTTTCTTTTATTGTTCCTTCTAGATAAAAGCTATATTCATAAAGAACAGTTGCACTATTTCCAATGTAACCAAGTTTAGGACAGAGATGAAGTCCATGAATGACTTTTACATATCACTATTTGGTTTTTTATGGCATTTCAGAAATGTGACATAAGCAATAAAAATTGCATAGTAGTAAAAGGAAACTGCCACCCTTATTGAACAATATTCTTTTCATAATTCAAGTGCACATACTATATCCCCAATTTGTACTTATAATCTTTTAGTTGTTTACCAGGGCTCCTGTTTAAATTATAAAATAATGCTTTATAAAGGCAGTGAAAAATATTTCCAGTCTTTGATGACATTATGATTTAATCATTATATTAATATATAATTAAGGCTGCAGTTATAGTATTATGTAATTACATACTATATCTAATTTTTTTTTAATGGGAACTTATTTAAAAGCTACGTCAGGAAGTTGTGGTATGCATGAGAAGAGACACAGCCCTGGAAACTGCACTGAATGCCAAGGCTTACAAACGTAGTAAGCGACAGTCCCTTCGTGAGGCTAGAATAACAGAGAAACTGGAGAAGCAGCAAAAGATTGAACAAGAGCGGAAACGCAGGCAAAAGCACCAGGTAAATCTTAAAAACAATCCAATATATCTCCCTTGTGTTTGTTTCCCTGGGTTAACTGCTGCTTTATGTGTCTTAGTCAAGCATCTTGGCAGTTATTCAAATTTGTTCAGAGAAATAAAAACTCCTGAGTAAAAGAAACACTGGTTTATGTTTATAGCCATAACTATGGATTACTGGATTCCTTGCGGTGTGTATCCTTAAACCAGTCAGCTTATCCTACTTAGGTATAGTCTTGATGGTGGGTCTTGAGCAAGAGAAGGGTATAAATCCAATGGGACTATTGGAAGATGGTGGCTTGGGGTCAGGCAACAGGATTTGATAAATGCTTCTTCCTCTACTGCTCCTACATATACCTTTTTCCCTACCCACATATCCCCAGTGTCAGTGCCCTGAGAGTAAAAAGTGTACTCCTCAGATATTGGCACCCTATGGTAAATCCCCCATTTACCTTGTATTAGTTGTTATAGCTTCATTCTTTGCCTGACTTAAATAAGTCATAATCTGAGGATTTTTGTAGAATCTTAAATATTGGGGTCTTATATTTCAGGAATACCTCAATAGCATTCTTCAACATGCCAAGGATTTTAAAGAATATCATCGATCTGTCACTGGCAAAATCCAAAAACTTACAAAAGCAGTGGCTACATACCATGCCAATACTGAGCGGGAGCAGAAGAAAGAGAATGAGCGGATTGAGAAGGAGAGGATGAGAAGACTGATGGTAAAAGTCTTAGAGGCACTGGCATGCATGTGTGCGTGCGTGCGTGTGTGCATGTGTGTGTGTTAGAGAGAGATTTATTTTTTGGTTATAGTGGTGTTTCTTTTTGAAAATGATTCCCAGAATAAATAATAACTTAAAATTTTTGTAGGCTGAAGATGAAGAAGGATATAGGAAGCTAATTGACCAGAAGAAAGATAAGCGCCTTGCATACTTACTTCAGCAAACAGATGAATATGTGGCTAACCTGACAGAACTGGTCCGACAACACAAGGCTGCACAGGTTGCTAAGGAAAAAAAGAAGAAAAAGAAAAAGAAGGTAAAACAGACACCAATATTTCTGTTTATTAGTTTGGTTATATTTTATTTTTAGGCATTTCTCTGAATGCTCAGCAGTGCTTTATAATCAATTTTATTCTCTTCATTTCAGAAGGCAGAGAATGCAGAAGGGCAGACACCTGCAATTGGACCAGATGGAGAGGTTAGGAAACAGATTTTTAAAAAATTGAAATGTCATCTAACATTAGAAAGTTGTATATATTTTTATCCTTACCCCCCAAAAAATGACTCTCACTCTAATACTTTAATAAAACTATATATGTTGCTAAACACAAATAATTATGTCAGATTTTACCTTAGGAAGATATTTGTCCACATTTCCCTATAGTTTTAAAAAAAATCCCTCTTTTCTAGTTTTTGGGAAGCTGGGGGGAATTATTATAATGACCAGGGGAAATATAATCAAGGAAAATTCATGTTAAATAGGTGGTTATTTTTTATACTTTAATAGTAGTAATAAATTAAGTGGCTATTATGGACTTTGTTAATCCTAGAGAACATTTAGTATTAGCTCTGAGGGATAGGTTCTTTCAGCTCCTTCCTTTAGAATTATTAACATTATCTAATCTTGTCATGAACTTTGGCTCTGCAGTAAATAATGGGGACATTGAAATTTTATTCTTCTTTTTCAGCCTTTGGATGAAACCAGTCAGATGAGTGATCTCCCTGTGAAAGTGATCCATGTAGAAAGTGGGAAAATCCTCACTGGCACAGATGCCCCCAAAGCAGGACAATTAGAGGCATGGCTTGAAATGAATCCAGGGTATGTAAGCCAGTTGCATCTAGCACTGGCTAATATTTGAGTTGTTTTCTCTTTTACTTATAAATATCAGAAGTGTCAGAAGTAATTTATCCTAGTATTTATAGTGAGATATATTAAAATAAGACCATTTTTCCTTATTTAGGTATGAAGTAGCTCCAAGATCTGACAGTGAAGAGAGTGGCTCAGAAGAGGAGGAGGAGGTGAGAAGTTTCATAAATTAGTTGGCTTTTTAAAAATAATCATTGGAATATAGGACTGAATATTTTCAAAAGTCCTAACTTACTACTTCATTTTGTTTAGTAAGGGGCTTTGAGCTTTCATAGACTTTGCCGGCAGAGAGTAGAAGCTGTGGCAGATCCAGTAGGAAAAAGTGAGCCCTGGCCTGGTGATAAACAGTGGCTATCATTTGAGGACCAGACTCTTTCATTTTATTGTCCACCATTCTTTGCTATATGTAGTCAGTCAACTTAAGAAGGTTAGAACAATTGTGGTCAGCAATAGCAAGAACTGAAGCCAGAATATTTCCTAGAATGCAGCATTCAATTTAAATGTTTTGGGAGGCGAATGTTTAGAAAAATGAGGCCTGCTTTTATTTTATGGAGAGATTAAGTTCAGAGTGGTGAATTTTAGTTTAAGATACATTGAATGAATGATCACAGAGAAACCAAACTGTAAAACATTTGCTATTCACCAAAAACCTAAAAGTATAGTACCAGACTAGATAATGATTAGGAAATCCAAAGAGAAGTTAAATTAGTGTCTTCATCTAGCCTAGAATTGTGCAAAAAGTCAACTACAAGCTGTAAAAAAGGGATCCTACCAGAAAAGCCAATTGTGAGCATAGGCATTCAAGAAGTAAGTCTGTCATTAAAGATCAGAGATATTCCAGGTGTCAGCCCCCATATCTACGGGTGATACCTTCCAAGACATAACACAGATGGTTGAAACTGCAGTTATAAGCCAACAGTAGCTGACTCCATATATAGGTGTACTTTCTCTCTCCTCCTACCCCCACCCCCACCCCTGCCCAGCTCAAGCCCCTGCATCTTCTACCTCATTCCCCCCCACTCCCCAAAAAAAGAAACCTGGAAGAAAGTAGAAACAGAAGAGACTTCTGGGAAGAAAGACCAGAAGGCTTAGACAAGAAACCTCCTATACATTTAGAAACCTACAATGTTCATATTCTGGATGTGAACCTTGAATTGTCAATACCATATTGTGACATTATAGGGGCTTCCGAAGTCTAAAACATCTGGCCTCTGATTCTTCAGTAAAGATCCAGCTATCTCAATTTAACAATTCTAGGATACCTGAAACTTTTCAACAATTAAGAAGCTTTAGTTATATTCAAAGTTAAGGAAACAGGCCTGGGTAATTGAGATCTAGACCCAGTAGAGTCCAACCACCCTGGAGGGGCAGGGGCGTGCTTTGGGAGTGGGAAAATATCTGGCCTGTGTTCAAAACCCCAATTTAGGAGCTAAAGCTAGAGGTATCAGTTGTGAAAGAACTTATATTTAATTTATTAGAAGAAAGAAATGTATTTAATGCATCTCAGGACAACCAAAAGTTCAATTCTGAAGAAAATAACTCCCATCAAATACAAAAAGAGTCTCTAAAGAAAAAAATCGCTTGACCTGTAAGAACTATAAGAATATATAAATGAAATGAAGCAAGATATTTTTAAAATGAATTACATAATCAAGAAAATCTAGAATAAAGTATTATAAGGAGAAATAAGTTGGCTAGAACAAAACAGTAAAAAAAACCTTACTCAAATAATGGAGTCCTTGAGAATTATAAAGGACCAAACAGAAAAAACCAGTGACTCTATGAGACAAAAAATATTAGAACAAAATCAGAAGCTTGAAAAATAGAAGAAATATAAGGTACCTTCAGACCAAGAAAAGATAAATTAAAAATCATTGGGCTCCTTGAAAACCAAGATAAAAAAAATAACATGGTACCATTTTCAAGAAATAAATGAAAAGTGTCCAGACCCCATTATAACATAATGCCTCCTGAAAGAAACTTCTTAAATAAAAACTTCTAGCAATATGGCTAGCCAAAATCCAGAGCTTCTAGGTCAAAGAAAAAATATTTCAAACCTCCAGATTCAAAGAGTTTTAATGTCAAGGAATCACATTCATCTCATATTAGAATTGAAATCTACTACAAAGGAGAGGATATCTTGTGATATTCTAAAAGTAAAAGATAAAGACTAACAGCAAAGAATAACTTAACCTTAGTGTAACCCTAGAGTGTGAAAAAAAAAATGAATCTTCAACAGAGTTGAGGGCATTCAAGCGATCTAGTAAAAAATAGCATAACTGAACCAAAACTGAAATGAGGAGTGAAGAGAAACATGAAGTACTTATATTTTAATAGGGGGAGAAGAAACAAATATCTTCAGAACTTCAGTGTATTCAAAGGTCATAAAAAGAAATGAGAGGATATAAGAGTATCTTTGTACTGTTTGATGACCTTCAGAAGAAAGAAAAGAAAGAATATACTGAGAAAGAAGGAAAAAGAAGCAAAATTTATTGTTTTTTTATGCAAGCATGGAGGAAGTGGTAGGATATGGCACCAACATGAACATTATTTTTCTCTGATGCAAAGAAGGGGGGAAGAAGATAGGGAAAAAATAGTATAGTTTTGTGTAGAAATATACTCAGAAGAGAAATAGAGTTGTGGGGAGGGTGAGTAGGGTTTAAAACAAAGGATAGTATTAGAAAGGAAACAGTCATAAGGAAAGTGAATATTCACTTCAAGTAGATCATGAAAGGGAAAATAAGAAAGTAAAAGTGAGAATGATTGACATTTGAGAGAGGGTAAAAGGAAGAAAAGTAGAATAATCACATTGATTCAATTATAGGTCACTAGTTTTTATGACATTCTCTTTCACTACCTTCTTTTAAAGAGAGGGAAAATTAGAAGTATATTATGGAGTGAGATACATAATGATAACAATAAACAAATGAAATTAATTCGAGTGTCCATAGAATGGAATAGAGCAGCAAAATTGATAAGGAAGTAGAATCCAACAATATGTTTACAAGAAACACATTTGAAACAAAAGATTCTCGTAGTTAAATTAAGAAACTGGAGAACAATTTTATTTTGCTTCATGTGAACTACTAAAACATTACTTCAGAGAAGGCAAAAATAAAAATAGGTGTAAAAGAGACAAACCGTGAAATTATATTGTTTAAAGTACCATAGGCAAAGCAATAGTATCAATACTTAATATTATGTTTCAAATACTATATAGCATCTAATTAAAGAAAATAGTTAACTAAAAGACAAACAGATGGCAAAAATATGAT
Source organism: Monodelphis domestica (assembly GCF_027887165.1). Classification (NCBI taxonomy): domain Eukaryota; kingdom Metazoa; phylum Chordata; class Mammalia; order Didelphimorphia; family Didelphidae; genus Monodelphis; species Monodelphis domestica. Next base: position 97,104,863 of record NC_077229.1, on the reverse strand, counting down.
AGTTGGAACTTTTAATGTAATCCTCTATAATGAAAAACAAAAAAGCAGGAATAAATTTTTTAAAAAGTTAAACTTGATGGATTTTTCTACAATACTGAGTAGGAATCAGAAGTATACTTATTTTCGGCCCTGTTTGTGGAACCTTTGTAATACCTGACCATACACCTAGAGCATAAAAACCTCAAACAAAGAGGAAAAGGTATCAAATTTGAACACATCCTTTATGACTAAAATATAATGACAATTTCTGTAGGGCCTTTGAAGAAAGAATTCACTTATATGGAATTTAAATAATTTAATCATAAAGAATTGGTTCACTAAAGAACCCCTAGAAACGAGATAATTTCATTAGAGAATGAGACAGCATACATGCTAAAACTTTTGAGACATAGCCAAACCAGTACTGAGGGAAATTTTATGTGTCTAAATATTTAATCAACAAAAGAGGAAAGAATAAAACAATGAGACCTCTGGGTCACATGAACAACAAGATGGTAGACCAAATATTCTTTGTGATCCCTACAATCTTTCAAACTTTCCACATCAGAAATTATGCACAAAAGATAAAGCAACTTCAGCTGTTTCCAAGATCTAGGGCACTCAAAATTCAGAAGAGGGTTAAAAACAAACAATAAATAGGAATTGACCCTGATCTAACTCAGTACTTTTTCCCACCTCCCCCACTACCAACAACAAAGCTGCCACAGTGGACCAAGGAATACAACCTATCCCTGCACACAGTTCCTCCCTCCCTTTTTTTGCAGGGCTATAGAGACCTTGGCTCCATCCTAAAGAAGTTTGGTTAGGCCTTGACAGCTAATTTGAACGTAGCCTTTTAGGAGCAAAAGTCTACTTGGGCTACATCCTGGAAGCACTAACACTTCAAAGTTCTGAATTGCTGGTGCCTGAGAAAGCAGGTTCTGAATTACCAGTGTTGGCCCAGAAAACTAAGGAATAGAGGGAGTGGAACAACAGGTCACTGAAATAGAATGCCCTATGTATGAGGATCTATGCAGCACTTCACTGAGTCTGAGGCAAAGAGCAAGCATCTAACTAGGCCATCTCTGACTATCCTAAAGTCATTTGGGATAGAGAAGCTGGTGAATTATCCACTATGGGAAGAAGCTAAGAGCTGTGAAGATCCAAATTCATCCCAAGGAAACCACAGAGGAGAGAGAGTCAGGAAGTGAATGATAAGAAAAATAAGTGAAGGAAGTGGGGGAGAAGAGACTGAAAATACAAAAGATTTCAGGAAAAAGAAATCCCAGAGACCTTGAACACAGAAAAATCAGCAGGAAAAATATTAACAGAAGGAAATGTAGTCTCCAGCTATTAGAGTTTAGGTATCTATGAATAAAAGCTATTAAATGAAGAAAGATGATCCAACACTTAAGGAAATACAAGACAGTGTGGAATCTAAGAAAATGGAACCTCAATATGCTGTAATTGAGTGACATAAAAGAGAAATGAGAATTATGAAAATAATTCATGCTCTGCCCAATAAAAATGAAGAGAAGTTAGAACAATTTAAATCTGCAATGGCAAACATCACCAAAGAAACAAAAAAGAGAATAGATTCGAAATACAAATATACAGTAGTGAAGGACAAGCTAGAAAATAGAAATTAAACAGAAGGCAAATACACTAAAAGAAAATATGCTCAGTGTACCAGTAAACCGTATAGATCTTGAAGATAAGATGTATGGAGACAACCTAAGGATCAGAGGTCTCCGAAGAAGAATACAATAGGACCAAAAAACTAACCACTTTAGCACCGTAATGAAGGAAATAATATGAGTACTTCCCAGAACTTCTGAACATAGAAAATGAAACACTAAGACACTTAGCGGTTAAATTTAACTATTTACTTCAGAAAGGAATTTTGCAAGCCATCAGGAGAAAAACCTTTAGATACAAAGGGCATTTAGATAATGCAAGACCATTCTGCATCTACTAGAAAAAGGGAAAAGGCATGATATGATTTGTACCAAAGAGCATTGGAATTCAGAATATAGCTTAGGTGAGCTATCCTCTAAATCTGAGCCTAACCAGAACAAAAGATGAAAGAAATCATGTGATTATAGAAGTCATAAATCAGAATGGAAGTCTAGAGAATATGGATAATGAAGATGGTGAGAAAAATCCTTTTTTGAAAGGGGTGCAAAAATTGAAATTTTAAAAAGTGAATGAACAGTGTGCTTTGTGAAATGGGTTAGGAGAAGAAGAGAGAATCTACTTGACTAATATGAAAGTGAAAAGGAAAAGGAGAAAATATATAACCAGATAAAAGCAAAAGAGGAGAATGAATAAATAAGCCTAAAGGGAAAAGGGTAACAAAAAAGAGAGTGCGAGCAATAGGGATGAGGAGAAAAGATCTAGTAGAAATAGGGCTACCTTAAAAAAAAAAAGATCGAAATAAAGTAACTGAAGGAACATAATATCTGTGTTTATAGCAGAATGGAGGAATGATAACATGGGGAAAGCAATTTTTAGAAACAGATGTAGGAAAACATCAATCCAATTATGAGCATCATAACTTTTTTTTTTTAACCCTTACCTTCCGTCTTGGAGTCAAGCAGAAGAGTGGTAAGGGCTAGGCAATGGGGGTCAAGTGACTTGCCCAGGGTCACACAGCTAGGAAGTGGCTGAGGCCAGATTTGAACCTAGGACCTCCCATCTCTAGGCTTGGTTTTCAATCCACTGAGCTACCCAGCTGCCCCCAGCATCATAACTTTTAAATGTGAATGGATAAAACAAGCCAATAAAATTTAAAAAGTGATAGATTAGATAAGAAAGCAAAAATCCTACAAATCTGTTGCCGATAAACTCATTTTATAAGCAAAGACACAAAATAAATGAGGTGTAGAAAAAAATTTACCATGCATCAAGGAAATCCCCAAAAGCAGTTATTACCATCATGCTCTTATAGAAAGCAAAAACAAATATTCAAAAATTAATATGGGGCAGCTGGGTAGCACAGTGGATAAAGCACCAGGCTTGGAATCCAAAGGACCTGGGTTCAGATATGACCTCAGTCACTTCCTGGCTGTGTGACACTGAGCAAGTTCACAACCCACCCCACCTGCCTAAAAATAATAATAAGGAATAAACAAGGATATATATTAAAAGGAACCAAAGACAACCAACAAATAATTAGTAATAAACTTACTTCAAATATCTTATCGTCCAAATTATTAAAGGAAACTTTCTGACCTTTAAGAAGACATAGTAATGCTGTAGTGACTGGAGACTTCAATATCTTTATCAGTTTTGAATAAGTCTAAAAGGGAAAATATGGAACTGAACAAATTTCTGAGAAAACTGAAGTTAAAAGAATTATGGTTGGGGGCAGCTGGGTAGCTCAGTGAATTGAGAGCCAAGCCCAGAGACAGGAGGTTCTAGGTTCAAATCTGGCCTCAGACACTTCCCAGCTGTGTGACCCTAGGCAAGTCACTTGACCCCCATTGCCTAGCCCTTACCTTCTGCCTTGGAGCCAATACTCAGTATTGACTTCAAGACGGAAGATAAGGATTAAAAAAGAATTATGGTATCTTAAATGGGACAGCAAAGAAATATACCTATTTCTGCGCATCATATGAAATTTACAAAAATTGACTTTGTACTAAGACACAGAAATATTGCAAACTAATATAAAAAGGTAAACATAGTCAATAAATACATCCTTTCCAAACCATTAATGCAAGTGGAATGGAAATTGGTTCAGAAATCACAGACAAAAGATATAGATGTAAATACAATTTAATAATTAAATCTTAATGAGTAGATCGAAGAGCAAGTCATAAAACTAATAACTGCAAAAGGAAAATTATAATGAAACTGCATACTACAATTTCTGAGATGCAGCTAAAGGAGTCCCTTGGGGAAATCATATCTTTACAATTAGGTATCAATAAACTAAAAAGGAAATAAAAGGAAGATTAGTTAATTGAATGTGCATTTTTTAAAATTTAGAAATAATTAAATTAAAACTAAAACAAAAGAGATTAAAAATTAAAAGGTAAATAAAAACAAAAAAAGCTATAGACTATAATGATGAAATAAAATCTGGTTCTTGGAAAAGACTAATGAAATTGATGAAACCTTAGCTATTCTGATTAAAAAGCAAGTAGAAAAACAGGTCAATAAAATAGTGAATGAACAATGAAAAATCAAAACAAAGCCAGAACAAGAATCAGAATATATCACGTAGCTATTTGCTAACAAAACTGAGAACACAAAAGAAAAAGAGGAATTTAGAAATGTACTCAAACTATCAGAAAATCAGATTGAGATCTTAATTTTTCTCTGAAAAGGAAATAGATCTAATTGTAAAAGGAACTACCAAAGAAAAACTTTTGGATCTGTTATTCACAACAGAGTTCTATCAAATTTTTATAAAATAATTAGTATCCATACTTCACAGAGTATTATGAAAAAATTAGAAAAATAAATCAGTGAATTAGACAAGCAACTGAGGCAACTAGAAAAAGAAAGAAACTTTATGAAAACTACAAATATAAGCACCACTGTGGAAATTCTGAAAATCAAGGAAGAGGTTAACAAATGAATGCAGGGAACTGAGCTCCCCCCCACCCCACCCCAATTTAAAAAAATGAACAAAGAAACCTTTAGCCAATTGGTTTTTAAAGAGGAAAACTAATTGCTAGTGTCCGAAGTGAAAAGTGGAAATCTTACCAAATGAAAAAAAATAAATAAAGGAAGTAATTATAAACTATTTTGCCTAGTTATTTGTCAACAACTTTAAATGAAATGATTAAGTATTCATAATAATGTTACATACCAAGGCTAATAAAGTAACTCCAAATTGAATAAGCCACAAATTAACTCGTTTTAAAAAATAGAAACAGATGGATTTAAAAGTGTATTATATCAAATATTTAGAGAAAATTATATAGTCATTTACAAAAAATGAGAAATGAAAGGAAACTTCCAATTTCTTTCTGTAATAAAAATGTAGACCCAATACTTAGAGAAAGAAAAGAAAGAAAACTACGAGACAGTATCCCCAATGAAGATGCAACACACAAAATATTAGATAAAATATTAGCAAAGAGGCCACATCAACATAATAAATATACAATGTAGCCAAGTTGAATTTATACTAGGAATCCAGGCTTGGTTCAATCTCAGAAAAATTTTAAACATAAGGGGACCGTATTAATTACAATAAAAATCACGTTTATATCAGTAAATTTAGAAACAACCTTTGAAAAACTACTGCATCCATTTCTGTTAAAAAACAAACACTAAAAAGCCTACAAATGAATGGACTTTTCCTTAGTATAGTTAGTAATATATATGTAATAGAGAAATACAAGAAACCTTTCCAGTAAGATTATGGATAAATTAAGAATGTCAATTCACTACTATTATTTGGTACAATATTTGAAATACTTGCTGAATATAGCATGACAAAAATAATTTTTATAAGCATAGACAATGACTGCTTCTTATATATGATTATTGTAAATATTGCTTTTTGCAGATGATAGTCTACTTAGATCACTAGAGATTATTTGAAACATTAACTTCATTAATTCACATAAAACTGTGTTTCTGTAAATTACCAACCAAACCCAATGGAAAAATATATAAATTCTATTCAACATACTTGGTAAATATATAAAATATCTGGGACTCTATATACCAAAGAACTATATAAATACAACTATAAGAAACTTATAATAAAATATAATATATGTAAATATATATTTATGTTTGTATACATATAAATATATAATATATAAATATAATAATAAAATATAATAAAAATAAAGACAAAACAAATCATTCAAACCAATAATTGCTTATGATTAATACATTCTAAATTCTATTTAATTCTAAATACATAATAAATTCTAAATCTGCATTCTATGATAAAATGGCAATCCTATCCAAATTAACCTATTTATCCCAAACTATCAAAATATTACCATCTAGAGCTAGGTAGGGTGAAATCATGATTTCTAGAGTAACAAACGATAAAGAATCTCCAGAATGAAGAAAGGGTGAATGAAAGAGGCCAGAGAAGTACTAGTTCTCCAACTTTACTACAAAGCTATAATCGTCAAAGCTACCTGATACTGGTTAAACAGTAGGAAAGGTTATTATTATAACACATTTGGTATATAAGATACAAAAGCAAATGAACACTTCTAAGTGTTAAGTCAATCCCCAAGTCCCCATTTCCCAGACTAAGTAGTCAGTAATTAACAAAAATTATGAGAAAACTGGTAAATGCCAGCAGGTATTTACCACAATAACCTCATGCCTTAGACATAAAACTTCATATCAACAAATTAGAGGAGGAAGGAATGAGATTCCTTTCACCACTAAGGATAAAGAAAGGATCATTGATCAAATAAGGAAGAAGTTCATCAGAAGTTTTTAAAAACAAAATAGAAAATTTAATATACAAACAAAATGAATTAGAATTATTAAATTAGTTAAATTAGAATATTTTTTTAAAAGTCTTGGCAAAAGGGTTTTTCTGATTAAAGCCTGATACCCAAGGTATTTAAAGAACCAGTTCAGATATGAAGGAGCATTTTCCAGTAGGTAAAAATTCAAAGCATAAGAACAAACAGTTCTCAAAACACTCAGCTGCCAGTAGCCACTTGAAAAAAGAAATTTACTCTCCTGACATAGAAGTTGGCCTCAAGATACAGAATGATGAGTATTAAACTCTGAAGACATGGCTACACTAAGAGTTTATTTTATATGACTGCTCACTTATTGCAAGGGTTTTTTGTTTGTTTGCTTGTTTGTTTGACTTTCAAAGTGGGACTGTCTCTGTGCATCGACTTTTCCACTTAAATCTTCATGCACAAGTGTCTTTGTGCACAAAAATGCACAAAAACAATCGTCATCCTCGGTTACCGAGAGACTACAATAATATACAATAATAAGTTTGTTTTAATTTCAAAAGATTAGGATTTGGCAGGGAGAGGGGGATGAGTATAATGGTGACAAATTTTTTTAAAAATGTGGAAGGATCATTGAAACCTTTTTTTTAATGTATAGAAAAGTTCAAAAGAGATGAAAATAGATAGGCAGGATAGCTTTCAAACTTAGATGTTGAATTAATCATATGTAAAAGGAAACCATAGACAATAGATATTTGCAGTTTCATATATCATTGTTTTCTTCGTATATGGGAATTAATGTTTATATTTGTTAGTGTTTGTCAAGTTTTGGAATAATAATAAAAACTATTCAGAAGAGGGAAAAATATAGTTCATTGTTTTGTTCACCCTTCTTGTGCCTAGAACACAGATCTCTTGAGTATTATTTTTTGTAGAACTGCCCGTTATAGAAATAATGGCACTATAGTATATTTCTAATGCACTAATATTACATGTGTACATCTTGTGGATGGATTCCTAGTAATAAGAATTTTTGTTGAATTGATAGGAAGAGGAGGAAGAGCAGCCACAACCAGCGCAGCCCACCCTTCCTGTGGATGAAAAGAAAAAGATCCCAGATCCAGACAGTGATGATGTCTCTGAAGTGGATGCAAGACATATTATTGAGTAAGAGAACCCTCTGAGAAGCATGACATGAGCATGAATAGAAATTTTACCTAATAGATCATCTTATTGGATTCAATAGCTGGCTTGTACCAGACACTAGAAAATAGTCAGGGAAACTCAGCTGTTTCTGACCTTCCATGATATGACATGGGTACAATTTCAGGTAATAGTCCTTGGGAAATTTTTGCATGCAAACCAAGTCAGATCCATTCTTAGTACCAGTCCTAAGATAGAAGAGCCAGCAAGAGCAGGGCAGTTGGGAATTACGTGATTTGCTCAAGATCACACAGCTAGGAAGTGCCTGAGGCCAGATTTGAATCCAGTTTCTCTTGACTCCAGGCCTGATGCTCTGTCAATGTGCTATCTATATGCCTTAGACCCATTCATTTTTAGAGAGATTGTTTTCAGAGACTCTTCACCATAGGATATCCTTTTAAATGAAAGTTCCCATATTCTTTGGCTTCTGCCTATAAGTGAATTTTATTTATTTTTAATTAGAAACATCTTACTATTTTCTAGATATAGTTTGAGGATTTATCCTCAAAACTGGTGATGTCAGTATTTTACAGATGGAGAAACTGAGGGATTATCATATTCCCAAATAAACTAATAGCAATCAGTAGAATTAGATCTCAAGCTTATTTCTGGCTTGTTCTTGGCTTTCTGCATCTTATTTAAAAATTGACAATTTTCAAAACACAGTTAGAGGCTTTAGAACTAGAATGCTTTAGAACTAGAATGCAAGAAATCTTGTCTAAACCTCACTCATGACAGTTGAGCAAACTGGAGATAAAGTGCTTTGCCTCAGGCAGGAGACATAGTAAATAGTAAGGCAGGAACTCTGGTCCTCTGGTTTCTAGCCCATACTTCTGCCACAGTGCTATGTTGTGGCACCTATTTTCCATATTATGAAAGCAATGGAATATTCTGTATTGCCATGGCCAAAGAAATTTGTACCAGTAGAATATTTGTTACAAAGATGGACATATAGCATTTGTTCCCTGACTCTTCTTTTATCAAACCATAGGAACGCCAAGCAAGATGTTGATGATGAGTATGGTGTTTCCCAGGCTCTTGCTCGTGGTCTGCAGTCATATTATGCAGTGGCCCATGCAGTCACTGAAAGGGTGGACAAACAGTCTACACTTATGGTCAATGGGGTACTTAAACAATATCAGGTAAGAGAGAGAAAATTGGAACACATCTTCCAAAACATCAAATCAGGCGGGGCTTTGTTTTTAAACTTCTAAAATCTTGTGATTTAATTAATTAATTTAGAATGTTTTTCCGTGGTTACATGATTCATCTTCTTTCTACCTCCCCTATAGCCAACAAGCAATTCCACTGGGTTTTATATGTGACATTGATCAGGACCTATTTCCATATATTATTTGCATTAGGATGATCGTTTAGAGTCTATATCCCAATCATATCTCCATTGACCTTGTGATCAAGCAGTTGTTTTTCTATGTTTCTGCTCCCACAGTTCTTTCTCTGGATGTGGATAGTGTTCTTTCTCATAAGACCCTCAGAATTATTCTGGATCATTGCATTGCTGCTAGCAGAGAAGTCCATTACATTCAATTGTGCCACAGTATATTTGTCTCTGTGTATAATGTTCTCCTGGTTCTGCTCCTTTCACTTTGCATCATTTCCTGGAGTTCGTTCCAGTTCACATGGAATTCCTCCAGTTCATTATTCCTTTTAGTGCAATAGTATTCTATCACCAACATATACAACAATCTGTTCAGCCATTCCCCAATCGAAAAGCATCCCCTCATTTTCCAATTTTTTGCCACCACAAAGAGTGCAGCTATGAATATTCTTGTACAGGTCTTTTTCTTTATTATCTCTTTGGGGTACAAACCCAGCAGTGGTATGACTAGATCAAGGGCAGACATTCTTTTAAAGCCCTTTGGGTATCATTCCAAACTGCCCTCCAGAATAGTTGGATCAATTCACAATTCCCAGGTGGGACTTTTGCTATACTAAAATATGTCTGTAGAGTGGGTACATTATAGCAGTTGGAAAATGCCTTATTTATCTTCATTTGCCAAGCAGACTTTAGATGCAAATTGTTTTTCTCTATAGCCATGAGTACCACTTATTCTTTTTAAGCTGCTAATATAGAGTAGTTATAGATAAAATGCAAAGACCTGATGGACATATATGATAAAATATTTTTCCTCCCTAGAATCAGAAAACAATGGGCATCTTATACGTGCCTCTTGTTAGGATTAATTGCAAGTTAAGTTTACTTTACACCTTTCAAGGAATGCTTTGCTAAGGGAAAGAAGGAGTCTGTTTTAGATAATCTTTGCACAGGCCTGCCATGTACTTTCCCACTTAGAGCATTATTTCACCTCCTATAGAAAGGTGTTTTTTTTTGGACTGGTTAATTGTTTGTGTTCTCCCTCACCTTAAATTATCTTTCTCCTAAACGTGTAAATGTTGTATTCCTACTCATAGAATATAAGTTCCAGACATTTTTTGTTTTGTCTTTCTATCCCCAATGCCTTGCATATAATAGGTTCTTAATAATACCTATTCGTTGAATGAATGGGCAAAATGACTGGCTTTTTTTATAGCATCAAGAGCAATGGTTTATTAAAAAGAAATAGAGTAATTAATTCAAGTAGTCACTACGTTTCATTGTTTCTCTGTTTGGACATCACTCCTGTTTTTGTTGCTGGCTGCTTGCGGCCTTCTCCACAAAGTCTTGGCTCAGGGCAAAGAGATTTCACATCAGAGAAACCTTTATCCAATGGAAATTTCCAGAAACTTAATGGAATTGAAAAAATTAGAACTTGGCTAGATCAGTGAGCTTTATTGCTTCTCTTCTGAGTCCAAAATTTCCACTTAAAAATAATTATACTTTTTCCTTCCTTTTTTCTAGGATTCCCAGCATCCCTAGAGTCTTGTTAGTCTATATTAATTAAGTTGGAAAGTGATTCCTCCTCATTTTTTTTACCAAATTCATCATTAATTCTTGGGTGTGATCCCCCTTCTCTCCCCCCTCCCCCTCCTCAATACACCTACACCTGTAACTTGCAGTAGAATACATACCAGTTTAGTTTTTAATATGGAGTTGCATATTATTCCTTTATTCAGACTTTGGGGGGAAATTATCTCGTGAGTTCTAAGCACCTCTTAAAGGCAAACTAATTTTTTATATAATAAATTTCAAAACACTAAAGATTCATTCAAATAAATCACTTAAATATCTAAACTGATGTATAATACTTCAAAATTTAGAGATGAATGAATTCCTTGTGGGTAATGTGTAATTGTGAATAGGAAGAGAAAGACAAAGGTCTGCTCTGTTTATCAAAGTAAAGATTTAAGCTTCCAAAGATGTAAGTTGTGCGCCCTCCTGCCTTTGTAACCACATAGTGCTTAGTTACAAATAGCAAATGCTGGAAGAAAAGGTATTGACTGCTTTAAAATTAAGGATGGGACAGCAGTTAGGCAGCTTAGTGGATTGAGAGCCAGGCCTAGAGACCAGAGGTCCTGGGTGTTCAAGCCTAGCTTCAGACACTTCCTAGCTGTGTGATCCTGGTCAAGTCACTTAATCCTCATTGCCTAGCTCTTACTCTTCTTCTGCCTTGGAACCAATACCCAGTATTGATTCTAAGATAGAACATAAGGGTTTTTTTTAATTAAGCATAGATAAAATATGTTGGAAATATAAATCTTGAGTTTTAAGGAACCACAAAAGGTCATTGAGTCTAATACATACATGAACAAAAATCTCTTCTGTGGCATTCCCATCAAGTAATTATCTAGAGCATTTGCTTGGAACCCTCAAGTCTTTGTATCTCCTAAGGTACTCCATTCAACTTCTGTAAACACTCTAATTGTCATTCTGTGAGGCCTAAATTTGCCTCTTTTCAGCTCTCCTCTATCTAACTGGCAGCTTATTGGAGTGAAGAGGAAACTAGATTTGGATATAAGAGTCTTAAATTGAATCCTAGTTCTGTCCCTTATTATTGATGTGACCTTAAACAGATCACTTAGAATCTCTGTGGGCCTCAGTTTCCTCATCTCTAGAACCAGGGGGTTAGATGGTGATTTATTTGGGTTAGAGGAGATGATTTATGCAGTACCTTCAAGCTTCAAACATGATTCTTTGTCCCTTTGGGTCTAAGTGATATCCTTCCACATTGTACCCTTTCAGATTGAACTATAAGCTGCTTCATGTGTGCTTTATACTTCAGAAGGCATTTCAGAAGAATAGTCAAATGATTGCCAATAGAGAATTGTTTTATATGAAATCAAGAGTTGATAATCAAATGATTAATATACTTTTTAAAAAGGGACTGTCATCTGTGATATTTTTCAAAGTAGATTTTTTTTCTCTTTAACAGACACTGTCATTTACCTGTGTTTGCGCATTTTTATCCTTTTTAGATTAAGGGTTTGGAGTGGCTGGTGTCCCTATATAATAATAATCTGAATGGGATCCTGGCAGATGAAATGGGCCTCGGCAAAACTATCCAGACAATTGCTTTAATTACATACCTCATGGAACACAAGCGTATCAACGGACCATTTCTCATCATAGTACCTCTTTCGTAAGTTTGAAAAAGTAAAAAATATCTGGGATTGTACTGACTTGAGTGGTTACCAGTACAGTGATAATATGGCAAGGCCAGATTAGTTTGGGGTGGATATGGGGGGGGGATGGGGAGACCCTATTATGTATGAATTCTTTAACTGTATACTAATCCCCTCAACTTGACGAACATCTTCAGAAATCCATTCCATTGGTTACCAGGTTCCTAGTGAGAAAGTATAGCTGAATTGGTATAAATCCATCAATAATAGGAAAGATAACTCTAGACATATCACTAACACCTTCAAAGAAGAGTAAAGATAGTATGTTATTAATTCATATAAATCTTAGTAACTACCCTACAAAACAGATCTAAGAAGAAATGAGAAGGCTAGTATTTTGCAGCAAAAGAATCTGTGCTGCTTACTTAATTCACAATTCTTCATTCCATAAAACAAAGCCAGTGTGGCCTAGATTACATTTGGGCATTAAGAGGATGCTCCTCCGTAGCAAAGTTTTTTTGTTTATCATCAGAGTTTATTTTGCCTGGCTGTTCTATGTGGCTGAGCTGGGAGGAACCTCAAAAATCTTCTAATCTAATCCCCACCTATATGTGAAGACAACTATTATTTATTGTCTTTACCTCCCATCTCAGTTCCTTTCCTATGGTCACTTCTCCAACCCAGCCATTTCTACTTCCTTCAGCCAACCTGTTGTCAATTAATTACTGTCCTTCCTTAACTATGACATCCCAGACTGAAATAGTGCACCAGATATGGTCTGTTCTAAGTGCTACAGTTAGAAAAGAAAAGAGCATTGACCTTGTCCTCAAGGACCTCCAATTTTAATGTGGTAGACATCATATAAGGAGACACACATCATGTATATACAAAATAATAGAGATGGTAATAGATCAGGAAATTTTTTCTTTTGGACCTATTGAGGTTGACATGCCTATATAGTTCCAGGTGTCCAAAAGGCAATTGGTGATACAGGATTAAATAAATCTTAGGAGAGAGAATAGAGCTGAATATGTAGATTTTGGAAGCATTCCAAGGAGATTCTCTCCTGATTCTTCTACCTATCCCAACTGCTTCTTTCCAGAAAAATGTCCCCCTAGAAACTGGTATTCAAGAAACATGAGACTTGGGGAAAGGCTGTTTGGGAACTGAACAGCTGAAGGCTACAACATGAGAAAAGATTTAACTTTCTCAATAACGCATACAGAGTTCTCTCTCTCTCTCTCTCTCTCTCTCTCTCTCTCTCTCTCTCTCTCTCTCTCTCTCTCTCTCTCTCTCTCTCTCTCTCTCCTCTCCCACACACACCCACACACCCAGAAGAAGAAGAAAAACACCCTCTTTCTGCTCCTTTTGAATAAGATTCATTCTTCCATGTCTATATTCCATTCATTAGTTTTCTCTTCTAAAAGTCTCAGTCATGTCCTTGAGGTCGAATTTATTTCCTCTTATTAAGAACTGTAGTTCACTTTGTAAATTGCCCATACTTCTTGCATTAATGAAAGGACATCTAATGATCTTAATGAGTTCATCTGAGATCACTAGTCCTCTCTACTTGATAACTCTTTCCTGGGCCATGCTCGTTACCATCTGTTGTATCTGTTGGTGTATTTAACAGCTGTTTTGTCCCTCACCATCCACTTTTCAGTTTAAAGGCCTTTTCACCAAAGGTTTCATAATCTCTAGCAATGGTTTTTAGATTCCATTTGGCTGTATGTTTGTCTCAACCCCTAAACTAGAAGTCAGGAGAGTCTGATTTTAAATCCTTACTTGGACACTAGCTATATGAACCTAAGGAAGTCAATCAATCATCAAAAATTTATTAAGCACCTACTAGGTGCCTGGCACTCTATTAACACTAGAGATAAAAAAAGAGAGAAAAGACAGCCTCTGCCCTTAAGAAGTTCACAATCTTTATAGGGAAGACTACAGATAAGCTCTATTTCGGATAAAAAAAGAGGAGAGGCATTACGATTAAGAGAAGTTGGGAAAGGCTGCCTTTAGAAGATGGGATTTTAATTGGAACTTGGAGGATGCTAGAGAGATCATATTGCAAAGATATTGAGGGAGAGCACTCTAGAAATGACAGGCAGACAGAGATGGAGTGTCTTTTTTTTTGGAACAACCAGGAAGCCATTGTCATAAATTTAAATAATATGTGGCAAGGATCAATGTGTAAGAAGTCATGTAACCTCTCAGTATCAATTTCCTCATCTGTAAAATGAGAGAAATAATTATATGTACACAGCTAGGAAGTGTCTGAGCCCAAATTTGGACCTACAATCTCCCCACTCCAGTTCTGGAATGCCTCATTTTTTTAAAACAGCATAATAATCTTGCATTACAGTCATCTACCATAATTTATTTAGCTATTTCTCTGCTGGTGGGTGTCAACTTTTTTGCTATTACAAAAAATGCCATAGTGGATGGGTGTCATTGGGCTTCGAATCAGGAAGACCTGTGATCAAATCCCTTCTCAGATACTTGACAAGTATCTTAACCTCAGTTTCCTCATTGCTAGGGAAGTCAAACAATAGGACAGGATTGATCAGATGAGATAACATGTAAAGTTCTTAATAAATGTTACTATTTTAAAAAGACATAAATGATGAATTTGTTGATGAGTTTGTAAATGCAAAGACCACTGGACATCAGGCCAGGAAACCTGATTTCAAGTTAAGGCTCTGATATTTACTAGCTGTAGGTGGCAAATTGTTTAACTTCCGGTGCCAGTTTTTCTAACTGCAAAATGGAAATGACAATTCTTACTACCACTTACGTCAAAGGATTGTTTTGAGGAAGGTTTTTGGAAACTTTAAATGTACTATTCAGATACAACTTTTATTATAAGAGAATTGAGTACAATAGAAGGTAAACTAAGGATTGAAGGGGAGGAAGGGTTAAGAGTGAATGAATGAAAAGTAAAAGCATTAAGTGTTTACTATGTGCAAAGTATTATGCTAAGTGCTGAAGATACAAAAATAAAGGAGATCATGTATAGGAGTTTTCATATGCAAATCAAATGGAAATGTCCTTGGTCCTTGAGGTGCTGCAGCAAAGTATGTGATAAATACAGTTGCAGGAGGTAGCAGGACAGGGTGTGTTGTGTGTCTAGTTTGCTGTTCTTGGTAGATGAGGTAGAAGGAAAAAACTAGGTAGGTCCAGTAATAAATTTATGTTTTCCAAAACCTGCATGCTCTCCCAACATACTCCCTGTCATCCAGTGTCAAAACTTGTCATCCATGCCTTATCCCTTTCTGTCTTTCTTAGTATTCCATCAGTCACTAAGTCATGTCAGTTCTTTCAAAGCCCATCTGGTCTATGGTTTATTTGCCCTCACCATGGTAGTCCAGGCACAAAGTAAAATAACACTTCACACTTGATCTACTGTACAAACCCTTACCTTAAGCTTTGATCATTCCAATTCATCCTGAGAACTGCTGCCAGGAAGAAGTCAGTTTTAAGTTCTTCTGTCAAGCAAGTCTAGCTTGAATATCTCTCCTGGCAGGAGATTTAGGCCAGTCTACTCACAAACTATAAGTATGCCATATTCATTCAAGACTGTAACTTCATTCTTACTTGTCCCAATGCCCTCTCTTTATTAACACACTGTTCAAGTCCATTTCTTCACTAGTCCCACCTTCATTCTTCTCTGTCTCTCTTGAATTCTTCTGTTATAGTCCAACACTTGACTCTCTCCTGTATTGAATTTTTCTTGCTATTGTTTGGTATCTGTTAACTGTGCCTCTCTAGCTGGACTTCAATCTCCTTGGAAATAGTAATACCTGCCTCTATTATACTTCTTCCCTCATAGCACCTAATACAATTCTGAGCACACTGCTCATGAATACTTCATAGCTTTTGATTATTTATTAGAGAAATGTGATTTGATCATCCTTTCCCCTTTTTTGC
The DNA here is from genome assembly GCF_027887165.1 of Monodelphis domestica. Lineage (NCBI taxonomy): Eukaryota > Metazoa > Chordata > Mammalia > Didelphimorphia > Didelphidae > Monodelphis > Monodelphis domestica. Next base: position 97,088,826 of record NC_077229.1, on the reverse strand, counting down.
TCCTAGAACTCTGTCAAATTGGGCATATGAATTTGATAAGTGGGCTCCTTCTGTGGTGAAGGTCTCCTACAAGGTAAGTTAAAGCTTTTTCCTTCAAAAGTTCTCTTTGCAGTATTATTATGCTGAAAGGAATGATGAACAGGATAATTTCAGAAAGAGCTGGAAAGACCTTTGTGGACTGATGCAGAGTGAAATAAGCAGAACCAAGAAAATGTTACACCCAGTTACAGCAATATTATGGATTGATCAACCGTGATACTTAGCTACTCTCATCAGTACAAAGATCCAGGACAATTCCAAAGGACTTAGAACAAAGAATGCTATCCTTCTCAAGAGAAAGAACTATTAGAGTCAGGTGCAGATCAAAGCATATGATTTTTCAGTTGTTTATTTGAGTTTATGTTTTGAAGTTTTGGTTTTATAAGATTACTCACAAAAATGAACAATATGATAAAAATAAAATTAATTTTTTAAAAAAGTTCTCCTTGCTTACAAAATACTATAAGGCAAAGGAGTAAGAAGTCAGTATTCAATTAGGAGCCTGTCAGCAGGGTCTGGTAGAAGGAACCCTAGGTTTGGCATCAGATGCTCCACAACCTTCATTCTCTGACCTTGAAGAATCTACTTGCCCTCTGTACCAGAGTTTCCTTCTCTTCAGAATGAAGGGATTGAATGATGTGATAGTGAAGGCTTCTTCCTGATGCATCTAAATTTTATGATTCTGAGGAGGAAGCAAAATGGAAATGTTTCTGGAATCATTGCATTCCCTTTAAGGTCTTCCACATTTACAGTTATTTTTCACATACATAAGATCACTGGTCTGGTTTTCACCGACCTTTCAAGCTGTTTTTTCAAATAGCCAAAGTCTTCCTGGAGTAGGGGCATTGACCTCAAGCTCTGGCCCTGAACCAGCTTGCATGGGAGACCTAGACAGGAGGGAAGTTATTCAGTGAATTATAGTAGTTGGTAGAGTTTCTCCTTTCAAAGTCAGGTGCTCCAGCAAGTATATACTTGTATGGAGAGACTGTGCCATGTTCTTTATCAAGACAGTACAGTCGACACCTTATTCCCCTTTTGGTTAGTTACACCCTCACCCCTTTCTGTGCTGTCCCATCCTCCCACCCCATCCCCTGAATAAAGAACTGCTGCTTTCTTTTCCCCAGGGCTCTCCAGCAGCAAGAAGAGCTTTTGTACCTCAGCTTCGGAGTGGAAAATTCAATGTCTTGCTAACTACGTATGAATATATTATAAAAGATAAGCACATTCTTGCCAAGGTAAGATTTTGTCCCTAATCAAATAGGAAAGTGCGAGAAAGCTTTGTCACTGTGTTCCTTCCACAGAAAACCTAGGCTGTCCATGGATAGTAATGAAATAACTGATAAAACTTTCTATGTGCTGAGCATTCTCTCTTACTCCCAAGTACTTCCTGTGCAGTTCTTTTAATGTATGCTTTACTCAGGTCATAAGCATGGAAACTGCTTTGCAAAAAAAGAAATATTAGTGTTGTTAGGGCCACATAAGAAGCAAGCAGTCAAAACTATGATTAGAGTTCAGATTTCAAGACTCTCTCCTAGCTGTTATTCTGTCCTCTTGTATCATGACATGTAAGGTCAAAAACAGAAGCTCAGGGAATTGGACCTACCCAGCCTGAGTATTTTAGTTGAAGAAACTTTCTTTATTCTGATGTTCCCTAATGGGACCATAGAATGATTACTGGCTTGGTAATTCTTTAATTTCCTAGTTTGAAAATAAAGAAGTTTAGACTAGTTGATTTTTTTTTTAACCCTGACCTTCTGTCTTAGAATCAATACTGTGTACTTATTCCAAGGAAGAATAGTGGAAAGGGCTAGGCAGTGGGGGTTAAGTGACTTGACCAGGGTCACACAGCTAGGTGTTGTCTGAAGCCAGATTTGAACCCAGGACCTCCCATCTCTAGACCTGGCTCTCAATCCACTGAGCCACCCAATTGCCCCCAGACTAGATGATTTCTGAGGTCCTTCTAGTTGTAGATCTAACACTGTGATCTTTTAGGCTATATCCTAACCTTCTTCTGGAATCCCAAGCAAATCCTCAGTAAAATTGTGCCCAGAACAAAGGTGGCATTTGGAATGCTCAGATATAAAAGAAGGATATTTGTCCTCTCTAGGATGTTAAGGGAAAAGTACTCTCTAAACCTTAAAACATTCTAGAAATGTAGTCATAATTAGAATTGGTTCTTTTAGTCTTCCTCTCAGCACCTCTCCTTCCTCTCACCAAAGAAAGTAATCTGATTACTGAATACTCTGGGAAATATTTGTGGTTACTCATTTGGGCTACTTAGTGGTGTGGTGAAAGAGGATACCCATCAATCATGTGAGATTGCTTCAACTCTGGGAGCTTGACTCCCATATCTTAAAGTATTAGAATTTATTCTCATAAACCCTGCTATATAGTAAGGGATTAATTAGAATAGATAGTTCCTAAAGTTCCTTCTATCCCTAATTCTAAATCTTAACATCCTGAATCAGAGGAATCAAAATGGACCCATTTCAATGACAGAATCCTGACAGGATGGTTTATATCTGAATTTGAAATCTTTCTCCTCCTCCTCACCAAACTGGCAGATAGTGAACTTTTTGGCCACAAAAATTCTCAAATATCATCTATTAAATTGTCACGAGGTACAGTGTATGTCAGAATATTGAACACCCTTTAGACCATAGAGAAATCACCTGTTTCTTCTGAATGATGATGGCTGTAAATGTTACTCTGGCATCATATTCAAATTTCAGCTGCCTAACCCAAAGGAATAAAATTCTGATGATGAGTTTTACTCCCTGTGGCTTCTGGGCAAGATGACGTATGAGGAAAAATAAAGGATATAGTGGAATTTTGGTGCCCTCAAACCCCTGTGTAGATGATCTCCTACTCAGTGTGCCTAGCCCTGAAACAATATAGCACATACTTATTAAACACCAGCTATGTGTGGTGCACTGTTCTGGAAGAGATACCATATGTAGACAAGCTGTGGCCTCAGTCCACAACAAACAGTAAGGTAGTATTTAAGTTGGTTTTTTGGGAGTGGTTAGGAATTTAGTTGGTCATGAAGGAATTCTGGGTAGGGTATTATTGGCCTATGATAGTACATGCAAAGGCAAAGAAATATGAAGGAATCTCATGTTGGTTCAAGGAATAGAAAGTAACCTGGTCTATAAACAGTGACTTCTGTGTTTGTATCTCCTTTTTTATTGAATTGTAACAAAGTATAGCATATGTGGCAGGGAGTCATACAAGAGAGATGGCTAGAAAAGTGGGGATTGTTAAGACCAAGAAAAAGAGGTACCTGGGTGGGTAGGTAGGTAGGAAGGAAGGAGGAGAGAGAGAAAGCATCTAATAAATGTTTATTACATACCTCTGCTAAATGCTGGATGAATTGGGGAGATTCAAGCAAGAAAGCCCTCAAAGAGCGTTCTTTTTAATGGGAAAGATGACTGGAGTGTGTATTATAAAGGGAGGTTAAGTTGTAACTGAGGGGTTAGTCTTTTAGTATTGAGAGGGGGAAAGAGTGGAGAACCTCCCTTCTCAAAGTGGGGTTTGGGGGAGACAGCTGATGTTTAGGGTTAGCTCAGAGAGAGGAGAAGGGGGTTTGAGGATTTTCCCCCCTCTGCCTTCCCTCCTTAGCTAAAGCTGCTCACCCCAATTCACTCTTGTCCCCTCTTCACTACTTGAGACCAAAGGGTCTCCCCTTGATCTGTTCACTCACACTCAGCTTGGGGAATAGATAACTTTTAATGTCAACTCAATCAGGTAATACAAAAGGAATAACTAGCACAGAAAGAATGGGAAAGGGAAGTGGGGGAAGGGGGGTCTCTGTCTCTATCTAAAAACCTTTTCCTCCCTCCTCGAGTTTGGGGAGAACTCAGGCATTGGCAGCCTGAGCCCCCTGAGAAAAAATCAAGTTGACTCACTCTTGGGCAACAGGAGCTGAGGTAAAGTCTGCTCAGGTTTCTCTTCAGAAAGTCCCTTCAGTTGGGAAGTGTTGGGGGGAAAGATTTCCAGTCACCAGCAGGAAAAGTGGGTAACCCTCAGGAGAAAGTCTTTTTTTCACCCTCTCCCTTCAGCTTCTCAAGACTGAGAGACCAACTCCTCTACCAGCCAGTCTTCTCCTCCTCCAGATTCCAATCCCTTGGGGCCCCTTCCCCATCGGGGTGATCAATTTCACACACTCTTCAACCTGGCACTTTCTCTTTAGTGCCAGCCTCTGTCACAGGTGGGGTGGGGGGTGGTGAGCCAGTTCCAAAGAGTAAGAAGTATACATGACAATGAAGTGAGCTTGACTTGAATCCCTCATGAAGTGTTGTTTCAGGCCAGAGCTTCACCAATACGATGAACAGAAGCGTCTTCAGAGGGAGAAAGCTACTAGTGGGCCATTGGAACTACTTAAGATTTTTGTTCATATATATGACATCAAATCTATACATCAGAAATTGTTGTGGCAGCAATTTGCAGGCGAGTTTGGAGTGCAGGGGAAGAATGGAAATGAGAAGACCCATAAGGCCTGTAACTAGAGATGTAGTGTGATAGTGGGTAAAGGGGAAGGAGGGTTCCAATCCAATATAGCAAATATACATTAAGTGCCTACAATGTTTATAGCCTTGTTCTAGCTGCTGAGAATGCAGACAAGACAGAACCTCTTGGTGACTGTATAAGAGGATGGCACATTGAGGAAAGTATCAAAGATAACTTTAAGACTTTGAAAATGTGAGGCAGGGCAGGGTCAGCAGTAGTACCACAGATAGAAACATCTGTTAAGTCAGTTGGAGACACAGGTTTAGGGAAAGGGAAGAGGGAATGTGTCAAGTTTTACACATGCAGAGTGTGAGGTAAGAGCCAGATGCCCACATCCAGAGCACTTAGCAAAGGGCAAGCCTGGAGAAAGGAGGGTGGGGCTAAGGGCGGGCCTAGGCCAGATGGGTGTGTTTGTCTTGCCACATTAGAAGTGTGGAGAGATGCATTCCTCTCCAGGAATTGGTTACATTTGTAAGAGATTGAGCATTGAAGGAGTTCACTTGCATCTGCAAGATAAAACTCTCCCCGAACTTCCTATCACTCAATTCCCTTTTCCTAAACTGGTGTGCCATATCATCTGCAGATTCGTTGGAAGTACATGATTGTAGATGAAGGTCACAGGATGAAGAATCACCATTGTAAGCTAACACAGGTCCTAAACACACACTATGTAGCTCCCCGCCGCCTGCTGTTGACGGGGACGCCTCTGCAGAACAAGCTGCCCGAGCTGTGGGCACTGCTCAACTTCCTCCTCCCTACCATTTTTAAGAGCTGCAGCACCTTTGAGCAGTGGTTCAATGCTCCCTTTGCCATGACAGGAGAGAAGGTAAGTGTTCCTAAGCTGGAGTCAGGAATTCCTCAGAGATTCCAAGGAAAGAAAATGTAAACTTCAGGTTTATTGAGAGAGCTAACAGAAGCTCTTTCTTCTGAGTTTCTTGTATTAAAGAGAGTTTCTTGTATTAAAAAGTTGATAAAATTCCTGGATATAAAGAGTAGAGCTTGATAGAGTCAGTCAAATATAGGACAATGGTTCTCCCGGTGTGGGCTGGGACAAGACCTGCCAAGGGCTCCACAGGGAGAAATTTGTTTTTCTAATACTATTGAGACTCTTGACTTTCCATTTGGTAAATATCAATTGATATCCCCCACATAAAAAGAAGCTCTTTGAGAGGGAAGGCCTTGGTAACTTCTGCTAAGTAACTTGTCAGTCTTCATACAACCCCAATTTCCTGGCTTAAGGATTCATTCTGAGGAAGTGCATTATTACAAGTGCTCAAAGAGGCGAATTCGCATTCTATAATAACAGTGGCTAACATTTGTACAGTACTTTGTTTTATCAAATGCATCATATACATTATTTCATATTATACTCACAACTCTGAAGTGGGTACTGCCCCCATTTTATAGATAAGAAACATTACACTTAGAAAAGATAAATGATTTGTCCATGATCATATAGTTAATCAGTGATGTAGGCAGAATTTCAGCCCATTCTCCTTACTTGTTCAACACTTCTCTACCTTCAGTGATTGATTATTTTTCTTGTTCAGGCAGTAGGTTTTTGTTGTTTTAATCTTTACCTTCCATCCAAGACAGAAAAGTGGTATGAGCTATGCAATGGGAGTTAAGTGACTTGCCCGGCTAAAATGTGCCTGGGGTCAGATTTTAACCTAGGACCTCCTGTCTCTAGGCCTGGCTCTCAGTCCACTAAGTGACCTAGCTGCCCCCCTATTCAGTCAGTAGTTTTGAAGGATGAGCAGGATGAGTTCCTATATGACCACTGAATAGATAATACCTTTTTTGGGGGCAAGCCAAAGGTTCTGACCTAAATTTTATTTTCTTCCCATCCTACTCTCTTTGGCGACCTTATCAGTTCCTGTGGGTTCTTGTATCATGTAGCTGATTCCCAGGTCTACATATCCTCTTCTTGCCTCTATTCTGATTTCCAGTCCCATAGGCACCTTAAACTCATTGTGTCTAAAGCAGAACTTCTCTTGTCCCCTAAAATCCAACTTTCTTTCAAATTAAACATACTTCAAGTGCATCAACCTTTCAATCACACAGGATCACAACCTTGGACTCAGAAATTCTTCCCTCTCCCTCACCCCACATCTACAATCAATTGTTGAGTCTTGTTGATTCCTTAAATCCATTCCCTTCTCCACTTAGAAAGTCTCTATCCTAATAAAAGCCCTTGGCACTTCTTATCTATAGCTTTGTAATTGGTCTTCCTGTCTCCAGTCTTTTCCTTCTTCCATTCATCTGCACATAGCTGCTAGAGTAATAGACTTAAAGCAGAGGTCTTGGCCACATCACTGCAATGCTCAGGAGATTCCAAGAATCCCTGTTACCTCTTGGCTCAGAAGGAGACCTCCCTCTGTTGGCAGATAAAGTCCCCTCACAGTTTTGTTTCAGCCCTACTCCAAGTAGCCAGACTGGCCTTCCTGCTGTTCCTCCCACACAGCATTCCACTATCCATCTCCATGCTCTTGTTTGGTTTATGTCTGCCTCCTACTTGAGATGTGCTTCCCTGTTCATCTCTAACTCTTAGAACAGTCTCCTTCAGTTAGCTCTCTTTCTACTCATGCCTCTCCTCCTTCCCTAAAAGCTTCTGGTGCCTTCCTACAAAGTTAGATGGGTGTATGTATGTATGTGTGTGTGTGCATGCCCACGTGCTGCCTGCTCCTATACAAAGTAAATTCCATGAAGATAAAATTTTTCCTTTTTATTTTTTTTTATTATCCCCAGCATCTAGTAAAGGGCCTGATGTGTAGAAGATGCTTAAAAATTGCTTATTGACTTCTGTGTTTGGATTTTAATAAATAAGATTTCCTATCTCCTCAAGAGATAATGGTTTTGTTTGTCTTGTGTCATTGGTGAAAAATAGGTAGACCTGAATGAAGAAGAAACTATTCTTATTATCCGGCGTTTACACAAAGTGCTACGTCCTTTCCTGCTCAGACGGTTAAAGAAAGAAGTTGAAGCCCAGTTACCTGAAAAGGTGTGTATAGGTGTCTTTGGATATTTTGAGCCAACAGTGTTCACGTCTGCCTTGAGCCCCTCCCCATCTGCCCCTGCTTACAATCAGCATGTTCTCCTCTTAAGCTTACTTTCCCCAACTTCCAGAATCCTTTTTGACTCTTCCTTTGCCTTAACCAGTCAGTCACCAACTCTAGTCATTACAATCCTTCACATTGGTCTCCCTTTCCATTCATATAGCCTCTTGTTTAGGCCCTCATCACTTCTCTCTAGGACAAATGAAATAATCTCATTGGTCACCCTATTATTAAGCTCTTCCTTTTTAAATTCATCTTACCCACCATTGTCAAAATGCATGAGGTATAAACCTGACCATTGTACTTCCCCATTGCCATATACTGACCCTTGAGCTCTCTCAGTTGATCTCAGACCCACCTTTCCAGCCTTAGTTCACATACTCACCATCTTAACAATGGACTGCTTGCTGTTCTCTAGTGTAACTACAGGCCTCTCCAGCCTCCATTCCTCAATGCATGAAATAGGATCTAGAACATGCTGTTCTCCTTCCTCATCTCTGCTTTTTTAAATCCTTCACTCCATCCTTACCTCTATCTCTTAGAATTCTTAGTCCTCTCCAAAGCTCAGTTCAAGGACTGCCTCTTACACCAACTTTTCCTCATATATCTCTCACCTTCTTGTGTGTGGTTCACTTCTTTTTCCCTACTATAAATACCTAAAAGTAATCACCCCTTCCCATTTTCAAACATATCTAGCCCAGATGTTTCCTTTGCTTCTGTCATATTTCATCTTATGTTTACAGGTGAATATCAGCTCCTTAGGTATCTGGACCCCATCCCAACCCCCACAATCCCATGGAATTATAAATTCCATCAGGGACTATAATTTTTTGACATTATTTCCCAAGTATCTACCATGGTTTTTGCTACATAGTAGGCCCTTAGTAATTAAAATTTTTATTTGTTTTCCCTTAAGAGGACCCTTCTAGAAAACAGGACATAATGATGAAAAGCCAAGGATCTCCTACCCATCAGCTTTTCTCCCCACATAGACCTCTGCTTCATTCTACATTTTTATCCGCCTGCCTTCTTCACCATGTCCTATCACAAAAAGGGGGCTGGTAGGGACCTCCTGCTGAATATTTAGGCCTTGCTGGCTTATCAAAGATCTGCTCTCCATTAGTAGTGTCTCTTTTGGCTTTCCAGGTAGAGTATGTGATCAAGTGTGATATGTCTGCACTGCAGCGAGTCCTCTATCGGCACATGCAAGCCAAGGGTGTGCTCCTGACGGATGGCTCAGAGAAGGACAAGAAGGTCTGGTGCAAATACTCACTCATCTTCCCTTAGTCCCTTCCTCTCTTTCCCAGGACTTTATAAAGCCTCTGGAGCCCAAAAGTTAATATGGATTCATTTTCGTTGCTTGCTTTTGATTTTATTTGGAAGTTAGTGTTATTGACACTTTAGCACAGATTTCCTGGCGTTTAAACTATTGCTTCGTCTGGTTTGGCTTTGCTCGGAGTACATTAAACTAGCTATCCACTAAGCATTTTAAAATGAATCATTGTAATGAATGACTGACATGGCTCAGTCCATAAGAGTTCATGAACTTTGCATTTAATAGTCATCCCCAGCTAGTCCTGTGTTTGAACAATAAACACAGACCTGATCTACTCTCCTCAAGAACATTAGTTTAAGCTTCTTGAATATTTTCTCACTCATTTTTTCCTGCCTTTTGATAAGCTTTATGGGCCTCCCCTATCTTGCCAACCTACCTTTCAGAATTGGGATATAATATCTCTTCACTTGCTCAAATCCTTAAATCCTTATCATGGAGAGTTTGTGGGAGCATTTTTTTTTCTCCATGGGCAAGGGAAAATGACCTTTTGTAATGCTTTGGAATTCAAAGTGAATTGGGTAGCTATCAATGAGGAGAATCTGTGGGTTACTTTCCCAGGATTCTCTTCGAGTAAGTCCTCCTGCTTGGATGGAAGTTCTGACTGGGAAATTTTCTGTTTTCCTAGGGCAAGGGTGGCACCAAGACCCTGATGAACACCATCATGCAGCTAAGAAAGATCTGTAACCATCCTTACATGTTCCAGCACATAGAGGTAAGGCAAGCACCAAGGAGGCCTGGGTACAGGATATCACTCTTCAAACTATGGCAGAACTTGTTTCCAGTTTAGAAAAGCTTTTTCTTGGGATTCAGGATTGATTCAGAGAAGTCAATATCTGGGTCTCCATGATCTTATCATGTCAAACTAATAAACCCCTGGTGTCCTTTGGTGCAAATAAACAAATAGCTATTCCTTTATTGCCCAGAAGTATCTTTTTATCTTTTCACAGAGAAACATGAGTACCATTAAAAATACAAAAGCCACCAAGTCCTGTTCACTTTTATGCTATCTACCATTTAGGGTTGTCAAAGAGATTGTTATTTTCACAATTGGAAAACTTTGATTAAATAACCAATATCTGGACTTTCACATTCCAGGAAAAGTTATGGATTATAAAGTAGAGCATAGATATCAGAATTGGGGCTATATACTCCAGAACTCAAAGTGAAGCCCTATCAGATTGAAACATAATTGGGAAATGTTTAACAACATAAAAATACAATGCAACATAACTTTAATTTATGGTTTTCTAAATAAATTCTGGGCCCAGGAAGATCCATTTCTTATTTAAATTTAACACAACTGGTTTAAAGTATCTTCATCTCTGTTGGACATAAACAGTTGTCCTGTTTTGTTTGCAGGAGTCATTTTCTGAGCACTTGGGATTTACTGGAGGCATTGTCCAAGGGTAAGAGCAGCACTTATTAACATCTTTTTTCCCCACTCAATTTTATTTCTGTATATATCCTTCTGATATATTCGTCCTCTGCCTTGCAAGCCACCTTTTTAACAGAATAAAAAAGAAAAGGGGGGAAAAACAGTTCAATCAAACCAACCACAATGTCTCCCAAGTCTAATAGGATATGCAGTATTCTACACCCATAGTCTCCTACCCTGCAAAGAAGGGATAGAAGTACATTTTCTCATCTCCGGGGCCAAGTTAGGTCCTAATTATAATTACACAAATCATTGTATTTTTGTTATTTTTGTTTTTTGTTTTTCCCCATTTACATTGGTGTCATTGAATGTATTTTTTGCTCTGCTTACTTCATTTTAATTTGTTTGTATATCTTGGAGCTGAGTAATATTCCATTACATTCATGTATCACCACTTAATAACAAACTTTACAATCATCAACAAAGACATTTTATGATTCTAAGAACAACAGAGTATTGTGTAATAAACTTGTTACAGCTTTTTTTATTTGTATGTGTGCATACATTTTTGCATATGTGTATGTTAACAAGATAATAGCAAAATTGCAATGTCCCTCTCTTTCATTTTTCTATTCATTATTTAAAATGTTTATTCATATTATTATTCACATCTACCAGCAGATTCTGAGTAGCTCTGTCCTGTAATAATTATACTCAAGCATGTGACAATTCTGCGTACTTCAGCACTCAATGATATATACTCAAATTAATACATTGGCCATGTCTAAAAAAGTATATCCGATTCTGTATTACTGTTACCTCTGCCAAGAGGAGGGAAGAACATCATCAAGAAGAAAGTATCATCAATTATTTGAAATCAAAATTGTTTCTCCCCTCATTACTATGATCATTATATAAATTTTCTTAATTTTGTTCATTTACTTTGTGTCACTTTGTAAAAGTCTGTATGTACATATATATGATTACATAATAGCCTTTTGTTATAGTGAAAATCACCTTTAAAGATGTTATAATATTAATTTATGGTCGCCAAGGAATTTACCTATGAAATTCCTAAAATGGAAGGCAGAGTGGTAAGGCAATGGGGGTTAAGCGATCTGTCCAAGGCCACACCACTAGGAAGTGTCTCAGGCCAGATTTCAACCCAGGACCTCCCGTCTCTAGGCCTGGCTCTCAGTTCACTGAGCCACAGAGTTTTCTTCCCTTAGTTAGCTGAATGGTTGTAGGGAGCTGAATTTTTTTCCCGACACGCAGGTGAAGTCAGTAAAAGGATCAATGCAATGAAAAGATATCCTTGTAAAATAGCCATGCTTTTAAGTTCCTGTTTTGAAAGTCTTTCTTCCCCTTTTCTCTCTCCCCTCCTATGATTCTCCGACAATACCCCTGGTCCATGTGGAGGCTTAGCCTAAGGGAAATTTACCCCTTTTTTTTTTTTTACCAGCCGGTAGAAATGAGTCTTGGGCCTGGGGCAATGAGCGGTCTGCTCTGACAAGGCTAGAGTTTGCTTGGGCTCAGCTGGGTCAGGTGAGGGAGAGAAAGACCAGGAGCAGCAGCTGGAGCAGGAGCACGCAGCCGGGGTGGGCAGGTGAGCTGCAATCTGGGTCAAACAGCAAACCGGTCTGGAGTGGATGGCTGCAGGCAGGAACACACGCAGGCAGGCAGGGAGAAGTGGCCAAGCTGGGTGGGAGGGAAGGGCTCAAGAAAGTCTGAAGCGGAGTTTTCTAAAAAAGCATCTTGGAGAAATGTGGCTTTAAAAAAAAAACAAACTAGGCATTAGCTATTAAAGACTGATCAGAAGATTGCAGGTTTTGTTTTCCCGAAGTGGCACGCCAAACTGTAATATTAAAATCACTTTTTTTTTTTAACCCTTACCTTCTGTCTTGGAGTTAATACTGTGTATTGGCTCCAAGGCAGAAGAGTAGTAAGGGCTAGGCAATGGGGGTCAAGTGACTTGCCCAGGGTCACACAGCTAGGAAGTGGCTGAGGCCAGATTTGAACCTAGGACCTCCCATCTCTAGGCCTGGCTCTCAATCCACTGAGCTACCCAGCTGCCCCCTATTAAAATCACTTTTAAAGATTGTTATAATATTAATTTATGGTTGCCAAGGAATTTACTTATGAAATTCCTAAAATGAAACACTCAAGTCAGAAATTGGAGTTTTTGGTGGTTTTAATCACAACGGGAGTAAGAAGGAGAGGGAGAGAAGGAAAGAGAGGGAAAAGGAAAAAAGTTAACTCAACCTCTGGCAGAGCCAGAGGGAGTTTAGGCCTGGAAGGCCAAGGTAGAAAGTAGAATCAGTCCCTTGACTCACATGACCGATCTGAAGGAAAGCTGTCTGCGGGCCTCCTCCCTGCTCAAGCTCCTAGCACAAACTCGTGCCTAGCCCTGTCCACAGGAAGTGAGCAAATTCCAGAGGCTGTTCCCTACCTCACTTCCTGTGCCTCACAAGTGCCAATGGTGGCTCAAGCTTGGCTTAGGACAGCCCAGGTAGGCAGTTATTTATTTCTGATTTGTCATTGACTAGCACATAGCCATGTAGTGTGGGTGTGCACAAAATGTGGGTGCTAGACCAAGCAAGATGGAGATTTTAAAATTCACACTTTATTTTTTCTTTTGGCACTGTAAAATTAAATCACATAATCTGTTTAGCCCATTCCCCAGTTGATGGCTACCCACTTTGTTTCCAGTTCTTTGCCACCACATGAAAAGCTCCTTTAAATGTCCTTGTACATATGGGTCTTTTTCCCCCTATCCTTATAAACTACTTGCCACCCCTCCAGCATTAAAATAAATATGAAATCATAAGAATTTCCCTCCTTTTCAGCATATCTCATGTGTTTTTTTATCTTTTGCACACACCAGCCTTGATTTATACCGAGCCTCTGGAAAATTTGAACTCCTAGATCGAATTCTTCCCAAGCTCCGAGCAACCAACCATAAAGTGCTACTCTTTTGCCAAATGACCTCCCTCATGACCATTATGGAAGATTATTTTGCATATCGTGGTTTTAAATACCTCAGACTTGATGGTGAGTTTAACAGAGAATTTATTATGTATTTGAAAACCTTCTTATAATTTAATGATTCTTTTCCCTGAATTCCTGAAAGCATCTTTGCTTCCTTATTAATCCTGAGAAGGAAGCAAAGGCTTCAATGGATGATTTCTCCACTTTACAGATGGTGAAACTGGTTCATAAGAATTTGACTATGGCCTCAGTTAGTCTGTTATTAGAAACATATTTGAGACCTGGAGAGCCAACTCTGGTCCCAGTATTCTGCTCCCTTCCTGTCAGATACTTTAGTCATAGTGGAAATGAAATGCCTACTGGCATACTTTCCTAATAAGATTTGTTCATATTTGCCATGTTTGGTGACTGAGCCCACATTCAGTTGGTAGTTAAGGATCCTGGCTGTTCTGTTATATGCAGATGGTTGACAGAAAGGGTTGAACTTTCATTTGATGACTTGAAATAACCTCAGAATTTTTCCTAAAGCTCCCTTCTATTCTCACAATACAGTCAGTTTACTTCCTCATGAGTATAAGAAATGAAATGTCTGTGGCCATTACTTAGTGAGAGTACCTGCATGACAGCTTGTCCTTTCTGTCCAAGAGGATTACTGGAAAGCAGATAGGTAGGCTGTTCAGTGGAGCTAGAGAAACATGATTTTTGTATTCTTATCCTTAGAAATGTTTCTCTTTGCAAAGCAGGAAGTTGCCTCAGTAATAATATAGGACTCCATAGCCCAGGTTACCTGCCTTTATTTCCCAGGTTACCTGCCTTTATTTCTCAGGTCATTTAACAGTAATTTAATATTCCATTCACACCTGACACTCTGAGGTTACCTGATCACTGATACCTTCTTTAATAGGACCCATATTTGAATCCCTTTTGATTGAGGGGAAGGGTCAGTCTTGCATATCATTAATATGCCTCACATTTTAACATCCCCCACAGTTTCCACTACCACTGAGCATTGGGGGAAGCATTTCCAGTCACCCTCTTGCCCAACCACTTAAAAACATTCATTTTGGACTTTTTTGTTTTTGTGAAAAACATGTTGAAAAATAAAGTGAATTCATGAGTTTAGTCTTTACATATTATGCATACCTCTTTAAGCAAACATTTACTTAGATTAAAAATAACCTCCATACCCATGTTGGGAGAATTGTTTTATGTTTAAAACTACACAATATGTATGAAGCTTGATAATTCCTTTCTGGATTGATCATTTTATTTAGACTTCTAACTTGTGGCTAATATAAAAAATCTAATCTTTCATTCTTTGGTACCCATCAGGAACCACAAAAGCTGAAGATCGTGGTATGTTGTTGAAAACTTTCAATGAACCAGGCTCTGAGTATTTCATTTTTCTCCTGAGCACTCGGGCCGGGGGTCTTGGGCTGAACCTCCAGTCTGCAGATACTGTGATAATTTTTGACAGTGACTGGAATCCTCACCAGGTAAAAGAAAACTGAAGCTAAGTGAAGGAACTCTTGATAGATTCCAAAAGCAAAGAAAAGCTGTCCACCCTTTATGAGAAAGGGGATACAGTCATGCTTTCATCTTAAGTTTTAATAGCAATTTCCTTCCAGCTCACTTATTCTGAGTGGTAAAACCATGAAATAACAGAACCTTTAAAATCTGTTTCTAGAGATGATTAAAAACCCTCCTTCAAGGGTGTAAGTGTGAACTCACTTAAGAAACAAATAGCTGAGTTGCATGGCCTCTTGAGATCCCTTCTTATACTGATTATAAAAAAGCACCAGCATATATTATCAATATTTACATGTAAACCAAAGGATGATTCAAAGGGCATTGAGGGGCAGAGTCTGAAATGGAAGTCATTTTGCTTTCCTCTTTATACCTGAAACAGGTGCCTTTCTCAGGCTCTGGAGCAATAAGAGATTATTAACTCATTTAACAAAAGAGAAAAAGCTATGGACTTGTTCTTCCATATTTCCTACCAAGGACATATAATGCAAAGCTATGTATCCCTTCTTGTAGCAACTTCAGTGCTGCCCCCTCCACCAAACCTAGTCCCTCACTATTACTTGCCTCTGTTCACTTTGTTCATACTTGTAGGTCCAGCTATAACCCAGAGACAGATTAAGCAAGTAACTCTCCTGAGCCATGTGCTGTAATGCTCTCAGTTGTACTAAGAAGTGCCTAGCATTGTGCCATGCACTCAAGAAATGTTTGTTGCTTTTATTGTATTCATGAGGCAGCCATTGAAGAGAGTATATGTGATGAAAAAACATAGCTTCCCAAAGATGAAGTAGTAAAAGCTGAGCTTTCTTCCCATAACCTTGAATCCCAAGGAAGGTGAAAGCTTTTAAAGGAAAACTAAGGTGGTAGGTATGTCCTCCTTCCAGGGCCTCCTCCAGAGTGGTAGTGATGGCCTTGGCCTCAACAGCTTCAATCAGCCATGATTTGTGGAAAGAAGAACTGGTTTTCTCAGTTCTACTTAAAAACATCAGCAAAACTGTCTTTTTAATTGAGCTTTCTTTCTCTCTCAAGGTGTAACCACCTCAACTAATAGAAGCTTTTTAGTCGGCTCCATGTTTAACTTTGGGGGGGATATCAGACAGGGAATGCCAGGCATGTCTTTTCGCAAAGACCCATCCTTCTGACTTCTGAGTGATAACGATAGAACCTATTCTTTTCCCCTAGAGAAATTTTAATTTAAATGACAGGCAAATTATTTCCTCTTCTAGGACCTGCAAGCACAGGACCGTGCCCATCGAATTGGGCAGCAGAATGAAGTTCGAGTCCTCCGTCTTTGCACAGTCAATAGTGTGGAAGAGAAAATCTTGGCTGCAGCCAAATACAAGCTAAATGTTGATCAGAAAGTGATCCAGGCTGGTATGTTTGACCAGAAATCCTCCAGCCATGAGAGAAGAGCTTTCCTCCAGGCAATCCTAGAGCATGAGGAACAGGATGAGGTAAGAGTCCAGGCAGACCCTGCCCTCTCTCTTTCCCAGTGTGAATGGTGAATGCATGGATGCCTTTCCTTTTTTCTTTTTTTCCTTTTTTCCTTTTTTCCTTTTTCCTTTTTTTTCTTTTTTTTATGCTCTCTTATGTTTTTTACATCCCTGGAATAAAGGGAGTGTGGGCTGAAAGGAAAGAGGATGAGTACTTGCTTTTCTTTAAAGTGACTTTTAGTGCTGGTGAAAGATGCCGGATTGACAGCCCTGGAGACTGAAGTCCTCTATTTATCCACAGAGCAGACACAGCACGGGCAGCGGCAGTGCAAGCTTCGCCCACACTGCCCCTCCGCCAATGTGCCTCAACCCTGACTTGGAGGAACCACCTCTAAAGGTGAGAGGGGTAGTTCAGTCTCCATGCCCATTCAATCCTTGGCTTCTGTGCTGAGGTGGCCAGCAAAGGGCCAGATCTGACGATGTATGTGTGTGTGTATGTGTGTGCTTTCTGTTGCCATGTGGATGCTTGTCCACTGGAAACTGGACTGAGACCTCCACCTCATTTCCCATGGACCACCGAATAGCTGTCAGGTGGTAAAGACTGTCGGTGTTGAAATTCCAATCACTTCAGCTCCTTTTAGAATCTCCACAGTGGGATTAAGTATTTAAAATCTTGTAGGAAGAAGATGAAGTTCCAGATGATGAAACCGTTAATCAGATGATTGCCCGACATGAGGAGGAATTTGATCTTTTCATGGTAAGCACCTAAAGCTGGGATTGAAGGTTACAGTGGATGGAGAGGACCACAGGGAATGTGTAGACAAAAACAAATGCTCAGAGACAGAGAGACAGAGACAGAATATGAAATGAAAGGAATGCCTTTAATAGTTCATATGCACATGAGATTATTTTAAAACAAATCATTTATAGTAAAATAATACTATTACTAACCAGACCCCAAAATTTAATTGGAGAGTGAGCCCCATCATTCCTGACAAAAAATATACATCTGAGAGGTGTATTTTTATACACCAGAATTTTTATTCCTGTTGGCATATATGTAATAGAGCAATAACTATGGTCTTCACTGCCATGGAATGACTTGCTGTACTTGAATGGCTTTTGGAGAGTTTGGTCCATTAGAGGCTAATAGATGAGAAGAGATTATAAAATTCCTTTTGTTTACTGCCTCAATAGTTGTGGTTTTCTTCTTTTTATTTTTTTAATTACCAATTACATGTAATAATAAATTTCCATGCAAATTTTTTGAATTTTATGCTCCAAATTGTCCTGACCTTCCCCTTCCCAGAGTTGGGAAGCAATTTGATCTGGATTATACATATTATTTTCATGCAAAATGTTTCCGTATTGTTCATTTTTGCAAGTGACTAATCCTATACAATCAAAAACCCAAATAAACAATTGGAAAAATTGTATGCTTTCATCTGCATTCTGACTCCCAATAGTTCTTTCTTTGAAGGTGGAAGGTTTTCTTTTTCACAAGTCCCTCAGAATGGAAATAGTGACTGCATGACCTTAACTAGAGTTAAATATCACTCCTAAGCACAATTGTGCCACCTTGTTGACCTGGATCATGGAAGAAGAACATGATTTCTTCCTTCAAGGAAATTTTATGCCCTGGCATCCAAGAAATGAGCCAGAATTCCATTCTAGAAAATAGCAATATGATAATGCATTAGAGTAAGGCTGCCCAACAATCGTCTGCACTTGAAAAATCAGAACTATGATTTACTACCAGATCTGACAGTGTTCCATACTGGAATAAGGACAACATTACTTTATGAACTGTAGTTTCTTCTGTAATGCTTATAGAAAGTACCTCCAGCTAAATTCATAATTTGGGTGATGATTATGGTGCATATTGAGACTTTATTTCACTCTCACTCAAGGATTTTCTAGTAGTCAGTGGCCCCCCCCTAACAATGGCTCCTGACTTTTCCCATGGGCCCCTGACTTCCTTTCACTGTTTCTAGCGCATGGATTTGGACCGTAGGCGAGAGGAAGCTCGAAACCCCAAAAGAAAACCACGCCTGATGGAAGAAGATGAGCTTCCATCTTGGATCATTAAAGATGATGCTGAAGTTGAGAGGCTGACCTGTGAGGAGGAGGAAGAAAAGATGTTTGGACGCGGCTCCCGCCACCGGAAAGAAGTCGACTACAGCGACTCACTGACCGAGAAGCAGTGGCTCAAGGTATATACTGTAGGTGATGGCTTCATTCTGCAATGATTTTTTTTCAGACTACCCTTGTTAGTGTCCTGGGGACCTTAGTCTGTGCTAAGAACTAGTCTCTCCTATCCAGTGGGTTACCAGAATTTAGGAATTCAGTGTGAGAATTTTATTTGAAATCTGACTGAGTTGCAGTAAATTCAGATTTATTTTTATTACTATATCAAAGAGGCTTAATAAGCACAGGTTAATACAGGTTAACTCTCTGCTGCAAGTGAATTGGGTTCTCTTGAACTATAATATTCCCCATGAACTACACCTTGATTTGTGTTGACTAACATATCCTCTGAGCATGTAAAAAAAAAAGAATGTGTTTGTGCAAGTATGTTTCTGTCTAGGAAATCAGTCATTAGAATCAAGAGTATCTTCTCAGTTGGACAGTAATAAAAAAACTGACAAATTTGTCTTGCTCTGTCCTTTTTTCTACACATTCATTCAGAATATTACCTTTTTGATGTTACAGTACATCCTATATGACAGTAAACTAGTTTATCCTGCCTTAAAAATAAACCAGTGAGTTAAAAAATGAAAAATCTGTACTTTAAGTAGGGATACCTAGAAGCTGGATTCTAATGCCTATCTCCTCAGTGGGCTTGGAGTCAGAAATATTTGAGGAAAATTATTTTAACTTCTCTGAGCCACAGTTATTATATTATGATGATGATCGTATATTATATCTATTAAAGAGGAGGTTAGATTTGGTGGCCTCTACCATTCCTTCCAGCTCTTAAGTCTTATGATCCAAAGAGAATAGGAAACATTGTTCTTTCCTTTCTTTACAAAATTGGGTTATTCTGGGTGTAGAATTGCCTATGCTCTCAGATTCAGTTACTATGTCAACTAATTATACTGAACTGCTTTTCCTTTTATTCTTTGTTAAAAGGAATGGCTCAATAGGGAGGGGAGAGTATGTGACAACAAAGAGGATATAAAAACCAAAAGATGTCTCTTTTTTTTTTTTTTTTTAAGCCTGGCTTCAGAGCCTGGCCTGTGTGTGGACATTAGATAGAATCTTCCCTGGACATAACATAGCCCTTCTCTCATTTCTTTCGGTTGATAAATTGTATTTAAATGTTAAGATCCAAGAACTAACAGAGTGTGGTTTCACATGTTGATTTCTGACCAAATACTGGTGCCCCCCGCCCCAAACTAGAGGATACCAATATATGTGTTTTGGGTTTTTTGGTTTGTTTGTTTGTTTGTTTCTTAAACCCTTACCTTCCGTCTTGGAGTCAATACTGTGTATTGGTTCCAAGGCAGAAGAGTGGGAAGGGCTAGGCAATGGAGGTTAAGTGACTTGCCCAGGCTCACACAGCTAGGAAGTGTCTGAAGCCAGATTTGAACTCAGGACCTCCCATCTCTAGACCTGGCTCTCAATCCACTGAGCCACCTAGCTGCCCCCAATATATGTTTTTGAAATGGATTCAGTTTGGTTTCCAGGGAGCAGTATGATCATGTAATGAGAGAACTGGCTGCACCTGTCCCACAGGCCACACACCCTTGCTGAGTTTCATTCAATTCTCAGTATTAACTGAGGCTTTCCTCCACCAGCCTGTAAAACAAGTTTGCTTACTTTAGATCTCACAGAGTGCCCAGAAGTGTATGTACTCAGATTTACAGCTTGCAAGAGATTTGAAATGAAGAAAAGGTTTAAATAAGCCTTGTAGGTTAATATGTAAGATAAAGGTGTAAAGCAGCATCGGAGCTTGAGAGGCTTACAGTCCTGGTGAAAGTCATTGCAATGAGAAACCAGTTTCCAGGAGACAGGACTGAAGAATCTTGCTCACACCAGTTTTATAGCTTTATTGGATGGAATAGCAAAGCTCAAAACACAAATTTAGCTCCTAACAAGGAGACTCTCATAACCCTGCCTCAGGGAAAAGCCTCTTCTGGAGAGCTGAGAAGGCCATATCCTCCCAGGCAATTAAATTAATTAATGGAGAGATATTTTAGAGTCTTAGAGCTGGAAGGGGACCTTAGGGTTAACCTAGTCCAACCCTCCTCATTTTGTCAATAGCAATACTCAGACCTAAAGAGCTGGCTGTGAGCTTATTAAGTCAGCTTCCTGACTCTTACTAGTTCAGGGTTCTTTCTCCTTCAAGGGTAAAATTGCCCAAAGGGCAAAGCTGAACCAAACTTGGTGTTTTCACTTGTAGCTCTTATTAAATTAAAAAGAGCAAGTGTAGCAGTGTTTAGATGGCACAGCAAGTGAACTGAGCTAGCTTGATGATAGATTTGGGGTGTATTGCATGGAGCTTGCCCTCCCTTCCCTTAGCTTTGTATATGAATGAATTGCTATTTCTTATTCCTCTCCCTAAATAATCTGGATGGTGGTTGTTCTGTTTTACTACCACTGACCTTGAAGGCCATAGAGGAAGGTACACTGGAGGAAATCGAGGAAGAAGTCCGGCAGAAGAAGTCATCTCGGAAACGCAAACGGGACAGTGATGCTGGCTCTTCAACACCAACAACCAGCACTCGAAGCCGTGACAAGGATGATGATAGCAAAAAGCAAAAGAAACGTGGCAGACCCCCTGCTGAAAAGCTCTCCCCAAACCCACCAAACCTCACCAAGAAAATGAAGAAGATTGTGGATGCTGTGATCAAATACAAAGACAGGTAAGTGAAGGAAGGGACAGAGCAGCCCCTTTACTCTGTGACTGGGCTATGAATACAAGAATGATGTGCAGCTTTGTGGGGTTCACAGACACTCAGGAAAATTTGGTTAACTGACATTTTCTATGTGCCTCCTTGGTATTACAAAAAAAGAAAGAAATAGAAAAGAAAATCTACAGGCTCACAGATTCGAAATGTAGCTTTTGACAGACCTGTTTGCTGGACACCTGCTCATTTACATCTAGTTGCCCGTTGGTGGCAAGCTTTTCCCTTTTGTTTACTACTCTGTACTATTTCCTTAGATTTTCTGGTCAACTTTGTGAGAAGTCCCAGATTAATTTGCTAAATAGCTTCAGCCTTTCAGTTTCATTTTCTCCTAGTTTGAGACTCATTGCATTGAGTTGTCTTCAGGTTGGTTTGGTGTACCTTGGATTTTCAGTTGAAGCATCTTTGCACTGGAGTAGGTATAACTATCTACATTTGGTGGGGTTTAAGATTCTGCACAGACATGGGAGGGGATGATTCTTATTTTACATACATTAGCCTAATTTGGCTGTTTTACCAAGTACAGGGGCTTCCAAAGGGAATGTATTTTTCAGAAGTTTAGAGCCTTGGGAGACCCTAAATACTAGTAAGGGAGCTAGGAAGGTGTCAGCAAAAGAGATGAAGGGAATAGACCTCAAAGAGATGGGGGGGTGGGGGGGGGCATCTGGGTGGCTCAGTGGATTGAGAGTTGAGCCCAGAGATGGGAGGTCCTGGGTTCAAATGACCTCAGAAACTTCCTAGCTGTGTGACCCTGGGCAAGTCACTTGACCCCAATTGCCTAGCCCTTACCACTCTTCTGCCTTAAAACCAATAAACAGTATTGATTCTGAGATGGAAGGTAAGGCTTTAAAAAAGAGAGAAAGTGATTAGCCTCAATAAATTCCAGCTTTGAAATTAAAAAGTAACATAGAGAAAATTTAAATGAGCTCCATTCTTGATCAAAGACAAAGTTCTCCCATTTGATCTTAGCTGATTAGCGTTTTATTTTCTGTCACTTTCCTTTGGCCAGATTTGATGTACAACTATATGATACATACTGTAAACTTAATCTTTGGTTCATGCTCCCCTATTGAGACAAAATATCATTTGATAAATTCTCAAATGGGTTTATCTTTATCTTGTAATTTTTTATAGATTCAATAAAGTCTAGTATGAGAAGAAAGCTTTGCAGAGGTCTAATTTTATTGCACTCCATTTAGCCGGAGGTCCAGGCTGCCATCTCACATATCACTCAATACTTAAACTTGGTAAAACCTAATAATAAAAATGTACATTTCTTCAGGGCTTTAAGTTACAGAGCACTTTCCTCAGTAGCCTTGTCAATCATATAATATAAATCCTTAGCTCCACTTTAAAGAGAAGTAAACTAAAGCTTAAAGAGTTGAAGTGACTTGCTATGGGTCACAGCAGCAGTAAGTGTAACAGGGAATTTTAATTTAGACTTAGATCTCTTCTTGGGAAAGAAACGAAGGAGAAAGATAGAGAACCTTCACCTATTCTTATGCTCCCTTGCCATGCCTATTATCATGGCTCTTTCTAGGAAGGTGCAAAGGCTCAGGCTACAGGCTTCTTTCAAATACCTATGGAACCATATGGAAAAATTGACCTCCTTTATGCCTGTTTTTGTCAAAAAAAAATTTTAATAGCTCAAAGATTAAGGGTAGGAGAATAGTGTTTTGGGGACAGAACCTCAACTTCTTTACCTACAGAACATTCTATAGAAATACAGTAAAGGGCAATGATATTTAAACATGTTTATCATTCAAAGTCAGAACTCAGAGTAAAATACAACTGGTAACCTCAGGTGGGCATCACAGTCCTTCGGAAGAGGCAACCAAAGCAATATTCTTTCTTTAGGACAATGGAGTGAGTGGTTAGAGCAGATAACCTCTAATGTAATTTCCCTGTATTCATAGTAATTATTCCTGACTAGGTTTTTCAGTTTGTTGTCAGAATAAGAATGACAGGATGAACAGAGAACAGAACTAAGAGTAATAGGAAATGTTGCCACGAAGCAAATTTTGGCTCAGATGACCACTTGTAAAGGAGACTCCTGTTCCATTAGCCATCTCTGAGAGTCTGTGATTGTGTAACAGGAACAATCTTCCCTGGGCCAGGGAAGCCCCATGTAACAGCTCTCCTATCCACCTTTGAGGATTCTCACACCCATATCCCCTTTGATGATCAAGCTAATCTATTAAATCCCTATCATTCATGGATTTATTTGGATGTATTGGGTTCTTCTTGTCATTTTCCCCATTATCCACTATTTTAATTGACAGACATTGCTCTGGGGCCCTGAGACACTGACTGGTGTACTGGTGGTCCCTGTTCTGTTGGGATGTGCACTTCAAAATAATAATGACCCCAAAGAATGTGTGTTAATGGAGGCTTCCTGAGGGTGGTAGGAACAGGTGGTGATCTAAGAGCTGTAAGGTATAGATTCAGAGGCCTTCAGAGATTCTCTGAGCCTCAGTTTCTTTGTGAAGGCAGAGCTAGGGTGGACATAAGTAGGATGATGACCAGGGCTTAAGAACTGGCATAAAAGTTATTATTGTAAATTGTGTTTGAAATAGAAATTAATGATTAGGAGAGAAAGAAGGTGAGAGCTCTTTGTATTAAAAGACAGACAGGCTCAGTGCTATGCTGGTGTCCACAGAATACAACATAGTCCAAACCATTATGGAGCTCCTCTGTGGGAAAAGGCACTGTGCCAAGGGAAGGAACACACCCCTCAAATACATAGAAATACATTCGACAACATTGATTAAGTATGTGCTAGTACCTACCCATTGAGTAGGAAAATGTGCATGGGTTTTAAAAAAACTTGTTCATGCACATATACATACATGGTAGGAAAGTAATTTAAAACTGAGGTGATTAGTAAAAGCTTCCTGGGGAAAGTGGCCCTTGAGCAAAGGAGTTTTGTGAGTCAGAGATGAGAGAATGCATGTCAGAAATTTGGCAGGGGTGGGATTGGAATAGCAACCCACCTGAGCTAGCCATAGGCTGCTAGAGTCAGATTGCTATGGGTTTTAAACAGAGGAGTTTATATACTTTGTCCTCAAGGGAAAAAGTCCCTAAAGTTGAGTGAGCCATAGAGTGCCATGGTCAGACCTTACTTTAAGAATATCCGTTTTGTAATAAATTAAGGAGGGGAGAAGCTTGCTGCAGAGAAACCATATTAGAAGGCTATCTGCCATTATCCAGCCAAGAATTTCTAAGTGCTTGAATTCTTGATTGTGATCATGTGAGCACAGAAATAGAAGGAAACACATTAGAGAGCTGAAACATCTTGGGAGAAAGGATAATATGCCCCATTTTGGACATAGATTGAATTCGAGACAGATGCCTTTGGGCCATCCAGTTAGGGTTGCAGGACTGGATCATGGAATAAAGATGAGGGCTGGAATATAGACATCTAGAAATCATCTGCAGAGAGATGGTGATTAAACCCAGGGGCTTAATTTCAAAATGTATAATTGTGAGGCTAAAGCCATTTAGATGGAGGTGATGGTTCTTGCATTCCAAGTGCTATGTAAATGTGACTTCTTTAAATGCTATGGTTAGAGCCCTAGACTGGGAGTCTAGGCTTGGTTCTGGTCCCAGGTCTTCCATTTACTCCCCTTTCTAGGCTCTTTTTCTTCATCTATAGAATGAGGGAGTCGGACTAAATAACGGCCCTCAAGAGCCTTCCAGCTCTAGAACTGTTATCCTAGAAGCCATTCTTTTGACTCATTACTGTTTTTTAAGCCCCCAGGATAAGAGTATATTTAGAACATATTGCTCAATTTCATGAGAAATTTCTGCACAATAAGAGTATTTAGAAATTAGGGGCCAGGGGGCAGCTGGGTAGCTCAGTGGATTGAGAGCTAGCCCTAGAGACGGGAGGTCCTAGGTTCAAATCTGTCCTCAGACACTCCCAGCTGTGTGACCCTGGACAAGTCACTTGACCCCCATTGCCTAGCCCTTACCACTCTTCTGCCTTGGAGCCAATACACAGTATCGACTCCAAGACGGAAGGTAAGGGTTTAAAAAAAAAAATTGGGGGGCCAGCTGGGTGGCTCAGTGGATTGAGAGTCAGACCCAGAGATAGGAGGTCCTAGGTTCAAATCTGACCTTGGACACTTCCTAGCTGTGTTACTTTGGGCAAGTCCTTCACCCCCATTGCCTAGCCCTTACCACTCTTCTGCCTTAGAACCAATACACAGTAGTGATTCTAAGATGGAATGTAAGGGGTCATTTTAAAAAATTTTTAACGAAGGAAATAGTTAACATTGGAGAGGGATTTGGAAGATTTGCAGACCAGTCTCTACCCATCATGGTTTTATTTCTTTGCCTGAGTACTTTTCCTTTGAATTGCTGGTGGGGGAGAGGAGGATATGACAGGGACAGATTCAGAGAGGGAGGTACAAAGGCAGGGGGCACCTGATGCTTGCCCTCAGAGGTTGTAGCATAGTTAAGGAAGCAAAATATCTTTAAGGTTTATAAAAATTTTTCTCATCATCAGGCTGAAAGGTAGACAGTGTTAGCAATATCCTATTTTTCCAGATAAGAAAACTGAGATCAAGGAGGTGTTGGCTCTGTCCATGGTCATGTAGGTATTAAGTATCAGACCAAAATAGAGGAAAATTGAAAATAGTATAAGAGATAAGTAACTGATTCAATTATATTGCTTCGTTACCAGTTAGTGAATGGCAAGAAATGCTGTAGGGTTAAGAAGACTCACAAAGGAGGAATGATTCAAGTTGGATTTTAAAAGATGATTCGGATTTGGTATCAAGAATTAAGTTCATAGGCCTGGAGGAGGTCCTGGGTTCAAATCAGAGACTTCCAAGCTGGGTGACCCTGGGCAATCACTTAACCCCCATTACCTAACCCTTTCCACCAATATCCATTCTAAGACAGAAGGTAAAGACTTAAAAAAGAAGAATTTAGTTCAGCAACCTCCAAGATCCTATTATGTGCTGGGAAGGTATGATCCCTGCAGTGTGATGTGATAAAGCACTGGACTAAGGAGTTAGTGAGACAAGGATCAAGGTCAGCCTCTGTAACCAGAGACCAATCATTTGAACTCTGAACTTCATGTTGGCACTGCATTTTTTAAAGGAAATGAGGCTTAAATGGAATAATTTGTGTAAAGCACAGCACTATAGGAATGTCAGTTATTGTTATTGCCTGTTTTTTTGTTTTTGTTTTTTAACCCTCACCTTCACTTTTAGAATCAATATTGGTTCTAAGGCAGAAGAGTGGTAAGGGCTTGGCAATGGGGATTAAATGACTTGCCCACGGTCACCCAGCTAAGGAAGTATCTGAGGTCAGATTTGAACCCAGGACCTTCTGTCTCTAGGCTTGGATCTCAATCCACTGAGCCACCCAGTTGCCCCCATATCTCCCATTTTTTGATGGGGTTTTTAAGTAAAAATGGTTCTGGGACAAGTTGCTGTTGTCCTATTATCCTTTTGGAATATTTCTCAGATGGAAACAAAAGGCTACTTTTGGTGGCAGTATCCTCAGTATAGCACCAGTAGCATAATTGACTAATGTAGCAGGATTATACAGACCTTGCCCTATTCCATTGTGATTTTTATCTCCCTGTCCATGTTTTGAGGCTTGGAAAGTCTCTTGTTCTGTGGAGCTTAGAAATTGAATATTTAATGTGTTGGTTTCTATCTTAAAAATTGTTTCTTGAAGTGTTTCCAAGTGCTCATGGACAAGAAGTTCAGTCTCTGATAATAATCTACAATATAGTGTCAAGGATGGATTTTCAAGGTTATTTTGAGGTCCACATTGATACTGGGGAGATATGTCATCTGTGACCCCTTGGAAATTGTAAATTTCTGATCTGTAATTCTAGCCATCAAGATTACATTTTGCTAAGTATCCATTAGGTAATTGGTGCAAAATTTTTGCAGCCTGCAGTGATATATTAAATTGTCTCCACCATTTCTTTACATAATCTACATTATTATTGTTACTGCTATTACATAACACACAAGTAATATGTTAGAAGGCCTCCCATGGCATTTTTTGCTAGTTCTCCTTGCTAAGTAGGTCCTTCTTTTGTTAGACTGAAACCTACATCCCTGGTCTTCTACATATTGGCCCCAGTTCTGCCCACTGGTTACTTGAGATCAGATTGTGGAAGTCCTTTATTGCCAGGTTAAGGAATTTGTACTTCATTCTATAGGGACAAGAAATCTATCACAGGTTTTTGAAAGGGGAGTAACCTGGATAGAGGGGCATTTAAGAAAACTAGTAGTGTAAAAGACCTAATACATAATAATCACTGAATTTGGATCTGTGGATTTGTCAGAGTTTACTTATGCTGATGACTCCATGAACCCACCATGGTGGATACTTCATCACCTGACATACTTCTCCACCTTTTCATACATGATTTTCATCCAAATCTTTGCAGAATTATTCCATTGAGGAACTATTTCCTCTGGTTCTTCTGATGTTTCCTGGATACCAGTGTAGCACTTAGGCTGCCCATCTGTTATCCCTCATCCTTACACTAAATGATCATACCACTACCGTTTGTATCTTCTAATTCAACTTAAAAGGAAAATGTTCTTATGGATGTGGTTCAGTTACTCTGTTAGTGTATCAACTATCAGAGAACCCATTTTGAAAATCAAGTTGATTAAACCAGATATCAACAGTCAAATTCAAGTTCATTAGATGATCTACAACCTTTGTGATTCTGACCACTCTACCCCATTTCTGCCCCTGTCATAGTGGAAGCAAAAAAGGACACAGTCCTAGAGAAATATATTTTTGTTGGATGGATTACCGAGCCCAAACTGGTAACAAGCTGCCTTGCATTTAGTGAGTGTAATCCTTGGGTAGCAGTGTCCCTAGGCCTCTCTTTGAAGCCTTTTTCAGCTGGCTGTATTTTTATCCAGATGTCATCACCTTTGAGGAATACAGGAATACAGGCACCACAACTAGCCATATGAGAAAGAGAATTTTTTTCTACTCTACTGCTGATTGGTTTCTGGGTAGGCTTATGGTTTTTGTTCTCCATCCCATCATTTCTCTACATGCATAATGTGAAGTCCAAGGTTTACAGGAAAAGAGACAACTTGAACTCTCCCTTTGGATAATCCTGCTTGTCCTGCATTTGAGGCAGGCCATATCTCCTTCCACACTAGTAAAAGATTTAATGAGTTACCATAGCCAAAAAAGTCCCACCTGCTAGACTGCTTTCTGGTTCCAAGCCTCTCTTCACTTAGCTTGACTGGTTCTCAGATGGCCCATCACCTAGGCCTTACCATTTATGCAGGACCTGCCTGCCTGGCCTTGGAAAATCTAAACTTCTAGCCATTCTTTCATAGTCAAGAGGAAAAAGTTTTAAAAAGTGTAATATTTGTTTCTTCCTACCCTTGAAGAATAAATTAAGCTTTTAAGATGAAATCCTATGGGATATCACTGTGAGTATGAAAGGGCCAGGCTTTTGCAGCAGGTAGGCTTTAATGAAAGATTCTGTTGTCTCAGAGTGTTCTTTTCCTTTCCTTTATCCTGAGAACAAACAGTACAATGTGCTCTCTCATAGACACAGCTGTGCAAGAGCCCCATAACGCTTCTGGGGACATAGCACTGCACAGATGGTGGTTTGCCTTCTTGGGTCATGAACCTTCTGGTCCTGCCCTTGAATTATTAGGGACTGACTGTGAGGTGGATTCCCGTGGTCAGCATCAGCAGCCGCCGCCAATGTCATTGCCTCCATTTTTACAGCAAAACTGAGGCTCAGGAAGAGGAAGTGACTTGCCCTTGTTCCCAAAGCTAGGAAGGGTCGGAGCAGCTCCTTGGAATGGGAGGACACTGTCATCAGCCTCCATTCCTCCATGCACTTCCTATAGTAATTAGGAACCAGGAGCTTGCTGCCCTGCCCTAACGATGCGGGACAGAAGCATCAGAGCAAGTCTTAAGGGGGTAGAATTGAAAAGAAGTTGAAAACAGCTACTTCCTGAGCCTGTGACCTGGAAATCCACCTAGATCCTGAAAGTGCCCTTCGCTCTTGGCAGGTAAGACTTTACATTTATCTGAATTCAGAATCATCCATTCTCTTTTAACCCATTTCCACAACCTGTTCCTACTGATCCAGTGTTTTATAGCAGAACTGCCTCCCTTTGCACCCTGCCTGCCCACCCACCTCCTCTGTGGCTGGGCTGGGACCTGGGGCCTGCGAGTGGTAACTAAACAGTTGTCTCGGAGGTAGCACAATGTAGAGAGCCACTCACTAAACTGCTCTCTGTTTTTGTTTCTTATTTCTCCCTGCAGCAGAGTGACGAGCAGTGTGTAATGTGTAGAAGCTTCTCCACACTAGCCCCAAACAACATGGCTTAGAGCTGTTGGCCTATGGAAGAGCCATTTCCAAATGCAACATGTTGTTCAAATGGCCAGACTTATCCTCATCTATAAGGAATGCTCTACAAACGTTTTTTAAAAAAAGTCTTCTTGGCCGAAAGTGAAATGGACACTAAAGAAGCTCAATCTGGTCTAATTCTCCTTCCATCTCCCGAGACAACAGCATCTTCAGCAAAGCATCCATAATTGGTCATGAGGAATTGTAACAGCTGCCCTCTCTGAAGGCAGGATGCCCCTCCAAGGAGCTGGCAGCCTTTGGTCTGAGCTTTGACAAGACTCATATTGTCTACTAGTGAACCATTATCAGCCACCGGAAATATATCTTACATAGATAGTTTTTAAAGGACTGAGACCAGAAGGTGGCAATCTCTAACCAGATATCTTTCAAACTAGAAGCATGAACATTCTTACAGCAATAGAAAACACCAGCAAATTGCTAATGGACAGATCCTAGGAGAAAGAAGCTGAGTATTTTAGGAACGACCCAACCTTTCTTTTCTCTCCTAGGAGCTTTGATCACTACAAAATATACTATACTCGCTGAAAAACATGATTTCTTCTACTACCAGACTCAAGGTCTAATGTAGCCCTGGCTTTGGTAACTGAAGATATAGGGAACATGAAGCAGGTCAGGGTTGCTGGAGGGAGGGAAGCCACTTTTGTGGCCCCAGCACATGTCCTCATGGCATCTCAGACCAAGGAGCCCGGTGGGAGTTTGGGACCACTACTCTCTCTGTGGCTAATAACTCAGAAGCAGGCAAAAAAGAGAGCAGGCTCACAGCAGCACCAAATCGCAGGACAATCCAGTAGGAGCGAGAGGCACTAGGAAAGTTTACCAGAATCTTTAAAAGAAGTTAATATAGCTGAGACTCTTAAAATATCCTAAAGCATAAGGAGTGCTGCAACTAAGTATATTCAGCCACAGAATGCCCCAAAGTGTTTAAGCAACAAGTGGCTGCCTCTAACTCAGATGGTGCCCTTTAGCCAAAGAGCCTAGACTAAAGCCATTGTATGTTGAGAATTTAAGACAGTTTGTGAGGGGAGTGGAAAAGCAGAGGACTTAGCCCCCAGAAGAGCTGGGTTTGCATTCTGTTCTTGAACTTAGTGGTGGTATGGCTGGGCAAATCACTGAACTTGTCCAGAGTTTATATAGTCATCTGTATAATGGAGAGAAGAGGCTCAGAGACCTTTAGAACTAGATGGGAACATGCAGAGATCATCTTAGATTATACCTTTTAGTTTACAGATGAGGATATTCAGCACCAGGCAGGCCGTGACTTGCTCACATTAACACTTGTCCTCCTTAACTGCCTTGAACTGAAGATCAAATGCAATAGAATGTAGGTATGTGAACCTTAAAACATTATATAAATGTAAGTTATTTCAATTTGTGTACAAAAGACAATCAAATGAAAGAATTTATTACAAAGTGGAAAGGATTTTGTTAACATGCTGCTGTAAATGACATGTGAACTTAATGGACAATATTGTTGCATTGTAAGTAATGAAGAATGTGAGTAATTCAGAGAAACACAAGAATACTTGTATGAACTGATTCCTAGCAAAGAGCGGACCTGCGGGAGAGCAATGTACATAGAGATAAACACCGAAGATGAATCTGGAAGGCATCTGGTGAATCCAAAATCCCTGCACTGATGACCGGACATTGGTTCCCTCTGACTGAAGCTCAAACACATTGCCTTTCTCCCTTCTAAGAAATGGTAAACCACCAGCATGGGATGGACATACTTGGCCACTTGCCATCACTACGTTGGACAGTTTGACTTAACTGGTTTTTTAGTCCCTGTTTTTCAAGAAGTTCTGCTTGGGGAGAGGGTGATTGTTGGGGAATGATTGTTGTATAAAAGCAAACTACATGCCAAAAAGAAAAATCTTTTACAATTTTGTAAAGATTGTTATTGTTGCCGCAAGCTGCAGTAAATCTCATTTCCATCTCATTTGGAAGCAGGAATGCAAAGAAGGGGGCAGCATAGTTGGGCTAAAGCATCACTGGAAAGGGACTATAGAAATCATTTAGTTCAGTGAAGGGAAGTCACTTGGGGAGAGTGTGTCAGTGTCATAATAGTAAATAGTCCCCTCCAAATAGTTCTATGTTCTTTCTGTTCTATTGTGGGAATCACCACTAGGTCATTCAACCTTAGAGAGGAAGCCTTGGGGCAATGACCAAAGAGTTAGACTGAGTCAGGGAAATCTGTGTTCAAGTCTGTGATGCTGAACAAATCACTCGACTGCTTTCAACCCCAGTTTTCCCATCTGTAAAATGAGACAAATAGTATTTGCCCCATATGGTTGTTAAGAAGCTGAAATTAGATAAAGCATATACACCAACTTGCACACTTTTAAAGCATGAGCTGCTGGTATTGTTTGAAAGGACAGTTTTGCAGATGTGGGAAACTGAGAGCTTGAAAAGACTAACATGTTCCATAAAGCCATTCTTCTTCACATAACTGGCCCAGGAATACTGCCCAGAATCCTACTTGGCAAAGCCTTTCTCAGTATGTGTGGGCATAACCTCTGTACAAATGTAGCTTTGATTCATGTTTCTCACCTGTTACTGAAGCATATGAAAGCAATTTGTATTGGAAAGTCAAGAAATAAAAACACCAATGAGTAGAGGAACGTGTCTCGATCTGGGCAGACCTTCAGTTTACCGAAGTCCAGGGAAATCATACTCAGGAAGCCTCAGAAGTAGCTGATACTGCCACCTCCCAAAGTGACACTGAGGAAGAGCCTGGGTGTGAGCAGGGAGTTTGGAGAGTTAGTGTTCTTAAAGCCCTCCATTACTTTTCTGGAACTGAGCAATCGCGGTTACTTGCTTGATGCTGGACAGGATCCAATGCCCATAGAACACCAAACTTGCCTTGCTTTATTCTGACGGTCGCCTGTATTCTTTGTGTTTGCCTGCTTCTCCTAAACTGGCAGAAACTACAAGATAACAGTTCCGTGGAAGCCTAGCCACTGATGCCTCCATTTGTAACAAAAAAAAAATAAAAAATTCAAAAGTTAAACAAATTATTAAGTTTGCAATTTTTGTCCAAATAAATGATGTGCTTTTTTTTTATTTGATGTTCCAAACGAGCATAATGAGCTTTACCTGTTTTGTCTTGGAAGTCGTACATTTATAAAGGTGCTAATATACCTGAGTACACAGATTCCTACATTTCCTGCCCTGTGGCCCATCCCACTGTCTCTTCCCCCCGTGGCTTCAGAATGTATGGAGGTGTTGGATTTCCTCTCCAGCAGCCATATATCTCTTCCCTGCCTTAGTGGTTTTTGCTGTAGCCAAAGGTGTCTCTCCTCCCTCTCTAGTTCACACAAACCACATCTTGGAAGTGGAGGTGTGAACTCCCTAGTGTTTGTTTTATGGAGCCTGTAAGCCCCATGAGGAAAGGAGGTGGGGAAGGGAGGAAGGCCAGCTTTGGGGTGGGTTGCACCTGACTGAACCGGTAGTTCATGCTTGGTGGGTATGTGTCCCTTTGTTTTGTAGTAGTAGTGGACGCCAGCTGAGCGAGGTGTTCATTCAGCTTCCTTCCAGAAAAGAGCTACCAGAGTACTACGAGCTCATCCGAAAACCTGTGGACTTCAAGAAAATAAAGGTAGGCAACTAGGTTAATAGAGCACCAAGCTTAGAGACAGGAGATTCTGGGTTCAAAAAAAGTCTCAAACATGTCCTAGCTGTGTGACCCTGGCCAAGTCACTTAACCCCCATTCCCTAGCCCTTCTTCTTCTGTTTTTTGAGTTGTTACTAAGACAAAGAAAAAGTTTTAAAAAGAAAAGAAAAAAAAGATAATATTGCCTTCTAGACAAAGCTGAGGAGTTTTTCCTTCTCTGTAGACTGAGGTCCTGAGACCTGACTTATTAATGAAATACTTTTCAAAATATCCTATGTTGATGCTATCCCCCAGTCTTGCTCCTGTGAATAGCAAACCTGTATTTTGAGGGACATGCAGTGTCACTTTAGGAGGGGGCCCCAGCCTGATGGGCAAAGATTCCA
Organism: Monodelphis domestica; assembly: GCF_027887165.1. Taxonomy (NCBI): domain Eukaryota; kingdom Metazoa; phylum Chordata; class Mammalia; order Didelphimorphia; family Didelphidae; genus Monodelphis; species Monodelphis domestica. Next base: position 97,055,265 of record NC_077229.1, on the reverse strand, counting down.
GATGGGTCTGATCTAAATGAAGATTTGATTCTTCTGTGGCTGATAATCACTTAGGAATATAACTAATTGAAAGTGCAGGGATGAGACCCAATTAAGCCCTGTAAAATAGTGGCATTTGTTTTTCAACTGGATACTTACCTTTGAATATTGTGGGTTACATACAGACCAGTCTATGGGAAAAAGAAGTTGAAGGCTGATGTTCTGTCAACTTTGGTCTGTATTACATGCTAATTTGTGCCCTGACTCTACTCCTGCCTCCCCTCTCCTTTCCCCAGGAACGAATCCGGAACCACAAGTACCGGAGCCTTAACGACCTAGAGAAGGATGTGATGTTGCTGTGTCAGAATGCTCAGACCTTCAACCTGGAAGGCTCGCTGGTAAGGGGCTTCAGGTGGTCTCAGGAGCCCCTCACCCCAGTTCCAGCTGCAGAATGAAATCATGTGGAAATTGCCTTCTTTCTTGCCTCACCAGCAGTTGAGACCAACCATGGCAGTGCTTTTAATATCTCTTTTTATGATCTGCTGGTCATCCCTAAAGCTGATGCCATCTATACCTAAGAGGGAGGACTCTGCTCATGAAATCTAGACCATTAGCCTCAGAAAATAACTTTCATATTATCGAAGTGCCCTCACCTCACTACTCCTCAAAATCCATCTGTAAATAAAATGCCAGGATAACCAGGATAACCATATCCCATGGATAGTGTTCCAGGCCTAGAGTTGGGAGGACCTAGGTTCATATCGAGCCTCAAACTTCCTAGCTGTGTAACTCTGGGCATGTCACTTAATCTCATTTGCCTCACCCTTGCCCTTCTGTCTTTAAGTTGTTTCCTAAGACAGTTCTTGGTGGGGTTTTTTTAGTGGTTGTTGTTTTTAATCAAATATGATCACATATAGTGGGAAGACTTTATAGATAGATGTTCTCAGCTCTGCCCCTCTCCCCCATTAACCTTTCATGATGCAGTTTCTCCTCCCCCAACACCCCCATATTGATAGATGTTTATAAATCTAGGTTGTATATATCAGATTTTCTCAGTCTCTTTCCCTCTCTCTGTTCTCTCATAGATCTATGAAGACTCAATCGTCCTACAATCTGTTTTCACCAGTGTGAGACAGAAAATTGAAAAAGAGGATGATAGTGAAGGAGAAGAAAGTGAAGAGGAGGAGGAAGGAGAAGAGGAAGGATCCGAATCTGAGTGTAAGTCTTGCCTGGTTCCTCTTGGAATTTAGGGGTGACAGCTTCCTAACCAGAAACCTGTGATCCCCCCTGGGGAAACAGATCCTAAAAGTGATGGAAGTTGACAGGCCCCATTGAAAAGCCTGGAGGAGTTAGTGTTTGTACAGGGATGAACCACATTAGATGTCATCTCCCATGTCACCAGCTATGAGGAGGCCCCAGTTTAGATGATGACCAAGTGTAGGATCCCATGGTTCTCACGGGCCCATGTGGTACCACCTAATCTATTGCCCTGAGGTAGGTAGAGGGTTCAGAGTGAAAGAAGAGGATTCATTCCCTCACTTTGGGGATCAAAGAGGCTTTGGGGACCCTCTGAGCCCAGAACTGATTTCTTCCCTTTGGTCGTCCCAGAGTTCAGCAGGCACACCCCCACCTTCTCACTCATTGTTTGCTCCTTCTCAGCTCGCTCTGTCAAAGTGAAGATTAAGCTTGGCCGAAAAGAGAAAGCACAAGATCGGTTAAAGGGTCGGAGACGCACCAGTCGGGGATCCCGAGCCAAACCAGTAGTGAGTGATGATGACAGTGAAGAAGAACAGGAAGAGGTAACAACTTTTTTCTAGAAGGGGATACTGAGGTTCAACTCCAGTCTGGCCACGAGGTGCAGACCATTTCCTTCATACTTATCAATGCGGCAGGGGCTACCCTGTTACCTTTTCCCCTCAGCTACACAGGTTTCAAACTCATCAGCTCATAGCATTAAAGCCAAAAGAAACCCTTCAGTCCACCTAGTTCTCCCCATCATTTTACACACACACAAAAAAAAAAACCTGAGGCTCAGCAATATAAAATTATTTTCCCAAGGTCATGCCCATGTAGGAAGAGCTAGAGGTGGAAGATAAACAGAATACCCGAGTAACTTTTAACATGGGTAAAGCTCAGGTACATGAAGTTTAAAGTTATCCTATAAACAGAGTCCCTCCCCTCTTTAACAAATATATATTATGGGTAAGAGCCTGAGCTGGCTCTGGGTGTTTCACCCTTCATAATCTGGCCTTACCAAGAACAAAAGTAGCTCTCTGGCCTTTCATGTTCCATGGTGAGGAGCCTTAAAGCTAGAAAAGACCTTGGATGTTATCTAATAGGGCCCTAGCCCTCACAGGTGGGGCAGCAACAGAGCCGCTGGGTCCTCAGTGACTGGGGCTTAGAGTGGCCACACTGGGCAAGGGCATCTGGCCCCCTCTGAGCACAGGGCACCATAGCATTGACACAGCCAGGGTTATCCCCAAAGGGAAGCCATGAGGTCAGAGGAGAAGGTAATGGTCCTCCCACATTCATTTGAGCAGCATGTTTTCTCTCCAGCCTCCTTATGTGCCAGACACCATACAAATAAAGAGAATGCAGCAGTCCCCACTCCCAAGATAAGGAACCACCCCAAATTGCTATATCAGCTGATCTTGCCTCATTCCAGGCCCATTTCTGGCAAAGAAGAGGGAGAAGCAGTCATTATCATCCTCTCTGATGTTAACATCCTTTAGTTTTTCTCTTGAGATTTTGTCTTCAGCCTTTATGTCCTTTTGAATTCCTTCAGCCTAAGCTTCCTACCTCCCCATTGTTCCAAGCTAAGATTTCCTGTTATGTCCTCCTGGCTTTGATTGTTTATCATAATGGCAGCATTACTTAAAGAGGATCTTTAAAACACAAACCTAAGAGCTAAAGCAGCTAATGGCTGTGTCTAGCTCTCAGACTAGGCCACTGGGAGGAGCCAAGAGCCTTTGATGGAGACAGCAACCCTGTTAGATAAGGAAGCTTTTAGGGAAAGAAAATCTCAGTACAGATGCTGGACCTTAGCATGCATCTGTCACATAGCTGAATTTCAACTAATCTTAAAAGAATGATTATTAACAAGCAATTGGGTTCCTAATTATCCAGTTTGGGATTATGTCCTAAAGCACAACCATTTTTTAACAAAACCTCTGTTTTCTGCCTCCCTTGATATAAATGCTGAATATGATGGTCCAGAAATGCAACAGATGGGCAAGGCTCCTGTATTTGTGAAGTCCTATCTCACCCCCCAGCCAATCACCACAGCACATCTGAGATCAAATAAGCATTTGTTTCTAGTTCCCAGTGGTAGTGGCCAGCTAACCCTAAATATTTCCTGCCATTAGTCTGATAGTGGCAGAGAATTGATGCTCTCAGGATGTTGACTGGACTATTTCCCTGGAGGGATAGGCTAGGATAGGAATGGCTTGTGGAATGACAAGAGCCCTGCTGGGGAGTCAAAGAACCTGGGCTAGAGGTCTGCCTGCTTACCAGCGAGGTGACCTTGAGCACTTAACTTCTCTCTGGGCCTAAATGTCTTCATCAGTAAAGTGAATGTGTGGGATTAGATGATCTTCAAGTCCCTTCCATCCATGGGAATTATGTGGAGCTATGAACCTCCTGGGTTCTGCCTGTCAGCCTGCTTGCTCACTCGGCCTTTCTTTTGTGACCTGCTTTTTAGGATCGCTCAGGAAGTGGCAGTGAAGAAGACTAAAGTGGACATTCCATGGCATAGACCCTGAGAGCCCCTCTTCCTTTAGCTGTAATGGGTAGCAACAAATGTAGTATCAGACTTCAGTAAACTGTATAAAAATCTTCCATATTTATACTGCAGAGAAGATGTAGGACTGTTTGTGTCTTGCCTTGTCCTGACATCAGTAGCGTTTGTAACAGCATTAACTGTTTAAAAGGAAAAAAAAAAAAGAATTATGAATTGGGAACACTTGATATCGATTTTTTCTTTTTCTGGCAGTACTGTTTCAGTGGCAGTATTGAATCACTGTAGTTTAAACTGTGGATGCATGTGTGTAGCAGTCCACTACTAGTACTGTATTTTATTCAACAGGTCAAAGTCGCCAGGTGCCGCCTGTCCATGAGGGACGCTGGCCCTGGCGAATGTGTGTGTGTCAACGTCACTGGATTTCAGACAGTAATAAATTAAAACAAAAAAGATTCTCTCTCTGGTGGACTTAATATCTTCACAATATCAAGTGTTGCAATAATTTCTGATTATTAGCAAGAACCTTCCCCCTCCAGCCCCAGGCCCCAACCTGTTTCTTGATGCAGAAAGCAAAAGCCGTCCTTACTTATGAAGGCCTCTGGCACAAGCTAAAGGCACTAAGGTAAGAGGAGATCCAGCTTCCTGCACAGCCAGGAGGAGGAGATTCCGGGCCCTACCTGTGGGATCCACTTCTCCAAGGCCTGGTGAGAGCTGGCAGCAGGCATCTTGTCCAACCTTCACCTGAGTGAAGATCCCATCCCTGTAGATAGCAAGTCATCAAGCTTCCATTTGAGGGGCTGCTGGCACAGTAAAGAGCTAGGCTTGGAGTCGGGTAACCTAGGTTCAAATCTGGCCTCAGACACTGTGTCTGAGCTGTGTGGCTGGAAAAGTCACTTAACCTCTACCTTCAAGTTGTTACTAAGATAAAAAGCAAGAGTAAGAATGTTTGGTGAGCTAAATAGAACAAAGAACCTAACTGTCTAATTTTATGGGTCCAACTGACAGTTTGGGCACTTGGAACCGTTATCTCAGCAGGGGGTGTATGGAAGCAGCTAGAGCTAAGTTTCACTGTGAGCTATGGTAACAATGAACTAAACTCTAGGGGGATACAAAATCCATCTCCCAGTCAACTTGATACAAAGAATCTGCCCTCTCAGAAAACCTGGTGAATTAGCTACATATGACTTTTCTCATTTTCACTATTGTACCAGAATTTATACAAAATGTACATATCTGTGACTTTTGAATGCCAGTACAATAAATTGGATGACCCAACTAAATTAGAAATGGAAACTGAAGCATTAGAAAGCAAATTAGCTCTCATGTTCCCTCTAAGGGAGGTACTACCCATAGATGTCCCCAGAGCATGGTATAGTGAATCTCATGTGCCACAAAAAGTTTACACAGACTGATATAGACAGTTTTAAGAAAAATATTCCATCATATGAAGAAGAACCCATGGCAGTTGAAAAGCAGTTTAAGTGTTTAATTAAGCTTTATAATCTTTCTTATTTGTATTTTGAAATCTTTATGGATGAATTAACAAAAAGTGAGAAACAGCAGATTATATAGGACTCGGGATCCTGGTTGAGAATATAACTCTTTTGCAGGGTACAAAGACTTAACTACAGCCAGGGAGGCAATAGTTGAAACTATGAGGCAAAATTCCAGATGCCCAGGAACCTGGTCTAAATTTGAGTACCTAAAGCAGGAAGTGGGAGAGACTCCCTCCACTTTCTAATGAAATGCAGGAAAAAACAGTAGCTGCACTAACCCAGAAATAATTACAACCCTGGACAATATAGACAAACCCTTTGCAACAAACCTGGTCATCTCATGAGAGAATGCAGATTTAGGGGACAATTCTTTGGACAAAGTTTCAGGGGAAACTGAGGCAATAGATTTAATCACTAATAGATTCAGGCAAAATGGATATGGGAATTATATATATATTTATATTATATTATAATTATATATAACAACATATTTAACAATGGATTTAATAATGCATTTCAGTATGGGAGACCAAACTATCCAAATTATTTTGATACTGGATGCTACCATAATTCACAAGCTGCAAACCTGAATACCATGCAAGAATGTATCAAAGCAGGTGCTCATCCAAAATATTCCCAAGTAGCTGGTGGGAATCCCCAAAAACTTGATATGCAAAAAGGTGCAACTTCATTATGAAGGTGTCCCAAGGCCTGTGCATTTAAAAATATAGTATATGGAGAAAATGGATCAGGAAGTATGGGCAATGAAATAAAAACTAATGAAAATGACAAAGATTTTTAAAACGTGGGAATTTAGTGCAGGAGAATCAATGAAGAGTTAGAGAATGAGGAACAGGAACAATAGTTTTTCTGATCCTAGTGTGTTAGCTCCTTTGATACCAGTCCATTCTCCAGAAAATACCACGGAACCCCATGTAACCCTAAAAATAGGAACGCAAGTGTATCATTGTCTCTTAGACACAGATGCTGCCAAATCTTGCAGAAATCCCCTGAGGAGTGCAAAGCAGTGGGTTCAATAGAAGTTATGACTGTGACAGGAAAACCTCAAAAAGTTAGAACTAAGAATGGTTTCCCATGGACCTCTAAGTGTAGAACCCTCTTTTCTTTTAATGCCAAATTCCCCAATGAATCTAGTGGGTAGGGATCTTCTTTGTAAATTGAGAGCAACAATAGTATGTACCCCCAACCAGAGATATTTCTTTAAATCTCTCAAAAGAATCCCTAAAACTTTTCCCTGTATTATTCCTAGATACAGTAGAATCAGAGGGGGAAGGGGATAACATCTATTAGATACCAAATGATATTCCAAAAGGCTTATGGGCTATAGATTCTACAGATGTAGGTTTATTAAAATCAGCAACTCCTGTTAAAGTTCATCACCATGCATTCCACAATACCCACTTAGCAAAGAGGCCATTGATGGGATTGCCCCAATAATAAATTCATTATTGCAGCAAGGCATAATAATACCATGCATCTCTGAATATAACACCCCAATTTTACCAGTTAAAAAATCCAAGCTAGATGCTGATGGACAAATAGTCTATAGATTTGTTCAAGATTTAAGAGCTATTAAACGATCATGTGGTAAAATCTTACCCAGTTGTACTAAGTCCTGCTACCATCATTTCATCTATTCCAAGTCATGCAAAATATTTTGCTGTGGTTGATTTATGTCCTGCTTTTTCTCAATACCTATACACAAAGACTCACAAAAAATATTTGCATTCACCTGGCAGAGAAATCAATATACATGGTCCTGTTTGCCACAGGGATTCTGTGAAAGTCCTTCATTGTTTTCTCAAATCTTAAAGATTTGAAAAATATTCAGTTTAAGGACCATAAACTTACTTTGTAGATGATTTACTTCTAACATCACCATCTGCAAAAGTGTGCCGACATGATAGTAAACGTCTTCTATGTGAGCTCTACAAGAGGGGACACAAAATATCAAAAACTTCAATGGTTTCTTCCTCACGTAGAATATTTAGGGTTTGTGCTGTCTGAGGGATCCAGAAGCATTTCCCAAAAGAGAGTAGCAGACATACAAAAGCTGAATGCCCCTAAGACCAAAACCAACTCAGAGCTATCTTAGGAACCACAGGTTTTTGTAGACAATGGATACCTAGTTATGGTGAACTTATAAAACCACTGACTTTTAACAAAAGACTGAGAAAGATCCACTGAAGCTAAAACCAAAGCATTTGCCAGCAATTGCAAAGTTAAAAGAGGCAATATCAGCTCCTGCTCTTGGTATCCCTAATTATTTGAAACCATTCTCACTCTATGTCCACAAGGGAAAGGGAAGAGCTTCAGGTGTTTTGACATAGAGTTTAGGTCCAAACCAACATCCTATTGCATATTATTCTGGTCAATTAGATCCTATAGCCATAGGAATAGCTCCATGCTTAAGAGGGGTGGCAGCAACTGCATTGCTTGTTACCAAATCTGCAGATTTTGTTAGGTTGCCCACTGACAGTTTATGGTTCACATGAAGTCGAGGCACTTCTCCAAAAGTTCAGAATTCAAGCATTTTCAGATCAACACCTGGCTAAATATGACATAGTGCTTTTGGGGGATGAACATAACATTAAAGAGATGCAACACCTTAAATCTAGCTATATTATTACCCGATTTACCAACACGGGGAATCATTGCACAATTGTGAAAATGTAGTGCAATTAATAGAAAGGCCTCAAGAAAATCTGTTAAACACACCTCTTGACAACCCTGACTTGATCTTATTCACAGATGGATCATCATATATGCAGAATGGAATAAGATTTACCTGTGCTGTGGTAGTAAGTGAATTTGCTTCACTACCTAGGAACCTAAGTGCTCAGGGAGGAGAATTAATCACTTTAAAACATACATGTGAGCTTGCAAGAGACAAATGTGCAAATATTTATACTGATTCCAAATATGCATTTGGAATTTGCCATGCTGTCGGTTCTCTCTGGCTTCAGAGAGGATTTTTAACATCTAGTGGAAAAAGAATCACTCAAGCAGAAATAATTTGAGAATTACTGTCGTCTCTCCAACTACCTAAAGAGTTGGCAGTGATTCACTGCAAAGGGCATTCTTTAAGACAAGACTTAGTTGCTAGAGGAAATCGTATGGCAGATATGGCTGCACAATATGCTGCACAAAATGTTCCAGCTTGCATTATGAATCTCTCTGTTATAGATACTGTAGATTTAGAAAAAGCATACAATGACAAAAAGATTCAGAAGTGAGAGCAAAATTTTGGAGCTAGAAAAGAAAATGGTATTTGGATAGCATCCGAGGGAAAACCAATTCTTCCAAAAGCATTTTACATCTGTCAAGCTATACACAAAAAGGGTCATTTTAGGACACAAGCATTAATTGATACTGTTAAAGGAACTTGGTTAGCTCCGGAAATTAGCACTGTGGCAAATAAGATCTCAGCTTGCTCTGTATGTGCATGATTTAACCAAAGCATATTTAATCAAAAGGCTTTTGGTGGTCATTCACTAGCTCACACACCATTTAAGCATTTGCAAATATATCAACATACCCAAATCAAGACGATTTAAATTTTGTCTAGTAATAGTGGACCAACTAACTAGATGCCAAGAAGCTTTTTCATCTAGTAAAAATACATCAAGCTTTGTAACCAAAATCTTGTTGAAAGAGTTCATTCCAAGGTATGATATACCACTCAGAGTAGATTCTAACAAAAGGAGCCATTTTACAGATTCAGTTCTAAAACAAGTTTATTAGAATCTGGGTATCATGCCAAAATTTCATGTCTCATATCACCCTCAAAGTTCTGGGCAGTTGGAGAAACCAAACAGAGAAATCAAAACTATGCTTAGGAAATTATGCATGGAAACTTATTTGAAGTGGCCAGAGATTTTGTCTCTAGCACTGTTCTTTCTGCACACTAGACCAAGAAATGTGCATATCTCGCCATATGAAATGTTATTTGGACATTCACCATTGCAGGCAAAAAGTTTTAAAATAGCTTATGTATCTATGCTTGGAGGGTATCTTACTCTTGCTGAATACATCACAGAGTTACAAACAGGGTTAGAGAATTACAAGAAATGGGAATTTTAACTCAAGGGGGCCATTAGATTATGCACTACATTCAATAAAACCTGGGGATTCAGTTTACATAAAAATCTTTAATAGAACTAGCGCAACACAAGCATTATGGGTAGGACCTTTCCATGTTATTTTGACAACACCGTCAACTATTCATGTATTAGAGAAAAAAACATGGCTGCGTTGCTCACGTGTGAAAAAAACAGCAGCAGAAGAGATTACATGACAACACAGCTGCAGTCAAAAAGATAGAAGAAGAAATTAAGAAGAATGAAATGAAAACAGATCAAGACAAAAGAGAAGACAACAGAAGAAACATAGATGACAACAAAAAGGACAATTGAACTATGACAAAGACATTGCAAAAAAATCAACAGAAAAGAGAAACACAGACTGATTATGGACATGAATTGTAAGATTTTTGCACCGTTTTAACACTACACACTTTTACTATAGTTGCAAACAAATACTACATAGTAACAACATGAAGACTGTAGCAGAGATTTGGTAAGTATTCACTACAAAATTGCCTACACATATAGAACACATTTCTCACAAACTACATCATCATAACCAGGTGATGAGTATAACTTTCTAAAGAAAATCTTGTTTTTCATAGACTTAAGGGGGGAAGCTTATTTTCCTCCTACAACATGTAAATACCTTGTACATAATATACATAGATGTAGAAATTGTACACATCTGTAATTTATATAGATGTGTATATAGTTAAATTGTTAAAAAGTTTTTATTACTATAGTAAGTTGATTTTGAGTTTTAATGCAGTTTGATTGTATGTTTTGTACTTGAATTTCTGCAAATATGTTTTCACTGATTATTTGTTTTCATTGAAATTTTCTTTCATTTATATCCCTAGTACAAGTTAGCATAGATCAAGTATAGCAAAAAGAATAGGATAAGTGTAAAATTAAGACTATTTTTAGGAAATACAATAAGGTTAGGTATAGCTTTAGAATTGCATAGAATAGTGAGCATACAGGAGAGATTTTTCATCTCTCCATATGCTCAAAGGGGGGAAATTATAAGGATGATATTACAAAATAAGTATTGTTTTATTAGTTTAGAGATAAGAAGTAAAGTGGCTACTTGAGAAACAACTGGAGTTTGAAGCGGAGCTGAGAGAGCGTGTTAATTTCAGATGTAACAGTTATAGCTGTTTTCTATGTCAATTACTCTCTCTGGCAGTTGGCAGAGACACACTCTCAGAGACTCTCTCTTAGGGCTGGAGGAGGTAACATCTTTGCCTCTCTCTCTGACTGAGGGAAAGACCTGAAGGAGCTCGGGGTTTTCCTTTCCCAACTGGGAAACACTATTAAATATTTCTATAGATTGATTTAACTGAGAAGACCAAAGAAAAACCTGGTCTTTGGTTGGAACTCTGAGTCTGTTAAGACTCAGCATCCTAACTTGATTCTTGTTGAGACTCGACCAGCTAGCCTTTGCTATTTTATACTTTGTTAAGATTTATAAGGATAATAGCGGTAGTTTTATTTAGATAGTATAAATTTGGGTTAGTCAGATCAGGGAGGATTAGTATGACCTGTGAAATACAGGAGAAGTGATTCCTTTCGGAACCTGGGAGTTTATTTGGGTGGATTTAGAATCCCTTAGAATTAGAAATCCTTTACTTATCCTTACATGTTTCAATAAATACTTTATTTTTATATTAAAAGTCTCTTTAGCGTCCTTGCGCCTGGCCCTGAAGGGAAGTTCACATTTGAGCTTCACTTCATCACTGAGGATACTTTTGATTACCTCTATCAAAAGTATCCAAACAGTTTGGAACCTGTATTATTATTTTTACAGATAGAAAGCAAGAGTTTAAAAAAAATTTTTTTAAGTCTTCATTTGACCACACAGCCAGCCATTTTGTATCCAAAGGTAGATCCTTCCATCCAAGGCAATAATCACCTGGGCCTTTCCCAGGTAGAGTATAAGCTTCCTACAGACTCTCCCCACTCTCCAGCCTGTATTTTCTAACTAGCCACCTTAGATCTTAGGAGAGTCATAAGAGCAAAGATTTAGACCTCAGAGAGCATCTAGCCCAACCAAGAGGCCTCTCAGCTATCGTTTTTTGTGTTTGCCCTCTTAAAATCCTGGAACCCCATTCAGGTACACTGATGCTTGGCCCTTCTGCTGTATCCTCCATGGCCCCAGGTTTGCGGGGAGCAGGACAGGGCTAGATCAGAGGGCATGGAGATGGGAGAGTTTGGTTCTGGACAGGCCTAGTCATCCCTTTCTTGAGCCCTGGAATAAGTTGGGGCAGTTCGTTCTCACTGGTTCTTGCACATTGGCCTTTTCCGAACTTGAGCCCCTCACCCCAATCAAAGGAACTGGAGTTCAGATCTCGGCAACTCCCCCTCTTCTAGAACCCCAGCTGAGCAGCAGCTCCTAAGCAGCCTTCTCTTCTCCCCTCTCTTCCTCCCAAGGCCAAAACCTAGCAGGTCCTTTATCAAAGGACAAGCAGAGGGCACCCAGGAAAAGGAGGGAGGCTTGAAATCAGGCCTTAATCAAGGATTGGCAGGAGGATCTGGAGAATGTTCTTATTGAGGGGAAGCACACAAAAGGGATCTGAGTGACTTAGGAGTGGCGAAGGGTTCTAGCCCTAAAGGACACCTTCTACGGAAGTCATGAAACCCCTCTGAGCCTCATTTCTTCCGTCTGTGAAATGGTGGCAGTGAATATGTGACCTCAAAGGGCTGCAAAGGATGTACTTTGGTGCCCGTGGGTCCAGAGGCACAGAGTAATCACTTAACACTTAATTTCTTGTATGTGTGTGAGATAATAAATGGATTGAGTTAATACAGCGCTGGGGCAAGAAGACCCAAGTTCAAATCCTGTCTTAGGCACTTTTAATTGCAGCTCTGGACAAGTCACTTCACCTCTGCCTCCCTCAATTTCCTCAGCTGTAAACTGGAGGGATTGTTTCAAAGATCAAATGAAATGGCCTGTTTTAATTGTTTTACAAAACTTAAAAGTTCTGAATAAATACTGTTTATGTATTGAAAGGTTTAACAATAAAGGTATTAATTACTGTGGAAAAGGCAAGCCGCAGAGAGAGAGGATTTGTGGGAGCTCTTGACACAATCACCTCTTTCTGCCCTTTTGTTCCCTCCGTTTCCCTCTGACTCTGTGCCTCCCACATACGCATGTTTGGATACTTGCACACTTTCTGGCATGTGAGCTGCCCACCCACCTACACAGTATGCCTGAACAGAAGGCAGTCCTTGTTAGCTTCATTTTTCTAATACGACTGGTTGGGGAAATTCTCTTGAATGACTGTAAGCTCATGGAGCTCTGCAATCTTCTTGGGCTCTTATTCTTCCCAACCACATGGAGCGAGGTGCTATTAGCCCTGTCTGACAGCTGGGGAAATGGGCTGAGAGCCTGTGTTTTGCCTGGATTGTCCAGCTTTTCTGAGGCAGGATTTGAACTCGGGACTTCCTGAGCCCAAGCCCATTCCCTCTTGGGATATAATGCTAATAATCATGTCTTCATGCATTAAATGTGATGAAGGGCCCCAGGAGTGGGCACCTAAGGAGACAAATCAGCATTTCACTCCATTTCAAGGTTTTATTTGTATGAATGGTTATAATCACCTCATCCAGAGTCTAGAGGACTCGGTCATATTCTGTAGGCAGTTGGTGGCTTTGACCTCTTTTTAAAAATCACAAGTATGGGTCAGCTGGGTGGTTCAATGAATAGAGAGTCAGGCCTCGAGACAGGAGGTCCTGGGCTCCACTGTGACCTCAGACATGTCCTAGCTGTGTGACCCTGGGCAAGTCATTTAACCCCAAATGTCTATGGCTTACCAATATTTAATATTGATTCCAAGATGGAAGGTAAGGGTTTGTTGGTTGTTTGTTTTTTAATCATAAGCATTCCATCAAAACGCCCCTTTCCTCCCAAATCCCATCAAAATCCATTTCTTTGAGGGGAAAAAAGGGTATTTTCCTTCTAAAAATCCATGAAAGCCGACATCCCTCAGGCAGCAGCAAATGGGGCAGAAGAGAGCAGTGGGCCCTTTGGCAGCTTCGTTTCTGCTGGAAAGCACTGCTAGTTCCCTTCTCCCTTTGTGATGGAGTGAGGAGGAGTCTGGGAGACAGACAATCCCCCACCAGTCACCAGGCTCCCCTCCCTTAAGCTCAGTCCAGCATGATCGTGACCTTCCTTTAGTCTTAAGCCTGAAGCCACATCTTCACTTCAGACACTCCTGCCTGGGGCCAACTGGACCATTTCTCTCCCTCTGCCCCAGGCGAGGGCAATCTAAGCCCAAACCTTTTTAAAACTCTCTCTGGGGAACTGAAAGCTTGTGTATGAGGCAGAAACAGCCGACAGGCCAGGAATGAAATCGCAGCATCCATAGCGAGAGCCCACGTGGCTAAGCAACCTGAGCAAAGATTTGCTGAGGACACCATGGTAGGAGCCTGTCTTCATACAAGCAACCTGGCAGGGATGCCTTGAACCAGGCCACAAGGGCCTTTAAAAACAAACAAACAAACAAAAAAACAGCCTTTATTTTCTGTCCTATTAACAACTCTAAGACAGACGTGGAAGGGCCAGGCAATTAGGGTTGCCACCGGGCTGCCTCTTCCATGCTTTTCCATTCATTCATGATAGCTATCTTCAGTATGTTCTGTTGTAGAAGACATAGGCCTTGGACCCCTGGGTGGAAGCTACAGGAAGGCAGATTTCATTTCAATCTAAAGAAGAGCTAAGGGGCAGCTGGGTGGCTCAGTGAAATGAGATCCAGGCCTAGAGACAGGAAGTCCTGGGTTCAAATGTGGCCTCAGACACTTCCTAGCTGTGTGACCCTGGGCAAGTCACTTAACCCCCATTGCCTTAGCCTTTACTGTTCTTCTGCCTGGAAACTGATACTTACTATTGATACAAAAACAGAAAGTAACAACCTTAACAAAGCAAAAGCCTTTCATCAGTGGGTGATAGAATATCCTCTAAGTATGCCAGTAAGACTCATGCTTCAGGTAATGAATGATTCCTCCAAGGTCCCAACTCTGTGCCTTCTGTTCCCTCCTCACATCTTCAGCCATCTTTAGACTGAGGGCAACCGAGGACCCCCATGGGCCACTCCCTCCCTGCTTCAGCCTCCCCTGTGTCTCAGGCTCCATCTGACTCTCCTTCCACCTAATTCCTTCCTCCCTGTTCCCATCTCCAACCCCCACCCTCCTCTCTGTCTCCTCCCCTTTTTATCTTAGCTTCACTGTAGGTAAAGGGAGACAAAGGTCAGAATTTAGCAAGAAAACTGTTGCCTAAGGCTCAAATGGGTTACTGAGCTTCACCTCAGGCTCAGAGCCCAAGGCTGGGGATCAAGGTACTCCTCTGAGAAAGGAGGCAAAATGGCCCGAGGCCAGGACATCCTTCCTTGAGAGCCACCCTGGGAGGGAGGGACTGACTGATTCAGGAAAAGAAAGGGACCTTCTGCCTGAGTGTCTGTGTGTGTGTGACTGAGAGTGTGTGAATGTGTCTGTATGTGGCTGTGTGTGTATGTATGCAACTGTGTGTGTCTGTGAGTATATGACTGAGAGTATCTGTGTGAGTGTGTGTGTGACAGTGTGAGTGTGTAACTGAGTGTGAGTATGTGACTGAGTGTGTCTGTGAGTGTGAGTGTAAGTATGCAGCTGAGTGGGTGTGTGTCTGTGTCAGTGTGTGACAGAATGTGAGTGTGAGTGTATGTGTGTGTGTGACAGAATGAATGTGTGGCTGAAAGTGTGTAACTGAGTGTCTGTGAGTATGTGACTGAGAGTGTATGTTATATGTAACTGTGTGTCTGTGTATATAAGTGTGAGTGTGAGTGCCTGTGTCTATGAGTATGTGAGTGTGTCTGTATGAGTGTGTGTGACTGTGTGTGTGAGTATGTATCTGTGTGTGTGAGTATGTATCTGTGTGTGAGTATGTGGCTGAGAGTCTGTGTGTGTGTTTCTGTGTGAGTATGACAGTGTGTCTGTATGTGACTGAGAATGTTTGTATGTGACTGTGAGTGTGTGTGTGTGTGTTTCTGTTAGCCCCAAAGGTTGAGGGGAAGGGGGGCTCTGCATTGCGGCCTCCTCTGGAGAGATCCCAGCTTGGGGTGTGATGTAGGGGAAAGATTTCAGAGGTTGGGTGGTGGTTGTACATCAACATGGCACACATCCAGCAGACAGGCTAGTTTAATGGGTGGCGGGGGCCCAGGGCCAGCACGTGGTTTGCACAGTTCTAGTGCTCAGGATTTGGGGTAACACCTAGCATGGCAGGGGACTTGCCCAGATCAGCCTTCCCGGTGCTCCTAAAGTCTTCTTTCTTCCAGGATAAACATCTCCATCTCAGTCACCCTCTTTGGAACTCGCTGGTCTTAGCTTTCCTCAGATGGGTTTCCAGATGTGTCCTGAAGAGGGTAGAGAATAAAGCACCAACCAGTCTTCATTTGGGACTTTATGCTTCTTTAATGCCAAGAAGTGTGCAAAGGCAGAATCATAGTTTTGTGATTAGAAGATTCCTGAAAGCTAATTTTTACAGAAAAGAAAAGTAAGTCACAGAATTGAAAAGGTCAAGGCCATAAAAATAGTGCATTAGTGGCAAAGCTAAAAGTGAGCTGCCATCAGTTTAGGAAGGGCCTCAAGTGGTAGCACTAGATGGCACAGTGATAGACCCATCTTCCTGAGTTCAAATCCAGCCTCAGACCCTTCCTACCTGTGTGACTCTGGGCAAGTCACTTAACTCCCATTGCTTAGCCCTTTGGCCTTGGAACTAGTACTCAGTATTGACCCTCAGACAGAAAGTAAGGTTTTAAAAAAAGAATCTGCAAAGGATATGGCCAACCACTCCAGTATCTTTGCCAAGAAAACCCCAAATAGAGGTCACAAAAAGTGGGGCATGACTGAAAAGCAACTGGGGCTGCTACTCATACTAGAGATTGCCTGAGGCGACTGTACAGAAACGTTTGTTCCTTCCTTCCTCCAGATGTTTGCAAGGCTGAATGGAAGAGGGAATCACAGCTCTGGGACCCTCTTCAAAGGCTCTCTCTCACATGAGTTGGGAGGACTCTGTTGGACTTTAAATTCTCCCTGGAGAGCACCAACTGAAATCTAAATGTCAACAGCCCCAGTTCAGTGGTGTTGGGCACCCAAGTCTGCCCTTTTTGGTAAACATACAAGGTGTACTCTGGACACAAATAGAAAAAGATATGGAAGCAGGCTCCCAAATATGTCCCTAGGCCAGGGGCACCATGCTAACTCCCTCTCCAGGGTTCTGATCTGCAGAGCCTGCCCAGGAGTCCTGTGGTACTCATTCAGCCTGCTAAACAATCATGGTGGAATGTTAAATTCACCGATGTTGTTATTAATGGAGCTAAGGAGACAACTTAAGCAGGTCCTTGGCTGAACTCTGAGTCCTTTGGGCCTTCTTTGTCTTTGTTTTGGGGCTTCTCTAATTTCTTTATTTTTCTTTTTTAACCCTTACCTTATATCTTAGAATCAATACTGTGTATTGGCTCCAAGGCAGAAGAAGAGTGGTAAGAACTAGGCAATGGGATTTAAGTGACTTGCCCAGGGTCACACAGTTAGGAAGTGTCTGGGGCCTAGTTCTCATTTCTGAAGCCTTTTCTCTGAGTATACCCACATTTCTGCTTCAGGAAGGCCCCACAGTCCCACTAATCACATTACTCTCACCTAATGCCTCTTCTTTCCCTTCTCTTTGACCCATGATATCCCTCCTTTCCCTTTTCCAATCTTCTTTCTCTCCTCCTCACTCATTCTCTGCCTTCTCTTCTAACCTGTCCCTTCCCTCCTCTTCCAGACTCAGAATCACAACCTCCAAACTAGAAAGGACTTCAGGAGTGTCCAGTCTGACTTGAATATGGGCAAAAAAAATCAACTCTCCATCCCTGACAAGAGGCTGGCTATCCAACCTCCAATTGTGACAGGGAGCTCATTCCTCAGAAGGGAGCAGTTACTAATCTACTTGGAGATGGCATTAAAATACCTGCCTGGTATATCATGCCCCAGGTATCTCTGGCATTTCCCACCCACTGCTCCTAAGTTCTTTCCTTTGGGTTCAAGCAGAGTACATCTAAACCCTCTCTTACATGTCAGCTAATTGAAGACAGTTGTGTCTTCTTACTAACTCCTCTTTCCTTGAATTTCTCCTCCTTGAATTTCTCCTTTCCCTTCTTCTCCCTTCTTCCATTCTTTCAACCTCATCCCTTCCCACTTTCCCCTTTCTTACTGAGAGAAAGGACATCCTTTCTCTGAAGAGGTGACTAAAATCTCCTCCCCCTGGAGAAGAGGTTAACATCTTAATTTGTCACACCTCCCAGGAGTATTTCACTTTAGAAGAGGGCCACAGGGAAAGGTGCGATAGCCCAGCTTGAATTGCTAATGGCAGGAATTTCTAACTTCAGGAGCTGAGAGGTGTGGGTCAGAATTTTCTGGGAGGGAGCCTTCCCACCCCATATCATATCACACCAGGTAGGCACCTACCTAACTGGCCAATGACTGACTTTAGCTCACAACATAAACAATTCAACAAAAGTTCTTTCAGTTACAGAGACTAAAAGAGGGCTGACACAATCAAGTGTGTTTATTTGATCTAGATCAAAGTTCAGTAAAGAAGGGGGGGGGGGCAGACCTCAAAAAGCCCATTCAAATTTTCAGCCTTTGTCATAAAATATCTTTGGTGGTTTTAGCATTACCTGGCCTCTTTTCTTTTCTTTTTTTTTTTAAAGAAAATACTAATGAACTTTTAAAATTCAATTTAATATAATTCAACAAGAATTTATGATATGCCTACTGCCTGCTTTATCAAGCACTAAGAGTACAAATTCCAAAATGAAACCATTCCTGCCCTCAAAGAGTTTACATTCTTTTGGTGAGATAAAAGTAGTAGTGAAGAAGAACATATCCCCACAATGCAGATAAGGTCATTCAGAGAGAAAGGCATAAGTCTAATGTGAAAGGTTTTGTTGTTCAATTGTTTTTCAGGTGAGTCTGAGATCCTATTTGGGATTTTCTTGACAAAGATACTAGAGTGGTTTTGCCATTTTCTTCTTCAGCTCATTTGATGGATGAGGAAACTGAAGCAAATAGGGTTAACGGACTTGCCCAGGGGTCACGTGGCTAGTAAGTGTCTGAGAGAGGGAGGAGAGTGGCCTGAGTATCCTGCTCCCCTCTAGCTCTGCCACCTATGAGCCGCCCACATTATCCTTTGTGCACTCCCATTGGGCAGAAGGTGTGGGGGAGGATGAAAAAATGTCATCAGGCATGGTGAAAGGGGGTGGGGATTGGCTTCACCCAAGTCCCTCTACCTTTCTAGTAATGAACTGGGGGGTGGGGCAGCCATATGTCCACAGAGAGTGCTCTGTGTGCCATCTTTGCCACTCATTCCATAGGTTCACTATCTCTGACCTAAGAAATTCAAAATCCCCTGTACTCCTGTATCCAGGAGATCTGTGTGTTTAGGAAAGTACCTTTGATGAAGATGGAGTATAGGTCTCTCCTATCATGGGCTTCTGTGATCAGTAGCTATTGTCACTCCTTGGGGGGGGGGGGGCTGAGAGGAAAGATGAGGGATGGAAACCTCTTTCTCTTTCTACATTCTGGATAATTAGTTCGTAATATAAAAAGGATAAAAAGGTTCAAAGAAAAGAACAAAGAACAAGTTCTCTTATATTATATCACCCACTCTTGTTAATACCTACAAGGGATTGAAAATGGCTTTGAGAAGCGCCATGAATAATTGTTCTTCACTTGTGTCTGACTCTTCATGACCCTATTTGGGGTTTTCCTGGCAAAAATGTTAGAGTGGTTTGCTATTTCTTTCTCCAGTTCATTTTCCAGATGAAGAAACTGAAGCAAATAGAGCAAATGACTTGTCCAGGGTCACAGGTAAGTATCTGAGACAAAGGCTGGATTTGAACTCATGTTTTCCCAACTTCTGGTCCAGTGCTCTATCTACTGTGTCACTTAGCTGCCTCTGAATAGTGCTATAGAAAGTGTCCATATAAGCAGAACTGACTCTAAAAAGTAACCTTACTCCCTCTATAATGATAGAATCTCAGCAATGGACCGACCGCCAGAGACCCTCTAATCTAGGGATCCCCTTTAGCTTTCACTTGAAGACATCCCCCAGTGATGGATTCACTAGCCCCTGAGTGAACAACTGAGCCCAAATGTCGGTACATTGCAGAGAAATTTAACCAATAAATAAAATGAGACTATTGCTCTGAGTTTTATGTCACTTATTAATAGGGGCATGCAATCTATTAATAAAGAAGTCACTGATGTGCCTCCCTTTACGCCAAAGATCTTTATACTTAGGTGTGTCTTTTAACTGACCTGACAATACATCATTTGGACCTCCCCTGCCTGACTTGAAGTCTGAGGAAATGGATGGCTTCATATAACAAATAATACAACCCAACATTCATGTTCCCCAATAATATCAATAGGACTTTTACTACCGCTGTGTGGGAACTCTCCAAATAGGCACGAGGGTTGTGACCATGAGGTAACATAGCGAATTTTTAAACTTTCAATAGTTCCAGGCAGAAGAGAATTTCCCCTTTCATCCACTAGTTCTGAATCTGTGTCTGCAGCTTCCCTTCTGCCTAGAATAATGAAAATAAATGTAATATGGACTAATTAAAATGCTACATGTAATATTTAGAAATTGGTTTTGTTAAATAATATTAGTAAAAAAATCGTTGTGGTCACCATTTATAAAATTAGCTCTTAAGTCACGAGGATGATAGTAGCTTTTAACAATTTAATTTAATATAAATATAGCATAAGAAAGAAATAAGGAAGTAGAAAATTACTTCCTAGCCTACCACTCTAAAGTCTGATCCATAGAATTTCAATTCCATCCCTGACAAGGTTCTGATCTCCACATGGAAATCCGGCACTCTCTTCAGAGCAAGAGTCTTACCAGCCCATGAGGGTGTCTTCCGCCCAAGCCACCAATGCCAAATGGAGTAGAAGACTCAATCCCAGAAAGCTCACACCAAAGACCCCGATCTCCTCTACGATCTCATCTTTTATAGCCCTTTTCTCCATGTTAGTTCCTATCTTTCTGAGCTAGTCTATCACAGCTCAGGAACCAGTCAAATCCTCTCTGACCCAGACTCATAAGCCTTAGTTCTAGGGCATGTTCCTAGGGCTCTTAACCTGTGACTTCTCTTTGGAGCGTTCCATCTACACCAATGGGATGGGTCTGATGAGAAGGAAGTTCATGACCCTGGGAAGAAGGGGTTCCCTCTACATGCCAATCCAAATTCTGTCCCCAGAGACCAGGCAGATCAAGTCCAAACCCTCTTCCACAGGATAGTCTTTAAATATCTAAAAATGGTTCTCCAGGTAGAACATTCCCCACTCCTTCAACTGATCCCTATCAGTCCAGATTGTGCCATCCGATGATTGCCATCCTATTGCTTTCAGTTCAGTGCCCTAGTTTCATCCTGATCCCGTTGTCCAAAATTATTAGCTGCCTCTTCCAGTTAGGGGCCATCAGCCAATTTAAAATGGTTCCTTCCATGCCTTCATTGAAATCATTCATTAAAATAAAACAAAGCCATTGAACTAAAATAAGCCAAAGACAGTGCCCTCGGCCAAGGACCTCTTTCTCTTCTGACATTTTCCCTCAAGGTAGGAATGTCAAAGATTTCCCAGGAAGCTCTAGGAATTTGACAGCTCATTGTAGATGAGGAGGAAAGTTCTGCCTTCCTTCCATTATCTCTACCTCTGGTTATTATATGGGTTATTTGAAACAAATCTGGATTATAGTAATCTGGTAACAAGATCTCATCAACAGTCCAGACTAATTCCTGGGACTGGCACCCTCCAGGACATGTTTCTAAGCATTTCCTCCTGCATACTCTTTGTTCCTTCCAGCGCAGTTCATGGCCTGCAATAAGAACTTACGAATCCATGTTGCTTAGACACTCAGGGAAGTCCTCCATGAAGTTTCCCTCTGAACATGAGTGTTGGAAAACAAAGGAAAAAACAGATAGCTTCTTGCTTGCATTTTAATCTAACCAAGACCCAATTCTTCTGTTTCTCAGATGCTCTAACACAGGGCTTCTTCACCCCGGATCTGTGGACAGATTTCCAAGGGCCTTGAAAATTTGGATGGGGAAAAAATTATCTTTATTTTCACTACCCTCTTATTGAAAGTGAGCATTTCTTTCACTTAGTTAAACACTGACAAGTTAGTGAGTTCATTTAGGGTGGCCCAGTGGATAGGGTGCCAGACCTGTGGAAGTCAGGAAAATTCATGTTCCTGAGTTCAAATGTGGCCTCAGACACTTTCTAGCCATGTGACCATGGGAAAGCCACTAACACTATTTGCCTCAGTTTTTTCCTCTGTTAAATGAGCTGGAAAAGGAAACGACAAAACCACTCTAGTACCTTCACAAAGAAAACCCCAAATGGGGTCACAAAGAGTCAGACATGACTGGAAAACTTCTAAACCACACAAAACTAATACAATTCTTTTTTTTTATTTCTGACTAAAATTTTCACAATGAATTCATGGGCTTCACACAACTTCCAAAGCAGTCCAGGACACAAAAAGTTTTAGAATCCCTAGTCTAATGGGGGAAGAAAAGTGGTATCAAGATTTTTAAAGGAAAGATCTGAAGAATGGGTCAATGGCAAGGCTGGCACAGTGTCACCAGAACTCAAGCCAGTTTTTCACATGAAGTTGGGGGCCTCTCTGCTGCCAAGTCTTGTAGTTCTACCCCTTGTGTTTCATCTCTCAAAAATAGCTTCTCTTTTGTCTAGTATGGAATGACAATGTTGCAACTAATTCTGACTTGGCAGGACTCACATCTTTTTTGGCCTCCACTTCAAAGAACAAGGATGGGGTAGGTAATGGTCTGGATTAGTAATGCAACCTTTGGGCATGATGCAAAACATGGGATCCTCACACAGCCCCTGCCTTATTTTGGAGATATCAGCATCAACTGGGTTGCCAGTTTTCCTAGGGCTATTAGAGACCAGACAGACATTTCCTCCATGATATCTGAGGCTCCTCTCTGTGAATTTTAAAAGTCTCCATCTTGGTCTAGCACCCAAAAATTGTGCACACCCACACTACATGGGCAAGTGCTAGTCAATGACAAATCAGAAATAACTAACTGCCCACCTGGGCTGTCCTAAGCCAAGCTAGAGCCAACCATTGGCATTTGTGAGACACAGGAAGTGAGGTAGGGAACAGCCTCTGGAATTCGCTCACTTCCTGTGGAGAGAGCTAGAAGGGAGTTGGTGTTAGGAGCTTGGACAGGGAGGACGCCCACAGACAGCTTTCCTTCAGATCACTCATGTGAGTTAAGGACTGATTCTTTCCACCTTGGCCCTTTGGGCCTAAACTCCCTCTGCCTTGGTCAGAGGTTGAGTAGCTCCTTTCCCTTTTCTCTTCTTTCCTTCTCTTCTCTCCTTTCCCTACTCCCAGTGTGATTAAACCTCCATAAACTTCATTCTGACTTGAGTGTTTCATTTTAGGAATTTCATAAGTAAATTCCTTGGCGGCCATTGTTCAATATTACATAAATCCTGTAGCCACATTTTTAACCATTACAATTGCTCATAACCTCTCCCAGAAGCCTAAAATTTCTACTGCCATTTATTGATAATTGTTGTGGGACTATGATTAATGTTTGTGTCTGATTCTAGGAATGAGATCAAAAAAGGAGCACAGAGATAACCTGGATAATGCCAAAAGAGCTCACAGGTCTAAAAATCAAAAGACCAATCCAGGTAGGATTAATGCATTTCTAAGCCAATACTAAGGACTTGAACCTAGTGTGAGACTCGGGGTTGCGACACTTGACAGACGTTAAGATGTAGGCCTTCCCTGTATCCACACTCTTCGTGAAAATACCTACAGACAAGTACCTAAGGTTGGCTACCATCCTGGCTCCATCCATTCCTGAGAACGAAGGAAAAATCAGACGAGGGAATAACACTTCCCTAGATATAAAAAAAAGAAATCTGGTCCTCTTTTTTCTCTCCTATAGTATGGCAACTTCCTGTAGCCTTGGCTGCAAATGGGAAAGTAAAATATGCTGCATTCTGTCCTACAGACTTGTGGGATTAGAAATTACTTAACTGGACCCTAATACAGGGGCCTGTGGAAAAAAATAAAATAAAAATTTTTATTTTTTCTTGCTTTCTCAAAATTTTGTATACATAGATTTTTTGATTTTTGATACTGATTTTGAATTCTTTAATATAGATATGCATATATAAAGGGTTTATATTTTTCCCTTAATTTTTTCCCTTTTTCTTCTTTTGATTTTGATTTTATTTTCATCTTGTTTTGTTTTTCTTTTGAATTAACTCACACACCCCCACAACTAAAACTTGAATCCTCAGCTGGACTCAGTGTTTTTTCAACACTTTCTTCAGGGGGGATTGTATTTCATCAAATCCAAGATTTAAATTTTGTTTGAGATAAATCTTCAGAGAAGAAGCTTGCTAACTAACTGAATCCAGAGAATGAACTGTTTGCAGAAAGATATCTAAACCTTTTCACTACAGGAAGATCCAGAATGAACCTTGGGGTGTGGTCGATTGAACATTTTTTGAATGTACACTCTTATGCCAAAGGGGACTGCCCCCTAATTGGCTTTTGTCAATGCGCCCAGCAAAACATTGGTTTGCTGTCTTTCCCTCTCCTCTATTTCCCCATATTTACAACTATTATAATTTTCCTCTTAGTGGGTAAAAAATTTTTGTATACACTTACAGTTAGAAATTTTTGGGGTGCAGTATGCTTATGTTTAGTGATCAATTGGGGAGACTAGTCTCCCAATCATCATCAGGGGGGATTGTGAATTTTAAAAGTCTCCATCTTGGTCTAGCACCCAAAAATTGTGCACACCCACACTACACGGGCATGTGCTAGTAAATGACAAATCAGAAATAACTAACTGCCCACCTGGGCTGTCCTAAGCCAAGCTAGAGCCAACCATTGGCATTTGTGAGACACAGGAAGTGAGGTAGGGAACAGCCTCTGGAATTCGCTCACTTCCTGTGGAGAGAGCTAGAAGGGAGTTGGTGTTAGGAGCTTGGACAGGGAGGACGCCCGCAGACAGCTTTCCTTCAGATCACTCATGTGAGTTAAGGACTGATTTTTTCCACCTTGGCCCTTTGGGCCTAAAACTCCCTCTGCCTTGGTCAGAGGTTGAGTAGCCCCTTTCCTTTTCTCTTCTCTCCTTCTCTCCCTCTCCTTTCCCTACTCCCAGTGTGATTAAACCTCCATAAACTCCATTCTGACTTGAGTGTTTCATTTTAGGAATTTCATAAGTAAATTCCTTGGCGGCCATTGTTCAATATTACATAAATCCTGTAGCCACATTTTTAACCATTACATCTCACTAGGACAAGGGTCTGGCCCTTGATAACAATGATTGAACTGGGTTTCTGTTCTCTCCCTCTCATGCAAGGGTGACACCATTGCTTGCATACAGGCGCACACACACACATTGCTGTTCACATGAAAAAGACATTGCTTATGAAATCACCTTCTTTCCTGATTCTGGTCATGAGTCAGAGAAGAACCTTCGGAGCCAGATCTGAGTTGAAGATAACAGCCCCCCTCCTTTCTTACCCCCCCCCAAGTGCTGGTAGCAGAAAAACCAAGGCAGCATTGGCCACCCTGCCTCCTCCTTCTCCTTCCCTCTTCATCCCACTGATGGAGGAGCCATACCAACTCTCCCTAACACCTGTGGTGGCTGTTGACTTTTGATAAGAGAGAGTTAAATTTGTCAGCAACTAGGGAAAATTCCCTGCTGGTCTCACCCAAGAAAGAATCCAAATGTGTTGTGAGGACAAGAATCCCTTCACTTTCGTCCATATACCCCTAGCACCTAACATAGTGAATGGCACATAGTACACACTTAGTAAATTGTTGTTTGTCCTTCGTTCCCAAAGACTACCAATGATATCATGGGATGAAGTCTTGACTTGTGAGTGAATTGAATTTAAATGAGGCTGAGCTGCACTAAGTCATCAGTCTCACTCTTTTTTCTCTAATCATCAAAGAACAGCGATAAGACAAAAGCTGAGACAACTGGTGATGCATTGGGATGCAATGGATGATTTTGGTATCTTCCAGGATGGACCTTGGTCTAAGCACTCCATAGAGCCTGCTTCAGCTGCCATCGTGGCCATTGGAACAAACTGTTCTCTTCCACTTATTCTTCCAGGGGAAGTCTTCACATGCTTGAGAGAGACATCTCACTAACTCACCAACTGGTTTCTGATCCATTAATTATTCTCAATGTGGTTTAGCCAGCCTGGGGTGTATTTTCATAAAATCCAAGATTTAAATTTTGTTCAAGATAGATCTTCAGAGAAGAAGCTCGCTAACTAACAATCCAGAGAATGAACTGTTTGCAGAAAGATATCTAAACCCTTACACTACAGGAAAGATCCAGAATGAACCTTGGGGTGTGGTTGATTGAACACTTATTTTGAATGTACACTCTTATGCCAAAGGGGACTGCCCCTTAATTGGCTTTTTTCAATGCACCTAGCAAAACATTGGTTTTGCTGTCTCTCTCTCTCTCTCTCTCTCTCTCTCTCTCTCTCTCTCTCTCTCTCTCTCTCTCTCCTCTATTTCCCTTTATCTACAACTATTGTAGTTTTCCTCTTAGAGGGTAAAATTTTGCATACACCTGCAGTTAGAATTTTTTTGGGTGCAGGACGCTTATGTTTAGTGATCAATTGGGGAGACTAGTCCCCCAATCATCATCAGGGGGGATTATGAATTTTAAAATCTCCATCTTGCTTGGTCTAGCACCCAAAATTGTGCACACCCACACTACACAGGCATGTATTAGTCAATGACAAATCAGAAATAACTAACTGCCCACCTGGGCTGTCCTAAGCCAAGCTTGAGCCACCATTGGCACGTGTGAGGCACAGGAAGTGACGGAGAGAGCAGCCTCTGGAGTTTGCTCACTTCCTGTGGACAGGGCTAGGCGCCAGTTAGTTCTAGGAGCTCAAGCAGGGAGGAGCCCCGCAGATAGCTTTCCTTCAGATCAGTCACATGAGTAAAAGGACTGATTCCCTTCTCTGCCTTGGCCTTCCAAGGCCTAGATTCCCTCTGGCTCTGCCAGAAGGTTGAGCTAACCTCTTTCCTTCTCTCTCTCTCCTTCTTTCTTACTCCCATTGTAATTAAACCATCATAAAACTCCATTCTGACCTGAGTGTTTCATTTAGGAATTTCATGAGTGAATTCCTTGGTGACCTTAAATTAATATATATCAATCTTTAAAAGTGATTTCCATATCACAGGGGAGACAATTTATCAGGGTGTTGCCACTGTGCATGCTACAGCTTCTTGGAGTCACAGGTGAACACCAAAGGTGGTTGAGACTGCCTTCTGAAGAGCTCAGTAAGCCCTCACATCAGAGGTGTTAGTCCTCCTTGAATATCCACCCATACACCACAAGAAGTACTTCTCTCAGGCATGTTCCTAATTATAGCTTTAATTCTATGACCAACTTCTGGTTCTAATTCACATGGTGATCTGGCTTTGGTATTTAGAAAATGATGTGAAATTCTATGATTATAGCTTTAATCTAAATCAATAATCCTCAAAGAGAATTTGTAAAAGTGGGGAAAGTGCTTTAGGTGGTCCTCAGATCCGGGTATTGCAATGTAAGTATGTTATAATATGACCAGGTTGCTCATCTTATAGCTGACTGAAATTTTAAAATCGCAGATGCTATATTCATTTATTTTATTTTAAGTGTAGCAAAATGAACAAAAACATTCAACTTTTAAAATACTATATAAACTCACAAAATCCAAATATGCAATATGTCTGTTTAAAGCAAAATATAATAAGAAAGTCCTGTCTCTGGTATCCTCTTCTGATTTCTTTTCCATCTATTTCCATCATTATTGTCAGTGTCTTCCTTCTGCATCTTCACTCTACATCATTTCTTATGCTTTCTCACATTTCATTGTATTGATCATATTTGTTATTTCTTATGGCACTATAATATCCCATCCAATTGTAAGCCACAATTTGTTAAAACCATTCTTGAACCATTGGACATGATTCTCTCTCTGTCTCTGTCTCTGTCTCTCTCTGTCTGTCTGTCTGTCTCTGTCTCTGTCTCTGTCTCTCCCTGTCTCTGTCTGTCTCTATTATATTACTACATTATTATAGAAGAACATTTCTTCATTCAGCAATCAAAATTAAGTATAATCAGGGCCTCTATACCTTCTTAATCAATCAAAGCCATGGTGTAGTATAAAATAAAATAAAAATATTGAACATCAGAGCAAGTCTGAAGTTCTAGAAACCTAGAAGTTGGAGCAAGCATGGTGTTCTGGTCCACCTCTAAAGAGCAAAGGTAGGTCTGAGATGGAGCAGATAAAGGAAATGTCAAGGAGAGTCAGAGGCTCTATGGGCATCTTGGAGCAATTGACACACAAAGGCCAGTAAACAACACAGAAAAAGTTTAGAAACTCAGAAATGCATTCTTAAGCCAAAATTTATAAAAAGGGATTATAAACACCTCATAAAAGAAAAAGAACAAATTCAGACTTCTCTGATAGAGGGCCAAAAATTTTTACTCAGATTTTCCAGATTGTGGAGACATCAACCCCTTACCCCAGAGATGTGGAAGGGATAACAGTAATAAATTCACTGTTTTATACACAACCCTCTTTTTCTGTTCTTTGTATGAAGGTGGGATTAGCCTAGACAATAATCTCACACTACTTAAAATAAATGGTAGGATGCCAAGCTATCACACATTTATCCAGTGAGAGCATACATAGCAGTGGTACATGAAGTATGAACTGTAAATATGGCCTGGGTACCCCTTTTAAATGAATAGAAGGGGGGCAGCTGGATAGCTCAGTGGAGTGAGAGTCAAGCCTAGAGATGGGAGGTCCTGGGTTCAAATTTGACCTCAGATACTTCCTAGCTATGTGACCCTGGGCAAGTCATTTAACTTGAATTATCTAGCCCTTACCACTCTTCTGCCTTGGAGCCAGTACCCAGTATTGACTCCAAATAAAATAAAATATAAAATAAAATGGAAAACAATTTCTGTCTCATGGTAGCTTCTAAAGATTCAGACCTCTCCTCAGTTGTTACACAGTTAATGCACACTGGGAAACCAGACAGTTTATGCACATAGTAAAGTTCTCAGGCAATTATTACATACTTTCCTCATAGAAGGATTAAGGCTGCTGCCTCCCAAATTTCCTCCCAGCTTCCATATTTTGGGAGTGTGAAAAGGACAGATTTGGATCATTCTCCCCATCCCATCCCTTCTAAAGTCATGGAGAAGATTAAGGCAAGAGTTTGTACACAGGATCCCACCTAGCAGAGTCTTTGTGAGCAAGAAAGAAAGTAGGGAGAGGGGAGAAGAAGAGGAAGGTCTGTAGACTTCTTATCAACTGCAGAGCTTTCCGAGGCTGCCAACTCTGATTGTGAGCTCCTGGAGAGCAGGGAATGTTTTGTTTTTTGTTTTAAACCCTTCTCTTCAGTCTTAGAATGGATACTAAGCAATTATTCCAAGGCAGAAGAGTGGTAAGGGCTGGCAATGGGAATTAAGTGACTTGCCCAGGGTCACACAGCTAGGAAGTGTCTAAGGTCATATTTGAACTCAGGACCTCCCATCTCTAGACACAGCTCTCAATCCACTGAGCCATCCATTTGTCCCTATTAATTAGTATTGTAGTTTCCCATTTTATAAATGAAGAAACTGAGATTGAAGGAGGATAAGTGATTTACCTATGATCCAAAAGCTAGTAAATATTTAAGGCCAGGTTTGAATTCATGTCTTTCTTCTAAGTTCAGTGCTCTATCTTTTATTTATTTATTTTTTAATTAAAAACAAAAACAAAAACAACCCTTACTTCCACCTTAGAATCAATGTTATGTATTGATTTCAAGGCAGAAGAATGGCAAGGGCTAGGCAATGGGGGTTAAGTGACTTGCCCAGGGTCACACAGCTGGGAAGTATCTGAGGCCAGATTTGAACCCAGAACCTCCCATCTCTAGGCCTGACTCTCACTCCACTAAGCTACCCAGTTGCCCCCCAGTGTTCTATCTTTTAAAAGAAACATTTATGATTCCCATGTATTGAATTTTTCCACAAATCTGTCCTCCTGAGAGATCTATTACCCCTTCTAAATCACTATTCAAATCTCCCTCTTTTCCTTCCTATTCATGCCTTCTCCTTTTTCTCTCTGATCATCAGAATGATTGATCCTGAATCCGGGGCCTGAAGACCAAGAATTTGTCTACCTCCTGACAGAGAAGCTAAATATAAAGAACGGGATTTAGTCATGGCCTGCACAGGGATTTGTTTTTCTTGACTCTGCATATTTATTCCAAGGGTTTTGTTTTTATTTTATTTCTGGAAGGCATGGGAGAGAAAATAGATTTTTGTTCACTGAAAAAAAATTTTAGTTTAATTTAAAAAAGGAAAAAATACACAGGAATTGGTTATGCTACATTCCTTCCTTCCTCAACAGGATATCAAGAATACTAAAAAGGAAAGACACACCAGATACAAAGGTAATTCTGGCATAAACTGTTAACTTTTAGGCTCTAAAAGCTGGAGCCACCAAGTAGGAAATTCAGGAAATTTCTGATCTGGAAAAAAAATAATCCCTGATAGTATCTGTCTATAAGCTTGTCCTCCCTTT
Organism: Monodelphis domestica; assembly: GCF_027887165.1. Lineage (NCBI taxonomy): Eukaryota > Metazoa > Chordata > Mammalia > Didelphimorphia > Didelphidae > Monodelphis > Monodelphis domestica. The sequence continues at coordinate 97,025,260 of NC_077229.1, read as the reverse complement.
GCGAGGGAGCCTACCTGATTTAAATCAAGGGAGTAACTCTAGAGCCCTGAGCTACAATTTCGGAAAGAAATTAGTTTCTGTTCATCGCCTCCCTGGCTCTCCGAGACCCAGAGAGGCCTTGGTTGCTTAGCTTAGGGAGAATTAGTGTCTTTGCTAACTCATAGCTTTATCTGGAGAAGATCTTTCTAGCCAGTGCCCTTGACAAAAAGGCACAGATGTTTTTGTCCTTGATTGCATCTATTGCCTCTGACGCAGAGAGGAAGACACTAGGGAGATGCCAAGGTCCAGATATCTTCCTATGTGGCATCTGGCTTTTCTTTTTAACAAATCCTAAATTCTACACAGGACTTTCAAAGCTTTCGTACTCTCCTGTGATTTCCTCTGCTCTCAGGGATTCAAATCCAGCCTTTCACACTTTCTATTTGTGTGACCCTGTATAAGTCATTTTAACCCTATTTGCCTCAATTTCCTCATCTGTAAAATGAGCTGAAAAAGGAAATGGCCAACCATTCACTCTCTTTGTTGAGAAAACCCCAAAAGGAGTCACAAAGAGTCTGACAAGATTGAAAACGATGAAATAACAGGTGCTTAATAAGTGTTTATTGAATTAGAATTGTTCTAATTATTAGGAAATTTTGCCTTATGTTGAACCATAATTGGATTCTCTTTACCTTCCATTCATTACTCTTAGCCATGCCCTTTGGGATGAAAGAGATCAAGTCTAATCCCTGTTCCAGGGGATATCCTTGAAAACAGCTTTAACAACCCTCCTAATTCTCCTCTACGCCAAACAAACGTTCCCAGTTCTTTTAACCAATTGGGGCTCACCAGTCTTGGCAAGTCTTGGGGTCCTAAATTTCTGAAGGCCCTGGAAGTTGTGTTTCTCCCCAGCAAGGGAAGAGAAGAAGCTGATTCATGATTGGAATGGAAGGGCAGAGTTGTCTTCCACTGTAAAGGGTAAATTTATGGGTTTCCTTGATTTCTAATAATCCTTAATAAACCTTTTAAAATATAATACTTTTATTAGTGGATACTATTTAATTAATTTTTACGCAACAGTTTAGGAGTTTGGAGTTTTTTTTAATTCTTTTTAGAGCTGTAAAGAGAAAGGATTGTAAACCTATAGGGAAAGGAGGGAGGTGGGGGACTTCCACAGCATAAAATAGCTAGACTTTAGTGACAGTAGTGGTGACGTGTGACATTAGCAGCTCCCCTCCTCAACCCTATGCCTCTGAGAAGGAAGAGATGAAGGATAAAGGGGGGAGAAGCCATACAGAAGACTCTTTTTCATGACACTGCACTCTGCTTGTTGGAATCCTGAGGCAAAAGCAAAGAAGGAGAACCTAGGGGGCCTTATCTCCAACCCCTACCTTGTTTGGGGATTTTTTCTAAGCCTATCCTCCTTTGCTATCAAAGACTGAGCGTATCTCATTTCTCAGAAACACTCGTGGTTGACCCTGTCCTTCACATTTCCTTGTGGCTTATTGTTCAAGGCAAGAGGGAATAGAGTAGCTCTGGAAAGCCCAGGGGGGAAAGTGCAAAGATGGTGCCCTACCTCTCCTCAGCCCATTGGGAAACTGACATGACACGATGCTCCGTCTCCTCTCCATCTTTCCTTTGCCCTCCCCTCTAAAACAGCCAGTTTGTCATCTTCCTTTTCATAAAATGTGGAGCTCAGGATAGAACATAATATGCCAGCTGTGGCCTTGTTTCCTATGAGTCTTCTCTTACAAAACTGTAAGCCCTTTGACCTTAGAGGGGCCCATCAGGAAATCTTCCTCTCCCTTGAGCAACACTCAAATAAAGACCTCATCCAACACTATGCCAAAGGGCTATCTAATGGTGCAGACCTTTTGATCAGGTAATGGTAACACCACTACTGGGTCTGTATCCCAAAGAGATCAGAAAAAAGGGGAAAGAACCTACTTGTACAAAGATATTTCTAGCAGCTCTTTTTGTGGTGGCAAAGAATTAGAAACCACCATGGGGTTGTCCATTCACTAGGGAATGACTGAACAAATTGTGGTACATGTTGGTGATGGCATACTACTGTGCTAGGAGAAATGATAGGCAGGATGATTCCAGAAAGAGCTGGAAAGATCTGCAGGAACTGATGCAGAGCGAAACAAGCAGAACTGGGAGATCATTGAACACAGTGACCACTGTGGAATGATCAACTGTGAAAGACAACTACTCTCAATAATGCAATGGTCCAGGACAAAGGTGCAATACTATCCACCTGCAGAGAAAGGACTATTGAGTCAGATGGATGCTGTCTTTCACATCACTGTTTTTTATGGTTTCATTTGGGGATTTTAGTTATGTCTGTGTATTCTTATAACAATGACCAATATGGATGTGTTTTGCATGATAATAAAAAAGAGTGTCTGTAGTTTTTCCATTTTTGTTTTTTAAACTAAGTTTTTGTTATCAATGTCATGCCTTCTTTCATGCTTAGCAAGTAAATGAAGGAAACAAATGTTCTGCAGGAAGGGTGTTTATTTTATTTTTCTGAGTTTTCTTTCTTTTTTTGCAACATGGCTAATATGGAAATGTATTTTGCATTATTTTACATGTATAATTGATATCATATTGCTTGTCTTCTCAATGGGTGAAGGTGGGTAAAAATTTTTTTTTAATTTAAATTAAAAAAAATTTAAGAATGTTAAAATAAATTTAAAAAATTTGTTTTCAACAAACAAATATAGTGAGACACATTTAGAAAAGTATTTCTCTAATCCTTGTATCCTTTGCCCTAAATGAGATTCAGTCTCAGCCAAGGTCTAATAACAAAGGCTCACACAAATGAATAGTCCCCTGGGTGAGGACTAAAGCTGGTGAGAAATCAATACTCTTTTAGGGAAACTGTGAAACAGCATTTCCTGGTTAGTGATATCAATAGGCCTCTAAACCCCTAAATATCAACTTTCCCCAAAACAATGAAATTAGAACCAGGGCTGCAATAGTGAGTAGTCAGGATATAACTGAGATTTAGTTTTTTAATAGGATGAGTTACAAAGAGTGGTATTTTTCCCAAGACATAAGATCATGGCTTTGTGTTTCATCACATTCTTACTTGCTAGATCCTCTTATGGAACCTCCACTAAACTCCACTTTCTGGTGCCTCTCTGCTTTTTTTTTTCAAAGAACTTTTATTTTCCCAATTACATGTAATAACAATTTTCAACACATTTTTCCAAAATTATGAGATCCAAATTGTCTCCCTCCCTCCCTGAGATGGTAAGCAATTTGGTCTGGATTCCACATGTATTATCATGCAAAATATATTTCCATACTGTTCATTGTTGTAAGGGAATGGTCATATAAAATCAAACCCTCAAAATAAAAACATAAATAAACCAATGGGAAAATTAGTATTCTTTGACCTGCATTTGATCCCACCATTCTTCCTCTGGAGGTGGAGAGCATACGTCCCTCAGAATTGTCCTGGATCTTTTGAGGGTAGCTGAGACTTTCCCAGTTGATCATCATACAATATTACTATTACTGTGTACAATGTTTTCCTGGTTCTGTTTATTTCATGTAAATCTTTCTAGCTTTTTCTGAAATCATCCTGATGACTCCATCATGACTAGATTTCATCTAGGGAACTTCTGTAAAAATGGAGATTTTGAACCCTAGACTTCAATCCCCAGAAGTCCTTGGTATTTCCCAGAATTCCCTATAATCTCACCTGAGTCTCCACATAGGTGAGATCACGATTGGTATTTAACTGGCAGTAAAGCCTCCCAAGCTCTGCTCTGCCATTACAATGATGTAGGGAGTTAGTGGTAAGCTAAGCTCGAGGATTCTGAATTGGCTAATCAGCCATGGGCACGTGGCTTTTATTTTGTATCCTTGATTTCTAATAATCCTTAATAAACCTCATAAATAATATAATTTCTATTACTAGAGATAAAGTGAATGTTTACACTTCTCCCCAAATCTAGCTTTTTGACTCATGTCCCCAATTCTCAGGGACACACCAGAATATGGTTTGATTTTTTGCTCATGAGATTTCCTCTGAGAATATCAAATTTGGATTCATGTCTAGAATAAGGAGGTCTCTCAGTTTCTGTGTGGGTAAAAAAGCCCCTGCCCCTTTATATGAGGATTAGATTTTAATGTTAGCAGTAGTCTTTAGATAATCATAATTGTAATTCCAAGATAGTGAAATGTTAGCGTAAGTTATGATCTTGGTAGGCCTTTTGTGATTATTTTAGTATAAGTTTTAAAGTAAGATGACTGCTTGAATATAGTTAATTATTGTTAGTATAGGACTCCGTTTTAGCCTTAACCTTCAAAATGACTATATCATGCCCCCTCAGCAATCATGCTCTTGAACTTGTGACTGGGCTTTCATTAGCAGAAAGGCTTTTGCCTCAGGTAGAAGCCTGGTGACACCCCTTCCCCTTTGTATACACCCCTTACACATCATCAGGCTTTTGCCCCACTTTAAGGCCTGGCACCTCCTCCTTACCCTAGTCATCTTAGTATCATCAGGCTTAGAAAGTGGGGTTCAGGCTCCCCTGCTCCCCACTTGTCTATCAAGTGCCTTTCAAGTCATCTCCAGTGATTTCTTCTACCAAAGAATCCTATCCCCTTCCAGAGAAAGAACTGATGAAATCTGGATGCAAATTGAAGCCTACCATGGTTCATTTGATTTTATTGGTGTATGCTTTTATTTGGGGGTTTTCACTCTACATGAGTATTCTCTCACAATATAACTGGCATAGGAATATGTTTTGCATGATCATATATGTGTAATCTAGACCAAATTGTTTACCACCCCAGGGAGGGAGGAAGGGAGGAATAGAGGGAGACAGTTTCAATCTTATAATTTTGGAAAACTCATGTTAAATATTGTTATTACATGTAATTGGGAAATTGAAAAAATACTAGGGAGATAGGTGCAGCTAGGTAACTCAGTGGATAAAATACCATACTTGGAAATGGGAGGTCCTGGGTTCAAATATAGCCTCAGAAACTTCTGAGCAAAGTGACCCTGGGCAAGTCACTTGGTTCCAGTTGCCTAACACCTACTGCTCTTCTGCCTTGGTAGTAACATTCAGAATTGATCCTAAGACAGGATAAGGATATTTAAAAAAATAAAAAGGTACTAGAGAAATAACAAGTATAAGTAAGATAACATGGCTGATTTATTGAACAGTGCTAAACTACAAGAGATGAGTTAATTACTGAACTACATATTTTTAAATTAATAAATCAACAAACATTTATTAATAGCCTGCTACATGCCAAGCCATGTGTAAGGTTCTGGGAATACCAAAACAGATGAAGCCAGTCCCTTCCCTGAAGAAGCTAACATTCCATTGGAATGAGGGGAGAGGAAAGAACATATACAAGGAGAGACGAAATATATACAAAAGAAACTCAAGTTAAATTTTTTTGGTGGTTTTGGTGCAGAAAACACTAGCAGCTGGGGGTGGGGGACAGGCATCATGTAGAAGGAAGCCTTTGATCTGGGGTTTGAAGAAAGCTAAGAATTCCAAGATAAGGAGTAAGAAAAGAGCATATTCCAGGCATGGCAGGTGGGGCCAGGGATCCTGAGAGTGAACTATTTCTTTGCTGTATCTTCATAATGTCTTTTTGTGGGCTCTTACATAGGAGAAGAAGCTGAATTATCATGATTGCTTCTCCAATTATTTGCCCATCATAGCTTCCAATCCCACTTGTTGGGGAGAGAGGGACGGGAAGAGTGGTGACAGAATTTCTTCTTTAATTTATCAGATATCTAATAATCCAAAATTAGATCACTTGTCAGAAATATTATCAGCTGACAAATCTACAGAGATGGACTGGGTTCCAGAACTAAGGTTTCTCCAGGATTTATGCAAGTTGACTGATTCTTTGTGAAAATTAAGAAGAAGAAAAAAGCTAGATGAAATTCAGGTTTACACTGATCCCTTGAGGATCTTTAAGACATTTTCAGTTACTGAGTATTTCCCATTCTTCACAGCCAAAGGTCAGATTACTTCACCCACAATTAGCCCAGCTTTTGCTGAACCAGCCAAGGCTGATTCAGGGCAGGCTCATTGTGTACTTCTTGGATAATTGTAGCTGTGAAAACCAGCACAAAGCAAGTGGTTCATTAGCAGGGATGAAAGTGGTCAATCACTGCCTTTGGGATTACATTACACCAATCTGGGTGACAAGGAGCTTTTAAACCTGCCACCAAATTACATGGATTTATTCATCCAATGAATAATTATCCAGCACCTATTACCCATAAGGTTCTGGGCTGAACATGAGTCTAATTCTTCATTAAGAAGGCTCAGGGAGAAATTAAAGCCATGTAATTCCCACACAAAGATAGCAGGTGGAGAATGAAACAGTGTCATTCTGTGTGAAACGTAAAATTGTGAAAGTGGCCATTTTTACACTGTCTATGTGGAAGATGGTACATGATGAAGGATGCTGCAGGAGCTTAGCTAATCAAGTTTTTTTTTCTTCTAATTCTGCCTTCTAGTCAGGATCAGAAGACCTCAAAGGACCACTAGACACTTTCTTGGAGGACTGTGGTCAAAACTGTGACTGAAAAAGCAACAACTGTATTCTGTCCTGAAAAATCCTACTTGGTATAAGAAGAGAAATTACCAGCTTGGAAGATATTTTTGTACAATCCCTTTTCTGGGCTACTTTTCCAAATTCTGCTGAAATTAGTTGGTTGGGTTCCCAGGAAACCCTTGCCCACTGTTGCCAGCAGAGTTCTATCATTTAGTAATCATGAGCCCCCATCCAGTGTGTTTCTTCTAACAATCAATTCTTTGACATCAATTACCTTTGACAAAAGTGATATTTACTGAGCAGACATAGCAAGCTCTAAGTACAAAGGTACACTGAAGCAAAACATGTGGGGGTGAGGTGAGGCCAAGAGATATTTTGAGTTTCCTGGAAGTTCTTTGCTTTCTTAGAGAACTCCCTACCAAATTCTCTGCAGGAAGTGGCATTGATTATAGATCAGTCATTCCCTTGCTCAGCTGGGCTAGCTCCTTGTAGAACTTGGTGTGGGGTGGGTCAAGCATCTAATTCCTCAGGGCTCTCTCCTCACTAGACTCATCTGTTGCTACTCACTCCTTTTGCTTTTGGTTGCTGAGAGTACTTTTGATTTTCTTTATCAACCTTCCAAAGCTCACAAGGTCATAACTTGGTGCATTGCATTTTTTTTAAACCTTACCTTCCTTGGCTTTGTCTTGGTTCCAAGGCAGAAGAGTGGTAAGGGCTAGGCAATGGGGGTCAAGTGACTTGCCCAGGGTCACACAGCTGGGAAGTGTGAGGTCAGATTTGAACCTAGGACCTCCAGGCTCGAGGCCTGGCTCTCCATCCACTGAGCCACCCAGCTGCCCCCCTCATTGCATCTTTAATTACTCAAACACCTAAGATCAGGAAAGAATAAACATTTTTAATAAGCATCTTGTATTTGGGGACATATGAAGGCCTGATGGAGAAATAAAGCAACTGTGCCTCTTGTCCCTCTTCCTAAACAGGGCTCTCCCCAGCAATTCTACTAATTTAAAAGCTACTCATTCATAAGCAAAGGATAAACTATGGGAGTGGAAACACCGAGAAAAAGCAACTGCCTGAATACAGAGGTTGAGGGGACATGACAGAGGATAGACTCTAAATGAACACTCTAATGCAAATACTATCAACAAAGCAATGGGTTCAAATCAAGAAAACATCTAATGCCCAGTGGACTTACGCGTCGGCTATGGGGGGTGGGGGGGAGGAAAAGAAAATGATCTATGTCTTTAACGAATAATGCTTGGAAATGATCAAATAAAATATATTTAAAATAAAAAAAAGCTACTGACGAAGACAGAAGCACAAAAAGGCCCAAGGAAGGAATTGGTGAATCTTTTTATAGCTCCCATCATTGGTCCTTTTGACTTTTAAGGCCAATCCAAATCTCTTCATCACTGCAATTCCAAACCACCTATCACTTGTGGCCCAAAGAAAGTTTACCAGGGCAGAGAACATTAACTCATCAGGAAGAGTGAATACACATATGTTTAAAGAACTGGAGCCTCATTAGGTAGCCTTCCAATTAGATCTGCCTAAAATACTGCCGATAAAATTCTTGATACCTAAGAGACACAGGGAACTAATACAAAAATATAAAACCAAGAGCCAATCTCCAGGGAATCAGTGGTCACAGAATATGAACAAATTCAAGAGATAAAATGCAAATAGATGATCAAAAACTATTGAAAAAAGTCCAAATCATTCCTCTCCAGAAAAGAGAAATGTAAGTTGAAAAAGCTCTGAAGTTTTAGTTTTTGCTATTAAATTGGCAGAGATGCTAAGTGATAGATCTAGTTACTGTTGGAAAGGCCACGGCTAGACAAGCACATGGATAAGCTATTAGTGGAGATGTGAATTGGTTCAACTTTTCTGGAAAATAATTTCAAATTGTGCTCAAAAAGTCACTTAAACTGGTCATAGGCTTTTGATATTGCCATTAGGCAAAGAAAGAGGAAAAGTTTTCACAAATGCCTAAATATTTAGAAGAGATGGATAGTGATTCTTTTTGTGGTACCGGGAAGGAAAGCTGAAACACAGGGGGTGCCCAGATATAAGTAATAGCTAAAAACAATTGTGGACTATGAGTATAATAGAATATTATTGTGGATAAGGACTGAGGAACAAGAATTCAGAGAAACCTGGGAAGACTTGTATGAACTGAGGGAGAACAGTGAGCAAAGCCAAGAGAATAACGATCATGATAATATAAAGGAAAGTAACGCGTAAAATGAGAAATCAGAACAACTAGCAATGCACTGACCAACCAGCTGCAGAGATCTGCTGAAGACTACTTCCCTGCAAAAGCAGGTAAAAAGATGGTATATTGGAGTGCAGATTGAGGAATGTGTTGTCATGAATGAATAAGGTGTTGCTTTAGTTTCCAGAAATTTGGGTCTAAAATTTAGGAGTGCAAGTGGGAGAGATTCTCGGACTCTTCTACTTGCCCTGACGTCAGACTCCAACAAAGATGATAAGATTAAGATCAGCTGATAAGACAAGGCTAGCCTAGGCTATTTTTGATCCCTTAAGACTTTGAAGCTTCTCAGGACAAAGCGAGCAGTGCTTGTAAACAAGGGGCAGCATGGGGAAAAGATGCTGCCTCTGGATCATCAACAATCCAGGGGCTGCTGAAGCTTGCCTGAGAGCTCCTCCAATGTTGGCAGTAATCAGTGATCAATTGATTTAGCTGAATTTCCTCACCCCCAAGCTTTATGTGCCTGGACAATTTACAGAAATGTTCCCCTTCCACCCAGATAAGAAAGGAAAAGGGACATATCTCTCAGGGCTAGGTGAAAAAAGAAATGTTTGTTTTCCTAACACTTTAATTCTAGGTGTAAGGGAAAGGGGAGATGTGATCTCCCAGGCTCAGCTGATGACCTTAAAGTGGTAAAAAGGTGTTAAGCTATTGAGAAAATTAAGCTAGACCTTTTGGGGCTGAAAAAAAGTCAGAAAATAACCTCATTTTGTTGTTGCTGATCAGTCTTTTCAGTCTTATCTGACTCTTTGTGACCCCATTTTGGAATTTCCTTGGCAGATACTAGAGTGCTTTGCCATTTCCTTCTCTTGCTCAATTTAGAGATGAGAAAGTGAGGCAAACAGAGTTAAATGACTTGGTCAGGGTCACACAGTTAGTAAGTATCTGAGGCTGGATATGAATTCATGAAGATGACATTTCCTGATTCCAAGCCCATTAGATATGCAGAAAAGTTAGACACACTTTTTTCAGGGTTTTAAATACCTAAACCCTAGCAGAGTTCATTAATTTGAGTCAGAAAGAAGGAAGACTCCAACCTCTGAGAAGGAATCACTTTCTGATGGACAGAAAGACATTTCTCTCATCTTCCTCCCAATAGCTATGTTGCTTTGGAGGGGAGCTACGAACCAATTGAAAACAGTTTCCAGTTAGGTGCAGAGAGACAATTTCTAAATATAGATAAAGAAAGATAGTCACTGGATAAATAAATATTGATTAAGCTAGGTGGCAATAATGGATAGACCTCTAGGCCTGGAGTCAGGAAGACCTGAGTTCAAATTTGGCCTTAGATACTTATTGTCTGTGTGATCCTGGGTAAGTCCTTTAAACTTGGCCTCAGGTTCTTCACCTATATAATGAGCTAGAGAAGGAAATTATAAATCACTCCAATGTCTTTGCTAAGAAAATCCTATAAGGGATCATGAATTGCCAGCTATGACTGAAATACAGCATGTGCCAAGTCCTGTGCTAAGGGCTAGGGATACCAAAAGCTTACAATCCAAGGGAGAGATAACATGCAATCAAACATAGGCAAAGCAAGTTTTATGCAGGATAAATAGGAAATAATAGAGGAAAGGTGCTAGAATTAGGAGGGCTAGAGAATGGCTCTAGAAGAAGGTAGAATTTTCAGTGGGATTTTTAAAAATCCAAGGATGCCAAGGGAAGAAGCAAGCATGCAAAAGTGGGATCAAGAGGAGCAGAGCAAAGATGATGGGTAGAAGCAGGGAAGGCTCAAACCACCATGAAAATCTCCCACTAATCTTAAAATGCCTCAAAATGAATACTGGAGTGAAAAAGGAAACCAGAAGATGGAGTGAAGCAACTTTCATGAAGAGAACAACTTGAAATGTAGGCAGAGAGTGTCTGGCTCACTTCAGTGAAAAGGGAGCACAGATAGCAGGAGGCTACACCAAGGAGTATGGCTTAAGCCAACACCTGCCACCCCACATCTACTGTTCCAGGTTCTGAACCTGGGCCTGAGCCAACATCTAGATCCTGAGACTCTATCTAAGCCAGTAGCACTGCAACCCAGCATACATGCCTTAGCCCAAGCCTGTAGGAATCCCAGCATGAGGCAGTCTGTGCTGCATGCCTGATCTATGTAACCCCAGAGTTAGGCCAGGAGCCCCAGATCAAGCTTATAGGGAGGACTTGAATCCTAGCTTGAGGCAGTCAACCTGCCACTCCAGGTCTGTAGAAACCCAGAGCAAGGCCCTGATCCCCAGCCCACCATGTAGCTGACCTGATCAAGCACAGAGTAAAATCAAAAGTCCTTGCTCTGAAGCTAGACTTTGAGCCCCAGCATAGGGCAAATCACAGAGCTCTGAGCTCTGAAAGTCAACAGCAGTCTCAGCAGGTAATTGTTTCAGAGTTCCCAGTCTACAGGCCATCATACCACCTTGGAAGAACTAGAAACTTGCAGAAACCCAGAAATAGAGCTAAGGGTGGCATTAAATTTAAGAGTTTAAGTTTAATTAAGAAAATTAAGAGTGCCTGAGAACAGAACCTGCTTTTAAGATAAAAGGGAAAGTCAAGAAAGGGCTTGGAAAATGAACAAAAATTTAAAAAACTAACCTTAGAAAATGTTTATGGAGACAAAGAGCAAGGCATAGACAAAGAAGGGGATGTTAAAGGCAAAGCAAACACATACAAAGCTTCAAGGAAAAATATGAATTGGTCTCAGATTCTGGAAAAGCTCAAGAAAGACTTCAAAAATTAATTAAAATAGGCAGAAGAAAAAAATAAAACAGGCAGAAGAAAAATGGGGAAGAGAAATGAAAGCAAAGGAAAAAATGGTCTAAATGGAAAAAAGGTCAAAAGCTCACAGAAGAAAATGATTCCTGAAAAATTAGAATTGGGCAACTAGAAGTTAATAACTTCAAGAGACATTAAGAAACAATAAAACAAAATAAAAAAACTAGCAGAAAATGTGAAATATCTCATGGAAAAAAAACTGACCTGGAAAACAGATCCAGGAGAACCAATTTAAGAATTATTGGACTACCTGAATTCCATGATAAAAAAAAAATCCTGGACATCATAATACAATAAATTATCAAAGAAAACTGCCCTGATATTCTTGAACAAAAGAGTAAAATGGAAATTGAAAGAATCCAGATCACTTCCAGAATCAAATCCCCAAATGAAAATTCTGAGGAATATTGTAGCTAAATTCAAGAGCCCTCAAGCCAAGGAGAAAGTCCTGCAAGAATACAGAAAGAAACTATTAAAATGTTATGTAGCTATAGTCAGGATTAAACGGGATTTAGCAGCCTCCACATTAAAGAATCAGAAGGTATGGAATATAATATACCAGAAGGGGAAAGATCTAGGTTTACAACATAGTATCAGCTATCCAACAAAACTTTCTTCATATTCTTTATATTCTTTAGCAGGGGAAAATGGTCATTTAATAAAATAGAAGATTCCAAAGCATTCCTGATGGAAAAGACCAGACCTAAACAGAAAAATTTATGTCCAAATACAAGACCCAGGAAAAGCCTAAAAAAGGTAAATAAGAAAGAGAAAATTTAAGAAAATCAATAAGGTCAAATTGTATGCATTTCTAGATGGAAAGAGGATATTTATAATTCTTAAAATGTTTTTTTCAGGGGGCAGCTGGGTAGCTCAGTGGATTGAGAGCCAAGCCTAGAGACAGGAGGTCCTAGGTTCAAATCCGGCCTCAGCCACTTCCCAGCTGTGTGACCCTGGGCAAGTCACTTGACCCCCATTGCCTAGCCCTTACCTTCTGCCTTGGAGCCAATACACAGTATTGACTTCAAGACAAAAGATAAGGGTTTTAAAAATTAAAAAAAAAAATTTTTTCAGGGGGAAGCTGGGTAGCTCAGTGGATTGAGAGCCATCCCTAGAGACAGGAGGTCCTAGGTTCAAATCTGACCTCAGAAACTTCCCAGCTGTGTGACCCTGGGCAAGTCACTTGACCCCCATTGCCTAGCCCTTACCACTCTTATGTCTTGAAGCCAATACACAGTATTGACTCCAAGACAGAAGGTAAGGGTTTTAAAAAAAATTTTTTTTAATTTTCAGTATTAGAGCAGTTAGAAGGAGTATACATAGGGGGTATGGGAGTAAGTTGATTAGGGTTACATGATATTAAAAAATTCAAAGGGTGAAAAAGAGGATTACACTGAGAGAAAAGGGAAGGGAGTAATGGAATGGAATAAATTTTCTCACCTAAAGCGATGTGAAAAATTATTACAGTGGAGGGAAGAATGAGGGTGATGATAAGCAATGTTTAAACCTTACACTCATTATAACTGGCTTAGAAAGGGAATAGCAGCCATACTCATTTGGGCATTGAATATGATCTTACCCTATAGAGAAGTAGGAGGGGATTAAGACAAGGGGTGGGGATGATAGAAGGGAGGAGGAAGTGGGGGGAGGGTGATTAAAAACAAAGCACCTGTAAGGAGGGTCAGAGTGGAAGGAAAAAGAACAAGATCAAAATGGGAAAATAAGATAGAGGGGAATACACAGTTGGGAATCATAAATGTGAATGTGAATGGGGTGATCATAATGGGAATCATAAATGTGAATGTGAAACAGAAGCGGATAGCAGAGTGGATTAAAAACCAAAATCCTATTATATGTTGTTTACAGGAAACACATCTGAGGCAGGGAGACACACACAGAGTAAAGGTAAGGGGGAGGAGCAGAATTTATTGTGCATCATCTGAAATTTTTAAAAAGCAGGAATTGCATGATCTCAGACAAAGCTAAAGCAAAAATAGATCTGACTAAAGGAGATTTGGAAGGAAATTGTATCTTGCTAAAAGGTACTATAAACAATGAAGTAATATAAATACTAAATATATATGATCCAAATTGTGTAACCTCCACATTTTAAAAGGAGAAATTAAATAAGCTTCAGGAGGAAAAATGGAGAGTAAAACTATACTAGTGGGAGATCTCAACTTCACCCTTTTAGATCTAAAGAAATCAAACCAAAAATAATAAATAAGAAGCAAAGGAAGTGAATGAAATTTTAGAACAGTTATAATTAATAGATCTTTGGAGAGAATTGAATGAGAATAGCAGAAAATGACTCTTATGCAAAAAATGACATGTATGATTGTGAATTTTAGATTTACCCCACCCTGCTTAGTCTTCAGAATTTTAGCAACCAGTAATGTATACACCCCTACTTAAGGATTAAGTGTGGGGGAGGAAGGTCTATGGCCCATGTGTGCTAGAAAGTGACAAATCAGAAACAACTGACTGACCCCCTGGACTGTCCAAAGCCAAGTTTAAGCCACCATTGGTACATGTGAAATACTGGAAGTGATGTAAATAACTGCCTTTATATTGCATGTCACTTCCTATGAGAGGGACCTTGGTGGTGGGACTTGACTTGGAGGAGCTCTAGCATGGGACCTCAGACTGCTTCCCTTAGATGACCATGTGATGAATGTTAAGGCTGTCTCCCCTTTTCCTTGGCTCTTTCTGGAGGCACTAGCCTCCAAGGAGGCCCCTCATCTTGGAGGAGGCCTCATGGCTGGAAGTCAAGCTAGATTTAATCTTCTGGGAAGGCCCCTTGGCTGAGGCCTCTGAACTCTCCCTGGCTTAGATCAGGCCAAAGCAGATCTTCTTCCCTTTCTCATTCTCTCTCTCCATCATTCTTAATTTCTTCCTTCTATTGTAAATATACCTCCATAAAATTCCATTCTGACAAGTATTTCATTGGAATATGGAATTTAAATCCCTGGTGACCAACTAAAAATATATATTTAGTCTCAACCCTAAAATTTACCCTTAACATTATGGCATTAAAAATTTCACAACTAAATGCAGAAAAGGAGAAATAATAAATGTATCCTTTTCAGATCATAACATCATAAAAATTATAATCAATTAGTCTCCATGGAAAGACAAATCAAAAATTAATTTGGAAACTAAATAATTTAATGTTAAAAAAGGAGTCGGTCAAAGAAAAATTATAGAAACAATCAATAATTTCACTAATGAGAATGACAAAGAGAAGAGAACATATCAAAATTTATGGGATAGAACCAAAGCAGAACTTAGGGGAAAATGTATATCTCTAAATGTTATATATATATATATATATAATGCAACTGAGAATGCAACTAAAAAAAGAACAAATAAAAAAATCCTCAATTAAAGACTAAATTGTAAATCCTAAAAATTAAAGGAGAAATTAATACAATTGAAAGTAAGAGAACCATTGAACTAATAAATAAAACTAGAAGTTGATTCTATTAAAAAAAAACATAAAATAGGCAGAGCATTGGTTAATTTGATAAAAAAAAAGGAAAGAAGAAAACCAAATAATCAGTTTCAAAAATTAAAAGAATAAACCACTAATGAAGAGGAAATTAAAGCAATCATTAGGAGCTATTTTGCCCAATTATATGCCAGTAAGTCTGACAATCTATTTTAAATGGATGAATATTTACAAAGAATATAACTTGTCCAGATTAACAAAAGAGCAAATGTAATACTTAAATAATCCCATATCAGAAAAAGAAATTGAACAAGCCATCAAAGAACTCCCTAAGAAAAAATCTGCATGGCCAGATGGATTCACAAGTGAATTTCATCAAATATTTAAAGAACAATTAATTCCAAAAGTATGTAAACTACTTTGGAAAATAGGCAGAGAAGGAATCCTACCAAATTCTTTTTATGACACAAATATGGTACTGTTACCTAAGCCAGGAAGAGCAAAAACAAAGAAAGACAATAATAGATCAATTTCATTAATGAATATAAATGCTAACGTGTTAAATAAAATACTGGCATGAAACTATAACGATAAGGATCATTCACTATGACCAGGTGGGATGTATGTAAGGAATGCAGGGCTGGTTTATTATTAGGAAGATTATCAGCAGAATTGACTATATTAATAACCACACTAACAGAAATCATGATTATCACAATAAATGAAGAAAAAGCCTTTCACAAAATACCACACCCATTCCTATTTAAAATACTAGGAAAGGGGGCAGCTGGGTAGCTCAGTGGATTGAGAGCCAAGCCTAGAGACAGGAGGTCCTAGGTTCAAATCCGGCCTCAGCCACTTCCCAGCTGTGTGACCCTGGGCAAGTCACTTGACCCCCATTGCCTAGCCCTTACCACTCTTCTGCCTTGGAGCCAATACACAGTATTGACTCCAAGACGGAAGGTAAGGGTTATTAAAAAAAAAATAAAATAAAATACTAGGAAAGCATAGGAATAAATGGGTCATTCCTTAAATTATAAGTAGTATCTATCTAAAACCATCAGCAAATATCATCTGCAACAGGGATAAATTAGAAGCTTTCCCAATAAGATCAGAAGTGAAGCAAGGATGCCTATTATCACCACTATTCTTTAATATTGTATTAGAAATTCTAGCTTTAGCAATAAGGAAAGAAAATGAAATTGAAGGAATTAAAGCAGGGAAGGAGGAAACAAAACCATCATCACTCTCTGTAGATGATATGATGGTATACTTAGAGAATTCTAGAGAATCAACTAAAAAACTAGTTGAAATAATTAATAACTTTGGTAAAGTTTCAAGATACAAAATAAATACAAACAAATCATCAGCATTCCTATATATCACCAAAGTTCAGCAGCAAGAGATAAAAAGAGAAACTCCTTTTAAAATTACCCTGAACAACATAAAATACCTGGGAATCTACTTGCCAAGACAAATGCAGGAATTATATAAACACAATTAGAAAATGCTTTTCACACAAATAAAGTCATATCTAAACATTTGGAAAAATATTAATTGCTCAAGGGTAGGCCAGGCTAATATAATTTTAAAAAATGACAATTCTATCTAAAATGATTTACTTTTTTATTGCCATACCAATCAAACTATGAAGCAATTATTTGACAGAACTAGAACAGATAATAAAATTAATCAGGAAGAATAAAAGTGGGACCAAGATAACTAGATTAGTTATGAGAGAACCAGTCTGGTAACTGGATCAAATTGTGGAGAGGAGAGGATGAGCAAAGATGTTGTATTCAGAGGGGAGTTGTGTGAGGACTCTATGAAGAGAGAAAGGACTCTCTGATCCTGCAATACAGAAATAGTGAATAGTCTTGAGCACATCTTTATGTGTGCTGAATTCACTAACATTATACTCTAAGTTGGTGTCTGCTCTCCTCTGCATGTAGTCTGGGGGTATTTTTGGCAAAGTACACAGTGGGTTTCTGGTGGTAATGTTTTGCTGCTACTGTTTTTACAGTTTAGTGCCATCTCAGTAAATGTGTTTTCTAAGAGCAAAAGGTATCTACTAGATGATTGTGATTTTTAAAAATTATCATTTTTAAATCAGCTTTTATTGATGTCTTTTTTACATAGCATTACAGTTATCTCCAGTATCCTCCCTTTTCCTCAACCAGAGAGCCAGTATTTTTAAGACAAACAAAGGAAGAAAAAAATCAGTACAATTGATTAATACATTGAAAAAATTCCAAAACATGTGCAATGAATAGCACCTGTGGACCAACCACTTCCATTCAAGTCTTGCTTGATCTTTATAACTTTGTTATTATTTATTATTTTTTGGTTGTTTCTTCCACTTACATTATAATAGTTATTGTATATGTTGCTTTCTTGACTGTTCACTTTGCTATGCTCAGTTCATATAGATCTTTCCATGCTTCTCTGTATTCATCACATTCATCACTTCTTACAGGACAGTAATATACCATTATTTTCATGAACTATAATTTGCTTATCCACTCCCAGTTGATGGTCATCTATTTTGTTTCTCATTCTTAACTATTACAACAAATGCTGCTATACTGTTCTTTTTGTGGTGGCAAAGAATTGGAAAATGAGAGGATGTCCATTAATTGGGAAATGGCTCAACAAATTGTGGTATATGATGGTGATGGAATACTGTAAGAAATTATAAGCAGAGGGATTTCAGAAAAACCTGGAAAGACCTACATGAACTGATGCAGAATGAAATAAGCAGAACCAAGAGAACAGACAAAAATAACTAGAAGCCAGTGGGGTATTGTGATTGTGCATATGTGGTGTGGTTGTGAAGGGATTACTGCAGTTTGCTAAAGGGCTGGCCATACTCTCCACGTGCAACCCACCAAGAAAGACTCAAGCAGATAAAGTAGATAGATAGCATATAGATAGATAAAGTATACTGGCTCTCTCAGGTACAGTACTATACTCTGAATCTATGTATAACTTGCTCAAACTAGGCACCTCATATCTAGTCACACATAATGCACTGATCATAAAAAATTTGAAAATGGAAACCCATTATGCATGATTCTATTTTAAAAAAAAAGATAGAAATGATAATGCTTGGTGAACATCATGGATTTTAGTAATTCCAGGGCTGTGAAGTACACAAGGTGGAAACTACTGACATAGGGCCTTAAATTAATTGTTTGATCCAGTATAATCAGTAAAAACATACTAATCCTTTGAACTTGTCTAGTGTCTAGTGATAAAGTACTTTCCTATCTCTTATCTCATTTAGACCTCAAGAGATCAAGTCCTAAGAATTTAAAGCTGGAGAAAACCTTAGAGATTATCTAATTAAATCCCCTGATGATGTGATGATGAAATTGAAGCTCACAGTGGTTCCCAGTCCCAAATCACTGAGAAGCAGATCTGGGATTTGAGGCAAGTCTTTTGATGCATAACAAATCCAGTGCTCTTGGTGCTATACCAACCTCACCATAATTCTTCAAGGCAGGTAACTGAGAGGTTGTGACTCACCCAAGGTCATAACGCTATTTCCATGTAACACTCAGGCTTCCTGTATTTGAATCTGGTGTATTTTTCTTTTTCCACATGAGAGCTTTAGTTTTCATTTTATTTTTTTCTTCTCAACTAAACAAGTATCAAGTAAAACAGTATTTCTATATACATAGTAAAATATTAAAGGAGAATTGTACCTGAAACTGCAAATCTCTATCACAGCTTGCTTTTACTTTTAAATACATAATAAAATTAACACAGAACTTTCCAAACTCTTCTGCATTTGTTTCCTTCTTTCTGTTCTTTTCTGTTCATTTCTAAAAATGCTTCAGGGATCCTCTTTTCTCCATCTTTTTTGGAAACCCCAAACACTATCCCCTTTCTCCTTCTGCAGTGTATCTACTTTGCCTCAAGTTTTCAATTACTTTTCATTCATTCAAAAAGAAAATTCTTACTAAATGCCTACTATGTGTTAAACGCCATACTAAATGCCAGGCAAGGTCCAAAACTTAAGTGAGACAAGATTGCTGCCTTCGTGGAGGCTGAAGTCTTGTAGAGGATTAGAGAGTTATAATGTGATGAGAGACAGTAGAGAGGTGTGGGTCAAAGCATTCTGTGAGGCCCAGAGGGGAGGCTCATGCTCTAGGGTTACATTTTTTGAAAAATGTTTTTTCCGTATTTTTAGATAAAGAAATCAAAACTATCAATGAGCACTTGAAAAAGTGTTTTAAATCTCTTATAATCAGAGAAATGCAAATCAAAACAACTCTGAGGTACCACCTCACACCTAGCAGACTGGCTAACAGGATAGTAAAGGAAAGTAATGAATGCTGGAGGGAATGTGGCAAAGTAGGGACATTAATTCATTGCTGGTGGAGTTGTGAATTGATCCAACCATTCTGGAGGGCAATTTGGAACTATGCCCAAAGGGCGATAAAAGACTGTCTGCCCTTTGATCCAGCCATAGTACTGCTGGGCTTGTACCCCAAAGAGATAATAAGGAAAAAGACTTGTACAAGAATATTCATAGCTGCACTCTTTGTGGTGGCCAAAAACTGGAAAATGAGGGGATGCCCTTCAATTGGGGAATGGCTGAACAAATTATGGTATATGTTGGTGATGGAATACTATTGTGCTCAAAGGAATAATGAACTGGAGGGATTCCATGTGAACTGGAATGACATCCAGGAATTGATGCAGAGTGAAAGGAACAGAACCAGGAGAACATTATACACAGAGACAAATATACTGTGGCACAATCGAATGTAATGGACTTCTCTACTAGCAGCAATGCAATGACCCAGGACAATTCTGAGGGACTAATGAGAAAGAACACTATCCACATCCAGAGGAAGAACTGTGGGAGCAGAAACACAGAAGAAAAACAACTGCTTGATCACATGGGTCGATGGGGATATGGTTGGGGGATGTAGACTCTAAAGGATTACCCTGGTGCAAATATCAATAATATGGAAATAGGTCTTGATCAATGACACGTGTAAAAACTCAGTGAAATTGCCCATTGGCTATTGGGGGGAGGAGGGGAGGGAAAGGACATGAATCATGTAACTATGGAAAAATATTCTAAATTAATTACTTAAATAAAAATTTTCAATTAAAAATGCTTTTCTGTAGATACTCGTTAAATGACAAATGAAATCAAAACCACTTTTGTGATTGTAGTTGCTTTTCTGGAGATGCTTGTTAAAATGACATGGATGAAATCAAAACCACTTTTGTGACTGTAGTAGCTCTGGGCATAAAAGAATGAATGAATCTTAACTCATCTTGAGGAATTCAACCTCGCCTTTTTATTGTTTGCCATTTATAGAAATGAAGACCAAAACACACTGTATTAACCTCTTTCTCCAGACTCCAAGAAGAAACAGCATTCCTGAGTGAGAAGGTGGAGATCCAGTTCAACAAACATTTACTCCTCTTGCCCCTTTTTTTACTGACTGATGTTTGCCCTCTTTTCAGTTGGCAGAAGCTCAGGACCCTCTCTCGTTCCTGGAAGAGGCCCCGGGAGTTTCAGGGCTTTGGGCAAAGGGCTCATCATTTGCACCCCTCTGTAAATTTTCTTTGGCAACCAGAATAGCCTAATTAATAACTTACTTTCAATCCAACAGTTTTAGCTTAGTTAACAGTGCCTGGCACACAGTAAAAGCTTAGTAAATGCTTATGAGCTGCCAGACTCTAGAGATCTTTACC
Organism: Monodelphis domestica; assembly: GCF_027887165.1. Lineage (NCBI taxonomy): Eukaryota > Metazoa > Chordata > Mammalia > Didelphimorphia > Didelphidae > Monodelphis > Monodelphis domestica. The sequence continues at coordinate 97,004,534 of NC_077229.1, read as the reverse complement.
AGGTAAAGATGTTGGGTCTCCTTCATAAATCTGGCCATCACATTTATCAAGCAACTACCTGCTTAGTCCTAATTCTGGACCATTTGGGATGCAAGGCAAAGAGGTGAAAGAAAAAGTCCTGGTCCTCAAACAACTGACCTCCTGGGGAGGAGAGGAGGAGAGGGGAGGGGAAAAGGGGCTGTAGGTTACAACCAGTACACAAATAAGCAAATATGAACTAGACTCAAAGTAATGGGAGAGAGGAAGGGAGAAGAGAATGAACTAGGCTTGTTTGTAAGCACCTGGAGAGCCTTGGACAAACATTCTATGGGGAAGCCAGACTGTGGGAGTGTGTGTGGGGGGAGTGGGGGGGGGGTTGTTGCTTTTTGTTTTGATTTCACCTGGGAAACTAGGCTGCTCAATCTCTCCTTTCACCTACGGTCTTCTTTACTTCCGAGGAGGAGACAGAATTTAGCTCGGAGCCCTAGCTCCAGCTAGGGGTGGGGGTGCCATTCGTTTGTTTTAGAAGGGTGCGGCTTTTTCCCTAGTGCTTTCAAGCCTGGAGGTCCGATGGCTGGAGGCAGTTCAACTACCCGCCGGTGTTACTGTAATATCTGTAATACTGTAATATGAAAATGCGTCGAAGCTTCCCTGACGCAACTGCCCCGCAGATACAATTCTGAAGGCTACGGATAGTATCCTTGTGAGGATCAGGGCCAGCCGTGACTAGTGGTCACTTAACGGACAAAAAGCCACCGCCGTGGTTATTTGGGCATTCATTACGAGTCTTTCAGGGAAAGCGGATTAAAGGATTGCAGTCGTTGTTTGAAGAGGACCGACGTTGAGGTCCTTCAAGTACGCGGTAGCTGTACCTAGGAACAGTCATAGATGAATAGGAAACGTTTGGGAAACTTGTTTCTCGGGGCTCCGGAACGGTGGCCAAGGTTTCACTGCAGTCAGGGTTTCAGGGGTTAAGGAGGGTGCCTATGTCACATCATGCGTTGGAGACTCCTCCTCTTTTTGTGAGGTGAAGATTTTTGAAAATCACCCCACATTAAACTCCTCCCCCTCATCCAAGCCACACATTGAAATTCTGCAAATAACTCCGGCCTCCCATGCATTTCCCATATAGACGTGCTAAGTCACGCCTGGGTTTCCGCACAAAATTTAAAGCCCTGTTAGAACCAACAGTTGGCCTCGGACACAATAGAAGCCGGGGGAAAGATAGCAAGCCTAAAGGGATAGAAGGAAGCATGAAAGGCTTAAGGTCTTTAGATATATTGCTGTGTTCAGGAATCATTATCGTTCTGACTTTATCTACCGCAACGAATGCAGGTAAGGGTTTGGGTTTTTTGTTTTTTCCTTTCCTCTATTGCCCGGGACTTGGAAGGTTCGGACGGGCTTATTGGTTAAGGGGTCTGTTAATTAATGTAATATTACTGTTATCTGATTGGAAGTCCACTGGCTCAGGCTGGCGTTCTCACAGTCTCAGCGAAATGGATAAGGATCATATCTCATTACTACACAGTATTAGAGAGGATCAATTAATTGGGAACCAGTTAGCTTACTTTTCAATGGAACCCACACTTGGTAAGCTTCTGCCATGTGCCCAGGCTCGAGCTGGACATACAAAGATTTAAGCAGCCACAATATTATTTGTCTTCTGGGAGCTTACTCGTCTTTATCGCAGAGGTGAGATAGTGATCTATCTAGTAGTTGTCCATTACCACGGGCGGGCGGGTTAGATGCGGCTGGGTGGCATTCTAAGAATAAAGTTTTTGCTGTTATTCTTGGTTTGCTGAAAGCCGGTCGGAAATGGAAGGAGGGGGACAGAGGTGGGACTTGGGCTAGTCACTACCATATTGAGCTACGGTTCCCATTCGCTGCGGTGGGATATAGTTCTGCCCGCTGCAGATAGTTAACCCCATAAGCTCCAGAAAGGGAAGGTTTCTCAGCGCCTTCTCTCTCCCTCAGGCTTCCATTCATTCTTTCTTGGCTGCCTTCCATTTAGCCGAAACCAGAGAGGGAGACGCAACCCAAACCCGTAGCAGAGCGCCATCCACATTATTACTTTGGCCATATTTGACTCATTCATTTCCCAGGTGGAGTGAAAACAGTGATTTATCTAGTAGTTGTGTTAACTATGGAAGGGGAAAGAATGGGGCGGGGGTGGAGTTGCTGAACGCTAGTTTAGGGATAAAGACTAGGTGGTTCCAAAGAGTCAGCGAAGTGGAATTTGAAGGCAGAGGACGGTGGGGGCAGGTGTGATGGAAATCCGGTTCACTCTGGGCTCTGTTACTGATGAAGTAGCTTGCCTTCTAAGTAGTCTTTTGGCCAGCCGGATGTGGATTTTACTAGTAACTCAAACCCACTTTTGATGCTCACGTTCCCCTTTACTTTAACCAACATACTTAATCTTCCTGAGCCTGTGTTTCCTCCTCTGTGAAAATGAGGGTTCTGGATTCGATGGCTTCTGAGGTCTCTTCCAGATCTGTGGGGTGTTTCTGTTTTCCCTTGTGTAAAATGAGGGGGATTGGACTTTTTATCAGTGACTTCGGGGTCTGACGTTCGGTACGGTAAGATGACTCTTCTTCCATTTTGGGTCCGCCCCTTTCTTTGAAAACTTCGCGCCCCTCCCCTCCTCCCGCCCCAGTGTGTTATACCATGGGGAGGGCCCAGCGTGGAAGGTGGCGGGAGGTTAGCCGTGCCCAGTGTCCGCCCCATTTTAGAGGCGGAGAATTGGGGCCTCCCCCCCCCCCCAGCCTGACCCAGCCCAGAGTGAGGGGCTCTGGGGTCTTACTCCTCCTCCTACTCTGGCCTGGGGCCTCCCGAGTCCTTCTCACCCTCACCCCCACTCCCATCCCCGGCGAGTTTTCCGGCTTCCAGGCCGCGGGGCACACTGCCCTAGACGGCTCTAGGGCCGTGACCTTCAGCTTCCTCGATTTCTCCTTTCACTGTCCCTCCGTGTGGGTGGGGGGGAAGGGTGGAGTCATTCCTATTGGATGCCTCTGGAACTGGCGATCGTCGAGCCACTCCCCTCGGCCAATGGGGCCCCGGAACGGCAGTAGGGGAGCGGGTTTCCCTCGTGGCACCTCCCAGCCTCGCTCCGGCCGGACCTCCGGGAAGTCTACTAGAGGCGATGGGGGAGGGGTGGGGACCCAGGCTTTCCCTCCAGTGCTCGGGATTGCCGGCGTTCCGGCCTTCCCCTGACCGAAACCCTCAAAAGCCAGCTCTTTCAGAGTGGGCAGAGGATTCCGAGTTTAAAGGGATCTTGGAATACTCCCTTCTTCCTGCCATCCCTTTCGATTCCACATTATTAACCGCCTACGATGCTAGGCAATGCGGACCGAGATAGATGGGGGAAACAGACCCAGAAAGGAAAAGAGGTTTGGCCGAGCTCACACTTCAGAGCCCGAACGCAAACCCAAGTCTCCGGACTCCCAGACCGGGGCGCTTGGTCTTGGCCAGCCCTGTGACATAATCCATTTACAGCTGCAGAGCCCGGGGTCAGAGAGGGAGAGAGCGTGGAGGGACGTTTACTCCTGAGGACAAAAGGATTTCTCTGCTTAAACCCTCCCTCAGAGCCAGGCCTTCCTAGGACCAGTATCTGGCAGGTCCAAACCCCTGCCGAGTAGCCTTTGGAAACACTTGGTTAACGGTTCACACCACTTTGCTTCTTTGTGAATGTCTTGAACCCGTGCAGTTTCCAGAGTTTTTAATCTTATTCCTTGCAGAGACTGATAAAAATAACAGGATCAATTTTAAGTTTCTTGGTTTTCTTCGACATCACAATAAAATTAAATCCAAGACTGGTAGTCCCTGGCTCTTTAAGGTAAAAGGCTCAGACCTGTTAGACCTTTCACACCTGCTCTGAAGATTTCTGACTTTGCTAACATGGGATCTGGGCTGGTCAGATAACACTGCAAGATACTAAGTTCAAGCCAATTTCCTTTAGTTGCTTTTTTTTTAAGCAGCAGTATTAATGGTTTTAAGGGCTTTTAAGGGATAATAATATTAAGTCTTAATAACAGTTAAGTGATCCTCTTCCCACTCATGGCCACCTGAGCTCATAAGAAGATTATAGGTGAAGGAAGCACAGCTTTTATTTGCAAATGCCATTTGTTTATTAGTAAAAGGAGAAATTCTGGGCTCTTAATGAAATGGGTTTGACTGAGCAGCACTGAAATCTTCAGCTGTCCCCCCTCTGATTGCACTTTAAATAATATCAAGAGTCCACTTATTTGTTATCGGACAGGGGCTATCCTGCTCCAGAATGTCATACTGATTTGTACATAGCATCGTAGCCTAAGCAAGCCCAGCTTTGCTCTTTGAGGGCAAGGACTTCCAGTTTCCTGTTCTTAGGTCCTAAAAAGCACAGTTCCTTGTGCAGGTTTGGATCACCTTATAGGTCATCTAGTCTAACCCCAGGTGAGGAAATGGGGCTAGAGAGATTAAGTAACCGCCAAAGAACACATCACGATAATTGTGATAGCTCACATTTAGATAAGTTTCTCTAGAACAGATAACACTATCTTATCTCCCTTGTTCAGCACAGAAGTAAGAAGTAGCAGAGGTAGGATTTGAAAGGAGGTTCCCTGACTCCAGAGAGCTGGATGTGCAAAGTGAGATTGTTTAACATTATAACCCTGTCAGATACGGTGTGGCTGAGGCCTTCTAAGGAAGGGTGACAACAAGTTGGCCTTTGGAAAGTCTTCCCAGAGCAGACGTTATCATCCACCCATTATTACATTGTCTCATCCTGTGGTTTTTATTTCTTAAGGCAGCCTGGATTTCCTCCTTATGTTTCCTATGAGGATCACCAACACTTGGTATAGGTATGGCATTCAGGTGCATTTCCAGGGAAATTCAGTGAGTTTGTCCATATTGGACCAGAAAATGGTTATTCTTGAACAAAAGTCACTAATGATTTTTTAAAAATCAAACCCCTTACCTTCCATCTTGGAGTCAATGCTATGTTTTGGCATGTAACCTTGGAAACTTATGGGTAAATTTGTTACTGGAATTAAATAAAGAAGATTTTAAAAACAACTACGTATTGGTTCTAATGCAGAAGAGTGGTATGGGCTAGGCAATGAGGGTTAAGTGACTTGCCCAGGATCACACAGCTGGGAAGTACCTGAGGCCAGATTTGAACCTAGGACCTTTCTCTCAATCCACTGAGCCACCTAACTACCTCTTATTAATGAATATTTGTGGAACATATTCAACTAAATCCCTTCACAAGCCATCTATACCTAGGGGAATTAGAGAACTTCCCTGTTAATCCTTAGATCATTTTGTAGATGTATCCTGCTCTGGTCTTCAGGGAGAAAATTCCTCCCAATTCTCAGCAGCATTAAACTGCAAAGGCAATTTAATGGGAAGAGGTACCAGATTTCTTCCACTCCTCTCATCCCTTTTGAATATTTGGTATTTATTTCTTTGTTATGACTAGGACAGAGAACCAGATACCTTCTAAAGTACACTTTCCAGCTCTAAAAATCTGATCCTAAAAAATCAAGCTACTCCAGTACTAATCTCAGGGTGTATTTAATCCCCAAGTAGAGGCTAGGCTAAAGGATAGTCAAGGTTTTCACTGTTGGGCCTTTCCACATTCCCCAGTGACTCAGATGCAGCCTGAAGCCCTCGGAAATACACCCAAAGTGTACATTAAGCTTGCTAAGAGCCTCTATCTGTCAGGTGAGTTGACAGTTGCTAAGAGACTGAGGAAGTAATCAGTAAGTGTGGGCCACTGCCATAGATGACCAGATTCTGAGGGCACCTGGGGGAGAAAGACAAACAGAGGGACACTGATGCCTGGCACTGCTGGAGACTCAGGCTTACTCCCCTTAGCATTTTGCAAAATCTGAGAATCTTCACTGGTTTAGGGACTCCTAGATGGAGGCACTGCCCTCTATTTAGGATACATACAGCCACTATACGTCAGAGGAGATGCTTGAATTCAGGTCTTCTAGACTATTAGATCTGGTTCCCCAAATGTTTAGGAAACTCCGTCAAAAGTTCTTTATTCACTTTAGTGGGCAGCAATAGAAAAATCATTCGAAAGCAGTTGCCACTTCATTTGCCTGGAAGAAAAAAAAAAGGCTGAAACTCATCTGTTATGCATGAGACAGCTTGGCTTCTTGTTTTTGAAGAGCAGTCAATTAGAGAAGTGCTCTCCTAGCACAGCCTAGATGTCCTTTCTTGGCTTCCCTTTTCCAATAATTATCCAAGCCCACTTGGCCTTTTTGTGGAATAGTGGGGGTAGAGAGAACTGTGCCCAGAACTTCTTAGAAGTGGGAGTAGAGGTTTCAGGGTAAGAACAGAGTCTAGTAAAACCAAAAATTAGGATCCCTCACTCCTAGTGGAAGGTGGCCTGCTGCTCCAAGGCATTTCAACGTGGGGGCACTAACCATGTTTTCTGGACCTTTAAATAATTCTCCAATAAGGACTTCAGTGAAGCCTTTGCTTTCAGTCTGGTATCATCACTAGGATAGAAAACCCTAGTCAATACAGTCTTTACTCATTTAGGGGCTCAGTAATGTTTGCCATGCTGAGAATGAGCAGATTTAAAGCTTAAATGGGATTTCAGAAGTCATCAACTCCACTTGCCATTTTTTTTGAACCCTTAGAAAAGACAGGAAGAGTGGCGAGAGCTAGGCAATCAGGGTTAAGTGACTTGCCCAAGGTCACACAGCTAGGATGTCCTTATGGAGGCTTTATTTATCTGACACATTCTTATTCAAATGTTCTAAATGGATGGACCAGTTTTACCAAACTCTGTTTTCTCTTCCTCATCTGACAGGAAAGACTGACTTAAACTTCTTGAGGCAATGGGGTGATGACAAAACAAGAGAAATGTCCTTGCTCCTCTGGACTTCCTGTCCCTGAGCAGCAGAAAGTTTCAGATGTGTAGAATGTTTCTGCTGGAAGTGCTACCCCAATCATGTTCTCCAGAGTGATTAATAAGCCAAGCCATTAAGTAATTTTTAAAAATTTGAACTTCATAATAGCTTGTAACAAATACAAACCAATTCTGGAAACGTGTAGCTTTTCATCTTGACCCTGATACTTACTTCTGGAGCTGTTTGGGCCAGGTCACTTCATCTTGATTCTGCTCAATTTCCTCATCTGTACAATGATAATAATAGTAATAGATAATATTTATATAGCACTTAACTATGCATTAAGCAGTTTACAATTATTATCTCATTTGATCCTCATAAGAACCCTGAAAGGTGGGTACTGTTATTATCTTTATTTTACAGATGAGAAAATTGAGGCAAGCAGAGGTTAAATGACTTGCAATGGGTCACATAACTAGTACGTGTCTGAGGCTGGATTTGAACTCAGGTCTTCCTGACTCCTTGAAGAGGATAATAACTGTATTTATCTATTTCATAGGATTGTTGTTTAGTTGTATCCAACTCTTCATAACTCCATTTGGGATTTTCTTGGCAAAGATACTGGAATGATTCACTATTTCTTTCTCCAACTCATTTTACAAATGAGGAAACTGAGGCAAACATGGTTAAGTGACTTGCCCAGGGTCACACAGCTAATTAGTTGTCTGAGGTTAGTTTTAAACTGTGGTTCTGCTGACTCCAGGCAAGGTACTCTGTTGACTTTACCACCTAGCTGCCCTTCGTAGTAATGTGAGGAAATCACTTTGTTCACCTTAAAGTTGTAATGTAAAGGGATAAATTTACTATTAGTAAGTAATAGTAAATATACTATTAGTAAGACCTTAAAACCTCCACTATACTTCTATTTTAAAAGAGATGTAAAAGCGATTTGATTTATTCGTTCTGTGTTTCTCCCTATCCTGAAGCCAGTCTCTTCCATTCTTGTGAACTGACCATTTTATAGATGAGGAAACAGCCTGGTAGGAAGAGAGGAAATGACTCACTCCTAGTCACTGCTGATAAATAGCCTGACTTCAGTTGTTTTTTAGTGGTGCTCTATTGTAAGAGAAGTGGAAGTTGTAGAAGAACTCTAACTTTCTTCTTTCAAAACTCTGAAGGGACAGGTAGGTGGCTCAGTGACTGGAGTACCGTAACTAGAGAGGGAGGTTCTGTGTTTAAATGTGGCCTCAGAGACTGCTTGCTGGGTGACCCTGGGCAAGTCACTTACCCCACATAGCCTAGCCCTTACTGCTCTTCTTCTGACTTGGAACAGAAGGTAAGGGTTTAAAAAATAAACAAACCTGAAGATGAGAAATAGGTATAAATGGCTTTAAACTGTGGGTCAGTTTCCATAGAGGACAGCATAGGGCATAAGGGACAGTTAAATGCCATTTGGATCAATGGGGCTGTTGAATGATATTCCAACCCCATCTCACATTTAAGGGCTACAAAGTATGTCCTCTCTCAACTCCCAGCAGTTCTGTGAAGTATGTAGGTAAGCCTGAATATCCCCATTTCACAAATGAGGAAACTGAGGCTTAACCCATGGTCTCAGAGTCAGAGCTGGGATTTGAACTTGTCTTTCTTTCCACTGTAGAAAATTGTTAGAGCCTAACAGCACAGAATCTATTCAAAACCCAACTCAGCAACTCCCCGGCCCATTCTCTTGTTCACTTGACAGCACAAAAATTTAGAATTGGAAGGCAGATGCCGGAGATCAAGCAGCCCAACCCTGCCATTTTACAGATGACGAAGCTGATGCTTGGCTGTGACTTTTCCAGGGTCAAGCAACTAGTGGCTATCTGAGGCAGAGGTTGCACTCAAGACCTCTTGACTCCCATTGCAGCTCGCCCACCACACTAGGATGCCTTTCTCTTTCTAACTCTTGGACATGTCTTGGTTAATCCTTTTGACACCCGCCCGCTGATTGCCCGCTGATTTCTCTAAGAGCTTCTCCCATTCCCATTACTGTGACTATCCTAGGGCCAGCTGAATGATTGGGATTAGTTCTCTCTCCTACTTGGTTCATTCTCTCCTCCTTTCAGGCATTCCTGAACTGGGTTCAAATGAAAGCCTTCTCCCTGGCATTCAAGAGCCTCCATTACTTGGCCCTGCCCTCCTTAATCAAATGTAGTCCCAGCTGCTCTCCAAGTTGCACGTAGCCAAGCCAGGCAGGGTAACTTGGAGGGATTAGCCCTGGGCTTGGAATCAGGACTCCTGGGTCCTGGGTCTTGGCTCTGATACTAAGTTGTAGCAACTTGGCAAGAAACGTCACCTTGTAACTCAATTTCTTCTTTTGTAACGTGGGAATGATAATACCTAATTATATAATAATGGCTCATATAACATTGTTACATAATATGTAATATAATTATGTTATAGTAATTACACAATACAAAATAATAACTAATTCCTACTTTACCAGGTTGTAGGTGAGTCAGAGAGCTTTGTTTATTTTAAAAGGTTGCACAAATGTGAAGAAACTAGTGATTGTTCCCTTCCAGAACATCAGGGACTTGCTAGCCTCGGGCTCCTTCCCACTCCCATTTCTCACCCACCCATGTTTCCATTTTTCCTTTTCTCCCTTATTTTATTCATATCCCATGCATCCTATAAGGTAAGGCCTGGCTCAAGTCTGTACGTTAAGCCTCTGCTGACCACTAAAGTTCTCCTTCTTTTCTTCTAAACTCTTGTTTTCTATCTTAGTATAAATTCCAAGAAGAGTAGGAAGGGCTAGTTAATGGGGATTAAGTGACTTGACGAGGGTCATACAGCTAGGAAGGATCTGAGGCCAGGTTTTTGAACCCAGGATCTCCCTCTTCCAGGCCTGGCACCCTATCCACTGTGCTACCTTGTTGCCCTCACTCAAAATCTTCCAAGATTTTGTTGTTTAGTCACTTTTCAGTTGTGGCCTAATCTTCAGGACCTCTGTGGGGGTTTTCCTGGCAAAGATACTGGTGTGGTTTGCTATTTCCTTCTCCAGCTCATTTTACAGATGAGGAAACTGAGGCAAAGTTAAAAATGACTTGCCCAGGGTCACACAGCTGGTAAGTGTCTGAGGCCAGATTTGTACTTGGGAAGTGAGTCTTCCTGACTCCAGCCCCAGGTGGCTCTGTGCACTTCACCACTTAGCTAGCTGCTATGGAGTTCTTTTCATTGTCCCCATGTTCTAGTCAGGGCTCGACAGGTAGCTGGGCCTTGAAGTCTGAGGTCAAGGCTTCCACACCTCTTTCCCACCTGGTAGAAATTCAGTGAACATTTGCTTGTTTTTGTAATTGTTTTAAAGAAGGAGAAACTCTATGTCAAAGGGAACCATGTTGATGCCTTTCTTTCCTCAAAGAAAGAAGAGGCTGCTTAGAGGCAGCTAGGTAGAGCAGAGCAGAAGATGGAGCCCTGGGCTCCTGGAGTCAGGTAGACCTGAGTTCAAATTCAGCCTCAGATACTTCCTAACTGTGTAAGCAAGTCACTTAACCTCTCTGCTTCAGTTTCCTTTACTATAAAATGGAGAAGATTAGCACCTACCTCCCAGGGTGGTTGTGAGGATTAAAGGAGGCATTTGTCAAGCGCATTTAGCACAGTGCCTGGCACCAGTAGCTGCCCTATAATCGCTAGTTATGATGATGATGTTAGCTATTATTCAAGGATGGTGACATCCTCCACTTCCCCTGAACTTTGTCCATTGGCTGTGGAGATCACAAACTGAATCCCTGTACAGGGAAGATTCCTCCCTGGCTTGTACTGGTTTGTCTTTAAGCAGAAATTCAAATTCTTTTGTCTAGTGTAAAACCCAGCTGGATTTCTGGTTCCCCTTCCGGGAAGTTACTGCTTTAAAAGAGTGATAAATTACAATTTATGTTTTGTTTAGCTAAAGATGGCCTCCATTCTCTTTTTAAGTAGTTAGTTGGGGGGTAATTAATTAATTAATTTAGAATTTTTTCCCATGGTTATGTGATTTCCATTCTCTTTAAATTAGGGGAAAGTGGCTTTTTTCATCCTGGTGAATTGGGAGCCCAAGGCAATGTGGGGAAGAGGGAAATTCATGGGAGACTAGGGATGGAATCTGTAGCTTTCTGACCTTGGGGCCTCAGTTTCCTCATTTTATAAAATGAGGAGGTTGATCTGATGGGTGACTAATGAGATCTTTTTGATTCTTATATCAAAGATCCCTTAGTAGCAAGGATTCCCTTTGCATGACCTTGGGCAAGCCCTAATCCATAAAATGAGGCGCCTAGTCTGCTTAATGTTTATTTAATTGAATTGATTCTGCAACTAGTGGGCTTGGCTTTGTCAGGTTCTTTAAAATTTAACTTTGGGAATAGCTAGGTAGTTCAATGGATAGAGAGCCAGGTCTAGAGCCTGGAGGTCCTGGGTTCAGATGCTGGACAAGTCACTTAATCCCAATAACCTAGCCCTTTCCGCTCTTCTGTCTTGGAACAGATGCTTAGTATTGATTCTAAGATAGAAGACAAAGGTTAATTTTTTTTTAATTAACTGTGACCATCCCCACCCAGTCAGCATGGTAGGAGGGGCCTTTAGAGTTCTAGAAATCAGAAGTTCTTAACTTGGCATCTAGGAACTGCCTTTCTTCACCCATCCAACAAGTCTGTGGGTAGATTTTAGGGGGCCCATAAACTTGGATAGGAAAACAAATTACGGTTTAATTTTGACATAATTAATTTCCTTTAAAATCCTACGTATTTTATTTTATGTCTGAAAAACATTATTCTGAGAAGGGGGTCCCTAGGCCTACCAGCCTATTGGAGGAGTTCCCTGTTCAATTTCTGCATTTTACAGAAAAGCGAGTTGACCCTCCGAGAAAGGTAAAAATTTGTGCAAGCTCGAACAAAAAGTTATGGACCAGATCCCAAGTCCCAGCACACAGATGGGGGCTCTTTCCATCTCATTCATTCATTCATTCATTCACTAAATATTTGAATGAAATGCCATGGAGATATGAGAGATCACCCTCGTGATGTTCTTGGTCCTCTTTGAGGGATGAACAACAAAAGGCAGAGTGTTTATTAAGCACTCAGTATGTACAATTGGTACTATTGAAATGTTTTTGTGGTTTAAAACAAGTATCAGAAGCCCAGAGAATAATTTTATTTTGAGCTAGTGGCAATGGAGACCACAGCAGTTAAAAAATCTCTGCTCCCAGCCCTTCTTTATGGCTCCAGTTTAAGTTGTCTCCCCATCTTGTCAATTGGGTGGTATGCTGAAAGTAATTGATCCCAGCCCTGTATTTTGAACCGTGATCTTCTAGACATTTCCCATCATAGGTTCATATGGAAGGGGCTTGAGTGGTCATCTAATCCAAGGTACCCATTTTACAGGTGAGGAAGCTAGGACCCAGAAAGGTAGAAACATTTATCTGAGCTCTTATTGTTAGGAAGGGGCAGAGTCCATATGTGAATTCAGGGACTGACTCTCCATTGAGCCATGCTGCCTCCCTCTTAATTAAATTAAATTGAGCAGGCATGAAGGGTTTATCTCTGAGATACAAAGACAAAAGGGCGTATGTTTTAGAGGAGGGTAACGGTGGGGTGGTTACAACACCAATGTAGATAAATGAGAACAAAGTACACTCTGTCATCTTGTACTTCAGATAATTCTCTACTTCTCTTCCTCCCTGTTATAGATATCTGGAACCAATCTTGTGTGTGTGTGCATGCATGTGTGCATGTGCTGTGTGCATTTACACAGAGTTCATAGGATTTAGTCCATTTCAAAATATATTTATTTAAGTGATGTACTGACTGCCCAAAAAGGATCGACAATGGCACATGTAAAACCCAGAGGATTTGCTTATTGGCTACAGGAAGGGGGTTGGAGGAGGGCAGGGAAGGAACATGAATCTTGTAACTAGAAAAATATTCTAAATTATTAATTAAATAAAATTCTCAAAAAAAAAAAGGATCGAATTGAGTTGATAAAATATTTGTGGATTCTGTAGGCCGCATAAACCATCTTGGGAAGCTCTTTAAAGGAAACCTTAGTGGCACAGTAGATAGAGCATCTGTAGTCTAGAGGACCTGAGTTCAAATGTGGCCTCAGACACTGCCTAGCAGTTTGACTCTGCAAGTCACTTAACTCTAATTGTCTAGTCCTTTCCCTTCAGTTTTTTTGTTGTTTTTTTTTAAACCCTTACCTTCCGTCTTGGAGTCAATACTGTGTAGTGGCTCCAAGGCAGAAGAGTGGTAAGGGCTAGGCAATGGGGTTCAAGTGACTTGCCCAGGGTCACACAGCTAGGAAGTATCTGAGGTCAGATTTGAACCCAGGACCTCCTGCCTTCAGACCTGGCTCTCTATCCACTAAGCCACCTAGCTATCTCTACCATATATCGTTTCTCCCAGACCAACCTTTAGTCTTAGTTCTAACTTGTTTTTTGTATGTTTGTTTTTTAAACCCTTACCTTCTGTTTTAGTATCAATTCTAAGAGAGAAGAGTGGCAAATCTTGGGCAATCGGGGTTAAATTGCTTAGGATGACACAGCTAGGAAGTGTGTGAGGTCAGATTTGAACCCAGGTCCTCCTGATTCCAGGCCTGAAGCTCTTATCTACTGTGACTTAGCTCCCCTTGGACTAGTGATTTTTAAAAATATGGACCTTCCTTTCAGAGGGAAACTTGGGTTAATTAAAAGAACTTTGTAGTTTCTCAAAGGCAATCCGACTCATTTTCTTGTACAAATCTAGGTCATGTCAGTCAGCAAGCATACATTAAGAACGTGCTATGTGCCGGGCATGATGGGACAGCTCATTTATAGTGTCTGTTCAAAATATATGTAGCAGTGGATGAGCTTTATGTCCAACTGTCTGGACAATAGAGATCCATCCGCTTGGTTTTTCCTGTATGGATAGTCAGAGGCTAGAGACTATTAGTTTACATAGTCAGACTTAAATGAAAACATGTATATGTCCCTTTCTTGACTTTGCTCTTTAATTTTTATCTAGTCTCTTTAATTTCCTTGTGGCTGAGAGTTCCTTGGTAAGACCCTCAGCTCTAGGAGCCCATGTCCCAGACCTGGTTCTTAGTTTCAGCCAGAGTAGAAAAGAAAGCTGAACCACCTAATGGTAGTCCTTAAGATTTCAGCCCAACAGAGCCAACCACAGCCTGGATGATTTCAATGAAAGGTTTCTTCCCTTTCTTGTTGATTGCATTACCACGGTTTGTTACTTAGCAACCATGGCGGGTATTGATTTGACCACTTCCTTTCTTTTCAGCTGTACTAATTGTCACAGGCCAGTTGTCAAGTTTTTATTCATTTTTTTGCCTTCCCCTCTTGTTTTTATTTTGCTACAGTGGACACATGTGGGAGGAATGAATTCCAGTGCCAAGATGGAAAGTGCATCTCCTATAAGTGGGTCTGTGATGGGAGTCCTGAGTGCAAGGATGGATCTGATGAAACCATGGAAACCTGCTGTAAGTCACCTTTGACCTTCTAAAGCAGGGAGTCACAGCCTTTTTTTTTTAACCCTTTCCTTCTGTCCTAGAATCGATACTCTGGATTAGTGCCAATGCAAAAGAATGGTAAGGGCTAGGCAATGGGAGTTAAGTGACTTGCCCAGGATCACACAGCTGGGAAATATCTGAGGCTAAATTGAACCCAAGACCTCCCTACTCTAAGTCTGCCTCTCAATCCACTGAGCCACATAGTTGCCCCCTAAGGCTTATTAGCCTTTTTTGGGTGTCATAAACCTCTTTGGCATCCTCATCAGCATTTTAAAAAAATTCATAATCCGGGGGCAGCTGGGTAGCTCAGTGGATTGAGAGCCAGGCCTAGAGATGGGAGGTCCTAGGTTCAAATCTGGCCTCAGCCACTTCCTAGCTGTGTGACCCTGGGCAAGTCACTTGACCCCCATTGCCTAGCCCTTACCACTCTTCTGCCTTGGAGCCACTACACAGTATTGACTCCAAGACGGAAGGTAAGGGTTTAAAAAAAAAATCATAATCCAAGGAAATGCTAAATTTCAGTTAAAGGTTACTGAAAACAGATATTTTTTTTTCTCTTCCAAATTCACTGACTTCCTGGAGGGTCATAGATGCCAGGTAAAATAGGGATATAATAGCAGCTCTTTGAAGAAAGGCTGTTGTAAGGTTCATGCTCAGTCTAAAGCGCATGATCTCACTGTGATGGTAAAAAAAACAAGATGAAGAAAGTTTCAAGGGAATCAAGGGCCGTTCGTTAGAGATTGAGCTCTGTAAGGGATTGGGAATGTGTGAGTGGGCTACAGGCACATGTATAGACCTGGCTGTTTGGGAGCAGAGTCTATGCATTAATTGTGAACTAATTCATCCCAAAATAGCTCGGAACCATTTTGGCTCATGAAATAGTAAGTGGGTGCTTCTTTTCAAAAATATTTAATCCTAAAAAGAAAAGCTAATAATATAATTATGCAAGTTTTAATGAAATTTTTTGGTTGTTTTTCTTTGTTTTTAAACTAAACTTATGAGTCTATCAGTGTAGAAAATTCCCTCCAGATATCGGTACTTAGAATTACAGTGATGTCTGGATCACTGAGAGCTTGAGTGTCTTTCTTAGGGAGTCCCGTAGCTAAGGATGTGTCTGAGGTGGGGCTTGAATCAAGTCTTCCTCATCCCAAGGCAGTACTAATTCTTTTTTGGTTCTGTTACAGCAGTACTAATTCTTTTTGATGATATCATGTTTTGTATAGTTTATAAGATGTTATTTCTTATGGCAACCATGGTAGGTTGCTATTAGTTGGACTTGGGATCATTGTCATGATGACTCCCATTTCTCTAGGGCTTTAAGGGTTACAGAGCTTTTTGAGACAGAACAATTGTGCCCATTTCACAGAAAAGGCAACTGAAGCTCTGAGAAGTTAAGGGGCTTTCTGTGTTCTCACCACCAGAGTCTAGGGAGTGAATCAAACTTAGGTCTTCTGACCCCAAGTCGGTCCCTCTTAATACTCTACCATGTTGCTTTTCTATCATGAAGCCAGAAGCATTTATCTAGCACAAGCCCTTCATTTTACAGGCAAGAAAGTTGAGGCTCGAGAGAAGGGAGAAGATCCCAGGTCACAGAATTCCCAAGTAGCTGAGCCAGGATTCTAGCCCCGGATCTCTGCCCCCTCCTCCTAATCCCATGCTCTTTGGCTGTTTGTTTGAAAAAAGTTATTACTCTTTGTTGTAGTATCTGTGACCTGCAAGCCAGAGGAGTTCAGCTGTGGTGGTCGAGTTAATCGGTGCATCCCCTTAACCTGGAAGTGTGACTCCCAAACGGACTGTGAGAACGGTTCAGATGAGCAGGATTGCCGTAAGTATGGAGAGGGGCTGGCTGAGCAGTGTGGGGGTGACTCAGAGGTTCTTGTAGGGACCTGTTGGATTCTTTAGCATTAACCTGAGCCATAAAATGTTAGTTAATTAAAATCTAATGTGGGTTTCGAGAATGTGCCAACATGGTCTCTGGGATATAGTAAAAGTTTGTTTCTTGAGAAATCAACTGTGATTATGTGGGAATTTACTCTTTGCTGACCCATTTAGTTTCATTTCCCCCCTTTCCCATAGTTTCTCTATGACATCCTTACCCATTTCCTTCCTGAGACACTCTCTTCTTCTCCATTCACAAATCCAAGTTCTCCCCATTCTTTTGGGCCCTGTTTGCTTAAGTCCTTCCTCTTCCAGGAAGCCTTTCTTTGCCTCTTATCCATCCCCTACTAATCTTCCCCTTTTCCTTTTTTCTTTTCTTACCTCCCTCTTTGAGTCTGTACTGTGTATTGGTTCCAGGATAGAAGAGTGGTTAAGGGCTAGGCAATGGGGGTTAAGTGACTTGCCCAAGGTCACACAGCTAGTGAGTGTCTGAAGCCAGACTTGAGCCACCTAGTTACCACCCACAGAAAATACTTAGGAATTGAAGGCTTTACAACTTTATTCTATGCCTTTCTGTACTCATTCCCAAATTGTTTCAGTGAATAAATCCCATCTCCCCATCCAGGGTGCAAGCTCCTCAAGATAAGGCACTGCCCTATACGAATTCACTTGTCCCTCAAAAGCCTTCCCCAATACTAAGGCCATAGTAACTTCCCAATAAATAGTGGTTGCTGAATGGCCCATTTATGTTCCACCAAATTTCTGAGTATTTATTTAGTTTGAGAGAATTCGTTAATTTAACAGCCTCCGGGCTATATGGTAAGAGGAGTTTGAGAGTGGCCAATGTGCTTGAAAGTGACCAGATTACTGCCATGGAAATGGGTTTTCTGTGGCTACACAAGTATAACCTGTATCAAATGGCTTGCCTTCTTAATGAGGGAGGGAAAAAGTTGGAACTCACATTTTTTAAAACTGTGTTAAAAATTGTTTTTCTGGGGCAGCTATGTGGCTCAGTGGAGAGAGGACCAGGTCTGGAATTGGGACATCCTGGGTTCAAATATGGCCTCAGACACTTTCTAACTGTGTGACCCTAGGCAAGTCACTTAGGCATTTGCCTAGCCCTTAACCCTCTGTCTTAATACTAAGACAGAAAGTGAGGGTAAAAAAATTGGTTTTATATATAAAAAAGTAATTTTATTTCCTTCTCTCCTAGCCCTGAAGACATGTTCCCATGACCAGTTCCGATGCCATGATGGGAAGTGCATCTCCCAAGAGTTTGTCTGTGATGCAGATAGGGACTGTAACGATGGGAGTGATGAGCTAGATTGTCCAGACCCCACCTGCAATCCAGCAACATTCCAGTGCAACAGTACTCAGTGTATCCCCAAACTATGGGTCTGCGATGGGGACCAGGACTGTGAAGATGGCTCTGATGAATGGCCTGACAAGTGCGGGGAACAGGACTTGGTCAAGAAGCCCAAGCCTTGCTCTTCTCTGGAGTTCCACTGTGGCAGTGGGGAGTGCATCCATATGAGTTGGCGGTGCGATGGGGGTCATGACTGCAAGGACAAATCTGATGAGGAGGGCTGTGGTATGTTCCCAAATACTTCATTTCTCATAGACAATCGGCATCTTTTCCTCAAATGCAATTTGCCATACTGTCATTCCTCTGCTTAACGAATTTGTGTTTCCTTTAAGCCTACAGAGCAAAATCCATCCTCTTCAACAGAGCAATTCTGTCTCCTCCATCTGTCCTCATTCTGTCTATCTGTGCAGCCAATAAGTACCATTCATTTATCCAACCAGAGCAGTCATCTGATTGTTTCCCAGTATACCCACCCCTCTTCACACTTTTTTTTTTTAAACCCTTACCTTCCGTCTTGGAGTCAATACTATGTATTGGCTCCAAGGCAGAAGAGTGGTAAGGGCTAGGCAATGGGGGTCAAGTGACTTGCCCAGGGTCACACAGCTAGGAAGTGTCTGAGGTCAGATTTGAACCTAGGACCTCCCATCTCTAGGCCTGACTCTCAATCCACTGAGCTACCCAGCTGCCCCCCCTCTTCACACTTTTTAAAGAGCTTCCCATCCCTTCTAGACTGTTTTACACTCTTGAATTTTTGTCCAGGAAATCCTGGGCAAATTCTTTCCCTGAACTCATTAAGAATTACAATTCTAAAATCTATAGTGTATCTGAGCAGATGGTTCCTCATTTTTCAGTAAGAATTAGGCCTGGAATGGAAGTTCCTTTTCTTATTTCCACCACCTTTGGACAGAAGAAATGGTCATCAAGGCAAGCCAGAAAGTTATTATTAGCTGTTCTACTTTTGGCAGAAAGAAAATTCCAATTGATTTCCAGATCACCGACTTACTGTCACCAAATTCCGCACCTATTTGAAAAGAAATTCTATCCAGGTGGAGAACTGTATTATCCTCCAGCAAAAATAGTCATTTCTTCTTTCCCATTTGTTGATCATCTCCCAGGTGTTCTTTACAGGGCTTCCTGCTTCTGGTTTTTTAATTTCCCCATCTGAAAACATCTTAATACCTCTGGTGAATTGCATCTCTCTTGCCTTTCCTTTTAAATACAGTACATCCTTCCATAGTCAGATTGTAGGAAGGTCTTAGTTGAAAAAGTCTTAATGATGCCTGTGATATCAAATTTCCTCCTTGTGTTAAGATTGCTTATTATCTATGCTTTGTGCATTTATGTGAGACTGGATTTTGCTGCTGGCTCCTTTATTGGATTTTTTTTCCACTCTGAATTTCTGGGAGTTCCTTCCACAATTCTGTCTACATTATAGCTCTATGGTGTCCAGCTTGATGGATCTATGTAAGATGTTTCCTCCTTTTAATTAGTTGTTTTAATTATAGACCACAAATTTAGGGCATGAAGGAACCTGAGAAGATATCTATCTAGTCTGAATTTTTTTTTTTACATTGGGGATAATTGGGTACCAGGTTAAATGACTTGCCCAAGATCACAAAGCTATCAAGTGACAGAAATGAGATTTGAGCCTAGGTCCTCTGATTCCAAATCTACTCTTTCTTCTGTACCATTAGGTGTGAGCTCCATCCCTGGCTAAGAATTTTTCACTCCTTTATTTTAAACCATGGTCCAGGATTCCAAATTCTTTTCTTAGTCACCATGTTCTTAAATATATGTTAACTTCCTGTATCTGCTTTCAGTCCTGCTTCTGACTGGTAGCATCCGTGCCTCCAAGGTCATCAGTCTCTTGCCAACATACCCCAATCCTTTGTGATGTTTTCTAATTTCTTTTTAGCAGTATCATTTGTTTCCACATGAATCATCAGATGTGGTTTGAGAAATCATAGCTTTGACAAGCTTTGAAGCACTTGGTTCTTTGTCCTACCCTAGGTTAATGCCCCAAAGAAAAAAACAAGAAACTTTTCAACCAAAAATACCCTCTGAGCAGGGCATCTCCAGCCACCACCCCTTGTCTGTTCCTCTGTCCTGTCCTGGATGGTTTCTTACCTGATACCCTCCTGTGACTATTATCATTCCCTGGAGAATAGGAGAAGCCTTTTCCACAGAGAGAGGACTCTACTCCTTTCTCTCCGGAAGTGTCAGATTTGTTACTTCACTTGGCCTTTTTCATCTCTTTCTCTCCTCTAGACTCCAGCCTCTTGGCATTGGTCAGGATGCTCTCCTCCATCCCCTTTTCTTTCATATTATTTTTCTTCTTTTTTTCCCCCACACTGAGGCCTTCCATTTTTTTCCCCCATACCAAGAGTATAGAAAGCTACTCCTCTGGGGGGCTTCCGCCATCTTTTCAAGTCTTTGATTTTAGATGTCTTTATCCATTCAAATGCACGTTATCACCATTCAGAATGCTGTCTTTGAGTTTTGTCTGCAGGAAAACCAAGAAGATTCCCTCCCTACTTGACATGAAAAATAGGATCCTTCTTTCCTAGTCAGGGAATAATTCCTTCTTTTCTTCTTTTCCTTTACCCCAGGGGCAAATGATTAATCTGCCCAATCTTGTTTATTGTGGTCTATTTTAACTCAGTCCAGTACATCTCAATCTGGTATTTTTCAAACTGGAGACTTAGAGATTTGAAGTTGGCATGATGCTTCTCTGGCTACACTGTTACCTTCCACTGAGTTTCATTTTGTTTTGTTTTAAAATCAAAATATCTCTCTCCTTTCCCTGGATACTGTATTCTTTCTTAATTTAAAAAACCATTCTCTTTTTGGGGAACTTTTGTTCTGGTGATAACCATTTAGAAATAAATATCTCTTGATCTTTCATGTTCCCAGTCAAAGCCACCTGCCGCCCTGATGAGTTTCAGTGCAATGATGGGGAATGTGTCCACGGGAGCCGGCAATGCAACAAGGAATATGATTGCAAGGATATGAGTGATGAGATCGGCTGTGTCAATGGTGAGGCCCAGTAGACTCACTATTGCTCCAAAGGAGTGTTCTAGACATGAGCTAAATTGTTGCTGTGACTAATGAGGGAGAAGATTGGTGCTTAGTGAGAGAATTTTGCATTTTTGATGATTTCATTTCTATGGATGTTTTCATTCATCTAGTTATCTCCCAGTTAGGTCGACATTGGCTCTGCTGCTTGGTCTTAAGAGAGTTCTTGGGGCATGAAAAGGTTAAGAGTCTTGTTCTTGCCCGTAATGTCAGAGGCAGGAATTGAAGCCAAGTATTTTTTTATTTTATTTTTTTTTAAACCCTTACCTTCCGTCTTGGAGTCATTACTGTGTAGTGGTTCCAAGACAGAAGAGTGGTAAGGGCTAGGCAATGGGGGTCAAGTGACTTGCCCAGGATCACACAGCTGGGAGGTGTCTTGAGGCCAGATGAAGCCAAGTATTTTTGATTCCAAAGCTGGCTCTCTATCAACTATGCAATACTCCTTCTTGTTTTCTGTTTTTGTTTTTTAAACCCCTACCTTCTGTCTTGGGGTCAATACTCTGTATTGGTTCCCAGGCAGAAGAGTGGTAAGAGCTAGGCAATGGGGGTTAAGTGACTTGCCCAGGGTCACACAGTTGGGAAGTGTCTGAGGCCACATTTGAACCTAGGACCTCCCATCTCTAGGCCTGGCTCTCAATCCACTGAGCTACCCAGCTGCCCTTGTGATACTCCTTGAGATTGAGTTTATTACTGAGAAGACTTTAGAAAATATGAATGTCAAGACTCTCTAAGTCTCAGCAAGTCCTATGCCTAACGGTCCCCTCCTTTTTTTTGTATTCCGTTTTTTATTTCTTATAGTAACACTGTGCGAGGGCCCGAACAAATTTAAGTGCCATAGTGGAGAGTGCATCTCTATGGATAAAGTGTGTAATGGACCCAGAGACTGCCGGGACTGGTCTGATGAGCCAATCAAGGAGTGTGGTAAGACAGAAACCCCTGAATTTGGCTTCTTTACCTCCTTTAGATTGTCCTTAACTTTTGTTTTAACCTGACTCTTCACCTGTATAAAACAATTGCAGATGGGGTGCAGACTCTCCCTCCCACTTTAATACTCAGACCTCCCTTGAGGCCAGCAGATAATTGAGAAACTCTTGAGTGTGAGAAAGAGTTCAGAAAATCCAGAATCACAAGGGAGGGAGAATCTTGCGTCCTGAATTTCGCCAATTTCTTCTTTGCTCAGGAACCAATGAATGTCTGAACAACAAAGGCGGCTGCTCTCATATATGCAACGACCTCAAAATAGGGTATGAATGCCTGTGCCCTGAAGGCTTCCGACTCATTGACCAGAAAAGATGCGAAGGTAAAATTCTGAGTATTGTTTTTTCTATTCCTTGGTATTCTTTGAAAAAGGGTAGGTTCATGAAGAATATTTTCGGTAGTGTGGGATAGTGGAAAGAATCCTAGATTTGGAGCTAGAAGACTTGGGTTCAAAACTCCTTCCTCTGATACTTAGGTCCATGACATTAAGCATGTTGCTTAATCTTCTGTACCTCAGTTTTTTTTTTTGTTTATTTTTGTTTTTAAACCCTTACCTTCTGTCTTGGAGTCAATACTGTGTATTGGCTCCAAGGCAGAAGAGTGGTAAGGGCTAGGCAATGGGGGTCAAGTGACTTGCCCAGGGTCACACAGCTGAGAAGTGTCTGAGGCCTGATTTGAACCTAGGACCTCCCGTCTCTAGGGCTAGCTCTCAATCCACTGAGCTACCCAGCTGCCCCCAATACCTCAGTTTCTTAATCTGTAAAATGAGAGGGATTAGATTAAATAGTTGTGAAGATCTCTCCGAGCTCTAAATTTGTGATCTAAGGATTGTGTAATTTGGGAAACTTCCCATGCCTCAGTGTTACCTGTAAAATGGGGATGATAATAGCACCTCCCACAATTGTTGTGAGGATCAAATGAGGAATAATTGTAAAGTGCTTTGCATGGTGCCTGCCATCTGGCAGGTACTTAATAAAATACTTATTGACTGAATGATTGATTTTTTGGTATTTAGCTTTATTATTTGTGACTTAGATGGCCCACTTAGCAAATTATCACTGGCCCTGAAAGATGATATGAAGCTGGGAAGGTGTTGGATTGATGAGATAATAGCATTGGGATGTTTTTAAATTGAATTTTATTTTTCTCAGTTACATGTAGAAACAATTTTTGGCAATTGTTTTCTGCATTTTGCCATTCAAATTCCCTTCTACTCTCCCTCCCCCCCACCCCCGCCCAGTACATTGGATTTAGGATAAGAAAAACCAAACTCAATGTGGCTAAGACATTTGATGGGACAGAATCTAATATAAAATAAAATTTAATAAGAGATAAATGTAAATTCTTACTTCTGAGCCCCCAAACAACTTCTCAAATTGGAAAGGTAAGGTTAAATAGTAATTCATCTGCAAAAGATTTGGGCTTAATTTTTTTTTTTAAACCCTGACCTTCTGTCTTGGAATCAATACTGTGTCTTGGTTCCAAGGTAGAAGAGTGTTAAGGGCTAGGCAAGGGGGTCGAGTGACTTGTCCAGGATCACACAGCTAGGAAGTATTTGAGGCTGGATTTGAATCCAGGACCTCTTGATTCCAAGCCTGGAGCTCTAACCTCTTTTAAGGGCCACTCCTTAGGATGTACAGAGGGAGTTCCCTCAACTTGCAGTTTTCTAGATGAGGAAATTGAAGGTCAAATCCCTCCTCTCTGCACAATGTTGCTGACAAGCAGTGTGGTTTCATGTTTAGAACTAGCCTTAGCTCCAGGAAGATCTTGAGTTCAGACTCTCCCTTGAATCCCACTGGCTATGCCATTTTAATTTAATTTAATTTTTCTCTCAATTACACGTAAAAACAATTTTTAACATTTGTTTTAAAAAACTTTCAGATTCTCTCCCCCTCTCCCCTCCTGCCCTTTCTCCTTCTTAAGAAGGCAAGCAATTTGCTGTAGAATATACATGTGCAGTCCTGCAAGACAGATTTTCATATTTGGCTGGGCCACTTAACCAATCCGAGGTCTTGGCAGCTCTCTAAGACTATAAATTTCCAAGAAGGTGCCCATCTGTTTTGAAAGAGGGAGTTTCTTCATCTGAAACCTCTACCTTTGTCAGGTTCTGGCCCTATCCTTATCTCTTTTTTTTCCTTATCTCTTTTCCATCACTGGCAAAGACCTTTTCGTTCCTATATTACAAGGATATAATCCCAAATTGAGAATTTATTAGGACTGAAATTATTCCTGAAGAACTTCTGGTCATCTTCAGTCAAATGATAGGGTCCCACGGAACCTAGTATGGATCGTTCTTCTCCAAGGGAGGAATTATAGTAGTCCTCAACTTCTGTGCCAAATAGAAACTGAACGATTGGAATTTTCTAAACCCCTATCTCCTCATGTGGACTCTTCTATCTTGCCTTGCCTGGAATTTGAATGGCATTATGATTTGAACTTGCTCTCTCCCTCCTATTTCCAGATAGGTGGTATACTGACTAGAATATTCAACCTGGAGTCAGGAGGACCTGAGTTCAAATCCAGCCTTGGACACTTGCTAACACACACATGACTTTGGGAAATTTGCTTAAAATTTTCCTGCCTCGGGCTCCTCATTTCTATAGTGGGGATAATAATAACACCTTATTTCCCAGGGTTGTTGTGAGGGTCAATAAGATAATATTTGTAGTATCCTTTTCACACATTAGAGCCTTCTATAAATGCTGGCTATTACTGTTATTGTTATCATCATCATCATTATTATATTCCTAGATATCGATGAATGCCAGAACCCAGACACTTGCAGCCAGTTTTGTGTGAATCTCCCAGGAAGTTACAAGTGTGAATGTTATGAAGGTTACCAGATCGACCCGATCACTAAGACCTGCAAGGCCATTGGTGAGCCCAGGCTTCTTGATCTTTGCGGGGAAGCTGACTGGGGTGGTGGTGGGTTGGGGAAATGACAGGAAAATTGAGAAAAATTGGTAATGGCTCTGATTAAACAAAAAATATTTAGGGAATTTCATCACCTGAACTTTGTCATAGAAACCCTAAAGAACAACAGTGAAATGTCCTGAGGTTGGGAGGAGTGCTGGCTCTTAACATTTATTGGCTAATTAATGAGTAGCGACCTTGACTGAACATGTTCATAAGGCGTGTTTCAACATTTAATAGCAACTCCTTCCATTTGGATTGTGTTTTGCAGTTTGCAAAGTGCCTTTCACTCACTTGGTCCTTCTACAGTTATTCAGTTAGAGTTATTCTTCTCATTGTACAATTGAAGAAACCGGGGTTCACAGGGTCCCAAGTTTATACAGCTCGTAACTATTAGTGAAGCCGAGAGGTTCTTTGTCCTTTGACTTCCCACCCAAAGCTCTTGTTATACAATATTCCCTCATAAGATTATGTAGCAGGTTATTTACCTAAGTTGATGTTACATGTAAGAACTAGAAAATGTCTCTAGTCAGTCACTCTCCATTTGTCAAGACCATCTTTTTTCTCTGGGAACTTAGCCAAGAAAAGAATGGAATAGGCTTCATGGCTTCTAATTGTGGGGAAATGCTGCTGCCCCTTTTTGGGTCGGAAGGATGAAGTAGGAGAGATGATTGAGGAATGAGTGGTATATTGGGTAAGGACACTGGATTTGGAGTTAGAAAACCTGCCTTCAAATCTTGGATCTGTGATATATACTATGAAGTCTTGGATGCAGCTAGGTCTCAGGTTCTTCATCTATATTTTGAAGGGGTTGGACTAGGTAACCTCTGAAGTCCCCCTCCTATTCTTTTTTGTTTTAACACTTACCTTCCATCTTGGAATCAATACTGTGTATTGGTTCCAAGGCAGAAGTGCAGTAAGGTCTAGGGGGTCAAGTGAGGGTCAAGTGACTTGACCAGGGTCACACAGCTAGGAAGTGTCTGAGTTCAGATTTGAACCCAGGACCTCCCATCTCTGGTCCTGACTCTCAATCCACTGAACCACCTAGCTTCCCCCTCTCCTTCCTATTCCAAATAAGATTTATACTAAGTATGAAAGAGATTGAGAACCATTGTCTTAAGTTTCTATCTATTCTCTGCATTTCTTCTTGATTCTAGATCAAAATACTAAGCTCTAATGAGTTTCGTTGTCAGTTTTCCTCTGGTGAGTTTTACTCATGCTCAGAAATAGTCGTTGCTCATAGATAGTAGATAGAGATAGAAAGCATCTTTATTTTTATGTAAGATTTTTGAACCAGGATTTTTGGGGCTTCAGGGAACCCCGTTCTCAAGCTAAACTACTTCCTCTTATGTCCTAGGCACCATTGCCTATCTCTTTTTCACCAACCGCCATGAAGTGAGGAAGATGACTTTGGACCGAAGTGAATACATCAGTCTCATTCCAAATCTGAAAAATGTAGTAGCCTTGGACATGGAAGTGGCCAGCAATAAGATCTATTGGTCTGATCTGTCACAGAAGAAGATCTATAGGTAAAGGAGGATTGGATTTTATGGTTTTTTATTTATTTTCAACCACTGCATGGGTTTGGTAACTTCCTGATTAGCCACTTTGGGAGTAAAGAAGGAATTAGCATCTCCACTGAATTCCTTTGATTCTTTATCTTTTTCTTTCTAGCTCCGAAATTGACAGTGCCCATAGTCTCTCCACTCATGATACTGTGATCAGTGGAGATATCCAGGCTCCAGATGGCATTGCAGTTGACTGGATCCATGGGAATCTCTACTGGACAGACTCTGTCCTTGGCACCATTTCTGTGGCCAACACTAAGGGCTCCAAGAGGAAGACACTTTTCAAACAGGAAGGTGCTAAACCCCGGGCCATCGTGGTAGATCCAGTTCATGGGTATGTATTTCTAAATGTGACCTGATACACTGTGGGGACATTAGGGTGAAAGACAGAAGATAGAAATTCACAGTTCTGGGGGCAGCTGGGTAGCTCAGTGGATTGAGAGCCAGGCCTAGAGATGGGAGGTCCTAGGTTCAAATCTGGCCTCAGCCACTTCCTAGCTGTGTGACCCTGGGCAAGTCACTTGACCCCCATTGCCTAGCCCTTACCACTCTTCTGCCTTGGAGCCAATACACAGTATTGACTCCAAGACGGAAGGTAAGGGTTTAAAAAAAAAAAGAAATTCACAGTTCCTGAAATTTTCCTGAGAGTGAACATTGCCCCTATATATATATATATATATATATATAATAAACGAGCCGTTTACCAAGCGAGTTGTGGGGCTGTGTCATCTGAGAAGGATCAGTGTCTTTCTTAGGGATATGACACCATGAAAACCCAGCCAGCCAGCACACAGGAAGTTGTCTATCGCTTCTGGGGATTCATTTTTAGGATCAGAAGATTTAAAAGCAGAAGGAATCTTAAAGAGAATCTAGATCACTCCTCCATTTTATAGGCAAGGAAGGTGAAACCCAGAAAAATTTAGTTCTTGGCAGAGCTAGGATCCCTACTAGGTTGCCTTTGCTCCTTTGTTATGTCAGTGAGTCAACCAGTTATTAGGGGGTTATACAGTCTTTTAGTTTGAAAAATCATTTGTTCAGATAAGGATGGAGGAGATCTGGTTTCTTAGCTTATTCATATGAAAAATCCTTGGGGTTTTTCGTTGGCCCCAAGCACAGTAGGAAACAGTAGTTTGATGTAGCTATTTAAGCCCACCTCCCCCACCAAAACTTGAGAGGATTTTGGAATGCCCTAGCACAAGGATAGTATTCGGTCATAGACAGAACACTTCTTGGGCTCTTACTACCAACAAGACATTTGCTTTGCTAATTGCTGGGGATAAAAATAGAAGTGAACAAAACAGTCCTGGTCTCTAGGAGCTTCCCATCTATTCCTTTTTTTTTTGTTTGTACACAAACAATATTTATTTGTACATGAGTTAAAAAAAGAGATAAGCAAGGTAGAGAAAAAATTGGGGGAAATGAGACTGATGCATTAATATTATGAAAAGAATATTAACAGCTTGGTAAAAGAGGTACAAAAATGGAAGGAAAAATACCTTAAACAAAGTTGGAATAAAAAATTAAAAGACCCCAAAACTCATTGAAGAACTCCTTAAAAAGTATAATTATCTAGATGGAAAGTTCCCATCTATTCCTAAAGAGGAACTAGGAGGGAGGAGAGAGGGGGCATGGCAATGTATTTTGGAGATGGTTCAAGGCAAGATCTGACAAAAGCCCAAATTTTAGAAGCTGGGTGGTTCCAGAGTCAAAGCTCAGGGTTCCTGTGGGAAGGAGGTGATATTAATGACCAAAGTGGTTGTGGCAGGGTGTGCAGATGGACACGCATGGCTAATAATGGTCCCAATGTACTCAGTGCTGGACCAGACCACATCTGGAGAATTGAATTCATTCCTAGCCCCGCCTTTTAATAATTAGGGCATGCTGAGAAGAGGAAGACTAGAAGGATACCTCCAGGGTGTCTGAATTTCCTGTCAGAGTGGGAAGTGCTAAAGGAAGAAGGGATGAGAAGCCTGGGGATGGAATTGTTCTCACCAAACACTTGAGGGCAGTTGTGGAAGGAAGGTGCAAGCTTGTTCTATAGAGTGCTTTAGGACGTACTAAGATCATTGAGCGTCAGGCAAGATTTCAGTTTCCCATAAGGGGGAAGAGTTTTCAAACAATGGAATGGCCCAGGGTGGGAGGTGGAAAATTTAAGCCCTGGAAATGTAGGATGATGCCTTTGCTCTATACCTGTGCATGTGGCTCCAGAAGGTGGCTCAGAAACCTCAAAAGTCAGCTCTGAAATTCTAGGATTTCAGGATTCTAGGATAGCAGCAGGAATAACTGAAAGATCTAAGAACAGTCAAATAAGTACTAACAATATCCCACCTCCTGCATCTCAGGTACTAGTTTTTAGAATCATGAATAGCTGTAGATTTAGGCAATGGAGATAGATGTCAGACCACATATTCCTATTGGATAGGGCCCAGATTTTAGTTCTTGCCATAGGAGAATCTGTCAAAGGAACTAGGGCTATATTTCCCCTGACACACATAAAGCTCAGTAGGCATGAGAGCTATCTTCAAGTATTTGAAGAGCTAATACTGGAAAGATAGAGGAATTGTCCTGTTTGCCTCCTGAAGGCAGACCTGGGGGAATTGCAGTGTCTTTTTGTTGCAAAGAAATAGATTTAAATCTGCCCTCAGACACTTTCTAGCTGTGTGATCTTGGGCAAGTCATATAACCCCATTTGCCTAATCCTTGCCCTTCTGTCTTAGAGTTGAAGGAACTGAGAAGTTTGGATATTTGAGGGAACAGCACATATGCTGAAATTTCCTGGTATGAGAGTAGCAGTTGGAATATAGAGGGAAAATGTTAACCAGGAATCAAACTCATTGAGAAAGGAAGAATTGTTCTGCGTTAGATTCAAGCAAAAATCGTCTCACTCCAAATCCAACAATTTTTCTACTGTATTCTAACTCTCTGTAGTTATGTTGTGTTTGATCTTGTTTTGATTAATTAAACACATATTTTCATTTTTAAAAAAGGAGATAGATTTAGGCTAAGTCGGAGGGAAAACTTCTTAATTTTTATAGAGGGATTTATGCATTGGTTGAGAGTTAAGTTCCTCTCTGAATGCTAAATTACCTTCCAGCTCTGAAAGCTCTGATGTGACTATGGTCTATGATTTAATACTTTCCCAAAGTGGAATGGTCTACTGCTGGAGAGAGTTAATTTCTCCTCTTTGGGAGTCCCTAAGCAAAGCTTGTGGGGTGTGTGGTAAAAGAGAGTCTTATTCAGGTTGGACTAGAGGATCCTGAGCGCCCTTTCAATTCTGAGATGCCTAATTCTCTGTCAATATTCATGTCTTCCCCTTTTCTCCCTTCCCCTATCAGCTTCATGTATTGGACAGACTGGGGAACCCCTGCTAAGATTGGGAAAGGTGGTCTGAATGGAGTTGACAGTTTTTCCCTGGTGACGGAAGCGATAGAATGGCCCAATGGAATCACTCTTGGTATGTTGTGCTGTGTGAGGAAATGTGTATCGGTCAGAAAAAGCAATCCCCTTCTGCCTTTTAATGAAGAAAGACACTGAGGCAAAAACCAGTCAATTCAGTGATCAAATCTAACAATGAGGGAACCATGGCATGTTCATAGTTCTCTGCCTTTCTGCTGCTAAGGGGAAGACAGCTAAACCTAAGAAACAAAACAAAAAAACCCTTTCCCACTTCATAACACAATATCTAAGCTGCAGAAAAATTCCACTGAAATTTAGATGTTGCATTTTTTCCTAAAAATGAAAAAATGCTGAGGCTTCTGACTCCACTCTTTGGTGTCTTCTTGCAGTTGTCTATGGGAATATTTTTTTGTACTTTCCATTTCCTTTTTTTTCTTTAAAATTTTTTTATTTTTATTTTTTTGAAAATTTTATTTAATTAGATGATTTAGAATATTTTTCCATGGTTACATGATGAATTTTCTTTCCTTCCCCTTCTTCCACCCTCCTCCTATAGCCGACACGCGATTTCACTGGGTTTTATGTGTATCACTGATTAAGATCTATTTCCATATTATTGATAATTGCACTAGGGTGATCCTTTAGAGTCTACATCTCCAGTCATCCCCATCGACCCATGTGGCCAAGCAGTTGTTTTTCTTCTGTGTTTCTTTTCTCCATGGGAATATTTTTAACATGGGAGTAACCTCATAACCTCCATTAGTATCCTCTCCTGATTGGGCTCTTGAAAGCTATGCCCACCGATGCTTCCCAGAAGGCCAGCCACCAAGGCATTGTATATTTTTAATCATTCATGAAGATGATCCCCTGAGGCAGGGAGGGCCTATGATGACCTGAATTGGCAGCAGGGAACTCAGTACCCACATCAACAAAATGACACATTTCTTGAGTGTCCTGAAGCTGGAGATGAGAGAGAGAAAGCAGCTAACTGTCAAACAGTCCCAGTGTTTAATGGGCTGGGGGCTCACATTGTCTATATGCTGCCCTCACTTTATCCCTGTCTTGTTTATAGATCTGTCCAGTGATCGTCTCTACTGGGTTGACTCCAAGCTTCACTCCATCTCCAGCGTGGATGTCAATGGTGGAAACAGGAGGATAGTGTTAGAGGATAAAAACAAACTTGCACACCCATTTTCCCTGGCAATTTTTGAGGTGAGAATTTGGGGCAATTTAGGTAAATGATACAGGGAAGGAGGGGCTTGTTTTGCTTACAAACAAGTATCTTTTCAGAGGTTTGCTCTGAATGCTTAATTATGAAAAGGAATAAGCTTTATTGCAGTGATTTGGCAAGGGGGGTGTTTTTTAAAAATTATTAAAACCCTTACCTTTTGTCTTAGAATCCAATACTAAGTATTGGTTCCAAGGCAGAAGAGTGGTAAGGGCTAGCAATGGGGGCTAAGTGACTTGCCCAGGGTCACACAGCTAGGATGTATCTTGGGTCGGATTTGAACCCAGGACCTCTGGTCTCTAGGCCTGACTCTTTATCTACTGAACCACTTAGTTGCCCCCTTCCACTAGAGTTTCAAATAAGTTTCTTTTCCTTCCCCCCCACCCCTATGTCATAGCACATATGTAATTATTTTTTCCATTTAAATTATTTGTAGACTATATCACCTTTTCCTTCCTTTTCTGTGCATTCCCCTCAAATTAGAGGGAAATGAACTGTTCAGTGGAAAGAGCATTAGCTCTGCAGTCAAAGGACCTAGATTTGAATTCTTGATTCAATCTGAATAGAACCCTGGAATTGGTGGTCAAGATGATCTGAGTTTTAAATTCTTCCTTAGAAGATATTGACTATATTACTCTGGCCAAGTCATTTAACCTCTTTCAACCTTGGTTTCCCTGATTGTAAAATGAAGATAATAATAGCATCTATGTCACGGAGTCATTGTGAGGATCAAATGAGATAATATGTACAAAATTATAGATAATGTTAGAGTTATTACTACCACCTGCATGGCTTAGGGCAAGGGATATAATCTTCTGGGCCTCAGTTTCCTCATTCCTAAAATCGGGGGAGGGTTAGACTAGATGACTTCCAGTATCCCTTAACTCTGGGTCTATAATTCTTTGGTTCTATAACCTTGCTCACATGTCATTTTTATTTATTTATTTAGTTAGTCATTTTTTATTTATAAGGAAGAGAAGGCCAGTCTTAATGTCTCTTGGCTTTTACCATTCATGACATGAAGCTAAATGGTCTCCTCTGTCATGAACAAAAGGAAGTTGTCCTATGGGGGTGAGGGGCTGCTGGAGGGGCAGAGAGATTTGGGCTTCGTGTGTGTTGGAGAAAAACCTATTACTTCATAGGATCTGTTATTCTTTAATGATCCCTTAGGATAAGGTCTTCTGGACAGATATCATAAATGAAGCCATTTTCAGTGCAAATCGCCTCACCGGATCTGATATTATTTTGGTGGCAGAAGATCTCTTGTCTCCTGAGGACATTGTCCTCTATCACAACCTCACCCAGCCTACAGGTACTAAACTGACTTTTATGGGCATTTCCTGGCATCTTGAAGCTCTCCCTTCCTTTCTCTCGGTTCCTTGATTTATCTTGTTCTCCTTTGGAATTGAGTTGTCTTTGCATCTTCGTACATTCATGCTAGACAGATTTCTTTCAAGTAGGATAAGAGACTGCTTTGGTTTTTGTCTTCATGCTTTTGGTGCCTATTAGATGTGTAAAGAGTGAGGGATGAAAGCTGGTTGAATCAGAGTGAATGCTCACCCCTATATTTCCTGACCTTTCAGGGGTTAACTGGTGTGAGAAGACTTCTCTCTCCAATGGTGGCTGCCAGTATCTGTGCCTTCCAGCCCCACAAATCAACTCTCACTCCCCCAAATTCACCTGTGCCTGTCCTGATGGCATGAACCTAGCTGCAGATATGCGAACGTGTATCAAAGGTAAGCAACTCTAGGAATCCTGGAGCATCAGCCTTGCAAGGGAGCCTTTATGCCTACCCAGGTTGCATTTTCATTGAGTGAACAACTAATTTGGAGGCATGATTTCCCCTTGTTTTAACAAGTCCTGAGGTTCCAGAACCTTTCAATATTTTGGTCTCCTCTTTCTGCCCAAGTTCTAGTTACAGTGTTGATGTAGTAGATCACAGCTCTTGGCATTTAATGAGCCCAAGATCTTCAGAGAATTTCTTGTTTAAACCCTCACCTTCCATCTTGGAATCAATACTGTGTATTGTTTCCAAGGCAGAAGAGTTGTAAGGGGTAGGCAATGGGGGTTAAGTGACTTGTCCAGGGTCACACAGTGGGAAGTGTCTGAGGCTAGACATTTGAATCTAGGACTTCCCATCTCTAGGCCTGGCTCTCTATCTATTGAGCCATCTAGTTGCCCACTGCATAGAATTTCAAGGAAGCTCTGTGTTGGTATTATATTCACAGAGTTCTGTTAATAGAATCTTTAAAAAAATTATGTAAAAAACATTTTCCCAATTATGCAAAAATAACAATTTTCAACTCTTAATCAAATTTGATTGGTACTCAGGACATTTTTATTTTTCTAGAAGCAATTGTACCTGTTACTTCTTCCAAGCCCATTGCAACAAAGGAGCCTAAAATGACTACTCTTGCGGGCTTAGTAACAGCCATTACACGGAAGCCGACCATCAAGCATGGCACTCCTGACCTCACGACGGCAGAAATGGTTACAATGTCCCAAAAAGGTAAATTTCAAGGTGTCTAATACGGCCAGGAGCACCTAGATGATTTAAAATTGACCTAGTCTTCCCTAACGTCACTGGAACAGTTGAAAATGAAGGCTATCTCCTTGCTTAGGGTTCCTTTCTGTTTGTAGACTTTTCCAAAAACAAGAGAGGTACCTAGAACCTTGTGGAGGTGACAGAGAGGTCCCCTAGTCCAAACATCCTGAATGGCCTGCTTTCCCCTACAATGTTAAAGGATATTATGGACTGTTGATAAATCTTAGGGAGTTGTATGGGACCCAGAGCATAGCACATAGTGTATGGCGCATAGTAGGTGTTGAATGATTGTCACTGAGGAAACTTGCCCAGGTTCATCCAGCAAGTAAATATCAGAGGTGAGATCCATCTGCTATGCCACGTTGACTCAATAGATTGGCCACTTTCTACCAGTAAGGAATTGAAGTATGATGGAGTTAGTGGAGGAACAAAAAGGCAACTTTTTCTCAGTTGAAGAGCATGAGTTCAGTTGAATTTCTAAAAGCAGCACAACAGTCTAGCCTAAGATGTAATCTTCATAAACTAGTAATTCATTGTTAATGGGTTTTTTTATCTTCCTCCTTTGGAAGGTGGCTTACTTCTCTTTTTCCTCCTCAGCAGTACTGAATCAAATGGGTATACAAGAGAGTCAAGAGCACCATAATGGACCCACGGCATTATCCATTGTTTTACCAATAGGTAAGATGCCTTCTTCTCAGAACATGTTCTTTAACCCTTTTTCTAATCCCGTCAAGCAAAGCCTGAATTTCATCAATACATCAACACATTTTCCTTTAATGCATGCTAAGTTAGGTTTGGGGAGGAAATGGCATTTGAGTTGAACCTTCACGTATGGTATTCAATAGGTGAAGAGGGCTTGGGAGGCAGTTTACTGAAGCAAAGATGCATGGAGGTAGGAAAGTACATGAATAGCTGGGGGGCACTGAATAGCCTGATTTGGGTGAAGCATAACTCTGAGATTAAGGTGGCGCCAAGTTGTGAAGAAGGGGTTCAGACGTTACTGGGGAGGCAGGAAGCCAATGAAGATTTTTGAGCAGAGAAGTAATTTGCCTTCAGTTCATCTCTGGAACTCTTGACTCCTTCCCCTACATAGAACCCTCCCTGGTAACTAGTTAGTACACCCGAACAAAACAGACTAGTACATTGGCTACTTTTACTCTGTATCTCTTTACCAAAAGGCAGTAGAGATACTTGGAGACTTCTCTGAAGTTTTGATCGGTCCCAGTATCGATCAGAGTTCAAAGTCTTTCAGAGTCTCTTTTTGGTTACATTATCATCACGTAAACTGATCTGGTTTTTCTGGGCAGCTTTGCTATGTATTGGTTCATAGTATATCTTAGCAAAATTTTTGGATTTCTTCCTATTCGTAATTTCTTATAGTAATTTTACTTCCATATTTTACCACAATATGTTCAGCCATTTCCCAGTTGATATATGCTCACTTTTCTTCTAGTTCTTTGATACTTTAAAAAATGCTGCCATGATATCTTTCTATATGTGAGACTTTTCCCTTTCTCTCTCTCTTTTTTTTAAACTTTTACCTTCTGTCTTAGAATCAATACTAAGTCTCCATTCCAAGACAGGAAAGAAGTAAGGAGTAGGCAATTGGGGTTAAGTGACTTACCCAGGGTCACACAATTAGGAAGTGTCTAAGTTCAGATTTGAACCCAGGACTCCAGACCTGGCTTTCTATCCACTGAGCTACCTAGCTGTCCCTCCCTCTGTCTTTAACTTTCCTGGGGCATATGATTAGTAGATGTGTCCCTCCCTATATCAAAGGATACTCACCATAATCCTGTATTATCCTATGAAACATTTACTAAATACTGGGAGTTGTGCTAGTGCTTGGGGAAACAAAGACAAAATGAAAACTAGTTCCTGCCCTCAAGCAGCTTATATTCCTCCTTCCCTTTCTCCAGTTCTGCTCATTTTGATTGCCTTTGGAGCATTCCTGGTATGGAAGAACTGGAGGCTCAAGAACATCAACAGCATAAACTTTGATAATCCCGTTTATCAAAAGACCACAGAAGATGAAGTTCACATCTGTAGGAGTCAAGATGGCTACACATATCCCTCGGTAAGATGCATGTTTGCTCATCCAGTCACTCCTCGGACAAATATTCATTGAATGGCCTGTATATGCCAGGTCCTGTGATAAACGACGTACTATAATAGTACATAGACTTTGCCTTCTCTGTGGCAGCATCCAAAGTGTAATTCAAAGACTAAAAACTGGAGGGGTCCAAAGAAATCGTCTTGTCTAATTCATTACAATTTTTTATTATATTTTATTTTTATAATGAACAAAAATGGGTGTTTCTACCAGATACTCATTAAAAAAAAAGAGTTGAAAAACAGAACTCTTGTAGCAAATATGCATAGTCAGGCAAAACATTTCCACGTTGACTTTGTCAATGCTGCACCATGAGTCTGTTGTTGCCTCTTTATCTAGAAGTGGGCGGCATGTAGTCATGGTTGGTCATTGAGCTGACCTGTTCTTAGGTCATTCAAAGTTGTTTATTTTTACAGAGTTATTGTATATGTTATTTGGGTTCTGCTTGCTTTATTCTGCATCAGTTCATACAAATCTTAACATATTTCTCTGAAACTGTTTTATTCTCATCTTTTATGGCCTAATAGTATTCTATCACATTTGTATACTATAACTTATTTGGCCTTTTCCCAGTTGATGGGCAGATCCTTAGGTTCTATTTTTTTGGTATGATGGGAACAATTTATTTTTGTATATATGTTCAATGCCAGTTTGAGAAAGCTTCCAGGTGGTGCAATGGATTAATGTTTGCACCTGAAGTCTAGAAGATCTGAGTTCAAATCAAGCCTCACATACTAATTAGCTATGTGACCCTGGGCAAGTCACTTAACCTCTATCTGCTTCAGTTTACTTTGAAGAGTTCTTGTGAAGATCAAATGAGATGATTCGATAATGGGCTAAGCATAGTGCCTGGTACATAATATGTGCTGAGTAAATGCATGTTTCCTTCCTTGCATTCCTTCCCTTCAAAGGAAATAATTTGTCCAAGTTTGCAAAGTGAGCTGCTGCAGATTTTTTGTGACTTATTCTTCTAGTATGCTGCCACATTATGGATCATTTGTCCTACTCTGGGAAGGCTTCAGGGTGGATATTTTGACAACTGGGTGGAAGAAACAACAAGACTATTCCTAACCTCTCCTTTTTGCATTTACAGAGACAGATAGTGAGCCTGGAAGATGATATTGCATGAATGGTTGCCACAAGAAGTGCCTTTTACCAAAAGTTGCTGCTTATTTATGGGAGGAAAATGCCTTTTCTTTCCCAGTTCCTTTATCAACTGCTCACCTCCCAGGGCAGCCACTGCTGCTATTTCCCAAGGGTCCAGACCGATATCCTCCTACCTAAAGAAAGAAGAGAAAGGAAAACAAAAGCCACTATCTCCACCCATCCCCAGATGAATGGGCTTTGTGGGTGATGTCTGGGCTAAGCTGACTGTCTACTTGGAGTTTTGTTTTATATATTTATTCATCTTGGAGGCAGGACAGTCAAGCTTCTGATGGGGTCTTTGAATGATGGCTTTTGTTGGTATTTTCCCTTACGTGTGAAGGAGAAGAGAACCAGGAAACAAGATGGGGTGATTCTCTGGATGTAAGGCTGCAATATTTCTCTGATGGGATCTGGATGCTTCCCTCCACCACAGTCTTTTGGCTAAAGGAGTGAAGATGAGGAATGGGGTTATGTGAAGACTTGGGGACTGAACTAAGGCACAGTGGTTTTCCGATAGAAACAGGTGCTACTCCTGGGTCAGGTGCTGCGCCCCATCCCTTCCCTACTCCCTTTATCTCAGGAGTGAAAGTGTTTACTTCTTCTACCTTGGAGTTCTTGGTAGATAACTCGTTCTGTTGCCCACCCTCTCATAATCCAAACTTTGCCTCTTCCAAGCACATCTGTGCTCTTCTCTTAAGCCATTAAATTGCCTCAGAGATGACTAGTCACCAAGTGTGGGGTTAGCTTGAGCTAAAACTATCCTAACCCCAGACACTTAACCATTCATTTACAGTAGCTCCTGGAGGGAGATCTGCCACCATTCATCCTACGATATGCCATAATGTGCCACGCACTATCCAGTGAATTCCAGCTAGGCCACTTTTGTCTTGGGAGTTCTTAGTCTGCCATACTATGGAGCTCTTTTTTAGGGTTTTTTTCCCTGCACCAAACACCTCCCTCTCTTCCACTTGCCCCTCTTTCTTTTCATTGGTAAATTTTGTCTCCTTTTTTTTTTCCTTGCACTTTTTCAGTTCAGGGTTGTATATTTGTAAATTTTATATTTTTATTATAATTTTGCACTGTTGCTTTTGTATATATTATTTTGACTAATATTGAAGGCTTGGCCAGAATGACACATTGTAAACTGCCAACAAAGATTGTATTGTATTTGTAAATTTGCGGTATTTTGTATACTGTTCAATAAATAAGAAGAGGTGTGTGTGTGTGTGTGTGTGTGTGTGTGTGTGTGTGTGTGTGTGTACGTACTCTTCTGAGTGTCTGAGATTGTCCAAATGGAAGAGTTGATCAGGAAATCTAAGCCAGGACTGCATTGTTTAAAATACAG
Organism: Monodelphis domestica; assembly: GCF_027887165.1. Taxonomy (NCBI): domain Eukaryota; kingdom Metazoa; phylum Chordata; class Mammalia; order Didelphimorphia; family Didelphidae; genus Monodelphis; species Monodelphis domestica. Next base: position 96,966,650 of record NC_077229.1, on the reverse strand, counting down.
TTTATAATTGCCATCTATTATCTTTCTAGTTCACATCTAGTGGGCTATTTGAAAAGTTTTCTCTTTTGTGTTTCTTATGAAAACTTCTAGACCTGTGATGATGAACCTTTTAGAGAACGAGTGCCCAAACTGCAATCTTTATGCTGCATATGAACCCCTTCCTTACTCCAGATAGGGGAAAGAGGAAGTGCTCCCATTGGGCTGTTGGGCAGAGGGGCCAGTGATAAGAGAAATAACCTTAGGTGTGCAGAGGGAGAGGAAAGCAACCCTCTCCAGCATGAGTGCCATAGGTTTGCCAACATAGTGTTAGACCACCTAGTTGAATACTTTACTTCACTTGGGGGAGATGTGCCATCTCAGTACATCTCCAATTTTAGCATCCTTTGCTCAGAATATTTGCATAGGACTAGTAATCCTTATGGTGGATTCAGCTATATATTTTGAATTTGAAAACTTTTGGAAGGAAGAGCAGCAACCAGCCATTGGACTGTTTGCCTTATATTTCATGGCCCCTGAATAAATGCTTGTTGAATTAAGTTGAATTGAACACTGGGAGAGAGCCAGGCAAACCCCCATCATTCCTAATTGGTAAATGTTTCTTTTCCCCTTGCCCCTAGGAACCCATCCCTCTCAGAGTCGAAAGGAAATGGGAGTGAAAAGGGCATAAACACTAGACTAAAGAAAGATATAAAGCACTACAACCTTCTTTTGTCGGAAGCTGTGAAAGACATTCTGAAGCCTGTAAATAAAATCATGTATAGTCAGTAGGTTATTGCTTTGTTTGTATTTTTTTTTGCACACAATATGTCTTTGTGTATTCTTTGTATATTTGGGCGAGACCACTGTCATTTTTTAAAAATCACTTTATTTATTGTTAAACTTCTTGGGGGCACCCTCTTCATCTGGGATGATTTTTCCTGGGTCTTTCTCCTCATCCTGTTTCTAAAGATGACCTTTGCACCATTGTAGCTGATGCTTCCTGGGGAAATGGCATTTGCGCACATACAGATGAAATGCTGATTGCCTTTGGAATGGGGGGTATTGAATTTTTTTAACCAATTATATGTACAAAATGTTTTTGTAGCCTGATTGTCTTATTGTGATCAATTAAATTTCTAAAGTGCACAGATTCAAGTTAATGTGTGTTTCCTTTTCCATTCAATCTCAATGTTTTTCCCCTTGGAATCCCCCAGGAGAACTCTGGGGTGGAGGACATTGCCCAGATAGAGGCATCTGAGAAGAGTCAGCCATTCTCCTTCCCTACCCTGCTTTTTAGTCAATAGAGGCTACCTAACCACTCTTTGTTACTACCCGGCTGCCACACACCTGGCTGGGAGCAGTTACTCTATATTGGCAATCAAATGCAAAGCCCTTTCTTATCTCTGTGATGGCACCACTCTTGGATGCCCATTGGCAGTGACTCCTCAAAGGTCTGAAATTTGAGCCCTGGAACTAGCTTTGGGTTCCATATCTTAATCCTCTGAAGGAGAGGGAGTGGTGGTTTGAATCTTTAAGATCCCTGACAAAAGAACAGGGAATGGAGGGAACTTTGCTAACAAACTCTAGAAATTGTTCTTCCCATCAACCTTTGGGCATCAACCTGTTGTTTGTTCTTACCTAAAGTGAAGCTTTTTGCCATTCTAGGCCCCTTGGGGCCCTGAGCCACCACTCCACTAACCTTACCCTCCAGCCTTTGCGTGATCTACATAACTGGAGAAATACAAAATTGTCTTGCTTAATAAAGAGTCATTTCTAAGAAAACTTGACTACTTCTGAGTGCTAAGGAGGAGCAGAAGCCTGCCTCCAGCCTTGGAGGAGGGGAGGAAGTGAAGTTTGAGGCTGCTTGTTTTATGTGGCAGGAAGTGCAGGCTGGGTAGAAGGGAGCTGCCCTGTTTGTTAGGGTCTTACTAGGGCTAAGCTGTAGAACTAACTTTTTTCTTTTTTACCTTCTGTCATAGAATGCTACCAAGTATCAGTTCCAAGGCAGAAGGGTGGTATGGGTTAGGCAATTGGGATTAAGTCACTTGCCCAGGGTCACACAACTAGGAAGTACCTGAGATCAAATTTGAACCCAGGACCAACCATCTCTTGACCTGGCTCTCAATCCACTGAGCCACACAGCTGCCCCTAGATAACATTCTTTGTAGTGACAGTCTTAAAATATTGAATGAGATGGGTTTTTGGATGTGGCCCACATGAGAATTTGTTTTGCTAGATTTGTGAGTACTTGTTATGAGGATTTTCTATTTTTTTTATTTGAGAGGGACAGTAGGAGGAAGAGATACAAAATTAAAATGATTTTTTAAAATTAACATTTTAAAAAGAAGATAGTAACTCTAGGAAAAGGACTGCCCGTATGTTTGATATTATGATTAGTTTGAACTGCTTTTTCCATTTCCCCCTACCCCAGATTCCGAGATATTTCTCTCCAGGCTCTGTTCGGAGGAGAACAGAATATATACAGGGACAAGCACATCCCCTCTAATCTCCTGTCTTCTCCTGTCACTTACCCTGGGAATGGTACCAGCAAGGCGGATTCCTGGGTGGGGCGAGTCAGCCAAGGAAAGAGCCCAGCATGGATTTTGGCTCTGTCCCTAGAACCTTTTCCCCACATCCTGTGCTCTGCCTGTTAGTTTGCACCCATTAGTAAGATGGACTAGGTAGGCACTTGCTCCCCTCTTTCCCTACATCCCTCATTGACCTCCCAGAGAGCCAGACATTCCTCTCGTAAGAGTCACTGCTTTTATTATTTCCTCCCTTTGTTGTAAATGTTTATTCTTTGCTACTCTGAACTTGATAAATATCAACGGATATGAATAGTTCCATATATGAAAAACAGAAAAAGAGACCGGTAAATGAAGCCATGACTTTCAATTCAGCCTGGTTTTACATATAATATATAACTATATTATTACATTATCTTATATTATTGTATATATTATATATTATTTTGTTTTTATATATCATTATTACATGTAATACATAATTATTATTTATATTATATATCACATATATAATAAATTCAGCAAATTGGTTTCAAAGGTGTGCTGCTTCACCAGTCCTCCTTATATTTCCTTCTTCTCATCTGTATATTAAAAAACAAATAAGCTCAGAAACTTTACATGCAAAGATTTACATGTCTGGATCCAGCCTGACACAAGTAATCGAGAAAATAATATAACCTCTGACCTCAAAGATAGAAGTAGAAAGAACAATCACAAAACAAACAGAAGCAAATGTGGCAGAAATGTAAAGAACAAACCTGGTTCCAAAGAAGAAAAAGAGGGGACATCCCTGCCACCCCTTCAATCCTTTGTAGGGGTGGGAGTCCGTGAATGTGGCTCACATATTTTCAGACCTTTTGATCAGTTTTCTTGGTTTCTTTTTTTCATTTTATTTTCCTTAAAAAACATTATTTGATATATGGGATGGCTCTCTGGGAAGGGATGGATGAGAGACACTGGGGGAAACATTGGTGAGAAAAACATAAACTATCAATAAAATTTAATTTAAAATATTTCAATCATACTTTTTTTTTGGCATCACCATCACTACTTCTCTTCTCACCCTGCATCTTTCCTCCAAACAATTTTTTTAAATTAAAAAAAAATGTTTTTCAAATTAGACAGAAAAAACATTTTTTAACATTTGATTCTTTCTCTATCCCTCCCCTCCCCACTTGTTAAGAAGGCATACAATTTGATAGAGAGTATACATGAGCAGTCATGCAAAATATATTTTTATATTAGTCATGTTTTGAAAGAAAGCATAGACCGCCTTTTGTGAAATAAAGAAAAATAATTTTAAAAAGCATACTAAAATTTCATTCAAATTTCATCAGTTCTTTCTCTGCAGATGGATGGCATTTTTCATCCGAAGTCCTTCGATATTGTCTTGACACTGTATTGCTGAGAAAAACTAAGTCATTTACAATCAATCATCGTACGATGTTACATTTACTATGTATAATAGTTTTGGTTCTGCTCACTTCCCTTTGCATCAGTTCTTATAAGTCTTTCCAGGTTTTTCTGAAAGCATTCTGCTCATCATTTCTTATAACACAATAGTATTCCTTCACAATTATATACCATAACTTGTTCAGCTATTCCCCCATTTGTAGACATTCAATTTCCAGTTCTTTGCCACCACAAAAAGAGCTACTATAAATATTTTTGTATATATTGGTCTTATTCCTTTTAAAAAATCTCTTTGAGATATAAATCTGGTAGTGAGATTGCTACCCTTTGGGCATAGTTCCAAATGATTCTACAAAATGACTGGATCAGTTCACAATTCTACCAATTGTGTGTGTGTCCCAATTTTCCAATATCCCATAAAACATTTGTCATTTTTTTGGTCATATCAGTAAATCTGATAGGTATGAGGTTATACCTCAGAGTAGTTTAAATTTGAATGTCTTTAATCAATAATAATTTAGAGCATTTTTCCATATGATTATAGAGAGCTTTGCTCTCTTCATCTGAAAACCACCTGTTCTAAGCAGAAGAAAAAACATATGATTGATCACATGGTTCGATGGGGATATGACTGGGGATGTAGACTCTAAACGATCACTCTGGTGCAATTATCAATAATATGGAAATAGGTCTTGATCAATGGTACATGTATAACCCTGGGGAATTGCTTGACAGCTCCAGGAATGGGGAAGGAAGAGGGGAGGGAAAGAACATGAATCATGTAACCATGGAAAAGTATTCTAAAATAAATATTTTTTGAAACTGCCTGTTCTTATCCTTTGACCATTTATCAATTGGGAAATGACTTATATTCTTATAAATTTGACTCAGTTCTCTATATATTTGAGAGACAAGGACTTTAGCAGAGAAACTTGTGTTAAAAACCCACCCCCTCCACTATTTTTCTACTTTCTTTTTAATATTGGCTGAATTAATTTTATTTATATAAAACCTTTTCTTTCTTTCTTTCTTTTTTTGTTAAACCCTTACCTTCCATCTTAGATTCAATACCTAATATTGGTTTTAAGGCAGAAGAGTGGTAAGGGTGGCTAGGCAATGAGGGTTAAGTGACTTGCCCAGCATCACATAGCTAGGAAGTGTCCAAGGTCATATTTGAACCCAGGACCTCCCATCTCTACGTCTGGCTTTCAATCCATTGAGCCTCCTACTTGTCCCCATCCAAGACCTTTTTAATTTGATGTAATAAGAGTTATCCATTTTACTTCCTATAATGGTATATCTTGTCATAAATTCTTTTCTTATCCATAGATTAGACAGGAAAATTATTCCATGTTCCCCTAATATGCTTATGGTATCACACTTTATGTCTAAATTGTATACCCATTTTGACCTTATCTTGGTTTTCACTGTGAGGTGTTGGTCTATACCTAGTTTCTGCCACACTGTTTCCAGTTTTTCCAGAAAAATTTGTCAAATATTGAGTTCTTGTCCCCAAAGCTTGGACTTTTGAGTTTATCGGACATGATTATTATAGTTGTTTCCTATTACATATTGTGTACCTAACCTATTCCACTGATCCACCACTTTATTCCTTAGCAGACTGTTTTGATGATTACTTCTTTGTAATATATTTTGAGATGTGTTATGGTCAAGCCACCTTCCTTCATTTTTTAAAAATGGATTACCTTGATATTCTTGACCTTTTGTTTTTCCAAATGAATTTTGTTATGATTTTTCAAGATCTATAAAATAACTTTTTGGTAATTTGGTTAGTGTGGCACTGAATAAACATATTAATTTAGGCAGAATTGCCATTTTTATTATGTTGGCTCAGTCTACTCATGAGCAATGAATATTTTTCCATTTATTTAGATCTTACTTTATTTGTGTCAAAAAATGTTTTGTAATCATGTTCATAGAGTTCCTGGGTTTGTCTTAGCAGGTAGACTCCTAAGTGTTTTATATTGTCTATAGTTATTTTAAATAGAATTTCTCTTTCTATATTCTATATATTATATATTCTATATGTTCTCTTTCTTTGATGATAATATATAGACTGATAATATAATGAATGCTTTACTGGTAATATATAGAAATGCTGATGATTTATGTATGTCTGTATTATATTCTGTGACTTTTCTGAAGTTTTTAATTATTTCAACTAGTTTTTTAGTTAATTATCTGAGATTCTCCAAGAATACCATCATATCATTTGCAAAGAGTGATAGCTATATTTCCTCACTGCCTCCTTCATTTTATTTTTTTCTCTTATTACTATAGCTAATTATTCTAGTATAATATTGAATAAAAGTGATGTTAATGATCACCCTTGCTTCACCCCTGATCTTATTGGGAAGGCTTCTAGTTTTTTCCAATTATAGATAATACTTGCTGTTGGATTTAGATAAATACTACTTAACATTTTAAGGAAAGCTTTATTTATTCATGTTTCCTAGTGTTTTAAATATAAATGAATGCTGTATTTTGACAAAATATTTTTCTGCATTGAGATAATCCTGTGATTTAAAAAAATTATTTATATGGTTAATTATGTGGATAGTTTTCCAGATATTGAACCAGCCTTGTATTCCTGGTATAAATCTCTCCTGGTTATAATATATGATCTTTGTGATATACTGCTGTAATCTCCTTATTAATATTTTATTTAAAAAATTTCGATCAATATTCATTAGGGAAATTGGTCTATAGTTTTTTCTCTGTTTTTGCTCTTCCTGGTTTAGGTATCAGAGCCATATTTGTGTCATAAAAGAATTTGATCCTGGAGATTTTTTTCTTAGGGAGCTCACTTATGGTTTGTTCAATTTCTTTTTCTAAGATAGGATTATTTAAATATTCTATTTCCTATTCCATTAAACTTGGCAATTTATATTTTTGTAAATATTCATCCATTTCACTTAGATTGTTAGATTTATTGGCACATATTTGGGCAAAATAGTTCTTAATAGTTGTTTTCATTTCATCTTCATTGGTGGTGAATCTACCCTTTTAATTTTTTATACCAGTAACTTGGTTTCCCTTCTTTTTTAGAAAAGTCAAATGAACCAATGGTTTATCTATTTTATTGTTATTGTTATTTGTCTCCTAAAACCAGCTTCTTGTTCTATTTATTTGTTGCAAAAAATTTTTTTACTTTCAGTTTTATTCATCTCTTTGATTTTCAGAATTTCTAATTCTATTTTAAATGGGGATTTTTATGTTATTCTTTTACTAGTTTTTTGTTGTTGTTGTTTGTTCCATGCCTAATTCATTGACCTGTTCTTTCTCTATTTTATTCCTATAAGCTTTTAGAGATATAAATTTACTTCTATATACTGTTTTGGCTGCATTCCATAAATTTTGGTTATGTTGTCTCATTGCTTTCATTCTCTTTACTGAAATTACTGATTTTTTCTTTGATTTGTTCTTTTACTCATTCTGTGTTCTTTAGGATTAGATTATTTAGTTTCCAATTAGTTTTTAGTCTGTTTTCACTGCTCCTAATTGAATGTAATTTTTATTGCATTATGATCTCAAAAGAATGTATTTACTACTTCTGTTTTTCTACATTTAGTTGTAAAGTTTTTATGAACTAATACATGGTCAATTTTTGTGTAGCTATCATGTACCACTGAGAAAAAAAGGTTTGTTCCTTTCTATTCCCACTCAATTTTCTCCAGAGATCTATCATATTTAATTTTTCTATAATTCCATTCATCTCCTTAACTTCTTTCTTGTTTATTTTTTTGTTAGACTTATCTAGTTCTGAGAGGAGATAGTTGAGGTCCTCCATTAGCATAGTTTTACTATTTCCTCCTGTAACTTCTTTAGCTTTTCCTTTATGAATTTAAGATTTTGTATTTAGATGTTGTACCATTTGGTTTATGTTTATGTTTAGTATTGATATAACTTCATTGAATTCTGAAATAAATTTTTCCATGATAATAGCTCTCTGAGACTGCTGATTAGCTGGTATCCAAAGATCCCATTTATTTTCTTTGTGTTATTCATTTATTTAGTAAGTATTCATTGAAGGATATATATAGTTTTACTTAAAAGTATTTTTAACATGCATAGAATTGTAGCTATAGGGACAGCTTTTCAATTCAACACAAATGAAGTAGCTATTCTGTTCAGGGCACTGTGCTTAAATGTTGAGGATACAAAGAAGAATGGAATAGTTCCTGCTCCTGAGGAATTTGTATTCTACCAAAGGTATGCAGCAAGTACCCAAATAAGAATACAAGGAAAAATGAAGAAGGGGAGAGCACTATCAGGTCAGTGAGGTGTGAGGTCAAGAAAGTAAATGTCAGAGATTTGATTCAAGTCATGCATGGGAAGATTTAGGTGACTGGATGTTAGTGATGAGGGGGAAAAAGGAGTGAGAGAATAAAAAGGGACTGGATGACATAAAGTTGAATTGTTCAACAATAGGGTCAAAACTGTGATGAGAGGGAAGGGAGGTCAGAGCAAGTATAGTAGATTGAAGGAACAGGGAGGTATGGAGTGAGCCAGGCATGGAAGGAATTTGAGTTTGAGACTGGAATGAAATGAGAAATTCCGGACTTAACAGTTAACAAAAGTAAATGCATTAGGGGCAGCTAGGTAGCAGAGTAGATAGACTTCCAGCCCTAGAGAACAATACCATGTTTGCTGTGGGATGGGCCAGCCTCCCACAGGAGATGGGGTCTTGGAGGTGGGATGGTGTCAGCGAAATCAACGTGACCCAGATATAGGGAATTCAGAGCACAGATTTGCCAGAAGTTTTTATGCCTAGAAAAGAGGGTCTTATCTAAGTGGGTATATAAGAATGATATGGAGGGCTTGTCGTGCCCTCCTAGGGCAGCTCTCCAGCCTCTGATGCCCACCTGACACCCAGCTCTCACTTGTGGCTCCTAGTAGCTGTTAGCATGCGGCAGCGGCCACACCCCGGCAACGGCTTCGACAGGTCAGCTAAACCTTGTGAGGGTAGCCATCGGGTTGTCGACCCCTGGTGAACCAGGGCTTTGCTCACCCAGCATGTGAAGACTGCTTCGGTTGAATAGATGGAAGAAACCAACAAGACGGTTCAATGGCTGAGAGGGCGACGCAGCAAAGCACTGTGGAGTGCTTAGGGCGTGTTGGAGCACAAAAGACAACCCGGCCATCCAATGCAGCTGAGGAAGTCTCCAGGTGTAACAACTTTTTGTGCCAATGGACCCAGGCTTCCAAGGCCAAGAGAGTGGGACTGTCTCTGTGCATCGACTTTTCCACTTAAATCTCTTTCACGCACTAGTGTTTTTGTACACACTCATCTACATCACAGATGAAAGCGCACAAAGACAATCCTCATCCTTGGTTACCAAGAGACTACTACCATTGTGTCACTATTGAGCCGGTTCAGTCATCTCTAACTCTGTGACCCCATTTTGGAGTTTTCTTGGCACAGACACTGGAGTAATTTGCCATTTCCTTCTCTGGCTAATTTTACAGATGAAGAACTGAGGCAAACAGGATTAAGTAACTTGCCTGGGGTCACACAACTAGTAATTGTCTGAGGTGGAACATGAACTCATGAAGATGGTCAGGGTCCAGCCCTACTCGCAACTCCAGGGCTCCTGACAGGTGGCAAACGATCAGTCAAAATAAATAAAATAAAATAAATAACAAACAGAAGACAGCTTAATCATAATGGCCATGGGATTGCTTTGCATCTCCAAGCTGCTCCAACATTCCCAGGAGTGGGATTTATTTTCATATCCATATTCTTGGCATGCAGATACACAAAATGAAAGAGAGAAAATTGGAAAAGTGATACATCAACTTTTAACAAATCACTTGATTAACATTCTATATTTTTGTATTGTGATTACAGACAGACTACAAGATAAATTATTTCATCACAGGTGGCTTACTAGGGAGTTTGAGTTACTGATTTGTGTAATTGAGTCACTGAGGCATATTGAAGCTTAGTGTACCTGTACATATTGTATGGGCCTCTATGGTTGATTTGTGTGCTGGCTTCATGAGAAAGTTTTGGGCTTGACCTGTAGCTGCGGTTTTGCTGGGAATTATGTACCTAAGTAAAAGTTAACCCATGATGGTCTTTTGGGATTGGGTTTAAGGGTCTGGTCTTTTGGTGATGTTTTGGAGAATTGGGGTACATGTATTTTGCTCTTGCATTATTTCTTTTGAGTCTAGGGGGAATAATAATCATGTCAATTCATAGATAAGGGGCATTGATGAAAGAAGGGGGATAGAGTGGGCAGTCACATCTTGCCAAGGTCCACTCTGTGGTCTCCCCAGCTACCACGCAGGATTCTGTCAAGGCGTCGTGGCTTGATGGCTCCCAGCAAAGATGAGTCTTGGTTCCAACCAGAGTGCTCTATCCACTCTATCACTTAGTTGCACCATTGTTGATACTTTTTATTTTCATTTTTTTAAACTCTTAAAATTGATACTAAGTATTGATTCCAAGGCAGAAAAGCAGCAAGGGCTCAGGATCACACAGCTAAGAAATGTCTGAGACTACATTTGAACCCAGGATCCCCCCTCTCCAGGCCTAGATCTCAATCCACTGAGCCACCTAGCTGCCCTTCTGTGATACAATTTAGCAAAACATAGTTTCCTCTTTTATTAGGTCTATTTTTGTTTTTCTATTGTTTGAGATCATGACTGCTATCCCTACTTTTTTTTTTTTATAGTTCCCCTCTAGTCCCTTACCGTTAATCTGCAGATGTCTCAAGTGGTTTCTTACAATGTATTATAGGATTCTGTTTTTTAATCTACGTTTCTATCAGCTTTCATGTTATGAATTTATCTGATTCACACCTACAGTTTATGATTGCCATGTGTTGTCTTCCAGCCTGTTTCCTCCCCTGTTTATCCTTCTCTCTCTCTCTCTCTCTCTCTCTCTCTCTCTCTCTCTCTCTCTCTCTCTCTCTCTCTCTCTCTCTCTCTCTCTCTCTCTCTTCTCTCTCTCTCTCTCTCTCTCTCTCTCTCTCTCTCTCTCTCTCTCTCTCTCTCTCTCTCTTCTCTCTCTCTCTCTCACTCCTTTTACCCTGGCCCTCCTCAAAAAGTATGTTTTGTTTCTGACCACCACCTGCCCTTTTTTCTATCACTCCCCACCCCACTCTCTAGCCTCCTCTCCAGTTCCCTGGAGGGCAAGACAGATTTCTATACCCAACTGAATATGCATGTTATTTCCTCTTTGAGCTAATTCTGATGAGAGTAAGATTTAGACATCACCTGTCATGCTTCCCCCCTCCATCTCCCCCTCCACTATAAAAACTTCCTTTTATGTGAAATAATTTACTCTATTCTACCTCTCCCTTCATCTTTCTTCCAGTGTGTCCCTTTCTCATCCTTTAATTTTATTTACTTTTTAAATCATCCCATCATAATCAACTCACACTCCTAAGTGTCCTAATAATGCTAAAGTTCTTCGGCATTACAAGGAATGTGAACAGTTTCATGGTATTGGATCTCTTCCAGTTTCTCTTTCCTGTTTACCTTTTTATTCTTCTCTTGAGTCTTGGGTAAGAATTTCTATTTGGCTTTGGTCTTTTCAGCCTCCATCCTATTCACTGCCTCTTTGGCCCAAGGCCTCTGCCCAGCCAGGCCTCTCACCTCCTTTGAAGGTTTACCTTACTATGCTACTGAGGCAATAAAAGGCCAAGACCCTAGTGAGTGGCAGAGGAGGGGAAATCTGGGGAAAGAACCCCAGGTATTTGGAGGAAAAAATGCCAGGCACCTTTCCTTGTCCATCGGGGATAGTGGTGGCTGGTACCACTGAGACCTGGGCAGGTCACTGATTCCCTGCAGTGACCTTTTCTCTTCTGAGAGGGCCCAAGCTTGGGAGGTATTTGTGGGCAGATTTTACATGGCACCTTCCTGCCAGACTCTTCTCTTTCCCACCTTGCCCTATCTCTCTTGGTAAAATGAAGGATAAGCTCTGAGCAGCTGGAGTTGGACCCTGGTCCAACACAGGGAGGTAAATGGAGGGACATCAATTCATTGGTAAGCAGGGCTCCCAGAGCTCCTGCTCCACCCCGAAGAAGAGGCTCCAGTTGTCTCAAGTTCCAACTGTTGTCTCTGCCTCGAACCCAGCCCCTGGCTCTAGCCCTCAGCCTGGGGTAGCTGACATCAGAGCATCTTCCAAATGTCATGGCTTAGTCTCAGGAGAAAGAGCTGGCAGGTGTCTCAAGGCTATTACTAGTAAGTAATGATCCTGAGACCAACCATCACCTACTCCAGCCTGGTGAAGTAGGTCAAAGGACCTGGGTTCAAATACCAGCTTGATTGAGTACTTCTTAGGTGACCTGGGTTTTTTTCCTCATCTGGCCCTGTTTCTGTAGACAGAAGTAGTCCACACCCAACAAAAAAATGCCCGAATTAGGCTATATGGGCTCTAATCTTCCAGTTCTAAATCTGTAAATTCTTTCAAACTTGAATTTTGGGAGGAACCTGCAAGGGTGGAACTAAACATCATGCCTGGGGGAAGAGGATGTGACTCATGCTTAATAAACATTAGTCATAGGTGACTATTCAAAGCCCCAACAGCTGGAAGGGTTAATTTGTACTCCAATTAGATGCCTCTCCCAGGAAGTTTAGATCCCAGCTCTATTCTCCTCTCTGAAGCTTTGGGCGTCTTTAGCTATTATACTCCTCAGGAAAATGGGTACAATAGCTTCCAGTCTCTCCCTTCTCTTAGAAAGTCCCAGATCCGAGGCTGTGGGGCGGAGAAGAAAGTCTTGTTTGGCATGGAGGGGGGGTGGGGGAGACAGAGAGGCTGGGCCAGAGTAATGTACCTGCCTGTAATAGGGTCCATAGCTTCCCTGTGAGTCAGGCATCTGCCCCTCCTATCTAGCAGTCTGTGACGACATCCACCTCTGTTGTTCACAGTTGCTTTCTTTCAAAGTCAGGCAACTCCCTGAATGAGGCCAGAGAGAGTGATGCTCTTGAAGGCCAAGCCCAGGCCACGTTCCTCACCCACTTGTACATTCCTCGGCTCTCCCTGGCTTCCACACGTCTCCAGAGTACTCAGCCCCTGCCGGCCCCCTTGCACATGTTCTCTGACCTGGACTTTTACCGTTTGGTCAGCAGATTCCATCGGAAGGGCATCCCCTCGGAGCCTCACTGAGAAGCTGCTGTTACTTGTCACCTACCCTGCTTCTCTTGGCTACTCTCCCAGGAAAAACTAGGAGAGTCCCTTTGGGAGAACAAAGGAAGGTAGAAACTGGCTGGGAACATGCAAGTTGGAAGCATTAGGTCTTTGGATTCAGGTAATCCCCAGTTCCAGGGACTGATAATATTAAATGTTTCCATCTTTCTAGTTTTAAGAAACTCACCTCTTGGGAACCAGTCTAACACCTCTGGGCCACATTCTTAGCTTGCGAATCTCTCAGGCCCCGGGCCCCTGGGGTAGGCCTGAATCCTTTGCTGCGTGTTATGGTGGAATAAAGAAACCCGAGTTTCATCCAGATAATTTATTTAGCACTGCATGCAGTTACAAATGGAGACCACGGTCCTCGGTCGTCAAGGACCCCGGAGCTTGGTTTCTACATAGTTAATATATCATTTGGAGAGTGAAAAATAGGATTATTGGGCCCGAGATATCTAGTTTCTCATTGGTGGAGGGCACTGGGAGATAATAAGGTGAGAGAGGGGGTAGCTTGATAACACTCCTTAGGCCGGCCGACTTTTGGGGAGAGGAGGGATCTTGTAACTTCAGTAGCTGAAACTCGGCTTCACAGAATGGTGGATAAAGGCAAAATGGAGTCACTAATGCTATTTTCAAATGTTAACACCCAATTCCTTGGGTTAGGTTTGAATTCTTTCCTATTCCCTTGGGGCAGAGGGCCATGTGGAAATTAAATCATTACTATTCTCCCAGAAGTCTAAGGCTCATGTGGGGGCTGGGAAATACCTGGTACACAGTTGGTGCTTCATAAGTGCTAGTCAACTGGTTTGCCTAAAATGTACAAGAATGAGGGAGGAGTGGGGCTCCGGGCTTTGTTCTTAGTGCCATCTCCTGGCAGCTGTTAGACAGCAAGGCAAAAGCCAAAAGAATTCTGCTCCTCCCCTGCTGGGCTGATCCTTCCTCTTGACATTGGTGTAGCCCTTTCCCCACTCCTGACTGGTGGCTCAGCCCTAGCTTTTGATGGTGAGCCTGGAGTTCAGGGGAAATGGCCGAGTGGACATTTTGACTCAGCATCTACGCCAGGGACTCGAGGCCTCAAATTGCCACTTACTCTCAGGTGGATGGCCAGGTAGATGCTATCCTGGCTATCACGTTGAAGTGAAATCATGGGTTCAAATCCTTCCTTAATTCCTCTGAAAATACTGATTATTCCAGGTCACTGACAGATGGATCAGAGCATATTCTCAGAAGCTGAGATGAATCACACATTCACAGAACTCTAGAGTTAGAAGCCCTAACAGTTGTCCTCATTTGATCACGGGACCCATTCCTAAGGGCACTAAGTGGTTTGCAAAGGGTCATGAAGCGAGTTAGGAATGGAGCCAGAATGAGAACTCAGGGAGCTAGATGAGTGGTTTTTCCTGTTACATCATCCTCAGGCCATACTATGTTGACTCTGAACCAAACATATAATGGGGTTTGAAGGACAAATGGGAAGAAGAAGCCAGTACAAACCTAATGCTTAAGACTTCCTTTATAAGACTCCCATAACTGGGGTTCCCTACAATTCATCACCACTCACCCTGAAGCAGCAGCCCTATACTTCACAGCCTCCTATACCTCCCCCCATGCCAGTGAGGCCAATGTCACCACTGCGTGTCCACCAAGCTCCAGAGATAGTCACTGATAAACTTCTGAGAGTGCTGGGTGCTGTCCAGATGGATAGGCTGTGCAATGTTGGGACCGTGATGAACTGCAGAGCTAAAGTAAAGGAAAACACATTTCTATTTACAGCCCCTCCCAGGGAACCTTTGCCCCCTTGACCATCAGGGAAGGATACTGCCTTTGATGATAGTCGGCTCACATTCATAATCCCACTCAATTTTACTGACTTGATGATAAAGTTGAGACACATACCTGCAAAAGAAAACATAAACGTTTGGTGTTGGGGAATGTCAATAGTTTAGTCCTAAGTTATTGGGAGTGTTCTAGTTCCATTCACTGAAATTGTGATCCCTTTAACCTATTTGGGCCTCAGTTTCTCCATCCATAAGATGAGAAGGTCTGGACTAGATGATCCTCGAGATGCCTTTCTGTCCTAAATCTGTGATGCTTCCAAGCATCAACAGACAGTTCTATGAGTTAGGGTAGCTAATCATCTTGTGATCACTGTACTTAATTTGGTTATTCCTTGAATGATGCCTGACTGTGGGGCCCAGCTTGGCATGAGCTCACGAACCACTGGTGTTGCTACACCCATACCATGATGAGGCATCAAAGTGGCACTTAATGGACATTGTCAAGAATCTCTGCTAAAAATGGAGGCCAGTTTAATAGGTCAACCACATCACACCTAACACAAATATGACTTCCAGCGACATACACCAGGGACACTTACACAGCTGAAGGGATCACAACAGTGGTATCTTCATCCACTTCTCCCTCCATCCTTAGGAGATCTTGTTCCATTTCCTTGAGCTCTTCCAGCTCTTTTGTCAACAGAGTACAAAAGGAAGTTAAGGAGCCATTCGTTTTGAATACCCCCTCTTGCTTCTGTCAAAATTGTAATATTGGTCTCGACTATGAGAACCTTACTCCCAGATCCACAAATAATCCACAAGAAATTCTATGAACATTTCAAAGGGCAAGTCTTTGCTGGAGGATGGCTCTGAATGCAAGCTTGTGCAAAAGGATATTAGAAGCTTTCCCAATAAACAAATGGTCAGAGTTTTGACTAAGTAATTGTCAAAAGAAATATAAGCTATTGACAACAATATGAAAGAATCCTCCAAGTCACTAATAACAGATGCAAATTAAAACATCTTTGAGGTTTTACTTTACTTCCAAACTAATCCATATAACAAAAGATGAAAATAATAAATGTTGGAGGGGCTGTGGGAAGATGAGTACAATACTGTACTATTGATAGAACTATAAATTGTTCCAACCCTTCTAGAAAATAATTGGGAATTATACTTAAGTCACTAAAATGTATAAATGTTTTGACCCAATAATACCATCATTAGGTACATACTCCAAGCAGATCAAAGGTACAGTGAAAGATCCCATATGTGTAAAAATATTTTAGTATCATTTTTTTAAAGTAGCAAAGAACTAGAAGGAAAGTAGATATCCGTCATTTGGAGCATGTTTGAACAAAATGTTGTAGATGAAAAGAATAGAATACTATTGTGACTTAAGAAATGAAGAGTATAGGGGGCAGCTAGGTGCTCAGTGGATAGAACCAGCCCTGGAAATGTGAGGTCCTGAGTTCAAATATGATCTCAGATACTTCCTAGCTGTGTGACCCTGGGCAAGTCATTAACCCCCATTGCCTAGCTCTTACTACTCTTCTGCCTTAGAACAAATACACAGTATTGATTCTGAGATGGAAGGTAAGGGTTTAAAAAAACAAAAGAAAAAAGAAATGAAGAGTATAAGAATTCATAAATCTAGAAAAACATGTATGAACTGATGTAGAGCAAAGTAAGCACAATGAGAAGAACATCTGACATAAAGATCATCACATGAAGGAAAATGGTGGAGAAAACTTTAGACCTGAATGAGATACAACAGCCAATCTAAGGACCAATGATAAAACATTTCTCCTGCCTCTTGGTAAAAAGACTAGGTGTGGAATGAGGCAGATACTTTTAGACATGGTCAATGGTTTGATTAATTTTTTCGTGACTATATTTATGTGTCAGAGAAGCAGTCTAGTGAAGGGGATAGAGTTGGCCTTGAAGCCAGGATGACCTAGATTCTAGCCCTGCCTCTGACATGTATTTAGCTATGTGATCCTGGACAGGTCACTTTTTTCTTACAGAAAGGTGCTGATCTGCATTAGTAGAGGGAATTTTCTCATTCAGGAATCCCTAAATCAATGAAATCATAGTGAAGGAGGTCAGAACAACCTCCCTCTGGGGGCTAGGAGTAAACTCTTGCCCAAGTCAGTATAACTTCCAGCAGCTAAGCAGACACTCCCTGTATTGTGAACCCCTCAGCTAGCTCCAACTGCCAACTCACGAGATCCTATTGTTCAACATTTCATGCTAGCCCCCTGTACTATAAAAGGTGTTCCCTAGCCAAGCCAGTGTACTCCTCCTTTAGGGGCAGCCCTAGTGCCTAGTAAATAAACAGTGATCCTTTGCTTATTTGCATTGTCTCTGTGTCTCCATTCTTGGGGGATTTTCTCAAACCCTACAATAGGCCCAGTGCCTATCCCTACTTATTTATTGTAAGGGAGAATTCAATAGGCATAGGGGTAGACATTGGGGAGTTACAAATATCTGGGTGAAAAAAGGAATTGACACAATAATTTTAAAATAAAAAGGACACAAAGATATTTGAGATTGGCCTTTAAACTGCCATTCTTCTCGCTGGCCTTCTGAAGTTCAGATTCAATTTTCTGTAACTTAGATTCAACATGTTGTGCTGTTTCTTTCTCATCAACAAGTTTCTGGGCCACATCTTCCTCCATAGCAAGGATCTCTGCAGATAGACCAGAAGGTACATTCAACATTAGATGCTTAGTTTTGAAAAACAGTGAATAGCCAAGTTTTCCTTTCCTGCTAGGAAAACAATCACTCAGCAAACTAGTCCAGGAAACATACAGTATCAGAGGCATTTTTCTTTTTTTAATTCCAAATTATCATCCTTAGCTATCCCCTCACTCAGAAGGCAAGAAACATAAGACCTATTACAAAATAAAGTCACACAAAGAAATTTCTGCATTAACCATGTTCCAGAGGGGAAAAAAAAGCAAGAAAAACACAGGAAAAATGCTTCAACCTTTACTCTGACTCTATCAGTTTGTTATTTGGAGGTGGAAAGCTTTTTATATTATGAATACTGTGGAATTATCTTGAATTGCTGTACTTTTCAGAACAGCTAAGTGTTTCAAAGTTACTTATTTTTACAATATTGCTTTACTATGTAAATTGTTCTGATTCTGCTCACTTCATTTTGCATCAGTTCATATAAGCCTTTCCAGATTTTTCTGAAACCCTCTCTTTCTATTTTTTCTAGCACAACAATATTTCATCACTATCATATACCACAACTTGGTCAGCCATTCCCCAACTGATGAGTATCCCTTCAATTTCCAATTTTTTGCCACCCCAAAAAGAGCTGCTGTAAAAAATTTTGTACATATGGGTTAATTCAATCTTTGATCTCTTTGAGGGTTTAAATCTAGAGTAGCATTATTTCTGAGTCAAAAGATCAAATATGTATATATATATATATTATATTATAGTTTTGGTTTCATTTTTATTAAGCCTTTTGAAAGCAAGTAAAAAATGGCTTTCTAGTAATAAGAATATGCATCTTGCATACATTTTAATCCAAGATATTATCATTTTTAGGAGACTTTTGAGACTAGTAAAGATTTTGAGAAATCATACCTGAAACAAAATGTGCAGATTTTCTCTGAATTTAAAAAATTATCTCTCCAAGGCAGAGGCAGGAAGGTAATGGCTTACTTAGAAGATAAAAATTCTCATTATCTTCTGAAATATCTTGAACCATATTCTAGAAACCAAGTTCATTCAAATGATAATTCTTTTTTTTTTAACTGTCACCTTAAGTCTTAGAATAAATATTGTATATTGGGTCTAAGATAGAAGAGTGGTAAGGACTAGGCAATGGGGATTAAGTGACTTGCTCAGGGCCACACAGTTAGGTTGTATCTAAGGTCAGATTTGAAGCCAGAACCTCTGCTCTAGGCCTTGTTTTCAATCCACTGAGCCAAAACTCTGTAAAGAATTTCATGAACTGATACAAAGTGAAGTGAGCAGAACCAGAATAACATTGTACATAGTGACAGCAATATTGTATAATGATCAACTGTGAATAACTTAGCTCTTCTCACTTACCTTCTGCCTTAGAATCAATACTAAGTATCAGTTCTAAGGCAGAAGAGCAGTAAGGGCTAGGCAATGGGGGTTAAATGACTTGCCCAGGGTCACACAGCAAGGAAATGTCTGAGGTCAGATTTAAACTCGGGTCCTCTTGACTCCAGGCCTGGCTCTACTGCGCCACTCACCTCCCCCTCAGTTTCCTTAAGTTTAAATGAGGATAGTAATAACACCTACCTCCAGGGTTGTTGTGAAGATCAAATGAGATATTTGCAAACTTTAAAAGTGCTACAAAACCCCTAAATGTTAGTCTGAGAGAACATTTATTTATTTAACATTATTTTATTTGGTCATTTTTGGACATTATTCTTTAGATACAAAGATCATTTTCTTTTCCTCCCCCTGCCTCCCACCACCCCTCCCATTGGCGATGCATGATTCCTCTGCGTATCACATGTGTCCTCGATCCGAGCTCATTTCCATGTTATTGGTTTTTACATTAGGGTGTTCATTTAGAATCTTTCCTCAATCATATCCCCATCATCCCTGTAGTCAAGCTGTTGCCTTTCCTCAGTGTTTTTACTCCCACCGTTTGTCCTCTGCTTGAGGGTAGTGTTTTTTTCTCCTTGATCCCTGCAGGTTGTTCAGGATCATTGCATTGCCCCTAATGGAGAAGTCCATCACCTTCGATTGTACCACAGTGTCTCAGTCTCTGTGTACAATGTTCTCCTGGTTCTGCTCCTTTCACTCTGCATCACTTCCTGGAGGTTGTTCCAGTCTCCATGGAACTTCTCCACTTTATTATTCCTTTGAGCACAATAGTATTCCATCACCAACATATACCACAATTTGTTCAGCCATTCCCCAATTGATGGGCATCCCCTCGTTTTCCAGTTTTTGGCCACCACAAAGAGCGCAGCTATGAATATTCTTGTACAAGTCTTTTTCCTTATTATCTCTTTGGGGTACAGACCCAGCAGTGCTATGGCTGGATCAAAGGGTAGACAGTCTTTTATCGCCCTTTGAGCATAGTTCCAAATTGCCCTCCAGAATGGTTGGATCAGTTCACAACTCCACCAACAATGCATTAATGTCCCAACTTTGCCACATCCCCTCCAGCATTCATTACTTTCCTTCGCTGTCATGTTAGCCAATCTGCTAGGTGTGAGGCGATACCTCAGAGTTGTTTTGATTTGCATCCGAGAGAACATTTATAAGGGGCCTAATACAGTGGTTAGTTAGTTTACAATAGGCGCTTAATAAATGTGGATTCCTGGGGAAGCTAGGTGGCTCAGTGGATAGTGAATCAGGCCTGGAGTCAGAACTTAGGTTCAAATCTCACATCAGACACTTCCTAGCTATATGACTCTGGGCAAGTCACTTAACCCTGATTGCTCTTCTTAGAATTGATACTAAGAAGGTAAGGTTTAAAAACAAATGTACACTCCCATCCCTTATTCCCCGATGTTCCCTCTGGAAGAACCTGGCTTGCCTGTCTGTGGGTGGAAGCTGGCTGGCAATATGACTGCGCAGCATGTTATAGGAGAGAACATTGAGTTTGGAGGCAGAAGACCTATCTCTGACTCCTGCTGCTTAGATGGTCGTGAGGAAGTGAACACCTGCCTTCAAGTTTATGAAAGGCTAATGCTTAGAAGAGGAGACAGATTAGTTCTTGGCCCTGAAAGGCTGAACTAGTAACAGCGGGTGGAAACAACAGGAATTTTGGCTGGAGGGAAGGAAACATTTCCTAATTACTAGATCTGCCCAAGAATAAGATAGGCGGCTTCATGAGAGGGTTCAGTTCTCCAGCACTCAAGGTCTTCCAGAAGAGCCAGGAGAGTACTAACAGCTGAGCTTGAGATATGGCTCTTAAGGTTTCTAAAGGATCTTTTAATGATTTCCCATTTCTCTTGTATATAGCTTGCTTTGGATAGATTTATCTGCATTAGATTATGAGCTCCTTGGGAGCAGAGACTTTTGCCTTTTTTTCTATCTCTAGTGATTAGCAGAGTGCCTTGCATTTAATAAATAGTAGACAATAAATGTTTATTGACTGATATTATATACTTTATCTTCTTTAGGCCTCCTACCAATCATATGAAACCAATATACAAGTGTTCTTATCTCTACATTTAGAGACAGAAATCTGCAGTTAAAGTGACCTGCCTCTGGTCACAGGTAATGAGCATCAGAGTCAATAACAGACCCAGTTCTCTCCCAACTCCCAGTTTAGCATTCTGTAGCCTCTAAAACCCCAACCCAATCCCCATCTCCATCTATTCTGTGTTTCATCCCCTTAGTCATCCCTATCTTACATCTACCCCCATTTTCTAGGTTGTAATAATAATGTCACACTTCTCTTGGACTTAGGAAGGAAGGAAAGATAGGAGAAAGGGATTGATATCTAAGTGGCAGTTGGGTTAAGACCCAACTTGCTTGATAGAATTGAATATTTTATTAGATTCTTCTTATCTGGGTACCAAGTAACTGCAAGGAATGCTTTGGAGGTGGACTTTGTGCTAAAATCTTCTATAAAGTCTTGTAGAAAATGTTTTTCCTTTACTCCAAACTTCAATCTCTTTTCATCTACAGGTTCCTTCCTTACAAATGCACCCAGATCATTCCCATCTTTAAAAAACCCTCATATTATCAATCTCTCTTTTTCCCATCATAATTCCTAGAAGGAAAAAAAAATCTGTCTATACTGATTGCTTCTACTTCATCTTCTTCCACTCAGTTCCCTGAATTTTGGCTTTCAACTGTGACTAAACAGCTTGCCCCAAGTTTATCAACTATCTCTTAATTGCTAGTTGGTGTCCTTGTTCTAACTACCAACCACCTCCTCCCACAGATACTCTTTCCTCCCTGAGTTTCTGTGAGTCTGCTATTTCCTCTTTCTCCTCATTCTACTCTGACAGTTCCTTCTCATTCTCCTTTGCAGGATTATCATCCTGCATCATCCAAGTACAACCTCCACTCTCTATGTATACATAGGTTCTTTCTTATACCACTCACTTATTATTATTTTTTAACCCTTATTTTCTGTCTTAGAAACAATACTGAGCATTGGTTCCAAGGCAGAAGAGTGGTAACAGCTAGCAAAGCATGTTAAGTGACTTGCCCAGGGTCACACAAATAGGAAGTGATTGAGGCCATATTTGAAGCTAGGACCTCATATCTCCAGATTTGGCTCTCTCTCCACTGAACCACTCAGCTTCCTCCTTATACCCTCTTCAATTCCCTTCCTAAACTTTCTTTCAGTGAGCTCATCAGTCCCCAAATATTCATCTATCATCTTTATGCAGATGACTGCCAAATCTCCATTTTTCATTTATCCCTTAAGGTCCTATACCAATGAGTGGGAAGGGCCAAGCAATGGGGGTTAAGTGACTTGTCCAGGGTCACACAGAAAGGAAGTGTCTGAGGACAAGATTTGAATGTAGGACCTCCTGTCTCTGGACCTGGCTCTCAATCCACTGAGCCAGCTAGCTGCACCCTCACATTTTTTTTTAATCTGGATGAACCATGGGAATATCAAAAGCAACACGTCCAAAATGGAATCCATTCTCTTTCTCTCTAAATCTAATTCACCTCCTTATCTCCTTATTTCCATCAAAGGTACCTTCATCCTTCTCATCTCCCAGATTTACGATCTTTGAGTCATCCTGTACTCCTCACTACTCATATCTAATTAGTTGCTAAGTTTTGGTGATTCTGCTTCTACAAAACCTCTCAAACATGTCCCAGTTTTTTCACTCTCCACTCTGATCACCTCTCCTGGACAATTGTGCTAGCCTGCTAGTCTCCTATCACCAGGTAGGTGTTCTTACGTCCAGTCTCTCCCCTTCCCAATCCATCCTACATCCAGCTGCCAAATTGATGATCCTTTATTATAGTTGTTATCAAACACGAGCATTTCTGTACACACAGAAGAATGCAAAGAGAAGATTAGACAAGGAACCACAAATCTCTATCATGTACACCTCACGTTTTTAAAAAGAATATATTCAAAGCTGACCTGCTTGTCTGTTAGAAATAATGTTGCAAAAACACAGGGTTGATCATGTTAGTTCCCTGCCAAAGAAACTTCTGTGTGGGTGAAAAATAGAAGACAAGACCGACTGAATAGAAGCAAGGCAGGCAAGTTCTCACATACCCATTCCAGCAAAGCCTGAATAAAGCACCATACTGAATAATGATCAATAAACATAATATAATTTTTAAAATGCAAAACTATTTTATTTTCCCAATTACATGAAATAATAATTTTTTCAACATATGTTCTCCAAAATTATAAGATCCAAACCGTTTCCCTTTTTTTCTTCCTTCCCCCAACTTGGAGATGGAAAGCAATATAATCTGGGCCATACACATATTATCATGCAAAACACACTTCCTTATTGGTCAGTCACTGTTGTAAGAGCACACTCATATAAAACCAAAACCCCAAAATAAAATTGTAAATAGACTGATGTGAAAGAAAGGATGCTTTGAACTGCCTCTAATTCAAATATTTCTTTCCCTGGAGGTGAATAGCATTTCCTGTCATAAGTCCTTTAGAATTGTTTCAGATCATTGCATTGCTGAGAGTAAATGTTCTATATTCTGAGGCAGCAAGAGGAAAGGTTTTCACAAGAAAGGTCCAGGATTGTTGGGAACCACCCTCAGTGTGGACCTGGGAAGACCACAGAGATTTAAGTTTTGACCATGAAAAGGTTCATAGTAATCACATGACACCACATTCATACCACAAAGGACTCCGAAGATCGAGCATTTTTTGACTCCTTAAGATCCAAAGGTGTATATTAGAGTACATCCTGGAAAATGGGGGTTAATATGGAAATACAAGTGGCCTAGTTTGAGACCAAGCATCCAAAGAGGAGCAGTGGCAGAATCTGGCCTTACCACAATATCCAAGTTCAGAAAATAAGGTTACAAATATGACTAAACAAGGCACCAGCCACTACAAAGATTTATAGATCCAGGGGCTGCTAGGGTGGCTCAGTGGATAGAAAGCCAGACCTGGAGACAGGAGGTCCTGGGTTCAAATTTGATCTCAGACACTTCCTAGCTATGTGCCTCTGAGCAAGTCATTTAACCTCATAATTGCCTAGCCTTTACCACTCCTCTGTTTTGGAACAGATACTTGTATCCATTGTAAGATCGAAGGTAAGGATTAAAAAAAAAAAGATTTATAAATCCAGAGACCAAAAAATCCAATGTAGAAGAGAGTAACTATAACAATTTTGAGGACTCAAAGAAAAAAAAAATTGATTATCTACATGGACTGCATGAACACCTGGAAGAAATAAAACAAAATAAAAAAAAATGAAACAAAAACGCTGGAGGAAAGAATTGGAACAATAAATGGCGTAGAAAAGAAAGCAATAAAATTTATCCATATTCACTGAAAATTAGAATAGGTTAAACAGAAATGAGTTATTCTAAGAATGGATGTGAATCAAAGCATACTATCTTTCACATTAGAGTATTTATGGTTTTGTTTTTGGGTTTTGATTTTGTATAACTGTGCCCTTATAACATTGACCAATATGGAAGTGTGTTTTACATGATAATAAAAGACATTAGTAACTCTATAAGATGAGAAATATTTAAACAAAAATATTGAAAAAAAAAGAGGAAAATAAAGTATCTACTATCAAAAACAACTACTCTGGCAAAAAGGTCAAAGAGAAATAACTTATGAGTCACTGAAATTTCCTGATGACCATGATTAAAAAAGCAAGAGGAAGGGGAGGGGACAATTAGATGGTTTTGTGGGTTCAAATGTAACCTCAGCCACTTTCTACCTATGTGATTCTGGGCAAGTCATTTAGCCCCAATTGCCTAGCCCTTACTGATCTTCTTCCTTGGAACCAATACTGAGTACTGATTCTAATATGGAAGGTAAGGGTTAAAACAACTTTTCCCCACCCCAAAACCTGGGTACTCTATGTCAAGAAATCATAAACAAAAACTGCTTAGATCTATTACAACTAGGAGTAAAACAAGAAAGAATCTACCACTCACTTCCTGAAAGAAAAGGGGTGCAAGAATGAGAATCCAGAGTTTTCTAGATTTGAACCTAGGACCCTCCCCCCTCAGGATCCCCACTCCCACCTGGCTCTCAACCCACTGAGTCACCCAGCTGCCCCCATTAGAGAACTTTTAAGTATTCCTGATAAAAAGAAACTTTGATGGCTCCACATTGCCTTTAGGATAAAAGACAACCTCTCCACCTTGAAGCTCTTCAAGTCTAACTCCAGTCTGTCTTTCCAGTTTTTTTTAAAAACATTACTCCCTTTCGCGTGGTTTTCCTTCTAGTCAAACTGTGTTGCTTGTCATTTGATAAGACATGACAGCACGGTATTCGTGATATTTTTTTTTTACAAGCTGTCCCCGATGCCTAGAATATTCTCTTCCTCCCCTCCCCTTTGCTTCCTGGAATCTCAGAATCCCTCTGTGACAAGAGAACTTCTGGCTCAGGCCTCTTACTGTCACTGTGATAAGGGAAAGACTTCGATGGGAAAGAAACTCTGGCTTGGATTTCTTGCCAAGTGTATAAGAATAGAGTGCTGCCTCCGTGTCTATTTGGAGCTTCCAGACATTGTTGCTGAAAGTTAGATAGGCACAATACCTGCACAATCAAGTTTGGGAAATAAGCCGAAGCTCCTGTTTGGAACAGCTTCAGGTGTTTTTTCTGGTACTTGTTTCTATACATGTATACTCTTACCTTTCCTACCTGCTTTCCAAAAAATTCTATCTTTTTAGGGCTGCTTATATATTCACATTCTATATAAAGGTGTTGAAGGTGATATTCTGGGCTCATTGACTCCTACATTTTTGTAGGTGTGGTGGAGGCTGCAAATCGAAGAAAGCTAAAACTGCAGTTTACCATCTCTATATTGACTCAGTGATGGACAAAAGTACTTAACCAACGGAGCCTTGGATAAGTTTTATCTCACCTTCAAGGCTCAATTCAGTTACCAGATTCTATAGTCATTCCTTATGTAACCTCTAGTTATTATTGATCTCCCCCAAAACTTTGTACAGATTTTGTATTTACTTAACTGTTTGTAATTCAGTCATCTTCCTCACACTGATCCCAGAGAATGTAATCTCCTTCAGGGAATGGATTGTTTGCATTGGTGTATCCCCATTGCCTTGCACATAGTAGGCACTTGTTGAATGAATGAGACACCTTGTTGATAAATTCAATTTTAAGTAGGGAGAGACAGGAAAAGAAATCAATTTGAAGCACATAGCAATAATAGTCCAGGTGAGAGGCCATATGGGCCTGAACCAATCTGGTAGCATTTATGAAGGGCCTACTGTGTGCCAGACACTGAGCTAAGCTCCTTACAAGTATTATTTCATTTGATCCTTAGAACAACCCTAGAAAGTAAGTGCTATTACTATCCCCATTTTATAGTTAAGGAAATGGAGGTAAAGGGGGGTTAAGTGATTTGACCATGTTCACACTCTGAAATCCTGCCAATCTAGCCTTCTCTGGCTTCCTTACACAGACCTTGGCATGAGTCAGGAATGCTTTAGAGAATCCCTCTCTTTCTTGAAGATGGAGCTTTGGGACTATCTTCTGCATAAAGCCTTTCTCCAATTCCCTCTGCCTCCCAATTTTAGTCTCCAGCCCAATTTAACCTTGTATTTAACTACTTTGCATATACTTGAGTTGATTAACTTTGTTAATGCTATATTTATTTTCACATGCACTTGTGAGACCTATTTGAATGTAAGCTTGTTGTGAGGAGAGATTGCTTCATTCCTTGTACTTTTATCCTGGGCACTTTGCAGAGAGCTAGGCACAAATGCATATTGTAGGTTTAAAAAAAAACCAAAACCCTTACCTTCCATCATAGAATCAATACTGTGTATTGGTTCCAAGACAGAGAAGCGGTAGGGCTAGGCGATGGGGGTTAAGTGACTTGCCCAGGGTGACACAGCTAGTTAGTATCTGAGGCTATGTTTGAATCCAGGACCTGATAGGTCTGGGCTCTCTATCTATTGAGCCACCTCGCTGCCCCTATATTGTAGACAGACGTTTAATCAATATTTGCTGGTTGATTGACTGTGAGAGAGTAAAGTGCATTGAGCCTGGGAAGACAGGCTGGAACAAAAAGATGAAAGGCTTTAAATGTCCACGTATGGGCTTAGTATTTAAGATGAGGGGCAAAAGGTTAGCCCCAAAGCAACTTGATTTATGCCAGAGTCCCTACGTCTCGCTCTGCGTCCTTCCCGCCCCCCGCCCTTCGCGCTTGCGTTCTCCCCGTCCCCGCCCCCCGTGCTTGCGTCCTCCCCGCCCTGTCTTGCTCCGGTACCTGAGAGAAACCCTTCAGCGTTCTCTTTCAAGTCCAGAAGCCTCTCGATCATCCGTTCTTGCTTCCCTAGGAACCGCCGCACCCACGCCCCGGCCCGGTTGGCGTTGAGCAGACCAATCAGTCCCTGGCTTACATCCTCCATGTCCCGAAATACCTCCATGGCCAAAGCTGGAAGAGCCGGGAACAAACTTGCCGATCCCAAGCCCGCCCAAATTCAAACAGTCACCGACCAGGCTTCATTGTGTTCTCCGCTTCCTATTGGTCTTCGGGCGCAACAGACATACAAAAAAGCCAATCGTTACTGAGCATTTTATCTCGTTCTCGCGGAAGGGCGGGGCTGTTCTAGTTGCGCATGCGCGACATGTCACCAGTTGAGGATGCTTAGCCTTGTTCTGGTTGTGTCCTACCTGTACCTCTGTAAGGTATTCCTTCTTTTGAGGGGCTCTCCTGTTACGTGAACCCCTAACTAAATACCCCGACTGCTTTAGTGAAGGAAAATTAGCCTCTCTGCCTTCGAATTTAGTCTCCCCAAGGTTTGGGACAGTTTTTTTTTTTGTTTACGTATATATACACACCAAACACCTGGCACATAGTGCCTCACAAATGCTTAATTATTGAAGTCCCCTTATTAGACCATAACCCATTGTTGGTTTTTTTTTGCCTCTCCTGCCTCCCCTTATAAAATCTTACTTTTCATTATCTTTCAACCCTCAGTTCTCTCCCAGGTCAGCTCCACTCCGACCCCTTCTTAACCCTTTGGTGAGCCAATTCAGTTCTACACATTCCTCTGAAATGATAACCATTCTGGAGATGAGTATGGAACCATGTCCAAAGGCCCATGAAACTATACGTCCTCTTTGACCCTGCAATACTACTTCTAAGTCTGCATCCCAAAGAGATCAGAGATAAGGGAAGATGTACAAAAATATTTTTAGCCGCTCTTTTTGTAGTGGCAAAGAACTGGAAGCTGAGTGGGTGTCCTTCAATCAGGGAATGACTGAACACGTTGTGGGATATGGTTATAATGGAATACTATTGTGTATAAGAAATGATAAACAGGATGAATTCAGAAAAACCTGAAAAGACTGATGAACTGATGCAAAGTGAAGTGAGCAAATTTTGTATATAATAACAAATACAGTACAACAATTAACTGTGAAAGACTAAACTATTATCAAGTTTCCAAGGTATCTGCCAGGGTCTCAGATGAAAAATACTATCCATAGCTAAAGAAGGAATGGTTTGGAGTATGATTGCAGATCAAAGCATGCCATCTACTTTATTTCCTTTATGAGTTTTTTAAAATTGTATGTGTGGTATGTCTTCTGTCATAGTATAAGCAATCTGGAAATGTGTATTGCATGAAAGTACTGGTCTTACCTTTATCAGACTGTTTACCACCTTGTAGGGTAAAGGGAAGGAGAGGGAGAGAATCAGAATCATAAAATGTCAGAAAATAATTGTCAAAATTTGTTTCTATCTGTAATTGAAAAAACATTTTTTTTAATTTAAAAAATTCTACATAGTTTCTAGCTCCTTTCCTCCACCCCATATCCATCATATCATGGATTATGCCTAGTCAAATCTCAGCCTTTATTCCTACATGCGTGCTGCTAAACAAAGGTGGAGAAAATCATGCAACCATTCTGATTAGGTTTATTACAGTTATATGTTACATAACTTCAATTGAGCTTTCACTGTTGCTAGGCAACCATACTATACCTCTCTTATCAATTCATTAGCTCACTCTTCATAGCAGCTCTTCTAAACTTCATCCCTCCTCAAATTTCCTATGGCATGGCCTCTGCTCTCTTAATCTGAGAACCTTGCCTTATATTTATTTATTGGGAAATTTTATTTAGTTAATTTAGAATATTTTTCCATGGTTACAAGAATCATGTTCTTTCCCTCCTCCCACCCCTGTCCTGTAGCTGACTTGCAATTCTACTGGGTTTTTACATGTGTCATTGATCAACACTTATTTCCATATTATTGATATTTATACTAGGGTGATCATTTAGAGTCTACATCCCCAATCATATCCCCATCCGACCCATGTGATCAAGCAGTTGTTTTTCTTCTGTGTTTCTACTCTAGTTCTTCCTTTGAATGTGAATAGTGTTTTCTCATAAGTCCCTCAGAATTGTTCTGGATCATTGCATTGCTACTAGTGGAGAAGTCTATTTTATTCGATTGTGCCACAGTGTATCTGTCTCTGTGTCCAATGTTCTCCTGGTTCTGTTCTTTTCACTTTGCATCAATTCTTGGAGGTCATTCCAGTTCACATGGAATTCCTCCACTTTATTATTCCTTTTAGCACAATAGTATTCCATCACCAACATATACCACAATTTGTTCAGCCATTCCCCAATTGGAGGGGATTTTCCAATTTTTTGGCCACCACAAAGAGTGCAGCTATTAATATTCTTGTACAAGTCTTTTTCCTTATTATCTTTTTGGGGTGCAAACCCAGCAGTGCTATGGCTGGATCAAGGGGCAGACTGTCTTTTAAAGCCCTTTGGGCATAGTTCCAAATTGCCTTCCAGAATGGTTGGATCAATTCACAACTCCACCAACAATGCATTAATGTCCCACATTGCCTTATATTTAACAGAACAAATCGAGATCATTTGCTATTAACTCTGTATTTCTGTTGGAACTCTTTCTTATTGCCTATCTACCACTAATCTCTTTCGCCTTTGTCTCATATGAGTCATATGTCTCATATTCGCCCTTTCTCCTAATCAAGGTTAATCCTACTTGTGATCCCATTCCATTCAGTCTCCTTTTACACCTTGCCCCCCCTCCATCATCCCTCCCCACTTTCACTTATTTTCAATCTCTCACTCCTTCTACTGGCTCATTCCTTACTGCTTACAAATAGGCATGTCTTCCTCCAACATATGAAAATCTTATATAATTTGTCCATCTTTGGTAACTATGGTCTTGTTTCTCTTTTGTTCTTTGTAATTAAATTCCAGTTTCTGACTTCAAAATTCCACCAAAACTACTGTCCCCAAAGTAACCAGGGATCTTAATTACTAACTTCAATGGCCTTTTTTCAATCCTCTTTCTCCTTGACCTTTATTTAGCTTTTGACTATTGATTACCCTCTCCCCCTTGATTCTCTCTCTCTTGGTTCCATCTCTCCTAGTTCTTCTCCTACCTATAACCCTTCCCTTCTCAGTTTCCTTTGCTGGAGTGTCCTCCAGATCATGTCCTCTAACCTTAGGAGTCCCCCTCAGGATTCTGTCCTCCCTCTATATTATTTCTCTTGGTGATCTCATCAGCTCCCATTGACTTAATATGTCTATGCAGATAATCCTCAAATCTATCTATCCTGTCATAACCTCTCTTTTGACCTCCCCTCTTACCTCAATTTCATTTCAGATATCCTGAATATCCAGTAGATGTCTTAAACATGTCTAAAACAAAACTCATCATTTCCCCCCACCCCATCCCAACTTCCCTATTATTGCAGAGGGAAGCACCATCCTCACAGTCCTTCAGATTTCCAACCTGGGTACCATCCTCAACTTCTTATTATCTTTCACCCCATCATATTCAATTCATTCCCAAGTTCTGCCAATTTTCCCATTGAAACATTTCTTGTGTACTCTTCCTTCTTCCAACACAGCCATCACTCTGGTATAGGCTCTCATCACCTTGTGCTTTGGTTACTCCAATAATCTACTGGTGGGTCTGCCTGCCTTAAGTCTCATCCTGCTTCAATCTATCTTTCATTCAGCCACCAAAGTGATTTTCCTACAGTTCAGGTACAATGTCACCTCTTCTATTCATCAAATAAAAATTCTGTTTGGCAAATTCAACACCCTTCATAACTTAACTTCTCCTACCTTTCTAGTCTTTACAGCATAGCCCCCCCCCCCACCCCCACTCTTTTGATCTAGTGACACCTGTCTCCTAGCTGTTGCATGAACAAGACACTCCTAGCTTTTGGCTGTGGGCATTTTCTATGGCTGTGTCCCATGCCTAGAAAGCTCTCCCTCCTCAACTCTGCCTACTGACTTCTCCAGCTTTCTTTAAGTTTCAACTAGATTCCTATCTTTTACAAGGAAGCCTTTCTCAATCTATCTTAATTCTAGTGCCTTTCCTCTGTTAATTACTTCCTAATTATTCTATATATAGCTTGTTGCATATTTGTTTCCATGTTGTCTCCCCCATTGGACTGTAAACTCCTTGAGGACAGGGACTGTCTTTTGCCTCTTTTATCTGGTACATAGTAGATGCTTAATTTTATTGATTGACAGAATATTCTTTTCTCTTTTTTTGAACTCTTACCTTCTATCTTAGAATTGATACTGAGTATTGCTTCCAAGGCAGAGAGTGGTAAGGGCTAGGCAATGTAGGTTAAGTGACTTACCTAGGGTCACACAGCTAAGAAGAGTCTGAGGCCACATTTGAACCCAGGATCTCCCATCTCTAGGCTTGGCTCTCAATCCACTGATCCACCAAGTTGTACCTTGTCCTTCCCCATTTGGCTTTGCCAACCCTTCATAACTTTGTTCTTCCTACCTTTCCAGTCTTCTTACACCTTGCTCTCCTTCACATACTCATATCAGTGACATTGGTTTCCTGGTGTTCCATACACACTCCACTTGTAGATTTGGTGCATTTTTATTGACTGTCCCCCATGCCTAGAATGCTTGTCCTGCTTTTCTCTACCTTCCGACTTTCTTCAAATCCTAGTTAAAATTTCACATCCTACAAGTCTTTCCCCAGTTATCTTTACTGCTAGTGCCTACAAGTTATTCTATAAAATCTTGTTCATACATAGCTGTTTGCATGTTTTCTCCTATTAGAATGTGAGTAGGGACTGCTTTTGCTTTCTATTCCCTTAGTCTCAGATAAGGTACTCCTGTAACTGTGCTTTTCCACCATGTCTGGAATACTCTCCCTCCTTATCTCTCCATATTAGAATCTAAACCTTCCTTCAAAGCTCAGCTCAAGTGCCACCTCTGTTTACAAGAGATCTTTCTTGACCTCCCAGCTGTAAGACATTTTTCCCTCTTCAAATTATCTTGCATTTACTAAACAAATCCTCCCTGGTAAACTCAGACACAGGGACTTTTTTGCCCCACTCTTGTTCCTTCCTATTCTGAAATTCCAAGATCTTCTTTCTAGCTTATGGCTTATACACATTCCTACTAGTCACTTCCCTTCATCCTCTCTGCTCCTTATTACTTGTTTGACTTTGGATAACTCACTGCCTCCCTGGGCTTTAATTTCCCCATTCCCAAAATTAGGTTGAATGATGATACCTTATAATTGACAAATTATCTGGTTACAAGAACTTACAACAACATTGCAATTAAGTGAAAGTAAGTAACTCAAGGAGAGAGAGTGAACCCACCCAGACACTTGATGTTCCTAGGCTGTATTTAGGGAATGAAATGCCCACACAGAGGGATATGGGTTTTTAAGATGTGTCAGCCCTTAATTACTCTTCTATGTTTGACCCTGAGCAACAGGGAGGTAAATTGTCAGTCATCTTTACCACCCTAGCTAGGATTTTGGAATTCACAAGGGATGGGGGGAAAAATCACATATACATAGTAACTTTAGATAGCTTTATTTATTTACTTTTTTTAAGATTATAAAATGAATACTTCATTTAAGTGTAATACTGTCTTATGGAAATACCAATGCAGGAGAGTGAGAACAGACCCATGTATATAACTGATTGCAGGAACAAAAAACCATGCCAACCCCCATAGCATGCTGGGCCAAGCCAGTTGTATGGGACTGTACAAAACAGATAAATATGGACCTATCTGGGGAGTGGCACATGCTCCAAGACAAGTGTCTGCCATCTCTAAGAGTTTAACACAAACATGTGGGTACAAACACACACAAACACATACACAAAAAACACATGCAATCACTGACATGTACCGCTTCTCAAGCGAGAACCAGGGTCCTTCATCTTTGTTAGACATCCATCAAGGCACAGCAACACTAGACCAGAGTCAGGTTCTCCACCACTCCTTTTCAGTTTTAATGCTAAGAGCCAAGCAAAGACCCAATCCTTTCCCCGCTTTTTGCACATGGCAATAGAGAATTTATGTTATCCTCCTGTTTAACATGGTCAGTTTGAAATCCCAACAACCAAGGTTAGATTTGGCAGAGAAACTCTGATCCTGGGAGAGGGGCCAACATTTCTGGGCAATTTATTTACTTTCTGTACTGTGCTGTGTAAAAAAAAAAAAAATCCAGACTAGCAGAAATTTCTATCCTCAGATCTCTCAATATCCCAAGACAATGAAACAACTTAACTCAAACTGGCTATGGTAAACGGTGGGACATACCCTTGGCTGGGGTTTCATCTACTATACTCTAGGCACAATCATAGGTGAGGAATTTGTTTCCTGGCTTAAGGCTTTTCTTCCCTGGGCTCGCCAAGGAAGAAAGGGAAGGTGTAGCTTGTAGTTCTAGAGACAGGAGAAATGGTAGAGGAGCGTGTATGCCCCCCAAATCTGGTTTTCTCAGCTTTCTTTTGCCCCAGTCACAAAGAAAGGAGTAGGGTTGTTGAAAAGCTAATAAATCTGTCTTTCTAAATGACCTGGCTGGTATGCAGGATTGCTAGACTGATGCCTCCAGGAGCTTCCAAAACACAGAGTTCCTGTACCAGAGAGAAGCCTGGGGTCACTAGTCACCCCCAAATACTGACCAGTACACCTGAGAACAGCCTCTCTGCCCCGAGGGCATCATTCTTCACCTGATACTCACCCACTCTTATCTTTCTGCCTTTCCTGTCAGGCAATGTTTCCAGTGAGGTACCTGTGACTTGGGCTTTGTCACTGGATCAAATCATCCGTAAAACTGTCAGGTTGGACAAGCTGACCTTGAAGGTCTCCTGCCCAGTGCTCTTAGGAATGGAGTGCTATGCTTAGATGCCCAGCTCTCTCCACTCTCTTTCTCCCTTGCTGAGTTCTGCCACATTCCAGCGGACCTGAAGCTCCTGTTGTCTTAGTCTCTAGTGGGATCCTGGGCTTGTTTTCCGGGTCTGATAGGGAAATGGCAAAAAGGACTGAGAGAAAAGGATCAAATTCTTCCTCCCAGTCTGATACAGACTGACTCTGCTATGCTTGGCATAAAAATATAGATACAAAAAGAAGATTGTAAAACACACCTCTAAGAACTGAGCAGAATGGTGTACAGGCCACAGGCATTCATTCAAGCAGGAGGAATGCCAGCCAGACGTGCAAAATCCCATTTTAAACCATGCACAACTTCATAAAACCCTAATATAAAGCTCAAGCTCAATCCCTAATATAAAATTCAGGCTTTAACATAGTGCTTTTTTCCCCCTTATTTAAAAAACAACAAAAAATAATCTTTCACAACTTCCTTGAACATCTTACTTATTTCAAGCTTATTTCTCTGAAAGAGGCCTTCCTCACAGCTTTACATAAAACTCCATTGCCTCTTGTGCCCATGGGGCTGGTTTCTGGGGGGTAACACCCTATGCCCGGGCCTAGGTTCCCTCCTGCTTAACTCATGCATAGTGGGAGCAGAACTCAGTTTCAATCCACAGACATTTTTTGCTTTGGCTTAGGCTTACAAGTTTTTGGGAAAATATAGGAAAAAAGCATTAAGAATTGCAAACTCTTCCACTTGGCACCATGTTCTTCCTTGCTGACTGAAGCAGGTTTCCAAAGAGTCCACTTTCTCTTTGGACATGGGCCTTAGGGAGCCCAGGCCAAGGTGGCCAAGCAGTCAGAGATAAAGGACAAGATGGGAAGAGGTGGTTCAGGATTCTGTCAGTGCTAGCTTCCCACCCTAAGGGTAGACAAGCATCCCAAGCGTTTCTTCCTCCTCATCCCTTCTTCCCCTCCGATGGACAGGTACTGCGGATGCTCTGTGTCCTCCGTCCTACCAGCAGATCCTATTGCTTCTATTGAGCGTTGTTGGACGAAATAGCTGCACTCTTGATGGTTGCTTGCTTTGGGGGACCCTGAAAAGAGAAGCCAGGAGTTGGGAGAGGTTTTTACCCCTTTCATTAGAAATCTTTTGGTTAAGCCTAGTAAATAAGGAGCAGCAAAAGAATCCCGGTAGGGCAGAGTTGGAGAGGATAACAAGTCCTCTTTTATTTTGGAGTGGGGAGGCGAAGTCTCTCTCTTGTTCAGGCTGGAAAGTGCAGTGGGCAATCCCAACACTGATCCACATGAAGGCTATCATCTGCCCTGCTGTCTGGACCTGGCCTGGCTCATCCCTCCCTAGACAGCTTGGCAGTTCACCGCTCCTAGGTGCTCAGCACGGCGGTGCTACACTTCCTGCAGACACTCGACTTTCAGCCCTAAGGAGCTAACACTTCTGAGTCTAAGCGAGCCTCAGCAGTCCTCGGTATAGACATGCAGCACACCATGCATAGATGATAGCAGTTATCTGACCCAGTCTGTATACCTCATCAGGAATTCCCTTTAGAACATCCCCAAGAAATGGTCAAATCTAACCTTTATTGGAAAACCTCTAGTGATGCTCTCAATTACCTCCAAAAGTAAGCTTTTCTTGAGCTCTGAAAATCAGGACATTTTCCCTTACACTGCCAAGCACGCCTCTCCAGCTTCTGCCTGTGCTCCTAGTTCTCTCTGGGGTCAAGGAGAAGTCTAGTCCCCCTCTGATAGAAAGATAACTCTCATGTTCTGCCCTTCCCTTCCCTGCCCCACTCCCCGACTATGTTTGTTTTTTAAACCCTTACTTTCTGTCTTAGAAACAATGCAAAGTTCCAAAGCCTAAGAGCAGCAAGGGCTAGCAAATTGGGGTTAAGTGACTTGCCCAGGGTCACGCAGCTAGGAAGCCTCTGAAAGGAATGGCAGAGGTCAGTTCGGGGATTAATGTGGTTGCTGACCTCACTCCGTGACATTCTTCCTATAGCTTGGGTGTATAGATAAGCCTTATATTTCCCTTTCAGTATTCACTTGTCATCCCCTAATTAACTGACACCCTTCTCAAACCGTCCTGTTTTTTTTTTTTAGCATGTCTCGCCTCTTCTGGAGAGAGGGGGGTCTGGATCTATTATCTCATCACTGTGGGCAAATTCCATCCACACAAGAAGTCTGGCAATTCAAATGGAATTTTCTGTCTTAGAGAGTCCCCTGAGAGAGGTACATGACTTGTCCAAGGGCACCTAAGCTGCATGTGCCAAGGACTGAACTTGAACTTCCTCTTTTCCAGGCTGGCCTCCGATCCCCCACACCGCACTGCCTTCTTGTCCCCCATCTTAGGGCTATGATTTCTATGTCTGCTCTTTGATTTGTGGGTCATCAGGCTGTCCCAGTGTTTAGACTAGCCATCCGTGACAAGACTTGGTCCATGGGCAGGACAAGGCAAGCGAGGAGGAGGGCCAGGGACATGAACCTGGGACGCACCGAGGACTTGGTGAAGTTCATGTGTGTGTACAGCATTTCTGCGATGTCATTTTGTCCAGCTTCAAGGGCAATGGAGAGGGCTGTACTGCCATCCTGAAAGGCAAAAGACCAAGCTGGAGAGAGACAGAGGCACGGACTCCAAGTGCCATTCTTCACTACCCCAGCCCAATAGCTTTCCAGTCCTCCCTCCGTGGGTCCCCCACCCATATATCTTTTCTTTTTTTTAAACCTTTACTTTCCATCTCACAATCAGTACTGTGTACTTGTTCCAAGGCAGAGGATTGGTAAGTGACTTGCCCAGGGTCACACAGCTGGGAAGTGTCTGAGCCCAACAATGCCTTTTCTAACTCACATGGTCGGTGAGTGCTATGTTACAGTTGGGCACAGCCAGGAGCAGACGAGCGATTTCCACATGGCCATGCTCGCAGGCACACATCAGTGCAGTGGAGCCATCATCATCTTGAAGGTTGACATCTGCAGCACAAGCCAGCAGGGCTTTGACCATGTCAATCCGTCCATGGCTGACAGCCAACATAAGTGCTGTCTGTCCTGCCTACAGGAGGGACAGGAACAGGAGTTTTAGTATCTGAGTAAGCTGTGGAGCCTTTTGATAATAAATCCCCACAAGGCACCGTTGATATAGGTATTTCTAGAACATGGTGCCAGAGACAGCCAGGCATTTCCTGGTATTCTCCCTAGGGAGATGGCTGGGTGAACAGGTGCTGGACTAAGAAAGGGCTCCTTAGGCAATGTCATCATAGAATTGTGGGATTTAGAATTGGAAGGAACCCAAGAAACCATAACTGTGGGCTCGTGGGATTGTTGATTTAGAATTGTGGTGGGTGGAAAGATGAAATGACTGAGGAAACAAAGGTTCGCTCTTCTGAACATTTCTATTTATTAAGCAATGCATGGCAATTGCCCAACAAATCAAGACCAGGCTCC
This sequence comes from Monodelphis domestica, assembly GCF_027887165.1. Lineage (NCBI taxonomy): Eukaryota > Metazoa > Chordata > Mammalia > Didelphimorphia > Didelphidae > Monodelphis > Monodelphis domestica. The sequence goes on along the minus strand of NC_077229.1, from coordinate 96,929,063 downwards.
TTCCTCTCGGCTCCAGAATACAGGGGGAGGCAGACTTTCATATATTAAAACAATCCGATAAAGCCAATTAATTAAAAGGAAACAATACAATATTAGGTAATCTGATTTCTAATTGGAGGAAAGATTAGGGACTTTCCAAATTGGAAGGGGAAGAGCGAACAGGTACGCTGTCCCTGAATTCAGAAAAAGAGGTGTTCCACTCCACCTAGTGTCTGTAGAGAAAGGAACATGGGAAAAATAAATGGTTGATCAATTAAGGGCTGTGTACAATTGTGAGAAAATGCCTTACACCAAACTTCAGAGCTCACTGGGTTTCTGGTCAGTATAATCTTAGTTCAGGGTCTAAATAACAGGTATGAGTGGCTTTCCCAGCCCTGAAGGGCTAAGGTCAAACAATGCAATACGGTTTTCTCCTCATTCTCCCAGTTGAATAAAGTTTTCTCCTGAGACAGAATCCGGACTAGATCCATAAACAGAAAGGGAACTGTGCTAGATCCAGAACTGAGTCACAAGATGGAGTCAGTGTGGTTCACTCAGTTCCTATGATGAGCCACTTGCTTTCCTAATCTCAATTTTCTCAGAACTGAGTGTGTCTCATACATCACCTTGTCATGACTAGATGAGCCCAGGGAGTTGAGTTATAGTTAATTGGAAGCTAAGTTGGGATTCAAACCCAGGTCATTGGACTCTGTTTTGAGTGTCCCCCTCCCCCCACTCTATCTCCTTGCATGCTCCTCCCTCTCCTCAGCCAAACTCTATTCTTTGTGTGTGTGTGTGTGTGTGTGTGTGTGTGTGTGTGTGTGTGTGTATACACACACACATACATACACATACATTTTAAACCCTCACCTTCTGTCTTGGAATCAATACTATATATTGGTTCCAAGGAAGAAGAGTACAAGTGACTTGCCCAGGGTCACACAGCTGGGAAGTGTCTGAGGCCAGTTTTGAATCCAAACCCCATTCTTATAAGGTATATAGAAAAAAAAAAAACCCTTTGTCCTTCACCAGAGAGAAAGAATGAAGGGGAAATAATGTTTTCCATGGCTTCTGATTTGTGAGTACACCCCTACAGGAAGGTGAGGGTCTCTTTCTTCACATATTTGCTTGGCTAGCTGTAACTGTTGTTAAAGAAGTATAGATGTAGGGCTAGAAGTTCCCTTAAAGGTCACCTACTCCATGGCATTCAAAGAGGTTAAGTGACTTGTCTAGAGTCATATAGTTAATAAGTATCAGGAGTTGGATTTGAACCCAGGTCTTCTGACTACAACAATTTATATGATGGCTTTCAGGAAGACAACACTGAATCCTTCCCTGGAATTTAGGGGAGAACTCAAGGTCAAAGGAGAGGGCTTTTGGATAGAGTCCCTTAGGTGAATAAAAATGAGGTCTCTACATTCCTTAGGTATGTCCCTCCCAAGAACTGCCTTCAGAAATAAAATAAAACAAACCTCTGTGCTCTGAAGTCAGTTCAGGGGTACTTAATCTTTTTTTGAGTCAGGGACCCTTTGATGGTCAGTAGAAGCTATGGACCTCTTCTTAAAATAATGTTTTAAAATTCATAAAATAAAAGATTATAAAGGAAAGCAATTATATTAAAGTAGTTATCAAAATACCAAAAAAAAATCATAGTTCCCTTGAAATTTATTCACAGACTCCCTCAGGATCCATGGACTCTAGGTAAAGAACTTTGGATTAGATGTTTTTTACATTTTGTTTGTTTGGATTTCTTTGTGAGTTATCTAATAAAATCACCAAGACTCAGCACCCCACCTGATGACCGCAGCCTCCCTGGTCACCCTTTTTAGTACTGTTTGCACCATTCCCCTCTGCTCATTTATTGAGGGGAGTTAGAATACTCCTTGCTTCCCATCACCACTTCTAGGTTTTCCCCCTACCTCTATCACTTAATAACATTTCCTCCTTGGAGGTCCAGACAATCCACATTTTCCACCAAATCACAATCCTGGTAGCTCCTGCCTGTGGACCTCCAGAGCACCCCCACTGTCTTCCGCAATAAGTTCAGTAGGTAGCTCACAGATTTTCTCTCCTCCTCAACTCTTGCCCTCATATCAGGGGACTTCAATATATATACATGTACACTTCCTGAAACATCCTAATCCTACAGTTCCATGACCTGCTCACTTCCCACTTCTACTTTACCTCAGCCACACACAAAGATGGTCATACCCTTGATCTTGTCATCACCCACAAATGTATCATCTTCATGTCAAAGATTCTGAATCTGACCATAACCTACTGGCTTTTCACCAGCCCTCTACCTTCCCTTAAAAATACTCTCCTTCATCCCCACAGTGACCTTCAGTCCCTTGACTTCCCAATTCCATCCCAGGTCAACTCCCTGCACTAGTCATTCTCTTCTCTTTTCTCTATCTTGACCCCTTGGTGAACCAAATTCAATTCTAGATCACCCTCCTCTCTTGGATCTGAAGGCTTCTTATCTGGTCACTGATGACACCCAGCCAAATCTTGGCCTTGGATCACTCCCATCATTTTGCTATCTTCCATCCTACATGTGTTACTGAACAAAGGTGGAGAAAAATCATGAAAACTCGATGACTGGGTACACTACAAATTGAAATTACATAACCCCAACTGGGCTCTCACCGCTGCAAGGTAATCCTACTCTACTTCCCATATCAACTCACTATCCCACTCCACAATGGCTCTTCCAAACCTTCCTCAAACCTCCCATGGCTCCCCATCCCCACACTCTCTCAGCAGAGAATCTTGCCTCTTGAGGCCACTTGCTAATAACTTCCCTCTTCTTTTCTACATCTCCAATCACTCAGATACCTTTTGCCACTATGTCTTCCTTCACCTGAATTTCACACAAAAAAATGGCCTTACTCCCTGCCAAGGCAAACTTCTTCACCTGTACAAGTCATCCCATTCAATCTACCTCCTCCAGATTGCCCCCTTTGTCATCCCCATTCTCTCACTCATCTTTAATTTTTGTCTACTGCACACAAACCTGCACACATCTTCAAAAAACCCTCTCTCGATCCTTCTATCTCCTACTATTGTCTTGTATCTCTTTTGCCTTTTGTGGCAAAACTCCTCAAGAAAGCCATCTACAATCGATCTCTCATTCTCTTAGAATCCTGCTCTCGATCTCATCATTACACTGAAACTGCTCTCTACAAAATTACCAATTATCTCCTCATTGCCAACACAACGGTCTTTTCTCAGTCCTTACTCTTCTCTGTAGCCCGAGACTTTCAATCACCCTCTTCTTCATACTTTCTTCTGTAGGGAAGAAAAGTTTCTGAGGCCCCATTCTTTGGTTAGCTACCTGTCTGACTGCTCCTCAACCCCCATTATTGGATCTGCGTCCATGTCATGTCTACTAACCATGGATACTGTATAGGTTTTTGTCTTGAGCCTTCTTCTCTTTTTCCCTTTATACCTTAGTGATTTCATCAGCTGCTATAGACTTAATGAATATCTCTATGCTAATGATTCTCAAATCTATCTTTCCTGCCCTAATCTCTCTGCTGGCCTCCAATCTCACATCTCCAGCTGTCTTTCAGAAATCTCAGACTGGACACTTTGAACTCATTTTACCCAAAACAGAACTTATGATCTTTTCCTCTGAACACACTCTCCTTCCACATTTCTCTGTCCCTTTCAAGTATACCACCATCATCCCAGTTCCCCAGGCTTGAGACCTAGATATCACCCTCAAACCATCACTATTTCTCAAATTGCCTCCCTGCACCAACAACTGTCAAATCTGTTGCCAAGGCCTGTCTTTTTCACCTTTGGACCATTTCTTTTCTTTTTTTAAAAACGTTTACCTTGTATCTTAATAAACATATTAATATACAATTAATTAATTGCATATTATATATACATATAATTAATTATTATATTTTAATTTATATATAATATGGAATATATATTACATAATTAATAAACAAAAAATAATAAACAATACAAATAAATAAATAAAAAAGATATAAACAATATAAAATATAAACAATAAGAAACAATAAATATTGTTTCCAAGGTAGAAGAGTGGTAAGTGGGCTAGGCAATGGAGTTAAGTGACTTGCCCAGGGTCACATAGCTAGAAAGTGAGGCCATATTTAAATCTAGGTCCTCCCAACTCCAGGCCTGGTGCTCTATCCACTGTCCTACCTAGCTGCTTCTCTTTGGACCATTTCTTGACTCCATCTCCTTCTCTCCTTTGATACTACCACCACTCTGGTGTAGACCCATATTATCCCATGCTTGGACCACTGTAATAGCTGGCGGTTCTGCTTATACTCCACTCTATCATCCTTTGATTTTCCTAAAACAGAGGTCTGATCACATCATTCTCCTATTCAATAAACTTCCTTGGCTCCCTATTGCCTCTAGGATCAAACCCGAAATCCTGTTTGGCATTCAAAGCCCTTCATTAGCTAATCTCCTTCCTTTGCCGTCTTTTTATGCCCGACCTCCGATCTCCCACATACATACGCCTTTTTTTAAACCCTTCCCTTCTGTCTTAGATTCCCCACTTTGTCTCATCTCCATTCTCTTTGCCTGCTGCACACACCTGCCCACTTCTCCAAAAACCCATCTACTATCCCACCTAGAAGAACCAGATGCGGTGGAACGGAAAGCCAGATGGAAAGTTAGAGAGAAATGGCTGTGAGTCCCAGTTGTGCCACCAACTTGCTGTGAGGCTTCCATCGTTGGCCTCAGTTTCCCTCTCTGTAAAAATGAGGGGCCTGGGTCTCTTCTCACTCACTGTATTACCTGCTAGAAAGGCCAAAGGCTTCTGTGTGCCGCCCACCTCCATCCACCTCCTCAAATCTCCTAAACTCTCATGGGATGGCCACGCACCTGGCTGGCTTTGAAGTTGACATTCCCGAGTCTGAGCAGCTGCAGAATGGTGTCCATGTCTCCCTCTGACCGAAAGGCTGCCAATGCAGTCAGCATGATAGCCGTGTAGCCGGCTCGGTTCTGCTTGTCCACATTGCAGAGGCCTGGGGGGAGAGGGGGTAAATAAATTGATTTTTTACCTCTAAAACCCTGGCCTTCTGACTTAGAATCAATAGAAGTATCAGTTCCAAGGCAGAAGAGTGGTAAGGGCTAGGCAATGGGGGTCAAGTGACTTGCCCAGGGTCACTCAGCTGGGAAGTGTCTGAGGCCAGATTTGAACCCAGGACCTCCGGTCTCTAAGCCTGGCTCTCAATTCACTGAGCTACCCAGCTGCCCCCTTAACATTAGTTCTTGAACCTTTTTATAACTTGCACTTGTCTCAGTTTTAGAGCTGGGTCTGTAAGACAAAGCATTTAGTTCAGGGCCTGGCAGGCCGTATTAAATCTATTCTTCCTTTGTTCCTTTCTTCCTCCTGCCCCTACTGCCTGGGCTCTGTGGCCGCCACTGCTGGGCTTTTCTCTGAATTCCTCTCACCACCTCCACTGGACATCAAACAGAGGCCGGGGCAACCCTGCCCACAGGGTGCTCTTCTACCCATGGTGCTGATGGTCTTACCAGTGTCCAGCAGCTGCTTGACCACAGGGAAGTTGGAGTGGGACACAGTGTAATGTAGGGCAGTGTTGCCATTGCCATCAGCCATGTTGACGATGAACTGGAGCAGCTGGGGCGACATGGCCCGGAAGGTGACCATGTGCCTTCGGACCACCTCTGGGTGTGCATCCTTGTGGCAGGAGAGCTTCAGCCAGTCCTGAAGCACGGTGCTGTATGCTGCTTTCTGGGCATCATGGTGGAAGGGGAAGGGGGGAAGACAGAGGTTGGAATGTGGCAGGATCCGAGAGAAGTAAGTACCCAGGCTCCCCTCCTATGACCCTTGGCTTGGGGTAAAGCTGTGCAAAGGAGACAGGTCAGGGTGGGTTTTGCACAGGGAACAGTCCCTTAAGGGTTCATGGGATTTAAAAGTAGGAACGACTTGGGATACTATTTTTTAAATTTAATTTAAAAATTTTAAATTTTATTTTGGGGGATGATTTTTATTTTACATATGGTAAAGCTGAATGGAAAGGATTTGCCCAAGGTCATGCAGGCAGTCAGTAGCCAATGGTGATAAGTCCTGGCTAGTTAAAGCTTCTACTTCCCGGTGCTATTGCATTGAGCACCACCAAGGTTAGGCTAGGTAAGATTTCTTGGTTTTCTTCAACTTAATACTGCTGTGCATGGTGCTTGTCCCTCCCTCTCTCTTCCTCTTCCTCCTTTCTTCTTTTCTCTCTCTTTCCCTCTCTCTCCTCCCCCCTTCCTTCTCTCTTTCTCTTTCCCTCTCTTTCCTCTCCCTCTCTTGAATTTCCCTATCAGTAGGATCCAAGGCACACAGGATTTAGGGTTCTAGCCCACCCCTCTCATTTTACAGATGAAGAAACAGGCCCACTGAAGAGGGACAAGAAGACTGACTTCAACTTGGGGCAACCTTAACCATTAGGACTACTCTGACAAGAACATTCTTATAGAATCAAGAAGACACTCAAAAGGAAAATTGCTTTCTAATATGCTTCTCACACAGTTCTAAGTGCCAAAGTGATTCTCCCTCTTTCCCAAGCGTCCACAACTAGTAAACACGAAAGCTGAGCTGTGAACGGTGGTCCCCCGTGTCTTAGCCGGGCTCTCTTCCCATTATACCACCATAAAACCTCAGAGCCAAGAGGAACCCCAGAGGTCCTCAAGGCCAAACAGTAAAACTGTGGCCCAGAGATGAGGGGCCCAAGGTCACCCATCCTCGTCATTTCTACCTCTGGGCATTTGTTCTCTGAGACTATTGTGCCTCTCCCCGTGCCATCCCCTGCACCCTGCCCTCCATACCATCTCTTTCTCCGTGAGGGCATCTGGACTCTCCAGGTATTTCTGCAGGGTCAGACAGGCAGAGATTAGGTCTGCGCTCAGCTCCAATCTGGCAGGATTGAAAGATTGAGGTAGAGTCAGAGAAAGCCAGGACTCCATCTCCCAGCTGGACTTATCTAGGGGCACTGCAATCCCTCCATGACAGCCAGGTCCCAGAAGAAGAATTTGGGGACTTAGATTCATACTGAGGGGCATGAGACTGAGAAAAAGACAGTGAGTTTGGATGAGGGAAGGGTGAAAGATCACGTGGCAAATGGGATCTTTTTTGTTATTGGTTTTTTCAGTTGTGTCCAACTCTTTATAAATCCATTTGGAGTTTTTGGGCAAAGATACTGGAGTGGTTTGCCATTTCCTTTTCTAATTCATTTTTCACATGAGAAAACTGAGGCAAACTGTGTTAAGTGACTTGCCTAGGAGAACACAGCTAGTGTTTGAGGCTGGATTTGAACTCAGGTCTTCCTGACTCCAGGCTAAGCACTCTATCCATTGTGCCACTTAGTTGCCCAAATGGAATTAGGGTTTATAATAAATGGAGCTCCTGGTGCCATAACACAACTATCAAACAAGGAAGGCAGAACAGAGCTAATTATCCCTGTTTTACAGAGAATCTGCCTGATTTTGCAGTCAAACACAGCTAATAAGGGACAAAGCTGACTGAAATTCAGGGCTTCTGACAACTAGCCCAACCCCCTCCCACTTGTCCCTAGATGCCTATGACTTACAGACAATATCAGCACCCACTACTGAGCTCTGACTCCTACCCTCCCCTCGCCTCATTTCAAATAAAAATAATTTATTTAGATCAACAATAGGATTTCTTCTTTGTATGGTTCAGAATGTTATCCAAACTAGTATCTCTCCCAGTTTACAACTTTTGAAAAGAAAAAAACAAACAATGAATCCATTTTGGTTAAGGAAGAGAATACCAGTAAGCTACATTAGAGATCAGATATAAAATACAGTTTATGCAGCCACATGAGAAATGGTTTCTGCCACTTTGTTTTTATACAGACTAAAGCCTAGTGACTTATATTTGTTTTATGCATATTACGTTTGTTCTATTACTTTGCAAGAGATTGTCCCCTGTTGAGTCTGCTGTGTGCATCGGTTAGAATACATTTCAGCATCTGACACCATTTCCATTAATCATAGTCAAGCCAGAATACATGAGGAAGATAACAAAGATACAAACAATATCTGGACTTGTTTTTGTATGCCAATCAGTGATATGGCAGGGGGATGAGGAATCCTTTTGAGTTAGAAAAAAAAAAAACATACAAAAATTGCCTAATACTGAAAAGGAAAAAAAAAGGCAATCTGCATGAAACACTCAAGGTCCCAAGGCAAAAAGGCATCTACACCAGGAAAATGTCTGCATGGCCTCAGTTACATGGCACAGATACACAGTTTAAGGTACCAGAAAGCTCCGTGGAAGGCCATTGTTTCTTCCATACTTGTAAACTGACTTGCCACAAACTCCAGCAACCCCACCCAAATTCATTCCTTCAGTAATTAGTGATTCATCACTCCATTTGAAATTTTCTCTACGAGGTTAATGTATGGCCATTTTAAAGTTAAACCGCTTTATTGAAGAAAAGGCAGCTAGGGTGGACACTTGGGGACTGTTTATTCCTTTTACCAGTTATACACACACATCTGAATACTTCCATGCATCTCTTAACATACTGATATGTCTGAAATTGTAAAGCATTTTCTGTCTGTCTCCATTTTTCACCCAATTAGTAATAGGAGGTTTTCCACAAAAAGTCTTTAGTTTCCTAATGACCCACCATCATATCTGTCCTCCAGGAGTGCTCTTTTCCCCAGTGGGGGATTCTATCTCTCTCAGAGAGCAGGATCTGATAAACGAATTTACTTTTAGGTGTGAGGGACTGGGCTTGGTTTAATGGGAATTACACTACCTTTTTTAAAAAAGAAGCTGCTTAATCCTCAACCCTTAACCCTTGAATTTCTTTCTTTATATTTACCCACTAAAACCTTTGCCTTTTGTCTTAGAATCCAATTAGTATTGATTAGAATTGTATTGATTAGGGGGCAGCTGGGTAGCTCAGTGGATTGAGAGCCAGGCCTAGAGATGGGAGGTCCTGGGTTCAAATTGGACCTCAGACACTTCCCAACTGTGTGACCCTGGACAAGTCACTTGATCCCAGCTGCCTATCCCTTACCACTCTTTTGCCTTGGAACCAATACTTATTAGTTTCTAATCAATACAATTCTTTTTTTTTTTTTAACCCTTACCTTCCATCTTGGAGTCAATACTGTGAATTGGCTCCAAGGCAGAAGAGTGGTAAGGGCTAGGCAATGGGGGACAAGTGACTTGCCCAGGGTCACACAGCTGGGAAGTGTCTGAGGTCAAATTTGAACCCAGGACCTCCCATCTTTGGGTCTGGCTCAATTCACTGAGCCACAGCCACCTGGCTGGTCCTAACCCATCAATTACTAATGGTGGTAATCGACACAGTGAGGTATGTACTTGGCATAGTTATTAATGTTGTTATTTTGGGCGGGGGGGGGGGTCTGCCATTTAAATCAACCACCTCTAAACAGCTGCCATCAATGGGTGAGTGTTGAGGATGGTAGAAGCTGTTCCGCTGTCTCAGTCCCTGTATCTTTGAGAGGCACTTACCTAATTTCATCTTCTGCCTTTGCCGCAGGCTCCTTCCTCTGTATGGTCCCAGCCTTGCCTCCCCAAGTGGCTTCTGCCACGAAGCCTCTAGGCCGGCCTCCCTCGCCACCGGCCCCAGGGAGCCCCTCGTGGGCCTCATGGTATTCACTCTCGGTGCTCTCATTGTCCGAGAAGTTCTCAGCCGTGCTGGAATCCTCAGATGAAGTGGATTCATACCTGGAGAGAAGGGAGGGCCGGTCAGGGATGGATGGCCGCGCACAGATGGAATGAGAAGCCTCCAGCCCCAGGGCACTTCAGCTTTGGGCTCCACATCCCTCTGCCCCCAAACCTTCAAGGGCTCCCTGCTGCTCAATCAGTCAGTCAACATTTATTAAGCGCCTACTTTGCGCCAGGCACTGTGCTAAGCCCTGGAAGTCAAAACCAGGCTCTTCCATCTGGCATTCTGAGCTCTCCATCATCTGATGCCACGCGACCTCCGGCTACCCTCACATCTGTCATCCTGTACAGGCTACGCTCTAGGCAAACTGGACTCTTCTGTCCCGTCCCTGAAACTCGCGCCAAACGCACTCACGTCTGTCCCTTTTCCCTTCTGCCTGGAATCTCCTCATTTCCCCTTTTTTCTGTTGAACTACGCTGGATCTTCAAATCATCAGCATCGGGAACTCCTGGATGAGGAAGTCACAACTGCTTTGTCCCTGACTGAGGCAGGTCAGAAATGACTCTGAAACTTTCCCACTTAAATGAGTTGGCCAGGGCAGAAGTATCAATCCTGTAGCTCACAGGTCTTTAGTGTGGCCACGTAGCTAGGAAGTATCTGAGGGTAGATTTGAACCCAGGTTCCCTAGACCCCAGACTTGGTGCTTTATCCACTGTGCTACCTCATTACCCCTGGGTCTTAGCCTTTATTAAATCCTTAGTTCCCCAAAGGCAGGGACTCTGTCTTATCTAAACAACAAGTTTTTAATAAGTGTTTACTGCAGGAATGAATAAAGGAAGCATCAAAGCCATTGAAAGGCATGGTCATCTCTGGGGGTAGTGGAGGCAAACCACGCTGGATAGGTCCTTCCTGGATAGGTGTGCTGATGGAAGTGCCCATAAGGAGCAGCTGCCAAGGGACGGGAAGATCACCAAGTGACAAAGCTTCATTTGAAGAATGTGGCAGGTTAAAGGGCTGTGTGTCTGCCCCACCGGAGTATGAGGTCTTCAGAGCCTTTCCCTCTCACCTGTCTGCTCCCCCTTCTCCCCACGGGTCCGATCTGTGTTCTGGTGATGATCCCCCTTAATGACACCCCCACACAGCTCTGATGGAGCCAGGGCGGAGCCTCTGGAAGAAGGTGGCACCTCAGAGTTCAGGGAGGAACTGAGTTAGAGGACCAGCATTCTTTGCACTTACAGCCCAGAACCTTCTTCTTACCCGCCATTGACACCTATGAACTGGAGGTTCTTCCTGTTGGACACAGGGTCTGTGCTGGTCTCCTTCCTCTTCATGATGGACTTGATCCCTGTTTGCAGCATGGCTGCTGGGGAAAAGGGAAGAGTCAGATCCCTCCCTGCCCATATCCTACTGTGTGCCCTGTGCAGCGGCAGTGTTGGGAGGGAGTGGAAGGATGGAGAGTGCAGGGTGGACCACAGTGGAGCTGGCCTCTCTTGCAGGCTGGGAGGGGAGAAGGTGCTAGTCCCAGGGGACCCCTCCCAGCCCTAGCTGGCAGGAATGGGGAGGGAAGATGGACAGGAGAAGCCTGGTTGGTACCTGAGCTTGGCCCTTCATCCTGCCAGGGCTTTCTACCCTTCCCTGTCCCTTCAGGGTCCTTACCGGAATCCTCCTCAGCTTCTTCCTTCACACACTGGGTCACTTTCCCACTCTGGTCCCTGGAGAAGCTGTGACTGGTGGGTATTGTTCTTGGCTCTCCCAGGGTCTGAGTAGGAAGGGTGGCTGTTGGCCCTGGGGGAATCTCTGAAGGCTTGGTGAGGCTCCTAAAGGGAGCTGGAGAAGGTGGGGAGGGAGGAAGGAAGTAAAGGAGGGGGTCAAGAATGGTTAAGGAATAAGAGAAGGAAAAAATAAAAATAAATATTAAAAAAAAATTTAAGGGGGCAGCTAGGTGGCACAGTGGAACCAGGAAGACCTGAATTCAAATCAAGCCATAGATATTAGCCGTGTGATGTTGGTTAAATCACTGAATCCTGTTTGCCTCAAAAAAAGGGAATAACTGAGGGTAGTTTTTGGCTCTTGCCCTTGCCCTCAGCTGCTCCTGGGGTCCAAATAACCACAACAATAAAAAAAACAAGGCTCTATCCTGAGAAGAACCATCAAACTCCCACTCAAATTTCTCTTTGAGAGGAAGGAGTCAGTTTTTCCCCAGCCCTGAGACATCATTCCACCCCATTCCATCCTGGGTTCAAAACCTGCCTTTGATCAAATGAGATAATTTTAAAATAATAAAAAGAAATTATGAAATATATCAGGAGAAAAACAACTTGATCTGGAAAATATTGTGCTAATTTAAGAATTATTGGACTGTGATTTAAAAATAGCTATGATTTTTAAAAAGTCTAAAAATAACCTTTCAAAAATTATTTGCAAAATGTTTAGCTAGCTCAGCACACAATGGGTGCCTAATACATGCTTCTCCGTTTCTGTCCAATGTGTACTCCCCTCCCTGTGTGACTGTAGACAAGTCATTTTATTTCTCTCGTCCTCTTTCCTCATCTATAAAATCAGGAAGTTGGCCTGGAGAGGCGTGCTTCCCAAATGGTGGTCTGTGGATTCCTGGAAGTTCCAGAGAGACTCTTGAGTTCAAAACTATTTTCACAATAATACAAAGTCATTCTCTGCCTATTAAGATACTCTTCCTCCCTTTTCCAGCTACATATCTGTGTGAGGCTGGATTTTGTTCCTATTCTTCAACCAAAACAACATGTCACAACGGACTAAATGCAGAAGCAGATATAAGAATCCAGCTGTTTTCCATTACGCCGGACATGAAAGAGATTTGCAAAAATATGTAAAGCAATGCTACTCTTCTACATTTTTTTGTTTGGGAAGACGGAACTATTTTTCATGAAAATATCACTTATGTTGACATGTTTGTTATTTTTGGCTCATTGTTTTGAAATGAAATAAATTCACATTTAAAATATAGTTTTAATATCAAATATGGTAAATACTGATAGATATAACCCACATAAACAAAAGTCAATAATTTCTTTAAGCGCAGAGAGGGGGTCCTTGACTTTTTTTTTAAGTACCTAAATGAGTCTTTAGACCAGAAAGTTTGAGAACTAGACCCCCATGATCCTTTTGTCATCTCTCCTCCTCAGAGGCAGCTGGTGGTGAATGCTGGCCCTTTGCTCAGAAGAACTGATCATCCATCTGCCCTGGGTGGACCCTGGGCAACCCCTTAACTTCTGCCTCAGTTTCCTCATTTGAAAGGGCAGATACTGCTAGCAACCCCCTCCCAGAGTCATCATGATGATAACATTAAATAATACATGTAAAGTGCTTTGCAAATGTTAATGCAGTACGTAAATGTTAGCTAGTATAATTATGCCTCTTGACATAATAATAATACCACTAATTTCCTGTGTGAACTTGGGAAAATCCCTTCTCCCCTCTCTGGGTCTCAGTTTCCCCATCAACAGTCTCGGAGGTCCCACCTGGCTCTCTGAAACTCTCTAAAGGACTTGTACACTTTAAAATTTTGATAACCAGCTGTGTCTCCTAGAAACAAGTCAATAAACGACATTCAAAAGAGAAGTCATTAAGATTCCACAGATAGCCTGTAAAATGCAGTGAAAAGAACAATGGATTTGGAGCTAAGAGACCTGACTTCAAATTCTACCTCAGCCACCCATATGATGCTGGCTGCAAATCCTGTCTCTGTTGTTTAGCATCCATATGACCTTGGACAAGTCACTGCCTCTCTGGGCCTTAGTTTCTTCCTCTGCAGGAGGAAGAGTTTGGACTAGATGGCTTTTTAGGACAATTCTGGCAATTCTCAACTATGAGTCTACTAACCCAAGTCATTTAACCTCTCAGAGACCAAGTCTCCTTAGTTACAAAATGGAAATAAAGGCGTTTGCTGAGCCCCCAGGGTCATTCTGAGGAAAGCGCTTTGGACACTGTGGAGACATCTACAGCAACAGGACCTGGGTCTTCTACTTAAAGCCCCATCCCACTGCAAATACATTAGCCATGAGAATATTATTTTTGACTTTAAGTTTTTAAATAAGTTTAAGTTATAAATCTGTACATTTATAAATAATTTAATTAAGCCTTTCATGCTTGTCTGCTGGGGCAAGTGGTCTGTGGCTGTTTTGTCAGTGCTAGAGAGCAAGAGGAATCTTTGGTTTGGAATTCATGGATCTGAGTTCAAATTCTGCTTTTTGTATCCCTTTTTGTGCCTAAACTTTTTAGTTTCCTCAACTTCCTTTTAAGACAGAGCTCCAATCTCACCTGCTGTAGGAAGCTTTTCCCAGGCTTGCCTCAACTGCTAGTGTCTTCTTTCTTGGATTACTTTCCATCTACTCTGCATACATGTTGAATTACATGCATGTGCCTGTTGTGTTTATATGTCTCCCCATCAGACCATGAAGCCCTTGAGAGAGGGGCTGTGGGCTTGTTTTCTCTTTGCACCCTCGTGAGTGTCCTGAGCTTCTGCCCGGGCTCCCTACCTCATCTGTCAGCAAAGATGGAGCGTTCACACAGGCAGGGCCCAGAGCACCTTCAGAGGAGAGGGGTACCGACAGGGAGGCGGACCCCCTTGGATCAGATTCAAGCCAAGAATCTCCCTTCGGTCCAGCAGGAGGCAGAGGCTAGTGCTCAGGAGGGAGGGGCCGGGCAGGCCAGCCCTGGCCAGCTGCCTGTCTTTTTTTTGCCTGGCATTCTGGGAAAAAAGCCTAGTGTGGCCCAGCCCTCCCAGAGAGGTCCCCCCCTTCTCTGAATCCTCACCCTCCTCAGAGCTCAGAAAGGCTGATGGCGCCAAGGGGACCCTGGGGAGAGCTGTAGCTCTTTGAGAACCCCCTGGCCCCCCGACCTTCTCCCCCTACCCCTGGGAGCCTTAAGAACGCCTCCCCCGACTCCGACCTCTGCCTGCTCCCATTAGTCATGGGGCATGAAGGAAGCTGTTGGGAAGAGGGAAAAAAATCCCAAACGCCTAGGAAGTTTGAGCCTAACCCAGCTGTTCATGCTTGCTAACCCCTCTGGGGCTCTCCAAGTGCCATTCTCTAACCCCACTCCTCTAGGAAGTCCTCCTTAATTGCCTCCATCGATATTCCCCACCACGACTTCACTCTGGATTCACACCCAGGGCCCCTGACGTTTATCCTTAAGGCCTCCCTAGTGACGTACACTCTCTTCCTAACTGGGATACCCTTTTGGGGGTATCCCCTCATCCGCCATGAAACGGGCTACAGCTGAAATGGGATTCAGGTTTCTTAGGACCCAGAAGACAGAAGCCTGGGGAGGTGGGTGTCTCAGAACATGCCTCCATCTGCTTTCTTGGGAAAGAGCTGAATGACCTCTAGAAGCCGAGGGCCAGAGAGCCCTTAATCCGAGGAACTGGTCAGCAGGATCTGAAACCTGAGATACCAGGCTAGGCCTGAGCCTGTTTGAGATGGACCTAGAACACAGCCGCCTGAGCCCTAGGAGGCCATCAGGAAAAATACTGAGCCTGGGGGAGACCAGGATAAACACACTGCTCTCCCTCCTGGAAGAAAGATAAATAAACACAGCTGTGGCCTCCTCCTCCTCCTCCCTCCTCTTCTTCCTCCCTGGGCACTCCATCTTCAATGTGTAGTTTAGCCCAAGTGGAAGCTGGGACCAGGGCAGGCAGGGGTCACGTCCCTTCCCAACCCACTGAGTGGAAGATTCTGAGGATGGGACTGGAAGAAAAATTCACACTGGCTCCATGGAATGAGTGGAAGAGATGAGCTCCTCTTCACTCCCCATGAATCCCAACTGTCCAGTGATGCCCCTTCTGCCAAAGACATCTGTGCTCCCATTATCTATCCACCAACCAACCCATTGCTGGGCTCTCTTTCAAAAATTAGGCCCATTACAGAAGCTCAGAGCTAAGACGGGCCTCAAAGGACATCCGAGCCAACCTGTAGATAAGTCCCCCTCAACAGCATACCAACGAGAATGGGCAGCTCATTCATTCTCTTCTGGGTGAACCCATTCTACTTGGTGCTAACTGTTTGTTTTTAAATAAGGTCTTCTATGAGAAAGAACACCATCCACATTCAGAGGAAGAACTGTGGGAGTAGAAACACAGAAGAAAAACAACTCCTTGATCACATGGTTCGATGGGGATATGATCGGGGATGTAGACTCTAAAGGATCATCCTGGTACAAATATCAATAATATGGAAATGGGTCTTGATCAATGACACATGTAAAACCAGTGGAATTGCGCATTGGCTGGGGGGGGGAGGGGAGGAAAAGAATATAAATCATGTAACCATGGAAAAATATTCTAAATTAATTAATTAAATAAAAATTTCAACTTAAATAAAAAAATAAGGTCTTTGCTTTTGCCAATTCTATTCTGCCCCTGTATCTCTTACCCTTTTCTCCTAGTTCAAGTCCAAAAGAAGTTAATTCGTGTGACATGCAACAGTCCAATACTGCTCTTTTCCCTGTTCCATCACCCATCTACTCTTTTGGTACACTATCTTGGATAGACCCCAAAGGTATAAGCTTGAGTCAGGCAGACACCTGAGTCTGTCTTGGACCCACAAGAGCTAGGAATACAAAGGCAGTGCCAATCCAAGTGGTTTTTCCAGACTGACCACAAAAAAGTAACTTCCAGGAAGGCTCTAAGGCAGAGCACCGGCATGCCCCTATCCCCCCTCCAACTCCACCTCCCCAGGGCTCACCTGTCAGACCATTGCATCCAGGGCCCCGGCCAGGGGCAGTCTCCTGATCCTTCTCCCCATCCCGGTAAGGCTCAGTGGTAATACTGATCTTCTTCACCACATGGAAGGTGCTAGTTGGCAGGCTGGCAGGGACGATGGGAATGATCGGGCCTGGGAAGGTGGTCTCCACCACCTCCCGGGTGCAGTGTACGCCTGGAGAGGGTTGGCTCCTGGCATTCCCCTCAGGACTCCGTGTCACCAAGGCTCGAAGTCCTCCAGGACCAGAAGGCTCCAGGCTTTGGGCTCGTTGGGCAGGGGTCCCTGTGGCTGTGCTGGCAGCAATCTTGGGTTCCCCTTGCACCTGGACCACCTTCACCGTGTCTACCCTGATGGGCCCATCTGGTGGTGGCCAGATCCGGGAGTCACCGGGGCTGTACCGGCCAGATGGTGCCCCCATTGCCTCTGGAAGACCCCCTGAGGGGCTTGTGGGGGCAGAGGTGAGACCGTGGGCTGGTGCTGCTGCTGGAGCTGACTGCTGCTGTGACTGGGCCACCTGCAGCTCCTGCAGGGCCTTCTTCAGCTGGGTTTCTAACACGGCGATCTTGGCAGTCAGGGCAGCCTGGCCCTCGGGCGCCCCTAGGTCCCTCTCCCGCACCCACGTGCCCACGCTTCTCTGGGTGCTGGCATCCTCTGGTCCCACTCCTATAGAGCGACATTCCTTCTTCTCCCCATCTATGTCCAAATCTGGGAAAGGTTCAGTGGAGTCCAGCAGGTCTAGGTACAGCTCTCCTCGGCCCCGGCCTCCAACCCCAGCACGGGTCCCAGGGTGACCCAGGAACTTCTGGCTCTTCAGCTGGACGCTGAGCTGTCGCTTCTCCTCCTGCAGGACAGACACCTTGACTTGAAGGATGGGGATGAGCTTCACCTGCTCCTCCAGGTGACGAAGCTTCCTCAGAGCAGCAGCCATCTGCTCTCTCACATGCTGCAGGTGGCCTGGCGTGGGTGACACAGGCGTGGACAGCCCCGAGGAGCTCAGCGGCGTGCCACCGTTGTGGGTAGACGAGAGGCGTGGGGGGAGCCCAGCCCCAGCCAGGGAGCTCGTGGAACCAGCTGCACTGGGCGTCAGGCTGCCCAGCCCACCTGCCTGTGACCTGCTGCACTCACTCCCTGCCTGGTCCTCTAGCTTTCGGCGGGCATCCAATAGGGTTCTCTCCACACGGGGGTTGAAGCCCCCTCGGGTCTCAAGCGCCCCATACTGTGGGTAAAAGCCTCTGCCGCAGTAGGAGTAGGCAGAGTGGCGACTGTCCACGCTGGCATTCGAACACAGGGACTCAGTTGAGGTCCACCAGGAGCCCGTCCCTCGGGGCAGGGAGCCAAGGCGGGGGCGTCTGTGCACATTCACCCGCTTCATCGTGTGGCCCTTCTCGATGTCATCCACATATTTGAGAAAGTCCAGGTCTAGCCGATACCCATAGGGAGTCTCGACCGAGTAGGGGGGCTCTGGATCCTTCCCTGGGAAAGCTGTGGGGGACGTGGGTCCATGCTTCCCTGGAATGTACAAGATATGGATGGATGGTGGGGTGTCATTTATTTCCTGTCCTGTCCTGTCTTAGGGAACTTTATGTTTTGGGTGGTCCGCCCCTGCCCCCCACTTTCCTCATCTCTGCCTTAACACTCATTATTGGGGTAGCACCGTGGATAGAGGCTGGATTCAAATCTGGCCTCAGATACTTCCTAGCTGGATGACCCTGGGCAACTCATTTAACCCCAATTGCCTCAATCGTGCCCCTCTTCTGTCTTAGAATCAATACTAAGACAGAAAACCAAAACAAAACTCTTATCTTCTTTCTTCTTGGTTAACCCCTATTTACTTCTTACTTGTGTTCTCTCACTGTGTATGGCCACGTTAGAACCAAATTAATTTTCACTTGCTAGATATGTCGCTTTGTATCTCCTCTCTTAGGCCAGTTTTACTCTGTCAGTGCTTGGGGTTCCAAAGATCAGAATGGAGGGAAAGTGGGGGATGGCCCCAGAGGTCAAGGGCCTGAGGCACTGAGCTTGGGAACAGACTCGCCTGCCCTTTCTTCTCTCCCTTTCACCCCAACCCACTGCTTGAGAATACCAGAAAGTTCCTGAGACAGATGGGGCAGAGGTGGGCTCTGACCTGGGAAGGCAGACTCCATGTGCAGGATTTGGGCCATCTCTTCTCCTTCAGCCTCCCCTTCCTCAGAGGTCACCAGCGTAATGTGGAGTCAGATTCTGGTCCCGAGAGCCTCCTAGGGAAAGGGACACACCGTGGGAGGGACTCAGAGACCGTGAGTGTCCCTTGGGCAGAGGACAGCAATCCAGGCTGGCAGCACACTCGCCCTGCCTGACAAGGGTCACTTGACATTCTTCCCATGCCTTTGATTCCCCTCTTTCCTTTCAGAACAATCACGAGATGTGTGTGTGTGTGTGTGTGTGTGTGTGTGTGTGTGTGTGTGTGTGTGTGTGTGTGTGTGTGCAGAGATCAGCATCACCTCCACCTGGCAGCAGGTCCATCAGATAGCTTGATCAGTGTGTGTGGATGCAGAGAAGGCAAGCAAGCCCTGATTCTGGGGCTCAGGAGGCTGAAAATGTCGAGATTCTTTATTCTGAACCTTTCACGGCATTAACAAAAATACTGTCAAATAAGGTGGGGAGTCCTGTAAAAAGCTGGGTGGTAAAGTAGGGAAGAGTAGAGGGCTTGGACTAGCATCTTGTCCCCGATCCTCACTAGCTGTGTGACCTTGGGCAAGTCGCTTCCCTCCTTCAGCTCTCAGTTTCCCTGTCAGTCAAAATGGGGGAGTTCAACCAGCTGATTTCTAAAATCCTTTCAAGTCCTAAATCCTATGATCCTGGGGGCTGTCTAGGAGTGGCTGGGTTGGGTCTGTTGGAGGAAACTTGGCACGGGGTGGGCGGGGATGCGTGCATCGGGTTTCACAGGGTATTCACGGGTAGGGGGATGTTCCTGTCCCCATCTAATCTGAGGAGGAATATTCCAACAGCTGGCCTGATAAAGCCATCCTGGTGGTTTGGCCCCAAAGCTTGTTTTCCATAGGACTCAGGGCCTCAGTGTTTGTTCTGGCTTAAATGGGACACATCAGGCTGGGCTCGGGGACACAAGAAATAAATAAGAGACAGATGAACAAGCAGCTCTCGCCCCCTCCCCACCCTGAAACATAACATGTCACACACACACACACATACACATTCCGTGGGGATGAGGATCTCGCCAAAGAAACATAAACTGCCCGGCTGGACAGGACTTCCTGCTTCTACCTCCCTCAACTCTGTCCTGTTCAGCCTTTCTTGGATGGACTCCAGCTGTTCCCATAATACTTTCATCCACCCCACTCTGTTCAGGTCCTACCTCCCCCTGCCCCCATCCGCAGGCAAGGGCCTCCTCCTTCTCTCTGAGAGATGCCCATCTATGGGGAAGCATCTCATGTTGCCCTTCTCCCTGCCCAGCCCCTAAAATATACCCCTGGGTTGCTCCCCCCACCAAATCTGAGCCATGGCTGATCCTGCCCCTCCACAGAACACTGGAGTCTCCAATCTGTCCTCCAAGGGGGCCAGGAGGCACACTTGCTGCTGTCAGGGGGCAGTTGGGGATATCCTGGGAAGGCGGTGGTGGCGGTGGAGGGGGTAAATGGGCATCGAGATGGGGCATTTTTTAAATTCTTTAAAAAAAAAAGTTTTTTTAAAACCCTTACCTACCATCTTGGAGTCAATACTGTGTATTGGCTCCAAGGCAGAAGAGCGGTAAGGGCTAGGCCATGGGGGTTAAGTGACTTGCCCAGGGTCACACAGCTGGGAAGTGTCTGAGGCAAGATTTGAACCTAGGACCTCCCATCTCTAGGCCTCACTCTCCATCCACTGAGCCACCCAGTTGCCTCCTTTTTTTTTTATTCTTATAGGAGGATGAGAAGACAGAGAGATGGGGAGATGGAATCCTAGTCATAGGGAGGAAGACCCAGAAAGACGCAGGCACAGACAAGGCAGAATCCCAGAAGAGAAGGGGGCTGAAGAAAGCAGCGTGCAGGGCGGCCAGTAGGCAGGACAGAAGTGAGGGAGCGAGGGGGAGAAGGAATGAGGCCTTTCCCCTATATGGAAACAATTTTCTCTAAAAATAAACAGTTTTGCTGCCTCGGCTACATGAGAACTTCCTGCCACCACAGAACAAGTCTTGGCTCAGAGCTCAGCCACACCCACCCCAGGGGAAAGCAGGGACTGGGGGGCTCTGTGGGCGGGCAGCAGGGGAGACACAAATTGGGAGGAGGGGAGAAAAGGAAGGAGGAGAAGGAAAACTCCAGCCATGGGTGGAAAAAAAGGCCTTGTGAGGCTTTTCAGAAGTCTGGCCCTTGGCCCTCGGCCCAGGCCAGTGTCCTTCCTGGCCAGAGCCAGTTCCTGGGACCCCTGAGAGGTCACTGGAGGGGCCACCCCCTCCCACCTCTTGTGTTTAGTCCAAGCAGACTGCTCAGGCCTGGCAGTGGGGGGCAGGGCTCCTTTGACCTTGCTCTGGGCTCTCTCACACCCCCTGCCCAAGTCTGCTCTAAATGCCTGTGGCTTTGGGACAAGGCACAGAGTTGCTGGTGGAAAAAGCTTTGGTCTCCTGCAGAGGTTTACTCCGACTTCCTGATATCCAATGCAGGCCCATACCTGGCACAGAAGGGAAAGGCAGACAGACATGGGGGGCCGGGGCCGGGGCTCCGCTCTCCTCGGCCAGTCTCTGTCTCCGAGTCGATTTGTCTCTCCAGGTCTTTCTGTCGACTTCTCTCTCTGTCTCTGACTCTCTGTCTACATCCTCCAGTCCCTCTTGTCCCTGGAACACGGAGGACCAGATTGTTCCCGCTTCCACCAAATTCCCCACCATTTTGTGGGCTAGAGAAGAAGCGTTGGTCTGCCTCTCCTGCCTTCCTACCCTTCCTTCCCTCATCTCAATTCCCCAATGGCAAAGCAAGGCTGGGAGAGAACCTGGGTGATAGGACAAATACAGAGAAATCCAGGGTCCCAGTAAGCTTTCCCTTCCCCCACCTAGTGGCCAGTGACTCAGACCCCCAGATGTACAGTGTGATGGGAACAGAAACCAGATGTTGGAGGGGGAGGGGGCTTGCAGGAGCCAAAGGGAGGGGGCCTAAAGGCAAGGCCAGTTTTCTGATCTCTAGGACCATGATTTCCTGCCCTACCTCAATGGATATGGGAAGAGCCTGAGCTGGGGCAGATAGGGGTGGGGTAGGAAGGGAAGGAGGGAGACAGGGAGTCGGAACTCTCCTTCAGAGCCTTGGATCATACAGGGACACACACAGAATAGCAAGGGGAGAAGAGAGAGACTCTGGGGGCGAGAAACAGAGAATTAAGGAAAGGAGGAGCAGGGGTTAGGGGCTCAGGGGGAGGAAATCTCCTGCAGGGGCCTGAAAGCACCAATTGTCCAGTTCCCGGTCCCGCCCGCCCCCTCCCTCAATGGGGTCATTCAGAATGAGCCGGACACCCGGCCTCAGAACTGCTGGACATCCCCTCCCCAGGCCAAGGCTCCCTTTTTCCAGTCCAATGTTCCCTGCCTGGCCCGGACACTCTCCTAAACTGTGACTAAATACCCCCCACCCCCCATCACTGGACACTCCCTCTCTGGCCAGACACTTCTTCCTACTAGATTCCCCTTCCCTCTTCAGAGCCCCTCTCTAGCAAAATGTTACTTGACTATTCTACCTGGGATGGACACCCGTTCTGAGGACCAAGATAGGCCTTTCCCAGCAGGGTACCCCTTCCCTAACCCCCACACTCCCTTCCTGGGGATATTACCCTTTACCAGACCCAAATACTACTTGTTCAGCAGAATACCCCTTTCTCTACCCCATTCCTGGCCAGATGCCCCTTACCTGGGCATGGGCAGCCCCGTCCTGCTGGGACAGCCTTCCCTCAGGCTTACATGTCACTTTCCCTGGTCCCTAAACCCATTCCTTGGCTCAGAAATCAGCTTTCCTGGTTTGGTTCACCCTCTCTGGACATGGATACTCTCTTGGGCAAGAAGTCCTCTCTCTAGCCCTGGACAGCCATGTCTAGAGACAGGCTCTGGGTTCATTCTATCCTACTTCCTGGCAGGATGCCACCTGAACTTTTCAGAGTCTCCTGGATCCCCACCCTCTTGGTCTGCTGCTAAATTGAAGTGGAGAGATAAAGGAGAAAGGCAGATTGTCAGGGTGAGATTAGAACACCAGAGTTCAGTTCTCAAAGTCACAAGACAGTTTCTTCTTCCCCGTTTCCCTCTGTTGGATGACAAGCCCTCTTTGGGTCTCAAGCTGGTTCCTTCCTTAGGGACTAGGCTTCTAGGGAGAGGGAGCTTTATTCTGTGTGCTAAGGAGACCCTGCTTCTGTTCCTTTTCTACCCCCCAGCTCCCAGGGCCCTGGGGGAATCCAAACCTGGCCAGGTTAGGAGAGAAAGAAGAGAAGGGCTGAGTTGAGCTGAGCTGAGCTTCATGGATAGCATGAGGGGATTGGGCAGGGGACTTATCAAGGCTTGGGTAGGGACAACCAGGGGCTATGAGACAGGATGGGGTTTCAGGGCCTCCTAACCAGTCCCAGCTAATAGCAAACAGCTGGATCTTACTCCCTCCCCAATTCCGGCCCCAGCCCAGCCCAGGCCACAGGGAGGCCTCCGGCCTCATCACTGCTTCCTAGCCCTTCATATCCAATTTCTCTGCTCTGGGCAGATCGACTGGCTCTTGGAGCAATGGTTCCCCCATCCAAAGGACCTAAATCTGGGTGAAAGAGAGACAGAAAGTTGGAAAGGAGAGACAACCAGAGCCACGGGGATGGGGAGACAAGAAAGAAACAGGCAGGTCCCAGAGACGCTGAGGCAAATGTGTGAGACACACAATGAAGAGAGACGGAGACAGACAGAGGCAGAGAAACTTGTAAAAGTAGGGGACAAGGCAAGCCAGAGGCAGAACGGGGCAGAGAAAAAGATGGAGAGGAGGGACAGGCGGAGACACACCAGATTTAGCCGCTGGGACCTTGCCCTGGGCTCCAGATGTTTCCCGTTCCTTTCTCCCGCCCCGGTACCTGGCTCGGCCCCTCGCTTCCTTCTCCAGCCCCGACCCCGTCCCGTCCCGTCCTGTCTGGTCTGTCTGCGCGGGCTTTGCTCCGCTCCCAGCTTCGGCAGCACCTCCTCCTCCCCCTGCCCGGCTCCAGCCGCTGGAGGGGCGGTGCGCGAGATCCAAGCCCCCCCCAACCCCAGGCCGGCCCCGCCTCCCGCTCCCCTCCCCATCTAACACCGCCCTCCCAAAGCCCGGGGAACCTAACTTCGGCGCTGGCCCATGGCTGGGGCCGGCCTGGGGGAGTTGGAAGGCTTGGCCCAGGGGACAGGTGCGGGCTCCACCTGCAGAACAGGTGGGGGTGGGAGGGGCTCACCTCTAGTCCCGCCCCCTCCCCAAAGGCAGGGAAAGATTCGGGGCTGGGGGCCTCCCCTCAGGGAGCATCGGGGAGCCAGCCCAGCAGGGATAAGGCTGGGGGGAAGGAGGCTGGGGCGCCCCAGACACCCTTCCTGCTGGGAAGAGTGTGGGGCAGAACATCAGGGCATATTGGGGTTCTGCCAGACCCGCCCCCCTCTCAGAGCTGGGCAGCTCCCTGCTTCCTTATCCCTAGCGGGCCAGCTGTCGGGGTGGGGGAGGGCGGTGTCCGAGTCAAAGTTACCAAAACATCCCCAAACATCAAGGGAGGGCCACACGTGGGCGGGGTGCCCCACTGTGCCCCCCTCCTCTTTGCCCCGTCCAGGTCCAGCTGGCAGGAAGGGGCCGCAGCCTTCCCGGCCACCTCCACCCAGTTTGGCCAAGCTCCCCAACACCTCGGAAGATAGCATGTAAAGGAGTGTGACACAAGAGTGGGCGACCACAGGACCCTCCCCCCAACCAACCCCCTTTGAGGGAGGAACCGAGCTCAGTGGGTGATTTTTTAAAAAGTCACTTTAAATTAAAAAAAAGGAAACGTAAACACAGGTGTAGACCCCCTTGGCCAACAGGGCCCAGTGCGGAGGGGGGCAGCGTGAGGGCACAGAAGACACAAAAGCACCAGAGAGACCCAGTCCTGGGGCCACCCCAGCTGGGCTGGGGCTTCATTGTGGCTGTGTTTGGGGGGGTTCACAGCCCCCAGGGCTGACTTCTGTCCTTTGGCTTCCTTCTCCATCAGCCTTCAAATTTTCGGAAACTTGTTCTGTTCAGAGAGTTCCTGGGAGAAGGGAACAGTCAGTCACCCTCTTCCTCCTTCCTCCTCCAGGGAGGTCCCCTCCTAAACTCTTTCCACACCACTGGGGCTATTCCTTCCCTGTCAGCCAGTTGATAACTCCTAATAGCTTCTGACATTTATTCAGTGGCAGGCACAGGGCTAAGGGCTGGGGCACCAAGAGAGGTAAGGGGTGATGGCGTTGGACTAAACTAATCTGTCCACTTTTCTTCCCTTTGGCTTTTCTAAGTTTTGGGGGCTACTTGAGGTCCTCCACACTACGTACCAAGAGACATCCTGGGAAATATTGGACTCGGTGCTATACCTAGGGATAGGAAGATCTGGGTTCAAGTTCAACCTCAGGTACTTGATAATGGTACAACCCGTGGCGAGTAATAATCATGTTTGTTGTTCAGTCAATTCCTACTCTTTTTGCGATCCCGTTTGGGGTCTTCCTAGCAAAGATACTAGAGCAGTTGGCCATTCCTTCTCCAGCTCATTTTCTAGATGAGGACATTGAGGCCAACAGGGTTCAGTAACTTGCCCAGGGTCACATAGCTGGGAAGTATACTAGATTTGGGCCCAGGATTCCACTAGTCACGGCGCCACCTCGCCCTAAGTGATAATAATAGCTAACAATGATATAGTGCTTGAAGGTCTGGAAAGTCCTTTATCTGTATTATCCTTTTAATTCCTCACAAGCCGGTAGGTTTTACAAATGAAGAGTCACACAGGAGGTGAGAGCTGACTCCCATCCCAGGACTGTATACACTCTGACACCTTGCTGCTTCTCAATTCCCTTAACCCCTCTGAACCTCAGTTTCCTCATCTGTCATTTTTGTGCCTTGCTAGAATCGGATGAGCTAATGCACTCTGAGCACCGGGCAAACACTGAGAGCCTGAAGAAATTTGATTGATCAAAATGATGCCTCCTTGGCTGGCTGGGGGCTTTGGGGTCCTTACCTGGGGCTGGGGCCCAAGGCAGCAGGGGCAAACAGCTGGGGGATGCGCTGAGTCAGCAGGGGCTGCAGAGCCTCCTTCAGACGGCTGTAGTTTCGCTCCAGCTCCCGGTGATACTCCTTTTGGTCAGGGCCAATCAGGACCTTGTTCTTCCGAAGGGCATCTTCACACCTGGGGCCGGAAATGGGGTTCGGGGTTCAGGCTCCAGGGTGGATAGGAAGACCAAGACTGGGATGGGGGGAAAGGGTGTGAGGCCAGAGGTGGCGGGGGAGGAAGGGGAGACCTACTTTTTGCTAAAGTCCTTAAAGCAAAGGCGAAGCTTGTTGTGGTGTCGGAAGAGTTTGGGGTCCTCGGGGATCTCAGCCAGAAACACTTGGGCTACTTCCAAGGGACCCTGTTTGTGGGTGAAGAGGGGGGCTTGAGAGAGCCCACATTTCTACCTTGAGCCTTGCAGGCCTAGGACACAGTCACCGCCTTCTCCAGAAGCCCGGCAAAGCTCTCACCTCTTTTTCATGTGGGGCTCTCCGTCCTTGGCCTCTCACCTGTCCTCACGCCCACGCTTGGCTTTCTGGCCTGGCCTGGTGATACCACCCCTTTGAGCTTGTGCCCAGCCCACCCCAGGTGCCACCCTCTGAGAGTCGTGCCTGGTTCACCGTGGGCCCCACGGAGCCCTGGAGCACCATCTGAAGCATCTTGGCATCGGGCGGCTCCTGCTCGGTGGCAAACGCCAGTTCCCTCGTCTTTTTCTGCATATCCTCGATGGCGACCTCCACCGGCGTCAGCACCGTCTGGAGACACACGATGGGGGTGGATTTGGGCATGACAAGGGAGTCGGGTGGGAGGGGGGAAGCTACCCTGCTCTGGTGTGTCCCATCCCAGCACCTCCTCTTTGTGGATGACGTTGATTCGGGTCTTGATGTAGGGGAAGGCATGGGCCGTGCTCAGAAGCGTCTTTCGCTTGTGCTGCTCCCGAAGCTCCCCGTGGGCCCGGCCGTCGGCCGTGAAGGGCGTGCAGAAGAGGAAGGTGCGAAGGTCGTAGTTCTTGTCAAAGTACGTCACCCGGTCCTTCAGCTCATAGGTGTCGAAGTAGGGCTCCACATATGTGATCTGGATGTAGGCCTGGAACGGGGCAAAGGGACACTGCCACGGAGGTCCCCTCCCAAGTATTCTCAGGGGGCGCCCTGCTCTCACCCCTAGCAACGCCACGGATAGGGAGCTGCTGGGTGGCTCAGTGGAGGAGGACGGGGGGCCCCGGGTCCAAATGTGACCTCGGACGCCTCCTGGTGGTGACCCTGGCCAACTTCACCCCCATGGCCTAGCCCCTTGGAACCAGCACCCAGCATTGATTCCAAGGGGGAAGGCGAGGGTTGTGAAAAATGCCGCAGGTGAAGGGGTGCCGGGGTCCGTTTAGGGGACTCCTCTTACTTTGTGGGGTTCCAGCTTGGCTTTGTCCACAGGGTTAGAGTCTTTGATGATCTCAACCACGTCATCCCCAAAACGCTCCGAGTAGAACTCCTGAGGGGGGTAGGTCAGAGGTCTGGGAGTCACTTTGAATGATGGAACCAGACTGGGTCTGGACAGGGCAATGGGGGGATGAGGGAAACCCAGGATTTCCACCCAACCCCCAACGCCCCCCTTCGGGACTGGTCAGACAGTTAATGAGCCCGGCTCCGGCCGGCCCAGCCGCAGCCCACAGCATCCCCCCTTCCCCTGAGTCACCATACCAACCCCCCTTCCCCCCATTCATCACGTGGGCCGCCCGGCCTTGCCTGGGTCCTGGAATCCACTGCTAAATTGATAACAAATGTTCGGGCCCTGCCCCCCCCTCCATCCTCGGCTTTGGGAGTCTCCTCCTCCTAGCCATGAGCTGGCACCACCCCTTCCCTCTCTCCCTCCCTTTCCTGGGGAACAGAATACCAAGCTGTTGACTGGGGGATAGAGCCTGCCCCGGCCCTCCCAGCCCCTGGATCTCGTCACCAGCACCTTGTTAAGTTCCCTCACTAATGAGCTGGAGGGAATGGGGACGGGGTGAGGGAAATTCACAGAGGCACAACTCGGAAGGGGCCCTTCTGTCCGTGCCCCAGCTTCGGGGAAGGCAGGCTCTGGCCACCCCCGCCCGCCGAGTCACCTCAAGGCGGTGGGAAATCTCGGCAAGCTTTGTGATCGATGGCTCCTTGTAGACAAACTCCTGCTCATCCAAATCCCCAAAGCGGGAGCCGTAGAAACCAACACGGAAATATGTCCCAAACATGCGCTGGGGACCTGGGCCGGGGGGCAGGACTTAGGCTCAGAACAGCACCCCAAGGTCCTTGCACCCATCTCGTCCTGGTGCTTGCCTCCAGGGCAGGCACCCCGCAGCACTAGCAGAGGACCGTGAAGGGCAGGACCCAGGAATCCTAATGCCCTCCCTTCCCCAGGGCTCCAGCTACACTAGAGGCGCTTCCCTAGTTAAGGAGGCACACGCAACACCCATAGAAATGACCCCCCATCCCGTGGAGACGGGAAAATCGGGGCTGATGGGATCTGGGATGGAGAGATGGAGAGACAGGGAGAAAGAGAAGCAGACACCTGATCCCTCCCTTGCCTCATGGGGGCCCCCAATGGCTCCTCAAGGTCTTCCCCCCAAGTCTAGTGCCCCGGACTCTAGGCTTGTGCACGCACACACAATTCCCTAGCATAGAGGAGGCCAATAGAGGCACACAGACATAGCTGCTCTCCACTCACCAATGGCATGTCCAGATAGGGGGAAAGCCAGGCACAGGCAACATGGAGCAAAAAGGAAGGGAAGAGAACATAAACATGTGGGATGCAGGCATGGGCCACACGTCCCTTTCCCTATGAACTTGGGACTTTAACGTAGGGGACCCCAAAAGGACAGGCCCCGGAATCGACCCATTCCCCGGAGATCCTGAGGCACGCAGCCCTGGGGAAGGGGAGGAGGAGGCACAGAGGATCCAGGTGGCCACTGTGCATGAACACCACCAAAACCATGTTAGGACTGAAACTCCTCTCAGATCCCCGAGGGGCCTAAAAATAGCCCCACACTAGGGGGTTGACAGGCCTGGCTGTGATTCACAAAGGACACAAAGGGTGCCAACTGGAGGAGAAAGAGAGGTTCAGGGCTGCCAGCTTGTGGGGGGTTTGGGGGGGCTGCCCCGAGGAGGGTGGGGTTAGATAGGCGTTTCTGGGGGGCTCCATCCATGTTGGAGGTGGTTTCGAAGGAGGCTGTGCTGAGTTGGGTGGGGGTTTCTGGACGATTGTTCCGATGGGTGCCAGCGGCCTCAGCCCGGGCGAGGGAACTGCCAGGATGTTGGCATTGTCTTTTGTCACCCTATCCGGGCTATCCAACCACAGTCCCAGAGCCAGGCTGGGAGTGGTGTGTGTGTGTGTGAGGGGCTGACTCTGCCCACATGAGAAGGGTGCCCAGGGAGGCCCTCCGCCCTCCCCCAAGCAGTCGGGGACTCCCCAGAGGCAGCAGCCCCAGCTGGGTTGAGTCATCTGGGCTCAGGCGCTGCCCACGGGACTTGAGAGGGAAGGAGGGGGTTCATGACCCTGGCACTGGCCACCCCACAGCTGTGCCAGGCAGGGGGTGGAGACTGGCTAGGGTTGGCTACCTCCCCTTCCCCCAAGCCACAGCTGCTCCTGGGGAGTGGGGGGCAGGGGGTGGGGAGCGGAGTTCCTTGCGCTCCCCCTGGTGGTTGTAGGGCCATCCCAGCAGGCTCCATAGAGGGGTGTCTAGCTCAGGCAGGGAGGAGACAGGGATTCGGCTTACCTCCCAACCAGAGCTCTGAAGGGAGAAACAAAGCCAAGAGACAATGTGAAAGGTCCTGAGGTCCACGGCAGACCAGCCCCTGCCCCGCCCAATCGCCCCAACAACCTCCCAGGGCTGCTTTTCTACCTTTGCCCCTTGCACTGACCATCGAGCCCCAGGGCCAGCCTGGACATGTGGGGGAGGTTCTGGAGGCTGCGACGGGGGATGGGAGCCCGTCCAAGGGGAAACCAGTGGCCTCTAAGGAAGGGCCTGAAGTTGGTGTGGGCAGAGGGTCCTGGATTAGCTCGGGGTCCAGAGCCCTGGGAAGGAGGGGCAGGAGGACGGAGGGCCTACCTGGTGTATGATCTTGGTGAAGGCCTCCTGTAGCTTTCCATGAACAATGGCCAGCTTCTTATAGTCCCGATGGGCCTCCAGGATGGGTATGAGGATCTTGTAGACCTCGTTCACAGCCTCGTACAGCCCACCCTGGCATGGGGGGCATAGAGAGCCGGTTAAACTCATCCCCTGGCCAGCCTAGACCCGTGGAGTTTCCTCTCCTCACAGGGGACTACGGGGGTGAGATACTGTCTTGGGGATTTCTCAGGGTGCCCTCCGTGATTTCTGCACCCCGATTCCTCCCAGTCAGCCCACTCCCCCGGGCCCCAGCTGACCATGGTGAAGGAAGCCGCCGCCTGCTCCAGAAGCCCCACCAGCCCCAGCTCGGTGAAATGCTTGCCGGAACAGATCCCCTCTTCGTCAGGGGAAAGGATGTCATCCGAGATCGCCGACTCTTCAAGCACGTTGGATGAGACACTCTAGGAAGAAGGTGACCAGCATCCGTCGGGGGGCTTCGGCCAGCTGTACCCTTCCTCACCATCAGCCCTTGGCCTGCCCCCACGCTGCCACTGCCCTCTGCCCACCTGGAAGGTAACACAGCCCACCGGTAGGTGGCGGCTGTCCTCCAGCAGGGCGAGATATTCGGCCACCAGAGCCGCCGCATGGACGAAACACTGAGCTGCCTCCGCGTGGTTCCCCCGTTCCGTGTGCTTGCCGGCCATATTCTGAAGCCACGTCAGCCGAAGGTCTGGGGAGCCCTGGTACCCACGGGCAATCCTGGCATCAAGGAGGAGGCAGCTG
The DNA here is from genome assembly GCF_027887165.1 of Monodelphis domestica. Taxonomy (NCBI): domain Eukaryota; kingdom Metazoa; phylum Chordata; class Mammalia; order Didelphimorphia; family Didelphidae; genus Monodelphis; species Monodelphis domestica. The sequence goes on along the minus strand of NC_077229.1, from coordinate 96,898,632 downwards.
GTCTCATCCCCTCACCTGGCCATCCCCCCTCCCCAAGCTACTCCGCACCCCGCCGCCCCCTCACCTGTACATGAGATCCATGAGCATCTCTGGGTCTTCCTGGTGTTCCTTCATTTTCACCGTGTCCGTCAGGATCATGTGCAGGTTGAACATAAGGTCTTGGACCTGAGAGCAATGGCAGGGATTGGAGGAAGGCCAGGAGGGCAGCTGGAAGGACAGGGGGGACAGCAGGGAAGAGGGAAGGGCCATGGCTAAGGCCTCAGGGCACCTGCTCAGCAAAGGTGCTGTCCCGAAGCTCCAGGTCCTCCTCGGCATACGTCAGGATGGTCTTGAGCGAACGCCTCAGGTGCTCCTCGTTGAAGTTCTGCGTCGTCCCCACCAGGGACGAGAGGGACATCGTCACCTGCATCTTCACCCGGGCAAAGTTCTGTGGGAGAGCAGGGACGGTCTGAGAGCCCCATGAGAACTGCGGAGCACCGCACAGCCCCTCCCTCCCAGCCTCTCCCTTCCTGCTTCTCCCCCTTCCCTCCCACTCACATTTCCAATCTCATAGTTCTGGCGCATGAGGAGGTAGAGGGAGGCGCTGGCATGGGTGCGGATGGTGGTGACCCGGCTGCTGCAGTGGCGAAGAAGCCTCAGGCAGAGGTCCGCACACAGCTCCGTGTCCTCTTCAAACAGTAGCTCGGGGAACTGCCGCCCCCACCCCCCAACACGCACGTCAGGCACACACACATGTGTGCACTTGTGTGCGTCCGCTCCCTGCTACTGACCTCAGTCTGGGCTCTTCCCAGCACACATGAAGTGCGGAGGGCCTCCCCACATTCTGGCAGAGTCCAGGGAGAAGGGCTGGGCACGGGGCTCTGGGGAGGCTCTATGCCCTTCCTGGGGACATGGGGACATTCAACTGGGGGATGGGACATCTGTGGCACCTGCCCGGACCCTCTCACCTTGGACACCAAAGCCCGCTGTGTGGCCAGGCCATGCTGCAGGAAAAGGGCACTCTGGGTACAGCCCAGACTGTGTAGCAAGACTTTCAAAACAGCCCCGAGCAGGCCCTCTTTGGCCTCTGACAAGATCACTGTCTGGGGAAAAAGATGGAGGGAGGAGAAAAAAGCATGGACTGAGGGCAGGGTGGGTTTATGAATGGAGAGACTGGGCAGAGGGTGGATAGATGAAGGAGGAAGTTGTATGGATGAGAGGGAAGGTGAGATGGAGGGATGAGGGGAGAAAGCAAGGCAGGGAAGAGAGCTCTGGTGTCCAGTTATCCAGTGTCAGGGGTCACTGGCCAAGGGCCCCTACCTGTACAATGACCTCCAATGTATCCAGGACGATGAGGTTGGCCTCAGTTGCCAGGTTTCCGTCTACCAAGGCTTCATGTTCCATCTCATCCTTGGTTCTGTCGGGAAAGGGGGTTGTGTTGGACCCTGGGCCCATGAGGAAAGGCACCCAGCAGATTTGGACCTGTGTCAAGGAAGCTCATTCCCTCCCCCTCTTGATTAGCCTGACCTGTCCATCAACATTCCTCACATAACAGTTACGCCAGGTTTTGCATCCACGAATGTGCCATACATCAATAAAAGTGAGAGGGCAGGTCCTTTCAGGGCTTTTGAACAAATGCAGGAATAGAGCAGGCAGGTAAGGGAGAAAGAGGAAGGGATCGGCAGGCTAGGCAACTCATGGTCAAGTTACTTAGAGGAATGAGATTTAAAATTCTGATTGCCTACCCTTTCTAATAAACTTCATAAAATACATATCTGGGTAGAAATATTAATTTAATTCTTAACAGACAATAGGCTGGCTGGCTGCTTCTGTGCCCAGTTCTTGGAGCTCCTGATCATCTCTACTCCCTGCCCTATTGTCTCTTGACGGTCTCCACCCCTGCCAGCCCGATCCTTTGTGTCCCACCCACTTGTCCACTCTGTCTGAAGTCTGCTTCCAGTGTGTGACGTTCTTCCTCCATCTCACATTCTCCTGGTTCCCGAATGGGCTCCTCTCTAAGACACAGAAGTACACACAGTCACAGAGTCATCAGAGAACCTCCCTACCCGAGCCAACCCTGCGGGAGTAGAGCTCATTGGGCAGAGGAGGATGTCCTGCAGACACTGGAAGCTGCTGGGGCAGTAGGAGAGAGGTCTGGCTGGCCCAGGGAGCCGGGAATCTCTGGTGGTGATGGCTTACCCCGGCTGCGCCGTACCATCTCTTGCCGGGCCCCAATGGTACCCAGGATAGCTTCCTCAAGACGGGCTTTCATATCCAGTGACTTCTTGAAAGTGAGGCTGTTAATGCGTTCAAAGGCCTTCTTTCCCTGATGGGGTGGACAGGGTTTAAAAGAGGAGATCTGGTCTGGGAGGCTCTGACTATACCTCTCCAAGTCCCTACTCCTAAACTGCCCCCTCTGGCCCAAATCTAAGGCACGACACCTGCAAGACGGAGGTGACGTGGAAGCAGATGGTGGGGGGTAGGGGAAGGTGGCATTCGGTTCCAAAGGTACCGAGGGCCTCCTCTCCAGGGCCTCATGATCCTGCTCTCTCCCAATTCTACTTCTACTTCTCTAACTCAAACATGGGGGTCCCCTCCGAAATCTCTCCTTGGTCCTTTTATTTTTCAGGCTATTCTATTGCATCTAGTGGTCATCTCATCAGCTCCAGAGGGCTCAATGATCATCTCTTTATATTATTCCCCTTTCCATTCCCCTCTTACTATAGGGCTTTGGATTGTCCCCCACCCTCTCTACATAAATGATCCCCAGATCTCTCTATTAACCCTGAGTTCTCACCCCATAACACCAACTACCTCATATTTATCTTTTTTTTTTTTAATCCTAACCTTTCATCTTAGAATCAATATTGATTCCAACACAGAAGAGTGGTAAGGGCTAGGCAATGGGGGTCAAGTGACTTGCCCAGAGTCACACAGCCTGGAAGTGTCTGAGGCCACATTTGAACCCAGGATCTCTCACCTCCAAGCCTGGCTCTCAATTTACTGAACTACCTAGCTGTCCCCCTTAGAATCAGTTCTAAGAGAGAACAGTGGCAAGAAATAGGCAATGGGGTGTGCGTGTTAAGTGACTTGTCCAGGGTCACTCAGCTAAGAAGCGTCGGAGACCAGATTTGAACCCAAGACCTCCTGTTTCCAGACCTGGCATTCTATGCACTGTGCCACCTAGCTGCCCCATCTTCTCTTTTCTGCCCACACCGATACCACCTTAGTTCAAGACATCATTAACTCATACTTGGGCAATTGCAAGAGCCTTCCAATTAGTCTTCCTGTCTTGTGGCTTTCCTCACTCCAATCAATCTTTCAATCCATTGCCAACTGCCTTTCTGGTTGACCACATTGCTTGAGTACTCAATAAACCCCCATGGCCCTCTATTACCTCAAATATAAACCAAATAAAATATAAAATCCTCTTTTTGGGCAGTGGTGACTATGCTAGATCTGGAGTTAGGAAGACTTGAGTTCAAATCCAGCCTCAGACATATCCTAGCTTTGTGACCCTGGGCAAATCACTAAATATATTTTGCCTCAGTTTCCTCATCTATAAAAAGAATTGGAAAAGGGGACAACTACATGGCTCGGAGGCTTTTGAGTCAGCCTAGAGATGGGGGGGGGGTCCTGGTTCAAGTTTGGATTCAGACCCTTGCTAGCTGTGTGATCTTAGGCAAGTCACTTAGTCCCCACTGCCTAGCCCTTTTGCCTTGGATCCAATATGGAAGGTAAGCGTGTAAAAAAAAAGCTAGAGAAGGAAATGAGAAATCATTTCAGTATCTTTACTAAGAAGATCCCAGGGAGCAGCTGGGTGGCTCAGTGGATCAAGAGTCAGGCCTAGAGACAGGAGGTCCTGGGTTCAAATCTGGCCTCAGATACTTCCCAGCTGTGTGACTCTGGGCAAGTCACTTAACCCCCATTGCCTAGCCTTTACCCCTCTTCTGCCTTAGAATCAACACAGAGTATTGAATCCAAGATGGAAGGTAAGGGTTAAAAAAAAAAAAGAGAAAGACATCCCCAAATGGGGTTACAAAGAGTTGAACATGATACAATGATAAAATTGATAAATATTATTATTGTTAATAATTATGATACTACTACTACTACTGCTACTACTACTACTACCACTACTGTTACTACTACTACTACCACTACTACCACTGCTACCACTGCTACTGCTGCTACTGCTGCTACTGCTGCTACTGCTGCTACTGCTACTACTGCTACTACGACTACTACTACAACTACTACTGCTACTACTACTACTGCTGCTGCTGCTACTACTACTACTACTACTACGACTACTATGACGACTACTACTACTACTACTACTACTACTACTACTACTACTACTGCTGCTGCTGCTACTACTACTACTACTACTACTACTACCACCACCACCACTACCCTAATGATAAAAATCTTCACAACTTGGCCCCTTCCTCCTTTTCCAGTCATCTTTATTCCCTTCCCCATACTCAGTGGTCCAGCTGCCCTGGGATCTATTGGCTGGTTTTTGGTTGTTTTTTTCTCTCCCATCTCTCTCTCCTCTTTGTGCCTCTGCCCCCCAGCTGCCCCCTTGCCTGGAATGCCCTCCCTCCTTGACTCTTCCCCAAACTCAAGTCATCCAGTGTCTTCTCTGAAATTCCCTGCCATTTACATTGAATCCATCTGAGGGCAGGGGCTGGAATTGCCTTTCTTGGTACCCCCAGGGCTTAGTACAGTGGCTAGGAGGGACAGGGAGGCCCCGGGTGGCTGTGGGTGGGAGGGAGAAGGGGGACTAGGGCCTGGCCCGGGACGGCCTCTGCCACACTGGCCACGGTATAACGTAGGGTCTGTGTGGTCCCAGGACTGGGCCTGGCCCTGCGGGGGACAAGCGGGGGCACCACGGTATCCCAGATCCCAAGCCGGACGGGAGTGTGGGGGCCATTCAGGATAACCCTTTCGTTTATGGGTGGAGGGGAACGGATTCGTTCTAGGTTACCCAGGGAAGAAGCGGGCAGACCTTGTACTCAAAGCAGGACGTGCAGAGATGCAGGAGGTCCAGCAGGCGGGCGAGCTGCCCGGGGCCCAGGTCACTGGTCCAATGCTGCAGGAGTCCCGGCTCCGCGTTCTTCAGCACCCACAGCGCGCAGATCAGCAGCGTCCGGCTTGTATCCGCTGCCAGCGGGCTAACTGTGCGGGGAGCCTGAGAGGGGAGAAGCAGGCCGCCTAAAGGTGCAGCAGGCCCTGCCCCACCCCTGATGACCACCCCGGCCTCAACGACCCTCAACCCGTCAGGCCAGCCTAGAAAGAGGCTGCCTTTGGAGCCCACCCAAGGGGAGCAAACCGGCCCTTTCGCTTGCTCCGGACGCTGCCCTCGCCTCGCCCCGTATACACACTGGGGGCTCAGACCCCTCCGCCCCGGGTACTCACAGGCGGAGGCCCCTGGGGGAGGCTGGGCCGTGAGCCGTGGGGCAGGGGGCTGCCTGCGATGGCCATCGCCACCGACGGGCTAATGGTGCTGCTCCCATCCAAGTCTATGTCCACATCTGGCACCGAGGCCAGCCGGGAGCGCTGCCCGCCACTCTCTGCAGAGGGGAGGACAGATTTTACTGGGAGTTGGGAGGGGGAGGGGAGGAGGAGCCAGACCTTCCTTCTTAGAGAGTGGGGGGCCCCGAACCAATTCCTTCCCTCTCTTTGCTACCTGGGACCCCCAAGAGAACCCTCTGGGGAGGACCAAGAATAATTAAGCCTCTGAGCCTGGCAAAGGGGGTGGAAGGAAGCCCTCGAGGCTGGCCCTGCTGGGATGCCTCCTGTGGAAGGTGGAGAGGGAGTCTGGGTCCAGGAGGGGGGGGCACGCTGCTCCCCAGCTGCTGCCCAGGAGGTGATGACGATGATAATAATCAGCATTTAGATAGTGCTCTAAGGTTTGCAAAGTGTTGGACAAGTTACTATTTATTTATATATATGCATATATAAATATATTTTGGCTATATATAACTATAATAATATCATAATTATTATGTTTTAATATATTGATTTTATTATTGTAATATATTAATTATTGATTTTATCATTGTAATTAATATAATATTGATGTAGCATTATTTATTATATATTTTATTATGTATCTCTCTCTCTCTCTCTCTCTCTCTGTCTCTGTCTCTGTCTCTCTCCCCATGAAGTAGATGCTATTATTACCATCCTTACTTGACAGATGAGGAAACAAAGAGGTTTAATGACTTACCCAGGGTCACACGACTAGTGAGCGTCTGAGGCAGGATTTGAACTAAATTTAAGTCTCCCAGTCAGCTAGGTGGCACAGTGGACATAGCGCTGGCCTTGTAGACAAGAAGACTTGCGTTCAAATCCTGTCCCAGATACTTATTATTGGTGTAACCCTAAGTAAGTCACTTAAATCTTTGTTTGCCTCAGTTTCCTCAACTGTAAAATGGGAACAAATAATAGCACCCAGGGGACAGCTAGGTGGCTCAGTGGGTTGAGAGTCAGGTCCAAAGATGGGGGTCCTGAGTTTAAATCTGGCCTCAGATACTAGCTGGGTGACCCTGGGCAAGTCATCACTGCCTAGCCCTTACCATTCTTCTGCCTTAGAACCAATAATACATAGTATTGGCTCTAAGAGGGAAGGGAAGGGTTAAAAAAAAGTAATAGCACCCACCTTGAAGGGTCTCTAGTCTCTTGTCACAAAACTAACCCTAACATCTTTATAATTTTAATGATTCAATTTAATTTTGTTTATAAAGTGCTTATTAGCACTTCAGCGCCCAGCACCCGGTGGGTGCCACGGACAAGCCCGATCTCCCCCTGGCTGAAGGCTCCTCCTCGGCCCCCCCTGCCCCCACGGGAAGCGGGCCGGACTGACCTGAGAAGTCGTGCAGCTGGGGGAGCGTGTCCAGGACCAGGGAGAGCAGCGGCAGGTAGAGCTGGGCCACCCGGGCCTTGACCTCCGGCTCTGCATAGCGGGCATCGGCGTCGTGGCTGCACAGGAGGCTGTGCACGGCACTGATGGCCTTCTTGTGCAGGAAGAACACCCTGTGGAGGTTCAGGGGCGAGTCATCACGTGGGGCCCCCCCCAGACCATCGAGGGGCCTCCGTGGGCCAGGGAGGGCTCACTCACCCCTCGGCCTCGGGCTCCAGGATCAGGGCCAGCTCGGTCAGCAGGAGCCCAGCCAGGAAGTGCTGCTGCCGGAAGGAGCCGGAAAGCTCGAACATGCCGATCACCTTGGGGTCCTGCGCGTGGCTGGAGAAGGCTGAGCTCTAAGGGGCACACGGCGAGCTCAGGGGCTGGCACCCGGCAGACCCCCGGCCCAAGGCTGCAGCCCAGGGCCACATCCCGCTTTGGACACAGGAATCAGGCTCCCGGACAAGGGCGGCCTTACCTGAGAGGTGGAGGAGGAGACGGAAGGGGAAGGGGAGGCCGGGGGAGAGATGGGGCTGCAGGGCAGATTCAAAGTCACGTAGTGTTCATGGCTGCAGAGGATTCGGGTGAAGTCCAAGCGCAGCGTTATCAGCCCATTGGGGTTTGGGGACGACTGCAGTCGAGTGGTCACCTGTCCAAGGCGGGGGTCAGTACGGCTGGCCGGGGAGGGTCACCTCCTCCTTCCTCCTCATCTTCCCGTCTTCCCCCACCCTACCAGAGATGCTCTCCTAGCCCACAAGCCTCCCTCTTCTACCTGCTTGTAATAGGCCCTGATGAGACTGAAGACAAATCCTCGATCCACCAGGGACAGGAGGTCACTGAGGAAGAAGGCCAGGCTGGTGTTGAGGCGCTCAGCCAGCTCCGAGTCCTGGAGGGAGCAGGGGAGGGACAGCCATTCAGGAGCCAGGCGGGGAGGTGTGGAGGCCATTGGCCCTGGCCATCGGGGCTGGTCTAGACCCACTGCCCCTGGCTCCTCCTGTCCCGCCTCTCTGACCCTCTAAGGAGGGAAGGCACCCCTGCATTCCTTCTTGGTGTCCCCTCTCTCCATCTTGTTTCTTCCCCCAAGCGGTTGGCCCCAAACGATTTCCTCCAGCCCTAGCCCTGATCGGTCCCCTGCTCTCGCCTCTTCCTGGGCATTTGACCCTGGACATCCATCCTGCTGACCCTTTGAACCCACTCTGTCCAAATGAGTCACGTCCTCCGCCCCCAGCAAATCTTGCTGCCCTCATTGTCAGCACTGGCTCCAGCTCCGCGTTGGCCTAATGCCATTATTCCATCCTGTCAAATCCAGCTCGTCCTTCGAGGGCTCCAGGAAGCCGCCCAAGTCTCCATCCGCACAGATCTCTCCTCTGAGCTCGCCTGTGGACCCTCGGTTGTAGCCAGACGCAGACTTGGGCCCTCCTGTGAGCATTACCTCCTCCCCCTAGTCCGAGTGGGAGCTCCTTAAGGGCAAGGCCCGGGGCTGCTCCTCCTGCCTCCCCGGACCCGGGGCTGCTCCTTCTACCGTCCTCACTAGCAGAGCCTGGAGGCAGGTATACCAGGTGCCAGCTGACATGCGATAGCCTCCTCCTTTCAGGCCATCCTTCTCCCAGGCGCAGCCCCTGAGGCCATCTTCCTCTGGGCTAGCCTGGCTCCGCCAGTCACCCTCCTAGTCTAGGTCGGCGCTGCTTGTGATGATCTGCCATCAGAGGCCGGCCTTCCCCCAGGAGCTGGTCTCCACAGGCCAGCTCGTACCTTGTGGCTGCGGGCGGTGATCTCCAGCCCCACAGAGCTGACCAGAGCTGTGATGTCATCCATAAACCGTCCTGGAAAGCGAAGCTTCCGAGGGGTGTCCAGACGCTCGCTCAGCACCAAGTATAAGGCCATGCTTTTCCCCTGGGGGAGACGGGGCGGAAAGGGAGAGGAGGCTGAAGGCCAGAGATTTGGGGGGACGGCGGGCACGTGTGTGTAAATGGATCCTCTAAGAGGAAGCACAGAATTCCGGAGGGAGAAGGGACCTTGGTGGCCCACATCCCACAAGGAGCGTCCGCCTGAACAACAGAGCTGATGGTGGCCCAGCAGCCAGCGTCTGCCTTGAAAAGCTGGGACAGCTGCAGAGAAGCCTTTCCAGGGCCCATTGGGCCAGAAATGGCCTCTTTCTAACTTCTTTCCTTGGTTCCTAGTTCTGAGTGAGAGGGCTGAGGCTGAATCGCAGCTGGGTCACTTACTCCCTGGGCAAAACTGGGTCAAAAACGGAGCCCACTAGAAGAGTGCTACATCCTGTCCTGCTCTAAATCTGATTTGATGTCTAATTCCTCTTCCTTGTTATAGAGCCTGTCCAATTCTATAAAACACTTAGAGTGGAAAAATATTCTAAATTAATTAATCAAATAAAAATGTTCAAATCAAATAAAATGATCTGGAGAAGGAAAAAAACAGACACCCATTGTGTCCCAGCGGAGTCTTTTCTTTTCCAGGTGAACCCCCATTCCTTTTTTCTTTCGTTTAACCCTTACCTCTTCTTAAAATCAATACTAAGTATTGGTTCCAAAGCAAAAGAGCAATAAGGGCTAAGAAATGGGGGTTAAGTGACTTGCCCAGAGTCACACAGCTGAGAAGTGTCTCTAGGTCTGACTATCCACTGAGCCACCTACCTTGCTCCCTATTCCAAATCTTTCAAGAGAGCTATCCTGGAAAGTATCCCTCACTCTGATTCAGAGGCTTACCATGAGCTGGAAGAAGAACCAGGCATGTTGGAGGACGGCTTCCCGAACAGCACTGCCACTCACCACCCACTGCAGGGCCAGCTCTTCATGCAGCAACTGGGGTTCAGGGGAGGCAAAGGGAGGGCGGGTCACAGGGAGGCCAGGCTATTCCCCATCCCACCCCATCCAACTCAGGGATTGCAGTTCCAGCCAAAGCATCTACCCTCCTTGATCTCATCCTGGGGGGACTCCATCCTTCCCTTCCTACCACGAATCCCAGAAATTTGGGCCCTACCCAATCTGTGCTGAGAGACTCCAGTCAGCTCTTTGCCCTCTCTAGGCTGTGGCCTCTTTGCCCCAATCCCCATGTCCATCCCCTTGACCCTGCCCCCTAGAGAGGCGGTGTGACATATAACATGGGAGGCAGAATTTAACCAAGAGGGCTCAGGGATAGAATAAAGAGTGGAGAGTGAGATGGGATGATATGGACCCTCTTTCCCCACCAGCCTCCCCATATGCCACCTCAGGCTGGGCCCTAGAGGAGGAGGTAGCCACCATAACGGGATGATCAAGAGGAAACATCGGGGCCCCTTTGCCAAGCTACCTTCCTCCCAGTAGGTCTCGGCTGGGAGGTCGCCTGGAGAGATGAGGAGCCCTCAAGATAGGAGGAAGCTCGGTTAGGGCCTCGATCCATGGTCTGTGGATGGAGCAGGATGGAGAGGAAGAGGAAGAGATGATGGAGGAGAGGGTTAGTATGGATAGAGCAGAGGAGGAAGGAAGGAGAGGAGGAGGGAAAGCACAGAGAGGAGGCACTGAATGGGATGATCCAAAGGGGAAATGAATATCTCCGGCAGAAATAGCCTTACCTGGGGCCAGTATGGGCTCACCCCGAGTCTCCTCTGCCCCTCTCCCATCCTAGGTTCTCCATTCTGGGTCATCCATGGCAGCTTTGCCTTCCTGGTCTACCTTGCTGCTCAAAATGCCCTCGGGTTTCCCATTTCCTATGATACTTACTTCTAACCTCAATCTGGCATTCAATGCTTCCTCCATTCTGTTTCTGCCTAATCCTGCCTCCCTCATCCAGCACCCGTTGTTCCCACCCTAGAGTCCAAAATCTCCAACCAGGCAGTCTCTTCAACAATTACCCACATAAAGGGGGCAGTTGGGTGGCTCAATGGATAGAGAGCTATGCTGGAGATGGGAGATCCTGAGTTCAAATCGAGCCACTTCCTAGCAAGTCACTTAACCTCAGTTGCCTAGTCCTTACCCCTCGTCTGTCTTAGAACCAAACACTTAGTAACAATTCCAAGACAGAAGGTAATTTTAATTAAAAAGAAATTAGCCACCTATAGCAGACTCACTGACAGGCCTGCCTGGAATTCCCTCCTTGTCCCCTATTAATCTTAAATCCTAATCATCCTTTCGGGCCCAGCCAGCTCTTCCATAAAGCCTTCACTGACTCCTTCAGCCCATTCTGGTCCCCTCTTCGGACTTCATTCGTTCTTTTGAAGCCCGTGGCAATAGGGGAAAAGATCCCGGGTTCTTCCGGAGGCTGTGCTGGCCCTCACTGCCCTGCCTGTCTCGAATGAAGGCGTCACTGGGGTCATCGGCTCTTCCTCTGGGATCTCAAGGGGAGGCTCTATCAGCCTCCAGCCTGGGACCCAGAGCTTCCATTTGGGGAGAAGAAAAGACATTTTGGAGCGAGGAAATAATGCTGGGGGAAGCAAGTGTGAGGCGGCTAAGTAAGAAGAGGCAGGAGAGAACGATAACGGGAACAGCTAGCACTTCCAGAACACACTAAGGTTTGCAGAGAACTGGAGCCCTATTTTGCAGATGAGAAGCCCAAAGCTCACAGAAGTTCAGTAACTTACCCAGGGTCGCTAAGCTAAAGAAGCATCCGAGGCTGGATTTGAACTGGGGTCTTCTTAGCAATTCCAGGTCCAGCATGCTATCCACTACCCCACTTAGCTGGCTCACTGAGAGACCAGGGAAGCTGGGGGGATAAGTGGATAAAGTGCTGGAGTCAGGAAGACTCATCTTCCCAAGTTCACATCTGGCCTCAGGCACTTACTGGCTGCCAAGTCCCTTCACCCTGTTTGCCTCAGTTTCCTCATCTGCAAAATGAGCTGGAGAAGGCAACAGCCAACCACTCCAGCATCTTTGCCAAGAAGACCTCACAAAAGGGTCAGGAAGAGTCTGAGAAAGACGCAGAGCAGATGCTCCCCTGTGCTGACTCGGAGACGAAGATCAAATGGTTCTTGTCCTCCAGGAACTTCCTCTCTTTTGGGTAGAGTATTCTCTGTCCTAACTCCTTGGCACTCTCCTAAGCCAGAGCATCACCACCAGCGAAGGACCAGGAAGGAGATGGAGGCGGAGCTCCGGGGTCTCTGGCTCTAGGCAAAGCCTTGGCGGACCACTAGGTGTCACTGTTCCCCCCAAATCGTGGTGGGGCAGAGATAGGGGGACACTTGAGTTCTTCAAAGGATTCTGTTCTGGACTATGGACTCTGCTCCCAGTCCCAAGGTGGGGCAGCCAAGAGCATGAGACCTAGTCCTCCCCCCAGGGACCTCGCTCTCTGGGCCCTGATTTCCTCATCTGCAAAATGGGCGGGATGGACCGCTTGACCTCCAGGCATCAATCTATGGCTCAACAGTTAGTTTCTGGTTCCTATTTGGGCATCTCTAAGCTCACACAGGCTCCTTTCACCTTTCTCTGGGACTCCAGCCTAGTTAAGTACCTCTTCTCTGTTCCAAACCATTCTTTATACAGCTACCAAAAATGCCTTCAGCGCAGATTCGATCATATCACTCTCACTCTATAAACTCTAACAGCTCCCTATTACCTTTAGGATTAAATAGGAACTCCTCTGTTTGGCATTAAGGCTCTTTGGACCCTGAGACAACGCTAAGGGTTCAATCAAGCTGGCCTTCTTAGCGTTCCTCCTCTAGGAGAGAATTAGGCAGCGAGGTGGGACAGTGGATAGAATGTGGGATGTGTAGCCAGGAAGACCCTCTCAGACATTTAAACGCTACACTACCCTGGGCAATTCACTTGTCTGCCTCAGTTTCCACACCTGTAAAACGAAGCTGCCAACAGCCCTGGTGGGGATAAAACGAGCTAATGTGTGAACGCTTTGCAAAGTTTCTAGCCTTAAAATGCTGGCTGCTCTTATGGCCATTTCCCTTCTCTGGGCTGGGGGACCGGCTGCTCCCCCGTCTCCTGGCCAGCTCCCATCGCTCCTCCTGCCCGAGGTCTTCTCTGCCGCCCCTTCACTTTCTATTGATTCTCTTCTCTCCGCAGACACGTAGTCTGCTGGAAATGCAATTCCCCTACGCTCGCCTTAGTGTCCCCAGGCACAGGGGTGCTCAGTGATCCATGCTCGTGAGCTGACTCGAGACAGGGCTCGAAGGGAAAGAGAATCGGAGGATGAGGCTGGATAGAGCTTAATCATTCTCAAATGGGGTGAGCGCGACCAAGGGCAGAGTGTGGTTCAGCTGGGAAGGCCCAGAAGAAGCCGGGGAGGCTTCGGAGGATGTCGGAGGGGGTCCGAGCCTCGAGTGACCGCTAGAAGATGCACGGGGGGGGGGGCATTCCAGGGAAGGCGAAGAGAGTAGGAAAGCTACAAGGAATCCCTTGTGACTTGAATGCACTTGGATGCCAGTCCTGGAAGGCCAGGCTTGGCCTTTTCCCGGTCCCCTAGCTTGACCCGAGAGGCAGAAGACTGGCTCGGATGACCTGCCCAGCCCTGGGCCCAGCCCTTTCCCTCACCAGGTCAGATAAGACTCCGTTCCCTCTCATGGAGAACCCCCCCTCCCCGCCCCAAGAGAAACGACTTAGAAGAGCGGGTTCCCTTCTTTGCCTCTGTCAGGCAGACCCTCGTGTTAGTGGGGAGCAGAGCTCATGCCAAAGCAGGGCCGGGGGCATGCACTGGGGCCCTGGGAGTGCAAGCTGCAGGCAGGGGGGGCACCTGTTTGAGGTCAGCGCTGTAGTGTGGGTGAATCCGCCTCAGGACGGCCTTGCTGCCCCCCGGGGCATAAGCAGAATTCACCCAGGAGTGAGAACGGTCCACACCCTGGAGCCCGGTCGGTGGGTGAGTGGGTGCAGGGAGAGGGGTGCGGGGAAGGGGCACCAGAGACATGGGAGAGAGAGGAAAACCAGGGTGAAACCAAGCACAGGCTTCCATGGCATCTTGGCACACACATACCGGCGCACAAACACGTGTGGAATATATGCATGCACACTGAACCCACACAAGGACCCCCGGAACCCGCTCCGCTCAGGAAAGGCCTTTAGCTTTGGCTGTGGCGGGTTTGTGCATGGGGGAATGGTAGAGAGAACGGGGAAGAGCTTAGAGATCGTCCAGTCTAGGCCCCTCAGGTTACAGAGGAGGAAACTGAGGCCTGCATGGGGGGACTTGCCCCAGGTTAGCCGCAAGCCATCAGCGGAACCTGGGGACTGCTGCCTCCCCACCAGAACGCATCCGTCGTCAGGCCCCCGGATGCGAGGGCGATCCGCAGCCTGCCCCGCGCACCTCCCCCCACCCTCCAGACAAGGATGCTGAGAGCCCAGTTCTCTTCACTCTCCCCAAAGCCCATCCCTGCAGGCCAGGAGGTCCTTCCCCCACCCCTTGCCCTGGCCCCAGCTCACACCTTGCAGGCCAGGATGCGGGTGACCTCCTCATCTGGGGAACAGGGAGAGGAGGCCAGATCAGGGTTGCTGCTGCTGATGCTTTTGGAACGTGACAGGTGGAGGCTGGAGGGCCGGCCAGGGGCACGGGACATCGTAGCACACTGCACAGGGGGTGGCGGGGGCACTGGGGGAAGAGAATGGTGCGTGAGGGTTGGAAGGGCTCTAGTGTGCCAGGGTCTGTGGCCAGGGACCTGGTGCCAGTTCTGGGAAGGGGCATCCCCCCGGGGCCCTAGCTCACTCACCCCCTGTGGGGCCAGGCTCCGGGCCAGGCAATCTGAAGGCATAGTGGATATAGGCGGCCAGCAGCTGGCTGTGCCCCCTCTGGTCCTGGGCTCCTTCCAGGCTCTTGTGAATGAGGCTGACCACCAGAGCGATGGCTTCAAAGGCCCCTCGGCCCAGGTTCACTACGGAGGGGGGAGATCACCACCGAGTCAGCTCCGCTCTCCCACCCCTTGTATTAAGCCGGGGCTCTCCCCAGGCCCTGCACTCTCCCAAGCTCTTTGGTCCCCCGCTAACCCTTTCCACCCATTTCCAGTCTGGAAAGCAGAAGCCCAGAGAGCCACCCCCCAGTCTGTCCAGCCCGGGGCCCTGGCCTCGCACCTATCTGGCCTCCGATGACGGGCGGCCGCACGATGAGGTGGATGAGCTTGTCCAGCACGTGGTGGGAGAAGGCAACGAGGGGCTCGGGGCTGGCCAGCCGCAGGGCCCCCACGCTACTCTTTAATTCCGCCTCCACGTTATTCTCGCTCAAGATCACATCCTTCAGGCGGAAGGGGAAGGCGGCCTCCTCCAAGACATGAACCAGCGTGAAGAACTTGTCCAGGTGGGGGTCCTGGAGGTGGGAGAGACAAGTCAGACGCCATCCCCACCCCCCGGGCCACACTCTCTCCCCATCGGCTGCCCCATCTCCTTGAATAAGCTTGGGCTCTCAAGGCTCCGCTCTAGGGCCATCTTCCCCAGGAAGACTCCTTGTGCGGCCCCCAGGCCTCTGTTTCCCCTGCGTTCCTGCAGCCCCAGACTGAACGGCACCAGTGTTCTTCCCATTCGCCGGCCTTCATTGTCCTCTCAAGTAAATCATGGTAGTGAAGCGGTAGACTGGTGGGCCAACGCCATCTTACTGGCTGACTCTCCATGAATGGCCTTCCCAACCCTCATCGTCCTGATCGAAGGCCTGAGTCAGCAGCCAAGTCAGAAATAGCTCCTGGGGGTGGGGGTGACCCCAGCCTTCCTTCTACCCCCGGTCATTCACACCTCGCCATGGATGCCAGCCAGGCCAATTACCTAATGTTGGGCCTGAGAGCCACTGGTCTCTGGGCCACGTGAGAGTCCAGTTTTCTACGTCCTCAGCACTGCCCTAAGAAATGCTTTTTGGGGGGAGGGTGAAGGGGGCAATCCCTGTGGTCACTCCCAGCGACGGCAGAGGACCCACTGCCCGCCCTCCCCTGGCCAGGGGTACCTGTGGATGTACTGAGGACATGGCCGTGAGTTCAACACTGAATACACCCTTGTGGCCATCCACCCATCGCATGCCCGGGAGTGCCACCTGTGAGGAAGGGAGAGATGGGCACCCCTAAAGCTCCAGAGCCCAGCCTGGCCTGCCAAGCAGAGGGCTCTGGGGATGGGCAAGGAGCTCTCCCCCAGAACTTCTACTGCCAGCTCCGCGGGGCCTGATGGCACTGCGGGCAACCCCAGCCCCACCCCCTCTCGCGGATGTTGCGACATCAAAGGGTCCGGCCCTACCTGGCTAAAGCCTGGAGTCAGGGCCACAGTGATGGGGGTAGGGAGGAGGAAGGAGCCACTGTAATCTAGGGAGTGCTTCCCCCACCCCCAAATCCACAGGAACAGTGCCCAGCCCGGGGCAGCTTTGGAAATTCCAGACTAGTCTGGGATGGGGTCCGTCCAAGGGGAGCGTGGGCCGGAGGAGGACCACTCACATCGGGTGTGAGCACCGAGTAGCTGGGGGGTGGCCGGTCCACAGACACGGGCAGGCAGAAGGGGCCGGTCCTCAAGCGGCTGTGTTGCAGGAGGGGAATCCACTGCGGGAGGGACAGGAATGAGAGCTGCTGAGCCTGCTGACAACCTCTGCCATCTTGGAAGCCCAAAGGGAAGGGACGGGAGCAGAGAGGCAGCAGTCGGGGTTGGGAATGGAGAGGGGGACACTAGAGGCATGCACAGAACTGGGGCAGCCTGGCTGGTGGTGGGGAGGACGAGGGGGTCCCGGGCCTCACAGTGTAGCCAACAGGTGTCTCCAGAGGTGTGCCGGGCCGGGGCTGGCAGCTAATGTGATAGAATGTGAAGAGCAGATGGTGGTTCTCTGTCACATTGGCTGGGAGCTGCACCTTGAACTCCTCGTAGAACTCTGGGCACCTGGAGGGCAGGGGGAGTTGGCTGGTGAACCCCTCGGGGCTCCCCAAAACATTCTCTAGGTCCAGGGGCCCAGCCTCAGTCAGCTGACTCTCCTCTGACTGACTCAGGTCCCTCCATCAAGACCAGCTCCATCCCTTGGTGACCACGTCAGCCCCTTCAGCTTCCCAGCCCTACCAAACACCGCCCCCTCGTCCCACAAGCTTGACCCTTTGGGCCCCCATACTTGCTATGATACACCACGGCTGTGTAGGCCTCTCGGGAGAACTCACTGCAACTGGACTTGCCAAAGATCACCTTGGGGTTGGGAAGAACAGGGGTTTAGGGCAGGAACGCCTCCCTCACAGCCACGCGAACCCCTCTTTCCGCTGGGGCTGCGGAGGACAGATGGTGTCACCTGCCCGGAGCCAGAGGCTAGATGGAGGGAGCTCTGGAGAGGGGCTGCCCCTACACTGCCTGAGGAGCCGAAGCTACTGTGAGCTCAGGGCTAGAAGCTCGCAGAAAAAAGGGAAGGTGCCCGCGCAGCCCCCCATCCCCCCATGTCCCCAAGGAACCACAGCCTCTAGCTCGTCCCAGTGTACTTTCTGGATTTAGACATAATTCATAGGATTATGAAGTATCAGACCAGGGAAGGCCCTTAGAGAGCTAGCCTGGGGGAAGGGAAAGGAAGGGATTGCCTAATCTGACCCAGACCACTTGCTTGCAAAGAACGAGGTTGGGATTTGAACCAGCTGCCCTGACTCTAAGTACAAGGCTAGCTCTCTCTCTCTCTCTCTCTCTCTCTCTCTCTCTCTCTCTCTCTCTCTCTCTCTCTCTCTCTCTCTCTCTCTCTCTCTCTCTCTCTCTCTCTCTCTCTCTCTCTCTCTCTCCCTCCCTCCCTTCCTTCCTCCCTCTCTTCCTTCCTTCCTTCCTTCCTCCCTCTTTTCTTTTCTCTTTCCTTCTTTCTCTATTTATTCCTCTCTGTCTCCGTCTTTCTCTCTCTCTCTCTCTCTCTCTCTCTCTCCCTTCCTTCCTCCCTCTCTTCCTTCCTTCCTTCCTTCCTTCCTTCCTTCCTTCCTTCCTTCCTTCCTTCCTTCCTTCCTCCCTCTTTTCTTTTCTCTTTCCTTCTTTCTCTATTTATTCCTCTCTCTCTCTCTCTCTGTCTCTGTCTCTTTCTCTCTGTCTCTTTCTTTCTTTCTCTCTCTCTCTCTCTCAAGCTTTCCCTTATTTCTTAGTATCAATTCTAAGGCAGAAGATTGGTAAGGGTTAGGCAATGGAGGTTAAGTGACTTGCCCAGGGTCACCCAGCTAGGAAGTATCTGAGGCCAGATTTGAATCCCGGTCTTTCTAACTCCAAGCCTGGCACTCCATTCACTGGGCTTATCCAGCTGCCCCTACAGGTGACATTGCTGCCTCCTCCCAAGGAGTGAAGATGTCTGTCTGCAAGAACACTGACACACACACTGACCGGTAGAGCCTGGCTGGGGTCCTCTCCTGCCATGTACTGCACTTTGATGGCGATGTTTCGGACAGAGCCCTGGCGGCTGCTGAAGTTGAGGTTGTGGGGGTAGATATACAGCAAGTTTCTGCAAGGAGGGAAGGACAAATAGTTAAGAGAGTGAAACTAATCCCTTTGGTTCTTCATGCCACAAGAGCTGACCACATGGCAGTGGACAGGCATTCATAGGGTGCTCTACCCATGTGCCATATATCATTTAGGTTTTACAGTCCTGTGAAGGAGGTACTAAGGGTATTGTTGTTTCCATTTTACAGATGAGAAAACCAAGGCTCAGTGAGATGAAAAACGACATGCCTGGGATCAAATCAAAAAAATGGTGGAGAGATGATCTAAACTCATTTTTCTTTCTTTTTTTTTCTTTCTTCCGAAGCCCATATCCTCTATTTTTGAATCAATAATATGTATTGGCTCTAAGGCAGAAGAATGGTAAGGGCTAGGCAATGGGGGTTAAATTACTTGTCCAGGGTCATATAGCTAGGAAATGCCTGGGGCCAGATTTGAACCCCAAACCTCTTGTCTCTAAGTTTGGCTCTCTATCCACCAAGCCACTCAGCTGACCCCTAAACCCAGTTTTTCTAACCCCAATCCAACACTCTCTACAGTACTGAGGGGATCTTAAAGGTAACCACATCCAGCTTTCTTATTTCATTGATCATTTTTTCAGCAAAAATTACAGTCTGGAGAAGGCCTTGACCAAAGTCATGCAGATCAAAAGTAACTGTTTGATTGTGTTCTAAGTCAGGCCTCCAGGAGGCTCACACACAGAAAGTGCTTGACCAAGACCTCCAATGTACTAGGCCTGAGGAAAGAGGGATTGGTGTCATTAGGGAAGGCTTCATGGTGGAGGACAGGTTTGAACTAGGCCTCGAAGGATGGGTAGGAGTTAGAAAGAGTTCAAAAGAATCCTTTGGGAGTCAGAACCAAAATGGCAGAGTAGCAGGATGGAAAGCTAGAACTTCTCTGAGAATCCTCCAGAGGAATCCTTTGGGAGTCAGAACCAAAATGGCAGAGTAGCAGGATGGAAAGCTAGAACTTCTCTGAGAATCCTCCAGAGGAATCCTTTGGGAGTCAGAACCAAAATGGCAGAGTAGCAGGATGGAAAGCTAGAACTTCTCTGAGAATCCTCCAGAGGAATCCTTTGGGAGTCAGAACCAAAATGGCAGAGTAGCAGGATGGAAAGCTAGAACTTCTCTGAGAATCTTCCAGAGGAATCCTTTGGGAGTCAGAACCAAAATGGCAGAGTAGCAGGATGGAAAGCTAGAACTTCTCTGAGAATCTTCCAGAGGAATCCTTTGGGAGTCAGAACCAAAATGGCAGAGTAGCAGGATGGAAAGCTAGAACTTCTCTGAGAATCTTCCAGAGGAATCCTTTGGGAGTCAGAACCAAAATGGCAGAGTAGCAGGATGGAAAGCTAGAACTTCTCTGAGAATCCTCCAGAGGAATCCTTTGGGAGTCAGAACCAAAATGGCAGAGTAGCAGGATGGAAAGCTAGAACTTCTCTGAGAATCCTCCAGAGGAATCCTTTGGGAGTCAGAACCAAAATGGCAGAGTAGCAGGATGGAAAGCTAGAACTTCTCTGAGAATCTTCCAGAGGAATCCTTTGGGAGTCAGAACCAAAATGGCAGAGTAGCAGGATGGAAAGCTAGAACTTCTCTGAGAATCTTCCAGAGGAATCCTTTGGGAGTCAGAACCAAAATGGCAGAGTAGCAGGATGGAAAGCTAGAACTTCTCTGAGAATCCTCCAGAGGAATCCTTTGGGAGTCAGAACCAAAATGGCAGAGTAGCAGGATGGAAAGCTAGAACTTCTCTGAGAATCCTCCAAAGGAATCTCCAAAGTTCTAGCTTTCCTGCTACTCTGCCATTTTATTTTGAGTTTGGTAAGTCATAGGATTATACAAGATTAGAGGACCACAGATTTATAGCTAGCCTCTAGGCACTTCAACCATCTAGTTCAATCACCCAATTTTACTGATGAAGACTTAAAGGCCCAAGTTTAGTGACTTGACAAGGTCAAACAAATGGTGACTGACAGAGGTAGGATTTGAACCCTGCTCTGAATCCAAATGCAGCATTCTTCCCATTGTACCACAATGCTCCTTGGACATATAGCCTAACTTCTATACTGTACATAGGAGACTGAGTCACAGAGAAGGAGGAGACCTGCCCACAGTCACAAGTAGCTGAGCTAGAATTTAAACCTGGATCTTCTAACTAAGGACAGGCCCCCACCTAGAATCAGTATTGTGAATTGGTTCCAAGATAGAAGAGTGCTAAGGGCTAGACAATGGGGGTTGAATAGCTAGGAACTGTCTGATGATAAATTTGAACCCAGGCCCTCCCAGCTCTGGGCCTGGCTCTCAATTCATTGAGCCACCTGGCTTCCTCCAGCCCTTTTTCTAAGATGGTCAGGTAGGGGTGGGGAAGGGAGCCTTAGCACATGCAGGAGAGTGAGAAGACTAGATTGGATGGAATGGAGAAGTATTGGGGGAAGAGGATGTTAGGCATGAGCAACCTGGAAAGACTCAAGAGCATTGATCAGTGCCAAGACCAACCATGAATGCAGAGGACCAATGATAAAGCAGGTCAACCCCTCCCAACAGAAAGGGGAGAGGTCCAAGCTGCAGGAGACCGCCATTTTTGGACATGGCCAATGTGGGAATGTGTTTTGCTTGACTGCATATTTATTATGAAGATTTTTGGTGTTTGATGGCAGGGTTGGGGCAGGGGAAATGAGGTGGAAAGGGGGGAAAGTGCTTATTAATTGAAAAAACTAAATACATTGAAAAAGATGATGCCGGGCCCAGAAACATACAAGGCCTTGAACAACAGACAGGAATTTGGTTCTATCCTGTGAGCCATCAAAGTATGGACCAGTCGAGACTTTACTGATCAGAAATCTCTGCTATGACTCCAATAAGTAGCCATGAAGTTACTACTTAACCCCTGAAGGATTCTGAGTCAAGAGAGGGACGTGACCAGAAGAGAGGCTTTAAAATTGACTGGCTGCCAGGACAGGCTGAAATCAGAGGGCAGGGAGACTGGTGGGAGGGCTGTTGCAATAGTCCGGGCAAGAGGGGAAAGAGGCCCTGGCCCAGGCGAAGGCTGTAGGGGGTGGCCCTGGCATATGCCCAGCAGTAGAAGCCAGAAGAGCCAGCTTGGAGTAGCTTCATGGGCCAAGACCCATGTCAGCAATCGAGCCTCTAGAGGAGGCTTAAGAGGGGCCTGGGGTCCACCCTCATCTCTAAGAGCAAGAGACATGGCCTCAGTGAGGGTGAGGCATCCATGATGGCAAGAGGAGAAAGTCTTGATTCCCAGAAAGTCCTCTGCTTCTTAATGACCCCAACTGGAGATTTTACTTAAACTCCTATGATATGTTCTTATCTCCTCAAAAATTTCAACCCACACCAGTAGGTGGGCAGGCGGCGGACTAGTATCTGCATCAGATTTACGGGAAAACAGGTTAAAAGACCACAGAAGAAGAAAACAAAACCCAGTCCTGGGGGACATCACAGGTGAATTTTAGCTGACTTTTACAGAACATACCCAGATGATACAAATTTATTCTTGAAAACTGAGAAAGAAAACACCATCAAACTCCTTTTATGAGATAAATTGGTCGGAACACCTGAGCCAGGGGAGGACAAAACAGACAGAATTGGAGACTGAGATTGAGGAATATTCCTTAAAAAATAAAAATTACTAAGGGATAGAGCTGGAGGTAGGGACCAGACCTGTTATTTCACTGGCATATGGAACTCCTGAAGTGAGAAAATTCTCTCCACAATGCAAGTCTCCACTTTATTGGCAACTCATGGTTTCAGAGAACTGTCTAGACCATGGTGAGTTTAAGTGACTGGTCCAGTAAGGGTCACACAGATAGTATATGTCAGAAGTAGGATTCTACTACGAGCAGATGGATGGTGCAGTGGGTAGAGTTTTGAGGCTTGGAGATGGGAAAACCTGAATTTGAATCCAGATTCTGACACTTACTAGCTATGTAACCCCGAGCAAACCCTTTAACCAACCTGCCTCAGTTTCCTTAACTGTAAAAGGGAGATCACAACAGCACCCACAAGTTGTTAAATTGCTTAGGGCAGGGTCCAGTACATAGTAGGAGATTAATAAATGCTTATTCACTTTCTCCCTCATCATGCCCCCTTCCCTCTTCAGCTCCAGTCCCTCAAGGGCAGGAATAATTTCTGCTTTTATGATTTTTGTATTCCCAGGGCTTAGCACAGTGCTTGGTACCCAGCTAGCACTCAATGCCTGCTCGCTGATCAGCCGCCATGCCATGCAGTCTTTCCTACTGTTGAAGATCCAATTCAAAAATTTAAACGGAAATCTTGTCCTCTTACACCCCTACCAAAGGCCAACATGGCGCATGTGGGGCAGATAGGGATTGGTTCTCTCCCAGCTTCCAACCTGGGCTCTTCCTCCTGTGCCCGGGGCCTCGAGACTCAGCCTGCTCTTTCCCAATATCACTGCCCCTCCAAGCAGGGGGTAGGGGAAGGGGAGAGGGTCCCGGGAGAGCCTTCCTCAGCCACGAGCCTTCCAAGGGAATAAAGTGCTGTCTGGTTTCATTGGGGGCCTTGAAGGCCAGGACTACAGCTGTTGTCTGGGTCAGGCTGGGTTATCAAAAGGAGGGAAATGGTTAGGATCTCAGTTTCCAGGATGGACACATGATGACAAGGGGAGCATCCATCCTTCTCGCTGACCATGTACAGTGCTTCTAAGGGCCGGGTTCCACTCCGCTTACCCGAGTCACAGGCTATAGGATTAGGGAGGAGGAAGAGAATGGGGGGACCCCAAGGCCCCCTGGGCCCCAGGAGGGGACTGAGTGGGAGTAACAGACAGCCCAGTCCACATCCCCCTGGTGTGCAGCGTGATTCCTGCATGCTTTGCCATAGCCTGACCTCCAGCCCAGCCCAGCTGTTAGGGAAGGGTCCAGCTGGCACAGACTCGGAGGCCCCTGGTTCCTGATGCAATTCTCCTCACCCCATGCTGGCCTTGCACAATTCAAGGCTTGCTTGAGGGGAGGAGAAGGCTGAGGCTGGATCCGCCTCTTCCCTATGCTACAGGTTAATGATTGATCTCTGGGGGAGAGGAAGAAAAGGGGGGAGAGCTGAAGCTGGGGGCCAGCCAGTGGGCAGTGCCCAAGGCATAAAAGGGAAAGGCCCAAGGCGCAGAGACAGAAGTCCTCAGGTTCAGCCTCCAGACTCTCTGGCCTCCTCTCCTGGTGCAACCATGTCCCTTCTCCTACTGTGCCTGTTCTTGATGCCCAGCCTGGCACTGCCTATGCCCACGCCCCCCCAGCTGCGTCAAGAGCCGGCGCTGCAAGATGAAGTCAACATCCTCTTCCACGGTGTCCTGCAGTTTGGCCAGGCCCTGAGCCGCATTTATAAAGCCACCGAGGCAAAGCTCGACGAGGCCAGCCGCAGTCTGGGGTTTTACGAGCAGACCGTGGTCACACTGCAGCAAGATCTGGGCAGTGCCCGGGCACGGACTCAAGAGCTGGAGAGGAGTCTAGGGGAGATCCAGGTAGCTGAAGTGGGGTGGAAGGGGGCACCCCTGGGGACAGGGAGGGGAGATATGGGCTGGGGAGATGGAGCTGGGAATGCCAGACTCCCACAGGGATCTCTCCCTTCTTTGGATACCCTCTAGGGCTCCCGGCACCTAAACCACTCAAGGCTACCTTCTTGCTCACACCCTCTCGTTTCCTGGTGTATCCCTCCCATCAGGGGCATCTCCCGGGTCTGCTCTTCACACTTGCTTTGTCCCCTCAGGCAGAAGAGGAGAGCTTGGGGCTTGAGACTCAAGGAGCTGGGATCGCCCTCAGCCAAGTGATGGAGGGACACCAGGCTCTTTGGCAGAGAGTGGAGAAGCTCCATGGGGCCCTGGCTACTCTGGGGTCCAGACACACCCCAAAAGAGCTTGAAGAGCTAAAGGTAAAAGCCCTTACAGGTTCCCTGTGGGTAGAAGGCAGGCAGACACCAGTTCTGGAGTCTTAGATAGCTCCCTTTCCCTTGGGGACCAAGCAAGCAGAGGGACAGAGATGCCCAGGGAAAGAGGGTAAGAGCATCCATGGTGCTACAAAAAAATCCACGGGGCGATAATTAGGTGCTGAGCTGAAGTCCAGCAGCACTGACTTCCTGTGTAATTCTGGACAAGTCCCCTAGATGCTCTCAGTCTCCCCAGCCATCAAGAGGGGTTCCTGCCCTTTGTTCTTCAGTGGAGGAGTGCCCGAGTACCAGGAGGCGGGAGGAAAATGAATTTAGGTTCCCCTCCCTCTAGCTTTGGCTGACTTCTGAGAAAGCGGGGATGGAGGGAGGATGCCAGCTTCCGAGACACCTCCCAAGACAGACCGGGAAGGCAGTTGCTGGTTGAGTTCAGCTGGGGTCTAGCGGCAGAGGCTGCTTGGCGCTAACGCCCAACCCTGCTCCCCCAGCTCTATGCAGACAAACAAAGTCAGATCATCTGGTCCCTGATGGGTCACGTCCAGCGGCAGCAGCGAGAGCTGGCCCAGCAGCAGCAGCAGCTGTCTCACATTCGGGACAGGTGAGCCCAAGGGAGGGACCGGGACAGCTGGGTGCCTTCCCACCCTGCACCCCGAGGGCCGTGTCCCGAGATCTCTAGGCGTGACCCACGGTTCTCTGTCTCCTCTAGGCTCAGAGCCTTGGCGCTCCCATCCTGAGCGAGCTGAAGAGGAAGAATGAACCAAAGGAAGATGGCCCCCGGCACAAGGGCCTCAGCAGGGGAGAAGATGGGTCGTTCCCATCCTTGCTGACTCAACGTCTGGAGAACGTGCTCTGCGGTCAGAGGACCGGATTAAAGGCCGGCTGTCACTTACTAGCCGTAAGACCTTGGTCAAGTCACCACAGCCCAGGACCTCTGATGCAGAATGAGGCGAGTGGGCTGGAAGGCTCCTGAGAGCTGATCACGACCCTGTGAAGTTCATGCCTCTCCCCAAGGGACCTCCATGGCTCTGTCTCAGAGCTCAGGTGGCCAAGGGAGGCTGGCCGAGAGACGGTGCAGGGAAGCTGGCCAGAGGAGAGGGAGCCAAGGGGCCAGAGCCCTCAGGGGGGCTGCAAAGCTGACATTAAACCGCTGTTTTGGACTGTAGATGTCTATGCTCGTTTCTTGGGGAGCAGAGGGGGAACTGTGCGATCTTGCGGCTTTTCCGGTGCCCCCAACCTGCTTCTGAGTCCTGTCTAAGAAGCAGGATGGAAGAAGAAAGAGCGCCGGCCTGGCAGACAGAGAGGGGCCTGGGAGAGGAAATTCTACCCAGAATAACGCACACCCTCAGCACTCACCACAGAGACCCACCTGTAGCTGGTGAAGGGGGCATAGACCTCTCGGGCTGGAAACTCCAGGATCTCCTTGGTGGGGCGGCCACGGGGATCGGGGTACGGCTTCACATGCAGCAGCTCCGGGGAAAGGCAGAAGTGAGGGTTCTCAGGGGCTGGGGAGATGTCGATCTTAAGCTGGGCTGCGGGCAACAAGGTACGGGGATTGTTTAGGTCTCTGCTAACACTGGCACCTTCTCAGTCCTACTGGTCCCAGGACGCCTTCCCTTGGCCCACACAGGGCTTTCTTCCATCTCTGGACCCTAAGTAACTAACGGCTCTACCCAGGCCGGCTCAAAACGGTGTGCAGGGCTGGGGCTAGATCTGGGGACAGGGTGTCCGGATGTGGTGAGGGTCTTGGGGAGAGAGCTGACTGAGGAGGAGGCTATCCAGGTGACTACTTCCCTTTTGTCCTCATGGATGAGTCAGACCACAAAGGTTCTGGCTAACAATTCTTTGACGACAATCATACTCTAGTATCCTCAGGGAGAAGCAGTTCTTAAGAAGGCTAAAACTCAGTTCGGAAAGATAAATACAAATAAAAACTATTGGCAAGGAGGTGAAAAGCAGTCAGCGGAGAAAGGGAGTGAATCTGGAACTCAAAATTTAAAAAGAGATGGTTAAAAATAAATTATTTTAAAAAACAAAATAAAATGAATAATTTTTTAAAAAGCAGTTGGTGGATGGGGACAGAGTAGACAGGGAGTAGATCTCAGGAACTCCCCCAAATAAGTTTTAAAATTGCTTTTATACCCTTCTGATCCAAAAGGGACACAGCTGGGCTGCAGATTAACCTATCTTGGGGGAGTCAGGGGATGAGAGTTAACCCATACTGCTCCATGTCTGAATTAAAGTTTCTTCTTTGGTTGCTGGTGTTACTGGAAAAGTGTGTGAGGGAGTGAGTGAGGGAAAGAGGGAAAGACGGGGGAAGAGAGAGACAGAGAGAGATAGACAGAGAGAGACAGAGAGAGAGAGAGAGAGAGGGAAAAGAGAGACAGAGAGAGAGGGAGGGGGAGAGAGAGAGAGACAGAGAGAGAGAGATACAAAGAGAGAGAGGGAAAAGAGAGAGACAGAGAGAGAGGGAGGGGGAGAGAGAGACAGAGAAAGACAGAGAGACAGAGAGAGAGAGAGAGGGAAAAGAGACAGACAGAGAGAGAGGGAAGGGGAGAGAGAGACAGACAGAGAAAGACAGAGAGACAGAGAGAGAGAGAGAGAGAGGGAAAAGAGAGAGACAGAGAGAAGGGATCATAATAGATAGGGACAAAGGAAAAGAGGCAATAGAGGATAGCAAGAAAAAATTATGAGGCACATAGTACCTGTGACAGGCCGTAGCCTCCGCAGCACTGAGGACGGTCTCCTCATGTCTGCCAGGAACTTGTACAAATCTTCATCACTTAGACGGTCACCCTCCTGCAACATGGACCAAGAACATGCCACCTTAGCTTCTACCCTGCTCTGAGATCCCAACTTCATTACCCAGTCTCCTCTAGACCTTAGAGGCCTTATTCTAGCCCTTTGGTCTACCTTAGTTTAGGGAATCTTCCCTGCTACCCCCAGCATTCTCTAAGGACACTCTAGGCTTCATTTCAGCCTGAGGGACCACTTTTACCTGTTTGAAGAAGTTCGTAACAGTCAGCGTAGCTGGGCGAAAATTTGAGAAGCTACAGGCATCATCCCCAATGCTGGCTCGCTCAAAGGCTTTCCTCTTCCTCTCATTCCAGGTGGATTTCCGCTCTGAATTGAAGGGCAGTAAAGAGAAAGGATGAGAGGGGAAATGAAGAGAGGTTCAGGAGACAGAAAAGTGGGGACAGAGATAAGAGAGAGAAGTGAGTGGAGGAAAAGGAGAGAAAGAGATGGAAGGGGAACAAAAGGAGGGAAAAAGAGAGATGAGAAAAAAAGATATGGGGAGAAAAAGACAGATGAGAAGAGAAAGAAATGAAGAAAGATGGGAAGAGGAAGGAAGATGAGGAGAGTGGAAGAGAGAATAAGAGATGAAGAGAGAAAGAAATGAGGAAGAGAGAGAGATGGAAGGAGAAATAGGAGAGAGAAAAAGAATGAAAGAAAGAGAGATGAGAAGGGAAGTGTGGATAGAGAGCCAGGCCTAGACACAAATCTGTCCTCAGACACTTTCTAACTGTGTTACCCTGGGCAAATCACTTAACCCCCATTGCCTAGCCCTTAATGTTCTTCTGCTGGTACTCCATATCGATTCTAAGACAGAAGGTAAGGGTTAAAAAAAAAAGAAACGTGGAAATAAAGACACAAATGGAACCCTAGTCCTCACCCCTCCCTGTATAAAACCAATGGCAGGGTTAGAAACATTTGTAGAAAAATTCAGGCAAAGGGAAATGGAAATCATAGCTAAAAACATCAAATCTGGAACCTGGCTTGAGAAAGTGACTCTCTCTTTCTTATGTGAATATTTTATTTACCAAAAGGGGCAGAAAAGGGACATTTTGGTGAGAAACATAAAAGAAGCCACTTGGGGAGAAATGGAAATTATTGTGAGAGAAATCGAAACACCTCAGACAAAAGCTCCAAAAGGAGCCAAGTGAAAGCACACTCCTCAGTGGGAAAGGCCTTCGCAGGCAGTAGAGATGACTGCAGTGAATTGCTTCCCAGCAGCTCATTTGAATACGACTACTTTGAGGATTTTGAAGCTTATTGCTAGGACCTCTAAGTCAAAGAACTGTTTGGGGACTACGGGAAGATTGTGCCATTAATTATTTGTGTCATGACAGACAGAAAGGTGGATTTGGGGTTTCTCAACCTAAGGGAGAGGTGGGTCACTCCAGCTGAGAACATTGGGGTTTCACAAGCAGGTAAGTCAATAAGGAGTCACAGAACGAGAAGGCAATTGAGGCCACTCAGGGAATCTGGAAGGTGACAAAACCAAGAGAGCTGAGAAAATGCTAACAGCTGAACACAGTGGATACCAGCTGACTTGGGCCGAGAGGGCTCTATCTTGATATTAGGAGCTGACTTGATGAGGCAGAGCTCTGAAGCTGGGAGCTGACTAGAGAAAGCTACAGCATCCTGTGATTGTAAAAAGCTGGATGGGGACAGGCTGCATTGCTCTCTGGTGCCCTCTTCTGCTCGAGGTTGGGAAACCACTCAAAGGCTTGTTCTTTACTACTCTCTTATGACGTGAGAGGAGAAACTTCAAGGATTAAAGAAGGATTATTAAGTAAGGATTCACTGAAAGTGTCTTCCAACTCTGCACCCCACCAAGGATTTGAATAGACAAGGGCACTCTGAAGACTCCTGGAGTAAAGCTGCTATTAGCTAGAAGAAGACTTTGAAAGCCTGGGAGTACCACAGAAGCAGAAAGAATTCTCTAGTAGGCAGAAAGGTTCCAGAAAGGGAGAAAGGGGTATGTGGTAACGGAACCACAGTCATCTACACCTACAGTCCCTAGTTGTGAGTTACCCAGTTCTGGGTCTGGAGTCAGGAAGTTGTGTGTTCAAATTCAGCCTCAGACACTTGGGAGCTCTGTGACCCTGGCCAAGTCATTTCATTTTCTATTTGTCTTAGTTTCCTCAACTGTAACATGAGGATAATAATAGCATCTATCTCTCAGAGTTGTCATAAGGATCAAATGAGATAACTGTAACATGCTCAGCTCAGTGCTTGATATACAGTAGGAGCTATATAAATCGAAGCTATCGTTATTGTGCTTTGCTATTAGTTTCTATAAGTTTGTGTCTGTGATGGTTCGGTCATTTCAGTCGTGTTCCATTCTTTGTTTAACCCTATATTGGGGGTTTTCTTGGCAAAGATATTAGGGTGATTTGCAATTTTCTTCTCCAGTTTATTTTACAGATGAACAGGAGCAAGTTACTTGCCCAGGGTCACAAGGCTAGTAAGTGTCGTTGGCCAAATTTGAACTCAGGTCTTCTTGACTCCCAGCTCAGTATTCTATCCACTAGCTGCCCTTAAGTTTGTGTCTACTCTTTCCCAACTCCAGACACTTTTATCTAACAAATGTTATAATTGTTCTTCCCTTTGCTTTCTCATAGTAAATGTTTCATTTTTAAGAGTTAACAGTATCATTGTGGCTTATTGGTGCAGATAGGAAAGAAAAGAGAGGAGTGGAGGGGTGGGGGCTCACAAGGGTGTGTTAGCAAATGTTTAACAACTGAATTTCTGGAAACAAAAAACATAGGGCACACTTTTAAACTTAATCTGTATCCTTAATCCTTTTTCCAATCACCTTCTAGAGTCTAGATAATCATCAAAACAATAAATCAGGGTGCAGTTAAAGGACTCAGGACAAAGAGAACCAGACTTCAAGGCAGGAGGTCCTGGGTTCAAATATGGCCTCAGACACTTCCTAGCTGTGTATGACCCTGAACAAGTCACTTAACTCCAGTCACTGAGCTCTAATCGTTCTTCTGCCTTGGAACCAATACTTAATACAATTTTAAGACAGAAGGTAAGGATTAAAAAAAATCAAATAAATTAGGACCCAATTTACACAGCTTTCCAAGGCATTTTTTTTCCAGCTAATGATGAAAATTTAACATTTGGCTCTCACTAGCTGGTTCAAGAAGGTACCAGCTGTACATACCTATCATGGGTTATAGTTATAGCTTCCAGATTAAAAGATATAAAATTCCAGCCTTAATTAAGTCATCCCCACCCCACCCCCCATCTTAGAATGAATATTGTGTATTGGTTCT
The DNA here is from genome assembly GCF_027887165.1 of Monodelphis domestica. Taxonomy (NCBI): domain Eukaryota; kingdom Metazoa; phylum Chordata; class Mammalia; order Didelphimorphia; family Didelphidae; genus Monodelphis; species Monodelphis domestica. Next base: position 96,868,463 of record NC_077229.1, on the reverse strand, counting down.
AAGGCAGAAGAGCAGTAAGGGCTAGGTAATGGGGGTCAAGTGACTTGCCCAGGGTCACACAGCTAGGAAGTGTCTGAGGTCAAATTTGAAACCCAGGGTCTTCTATCTCTGGGCTTGGCTCTCAATCCGCTGCCCCCTCTTGGCTAAGTCTTGACTACAACTGGGTTTACCTCAGCTTTTCTGACTACATGGTTGGCTTTAGATCCCTAGCTCTGAAGAGGCAAGTTTATATCCTTGCTGCTGATCCATCATACCTCTGAGGGCAGCCCTCCATCAGTACCCTCCCTCTGGAGGGACCCCCTCACACTGCACACTAGCGAGGGTCAGGGCTTCTCCCAAAGACAACAGTTCTGTGGGGTGTCTGAGCCCCAAAAGGCCCAGGTATCCCCTCTCCTTCCACCCCTATTTGCACTTTGCACCCTTGGCCCCCAGGGTCTCCCTCTGCTCACCACTCTCAGAATCAGAGGAGTCTCGGTCCATGGAGCCAGCGCTGCTAATGATATTGGCCAGGTGAACAGCGGTCCAGGCAAACGGCATGCGGTAGCGGCCCAGGCGACTACAGAACTGTTCCGCCGCGTGACGCAACTTCTCCAGCTTCTCCTTGTTCTGTCCCCCACCAGAGGCATGGTTTCCCCTTAGAGTCTCCAAATGGGCCCCCTCCTTCCTCACCCTGGTATAGCCCAATCAGGATGGGAGTTAGGAGGTTTCCAGCCCTATCTCTGCCCGTGTTTGGCTATGAAACCTTGGGTGGCCTCAGGCTTTCCCACCCATAAAATGGGGACATCCATGGCTAAAGACAAAGATTGCTAGCTATGGTTGTTTCAGGGTTGGGACATTCCAGAATGGGTTGAAGGAGGAACCTAAAGGGATCTTTCCTGCCTCCACCTCCATTCTCCCCCTGCCAAGCTCCCACCTTGACGGTATCCGACTCCTTCATGACCATGTAAGGCTCACAGCATTCGCCGATGTCACCTTGCTGCAAGACTTTCTCCAGCTGGTGGGAGAGGGGAGGGGGGAGAACACGAGGATGAGTTAGCTCAAGGGGTGGAGGGAAGAACAAGAGAAGAAGCCTCTTCGGTTCAGAGAGAGACTAGGAGATAAAGAAGGGGACAGACTTTGTATACCAAGCTCAGGGACCTGGATCTGTTCATGGACAAGATTCCTCCTGCCCACAGGGCCACCGCCAGCGGTTACCCAGGGGAAGGCTTGGAACAGTCCCAAGAGAGAGCCTGGGGATGTCCCTCATTGGGAAGCGCAATCGTGGCTCCATCAGAGATCGAGCCAGGAGCTAGATGGCTGATCTCTGGATCGGTGAGCTCAGAAATCAGAGGAATCATGGAATTTCGAGGTAGAAGGGCCTCTAGAGAACACAAAATTTAATTCCTTTTTACCAATAAGGAAATCAAAGCCTAGATGGGTTAAGTGACTTGTCCAATGTCACACAGAATTCATCTCATGTATCTGATCTTGTCATTTCTGCTTTCACAGCATTTCCCATATATGTTTCTTTTCTACTCATGCTACCACCATCCCACTTCACATCCAGACTAAGTGTGACCACCGTACAATTAGCCTCCCCAAATCAAGTCTCCCCACTTCAGTTTCTCCTGCAACGAGGTGGTCAGAGTAATCTTTCTTTTATTTTTTAACCCTTCCCTTCTGTCTTTGAATTCAATACTTTCCAAGGCAGAAGAGTGGTAAGGGCTAGGCAACTGGGGTTAAGTGAATTGCTCAGGGTCACAAACAGCTAGAAAATGTCTAAGGTCAAATTTGAACTCAGGACCTCTCTCTATCAACTGAGTCATCTAGTGGTCCCTCAAAGTAATCTCCCTAAAGCAAATTTCTGACTATAAAACTACCCCAAATCAATCATTTCTATTGACTTCTGGATCTTCATCCAAGTCATGCCCCTTGTGAGTATCCCCCAAGTTTCTGTTCCAGTCCTCTTCTCCACTTTGACTTGGTGATCTCATCAGCTCCCACAGGTTCAATTATCATCTCTCCCAGAGTTCTATATCAAGCCCCAGTCTCTCTCCTTAGCTCTAGTCTTATATCACCAACTGCCTTGTGGATATCTTGAACCCCGTATGTCTTGTAGGTGTCTCAAACTCACCATGTCCAAGAGAAAACTCATTATCTTTCCCCTAAACTTTCCCCTTTTCCCAACTTTTCCAACACTGACAAATCTTACCAGTCACCCAGGCACACAAGCTCAGTGCCATCCTCAATACACCTTGTACAGTTAAACAATGCCCTCATCACCGCATGCCTAGATCATTACAATACCTTTCTTTCCTTTTTTCCCCCTAAACATCTTACTTTCTGTCTTAGTAAAACTCTAAGGCAGAACCAGTAGGGGCTAGGCAGTAAACGAGGCTGAGTGACTTGCCCAGGGTCACAAAGCTAGGAAGTGGCTGAGGTCAGAGTCGAACCCAGGACCTTCTCTCTCCATGCTGGTGCTCTATCCACTGGGCAACCTAGCTGCCCATACAACATCCTCTGAATTGTTTTCCCTATCTCATGTTTCTCTCCATTGAATCCATCTTTCACTCAGCTGCCAAAATGATTTTTCTAAACTATGAAGAAACGATGTCATTCCTCCATCTCCTAAATACTTCATTAATAGCACTGACTTCCAATTACTTCCAGGATTAAATATAAAATCCTTTATTTAGCTTTTATTGAAGCCCTTAAATTATTCCTCTTTCTTATTTACCTTTTTCTGCTTTTCTTGAATTTTGTATTTGGGCATCAACTTTTCTGTGTAAGTATGGTCTTTTCTTCAGGAGTGCTTGGAAATCTTCTATTTTATTAAATGATCATACTTTCCCCTAAAAGAATATAGTCAGTTTTGCTGGGTAGGTGATTCTTGGTTGTAAAACCAGTTCCTTTGCCTTCCAGAATATCATATTCCAAGTCTTCTGGGCCTTCAATGCAAAAGCTGCCAAATCCTGTGTAATCCTGAATGGGGCTCCATAATATTTGAATTGTTCCTTTCTAGCTGTTTGTAGTATCTTTCTCCTTGGCCTGGGAACTCTTGAACTTGGCTATAACATTCTTGGGAGTTGTCATTGTGGATTCTTTCAATCTTTATTTTACCTTCTTGTTCAAGAATATCAAGGCAGAAGAACAAAAGATCAAGGATATCCAGGGAAATCATGAAAAAAAAATGTGAAGGAAGGAGGACTTGCAGTCCCAGATCTCAAACTATACTATAAAGCAGTGGTCATCAAAACAATTTGGTACTGGCTAAGAGGAGGACCAGTGGAATAGACTTGGGGTAAGTGACTTCAGCAAGACAGTCTATGATAAGCCCAATATCCCAGCTTTTGGGATCAAAATCCACTATTTGATAAAAACTGCTGGGAAAATTGGAAGACAGTATGGGAGAGATTAGGTTTGGATCAACATCTCACACCCAACACTAAGATAAAACTCAGAATGGGTGAATGACTTGAATATAAAGAAGGAAACTATAAGCAAATTAGGTGAACACAGAATAGTATACATGTCAGATCTTTGGGAAAGGAAAGACTTTAAAACCAAGCAAGAGCTAGAAAAAAACCACAAAATGTAAAATCAATAATTTTGATTACATCAAATTAAAAAGGTTTTGTACAAACAAAACCAATGCAACCAAAATTAGAAGGGAAACAACCAATTGGGAAGCAATTTTCATAACAAAAACCTCTGACAAAGGTCTAATTACTCAAATTTATAAAGAGCTAAACCAATTGTACAAAAAAATCAAGCCATTCTCCAATTGATAAATGGGCAAGGAACATGAATAGGCAACTTTCAGTTAAAGAAATCAAAACCATTAATAAGCACATGAAAAAGAGTTCTAAATCTCTTATAATCAGAGAGATGCAAATCAAAACAACTCTGAGGTATCACCTCATACCTAGAAGATTGGCTAACATGACAGCAAAGGAAAGTAATGAATGCTGGAGGGGATGTGGCAAAGTTGGGACATTAATGCATTGTTGGTGGAGTTGTGAATTGATCCAACCATTCTGGAGGGCAATCTGGAACTATGCCCAAAGGACACTAAAAGATTGCCTACCCTTTGATCCAGTCATAGCACTGCTGGGTTTGTACCCCAAAGAGATAATAAGGAAAAAGACATGAACAAGAATATTCATAGCTGCGCTCTTTGTGGTGGCAAAAAATTGGAAAATGAGGAGATGCCCTTCAATTGGGGAATGGCTGAACAAATTGTGGTATATGTTGGTGATGGAATACTATTGTGCTCAAAGGAATAATAAAGTAGAGGAATTCCATGGAGACTAGAACAACCTCCAGGAAGTGATGCAGAGTGAGAGGAGCAGAACCAGGAGAACATTATACACAGAGACTGATACCCTATGGTGCAATAAAATATAATGGACTTCTCCATTAGTGGCAACGCAGTGATCCTGAACAACCTGGAGGGATCTACGAGAAAAAACACTATCCACATTCAGAGGAAAAACTGTGGAAGGAGAAACGCAGAAGAAAAAACAACTGTTTCAATACATGGGTCGAGGGGATATGGTTGGGAATGTAGACTCTAAATGAACATCCTAATGCAAACACCAACAACATGGAAATAGGTTTTGATCAAGGACACATGTAATACCCAATGAAATTGTGTGTAGGCTGTGGGAAGGGTGGGGGGAGGGGAAGGGAGGGAAATAATATAATTCTTGTAACCAAGGAATAATATTCTAAATTGACTAAATAAATTAACTTTAAAGAAAAAGAATATCAGGACAGTTTTCCTGAACAATTTCCTATAGTATGAAGCTTAGGCTTTTTTTTTTTGTCATGACTTTTGGTAGTCCAATAATTCTTAAATTGTCTCTCCTGGATCTATTTTCCAGGTCAGTTGGTTTTTCAATGAGATATTTCATATTTTCTTCTATTTTTTCATTCTTTTGATTTTGTTTTGTTGTTTTTTAAGGTCTTGTGAAGTCATTAGCTCTATTTGCCCAATTGTAATTTTTAAAAACTGAATTTCTTCCATGATCTTTTGCTCTTCCTTTTCCATTTGATCCATTCTTTTTTTAAAGTCATTCTTTTCTTCATTTGACTTTTTTGCCCCCTTTTCCAGGATGTCAATTCTGGTTTATAAGACACTGTTTTCTTCCTTTGATTTTCATGCCTCTTTTTCCCATTTTGCCTTTTAAGCTGTTGTTCTCTTTTCCCCAATTTTCTTCAGCCTGTCTTATTTGATTTTTGAATTCCTTTTTGAGTTCCTCCAGAGCCTGAGTCCAATTTCCAGTTTGTTTTTGAGGTTTTGCTTAAAGTTCCTTGGATCCTGTCATCTTCTATTGGTTCTGTTCTTTGGTCTTTATCCCTGTAGAATCTTTAAATTGTTACCTCTTTTTTTTTCTGTTGTTTATTCATTTTTTCCCCCTGTGAACTGTAAGCTAGCCCCTCTGTTGGTTTATTGAATTAGGAGGTTTGAGTTGCTGTTCCCTGGGGCTGAATCTTCAAATCTCTCTCCTCTGCTGGTATATTGGATTAGGCTGGTTGAGCTAATCTGCCCTGGGGCTAAATCTTCACTGTAGTCAGTGGCAGAAGGGGAAGGTGCCCAGCCAGATGGTTCCTGTTTCTTCTTGACAGCTGCTACCAGAGCCCAGGACCTCAAGTCTGAGGTCTGACGTGCTCCTTCGTGGTTACAGCCCCCACCCCGTGATCCCAAAGTCAGTTTACATTTAATCACAAATCTCAGTGTGGTAGGTATGTGAGGGAGTATTTGGCAAGCACAATCTTATTTCCGTTCTCCTCTTATCCTTTGGAAATTGATTCTCTCTGCTTACCTTTCAAGTTGTGTTCAACAAGAGCCTGTGACTCCATCTTGTTGTTGGGTTTGTATTCCTGTCTTTTTGAAGCTCTTTTTAAAGACCGGTATGGAAGGATAGTCAGCGATTTTAGCTTTTGCTGCTCCTAAGCTGCCATCTTGACTCTGTCTGGCTTTTAAAGACCTTCATAAACAGGTCCTTTCCTATTTTTCCAGTCTTCTTATGCCTCTCTCTCCTCTATGTACTCTGCTATCCAGTGATACTACCTTTCTTGCTGTTTTTTTAACATAATCTTCCATCTTGACTCCATGGATTTTCTTTTTCTCTTCTTTTCTTAGAATCAATATAGTATATGGGTTCCAAGGCAGAAGAGTAGTAAGAACTAGGCAATGGGGGTTAAGTGACTTGCCCAGGGTCATACAACTAGGAGGGTCTGAGACTAGATTTCAACCCAGTATCTCCCATCACTGGACCTAGCTCTCAATTCACTGAGCTACCTAGCTTCCCCTCCAGACATTTTCACTAGTTTCCTTTAAGACTGGGCTCAAATTCCACCTTTTGCAAGGAAACTTTCCTGGTCCTAACTCCACTCCCACCCCAAATATATCTGAAATTAATTTCTATATATTGTCATTCAGTCATTTCAGTCCCATATGACTTGTTGTGACCTCATTTGGAGTTTTCTTGGCAAAGATACTATAGTGATTTGCCATTTCCTTCTCCGGCTCATTTTACAGATGAGGAAACAGAGACAAATGAAATAAGTGACTTTCCCAGAGTCACATAGCAAGTAAATGTTTGGGGTCAGACTTGAACTTGGTTTTTCTGAGTGCCATATCTGGCCCTCTATCCACTGTGCCACCTAGCTGCCCTAACTTCCATATATACTATTTATATTCTGTGTGGATATAATTCTTTGCACATCGTATGAGCCTTTAGCCTGTGCGTCCTTTGACAGCAGGGACTATCTTTAGTCTTTCTTTGTATCCCCACTGCCTGGCAAATAGTAGGTGCCTAATAAATGTCTGAATGACAGGCTTTCTTGTATACCACCATGCCTGAGGGGCCCAACGTAGAGGTCTAAACTCTTTGCCCTGGCATTCCAAATTCTGTATGTTACTCTCCTCATCACAGCTCCCAACCAAGCCTGCATCCTCTCCAACTCCAAACATTTAAGGCTCCTTCCTGCCTCTATGACATCTCTCTAGTCCCAAATAAATGGCATCTCTACCACTATCCATCGATCCAGTTCCTGGGCATTCCCTCAAGGTCCAGCTGAAGGTGTCCCTCTTCTGAGAAGCATTCCTAGATTACCCCAGTCCAGTGTTCTCCTGCTTCCTGTATAGCCTGCTCCTTGGTCATATCCTGCCTTTTGTTATCCTCTTTTCCAGAAGTATCTCCTGGCCTAAAGAGCCTGGGAAAGGGCATGCTACAGCTCCTATGGCCCCCAACCCTAGAGAAGGGAAAAGAGCCCACGACTCACTCACCTTAATAACCAGGAAGATGTCTGGGGAGGGATAGGTGATAGAAAAGATGGCGGAGCGTGCCAGGGTGGAAATAGCTGGGTGTGCCACATGGGCCCGGAGCAGCCCCTTCATGTGGTCAGAGTTCAAGTCAAAGTAGAAATTCTCTGAGATCTGCAGAAGAGACATTATGAAAGTAAATGACCAATATCAAAAGTGGAAAAGGAGAATTCCCAACGAATAAAGGAGAAACTAAAGCAATTATTAGGAATTACTTTGCCCAACTACATGCCAATAAATCTGACAGTCTAAGTAAAATAGATGACTATTTATGAGAGAGTCAGCTGTGGCCACAGTCTCCAAGGAGCCCTCCAGGCTCAACTCAATCCTACCATTTAATAAATGTCCTACTTATATGAAAAGTGCGAGGTGCTGGGTTTATGATTTTAGAAATGAAACAGCTCCCAGGCCTCAACGACTTTAGATTCTAGAGTCCCTAGAAGTTGTTGTTATGGTATTATTATTATTAACCCTAGTCTTCCATCTTAAAATCAATACTATGTATCAGTTCCAGTGCAGAAGGGTGAGTCAATAGGGGTTAAATGACTTGCCCAGAGTCACATAGCTAGGAAATATCTGAAGTCACATTTGAACCCAAGATCTTCCATCTCTAGATTTGGCTCTCAATTCAGTGAGTCGCCTTGCATCCCCCATTAATTTCTGACCAGATTTTAAAGCATTTTTTTTTTGCGTGTGATTTTGTTGATATGGGGAGCTCCTGAAGGAGTTATTCCTCCCTCCAAGGCAGTTTTGGCAGCCCATGCCTGCCTTTGGACTTGAACTACATTTGCCTGGCTCCAAAGTCGGCTCTACCCACTATACTGCACTGCTTTTCAACAATAATCATACTTAATAATACAAAGTGCTTTAAGTTTTCTAAGTGCTGGACATACAATGCTCAAATCTCACATGAACCACCACCCTAACAGCCACATTTGGCAAGACCTATAGATCTTATTAGAGGTGGTGGCCCATTTTCAGGATGAGAATACTGAGGCTTCTCTAGGTTCCATGACATGTCCAAGATCACACAACCAGGAAGCTTAAATGAAGTTTTTCCTGACTCCAGACCTGATATTTTCTCTGGTCTACCACAGGTCCAGAAATAAATACAAAGTATTCTGAAACAAGAACAGTAACAGTTGGGGGGCTGGGGAGGGTCTCATGCAAGGGAAAACAGAGCAGCTGTTACCCCAAGAACTGAGCAGTGCCAGGACAAGTCTGCCAGGGCACCCCAAAGGGGTATCACACCTACCTTCTTTTTCTCTCTGATGTCATAGAGGGCGAGGATGCCAAAAATGGGTTCAATTTCAATCTCAAACCTGGATGGGGAGAAATACACAGAGCCAGCCTCAGCCCCAGGGCACCTGGACTCCAACAATAGCCCAGCAGACCTTCCTAAAGACTCAAGCATGGTTTCCTAAGAATGACAACAACCCACATCTACGTGATGCTTTTTGAAACCCTTACCTCCGTCTTAGAATCAATACTGTGCATTGGCTCCAAGGCAGAAGAGAGATAAGGGCTAGGCAATGGGGGTTAATGAACTGCCCAGGGTCACCCAGTGAGGACTTGAACTCAGATCTTCTGGACTCCAGGTCCAGTGCCCTATCCCCTGAGTCACCTAGCTCAGATTAAATTTAACTCTTCCCTGATTACAACAATGAAATTAATTAACTCTCCCCTGATTGTGAAGATTAAATTGTAACTCCTGACTATTTTTAGAACATCTTACTTAAAGTTGAATATGGAGATCTGCCCATTTTTAGATCTAATCACCAAAAGTGTAAATATCTCACTTAATCACTGAGTGTGAGGTCTGGGACCCATGTGTGCAATAGTGGGCGACAAATCAGAATCAACTGACTGTCCTCTGGGCAGTCCTAGAGCAGAGCATCAACTGTGATTGGTGGACATAAAATTAGGGGAAGACACAGGAAGTGACACAAGAGAAAATGTCTTTAAAAGGGAGTGACAACTTCCTGAAGGAATTCCATTCTTCATACTTTTGAGCTAAGGCTGGTGAAGAGGGGCAGAAGGATCTGCTGACTTGACTGGAAACCCTATTCCTTAGACTGACACATGGTGAGTGAAAAGCTGACCCTTAACTGCTGGATTATCTGAAGAGACTTCCCCAGGTCCTGGGCTACAAGGGCCGAGGCCTATCTGGTTGAGGATTAAACTCCCCTGCCTGGGTTGAGATGAGGGTCAGAGATAAATTACTTAGTGTTTAGGCTAGATGTCTTACCTTATCCTCTCTCTGATTTCTTACTTCACTCTTTCTACAATTTGTAAATAAATTATAAATAAATGTCTTTGGAATTAATTAAATTCCCGGTCTTAAATAATCCAGTCCAACCCTTTTAAAAATAAGCCCCTTTCCCCTCTTACAACACGATATCCCTTTGTGTCCAAGTCTCATCCCTGCAAAGGCTGAGAGGCACTGAAGGGCCGTGAGACACTTCTGCTATGTCTGTGTTTGTCCCTCGCGCTTGTCACCTGGGTCCGGGCCCACAGGAGACCCCTGGGCATGGCTACGACTGCCTAAGACATCCACCAAGGGTCCAGGGACTCCAGTGGGCAGTGGGGGAGGAAGAAAAGAAGCCCACCCACACTCACTTGAGAGACAAGCACTTGACCAGGATCCTCTGTCCGAAGTGTTCTTTGGGGGGCTCTGGAATGCTGCAGCGTTCCACAGCCTCATCCTATGGAGGATACAGAGCCAATGACCCTCAGACCCCGAGACCCCTTTCTCTGCAGAGGATGAACAGAGGGGCCCCAAACCTGGGCTCATCAGAAAGGGCTGTAAAAGCAGGATTCTGGGGGCAGGATCCATCTCTGCAAACACTGGGCTTTCCCCCAGGGACAGGTGCAGGGATTGGTGGGTTGTCCTCAGGATGGCTACCAAGGAGGGCCCTCTGGGGAGCAGGGCTGAAAGGAGTCTGACAGAGGGGGGGGGGTCACCTAGTTCAATCCTACTCATTTCGTTATGTAACAAAATGATTTTGTCCTAGTAACAGCCCTTACGCAGAAGGCAGGGGAATCGAGGAAGCTCGGTGGGTAGGGTTGGTTCTGGAGATGGGAGGTTCTGGGTCCAAATCTGGCCTCAGATGTTTCCTAGCTCTGTGATCCTGGGAAAAAAAATCACTGAACCCTCACTGCAGAGCCTTTATTGATCTCTTATCTTAGAACTGATACTTAGTATCAATTCTAAGAGAAGGTAAGTTAAAAAAAAAAAGGGAAAGGCTAGGCAAATGGGGTTAAGTGACTTGTTCAGGGTCACACAGCTAGGAATTGTCTGAGGCCAGAGTTGGACCCAGGTCTTCCCATCTCTAGCCCTGACTGCTCTAACCACTGCGCCACCTAGCTACGCTCCAAACTACTCATTTTACAGAGGAGGACGCTGAGGCCCAGAGATAGGAAGCATCTTCTCCAAAGGTGACACAAACAGTAAGCCAGGATTTGTACCCAGGTCTCTGATGCTGGATCCAGTCTCTTTCTCACTATCCTCAAGCAGCCCTTGGGGCAAGAGCCTCAAGACTTTGCAAGTGGATTTATGGCTACTCTTTTTGTGGTGGCAAAGAATTGGAAACTAAAGAGATATCCCTCGAGTGGGGAATGGCTGAGCAAACTGTGGTATATGATGGTGATGGAATACTATTGTGCTATAAGGATGATGAACAGGATAATTTCAGAAAGAGCTGGAAAGACCTGCATGAACTGATGCAGAGTGAAATAAGCAGAACCAGGAGAACACTGTACACAGTAACTAAAACATTATGGAACAATCAACTGGGATAGACTTAGCTACTCTCAGCAATGCAATGATCCACGACAGTTCTGAGGGACTTATGACAAAGAATGCTCTCCACCTCCAAAGAAAGAACTGTGGGAGTCAGAATGCAGATGAAAGCAGATGATTTTTTACTTTCGTTCATTTGTTGTTTTTTTGGGGGGGTGTCAGTTTTATAGAATTATTCTCTTACAAAAATGACCAACATGGAAGTAAGTTTTGCATGATAATAAATGTATAACACAGACTAAATTGCTTGCCAGCTCTAGGAGGAGGGAAGGAAGAAGGAAGGAAGGGAGACAATTTGTGTTGTATAACTTGGGAACACTTAGGTGGAAATTTGTTATTCCATTAATTGGTAAAATAAAACATAAAAATAAATAAATTAAATTAAAAAGACTCTGCAGTGGAATTTGAGCAGGGTTCACCTCATCTGGGGCAGGGTAAAGGGCCAGGAGGTCCCGAGGACGGTTCTGCCTCCTAAGCTCCTCATTCCTCCGGTCAATCTCATCAGGGGCCGTGTGCTCCAGCAGGGCAGGCAACAGTGAGTCTGCGGCAGAGTTTTTCAGGTCGAAGATGTTGGAGGCCCAGCTCCCCCGGGGAGTGTCATCAAGGGAGGCTGAGCAATGCTTCAGGTCATCCTGGGAGGGCAAGAAGGAAGCAGGGACCGCTGAGGGAATCCTCTATGCCCCTGTGGCTCCTTCTCTAACCAAGAGATGCTTTCTCTTCCCGGGTATATTTTACTTCGTGTAATAATTAATATTAAAGCAAGTTTGTAATTCCAGAGATCCTGCCAGTTACTAAGGGCAGATACAGCTGGCTGGGGATGCTGGGCCCTGAAGGAGAAGAATTTATTAAACTGAATTCCTAAATTGGGTGCCTAAAGATAGGATGGATGGGAAATAAATTCCTTATCTCAGGACTAGCCACAATGACCCTGCAAAAGGAGACGGTAGAGCTGTCCCAGGTAGACTTGTCTAGTTTTGTAGGGTCAGAGGAAGCCCACATGGGAAAGGGTTTAATAATAACAACAACAACATCAATAATAATAATAGCTACTATTTATATAGTGCTTTATAAATATTATCTTGTATTTTCACAACAACCCTGGGAAATCGGTGTTAATATCACCGATAGTGTTAATATCACCTATATTTTACAGAAGAGGAAACTGAGGCAAACAGAGGTTAAGTGACTTGCCAAGAGTCACACAGCTAGAAAATATCTGAGGTTGGATTTGAACTCAAGTTTCTCTGATGTCAAGTTCAGCACTGTGCTGCTTAGCTGCTGCTGCTTTTTTTTTTAAGCCCTTTCCTTCTGTCTTAGAATTGATACTAATATTGGTTCCAAGGCAGAAGAGGGATAAGGGCTAGGCAATGAGGGTTACATAGCTAGGAAGTGTCCAGAGTCAAATTTGAACCCAGGACCTCCCATCTCTAGACTTGACTATTTATCCTCTAGGCCACCTAGCTGCCCCTTAAACTAGACATGTCAGGCCCTTCAGGGACAGAGTAGCTAAGCAGGAGAGGGGTGAAGGGAGGGATTTGCAGCCTGGGACTCACCAAGTCTTCAGAGGCCATCCTTTCCTCCCCGGCCGAGTCCAACTCAAAGACCTGTCGGGCCAGGCCCTTCTGGCGCTCTCGCTGCCTCTCTGCAGTATTGGGACTGTAGGACGAGCTCAGGGACTGGTACCTGGCAGAGGCAGAAGGAGGTGGTCAGAGCCTCCTGCCAGGAAGCTGACCTCTTGAGGGGTCTGGTCTCTCAGCCCTGGCTTTTCCCTGGGGTGGGCGAGGGCAGGCTGCCAAAGCCAAGTGACCCAGCTCTGAGGGCAGGGCCTGACCGCAGGTGGTCACACATAGCCTGGGCTCCCCCTCATGCACCCATCCACTCGGTGCAGGCCGGGGGCCCCGGCTGATCGGGACAGGCTGCCTTGGCTTTGCTTGTGTGTTAAAGAGGAAAGAGAAAGGCTGGAATGCCCTGATGCCCGCTTTCCCTTACAGAGCGAGGGGGAAGGTCAAACAAGAACAGGAAGGACAGAAGGACAGGAAGGAGGACCCCGAGGGGGCATGGTAAGAATGGGAGGGGGTGTCCGAGAAGTCTGCCAGGAGAGCGGCCCACTTCAGAAAACAGTTCGGCCACGAGGGACTTCTCTCCCTGGCGACTGGCTGAATACTCTCAAATAGGAGCCAAATGCCTCCGTTCTCTTCCATCCAAGCAGCCAGGGGCCAACTGTCATGAATAACGTCCTCTTTACAGACAGAGAAACTGAGCCCCAGAGAGATTAAATGCCTTTTCCATGGCTGATCTGGGTCTAGAACTGAGGTATCCAGAGGCCCAGCCCAGAGCTCTGACGCCAAAGCCGCTTCCAGCTGATCACTCACTTTCTCCGGACAATGACCCAATCCTCAGTATAGATTTCAATGGCGTCCCTCACCCGAGCGTCCAGCTTCCTGTTGGAGGAGATGCGAAAAGCGGCCATCAGTGGCTAAGAGTGGAGACGCCAGAGCCAAGGCTGGACGGTGGGGGGAAGGGGGCAGCACTCACCCTTCCTCAGGGATCCCTGGCTCTGTGGTCCGGCATTCTCGAGCCTCCAACACCAGCTCGAGGTCATCAGCCGGGAACTCCATGAGGTCCCGGAGTGGGCCGGGTTCTGCATCCATAGGGTGGTTCAGCAGGAAATCCTCCAGGTCCAGAGGCTCCACAACCTCCGTCAGGGGAACCTAGGGGCAGCAACACCCGCCCCCCACCACGGAGGGTCAGCTACGTCCAGAGCAGGGAGAGGACTGATCTAGGGGCAGCCGGAGGGGCCCATCTCCCCCAGAATCCTCCGGCCTCTCAAGGCTCCCCCGGCTACGTCTGGTCACTGCTCAAGGCTGGTCAGGTTTTTCCTCATGTCGAACTGAAATCTGACTCTCTGTAACTTCCTTTATTGCTTCTCGTCATGCCCTCTGGGGCCAAAGAGAACACGCTGAATCCCTCTTCCCCACCACCAGCCCCAGCCACCAGACAAGGTCCTTGACTTGAATTACCGCGCTGTGGCCCGGGGCAAGTCTTTTTCCTTCTCTGGGGCTCAGTTTCCCTATCTGTAAAATTAGGAGGGTGGACTTGAAGGTCTCTAAGCTCCTTTCCCAGTGCTGTCACTCTGTGGTTTGCTGGTGCCTCCCACCCCTCCCCCACCAGTACCAGGGCTGGGGTTTATCCTGGAGGGTCTATCCCTCGGCACTTGTCAAGTGTGACCCAGCAGCAGGGGGCAGTGTGGGTGACAACTAGGTGAAGGGGATAGGGGAAAGGGGGAGAGGAGAAAGAGAAGGGGGAGGGAAAGAGGAAGAAGAAGAGGGGGAGAAGAGTGACAGAAGGAAGGGGAGGGTGAGGAAGAGAAGGGGAAGATGGGAAAGGGGAAAAGGAGGAGAGGAATGAGAAGAAGAGGAGAGGAGGGGGAGGGGAAGAGAGGAGAGGAGGGAAAAAAGGAGGAGGGGAGGGGGAAGAGGGGGAGATGAGTGACAGAAGAGGAGGGTGAGGAGAAGAGGAAGAGAAGGGGAAGAGGGGGAAGGGTTAGGGTTAGGGGAGAAGGAGAAGAAAGAGGAGAGAAGGAGGGGGAAGAGGATAAGAGGAGGGGGAAGAGGAGGGGAGGAGAGGAGGAGAAGGGAAGAAGGGGGAGAGGAGGAGGAAGAGGAGGGAAGAAGGGGGGAGAGGGAGAAGAGATGGGGAGGAGGGGGAAGAGGAGAGGAGGAAAGGAGGGTCTGGGAGCTCAGGAAGAGCAGAAAAGGAAGAAATCTAACCCTGCAATGGGAAGGGGCCATAAGGCTTTTAGGGAGCTGCTCCTTTGACCCTTAGATGGAAACTGATGGCCATTTCCTAGAATAAGGGAGCCCAGAGAGGGGATGAGAAGCAGAGGGACCATGGGAGCCAAGGCAATCTCTTCCCAAAGTCAGAAGCCTGAGAAGTGAATGGAATGAGCCGGAGGCTTCCCTTTCCCCACCCACAGGCAGAGATACCCAAACCACAGGAGGAAGTGTGGGAGGAGAACCACAACAACCACAGGAGATGGTGGAAGGAAGGAGGGGGACTACAACAAACCAGAGACCAGACCTGGCTGGACATGGAATGTCAGTGGCAGTCTCCTTTCCCTTTTCTCTAGCCATTCCTGGTCTCAGGCTATTCCAGGCTAACTCCTCTTCTTTCCCTGACTGGCCCTGAGCAGAGAAAGATCTGGGGGAGCAGGAGAGCGGGTCTGACAAAACTACCCCCCAGACCCCCAACAAACCCAAGCCATCTATTCTGTATAGCCCTCCTCAGCCCAGGGACAACTGGACAAACTCTCAGGACAAAGAAATCATCTGGGACTGATAGACACCCCTTTGCCACAGCCTGGGTCCCCTCCTCTTCTTCTAGGACTCAAATATGCCTCAGTCCCCCCAAGCTGGATGGAACCACTCAGCCCACAGACCTGTGCTCCCTGGGGAGCTGCCTCAGTCTCCCCATCTGTGAAAGGAGAGGAGGGAGATTTCTGTCCCCAGGACGGTGGTGTCACAGAGAGGGAAGGAGACAGATTTGTGAAGGGCTTTCAATGGCTGAGGCCTCACTGTGTGGGGGGAGTAGGAGCCCCAGGCACACGGGTTGTTGTCAGAAGTTATGGCAGCAGGTGAGTGCACAGCCATGGTAGCCTGTGTGAACCTTGGGGACCCCTCAGCATCCAGGTGTGTCCACATGGGGCACATACCCAAGTGCTCATTCGAGTATTAGGCACAAGGATGTCTGTGTGCTCCTATCTCTGGCTGCCACAAGTTTAAATAAAAAAAACAACAAACCTAATATATACCAATAACCACTGAAACGAATATGTTTTAAAAATTAAATAAAAATTTTTAAAAATTCTAAATCAAGACAGCAGTAGGAGGGGCTCCTGGGGCAGCTTACGGCCGTAATCAGATCTGTCCCTGTCCCTCCCGCCCAGACTAGGGTCTATCCTCGGCAGATGCTCCCCCCCTTTGCCCCCCACTGCCCCCTTGTCTGGGGCCCCAACTCACAACCTGCTGGGAGCCGCTTCTCCTCTTGCAGAGCTGAGGGGAGCTGCTGTACTCTCGGGACACTTGCTTTCTGACTTCGGCAGCCACCGTCCTGCGGGACACAAGCTGGGCTCAGAGGGACAGAGGTGTGGGTGGGCTCTTGGGCCTCCTTCACGAAGCCTCAAGATAATTCTGAGCTCCTGCTTGGATGGGTTGAGGACAAAAGCAGGAGGAGAGACCCTGGGACCCAGGAGTCCTACACAAATCCATCAGTAACCAGCAGGGAGGTCAATTACCTTCCCTAGGGATGGGATGGAGACAGGCATGGCAGGCTGGGATATGGCAGGGAAAATTGGAAAAAATGACCCAGCCCCCAGATTCACACAGATTACTTATACTTGGAGGAAAAGGGGGGACAAAGGACAAAGCCACAGGAATTCCCAACAATCGCCTGGGCCCCAATCAGACTGGGAGTTGGATTTGGGAGAACAGATGGCCAGGGGCTGGGGAAACCAAGCCCTCGGTTCCAATTCTGTTTCCTTCCAAGGTAAAACATTTATCTAGACCCTGGGGAGCTCAGGATGGTGGGCAGAGAGGCCTGAGTTCTAGTTATGCCTCTTGGTAGCTTAATTCAATCCATCTGCATTTATTATTGTCTGCACCGGCAGACAAATACAAACATGAGACACACACTTCCTTCCCTTGTTCTACTAGACTGCTCTGTGGCTGAAGGTAACTTACTGCCCCTCTGTGTCTCAGTCTCCTCAGTTGTAAAGCACAGGCCTGTGCTGGCCCCTGCCCTCCTCTGCCTGCTTATACAGCCGGGGAACAGGCTGAGGCCAGGATTTTGTCCAAGCTCCCAGGGAGCCACGGGTCCCTCCGTGCTCTGGGGTGAGAACTCCCCTCGCCTTGACCAGCTGCAAAGCTTCATGAACACGCTGGCCTCCTCACAGGCTGGGGATGGGGGGAGGAAACAACAGAACAACTATTTTGGGGGCATGTCACTGGCAGCCCTGGCCCCAGGTCTCAGGGCTGGGTGATGGGGCAGGACACTAGAGGCAGCTGTGGCCAGCTCGCGCCCACTCGGGGACAACTCCCCGGTGCGACCCAGGTGCCCTCAGAGCGATGACCAGAGAGACCTCCCAGCTCCTTAGAGCTGCCGCGTGGGGAGGGGGCAGCTGGGACTGTCATTGCTTTTTGACTCTCTAGGAAACGGAGGCACTTAAGGGGGAAGAGGTGGTCCCAAGGCGCAGGGACACAACTCAGGTCTCCATTGGCTCCTTCCCCCTTTGTCTGAAGGACTCCCTTCGTTAAAGCATGGCTGTGGCCCTTCCACCAGGGCAGAGGTGGTCCCCTCAGCCTCCCACAGAGCATAAACTTCGGATCCCAGGACAATAGCTGCCCAGCCTTCTCTCTAGGCTGCTTCCTGGTGACACAGACATTGTTCCAGCCTGAGCCGAGTATGGGCTCTCACGGCCTCAGCTCTACCCACATGCGTGTGTGTGTGTGTGTGTGTGTGTGTGTGTGTGTGTGTGTGTCTGTCTGTCTGTCTGTCTGTCTGTCTGTCTGTCTACAACAGGCCTGTGTGTGGCTCTATGTGCTTGGGGGTGGGGGTAGGGAGGTGCCATTTAGTCCTGGGGAATCGTTTCCTGGTGTTTTCAGGACAGAGATGGGGCTTTTTGAAAGGGTCAACCATCCCTGGAGCATAAAGGAAGAGAGTCCCCCTCAGTGCCCCCCAGTTCCCCAGGCTCAGACTGACAGGCTTGGAGACTGAGCAGGATGGAATTTCAGAGGCCAGACGGGCCGTACCCCTTCATGGGACAGATGAGGAAACCCAAGGCCATCTAGGGCACGTGATCTCTGCCCAAAGTTACAGAGGTAGGTAAATGGCAGCCAGTTCCTCAGTAAATCAGCCAGGGATAGAGCACCAGCTTGTTCCCATAGACCTCAACAGAAAAACACTGCTGACCTTCCGACCCTGGCCCTGGCCCTGGTCCTTCCTCCTCCTCCTCCTCCTCCTCCTCCTCCTCCTCCTCCTCCTCCTCCTCCTCCTCCTCTCTCTCTCTCTCTCTATCTGTTTCTCCACTCTTCTGTCTTCCTCCCTCCCTCCTTCTCCCCTCTCCTCCTAATCTCTCATTCTCTACCCAGAGTCGTTCAAGAAGTAGGGAGCAGCAGAACTGGGGTTTAACTTCAGGCCTTCTGACTCCAAAGCTGGGGCTCCCTCCAAGATGCTGACCGGGGAAAGCCCTTTTCTCATTTTGAAGCCCCTCTCCTTCAAAATGGGGTTCTGTGCTCCCTTCTCCCTGCCTCCCCATTATGGGCCATTATGCCCCAAGAGTAGAGGGATGAGGCTCCCCTCCCAAGGTGCCAGGTTACAGGGATCCCTCAGTCATTCTAGGAGATTTCTGGGGAAGTAGGAAAGAGACTGACAGGGGTTTGCAGGGCCCTAGGCGGCGGAGGCCTTCTGGAGACAATGGAAACAGCATACCTCCTCCTCCTTCCTCCCCAACCCCAGCAGCTGCCAGGCTGGGAAGGGAGGGGTTCTGGCATTCCAGGCTCAGCTTCCCCAGGGGAGTCCCAGGGGGGAGGCAAAGGGCTGGGCCTGGGGGCAGAGGAGAAGGGGGTGGGTGGAGGAGGGCCAAGCTGTCAGGAAGAGGTCCAAGGACAGGACCCTTCAGAAAACAACCAGTCCTGCTGGAAAGGAAGTCAGGCCAGCCCTCTCCCACGCTGTCTGCCGGCTTCCGGCTTTGGGGTGCGCTCCAGGAAGGCCTCCATGCTTCAAATATACAGTCCCAAGAGTCCTAGCTGCAGGAGGAGGGAGCCACTAGCCTTTCAGACCACCCCATCTTGTACTTCAGACCTTCACGGCACCCCAAGTCAGCCTGTGCTGAGCTAAACAGAGGCGGGGAGCCAGGATCCAACAGGGCCCCCAGGTAGAAATCAGAATTCACCACCATGTCCTGAACAGGAGAGAATCGGAAGGGTGGTGAATAGGCTGGGATTTTGGAAGTTGTAGAAGCTTAGAAAGAGTAAAAATTCCCTGATGGTATAGTTTAAAAAAAAAAAGGTGCTGAATTGGGTATCAGATCATCTGGGTTCAAATCCCAGCTCTGCCATTTCCTCCTTATGTGACCTTCCCCTCTCTAGGACTCAGTTCCCTTATCTGTAAAAGAAGGAAGTTGCACTAGACAGCCTCTGAGGTCCCTTCCAGCTTTAAACCCATGATCCTATAATGCCCCGGGACTGGGGTCAAAGAATACTTCCTAGAGGAGGGGATAGAGAAGGGTGAGGCAAGGTGTGGGAATCCTCCCAGCAAGCCTGAATGGTGGGTACTGCCTCTGCCAGTCTGGTCCAGCCTTGCACCTCTCTCCGTCTCCTCAGGAGAAGGAAAGTTGAGGCTCGTTGTCCAGCTTTGCAGTCTTTGCTCACTGTATCCCTGGAAAATGAAGGCCACAGGCCACGTCTCTATGGCAGCGGGTAGGGAGATAAATATAAGGACAAACAAGGCAGCTGGACGAGGAACCCCCAACACCGTCGGCCAGCCAGAGAGACATCTTATTTTAGTTGGCTCTAAGTATGCCACAAAGAGGAGGGGGGCAGAGCTAGAAGGGTTAATGGCCTAAGCCATGGGTGGTCTCAGGCAAAACATCTCCAATTCAGACAGTCGTCCTCCCCTCCCTTTGAAGCTCCAGCCAACATGGACCCAACCCGGAGACTGCCGAGTTGTGCTCTGACCCCGCACATGGGCTGAGATCAAACTGGGTGCCGGCACAAGATAGCCAACGAACGGGCTTCCTTCCTGAGGCCCCTCAGGAACCAGCTCAGAGCTGGGCTGACACACTTAACTGTGCTGGGCTTTAGTCTCCCTGCTTGGTGAATGGGGCTCATTCCCACAGATCTGACGGGCATAGTTATGGAGAAGCCAAATGGCCTCCCTTCAATCTTATCTGAATCACAGCAATGGAAGGGACCTCAGAGGCGATCCAGCCCCTTCCTGATGTGGCAGCCTCCAGGCTTTCTGAACTAAAACACTCCCCTTCAAATCGTTCCAATCTACCACACTGACTGCCAGCTCCTATGCCTGGCACTGCTCTACACGCTGAGGACTCAAAGACAAAATAGCCCCTGCCTTCAGGGAGCTTACACTCTTCCCACCCATCCAGGCTTTAACCAACCTTGAAGACCCTGCTCAGATCCTGCCTCCAATCTTCCCTTCCTCTGACTCAATCTCCATTTGGACTCTACAGACCCATATATCATGGGTCATCCATGGGGAGCAGACCATGAGAGCTCTGTCTCCTCAAGGCTCCCCACTATATCCTGAACCCAGCACCCAAGGAAATGGCCTGTGTCTTCCTCCTGGAATGCCCTGGTACAAGGTTAGGCGTTTGTGTGTGGAGGTGGGATGTGGAGATCCTTGTTACTAACTAATGAATTAATTAAAAGATATAGTCTCTTGTCTACCCAGGGATGCACAATTGAACAGGAATCTGGAATGTGTATGGCTTTTACACACACACACACATACACACACACACACACACACACACACACACACACACACGAGAGAGAGAGAGAGAGAGAGAGAGAGAGAGAGAGAGAGAGAGAGAGAGAGAGAGAGAGAGAGAGAGAGAGAGAGAGAGAGAGAGAGAGAGAGAGAGAGAGAGAGAGAGAGAGAGAGAGAGAGAGAGAGAGAGAGAGAGAGAGAGAGAGAGAGAGAGAGAGAGAGAGAGAGAGAGAGAGAGAGAGAGATGGGAGAGGGAGAGAGAGAGAGAGAGATGGGAGAGGGAGAGACAGGGAGAGGGAGAGAGAGACAGGGAGAGAG